>NC_135712.1:152056820-153451833 GCF_964656455.1 Halichoerus grypus | reverse complement strand
GTGAATATTGGGGGGTGCTTGGCATCCTTTTACTTTCAAGCCTTAACCTTCATAATTGTGCACATTGTTGTTGTTGTTGTGTACCTTTATAGGACTTGGTACTCAGGAGAGACGGTTTAGCCCACTGAGGGCTGATGTCTCTCTGCCAGTGTCAGAGTTAAAGTCCCGCATTGCCGGAGCACGTTGCTAGGGAACATGGGTGCTGGTGATGATGGGCAAGGGGACATTTTTTAAGGTGTATGGCTTTCACCACTACCAATAAGAGTTACCTTTACTGTGCCAAGAACTAATTACCTCAAGGCCTCTGGAGAGCTATTTTAGATCAGCAAAGTGGAGCCTTGCCCAAACAGAACACTCTCATATGCTCCTCACAAGTCCCAGTGTTCAGAGTCTGCATGTCCCCTTGTCATAGGGCTTCTTCCTATGTCTTCATTGATGAGTCCCCAGCGAGGCCCCTCAGCAGTGGGGCTACTGAATTCTTATGGGTGAGAACAGATGAGACGGAACTTAACTTCACTCTTACATCAAAACATGACTTCTAAATATTTTTTTATGTCTTTGTCATAAACAGGTGCATCTCCAGTCATTTCAAATCAGGACATGACAATCCACCCTGTGACTTCAAATCACTCACACACCATTTAATACTAAAGCTTAATGCCCTGTACAAATCCAAGTTCACAAAAATATCAATCCACCCTGTGATTCTACCTCACTTACAATCTTGATCACACACACTCAATCACATTTTTTATTTCTCCTTTGCACATTCTTTTACACCATACTTTCATCGCCAATTTAAGCAAGCATATTCCTAATATTATCAACATAAGCATAACAAAGAAGGCTCCAATATGGTACCATATCTAATCACCAACTGACCACAACTTAACCTTCTTAAACCACTCAGTTCAACTTCCTTAACAATTACATTTCCAACGGAAGAGAATTTTTATAAAGCTCCGGTGGTTACAAGCTTGCACAGTGCTATCAAGCACACATTCGACTGCCATAACATCAGAATTCAAAACATCAGAATTCAAGGCTGTTGTTATTTTATTTTATTATTTTTTTTTTTTTAAGATTTTATTTATTTATTTGAGACAGAGAGAATGAGAGAGAGAGAGCACATGAGAGGTGGGAGGGTCAGAGGGAGAAGCAGGGAGCCCAATGCGGGACTCGATCCAGGGACTCCAGGATCATGACCTGAGCCGAAGGCAGTCGCTTAACCAACTGAGCCACCCAGGCGCCCCAAGGCTGTTGTTATTTTAGGGAATGCATGTTTTTGTGTTTTTAACATCTGCAAAGTTATTTTGACTTTATCAGTATTATCTCCCAAATGTTTCTTTTCTTAAGTTTTCTAATGTATGATTTACATTTGTTAGATTTAGTTTAGGAGGTTGGATGTGAAATAGTTCTCTGGTTATTTTAATAATTCCTTTATCTTCTATTGACCTTGAGTAATATCTTTTTCCCTCTGTCGTCACATTTGTTACCTGTTTTATTTTTATACATGCCATCATGTTGTGTTTCTTATTTTCCCCTTGACTCCAAAAGGTTATGATGTGGGATTTGGCTTAGAGTCTACTATCCTGGTCCAATTTCCCATATTATATATAACTCATGGAGGAGGCCCCAAGGCCATAGTCACAGATACTTGTACTATAGGTGTAGCTATAGCAAAGGTATTTTGATTTTGTTCCACCCACATACCCTTAGGAACATATTTTCCTTCTATCATAAGTATTGCCCTGACATTATAACCAGTCTAAGAGTATTCGACATACCAACTGTTCTTAACTGCAACAACTAACAATCTATAGTTAAACAACTTTTATGCCATTTTATAGTATCTTTTTAGTGTTTTCTCCACCTGCTTTGTGTCAAATTTCCATTGCTCTGTTTACTTCTACGTCAAATTCAGTTATGGTTTGTAATGTACTACTGATTTTATTTCTCCATGTACCCAACCATGACCATGCTGCCAGGGCATGTGTGTTAAATTGAGACTGTTTGATTTCAAACATTTTTAAATGTTTAATATGTTTAATATGACTCCATGGACTTGGAATTGAGAAAACGTGGCTGCCCTTGTTCCTTCAGTTAATCCCCCTACCAGTCCAACAATGACCTGTAAGAGTTTCCTTCATTTTAGCAAATCTGATTTTGGCATAGGTTGTAAATTGGGCATAAATGAAGATGGATAAAACTGAGCACAGTTTGGCAATCAATATATATCTGGCTTGAAAGTCCTTTGTGTTAAATTTCAAGATATAGGCTACTATTATAAGTTTTAATATGATCAAGAGTGGTTTTATTAACATAGGATCCCATATCCTAGGGACAGACATGTGTGGTATGAGACTAAAGCCTGATGTATACCATCAAAGGTAATGATAGGTGTTAGATGCTAAGTTTCCTGTGTCCTCTCTACACCTTCCAAGGTGTCCCTGTTCTTATAAGGTCTGGACATAGTGCCTGTGAGTCTATTGTTCATTCTCTAATAGGTGAAAATGGATTAAACAGGGCAAGTTGAAAGTGTAGTAGGTCAATTTTTTGCCTATTTATATTTAAAGATATAATTGCCCTTTCTGTATTTTTTCCAATAAATAGCTGCTTTTTTTACAACTAAATGCTAGCACACAAAATGAATCCAAAATTAAATTGGTGTTATATTCACAGAGTCTCTGCCGTGTGTTCGGTGCTGCACTTAATTCAGTAATATAAGGGAAAAGTACAAAAGTCAGTACCTGGTTGTCTTATATGCTGGGTTATAATAACGAAGAGCCAGTTAGTAGTTCAGGCTGATCTTTATCTTCCAAGTCATTGTCTAACAGAGGGTGTGGTTTGAGATCTTTGTTTTTCTTGCAGATATTGACGTGGAGGTTTCCACTGCTTCAGCAGCTTCCTTAATGCTTGGTTTCTCCACTGACTGGAAGGTTTCCCAGTGAGTAGATGGTGCAGATAGCAAAGGTGGGGTGGAGGGGTGGGGCTTGGTGCTGCTGGTGATGTTGGTGAGTCTGTTGAGCCCTCGGTTGCAATAAGGTGGCCAGGATGACGATCTGTGGAGGAAGTAGATGTCATTGACAGTGGAGTTGTATCTAGACTAGAAGGTGGAATTCCAATTTGGAATGGTTGGCACCCCTGCTGTTGCTGGAGCTGTCAGAAGAGCGTCCATGGCTGCAATGAGTATGGTCTCCAATAGTGAGCAATAGGCAAAATAGTATGTCCAGCAAGCAGCATGCTGCACTGACCCATTTAGGAATATGGACAGGGTAAAGATGCACAATGGAGTCATGCTTGCAACAGAAAGATAGTGTCCTATAAAACTTCAATTGTTTCCTGTTGTTGTTCTTGCCACTCAAGGAAATCTAGGGTTATTAGGGCCATTAGTGCTATTATTGGCCCAAGCATAATTGTCCTGCGTCATATTAGGCATCTACTGCTGATGCAATAAAAGATGGTGTTCTCCATGCCTGAAATTTTTATAGAGACAGCATATTATTTTCTTTAATTTGATGTAATGTACCTTTTCTTCAGTCACTCAGTAGGATTTATTAGTGGCAGATGTTATAGCTGCCCCAGAACTGTATGTATATCATTGTTTTTTAATTAGTACTTTTCCTTTTAATTTAGATGTTGGGGTGTTGTTAGTGCTAGTTCTCATCTCTGTGGGTGCCTGCAACATTCATTCAATGGAAGTTTTCCATCCTTTCTATATCTGTGGTTCAGAGATCTTGCCACCTCCCAGATTGCTTCAGTTCAAGTTTTACATCTAGATTGCTCGTAAGCAATTTCAGCTTTCGCTTGAGTCAGCCACTAGAGCTTTCAGTTGATCTGAGGTGGTTTGTTGTAAGATAAATGGAAGTCCCATGTTATGCCCTGTTTCTTAGCCCATTCTTCTATTAAATTTCCCATGAAGTGGGTGCCCTGAGCTGATTTTATGATGGTTGGGATACCATAACAAGCAATCCAGATTTCCAATTTTCTGATGGTGGAATTTTTTATCATCTTTCCAGCAAAGATAGGAGAATCCTCTTCCTGACCATGTGTCTACAATGGTGCATACATATAATTTATTCTCTGATATAGGCAAGGGTCCTATACGATCAATTTGTATAATTTAGAAGAGTGTGTCAGCTTTGACCTTATCTGGAGTATTCATTAATGCTTTAAAATTTGAGCAATTCTCCCATTTCTTAATTTGAAATCGGAGGTGTTTGGTAGGGATGTGCATGTTTCTTTTCTCTAACCATGCTGTAGTGCCCGTGTGACAGCATGACCTGTTTGGTGATGTGCCCATGCAATGATCCTATCATGGCCTAGCTGTGTGTTCAGGTTTTACATTCCATTGTTCTTCTGGTTTATAGCATGGTTTTGCTTTGAATTGGTTTCCTCCTTATCCATGAGGCACTGTGTTTTTAGTTAAATTTAAGGAATCTGCCTTTTAGTTTTTCTTAGTGAGTTTATCTACCTAGTTATTAAATTTGGTTACTTCAGAGTTGTCTTTTTGATGTGCAGGGACATGTCTGATGAATATGGAGATGTCAGCCAGGGCTATTTTCTGCTACATGTCCTCACCCCATATGTTCTGATTTCCCATTTTCCAGTCATCTCTGCCTCCACCATGGTCCCAACCAAAGAGCTATTCCATTAGCTACTACCCAAGAATCTGAGAAAAGATAGACCTCATTCTGATTTTCCTCAACAGACTGTTAAGTCACTCATTTTATGGTTATTTGTTCAGCATATTGTACCGATTCTCCTGAGACTGATTTTGTCAGTGTTAGAACATGCACCTCAAGGCTACCTGCTAACTACTCTGGATGGCGTCATGGAGGCTGATCCTCTGTAAACCATGCATTGTTGAGTGCCACAGTCCAGGGTGGTCCCCATTGTCCTACTGCTCCAGCTTGGATAGGCTCATCCCTCAGAAATTCTGGCAAGTCTTCTATTGGCATTGATGATATTTTCTCACTTCACGCAGAAGGTCAATCCTCCTTCTGTAATACCCACTCAGAAACTTGCCATTTCCATGTTAGGACTTTATGGTCAAGAATAGTCCCCCTCTGTTTGTCAGGGGTTTGCTTTACCTGCTCCAGAATAAGCTGTTAGAGTTTAAGTATCATTGGTTTATTTTCTGTTAGTGGCCCTGTATTCTGTAGGTGTGCCCAGATGAATCTTTCAATTGGTTGATATCTGTTCTCAGCCACGGGAACTTCTTAGTCCAAAATGCATCCGGGTAAAAAATTGCGGTCCTGTGGTGCTTTAGTCCATGGTGAGTGTGTTGCGAACCTTTGTGAGTATAATTACTCTAGTTTATGTCGAGAGTCCTACTTATTAGGTGGTGCCAGTGTATTTAAGTTTCTGGCAGCATTTTTCAAATAGAGGCATCCTTTGAATCTCTGTCCATCTAAATTCCCTACTTTTCCTAGTTATTTCATAAATACGTCTTAATATGACCCCCATATGTGGTATGTGCTATTTCCAGTATCCAAACACTGCTATCCTTTTCTGAGCTTCTTTTGTAGTAGAAGTTGGTATGCAATCTGTTTCGTTTATTATTTTTTATTATTCGGTCTGGTATTTTTCTGCCTTTAGGGGACCAAATTATTGGGGGACAGATTTTACTGTAGTTTGGAGTCCTTGGCCCTTACTTGGGTTGATTGTCCATCCTGTGAGTGTAAGGAATTCAATAAACTCAATTTTGACCCTAGTCTGTTCTTCCAAGGAATCACCAGAAATAAGGATGTCATCAGGATAGGAAATACTGGTTTGTGTGTGTGCTGTTCTCATCCAAGGCCTGGATGTCCTATGCTGGGTTGTGGGCTGTTAAGCTGTCGTTGTGGCAACCTAGTGAACTGGTATTGTCTGCCTTCCCGTGTGAATGCAGTCATGGGTTGGCTCTCCTGGTTAACTGAAATAGCAAAGAACATGTCACATAAGTCTATCACTCTGTAGTAAGTTCCAAGTCCAGTGGTGATACTGTTTATGACAGGCCTGCATCTGGGGGTGCTCCCTCAATTTGGGGAGAGTGTTTAAGTTCCTATAATCTACTGTAAATCTACAGGACCCTTCTGGCTTTTTAATAGGTCAGATTGGGTTATTGTATGGTGAAATAGTAAGCACAATAATTCCTTTAGGAGTTTCTGAATGTTTTCTTCAAGTATGTTCTATTACATCCATTCCAGGAATGTTTCCCAAATCAGGACCTCTAAGGCATTTAGCTTTAATGGGTGATCTGTCATCAGTTCTTAGGAAGCTATAGCCCATGTCCTTGGGGTCAAGTTTCTCCTAATCCTTCAATTAGTCCCTTTTTATTATTAAAGGTTTCTAAATTAGTAGAATATCCTTGCATCACTGTTACTTGGGAATCTGTATCTAACAACATGTTCGTATACGTAGTATTTTTAGTTACAAATGGGGTTTCTATTGATATGGCCAGCATAACATGGGCAATGCCTCCTTTGGCTGTCAGTGGCTTGTCTGTTAACGGGATTAGGTTTTATAAAGGGGTCAGTGTTTATGGTAAAGGAATTAGTGGGTCTATATGTGGGTTTATTTTCTGTAGGTCTATTTACTCTCAAATGTTAGTCGTTTCCGTTTCTCTGTCGCCTACATAGTTTCTGGGGTTTCTATTTTGATAATTTGTTTTGAAGAGTGGTAGTGTAAGTCTCTGTGGTCTGTCTTGATTGGGGCTATTTACATGAGGTGTAGGCCTGCTTTGCCTCTATACATGGGTGTCACCTTGGCTTACTTCCTCAGCTGTTCTTACCAAGTCAACCAGTTCCGTGTTGCTGGTGCCTGCAAACACTGTAAATAATGTTGCTCTGTCCTGGGGGGGGGGGAGGGGTGCAGCTTTTAGAGTCACCTTTTAATTTGTTCTCTTGTTTTCATATGCAGAGGTGAGAGTGTCCCCTATCGTGTGTAGTCCCTACTCTGTGAGCTGGCCTTAGGCTCCAGGGGCCACTCCAGGCCTGTGCAGCTCAGATAAAACTCTAACCACCTGACCAGCCTCAGGGTAGAGACAGCCCACACTCTGAAAGCTTTCTGATGCTCCATTTTTAGCTGGGGTCTTTCTGTCTCCATTTGGACTGGTTGCCTTGATGGGATCCTGGGCTTCTCCAGCAATCAAGCCTCCCAGGTATCTCTTCTGGGACAGGACTCCTAACCATCTCATGCGGCCCTTCCAGGTCTGCCTTCAAGGGAAATAATGCACATTTGTCTAGGTTAAGGTTTGGAATTAGGCGGATGCCAGCTGTCCCTAATAACCTGTTCCTGTGACTGTTGCTCTTCCGCTACTGTCCCTTGTTTGCGTCCCTGGTCACCATGACTTGCAGTGCCCATGCTTGCGCAGTCAGCACACTGGCAGTTGGCCTGGGGCTTCAGGGTGCTCTCCAAATCTGTGGAGCTCCAGCTGGACCCCAGCCCCTTGAATGGGCTCAGGATATACGGAGCCCCCACTCTAAAAATCTTTCTGAGGCTACATTTTAAAATGGTGTCTTTTCTTGGATACGAGAACTCTTGGAATTAGGCACATGCCAGGTATTGCAAATAGTTTGCTGGAACCCGGCGTCTCCCCGCAATGGCCCTGTAGGGCCAGGCTGCCAGTAACAGTGAACAGCAGGCCTGTGCCCATGTGCTGCTTCCCAGGTTAGGTAGCCAGGAACCTCGATAAAGCCATGAAATGGGAAAGACAAGGTCACAGTGATGTGGGAAACAAAGGCAAAAGAGAAAAACTTCCGTGTAACCTGCAGTCCATTGACAAATACTGGAGGCAGGCAGAGTATGACATTCCTCCAGGAAACTCCCAACTGCCTTAATGTTAATGCCTTGCTAGAGGGAAAACAACCTTAGCCTGACAATAGCTAGGCCCCTGGGATCCTGTAAGTCTTCCTTAACATATGAAAATTCCTTCGGAAACTTCCTTTATCTCTACCCTCCCCAAGATACATTTTAGAAATCATCCTGCAAGCTGCGGAGAAAGGGGAACCCTCCTATGCTGTTGGTGGGACTGCAAGCTGGGGCAGCCACTCTGAAGAACAGTATGGAGGTTCCTCAAAAAGTTGAAAATAGAGCTACCGTACAACCCAGCAATTGCACTGCTGGGTATTTACCCCAAAGATACAAATGTAGGGATCTGAAGGGGCATGTGCACCCCAATGTTTATAGCAGCAATGTCCACAATAGCCAAACTATGGAAAGAGCCTAGATGTCCATCAAAAGATGAACAGATAAAGAAGATGTGGTATATATATACAAGGGAATATTATGCAGCCATCAAAAAGAATGAAATCTTGTCATTTGCAATGACATGGATGGAACTAGAGGTTATTATGCTAAGCAAAATAAGTCAATCAGGGAAAGACAAGTATCATATGATCTCACTGATTAGAGGAATTTGAGAAACAAGACAGGAGCATAGGGGAAGGGAGGAAAAAATGAAACAAAATGAAACCAGAGAGGGAGACAAACCATAAGAGACTCTTAATCTCAGGAAACAAACTGAGGGTTGCTGGAGTGGTGGGGGGTGGGAGGGATGGGGTGACTGGGTGATGGACATTGGGGAGGGTATGTGCTATGGTGAGCGCTGTGAATTGTGTAAGACTGTTGAATCACAGACCTGTACCTCTGAAACAAATAATACATTATATGTTAATAGAAAATAATAATAATAAATAAATAAATAATTTTTTTAAAAATAAATCATCCTGCGAGCATACGGCCCACTGATATTCATCTGAACGGTCTCATGACTGAGGGTTTACTAAAAAGTAATAAATGGCCTTTTCCCTAACAAGAGCAAGTCCCCTCAGGATCCGGGAAACCTTGTTTCCAAAATACCTGGGAGGCTTGTGCTGTCGTTAACCCCCTCCCAACTTGAGAGTATATAATCAGCCACTCCTCATGACCCTGGTGCAGCTTTTTCTGCCCCCTGATCCTGTCCCCATGCTTTCATAAAACCACCTTTTCGCACTAAAAATGTCTCAAGAATTCTTTCTTGGCCGTCGCCTCTGAACCCCAGCGTTCAAACCGCATGAAAAGGAGTGGGCCTTTGGGAGTACAGGCATCTCTTTAATTCCAAGCCCTCTCCAGCTCAAATAGGCATATTACCCTGAAGGCAGAGCTGGAGGAAACTGGAATGCTTTGGCAGGGCAGGGCCTGGCAGGGTGGCTGGGGAGCCCCCAAGAAGAGAGATTTGTGAGCCTTGCTACGGGAAAGGCCTGCGTGCAGATTAGGCAGCTGATTCAACTGGGGACTGTCACTGATTTGAGCTGCTACCTCAGAGTAGTTATTAGGGGGTTGGGCTCCAACCAACCTTGAAACTATGCAGTCCTTTGGGGCCATGCCCACGCTCCCTAGGCCTAGAAGGGTTCCTTCTGCCCAAGGCCTGCTGAAAGACTACTGAGCATAAGGAGGCTTCACAGTTCAGGGTCACCAGCTATCTGGAAGAGGATGAGGGTTTGCAGATGCTGAGTGACAAGTGTCACCTGGGGAAGCAGGGTATGGCTAATCTCAAACCCTAGCCTGCATATTTCCCCTGCAGGCATCAGTTGGAGGATCCTGCACTGCCTCGTCAGGGTAGGTCAGGGCTGCTGACTGGTGACTCCTCCAACAAGAGTCACCTGGGTTCCCTGGTTTGGGAGAAACCTGGGGCCTGTTGGGACAGCAGGTCCAAATGAGGACTCACCCAATTTGCAGCTGCCAGATCAGAGTGATTTTAAGGGCGTGGGCTCGCACCACCTTGGGGACTGCAGTCCTTTGTGTCCTTGTCCTAGCCCCACAGGCCTGGAGGGCTTTGGCCAAGGCATGCTTAAGGGGCGGGGGGGGGGGGGGGGGGGAGCTACTGCGCATGTGCAGTTGAGCACTTCAGCGTTGCCAAGGTCAACCAAGAAAAGGAGGTGAAATTTTAAAAAGGCATTTTATTTGGGGTCTCCGACGGGAGTACAGATTATCCGTGCAGGCAAATCCAGGTGAGCCGCTTTGGGTTCCTGGACCAACTATTCCATTGGCGTAAACAAAGGAAAGTATTCCTGGTATGCGTTAATTAACTATCCCGTGTTCAGAGAGTTCACACCAACAGTTTTATGGTCTAGATATCAGTGGTCCTGTTGAATTTTAGAGCAACTGCTTGTAAAACAGTTGCCTCTTCTGTCCCAGTTCAAATGTCTTTTTGCCCAGTTCAAGAGTTCGTTAGCTATTTGTTTTTAAAAGGAAAATAGAGTTTTTCACATACAGAAGTTGTATAGTTTCACTCCAGGGACTGGAAAACGGCAGGGGTCTGCAGATGCTGGTCACAGGAGATGGCTCTTAGACGACAGGGGGATGCCTAATGACAAGCCCCGGCTTGCACAGGTGTATTTACCCACACCACCACCCCACCCCCCACCCCCACCCCACCCCCGGAAGGCACAGCGGGAAGATACCGGAGTGCACAGGCAGAGGGGTGAACAGGCAAAGCGAAGAGGAGAAAGGGTAAGAGTATGAGGGGGAGGGGGAGGGTTCAGCTGTAGCTGGCTTCTAACCTCAAATACTGAGACCTGCGCCCCCTCACCCCGCCCCCCCCCCTCGCGTACCACAGGTGATGGGGTGGTGCACAGCGGTCTTGGTGTGATTGGTGCGGTGTTGGAACCCTGGGGCTTGGGTTTGAGTGTGAGCCCTGAGAAAGGACTCCCCGTGCCCGGTTATAGCAGCAACAACGTGGGGGTTGCCTTTTGGACCTGGCGGCTTCCCCCTGTCCTGCTGCTGCCGAGCAGGAAGGCAAAGCGGCTCAGGGGCACCACTCTGGAGGAGGCACATTCTGAGGCAGTGAGACTCCGCCCAGGACCTGGAATCAGCGGCCCCTCCCCTGCACCCACTCTGAGGCTCCCAATCCCACCCAGAGAAGAGAGCCTGTGGCTCCTTTAACCTTCTCCTTTGTTGACAGAAGGGCACTTGGGATGGCTTTTTGGGGAGCCACCCTTTTCTGGCCTCTCACCTCCCCACAACTCCTGGGGCCAGGAGCCCTCCCTGCAGGGGCCTCAAGGGGTCACCGGCATCCTTCCAGTTGGAGCTCAGCTTGCAAAAAGCAAGGGGTCGGGCTGATTTCTATTTCCCTGGGCAAGCCTGTGAGAGCTGATCCCAGACACCAGCTGAGGTAGGCAACCTCCTGTCATTGCTCCTCTTTAACCTGCAAAGTCCAAGGGTGGCCTATCAAAACCGAAGGTGAGCAAAAATAGTGTGGAAAGGAAGAAATAAAACCATCTCTCTTTGCAGATGAAAAATCCCAATTAATCTTCACAGGGGGAAAAGAAACAACTACTAGAGTCAATAAACTAACTGTAAAGTTGTAGGGTAGAATATGGACAAAAATCAGTGGTGTTTCTATCCACCAGCAATGAACACTCTGAAAAGGTAATTAAGAAAACAATTCCAGTTACAAGAGCACCCAGAAGAATAAATTATCTAGGAATATATGTATTCAAGGAGTCCAAAGACTTGGACACTGAAAACTCTACAACATTGCTGCAGGCAGTTAAAGAAGGCCCAAAGAAGTGGAAAGGCACCCTATGTTCTCGGCTTGGAGGGTTTCGTGCCATGAAGGTGACAGTACCACCCAAATGATTCAACATAAGTCCTAGCAAGTGTTTTTCTTCATTTTCTAATTGCTGTCAATCCCTCGAAGTACATTTCCTTTCAGTCAGTTTTCATCTCTCAGAGTTAGATGGGATCTTTTTGATATGTTCCATTTATCGACATAACATCTTAAATTTATGGACTACAGTTATAAAACGTGTTTGAACATCTGCCTCTGGTGATTCGAACATCTGTGTCAGTTCTGGGTCATTTTCAAGTGATTGACTGATATCCTCCCTTAAGAGTCATTTCCCCCAGGGGTGCCTGGGTGGCTCAGTCATTAAGCGTCTGCTTTCAGCTCAGGTCATGATCCCAGAGTCCTGGGATCGAGCCCCGCATCGGCCTCCCTGCTCCGCGGGAAGCCTGCTTCTCCCTCTCTCACTCCCCCTGCTTGTGTTCCCTCTCTCGCTGTGTCTCTCTCTGTCAAATAAGTAAATAAAATCTTTAAAAAAAAAAAAAGTCATTTCCCCCAGCTCTTCGCATACCTCAAAATCTTTGATGGAAGGCCAGACATTCTGAAGTTTACTGTGTTGGTTGCTGGTTATTTTTATATCAATTTTATTATTTTTATATAAATCTATGAATTTCGAGTTTCGTTCCAGGATGCCTTTAAGTTATTTGGAAACAGTTTGATCTTTTCTGGTCTTACTTTTATGATTTAAGTGGTCCAGAGCAGTGCTCAGTCGAGGGCCAATTAGTTCCCATGACTGAGGCAAGACCTTCCTGAGGGCTCCACCCACACCCCATGAATGATGAGGGGGTGTCTTTTCTTAAGTTTCTCTGTTGGGAACAAGCACCATTCCCAGTTTGTGTGAGTACTGGGCACTGTTCCCTCTAATCCTTTCAAATGACACCCCCCCGCGCCCGTAGTTGCCTTACTTGGAGGTGCTGGTCAGGACAGTTCTGCATGCTGGCGGGGGGTGGGGGGGGCTCTAGACAAATCTTTCTGACTGACTTTCCTCAGGTGTCTTCTCCCTGGCACTCTGTCCTGTGGACACCAGCTACCTTCAACCCCCAGGACTCTCAGCTCAATGTCCTCAACTCCACGAGGTCCACTGGGCGCCTCTTCAGTTTCCCCTCTCCCACCTTGCTTGGAAACTTGCTCGAGGCAGTAAATTAGAGCAATTGCAGGACTCACCTGTTTGTTTTCCATCCCTCAGGGATCACTGTCCTCTTTGCCTGATGTCTAATATCTTGAAAATCTGTGTTTCAGGTATTTTGTCTGGTTTTGTTGTTTTGTTGTTTCAGGCAGGAGGGCAAATCCAGTTCCTGTTACTCTGCAATGGTGTGGCACCCCTATGTTAAAATCAAAGTTGGAAAATGTCAATGTAGATTCTCAATAGAGACTTTTACAGAATACAGAAAAGAGCCAAAGCCAGGGTGAAAGTGTCACCAGCTGGGCCCCAAGACCGGACCTTTACTGCCCATCTGCTTGTACTTACTGACCTCTGTCCTGCATTTTTCCTTAAGCTCTTCTTTCCAGCTTATCTCCTATCTCAGACAAACGAAAGTGAAAGCACCCTCAAAGGATAGGGACTTCCCTGCCATGACCACCCAGAGTAGTTTGTACTTAACCCCTGACTCACACTTGCACAGATGGACCATGGAGTGACCTGTAGAATGATCAATGACTACCTTTACCTCATTATAAACACTAATATCTCCACCGAAGGAGGAGCCTGAGCCTCAATTACATAAGATACAATGTATGAATAAGCATGTTTCCTTAAGGCATATGCACGACCTTATGCCCCCCTCTACATATGATGACAGGACTTCTCTATCTAAATGTTACAGGATTTTTTCTCCGTCGGTACCCATGGTTCTTGGTTACGCCGCTTCGAAGAATGAAGAAGTAGACCAGACAGAGTGGTGGGCAGCAAAGCAGTTTATTGAGTGATAGTAGTGATAGTAAAGTGATAGTACAAAGCTCCCAAGGAGGGAGGGGACCCCCAAGAGGGTTGCCACTGGAGTTTCTACGTCTAGGGGTTTGTATGGGCTTGTTGGCAGGCTGTTTTTTTGTGTTTTTTTTTTTAAAGATTTTATTTATTTATTTGACAGCGAGAGACACAGCGAGAGAAGGAACACAAGCAGGGGGAGTGGGAGAGGGAGAAGCAGGCTTCCTGCAGAGCAAGGAGCCCGATGCGGGGCTCGATCCCAGGACCCCGGGATCATGACCTGAGCCGAAGGCAGATGCTTAACAACTGAGCCACCCAGGCGCCCCATGGCAGGCTGTTGTAATCTGCTTAACCCTCCCTGCATCTGTCATCCAATCAGATTTTTGTCTTCTGTCTATCGTATGGAAAAGGTGGAGGGCTCCTTCCAGGGTGGTGTAAAATCCTTTTAAGGGTGGTTTCCAATTAGGGCGGGGCCCCTTGTCCCTGCCTGCCTGCCTTCCAACTATCCTTCATCATAAATATTCATCCTAACCCTAAATAAAAGGAACCCATCCACCCCTGCTAGGGCTTTGGAAGCCATTCCCCATGATGTCCTTCTTTGTTGCAAATGAAGTTTTCTTCGTGAGACAAATCAATCTGGTACCATTTCTGACTCACCACAGAGCAAACTCACATTGGTTTGGTTACAAAACCCTGAAGTAAGAAAAACGCTTAAAGCTTGTATTTAAAACGCACAATGCCAGTTCAAGGACAGTTTCTGCTTTACTCTGTCGGGGAGCGCCGAAGCCCCATCTCCCTTGTCTAAGAGCTGAGGGATAGAGAGTTCCTGGGAGGTCTATGGTAAAGCTGGTCTTGCCAGTGGACAAGCCCCTTGAAAAGCATGTCAGCCTTGATCATTTCTCTCAAGGGTCCTGCCAAGGAAAGATGAACATGACTACAAAGTGGCCTGAGGGGAAGTGTCAGCTTTCTCTGAGCTTTTGTGGGGTATCCCCAGCTGACACTGGGCCCAGGCTAACTTCTTCATGGAAATGGATGGAGAAACAGCAGGTTTGCCCAATCCATGGGCTGTAACCTGAGCACGGAAGGAGGGGCAAAGATGCCCAAACCCTCTCCTAGGCACCTCTCTGTGCTGCCCCAAAACAGACCAAGAAAGGCTTCTACTCACAGGGTCATGATGGGATGTTTGCGGTCCAGAAGTGAATAGTCAAAAAAGAATTCTTCAGATGTCTCTGGTGCAATAAAAGGTGGTTTTATTAAAGCACAGGGACAGGACCCTGAGAGAAAGAACTGCACTGGGGTTGTGAGGGGTGACTGATTGATTATATACTTTTTTAGTTAGTGGGGATTAGGAATAGCATACGTCTCTAAGGAATTTGGAAGCAAGGCTTCCAGGATCTTGAGGGGCTAGCTGCTGTTAAAATAAGGTTATTTTATAAGCCACTGGGTGGCTCAGTCAGTTAAGCGTCTGCCTTCTACTCAGGTCACAATCCTGGGATAGAGTCCCTGCTCAGCAGGGAGCCTGCTTCTCCCTCTGCTTGCCACTCCTCCTGCTTGTGCTCTCTCTCTCTGGCAAATAAATAAATAAAATCTTAAAAAAAAAAAAAAGGTTATTTACTACTGTCTAGTACAATATTAGTCATGAGACTCTTGAGCTATATCAGTAGGCCATATGTTTAGAGGATGATTACTAACATATATCTTGGGGAGGGGGGCGGTAAGATAAAGGAAGTTTCCAAAGGGATTTTCGTATGTTTAAAGAAGACTTACAGGATCCTGGAGGTGGGGCTCACGTCAGGCTAAGGTTGCTTTTTGCCTCTAACAAAGTGTTAACATTGAGGCAGTTGAGTTCCTTGAGGAAGGTCACTCTGGCTGCCTCAAATATTTGTCAACGGGTTTGCCTTTGTTCCCCACATCAGATCGGACTAAAAAGTTTGCAGACCTCACCTGCTAAGCAGCAAACATGGGGCTAGATACCATTTATGAACTGGGGGTATTGCTGTCTGCACTCCTCGTGCTGCGAGACACAGCACGTGTGCCCACGGGTCTCCCTCGTTCACTAACTGAAGCCAGTTCTTGCCCAACCCAGCCCCAGCTGCAGAATGGGAGTGGCCCGAAAGTCGGAATCCTGGCCGTCGGATTTCATTCTTGATGAAAAGCCTCTTCCCTTAAGCATTTAGTAGCACCTCCCCCACGCTAGCATAAAGACAGAACTGGCTTCTTGAGCGCCCAGTGCAGGGGGGAGTGCGGGCTCCCGCTGCTGCAGCTCGGGCGGCCACATCCCACTCGTCTGGGGAGGTAGCAAGCCCCCACGTGTCTCACGTCGAAAGTGGACCTCAGCTCCCTCCATTTTGACCTCAGTCTGTACTTTCTAATTGATTAAATTCTTTCCAGCTTATCTCTGAACGCAGGCAAAAGACTGCGAGCAAAACATCCCGTGATGGAAACGGAAACTAACCCCTCAAGCAATGAGGACGTCCTGAGCCAGCTAGCCACCGCCTGTGACAATGATCAACCTGACACTCGGTGCCCCCTTGCACGTACCCACCAACCTTTGTCCCGCATTTTCCTTGCATAAACTGCGAAGTACTTTGGAGACAGTCTTTGAGATGCTAGCCGGTGTCCTCCTGGAATTGGCCTCCCTGAAATCAATTCCTTTCTTGTTTCAGCACCGCTTGTCTCTCTGCCTTTGGATTTTGTCAGTGACCAGCGGCCAAACCCGGTCCGTTGCACCCCTGCACTCTGGCTAGTGTGCAACAGGTAAGCCCCAGACTGAGAGATGTGCCCCAGTGTAATTGTAGGAACTCTTCCGCCCAGGACAGCTTCACACCCTCCCACTGTCCACACACAGTCACTTGGCCCCCACAACCCTCAGCACCTGCCCCCTTCTCAAGCCTCCCAGCCCCCACACAACTCTTCCTAATAAAATCCAAGCAACAGCTCTGGTACTTCCACAGCCAGGGAATTCTATGGAGCACTCTACCCTTGTGCTGCCTGATTCACATCGATGACATCTAGGGCCATCCCCTTCCTCCAGCCCACACCCTGCTTCCTGCCCCCAGCTCCCACCTGGTGTTCCAGCTCTGGTCCTCCCCCCCGCCCCCACCGGCCTCCTCATCCTCTCCTCTCCAGCCTGATCACACCGGGGCCAGCCCCCCAACACACACACACACACACACACACACACACACACAGCAGGCCAGTCCTCCCCCCGACACACACATACCCAGGCCAGCCATGTGCGCGCGCACACACACACACACACACACACACAGCAGGCCAGTCCTCCCCCCATCTCTGGAGAAGCCTGGGCACATCTCTCTGCTCTCTCCAGCCAGAACCGACTCTGGTTTGGCAGAGACAGAGGAAGATAGCTCCGCCTGAGGAGCTCAGCCTCCACAGCCACGAGGCCTGGGCAGCGCCCACCTGAGGCCAAACTGGCAGATGTGTGGCCAAAAGTCAGGAACCCCTGGGCACCCAAGGCTGACACCAGCCGCTCAAGATCCCCAGACACTGAGAATCCAGGTGCCTGCTTCTTTACAAGGCATGTTCTGAGGGCAGTACCAGGGCGCCCCACCGTGGCTCTCTGGGGGAGGAGCACAAGGATCCCCGAGTTCAGGCAAGGGCAGATCCAAAACCATCCTGTCTGCTCTATTTAGACCCAGCTGAGATTTCACAGCAGGAGGTTAGTGGGGTCCCAGGTGCCCGGACTCTCTCACTGCCTTCCCTTCCTCCACCACTGCGCACTTCCCCTGGGATGAGATTTCTGCAAAGTCGGCCCTTGGAGGAAAAAAGCCACATCTGAAAACAAAGCAATTAACTCCAAAGGGCCTGGTTTGGATAATTTTGTGTTCATCCATGGGGCACTTCTAGGGTTCTGATTTGCCTTTTTTTTTTTTCTTTAAGATTTTATTTGTCAGAGAGAGCATGCACACAAGCAGGGGGAGCCCCAGGCAGAGGGAGAAGCAGGCTCCCCCACCTTGAGCAAGGAGCCCAATATAGAGACTCAATCCCAGGACCCTGGGATCATGACCTGAGCCAAAGGCAGACGCTTAACCGACTGAGCCACCCAGGCATTCCATGATTTGGCTTTGTTTTGATTTGCTCTTCTAGATTGCACCCTGAGGTAGTGTCTTAACTTGACTGTTGAAATTAAAAAAGATATTGTTTCAGTTCCAATTTTAGTAGTTGGCAGCAGAGTTCAAAGTGTGGTGGTCGGCAGAGCAACACCCCCACCCCCAGCTTCCTAGGAGGTCCCCATTCTAATCTCTGGAACCTGTGAGTATGTTACACTGCATAGCACAAGGGACTTTACCAGTGTGCTTATGTTAAGGACCCTGAGATGGGGCGATTCTCCTGGATTGTCCAGGTGACCCCATGAGATTACACAGGGCCTTAAACTGGGAAGAGGCAGAAAAAGAGGTCGGAATGATGCTGTGTGAGGACTCTACCTGCTGTTGCTAGTGCTGAGGATGGAGGAAGGAGCCACCAGCCAAGGATTGTGGGGGACCCCAAAAAGCTGGAAAAGGCAAAGAAACAGGTTGTCTGCTGCAGTCTCAGAAGGGAAGGCAGACCGATTGACACCTTTATTTTAGTTCAGTGAGATTCTTGTTGGACTTATAACCTACAGAATTATATAATAATTATGTATTCTTTGAAGCCAGTAAGTTTATGGTAACTTGTTATGACAGCAGTAGAAACCAATACATGTCTAGATCATTCGCTTGAGCAGTAATAAGATCTGTGGGACGTGATAAACCCTGTATAATTCTGCAGGTTGTCTGTCGGAGACTGGCCGTCAAGAGCTACTTTCTCCTCTCTGAGTGTTACATTAAGCATCTGCCTCTTTTGTCCTTTCCATTCTTTTCTGTAGGATTGCACCCTCTTCCCTGCACAGAGCGCATGGTTCTTATGTGAATTACGCAAATTGGACCTCATAGACGGTCACACAGGTGGATTTTTTTTTAAAGAATGGGCTCTGTTTTGGTCACATAAGGGAAAAGGATATAACCAACAAGAAGCTAAATATTGGACAATCCTCCTCACATCCTTTTTTTTTTTTTTTTTGCAAGTAGTTTTATTAAGGCACAGAGCTACTTTTCAACATTTCATAAGGTGAGTTTGTGACTGGATCCTGAGCAGATCTGAGGTTTACGTGATATTGTGTGGTTGCTTTCATAGATGTTATGTACATAAAATGAGTTTCTGACAAGAATATCTGACTCCTGCATTGGTTACTGATTACATTATCAGCGCCACCAACCCTGGCAGCACAGGGAAGAAGGAAGAATTGCTGGGATGCTGGAATAACCATCGGCCTAGAAGGGCCTAGAAGGCCTCAGATTTTGATCTTTGTCTTAAGCGATACTTGGTGGTTTTGCTGATTTGTCATCCATTCTGCGGATTCTGCCAGCGAGTTCCTGTGGGTTGACAGCCAAAGACACTCATGAAAACACTTAACCCAGCTTAAGTCAACACTTAAAGCAGAGGCTGAGGTCCCTGCATCTACTATGAAAGTTGGGTGTGTCTCCGCCTCGGGCATCAGCCTGGTGGTGGTGGTAGTTATGTGAGAGGGGTTGCATTTTTTGTTCTTGTTTATTTTAAATTTTTAACTTTCTCAGAAATAATTGTGATGTGATAGCTTTATTTTAATTCTGGAAGGCAAGAAGACATAAGGAAGGACTTTTCCCAAGGACTATTTTAAGACCCTTATGTCAACATTTATGGAACGACTTATACACTTTTCAATTAAAGGTCCTTAATAAAGCTTATTTATAGTTTTGATTCAATGTTAAAGAGCTATGTTTTTTTAAGCTGTGGTCTGCAGCCCATCTGCATCAGGACTTTCTGGGGTGTTTAGGTAAGAAATGCAGATTGCTTGGAATTGGAGACCAGGATGTAACTTCTATCTCCACCACTGACTCTAAGGCCCCCCAAATCTAAGAACCACTCTCTCATCTTTTTAGGTTGGGGATTCTTACAAAATGACAAAGGAAAGCTTATTCTTTTAAGCTTAGACTTCAAGCATTAGACTACGAGCTTTTTGTCTTCCCTACTCTTCCACACTCAGCCTGGAGACTGGCGCAGAACAAAGCAGGTGAAGAAAAAATGTTTATTTCTATATTTATTGCTTTAATAGCCACCAAAAGATTGCGTTTCATTTCCTCTAATAGACCCTGTCCACTAGTTACATTGGCCTTCCACATAGCACTATGGTAACACATGTGCATATGGATCATACACTTATACACACATATGCACATTTCTAAAGCACTGTGAGAGGCGGGCTGGGCTTTCTCACAACTCCTCTTGCGTACCACGTAAAAATCATCACTGGTTTGCTTGATACAAGACTTTCAATGGGCTGTTCTAGCCATTGGTCCCAGTTCCCCCGAGAGGAGTTAGGATGATCAAACGGGACAGGGTATTAGAGTGAGGTTGCCGCCGTTTGGAGATCGTAAAGGAATCGAAATAGGAGATGCTAGGCTAAGCAGGAGATGGCATGTGGGGAGCCCCCGCTTTCACGATGTGGATTCAAAGCACTCAGGTGCTGCAGTGTAGACTGACGTCCAACCTGACGGTGAGCTGGCTGAGCTGGCCCCAGGTGGGCATGGACCGACCTGGGAATAGTCCTGGCTGAGCCCCCCTGCCCAGCAGGGCACCGCTGTCCATCACGTGTGTTAGAACTGCTGAGGAGCTCCCGCGTGGGTCCGTCGGGCTGACCACGTGAGGATGGGCGCTGAGGTGAGAAATGGCTCTTGCAAGTTCCCAGGCCACTGCGGCATTCAGAAGCAGTGTCACGAGGTCCCCTACAAACCATGCAAGTTTTGCTGAGTGTGGGGCCAAGCAGACCTGGGCTGATGGTGTTCCTTATCTGCGGGAAAGGCTCTCTGCCTTTCGCCCTGCCCTACCAGGCCACATCTCTGGCGGCTTCTGGATCCCCCGGCAGGTGTGGAACAGCAGAGCCAGATCGCCTCAGCGGAGAGGAAGCTGCACAAAAGTGGGAGAGACCTATCCTTCCTGCTGTTTGAAGGACCTCAGGGGGCTCTGCCTCCTGCATGGCTCCTAGAAGGCAAGGGTCGCAAGGCCCAGGGGATTTCACTTGGTGACAAAAGCAAAACAAGCTGAGAGTCCATTATCCACCCTGCTGGTGGCTCCATGAAGCTGCAGAGAGACCGGAGTGCAGGCATGGTGAGAGCCCGTTCGGAGGACGAACTGAGGGGAGGCACTGCGGTGTGGAGGAGCCCCTGGTGCCACCAGGTTAGAGGCAAAGCTTCTCCCCAACTCGGGTGACAATGGCCCCGCTCAGAGCTCTGCACACCAGGTGACCAGATCCCACCGCTCCCTCTGCACAGACCAGTTTACTCTGTAATTCACTTTGGAGCAAAAAGATGGCTTTTGGGACCTCCCAGGAAAAGAAGTGCTTACTATGAAACATGGACATGTAGAAACAGCCTGTTGCAGGAAGGAGAGGACATTTTGCAGGAAGTCCCCCTGTGAAGGTCATGTCCCCTTTACTTATGAAGAGAGGGAGGGGCCACATCAGCGGGGAGCTCAGAGACCCCCTAAGTCTAGTGCCACCTCTTAGAGACGAGGGGCCAGCCACGGCCACCCAGCCAGTTAGTGACAAGCCTGGGATTAGAATCCAGGCCTCAGGGACTTTCCAGTGACCTCCTGGAAGTAGAGGAGAAACTTCCAAACGGGGGTGGGGGGGTGGGGAGGGAAGCTTGCAGGTAGTGGGGCTGTTGGGTTACCTCTGCTGGGGCAGAAATGAGGCCATCTTTTAAGAACTCTTCTAAAAAGACTCAGGAAAGAAAGGAATCACCAGAGTAAACCAAAGGGGAATTACAGAAAAAAAAAAAAAAGGGCAGGGAGAAATCATGGCCTGACCCATTTTCACACTGCAGGATCAATATTTTCTCAGGTTACAGTCAAGAACATTCTGAGGAATATGCTCAGTTGCTTATGGCAAAGCTTTAAGTCCAAGTTAAAAGGGCTAGTTTCTGATTTTTAAGCCACGTCATACACCTCAAGTCTTTCTTCAAAGTGCTTGCTGGGAATGTGTTAGTGTTTAAATCAACCTACAGAACATCTCTCCCTGAAAGTTTCAGTTTTCATTTATCAAATTCTCTTTTAGGCCAATAAGACTCAGTGGTTTTCTTTTGTGATGTTGCTTAAAGAAAAAGACGTATCAAAATCCCATTGCTGTTCTCAGCCCCACAGTGTGCAATGAAATTGATTTATTAGGTTGCATGCTTTTATTTTTCTCATGAAGTGGTATAGGAAACACCAGAGTTCACAACAGGCCCCAGGTGCCTTTACTGGATGCTAATTCAGAGGAGGATTCCCAGATGTCTTCTGACACTGAGAACCAACTGAATTGCATTGCTCCAGACCCCAGAAGCAGCCAAAAGGAGGGGTAAGTGGGGTGAGAGGAGGGCGACAATGTGACAGGGAACCAAGATGGCAGCGGTGGAGGGGGTGATGGGGAGGGAAACTAGCAGGATGCTTACTGAGGGCCTGTGCCCTACAAGTGGACTGGAAATCCAGAGCAGGTCGGGGAGTACCTGCAGACTCAAGACAGATGGGGATGGGTTTGCAGCTCGCTCTGTGGTTCTGACTGGCATGGTGGTTTCCTTACCTACACATTAGTCCTTGCCTTCTTCAAAATATCGTGTGTCCTGGCCACTGAAAGAATAGGACAGCCCCACAAGGCAGAAATGACCAGCTGGGACATATCAGCAAAACACATCCTCTCGGGCGCCTGGGTGGCTCAGTTGGTTAAGCGACTGCCTTCGGCTCAGGTCGTGATCCTGGAGTCCTGGGATGGAGTCCCGCATTGGGCTCCCTGCTCAGCGGGGAGTCTGCTTCTCCCTCTGACCCTCCCCCCCTCATGCTCTCTCTCTCTCATTCTCTCTCTCTCTCTCAAATAAACAAATAAAATCTTAAAAAAAAAAAAAACACACACACACATCCTCTCTTGGAATTAGCATAGTTGGGTCCCCTAAGGTGTCAACAATATTAATCCGCCCCTAGAATCCCTGGGAGGGACCGGGAAACCTTCACAACCAGAGGGGGCACCTGGGGGGGTTGACCCTCCCCAGGCCTGACCCAGGGATGCCAGGGTAAGCAATGTGTTGGCATCCAGTGGGTGGCTAAAAGTGGCTGTTGTCTTCTCAGCAACACACGTCCCTGAACTTCAGCTCAGCCAGACTTCAGAAAGCGAAAGAAGCAGGTTGATGCGATCCTAGGTGCTCATGTCTCTGCCTTCTCCATATTCTGCCATTTCCGTCTTTCATTTCCTCTCCTGGGGGTCAGGGCAGGAGGAGAGGGGATGTCGTCAGAGTCACACTGAAAGCCACCGTGGATGACAGGTCTCCCTCCAGAGACACTCGTCTACGGTCCCGTCTGTCCCAACTCACCGTTCAGCTCTGATACATAGGACCCTCAGGACTGAGGGGACAGGAGCAGGAAAGGACACTGCCTCTCACCACGTTGTCAGGCAGCGTGGGCTTGGCAAGGCTGCCGTGGGGACCAGAGCAGAGCGAGGCCGACCCCTCCCTCGGGGTGCGGGCCCTGGTCCCGCTCCCAAGCTCACGGCCACCTCTGCTGCCCAGCACCTGGGGGGAACGGGAGTAGCCAGGGCATCACCAGGGCTGAGAGATCCATATTTTTTGAGATGGGGTTCAAGCTTCCTTCATAAGGAAGGCACAGGCATGGGCCTACTGGACCCTGTGAAACCCTCTTCTAACCTGAGAGCACAGGATCTCCACCTCAGCAGTGACCTCCCACTTGCAAGAATTCATGGCATTCCAGCTTCCCCCGCACTCTGGAAGCTTCTAATTCTGCTCTACGCTCTGGAGTCTATGTGCCCTGATTTTCGCACTGATACTCCGGTCCTACCCTAAATCACACCTTCTGCTTCACCTGGGCTGGATGAAGCATTTGTAGCTCCAGGGACTGAGAGGCAGCTGCCGTTCCCGGCAATGCCCTCCTCCACCCAGAGAGCCCACGCATCCCGCAGGGGCTCCTCCTGAGAGCGTGAGATGAGGGCTGCGGCTGCGAGCACACCTTCACACCCAGAGGGGGCCTCTAGCAGAGGACCTTGTACTCATCGCCTCGGGTCCGTGTCTTCCTCTCTACTGGGGGAGCGCCCGGGGGCAGGGTTGGTGGCTCAGACAGCACGGCAGCGGATGCCCTCCTCAACAGTGAAGTACTCTGAGAAGCCTCACTGCCTGCTTCCCTCCCTACTCAGTCTGCACAAAAACAACCCCATAGCTGCCTGGCTTCCCACCCCTTCCACACAGGTGGCCTGCAGGGATGTGAATCCACTGTTTACAGCCGTCTGCTTAAGTGATTTTATTCTGCCTATGGATGACCACATGCCAGAGTGACCGTAACAGATAATAAGGTACCAAAGCGGGGGGTGGGGGGCGGTCAGGACAGCACATGTATATGTTCACACTCAGCAAATGCTCTACGGAGGAGGATGTCCACGGTGCATGGGCTTTTCTGTGGTTCTGAGAGGAAATATCAAGTCAGCTACATCTGGAGCAGAGCAGACTTTATAGTGAAAACAGGAGATGGAGAAGAAAAGCCTGGCTGGGTGTCAGCAGAACATGTATCTTCAGTTCATAGGAGATGTAAAGCATTAAAAAAAATAGTGGAAGAAGTTGCTAAAATCAGAAGAAGAAAGGGCACAAAGGAAAAGTACACCTAAGAGCTACGGTGTAATCAGCTCTGTGCCTTGAACTTCTGGGCCAGGGAAGGTGCAGGCTGATCACACAAGAGACATGGTATTTTTGACCAGCAGTTTGCCCTCCCCCATCTGCTGTCCGAGGGAGCCACAGTCATCAATGTGGCCAATGACATGGCAGCTCACCGTCCAGCTTGGAAGGGTTCTTCATTACTGGAGAAGCAGCCAAACCACACTCTGAAAAATAAAACCACAATAACACAGAATCCACTTACCTGTAATCATGTCGTCAGTTCACTTCAAGTCAAAACAGACATCCTACAGTGAAAGAAGCCAGTCGTGGGGAGTACAAGTGTGACATGAAGTCCATAGAGGTTCTGGGTTCTATGTTTTTAGAATCTTTCTTACATCATCTCATAATGATAAAATTGTCAGGAGGCAAAATTTGCCTCCTGACAGGCCAGGCCCCGTGTATGCAGTGTCTCATACAGTGCCCTGTAAGTAAATACAAGGACGCACCAGGGGCTGAGTCCTGTGAGCGGGGAAAGGCTGGTAGGAGGGCAGAGGGGGAGATACAAGGCCACAACCATCATAGCAACCGGAGCGGAGCCAGGCGTCCACCTAACGTGGCCGAGCGGTTTCTACAGGCCAGGCCCGATGCTCGGCAGTCCACATACACGTTCTCATTTAGTGGCCACATACTGTGACCTCAGGAGTAGCACCCTCACCTGACAGATGAGGTCATTGTCTGATAAATAAAAATGTAGTAGAACCAGGGGGAAAATAAGGATTAGCATGCCCCAGGAAAAGCAGGCACGCAAGTTTGAAAGCTCTTAAGATAATTCCAAGCAGAAGCAGCTCCTGCTTAGGATACAACTGAGGATATGGCCGTGGAGGTGGGAGGAGACGGTGGATTAAACGGTGCATCACAAGGAAACAATGAAGAGGAAATAGAAATCTATGTGTGGGAGGACTGGGGGTGGGGTGGGTCAGCATTAACATTCATATTGAAATGGGGAACTGAGGCAGATGAAGGACATTGAGAAGAGAGGGAGAGAACTGGTGAAACATTTCTTTTTTTTTTTTTTTTTAAGATTTTTATATATTTATTTGAGAGAGAGAGAGCATGAGTGAGGGGAGAGGAAGAGGGAGAGGCAGACTCCCCACTGAGCACGGAGCCCAACATGGGGCTCGATCTCAGGACCCTGGGGTCATGACCCGAGCCGAAGGCAGGTGCTTAACTGACTGAGCCACCCAGGCGCCCCTGGTGAGACATTTCTAAAGGCAGACACGGGCAGGCAGAGAGGTGGATGATGGTCACCAGGAATAAGCAAGGTCACCGTGCCCTGCCTTCCCACAGCTAGGATTGCCTCAGGGACAGGAATGTTTTCCACCCAGCTGAGCTCCCCACAAATTAGGAAATGGGAAGCCAGCCTAGGGATCTGGGAAGGCCAGCAATACCAAGACAGATCACAGTGAGGTGGAAGGACAGAGACTGGAGGTCACGCCATCAGCGGCTCGGGGCCCTGGGCTGGCTCAGTCTGTAGAGTGTGTGACTCCTGATCTTGGAGTCGCTCCAGTGCAAGGCCCACGCTGGGTGTAGAGAATGATGTGGGGAACAAAGGCAAAAGGAAATGTAGACAAAACTGAATCTCCTTACACCTTGCAGCCCATTGACAAATACTGGAGGCAGGCAGAGTATGACATTCCTTCAGGAACTCCCAACTGTCTTAATGTTAATGCCTTGCTAGAGGAAAAATTAACTTGGCTTGTCAATAGCAAGGCCTTCAGGATCCTGGAAGTCTTCTTTAACATGTGAAAATCCTTTTGGAAACTTCCTTTGTCTCTACACCTCTCAACATAAAGTATATAACCAATCACTCCTCACAATCCCTGGGCACCTCTTCCTGCCATGGGTCCTGTCCCTGTGCTATAATAAAACCACCTTTTTTGCACCAAAAACATCTCAAGAATTCTTTCTTGGCCATTCATTCGCTCCTGGCCCACATCACATCAGAGAATACTTTAAAAAAAGATTTAAAAAAAAAAATCAAGTTCACATCCTGGGTCAGTTTCTTAGCTGCTGCAAACCTTAGTGTGTCAGTTAATGTCTCAATGCCTGAGTTTTCTCATGTCAAATAGAGAGAGTAATATTTGAAAATACCTCAGATGAAAATATTTGAAAAATTGTTTGAAGACTTGGTAAGTTTTTTGTTGTTTTTTTTTTAAAGAATTTATTTATTTATTTGACAGAGAGAGACACAGCGAGAGAGGGAACACAAGCAGGGGGAGTGGGAGACAGAGAAGCAGGCTTCCCACTGAGCAGGGAGCCTGACGTGGGGCTCGATCCCAGGACGCTGGGACCACGACCCGAGCTGAAGGCAGACGCTTAACGACTGAGCCACCCAGGCACCCCGATGACTTGGTAAGTTTTAAAGCACTCCACAAATACAAGGGATAGATACTAACATACAAACCTGTTCATTGTTGAGCAATTCTTATTGTGACAAGCACTTGCAAATTATTTCACAAAATGCTCCAAATAACTGTACACTCTAAATGTTGTTACAATCCTCATCTTAAGGATGAGGAAATGGAGGCTTGAACACCCGCAGAGTTAAAACACCTTGCCCAAAAAAAAAACAAAAAACACCTTGCCCAAGGCAAGCAACCTGTATGTGGCAAACTCCAAATCTGGAGCCAGGTCGGACCCTAAATCCTACCCAAGACTCTAGATTGAAGCACTTCGGATTTCACCCTGACCCTAAGGAGATTGGAAGAGGCAAGGCTATCCCTTCTGCCACAGACATCCTGGTGCCCTTTTCCTTCCTCCCTTGGAAGAGCTGCTGCTTGCTTCCAGGGTCTGTGCGGGCTGGCAAGTCCTGGTTGACAGAGGAGGGGCTGAAGCTGGCTTGCTCCCCCCTCCCCACCGCCCCTCACTATCCAAATACTGCTCCACTGGAAGTCAGTTGTTCATCTGGATGCTCTCCTCCAGCTGTCCTCACAAAGCTCCCAGCTCTGCCACCAGGTGGCTCAAGTCCCTGCTCAAAGGGACCTGGTGACAGACATCCCAGGTAGAGGCTAAAAGAAGAGACAGGAGGGGTTTGTTGGCACGGATCCAAGCACTTTCAAGCATTCGTCTGAACACTCCTCTAGGACATTCCTTTCTGCTCAAGACTGCATGGTCATCTCGGGGTCCCAGGTGACACATCTGGGACAGAGCTGCCACCCTTCCTGTGTGGGGCCTGGCACATACTGAGATACCACACACTCCAGTCTGGAAATTTCCCTGAGGCTTACGTGCCCCAGGGGTACTGGGCAGATGAAGTCAAGCCTATCATTCTATCTCCACCTTAGTCCTGCAGACCAGACAGCGGGGTCTTCCAAGACAGGGGTCAGCATGGAACTCCTCCCTGAGGAAGGAGATTCGATGCCTCCACACTCAGGCAGCACAGAGCAGGGTGGAGGAGGACACCAGGCCTTTGGTAGCACGTAGGCTGGGAGGCCGGCACAGACCAGGGGTCACAACTCATTGACTCGTTCGACTTCTCCATTTCTTTTACTTCCACTCACCACACACAGTGTGTTTCTATGTAGTGGGGATGAAGAGATCTAAGAAATATTCTACGAGATCACAATTTCTTATCTGAAAACTTTGAAGCCATGTTTTTTTCAAAAAATAGAAATTGTTTTGGTTTTTAGAAAGGCAATAGGATGCATATGCCATACATACCATAGAGCATATGCACCCAGCTGCATCTGGGTCACAGGCTTTAATCAAGCACATTCGTATTTCTGTGATGAGTTGGTGAATAGTCTCCTAAGTGGGATACATCAAGACTGGGAATACCCTTTTGTCATTCGGTTAGGTTTTGTCACCAAATGAATATATGGAAAAGATTTCAATTCAGACCTCTTGCTAAATTGTAAAATTAAGGTAGCGGTAGTAGCTTTGACATAAATCCTAAAAGACCCTAAAAAGGGAGAAAGACACAAAAGGGGAGGTAGTTCAGGATGAAGTGATTTCCAGATACTAAAGTTCCTGCAAAGTTCCACGAAGCTCCTCCCTTTCTTTCCCTAAATCTAAATTCTCACAAAGTTTGCCTGTTTTATTTTAATTTTTTTCCTTCTATCCATTCTGCTTTATCTTCCCGACAGCACCTTAGATTAGACTCTTATCTCTAATGCCCAGAATATCGCTGCACCCACTCAGCAGGTTTCCCTGGTTCTAACGTCTCCGGACTCTAGATGTCCCACCTGTCTTACCCTCTGAGAGTTCTGTTCCCATCAAGTACCTGTTTTGCTTGGGGAAAAAAAAGAAGAAGATAGCAGGCAGGGAAGAATGAAGGGGGGGATATCGGAGGGGGGACGAACGATGAGAGACTATGGACTCTGAAAAACAAACTGAGGGTTCTAGAGGGGAGGGGGGTGGGAGGATGGGTTAGCCTGGTGATGGGTATTAAAGAGGGCACGTACTGAATGGAGCACTGGGTGTTATACGCAAACAATGAATCATGGAACACTACATCAAAAACTAATGATGTAATGTATGGTGATTAACATAACATAATAATAATAAAAAAACATACTCGTTTTCCACTGTCCACTTTGTAGAATGTGAATTTTCATCCTACCTTGTAGACCTACTTCTCACACCCCCAACAAAAAGCTACCCTACAAGCAGGTTATTCCCAGCACTCCCCACTGACCCAACACTCCTGTGACTTTGTGCAGAAGCTATTCCCTCGGCCCTCAGACTGCTTGCACCGCCTACATTTCTTCAAGTTCTGGTTTACCTCTCATCAGGAAATTGGGAAATTCAATCAGGTTTTATGAAAATTCAAACTTGGCTGAATATTGAAAATAATTAAACTGTATTACTCAAGGAACTTTCAAACATATAATCAAGAAAACTTAGAATTGAAAGCTTACAGAGTCAACATCCCACCCAAAGCAAGAACTGCTTATATGGCATCCTTGATAAATCATCTCTGTCTGTTTCAAGAGGGCCTGGATGGAAAGCTTGCTCCTTCACAAACCAGCTGTTCCATGCTTAGAAGGCTCTAGTGATAAGGAAAGCATTAGCTGTATAGGTCCACATTCCACTGAAGGTCACCCTTTGACCCTTGTTCAGCCTTCTAAAGGGAAACAAAACACATCAGCTCTTCTTCACCTGACAGTTCTTCACATAAAATTCCCATCTCCTCATGATCTTTTCCAGGCCTAATTTTTTTTAGTTCCTTCAACCATTTCAAGATGTCTGGCCCCTCAGCAACGTGGGCCCTATCTTCATTATGGTGTCTAATTTGTCAGTGTCCCTTTTACAAGACGGTGCCCCACAATCTAGCAATATCTCCGACATGGTCTCACCATATGGACACTGTACTTGCACTACTTCAGTCTCAGGTTGAGTTGGCTTTTCCAGCAACCTTGGCCAACGGGTTGCTTGTGTAAACGTGTTTCTACCTAACTCCCTCATCCTCATGCCCATGAACGGCTCCTCTCCAGTACTTCTACCATTGATATTTTTAATCAAGCTCAGGATTTTTCTTAAATCTTTGCTAGATTTCATCATATTGACATCAGCCCTCTGTTCTAGCCTGCTTGGATTTATTAACTTTATGTTTAGAAAACCCTCTCTCATTTGTAGAAGATTCTCAAATACTAGATTATTTCAGCGGGTGGCAAAAGTCCTTAATAAAAGAGTTTAAAATTTAAATCCAGGCTTGAAATCCAAGTCCTATTAATGGTATTTCTGTAAATTTTTTTTGGATCTTTTAATTTTCTCACTGGGGAATGGGTCAGGGACAGCACAGGCTGTCTACTCTACCGGCTGCATGGGCGGTCAGTATGCATTATTCACAATATTTGAGAGCTTTTCACATGATGATCAGGACAGTTCTTTGTATTAAAAAAAAAATCACTGCATAATCTGGACTTCAACTTTTCTCTGGCCATCTAGGTGGGTGGAGCTGAACTCTTATGGCCTATTTTTAAGGATGCCTGAGCTGGATCTTGCTCATGTCATCAACCTCTGGGCTTTGTGTATGAGAGCTCCCCTCTCTTCTTCTTGGGAACCCCAGGCCTAGCTGGGGTTTTTTTCTGAGACAGAACTCTGTAGCTTTCCAGAACTCCACAACTCCCAAGACAAAGACCTCACTGCAATCCTAAGTATGGGCAGGAAGCTCATGGAGAGGGGGAAGGAGGGAACACATACCTTTCAGCCCCTTCTGGAATTTCCATAAAGTGCCGGGTCTATCTGTAGCTCTGACTGGAGGAACTGGAAGAATTGTGGTTTCTCTTGCCGCAGCTGCTGCAGGAAGGCCAGCTCACGCTGCAGGTGCCAGGGGAGAGGCAAGGGCCTGCTGAGTGGCTGGGGATCCTCAGCAACCCCAGGGCAGCCGGCTTTCAGCCAGCCTTTGCATCAGGGAGTTGTAGTCCTAGCTGTCAACCTAGGGATCACGAAGACCATCACTTTTATTTTAACAATGTGGAAACAGAGGCCCAGAGAAGTGAAGTAACCTTGCTTGAAGTCATGCCATTAGCTACGTTAGCTAGGAACAGACATGGCAGCTTTGTATTCTCACTGCTCCTGCGGGGCTCCTCCCACGTTGGCCAGCTTATGCTGGGGACGGGCATCATGGCCGTGTAGATGCTTTCCTACCTTGTGGTGAGACTAATATCCTTAAACTAACTGGGAGCACGAGTACATCCTTTCTCCAGTATCTGATATGCTGAAGCCTTCTATAACAAGGTTTTTAAATCTATCTTTGGAGTAAAAAGGACGTTCCCAGGGAAGTCCTTTCTTCTGCTCAAAGTCATTCATAAATCAGGAATAGCAGAGGTGGGGGGCGGGGCGCAACAGGTTTTGAAAAGGAGCCAGTGACTGTCTTGACCATATCTCTTCTTCTAAATCTAAAAATGGGGCCACCTTCCTTATCAATGGGCTCCCTCTTAACCTGGGGTCTTTCTCCTGGAGGGATAGTTGTTCCTCCTAGAAATCCAAGATCTCTTGCTGCTTCTCCTTCAAGTCAAAAGCCGCTGCTGCCCCCCACCCCCACCCCACCTTATGGTGCTCCAGCTCCCTCTCCAGACCTTGAAGCCGGGTCGGGATTGGGATGGAGAGGACAGCAGAGCTACCCTCAGGCATCCCATCTCCTGGGAGCGCTCTGGTGAGCAGAACACAGGAGTCCTGGGGCCAAAGGTCAGCAGGAAGACGAGCCCAAACACATCCGTACAGACACACAGAGCTAAGGCAACAGGAAGGCCAGCGGATGCTTCAGCTGCCCAGGAAAGCAGAGTGTCAGCTCACTAATGGGGAGCGGGGAGCCTCCATTCTTTAAATGCCCTTGATCTTCTGGTTTAATAAGGCCTACTTTACTGGTAGGGAAAACACTCTGGTTTCTAAAGCTCACTATTTTCGGGCGCCTGGGTGGCTCAGTCGTTAAGCGTCTGCCTTCGGCTCAGGTCATGATCCCGGGGTCCTGGGATCGAGCCCCGCATCGGGCTCCATGCTCGGCAGGAGGCCTGCTTCTCCCTCTCCCACTCCCCCTGCTTGTGTTCCCTCTCTCGCTGTGTCTCTCTCTGTCAAATAAATAAATAAAATCTTTAAAAATAAATAAAGCTCACTATTTTCTAAGTTTTCACACACCCTCTGTGCAACAACCCACTCTTGAATTTTGCCGAAGAATCAACGTCAAGACTTCTTGCCTACAGTTTTTAGACTAGATCATTATCATCTTTTTGGAAATGGGGACATCTGTTCTTTTCTGGGCTTGCAGCATCTCTCTGCTCTTCATGATTTCTCAAAGACCACTGACAGGGACTCTTGAGAATCAGGCTGCAGTGCTGTCAGGCTTCTTGGGGCAGTCCCCGGGCCCATACTCATGGAAACCTTATTATCTTCTCCCCTGTTAGGTCTGCGCTAGGCTGTCCAGGCACGCAACGGGGGTTTAGTTGCTGTGCTTTCTCTCTTTTTTTTTTTTTTTTTTTTAAAGATTTTATTTATTTATTTGAGAGAGAGAATGAGATAGAGAGAGCATGAGAGGGTCAGAGGGAGAAGCAGACTCCCTACCAAGCAGGGAGCCTGATGTGGGACTCGATCCCGGGACTCCAGGATCATGACCTGAGCCGAAGGCAGTCGCTTAACCAACTGAGCTACCCAGGCGCCCTGTGCTTTCTCTCTTATCTGTTAACTCTGGGGACAGAACTTTTGTCTCTTCCCTCAGCATCTTCCTGCGCTGAGGTGGCTAATTTAGAAATATCACTCGCTGTCTTTTCCTGATTCCACAAGCCTTCTTTCATTCTGGGCTTAATCCTTTTAGACACTATTCTTCATCTTTTATGGCTATTTAATAAATATTTGTAAGTAAAAATAATGTTATTGCTAGTATATTGATTTGATCTAGTCAATTCGCCCTAAGGTCAGCTGCCCCACAGGGCCACACAGCCACCCGTGGATGCCCATTGAGTAGGATTAGAAAAGCTCTGGGGGATATTTTGCCAGTGCTTCCAGACCCAAAGTTCTGAGGATTACAGACAAGAGACGAGCCTTAAGAGCTTGAGTGAGGGGAGGTGGTGAGGAGATATGGGGACGACATATCAGGACCAGGAGGGACACACAGAGCTGCAGTAAAGTCTGCAGGGGTAGAACAGACACCTAACTGGTATCCAGTTTGAGAACTAATGATTCCGACTACTTGAATATCTGTGGGTTGCACGGGGGTGGTGGATTTCCTAGAGCTATTTGTCCCTGGAGCCCATGGTTGGGACCTCTCAGGAAATAGCCCCTTCTAGACTGAGAATAGCCATGGGACTTTGGGTTGGTGGGTCTGGTTAGTTCTGTCATCTCCACCTCCTTCTCTTTGCTTCTCCAGTTGGTGATTGGTGTGACCAGGGAGGAAAAGGACCTGGGAATGAGTGCAGTTTGTGGCTTTTACCACCTCTGAAAACATGACTCAGCTGAGCCCGAAGGCTCTGGTTTTCTTCCCTAAGGACTGTGTTCTCGTTGTAGAGCTGAGGTGTGGACTCCAGGCCTGGACTATAGATGTTAAAGGTGGACCTGTCCCAGGAAGTACAAGCAGACAAGTTACATGTTTGGGTAACAGATGCTTTCAGAAGTTACCTGTTCTGTATCTCCAGAGATATTGTCCCAATCCAGCAGAAACGCCCAGGGACTCCAGTCCTGGGCATAAAGACTGATGGACCAAATGCCTGGTTTCTGTGGGCCTCCGCATGGTGGGTTCGGGGTGTGCACCACCACGGGCCCTACCTGCAGTTGTTCAAGAGGCTCTTTCCCCTGAACAGCTGCTGCTGTGCTCGGGGCAAGACAAGGATGTGGAGAAGGCATGGCCTCCGAGTGACAGCAGCCTGGGAGGAGAGGGTCAGGACAAAGGCCACCTTGGTGAGTGGCTGGCAGAGGCCATGGCAGACCTGGCCGTACCAGCTGCCAGTCCCACGACAAGGGCACAGAGAAGTTAGCGGGCAGTCTGTGAGCAGACTGAGGATGGGATGAGCAGTCCAATGACTCCGGGGACAGAACTTCTTCGTTCTGCTGTGAGGAGAGTTAATCTCTGAGCTCAGATACATCTACGACGTGAGGGTACTAGTACGTGCCCCATCCGCCTTGCTGGGTGGTTTGTAGGAGTAAGTGGAGTGTTTTGAAAAATGTGAAGTTCTGCCTAGGGGCTGTCCCTTCAGAAGCTCCTTAATTATGACCCAAAATAGGAAGGCCTAGGCTTCTCCTCTGGCTCCTGTGGGCTGCGCAGCTTAGCCCGTGCTCCATCTGCTCCTTCAGACGGGCCTCACTGCCGATGGACCCCTCCAGGGCTGGTGCGGGTGCCAGATGTCACCAAGATGTTCTTCCAAAGCTCAGCGCCTGCAGCCATCCCACCAAGACAGTGGGGGAGATGGAGAACCCTGGTCACTAGTGGAGCCCACACCGTGATGGGGCACGGCCAGGGGTCTCCAAGCAGGACTCCAAACATCCCCATCCTCACACGGACACCCAGGAACACAGGTGACTTCGCTTAACAAGTAAACTGGCTTTCAAACCCAGGACAGCCTTTCACTAAGCAAGCCCCACGGGCCTCCTCCCACACAGGGGTAAGTATAAGGAAGTTTTTTGTTTGTTTGTTTGTTTTAAGATTTTATTTATTTATTTGACAGAGAGAGACACAGCGAGAGAGGGAACACAAGCAGGGGGAGTGGGAGAGGGAGAAGCAGACTTCCTGCTGAGCAGGGAGCCCGATGCGGGGCTCGATCCCAGGACCCTGGGACCATGACCTGAGCCGAAGGCAGACGCTTAACGACTGAGCCACCCAGGCGCCCCAAGTATAAGGAAGTTTTAAGTGTACATGTAATTGGTAAGTATAAGGCAGATCTGGCATGGTTTAGAAAAATAACTGAAGCATCTGGAAAGGTGTGGTCACCTCCTGAGTGTGACTTTGAGTGTGAAAGGGAAGGCCTTATTCTACCCTAATACCTTTCCTCTCACTAATACCTGATGGAACATTCTCTAGCAAGGGACAAAGCCCTACCTCCACCCTTACAGAGAAGACCTAAGGTAAAAATACATGGATATAAAACTCATCCTGTGTGATTAATGACTGGTACCGAATACTCCCCTTGAATCACTTTTAATAATGAAAGGATGACAGGAGAACTGCACTGACCTAGGGATCTGAAGGCTGGTTAGAGAGGAGGAAAAGTCAGCCCCAAGGAAAGAAAAAAGATGCAGAAAGAAAAGTGGGTGGGGTACTAATGACAGATGACACCCCTGTACCATTTTGCTGAGGGGGTGGTCTTTCCCTGAAAATGACAACTATCTTAACTGTTGGACCCAAGCTGTGTCCCAGCATTCATTCACCTCTCCACTTGACATGATGTCTCCTGGCCCTGACCAGGACAGCTAGAAGTGGGAGAAAGTTTGGTACAGAGGATACACTTATAGGGTGGGGAGCTGCGTAGAAACAGCCTCCCAGAGGTGCCTGGGTGGCTCAGGCAGTTGAGTGTCTGCCTTCAGCTCAGGTCATGATCCTGGGGTCCTGATATCCAGCCCCGTATCAGTCTCCCTGCTCAGTGGGGAGCCTGCTTCTCCCTCTTCCTCTGCTGCTCCCCCTGCTTGTGAGCTCTCTCTTGCTCTCTCTCTCACTCTCTCTATTTCTCTCCCTGTCAAATGACAGAAAGAAAGAAAGAAGAAAGAAAGAAAGAAAGAAAGAAAGAAAGAAAGAAAGAAAGAAAAGAAAGAAGAAAGAAGAAAGAAAAAGAAAGAAAGAAAGAAGAAAGAAGAAAGAAAGAAAAGAAAGAAAGAAAGAAAGAAAGAAAGAAAGAAAGAGAAAGAGAAAGAAAGAAAAGAAAAAGAACAAATCCTTACCGATGGAAGACTCCTATGACTGTGCCTGGCATTCTGGAAGGTTCTAAGGGTGGGCTGTGAGGAAGTCAGGATGCAGGGAGAGAGAAGGATATGAATGTGAGAGCACAATGTGGGTCCCTGACTTTCCTACACCCCTACACAGGCTGTGCAGGTTGTCCTGGACCTACCCGAGCTCCACACGCCTGGAGGACCCCCGCTGCGCATGCACCAGCCAGCAGATCAGAATAGCAGGGACCTGGAACACAGCAAGTGTTTGGGGAGACAAGGTCATGGGAGGTGGCCGTTGGAGCTTCAGGGCACATGCCCATCTCCAGGCTCTACCCTACACAAATATCAGAATCCCTCTAAGATCAGAATTGGGAAAAAAAAAAAAGGTTGAGTTCCAGTGCCTGGCCAGGCTGGGCCTCACAGGTTGGTCAGGGTACCCTCTAATAAGAGATATCTGGGACAGGGCACCTGGGGGGCTCAGTCGGTTAAGCATCTGCCTTTGGCTTGGGTCCTGATCCCGGGGTCCTGGGATTGAGCCTCGAGTTGGGTTCCCTGCTCAGCGCAGAGCCTTCTTTTCCGTCTAGCACTACCCTCCGCTCATGCTCTCTCTCTCTCTATTTCTCTCTCTCTGATAAATAAATAAAATCTAAAAAAAATAATAAAAAGAGAGAGAGAGATCTGGGAGCACTGATGGAGGCAGAAGCAACAGACCCCATCAGGCAACCAGTCCAAATGTGGACTGACTCATGCCAGTTCAAGGCTGCCACCTCACCACGTTTCATCGATGGGCTCCATTCACCGAAGAGGCTATGCAGGTTTTTGGGGACCAGCCCCAGCTCCATATAGCCAGGGAGGGCTTCTGAATCTCCTCTGACTCTGCCTGACATACTGGAAGGTTCTAAGAATGGGCTGTGAGGAAGTTAGGATGCAGGGAGACAGAGTACATTTTGCACATGCAAGAGCTGTGCAGGTCAGCGTAGCCCAAAAGGGGCAAGGGTTGGGAGAGGCTGGTTCACCGGAATGGGTTGTGGGGGGTACAAGACATCTACCTCATTCCAAGTCCTATCCTACACTACCATGCATATTCCCCCTGAAGGCAGAGCTGGAGGAAACCACACTACCTCGTCAGCATCAGGCCCAGTAGACTGGCCTACGTGTCCTCCAATAAGAGACACCTGAAACCACACATTGCTGTAAAGAGAGGGACCCAATCAGTTTAAAAATGTCACCTCTGGAAGATTTTTGGGAAATGCGCCCTCTCCACCCTGGAGGCCAAGTTGGTGCTCTGGGACCAGCTGGAGCTCCATGGGCCTGGAGGGCCTCAGCTACCCAATGCCAACTGATGGGGTGCACACTCATGCCGTGAAGGTCAGGGAAGCCCGGGACCTGGAATAAGGCAAGTATATGGAAAGCCCAGGGCACGGGAGTGGGCTGCTGGGGTACAAGGTGAAGGCAAAGAAGAAATGTTCCTCTGTCCAAGGTTCTTCTAGCTGAACAAGGAATTAAATTTACATGAGACAGATTAATAGGAGGAAAAACACTCAAGTTTTATTACATGGGCATGGAGGCCCAATAATGAAATTGAGACCTAAAGAAATGACTAAGGCAGGCAGTTTTTATACTTTTTGGATAAAGAGGCAATAAGCCTGTGAGGAATTGGCAGGATAAAGAAAACAACTTTGGGAGCTTCGATTAGTAAGAAATTCTGAACAGAGTTGGAGCTGGGGTAGTAAATTAGTAAAAAGCAAAAAGGGTGGTTTAGAAAGCCTTCTCAGCTCTAAATTTCCCATCTCTGGTGATAAGGCTGTCTCCTTAGCTTCTGGTGCACAGAGGGTACCTTTCACATGGGCGATTTATTTCCCGCTTTCGGGGGGACAGAGGAGGATCTGAGTGTCTTTCCTGCCCAGGCTGCCTGTTAAGTAACTTTTTGTTGTTGTTGTTGTTAAATAACTTTTATTTAAAATAATCAATATGCCAAAACGGCATATATGGGGGCAGCCTACTCTTGGCTCCTACAAAGGCACCTGCCTAACTCTGAGCTCAAACCTACACAGAAGTGTATATTCATTTTGCAGGCAGAGCTGGGGGGACCTAGACTTCTTGCCAGGTTGGGGCCCAGCAGACTGGGCTGGAATATCCTCCAATAAGAGACACCTAGGAACCTTGATGCCTGGAGAAGCCAGAGACCCCAGCATCTGTGGTCTGAATGGGGATTGACTGTCCAGTTTAAAGCCACCACCTCAGAGATTTTCAGAGAGCAGCTGTAGGGAGAGGCTGGGTCACAAGTGTGGGCTCTGGGAATCACCTGGTATCTGCCTGATTCCAAGTCCTAACACAAATGTGCCTCCCCCCCACCCTGAAGGTAAAGCTGGAGAAGTGTGGACGCCCTTGCCAAGACAGGGCCTGGTGGGCTGCGGGGCCTTCTCCAACAAGAGACGTCTAGGAACCTTGATGACTAGGAAGCCTGGGACCCCAACAGGCTATCAGTCCAAACAGGGACTGACTGTTGCCTGTTTAAAGCCACCACCTCAGAAAGATTTTTTGGATGTGGGCTCCTTCAGACCCAGACGATACGCAAAAGGTTCTGGACCAACCCTGACTCCTGTAGGGGACCCCACCACCCTGGGTGGGCTGAGTGGTGTACCCTGTTCATGCACAAGCTGCCCAGTACAGGAAAACCAGGGACCTGGCACAGGGCAAGTGTCTGGAAAGGCCTGGTCACAGGAGAGGAAGCAGGTTCTGGTGGGTATGAAGCATCTGCCTAATTCCAATTTCAACCTACACAAAGGTGCATATTACCTCAGAGGGCAGAAATGGAGAAATATGGACTGCCTCGCCAGGTTGGGCTCCATGGGGTGGTTGGGGTATCCTCCAGGAAGAGATCTCTGAGAGCCCTGAGGGCTGGAGAAGCATGGGACCCCATCCAGCAGCTGGTCCAAATGGGGACTGTCTCCTGTTGAGAGCTGCCCTCTCAGGATGAGCTTAGGGGTGGAGACACCTGGGAGCCCAGTTGGACCAGCTGCCGGATGGGGTCCCCGTCTCCTCCAGCCATCAAGGCTCCCAGGTGTCCCTTATTGGCCAGTCGGCCGGCCCCAAGGCATTTTAGTTGCCTCCATCTCTACCTTCAGGTTGATTGTGTGCATCTGTGTAAAAGAAGGCTTGTTAACACATTTTTACCTAGTACCTCAGTAGCCCTCTCTCGTGACCTGGCCTGTGTATACCACGCCGGGGTTCCAGGTTTTTGTTTACCTCACGCTGGGCTCCAATGGCGCATGTGCTGTATGCACCCCATCAGCCCGTCTCGGGCAGCTGTTTCTTTGTAGGCCTTTGGATTTATGGCTGGTTCCAAAACGTGTGCCTCGCCTGCTGGGAGAGGCATCCCACCCCTGAAGCGTTTCCTAGGCTCCATCTTTAAGCTGGCGACAGTTTCCATGGGGAGCAGTTGCCGGATGAGTTTCCAGGCTTCTCCACCTTCACCTTCTCAGTTCTCCCCGGGATCGGTTATTGGAGGATGCCTCTGCCAGATGGCCCCGCTCTACGGTGGCAAGATAGTCCATTTGCTGTAGCTCTGCATGCATGGGGCAAAATGTGCATTTGTGTGGTTTGGGCATAGAATTAGGCAGATGCAGATACCCCAGTGGCTTACACCCGTGCTCCGGCCTTTTGCCCTAGCTTGCCTTTTTCAGGCTCCCAGCTCCCCTGACTTTCATTTCCTATGCATCCAAATTCTGCACTCCATCCCAGCCTTGGGCTCCTGGGGCCTCAGAAGACTGTGACACTCCCAGGCACCCCTTATTTGTGGCGACCTCAACCATCTTGTACTGCCCTGCTTTGGATTCCTCCTGCTCTGTCCTCAGGGGTAATATGCATAGTTCTATAAGTTAATACTTGGAATTAGGCTGATTCCGGGTCTTCCCAAAAGTCTTCTCCTTGACCTGCTTTCACAGGATGTGGTACCGTTCCAGGACCCTGGTTGGCTACCCTGAGCTGCGCTGCCCACATTTGTGGAGCCCACCCTCCATTAGCAGGCTTGGAAACACAGGTGCACTCCAGGACTCCACAGGTCTGCCAAGACCGCAGCCACCTGAATGGCTTCAGTGTGGAGAAAACCCACCCCACGGTAATATTTCTGAGGCTCCATTTTAACCTGGGACTGCCAGTCTTGTTTAGACTGCCTCCCTGAGGGTGCCCTGGGTGTCTTCCAGCCTCAAGGAACTCCCATCAGGCCTCCGGTCCCAATGAGGACTGGCTGTCACTAGTTTAAAGCTGCCATCTTAGAAAGATTTTCTGAGGTGGGATTCGTCTGCCCACAAGACTATGCAGGTGGTTCAGGACTGGGTGGAGCTCCACAGCCTGCTCTCCTGGGACTGGCAGGGTGGGGACAGCACATGCGTAGTCTGTGCAGGTCACAAGTCTGGAGAGGCCAGGTCAGTGAAGCAGGTTGTTGGGATATAAAGCATTTGTCTCCTTCCAGGCCCTAACCTATCATGTGTGTATTTTCCCCGAAGGTGAGACTAGAGGAGTCTGGACTGGCTTGTAAGGGTGGGGCCTGGTGTGCTGCTGCAGGGCTTATCCTTCAGTGAGTGACATCTCTGAGTCTTGACTATGAGCAAGCCCAGGACTTTATATGGCAGCCAGTCCAAATGGGGACCAAGTAGTGCCAGTTTCAGAAAGATGCGGGGTGGGGGAATTACAAGATCCCCCTGCCCTATGCTGCACATAGATCCCAGCAGATCCTTTGTCCAGTCAGGTTCCCCCTAATAACCCTGTGTCTTGTTCTCTGTCTCTGGGATTTTCTTGGGCCTCACCAGCCCATCATCACCCACCCTAGGCTTAGAGTCTGCTTCGGTGTGGCTATACACCGAGTCAGCAAAGATATGTGATACGGACTTAGTGTATCAGCATAATGCCATCCCACTCGCACCCAAGCTCCCTGCTGCTGTGCCCTTGCTCTTTGATGGAAATGGATACCTTGGGAAAAGGCACCAAGAGGCCAGCACGATGTTCCTTCTATGAAATTCTAGCCCCCAAACAATAAAGTTTTGTTACTGAATGTCTACTACTAGGGAATGGGGTCTCCTAAATGATTTAGTATCTATCAATTCCAATAGCTATAAAGAATAATCGCTAAACCCCTACAAGAACCAACCAACGTGTTTGTCTCGCCTCCTGCCGGCACAGAGTAGACACTCAGCAAACATTCCATAGATGAATAAATGCTGGACTATCTGCTCTGCCATATGGAGCTCCATAAACAGCCAGAATTTAAAGTGGAGTATAAAGCTCTTAAACCTCTTACAAGACACATATTGTTGCTTATGTGAAAAGAAACAAAAGCATGAACCAAATGAGGAAGGTATATTTGACAAGAGACTGATTTAAGAGTAAGAACTGAATTACTTAATGACAAGCCAAGTTGCAACATTGGATCAAGTTTACAGCCAAAGACATTACCAAGCTATGACAGAGAAGATATGGTTCAACCAGCTATAGGAGCTTTGAAGTCAACCATTTCAACCTGGCCCCAGGTAAAACTGTGAAACTGGGTTGGTCTGTCTGAGTGGCCCCTAGGCCTCCCTCTCTCCTTCAATCTTTTCCCTAAGCCAACAATTCCCTCATGTGTTCTGCACTCTCCCCTTAACCTTTCTATGTTACATGGAAAATACAATGGTGGTAGGTTTAAAATATCTCCGGACATAATCCCGCAATCCACGTATTGCAAAGGTCTCAGGGCAAATTTCCCAGGCTGTAGACAGTGAGTTACACCACTGCTGAGTTGAAATAAACTCCAGTATTTTTCCTAGAAGAAAAGGCTGGGATTTCTGGCTTTTATTTCCTACTTTTTCCCAGATGTGTGCTTTAGAAAGCCTAGCTTCCTCCTCAAGTAGTGTAGTTAGATAGAATTTAACATGAGTTAGGAGAGGTGGTGCAGGGAAGTACAGCTCTTTAAGATGTTCAGTGATTACAAAACAGCCATTGAGTCCAGGGATTATTTGATCCGTAATCAACAACCGCTAAGCAACACTTAGGCAAGAAGATAATCCAGTGCAAACTGAATTGGTATTTCTTTGGGCAATTTATATAGAATCTTTTGTCCTTGCATGATTCAACCTGTCCTTTTAAAAACTGTGAATCACCATGATTCTCATTCTGACCAATATTTTAATGCTTCATGGCTTGGGGGGAGATGAGTATTGTATTTCAAATCCAACACATTATATCTAGCATATATAGTGTTAACCATTGAAAGGGATTTTGAGGGCTTAATAAATATCTATGCTACAGCATGATACAAGATAGTCATTTAAGATTGTGTGTCTGGGTGTGACATCTGGAACTGCTGCAGCCACCCTGTGACCATGAAGAAAGTGATAAAAGAAATTTCTGCTGGACTTTGAATATATGCATTCAGACTTGCTCACTGCATGATCCAGACCCTGTAATATACAGCAGGGAGAAATAGCACCTGCCTCCCCAGAAGAAGGAACAGAAGGAACCAGAGCAACAGCTTTTCAGAAAGCTAGCCAGTCAGTAGAAAAGCTGTCAATGGTGAATTTGTGACTGTATTGTCTAGACTTGAAAAGCTGACTTGGGGCATAGCAATCAGCTATGCCAAGCTCCACTGTAACTAACCAATTTTGAACTGGCAATCCAAAAGTTTGTTTAAACCAAGCAATCATTTTTCCTTGTAAAAATTTGTGACTTCTGCCTTTATAGGTCCTGCTCTTGCCTTTGATTGGAAACACAGCCTTCAGAACGCTGTACTCTCTCACATACCTATAAATGAGTGAATCCCCAAGACTTTACCCTGAATTTGTCTCCAAAGTATTCTTTGCAGTTTAACAATTACTCTGCCTCAGAATCTGTGTTTCTTTTGTCTGGAGGTCAAAACTGATACACCACGGATGGCAAAGTAGAAAGACAGAAGGAATCTGGTTCCTTGTTAATATCTTTCTATTCCTAACTAAGGAGCCCCTCTACCTCTAGACTTTTTGCTGTGTGATATAATAAATTTCCTTTGTTTTGTTTTGTTTTGTTTTGCCTAAGCCACACTGAGTTGTGTTTTCTATTTACTTGCACCAAAGGTAAAATAACTGATGTACGTTCTCTGGTTACTCTTTCAAAACTAGTGCCCCACTCCATCACTGCTCTCTTATCCTCCTTATTATGTATTTCTATGTTTGTTTACTTATTTATTGCCATTGTCTCCCACAAAAATGTAAGCTCCACAAGACGGGAACTTGGTCTGTTCAGATGCCCAGTATCTAGGAAGCGCTAGCACATCATCAATGCCCAATAATACTTGTTTAATAAATGTTGATTTAATTCATAGGATTACATATTGTCTTAAATTGGGTTTCCTAGAAGCAAATCCTAAGATAGGGATGCAGAAGCATGTGATTTTTTGAAGCAGTGCTCTTGCAGAAGGAGAAAGGGAGTGAAAGAAGCAGGCTAAGGCAGGCAAAGGAACTCAACATGCTAGCTGAAGTCTAGGCTCAGCCTGAGCCCATGGAATGCTCCAGAGCGTGACGGTTCCATAGTTAGTACCACTTTAAAGCAAGGGCGGCAAGCTTTTTTTTTTTTTTACACCCAAATCAATAAGTCATTAGTTATTGACTGTATGCTGCTTGGTGGGGGTGGAGGAGAATGTTATCTCCCAGGCAAGTCAACTCCTATTCAGTGACGGCAATTCTCCAGAGAAGGGGGTAGCTATGAGTAGTTAATAGTCAACATTCAGGACAGCTGGGGGATGGGCACACTGCTCTGCTAAAGGGGATCCCAGGGGGATGATACATATCTAGGAAAATAACCTAGAGAATTACTAAAAACAGAAGCAATAATAGGATTCAGGAAAATGGCAGGTTATAAATTTAATATATAAAATTCAACAGAGGCACTTGGGTGGCTCAGAAAGTTAAGGATCCAATTCTTGATTTCCGCTCAGGTCATGATCTCAGGGTCGTGAGATCGAACCCTGAATTGGGCTCTGTGCTCAGCACAGAGTCTGCAGGGGATTCTCTCTCTCCCTCTCCTTCTGCTCCCCACCCCCGCTCGCTCTCTAAATAAATAAAATCTTAAAAAAAAAAAAGTCCCTAATCAATAACTTTTAGAAAATTCAGTGGAAGAAACTATTTTTAAACCCATAAGCTGATCAAATATCTAAGTATTCACAAATAAAAAATGTATAGAACTTAAATGAAGAAAACTTTAAAATTCTATCTTGTGACAAAAGAAGACAAGTAAACTGAAAGATGTAACATTTCTTGGATCAGGAAACTAAAAAATGTTAAATATATAAAATCTTCATAAATTGTCCTATAAATTCAATCTAATCCCAATTAAAATACAAACAAGAATGTTTTATCTTGAAAAATAATTCTATAATTCATGGTAACCAGGAAAATTTAAAGCAAAGTATGGCAGGAGACTGGTCCTACCACAGATGAACGCTATAATAATAAAAGCACTTTAATACTTGCAAAGCAGTGGGCAGATTTATGGAACAGAATAAAGGGTCCAAAGTAGAAACGACTATGTATAGAAAGTTAGTGATAGAGGTGGTACCTCGGATTGATGAAGAATGAGAGATTATTACATATGATATCAAAACAGCTAGGTAACTTTTGGAGGACAAAAACGCTGGATCCCTACCTCATTCCTTAAACCAGAGGGAGCAAAGATGTTATGCAACAAATGAAAAACAAAAGCTTCTAGAATAAAGCAAGGGAATATATTTTTGTTATTATAGAGCAGGGAAAACCTTACTAAGTAGGACACAAATCCATAAACCATAAACAAAGTCAAAGCTCAAATGGTGAGAAAACTACTAGCAACAAATCTGACAGGCTAGTTTCCATACTTTACAAAGAGCTCTTATAAACCAGTAAGATTAAAATTGTGTTAAGGATAAGGACAGATGGTTCAGAGCAAAATAAATACTAATGACCAATAAACTTATAAAGAGAGGCTTGACTTCAGCCACAGCTAAAGAAATGCAAATTCAAACAATGGAAGATATTTTTTCACCTTTTGGATTGGGAAAATTTTGAAGTTTAATGCTATCAAGTTCTAATGAAAATGTGGGAAGTCAGGGAAACTCACAAAGGATTGGTGGTATTGTAAATTAGTGGAAATTTTGTGTAGGTGATTTGGCGGTCACTTTTTGTGCACATACCCTTGGCCTATCAAGCTCACTGCTAGAAATATTCCATAAGGATATGTTTGCAAAAGTTTACCAAGATAGGATGTATAAAGATGTTCAGTGAAGCATCATTTGTAATTACAAAACAAAAAGAAAAACTGGAAACAAATTGCTAATCAATAGGGCATTGGTTTAATAACTAAGATAGAATGCTCTGCTGTCATTCTTTTAAAAACATGATTAGTTGTGTTGTAGATTAGTTTGTGTTGATATGGAAATTATAGGAACAGTAAGATATTTGATTTAATTAACTCGTCCCTTTTTAGTTTAATTAACTGACTCCCAAAGAGTTGACACCTTCACCGCTCACAGATTAGAACAAGGAACGCATGTGTAATATTAAACTCCCGTCAATATATCTTCTCAGCTCATTGCACTGCCTCAGTGTGGTCATCAACAAGTGTCATAGTGGTAACAAAACAGAAGCTATTGCAGACTTGCATTTGGAGAATAATGAACAGTGACTGAGAATACAGGCTGTCAGTGACTGATGCTACATAACAAGTTACCCAAAGTGTACCAGCTTCAACAGCAATTTCTGTGGGTCAGAAATCTGTGAGTGCTGCAGCTGGGTGGTTCTGGCTCAGGGTCTTTCAGGAGGTTGTAGTCAGCTCACCGCTCAAAGAGGGCTGGAAATGTGCCTCCAAACTCTCTCATTGTCGGCAAACTTCAGTTCCTCTCTGGCTTTTGGGCTTTCCATCCCCATGTGGGGCTCTCCATGGGGCTGCCGCTCGTGGCAGCTGGCTTCACCCCGGAGCAGATGATCCGAGAGAGAGAGAGAGAGAGCACGCACCTAAGACAGAAGCCACTGTCTAATCTCAGAAGTGGCATACCATCTCTTCCACTATTGGTCTCACAGCCCAACATGTATGAATACCAGACGCAGAGATCAGGAGCCATCTTGGAAGCTGGCTACCACACAGCCTCTGGACTCAGACTCCAGGGTTTGAATCTCTTCATAACATTTGCCTCAGTTTATACATATATAAAATGGGAATAATAACAGTATGTACTTTTGTTGTGAACATGAAAACCGCTAATCTATTTTAAAACCTTAGAATATACTTAAGATATTTATGACTGAATTATAGGACATTTGGTATTTGCTTCAAATACTCCAGGAAAAAATTGGGGAATAAGAATGATGATGGTAGATAAAACAAAGATGGCAGAATGTTAAAATGGTTTTTTTTTAGATTATTTATTTGTTTATTTGAGAGAGAGACAGTGCGCAGGCAGAGAGGTACAGAGGAAGAGGAAGAGTCTCAAGCAGATTCCACGCTGAGCTCAGCCTAACTCCAGGCTCCATCCAATGACCATGAGATCACGACCTGAGCCGAAATCAAGAATCGGTTGCTTAACCAACTGCACCACCCAAGTGCCCCTAAAATGTTTTGATAATGGTTGAAAGTGGGTGATATATAGAGAGAGGTTCCTATGTGAGCTTTTCTGTATTGCTTAATTTTCCATAATAAAATTTCTATAATAAAAAGTTATGTAATTCTTGGGCGCCTGGGTGGCTCAGTCGTTAAGCGTCTGCCTTTGGCTCAGGTCATGATCCCGGGGTCCTGGGATCGAGTCCCACATCGGGCTCCCTCCTCAGTGGGAAGCCTGCTCTCCCTCTCCCACTCCCGCTGCTTGTGTTCCTGCTCTCGCTATCTATGTCTCTGTCAAATAAATAAATAAAATCTTTAAAAAAAAAAAAGTTACTTAATTCTTTATGTAAAATGTTTATAGTGGTATCTGGAACATAGTATAGACTCAATAAATGTTAATTATTACTTTTGGAATGCTGGATAAGCCAGATTTTTCTTTATTCAAGTGATATAATTTCTTATACCCTGGGTCTTTATACATGTATGATTCTGGATTAAATAAGTTAACTTAGGTCTATATAATGTTTGCTTAAAAATCGTTGGTCAATTCAAGGATCCCTGACTGGCTCAGTTGGTAGAGCATGTGACTCTTGATCTTGGGGTTATGAGTTCAAGCCCCACGTTAGGTGTAGAGATGACTTAAAAAAATCATTGACCAGGATTGCTTGAGTGGCTCAGTTGGTTAAGTATCCAACTCTTAATTTCGGCTCAGTCATGATCTTAAGGTTGTGAGACTGAGCCCCGCTTCTGTCCTCACTGGGTATAGAGCCTGCTTAAGATTCTCTTTTTCCTTCTCCTTCTGCCCCTCCCCTGCCACTCGCGCTTGCGCACACACATGCGCGCTCTCCCTCTCTCTCTAAACAAAAAATATATATATATGTATATATATATATATATATCGATCAATTAGCTGTAATCATTTTTCTACCAGTGCCTAAGTAACCTTTGCAGCTGCAAAAATGCAGATTAATTTCTTGTATCTTGTATGTCGTATTCATATCCTATGAGCCACAAGAGGGAGCCCATGTCCAGAAGCATACTAAAAGTGACAAACTTAGAATTACTATTGACAGGAATGGTAGTCCACTGAGCTGTCCCTATGAACAAACATAGCTAACAGTCCTCCCATCAGCATTCTCTACTCCTTCCCCCTAAAGAGAGGCCAACCTTATTTCCCAAGACTCCTTGAGGAAACAAGTGGAGCCCTTCCAGTGTGAGAGGAGTTGAGCAGACTATTTTGGTTGGGAGTAATGTGGGGTGGGAGAGATTGGGCACACATTAGGTGGGCCTGGTGGGGTGACCTGTACTTACCTTCCTTGCTGCACCAGGGAAGAGAGCCAGAATCAGAGGAGCTGGTCTCAGACTGCAAGACTCAAGAATATTTGAGGGGCTCCTGACTGAAATATCTTATACCAGCTTGTTCTCTTGCCTGAGATTTCCCTCTTTAGGGAGACTCATTCCCTTAGAAGATGGCCATGCTGAAAATGCACTTAATGCACAGGATGATGGAAAGTAAATACTTCTTTTGCATCTAAGGCTGTTTATCAGGTTACTCAGGAGGGACTAGGGGAGGGAGTGAATGAAGAATGCAGTCCTGGGAAGACACTAAGCACCTGGTTGGGCTAGCTAGGGGAGCCAAAGGGAGATGTGGCCAATTTCAGACTGTCTTGCAGAGAGTGTGCTGCTTATAACAGATAATTACAAAAACTCATTTTTATGATCTAGGACTCAATTTCAATTATACTCAGCTTTGTAACCCAGTTATGATGGAAGCTTTGTGAAATATGTCCAGCCTCGGCTATTTTGAGACAAACGTATTTTACATTTTTTTCATTTCTTGTGATCACTAAAACTTTTTTTCTCTTATATAAATACTGCTTTCAATTACAGAATTATGGACTTCAATGTTCTCCGTAGGATGCGATTTTCCTCATAATAAATAGAAATGTTGCCAATCTCGTTATGAATTTGGACCTAACTTGGTTATAGTAGAGCCCTTCTTGCAAACACTTAGCATATCAAGATCCAACAGTGGTGCACAACAGAATATGTAAAATACATATTGTTTCTGTGCAATGTTAACTCCATTTATATTTAATAGACATTTATTGAAAGTCAACTGTGGGGGTACCATGATATATAAGAACAGTGATAATATGACTTGCACACAATTTTTAAACAAGTGGCACTTCTGAGTCTCATCTGCTCCCTACTATATCCCCCTCCATTTTTTTTTTCTGGAAGGAGGGACATTTATGACAAATATAGCTCATGTCAAACTTGTGAATATCCTACCCTTCTACCTTTTATTTATGTCATCCTTAAGTTTACAGAACAAAATCATAGGTACGGACCTTTTTCCTCCTAAGAGTAGGCAAGTGAAATGAACTTTTGATCCAGGTGACCAAACACATTTAATGTGTGGTTTCAGTACACCTGATACTTAACATGATGGAAACAGAGTTGTCAGCAAACTCTTTCTCCTACCCCCAATAAAACGAGACAAACTAAGTAATTAAAGGCCCCTTGAAGAAAGCATATGCAGGATTCTCCTAGAGGGAGAAAAGGAGAGATAGGATGGACTGTCTTAGTAGAGGGGAATGCAGGGGATGGGGAGAGTCCCCAAGACTGAGGGAGGCATAGGCTTGGTGAGGTCAGTAGGGCCACCTGTGCTTAGCTCCTTAAAGCTACTGCAAGGGGTATCAGACAAAATTAATGGTGAAACATTGTGGCAAGTCTCTACCTAAGAACCCTGAATGGGGCAACTGGCTAAAGACTCTGGAATTGGCCATCATTGCCCTTCGCTGGTGTGACCATTGGCCTGACTGTGACATCTCTCAAGCTGTCATGTAGGAGGGAGATAATCTCCTTTACCTTCTTTGCAGGTAGTGTCATGGGGAAGCTTAAAGAAATCCTAGGATATGAATGACATCTAGTAGTTAAAAAAGATAAGGTAGAAAGTGGTAACCACTGGTTATTGCAAAGAAAGTCACCTTTTTTGTGAGATAGAAATCATTTTACTTCAAAAACTAATTATGTACTGAATGGTGATTAACATAACAATAAAAAATTTTTTAAAAAAGAAATCATTTTACTGATCTTTATGATTGTAAACGTAACCCATGCTCATTGCAAAATTCAGAAAATGTAGGGAACTATAAAGGCTCTGTGTACCATTTTAATGGGATCAGTTGACAAATACTAATTGATAACCTGCTTTTTTTCAACAATAATATATTTTGGACATCTTCCCATGATAAGGAATATCAATTTATGGCCACAGAGTATTTCCTTGCATAAATATGTCAAACGTAATGCCTACTGGTAGATATGTAGATGGCTTATAATGCAGTTTTTATATAGAAATGATGATACTGGGGTGCCTGTGGCTCAGCTGGTTAAGCATCTGACTTAGGCTCAGGTAAGGATCCCAGGGTCCTGGGATCAATCGAGCCCCGTGTCGGGCTCCCAGCTCAGCGGGGAGTCTGCTTCTCCCTCTCCCTCTCCCTCTCCCCCTGCTTGTGCTCTCTCTCTCTCTCTCTCTCAAATGAATAAATAAAATTTTTTTTTTAAGAAATAGTGATACAATGAACAGAACTTTGCACATTAACTCAATTATTTTCTTAGGACCTATTTCTAAAATTGAAATTGTTGGGTCAAAGAGTACATAAATTTTTAGAACCTTGATGTGTACTACCAACTTGTTTTCCAGAAGTTCAGCAGCGATTTATATCTCCAGCAACAGAGTATTGACAGCGTCTGTTTTTTTCACATCCTTATCAATTCTGGGCATTATCTTTTTGAAATCAACAAATTCATTTTTTACTCAAAATTTTAAGAATCTTCCAAGCCCCAGATACCAATGATACTTTTTAAAAAATTATAAAATAGTAATAGTCGATCAAACATTCAGCAAGATAAGTTTCAACAGACACAGTTCTGAGACAATAAGCTTTCGTGAAGGAAAAAGCAATGAATTAAAAATTTATTTGCGGGGCGCCTGGGTGGCTCAGTCGTTAAGCGTCTGCCTTCGGCTCAGGTCGTGATCCCAGGGTCCTGGGATCGAGCCCCGCATCGGGCTCCCTGCTCGGCGGGAAGCCTGCTTCTCCCTCTCCTGCTCCCCCTGCTTGTGTTCCCTCTCTCGCTGTGTCTCTCTCGGTCAAATAAATAAATAAAATATTTAAAAAAAAAAATTTATTTGCATAACATCTCATACACAAAGCAAATGATAATTATTTAGATATACGCTGTCACCGTGCATCACTCTCTAACGTGAGCTGTAACGTGTCTATGACAATACTTGTAGTTCAAAATCAATTTGTTATTGAATCACCCATATCAATCTTTGTCCTAAACACAAGAGTTTTGTCATAATGTGAACCCAGGGAAGGACTCCAAAAACAGAAATGCCTGTAATTCGTTCTTCCTTTTTTTGTATATATGTGTAAATAAGTAAGTAGGTATTTAGACCAAATAATTAAATCTGAAAATTATAGCTATTAAAGCCCACTTTAATGTCCAGTAAATGCTTTTTAAAACTCCCTCAGACTGATATAATTACATTAATTAAAAACATGAGCCTAGAATAGTGGTTGGGCTTCTTATTCTTCCCATAAGTAAGCAAGGTCATTTAAAGAATTTGTAGTGATGCAAATTATAGTCAGTGTAAGTCAGAGCAGTGAAAAGCTAGAACAACTAGAGCACTTCGACTTAAAGTGTTGGAGATAATTCATTTCAATTTAATGAATGGATCAATTACTTAATGAGCTCACCTTAAATAGAAATGTATGCAATCATTGGTCTTAGCGTCTAAAACGAACAAAACAAGCTACAATTTTTTATTGAGTTAAAATTCTTGTAACATAAAATTCACCAATATAAAGTGTACAATCCAGAGGTTTTTAGTATATTCACAATGTTGTGCAAACATCACTACTCTCTAATTCTGTAACATTTAAATCACCTCAAAAAGAAGCTCCATACCTATTAACCATCATTCTTGATTCCGTCCTCCCTTGACCCTTGACAAACAGTGATCTACTTTCTATCTCTATGGATTTGCCTATCTGGACATTTCGTATAAGTAGAATCATACAGTATGTGACCTTTTAAAGTAATAGCTTTATTGATATATAATTGAAATACTGTATTACTCACATATTTAAAGTGTGCAATTCAATATTTTTTAGTATATTTATAAATGCATGCAACCATTATAATACTCAATTTTACAATGTTTTCATCATCTCAAAAAGAAACTCTGTGCCTTTTAGCTGTTACCTCCCTATCCTGCCATTCTTCCCAGCCCTCCTTCCCACCCTCAGCAACCGATAATCTATTTTTTTTGTCTCTACAGATTTGCCTATTCTGGACATTTTATATAAGTGGAATGATATGGTATGTGGTCTTTTGTGACTAGTTCCTGTGACCAACATGTTATTATCTGACTTTTTTTTTATGATAGACATCCTAGTCGGTGTGAAGTGGCATCTTGTGTTTTTGATTTGTATTTCCCTGATGACTAATTACACTGAGTATCTTTTTATGTGCTCTTTGGCCATTTATATATCTTCTTTAGAGAAATGTCTATTTAGATCTTTTGCCCATTTTAAAAATTAAATTACATTTCTTTATTATCGAGTTTTAAGAGTTCTTTGTATACTCTAGATATGAGTCCCTAATTGGATATATGATTGCAAATACATTCTCCCATTCTGTAGGTTGTCTTTTCACTTTCTTAATAGTGCCATTTGAAACATGACCCTAGAAGCTTTTAATTTTGCTTAAATCCAATTTACCTATTTTTTCTTTTGTTGCTCATACTTTCGGTATCATATCCAAGAAGCTATTACTAAATAGGAAAGAGGTCATGAAGATTTACTACTATGTTTTCTTCCAATAATATTAGAGTTTTCACTGTTACATTTAGGTCTTTGATCCATTAATTTTGTATGTGATGTGAGATAGGGATCCAACCTCATGTAGATAGATGTCCAGTTGTCCCCACACCAATTATTGAAAACACTATTGTTCCCCCATTGAATGGTCTTGGCATTCTGTGAAATTTCAATCGACCACAGATGCAGAGGTTTATTTATGGAATCTCAATTCCATTCCATTGTTCCATATTGCTATCCTTATACCAGTACCACATTGTCTTGATTCCGGTGTTTTGTAGTAAGTTTTTCAACTGGGAAGTAAGTAAGTCTTCCAACTTTGCTCTTCTTTTTCAAGGTTGTCTTGTCTATTCTTGGTCCCTTGAAATTTTATATGAGTTTTAGAATCAGCTTGTCCATTTCTGCAAGAAAAACTCACAGAATTTTGCTAGGGGTTGTATTGAATCTGCAGATCAATTTGGAAAGTACAAAACAAACATAAAATAATGTTATTGTTTAGGTTGTGGAAGACTTTTTGCAAAGATGGCCTCAATCATTCCCTTCCCCATATATGGATAGATGCCATGATATTTGAGCTCCAGCCATCAAAAGGTAGAGTCATTTCTCATCCCTTGAATCCAGGCTGGCCTTGTGACTTACTTTGACCAAAAAGAATGAGGCAAGAGTGACACTGGGCTACTTCCAAGTCTGGCTTATCTCAGTAAGCATAATGTTTTCAAGGTTATAGTATGCATTAGAATTTCATTCCTCTTTAAGGCTGAATACGTTGTATGATTCCACTTATATGAGGTACCTACAATAGGCAAATTCATAGTGACAGAAAGCATAATAGAGGTAACCAGGGGATGGGGAGTTATTGTTTAATGAATAGAGAAGTGCTACTTGGGAAGATGAAGAAAGTTCTGAAAACTGATAGTGCTGATGGTTGTACAACATTGTGAATATACTTAATGCTACCGAATTGAACACTTTAAAGTGGTTGAAATTGTAAATTTTATGTTATGTGTATTTTGCCCCATTGTTAAAAATATGTTTTCTTTGACGCGGAATTTTTAAATACATCTAGTTAACTCACGCACCTGGATGGACGCTACAGAGCCATACAAACCCACTTGAACACATTAACCTTCAGAGCAGCTCTGTGAATTCTCTTGATTGGCCCCATTTCTGGCTCTAGCGGTTTGCCCTCCTACAGTGCCTCCCAGCTCCTTACTTAGTGCTTCAACCTTCGCTTCTTGGAATTGACAACAGGATTCTACTTCCTGAGTTTGGCCTTTGGTACTGCCCAGCACAGACTCAATCCGTGCCTATGGTCCTTTCCATTTCTGACACCTCTGGCAGCCACCTTCTTGCCCCACCTGCTTCCTACAATCCCATCTGGACTCTGAGATGCTCCAGACAGGCTTTTCAGAGAAAATACTTGCAATATTTGGGACATAGTTATACTAAAAATTATTAATTGCCTATATGAAGTTCAAATTTAACTAGAATGTCCTATATTCTTATTTGCTAAACATGGCAAGTGGATTTTGGGGGGAAAATGCATCAGGAAAAATATATGAATGCGTTTTATTTTTATTCTCTTTCCTGGTGAAGCCATTTTTCAAAGCACTAGCTATGTTGGTATGTCAAGGACCTCAGCAGCCAGACTAATAGTCGCGAGCTTAGTTTGAAACACATGCAACCATACCCTCCAGAGAGAAAATAACGTGTAATGAATCTAATAGTGTTTTATTCCACTGAGCTTCACAGTCAGTCCATGTATTACTTTATAGCAAGCTACACTGAGTGTGCATTTAACCACAAAAATTTACATTACGTTAATTTACAATGAAAAAGCACATTTTCTCAAATTATTTAAAAAGCACAATTATCATATAGTGAGCACATGCCAAAGTTTTATTTAACTCATTAATGAAGAAAATAGAAAACAGAGAAAATAGTTTGATGAGGATATGAGAAACTGGGATGGAAATGTCAGTGGGAAAAGGAATGTTGAAATCAGATGGCTGAGTTAGATATGAAACTGGATCATATCCTACAAGGCAATAAAACCATAACCTCTGGGTTATCTTCTTTACCAGAGAGGGGGAAAAAATCATATCTTGCCAATTTTTACAAGTTAACATCTAACTTTACAGAGTTATGAGACATTGGGGCCCTAATCAGTTGTTAGCCAAACAAAGTTCTATTTCTTGCAAGATATGACCCTCAGGTGAGTCTATTAGAAAATGCTCTAACACGATGTTAAAATGTTACTCATATTTTCACCTTTTGTCCAATCTGTACCATTTTTTCTGTACAGCATATACTACATTCATAACTACATTTGGTATTGAAAAATAAAGGATAGGGACCAATAATATGCTTGACTCCCTTCCATTCCATCCTGGGGTGAGCCTGGGATGGTAGATAAAAATCCACTCTTGCCTCAGTTCCTCTCCATATCCCAGGGCCTCTCACCAGTGAATACAAGTCCAGCGTTCAAAGTTGTAAATGTTTCAAACAGAAGGCCACCTAAATACAAGCCAACTATTTCATGTGGTGCTCATCCAAAAACACACAATTTGTTCCAAGTCTGGCGGAAAAATTGACTAACATCTGGTCCTAAATTGAAGCCTTGCTAAGGATTTCTAAGGCTAACTTTTCCTGTTTAAATTTTGGCATTCATGCTGAATTTAGAATCTAGACAAACCACAAATCTAGACAAACCTTCTGTAATACTGATCTTTTTTTTTTTTTTTTTTTTGAGGAGGTCAATACATCTCTCCAGCTTTCAAAAAGTACAGTGAGGTTGTAATAGACAACTATTGGGCCCACATCCCTTCTTCTAATCTTGCTCCCTCCCAGCTGCTCTGAAGATTGATTGCTAATTGCTCAGAGCTGCCCCTTTTCTAGAGAATGGCCTTTAGCCAATAAGAGCCTCCTAAGAGGATACTCCCTCCTCCTGAGGTCGCCCACAGCCAAGGACTGACTGATGAAGGTACAAAAGCCTGGACCCTTTGTTTCAAAGCAGGACCAACTCCAGGGCACAATCCAGGCTCCAGAACTCCTCAAGATATCAGGCAGAAGCTAGACTCCAGCTGGGACACCTTCTTGCTTAGCTTTTGATTCCTGCCTTGTCCTGCTTATCTCCGCTTCTCCTGAAAGCACACACTCAAGAATCCCCGTCTCAGCCTCTGTGTCTAGAGAATCTGACATAAGACAAGGGTATCTGTCTGCATCCTTCCTTCAAGGCACCCAGTTCACTCTTAAGAGGTAACCAGGATTGCCAGTGTCTTGGGTCAACTTGCAGAAATATAAGAAAATGTATAATACATAAATATAAAATATTAAATATTATTTTTGTGGGCTTATCTTTGTTTTTATATAAACAGATGATATCATACACTATCAATCACTGTTTTGCCTTTAGACTTTTATTTGATAATGAGTCTTAGAGATGTTTCTTACCCAGTACACATAGTGCTCTTTATTTTGTAAAAGTTTTGAGTACTCTGGTTTTTGGTTTGGTTTTTTTTTAAGATTTTTATTTATTTATTTGACACAGAGAGAGAAAGAGCACAAGCAGGGGGAGTGAGAGAGGGAGAAGCAGGCTCCCCACTGAGCACAGAGCCTGATGCAGGGGCTCAATCCCAGGACCCTGGGATCATGACCTGAGCCAAAGGCAGACGCTTAACCGACTGAGCCACCCAGGTGCCCCTTGAGTACTCTGTTGTATCTACTATAATTAGGAAATTGGTCCCCTAATTTTGGACATGTAGATTTCCAATGTTTAGCTATTAAATAAATATATATAGCAATGCTATTGTGAATTCTTGTTTGTGTGAATCCTTATTTGTATGAAATATCATAAATTATTAATATTTTCATAGGATAAATTCCTATTAGTGGAATTCCTGAGTCAAATGGTACATGCATTTGTATTTTGGCAGATATTGCTAATGTGCTTTCCACAGAAATTAAATCAATTTTCATGATCACTGAAAATATAAGGGAATGGCTATTTCGTCAACCCTCACCAACATGCCAAGCCGGCATATTAAAAAAGGTATCTCTTTCTCTTTTTTTTTTTTAAAGATTTTATTTATTTATTTGAGAGAGAGAAAACACAAGTAGGGGGAGGGGCAGAGGGAGAAGTAGACTCCTTGCTGAGCAGGGAGCCCAATGTGGGGCTCCATCCCAGGACCCTGAGATCATAACCTGAGTTGAAGGCAGCTGCTAACCAATGGAGCCACCCAGGTGCCCCCCAAAAAAGGTATCTCTTATAATGTATGAGATTATGCATGTATTTATATGTTTAAGATTCATTTGTATTTCTTTTTCTGTGCAGTATCTCTCTATGTTCTTCGCTATTTTTATATTGGATTTTGGCTATTATTAATTTATAGTTATTCTGTGTAGGAAAATTAACGCTGTGATGTATTATGAATATTTTCCCAAGTTTATCATTTGTCCTGTCCCTTTGCTTATGGAATTTTAATGCTTTGCAGCATTCTTTTTTCTTTTCAGGTAGTTGAATATACAAATCTGTTGTTTCTTGATTTTTGTGTGGTATTGGGCAAGTTTTTCCCTGGTCTAAAGTTATTTTGGAAATTCTGTTATATTTTCTTCTAATACTTTTATAAGTATACTTTTTTTTTTACATTTAATCTAATGCATCTGTAATTTGTTGTTGTTGTTTTTTTTTAAAGATTTTACTTACTTTTTGGACAGAGACACAGTGAGAGTGAACACAAGCAAGGGGAGTGGGAGAGGGAGAACAGGCTTCCTGCTGAGCAGGGAGCCTGATGTGGGACTCGATCCCAGGACCCTGGGATCATGACCTGAGCCGAAGGCAGACGCTTAACCGACTGAGCCACCCAGGCATCCCTTAAAGTTCCATTTTCTCTATACTAACACTCCTATATTATGTTAAAACTGCTGGTGAGCCTGTTATATAAGGTGCTTTGGAGGAAACTTAAGGAGTGATCTCTGAGAACACTTGAGGCAGTGGAGAGCTCCAGCTTCCTGGAGCAGTTATATGGGAAACGGAGACCAGAGAAAATGGCCTGTTTTTGGTACTGAGGATTGAAACCTTAAGTAAGGTACAATGCCATAGAGAGGCTAGGTTCAAGTGTGGGTTAACTCAAGAGTGGACTTGAGACACCTTCTTTTGGCATATAGTAACTAGCACAAAACCTTGAAAGGAGAAATTATAGCCTGCTAACCCAGGGGTTGGCACCATCTATCCAGTAGATATCTACCTTATGCTATTGTAAAAAATCATAGTTCAGTGCTTGCTTGAGCACTTATTATGTGCCAGCCACTGGTACTGGGTGTGTATATGTGTGTGTATTAATTTGATTCTCACTACAGTCCCATGAAGCAAGTGCTAGTTTAATCTCCATTTCACAGATGAGAAAACAGACTTAAAGAATGATCCAAGATGGCACAGTTGGGATTTAAATACAAGCAACATGACTCCCAACTGAGTCTTTTAAGTATGGAAAGTAAACTAAAGAGACTTCTGGTTGCAGATGAGATGGAATAGACACACTTATTCTTTCCACTAAGTACAACTCAAAACCTTGGACGTCATATATAAAATAAATCAAGAAGACCCTGAAAGAAAGAGCAAAGAAAACAAAATGGCTAGGACCTCAGGACCCAAGGAATGACATGCATTGAGTTCCCTGAATTTTCTTATTCTCAGCTGGGTGCTGGAGAGGCTAACAACAGAGAAATGCCAACAGATGTAGACCTTTCCAGGCAAAGGATGGCTAAGTCTAGCAAGATTGAAAACTTGTAGACAATAATTGTCCTACTGCAGTCAAATTCCACAGGAAAAACTGAGGCCCTACCCACACCCCTGTCAGCAAAGGCTGAGTGGGAGGCCTAGACTTTGTCCTCACACAGCTGGGATGAGGCATTCCTCTTCCCTTCCTCTGCCCCAACTGGGGTGGTATCAAAGAAGGCCAAGTGATGAGCCAGGACTTTTCATCCTAATCAGTCAGTAACAAGTCCCTCCATCCTCTGAAGTCTCAGAGGAGACCACAGAAAGACCTTGGATTTCCATTCCACCTGGCAGTAACAAGGCAGCATCATACTTCCCCCACAAGATGGTGTCAGAGGAAACCCACTAAAATTGAAGATTTAAATAAGATCCAGAGTCTCATAACATAATAACCAAAATGTCTGAAACTAATTTAAAACATCAATCCTTTTCCCAAGAATCAAGAAAAATCTCAGCTAGAATGAGAAGAGACAATCAACAGATGGCAAGACCAGATGACAACAGACACTGAAATGACTTGACAAGGATTTTAAAGCAGCCATCATAAAAAATGCTTCAATGAGAAATTGTGAACATGCTTGAAACAAATGAAAAAGTTTCAGCAAAGAAATAGAAACTATAAAGAGGAGCCAAATAAAAAATTTGGAAATGAAAAATACAATAAAATATAAAAACTCACTGGATAGGCTCAATAGCTGACTGAAGAGGAGGTAAGAATAAATCCATGTGTTTAAAGTTAGATCAGTTAAACTTACCCAATATGAATGACAGAAGGGAAAAAATGAACAGAACCTCAGGAACCCGTGGGACGGTAACAAAAGGCTTTCATTTGTGTCATCAGAGAGGAGAAAGAGTATAAGGCTGAAAAATTATTCGACAAAGTAATGGCTGGCTTGTCCCCAAATCTGGAATAATATATAAACCTATAGATTCAAGAAGCCATTGAACCCCAAGCAGGATATGCCCAAGTAAATTCATGCCAGAACACATCATAATAAAAAAAAAGGAAAATTTTTTTTAAGGTGGAGGCTCCATGTGGAGTCCAGTGTGGGACTTGAACTCATGACCCTGAGATCACCACCTAAGATGAGATCAGAAGTCGGAGGCTTAACCAAGTGAGCCACCTAGGTGTCCCCATAATCAAACTTCTGAAGATGAAAGACAGAGGAAAAATCTTGAAAGCAAGAGAGAGAAACGATGTTTTACTCATACAGTAAAAACAATTTGAATGAGAGCAGATTGCTCACCAGAAATCGTGGATTCCAAAAGAAAGTGGCACAACATTTCTGAAGCATTTAAAGAAAAGAACTGTGAACTCAGAATTACATATCCAGTGAAAATCATTTTCAGGAATGAAGGGGAAATCAAGACACTCTCATATAAAGAAGAACTAAAAGAATTTGTCACCAGCAGACCACCCCGAAAAGAATGGCTAAAGGATTTCAAACAGAAAGAAAGTTGTAAAAGAAGGAATCTTGGAATATCAGGAAGAAAGAACAATGGAGAGTAAAAATATGGATAAATACAAGACTCCTCTTCTTGAGTTTTCTAATTATGTTTGTTGAAGCAAAAATTGTAACATTGATGTGATTCTCCACATATGTACAAGAAACAGTTTAGACAATTAGGGAGTGGATAAAGAGAAAAGGGAGATAAAGTCTCCATACTTCACTCATAAAACAGCAATACCAAAACAAAAGAGTAAAAATTTAAAGAATATAGAACACTATAAAGAAGAAAGTGATAAATTATACCAGTCCCCTTAAAGAAAGTAAACCGAAGAGCTTCTTCTGAAATGGGAATGTGAGAGGTTCCATATTACTACACTGCTCAATATGACAAAGGTCAAGTTTGTCCCTGCTGTAGGCAGACTGACTATGGACTTTAGAGAAAGAGATGTGTTCTATGCCTAAAGAGCAGTGTATGTGGAAGTGTGTGTGCGTGTATGTGTGTATGTGCACGCGTGAGGGAGAGAGGCAGAGAGATACCATGGTTGAACTCATGGCTCAACCTGTTTTCATGACCCACCTGATGAGGCTTTCATGCTCCCTGGGAACCCAGTTGACAGCAGGTGGTATGCACTCCCAGGAAAGCCATTGCCCCTTCCTTCAAGTACAAAGTCACGCAGCTCTGGCAGCCCAAGGAGGCAGGAGGGGGTTCAAGAGACAGCACCGCTCCCTGACCATGGACTCCTCTTGGAGAAGCCAGACAGCCAAGCAAGCTGATGAGAAGACAAGAGTAGAAGACTGAGAATAATTTTGTCCCTGGCATGAGAGAATACCTGGGGAACTCTGAGAACAGATAGGGCATCTGGAAGCAGAGACTAGGAACCTCAGTGGGCAGGCAGGGGCTCAAAGTCATTGAAATGAGGCTACTGAAGGAAATGTGGCTTCATATTCTTCAGTTTAGTGCAACTTAGACACAAAGGCTATAGTTGCAGCCTTAAAGATCTTCAGGTGCTGTATATCTTCAGGTCTAGGTAGCTACAGCACTTTTGATGAGAGACCATTTTTAAAATTCTAAAAAAAAAAAAAAGAAATTTCGTAGATTCCCTCACTACTCTATTCATTGTCTAGAAGATTTTACTATTTGAAAGTTGTTCCTACTTGCAAACCATACTCTCCTAAGATGTGGTTAGATTTTATTTTCTTATATTTTATTTTTGTTTGAGTTGGAAGACAGCTGACCTTCATATTTATTTTAAAAATCATATTTTAAAGGGTATCATTAAATCATTATGGTTGTAATAGTTGGAATTCTTTTGGTTGCAAGTGACAGAAACCCAACTCAAGTTAGCTCAAACAGAAAAAGATCACGGCTACTTTTAGTCCCATCTGGATTTGGGGGCCTCAAACATAGTCTTCACAGCCTCATTTTTTTTTTCCTACAATCAGAAGCTAGGTCTATATCTCAGAAAATCTGTCCAACAAACAAACAAGAAAAGCCTTGGGGAAAACTATAATTGGCCCAGCTTATCCATATGCCTATTTCTGAACCAATCACCATTCCCGGGGAAATGAATGGCCAGGCTCAGTCACCCGTGGGTGAGTGAACATTGAGAATCTCACCAGATCCACACAAAGTGACTCCCCCACAGGAAAGAAGAGGCCTGGTATCAGAGTAAGAGGAAAGGAATGCAAATCACACCCAAAATGATAGATGTCCAACAGATGTCTACTTACTGTGCTTGGCAACATGAATACAGAGGTAATAAAATGTAGACACTACCCTCAAGGGTCTCATTTTCCCCAATTTTCTTCCTTTTTCCTTCCTGATTCCTTTAACAATTTAGTAAATTGCTTTACCTCATTTGCAAAGTGCTATTCCAGACTGGAGACTTCTGGTTTCTATTTTAAAGATTTTTGAGATCCGGGAGTTTCCGTTTCTGAATTACATTCAGGAAAAATTCCTGATCATTTGGGGACTCCCCAATCACTGTGAGAACAAAAACACTTTAGATTAAAAACATTGCTTGCCCACTATGGTTGTGAGTAACATACAACTGGTAAAACCAGAGGCTCCTTTTATAAAAAGAAGTGATGCATGATTAAAGCAGTCCTGAGGAAAAGAATTCCAATCTAGATCCGCCCATCATGATGTAGCTGTGCCTTTGGCATGTCCATACATGTTCTGGGCATACCTGACGTGTGTGCTTCAGTCATGCTCACTCCACCCATCCCAAGAACCTGGAGAGTCAAGGTCTTTTTTGGATATTATTAGCCTTGGGTAAGGGTTGGACTAAGGCGTGAAAAGGGAGGCGGCTTATATGAAACTGCAAAAGCCAAGACCCGTTATCTAATTTACTTGCCTCCTTCATTTTTAAGATTAACCATTCATAATATGACTACCTCATGAATTTATTGAAAAGAACTTGAAAGATTGCTTAGTCTGTCCTCTTGCTTCATGGGCAGATCACTACCTGATTTAACTAAGGAATTAATCCTCAGGCAGTAACATTCCATCCACGTGTGGTAATTTATTGCATTGGGGCCCATCCCTACTACCCAACCCAGAACTTGGTTGGGTTGGGAACAAGATGAGGCATAAATGCATGGAAGTATTAATGAGTGATAGAAATACAGGAAGCAAAACATTTTTTGTTTTTTTTAAGATTTTATTTGTTTGTTTATTTATAGCATGAGCAAGGGGAGGGGCAGAGGAAGAGGCAGAGAGAGAACCCTAAGCAGACTCCATGCCGAGTGCAGAGCCCCCCCCCCCAGGGGGGGCCCAATCCCATGACCCCAAGATCATGACCAGAGCCGAAACCCAAAAGTTTTAAGAGTGCTTTTTGAAAGAGACAGGATTCTTTTAAAAGTTATGTGATCATATTTTTAGTTCAACATGGTGGATAAACCATATCTATTTCTCTGCTCCATCCTGGAACTTCACCAAATTAATTAGAGTTGAATTTTTAACAGCTTTATTGAGGTATACTTGACATGCCATAAACTATACATATTTAAAGTGTACAGTTGTGTGTGTGTTTGTATGTTCACACACTCCTGCCACCACCATGATCAAGATTATGAGCATATCCATCATCCCCGAAAGTTTCTTGTGCCTCTTTGTAATTTCTCCTTCCTACCTTTCCCTACCCATTCCCGGGCAACCATTGATCTGCTTTCTGGTCACTACACATTAGTTTGCATTTCCTAGAATTTTATAAATATTAAATCACACAGTATGCATCTTTTATGTCTGGCTTCCTGCAGTTAGCATAATTATTTTAAGATTTATCATGTTGTAGAATGTACCAATAGCTCATTCTTTTTATTGCAGAGCATCATTTCATTGTAAGGGTATACTGCATTCTGTTCATTTATTACTTGTTGTCTGACATTTTGTTATTTCCAGTTTTTAGCTATTACATAAAATTTCTGTGTACATATGTGTACAAGTCTTTGTAGGGATGATTTCATTTCCCTTGGGTAAATACCTAGCACTGGAATGGCAGGATCTTATGAGAAGTGTATGTTTAACTTTTAAAGAAATTGACAAATTGGTTTCCAAAGGGGTTATTCTATCTCATGTTTCCACCAGCAGTGCAGGAAAGGCCCTGTTTCTCCACATCCTTGCTAACAGTTGGTATAGTCAGTCTTTTAAATGTTATTCATTGTAACAGGTATGTGGTGCTATACTGGTCTGATTTTAATTTACATTTCTCTAATGACTAGTGATACTGAGCATCTGTCTTTTCACCCATATATCTTCTTTGGTGGAGTGTCTGTTCAAATCTTTTGCCCATATTTTAAGTGTTGTTTGTTCCCTTAATTTTGACTTTTGGGAGCACTTAATATATTTTAGATACAATCCTTTATCTAAATTCTACTCTGCAAATATTTTCTCTGAGTCTGTGGCTTGGCTTTTCATTCTTTTAACATTACATTTTGAAGGGCATTCATTTTCAATTTTGTTGACATCCAATTTATTGATTTCTTCTTTTATGGATTGTGCTCTTGGTGTTATATCTAAGAAATCTTTGTGTCACCCAAAGTCACAAAGATTATTTTCCTATGTTTTCTTTTAGAAGTTTTATAATTTTAGGTTTTACATTTAGGCCTGTGATCCATTTTGAGTTTATTTTTGTATATGGTTAAAGTCATTGATTGAAAATTGTTGTTCATTTGTTTTTGCATATGAATGCCCAGTTGTTCCTGTAGAAACATTTGTTGAGCAGTCTATCCTTTCTCTACAGAATTGCCTTTCACATTTTGGGAATATCAGTCATCCACATATGGGTGGTTTTATTCCCTTCCTTCTATTCTATTCCATTGCTGTGTGTCTCTCTCTGTGATGATACCACACTATCTTGGCTTCTTTTTTCTTTTTTCTTTTCTCTCTTTTTTTTTTTTTTTTTTGAGAGGGAGTGGGGGAGGGGCAGAAAGAGAGAATCTCAAGCAGCCTCCATACCCGGCATGGGGCTTGATCTAACAACCGGGAGATCATGACCTTAGCCAAAATCAAGAGTCAAACGCTTAACCAACTGAGCCACCCAGGCACCCACTATCTTAGTGCCTGTAGCTCTTTAATCTTGAAATTAGGTGGTGTTAGTCCTCTAACTTTGTTCTTCTTTCTCAAAATTATAGCTATCGTAGGACCTTTCCATGTTCATTTGAATTCTGGAATCAGCTTATCAATTTCTACACAAAAAGCCTACTGGGATTTTGACTGGATTGCATTGAATCTATCGCTCATTTGGGGAATATTGACATCTAAACAATATTGAGTCTTCCAACCTATGAACATGGTACATTGCTTCATTTATGTGACTTTCAAAATTTCTCTCAGAAATATTTTACAGTTTTCAGTGCACAAATCTTTCACATCCTTTGTTAGATTTATCTCTAATTGTTTCATTTTTTATGTTATTGTAATTTGTAGGGTTTTTCTAAAATTTCAGTGTTATAGTGCTCTTTGCTTGTATTTGGACATAAAATTGATTTTTACAAATTGATCTTATATACTACAAGCTTGCTAAACTAACATATAATTCTAGAAGCTTTTTAGTACCTTCATTGGATTTTCCATATGGACAATTATATCATCTATAAATAAAGACAGTTTTACTTCTTCTTTTCTAATCTGGGTGCCTTTTAATTTTTTCCTTGCCTGATTGCACTGGCTAGAACTTCAAGTACAATGCTACATGGAAGTGATAAAAGTGGGGGATTTTAGGGGAAAAGCATTCACTCTTTTGCCTTTAAGTATTATATTAGCTGTAGCTTTTTTATAGATGCCCTTTATCCAATTGAATAAATTCTCTCCTCTTTTACTTAGCTAGCAACCAGATCCTCTAAAAAGTTATATGATTGGATTTCCAGCTAGACATGCCTGCCTGGGCATGCCATTTTATTGGTCCTTTCTGAATCCTATCAAAATCATCATAAATGAATTTTTTTTATTCCAGTAAAACTCAAGAATGTGTATTGATTGAAATGTTGTGAACAAGAACAAATCAGGAAATCTGAGAAATTGCCAGATATTATCGGTCAGAATTTACACAAGACCTTGAAAAGGACATTAGGTCAGATATATTAAAGTATCTTGAACATTTACTTGTATCCATGTGCCAGGGTTATTGTGACAAAAATCAGATTGTAAATTACCAATTGGTTTAGGAAGGTGCTCAGCGTTGCTACCATGGAGACTTACTCCAGGATGACTAATTAAGATTTGTTAAACTGTGCTGGCTGTGAGTTTTCTAGAAATGTTGGAAGTGGTTTGAAGGCCATCTTGCAGTGTGCCCTGAATCGCCCTACCGTCTTTGCTGAGAAGCTCTTCTAGTCTATGAAAGCCGTGGGCACAGATGGCGCCACCTTGTCAGGACTGTGGTCACTCAACGTGAGGTTGATCTTGTACCGACAAAACAGATGTTCAATCAGATGTGCCCGAAGACCCTGGGCACAGTGACTGCAAGTGACATGAGTGGAGATTACTGAAGGCTTCTTATGGCCGTTGTAGGACAGTAGACGGGATTTTTCAAATGAATAAAGCTATTCATACCTTGTCCTTCAAAGCAATTTCCTTCACAGCAATTGACCTGCATGCAGCAATATCAACCATCAGCTAACCAAAAGAGGTTTTTATTAAGAACTATGTCAGGGTAATGTGCTTGGTTTGCACAGGTAGTTACTACCTTAATTCCAATGTTATTTTTTTCTCTATGTACAATCAATACAAAGCCTTTTCACAATGATAGAGTAATAATGCGATGCTTGTAAAACATAATTCTCATTGCTCTTATGCTAATCTGGATGCCAAAATGAATAAAATCATAAGAATCTCATTCAAAAAGATGCATTTTAAACACATATATAAATAAAATATACTGGCAGCAAATGAATTACTGGAAGCAAAAAATATATAGATCTGTAGGAATAAAAAATAAAATATTGGCAGCATAAAAAGCAAAGGAGTGAAAACTGACTCAAAAGCACTGAAAAACCTGGAAACCTACCTACTTTTCTACTGCAATGGGAAACAGATTAGAACATGAATTTGAAGGACAAACCCCCAGAAAAGACGTGAACTCAAAAGGACCAAGTAAGTCATTGGTAGGGTAAGGGGGTGGGAAGATTGGTTGATAACATGTATAAGGAGCAGTGAATACATCAGTTCAGAATAAGAAGTCACTTCCCCCAGCCTGTACCACCGGAAGGTCATCTTTCCTCCACCGTAGCTTAACACTGGAGGTTTAGACACTGGAAAAAATTTAACCAAAGAGGATCTGAGGCAGAGCTGAGGGCAAGCATGGAGTGCCATAATGAAAAGAAGGGGAATACATAGAAGTCTAGATACTGAATAGGGGAAATCACTAGTATTCTCTCCTTGCTGATTCCTCGGATATTAAAAACCAGCTTGTGAAGCTGTACTAGTTTCTGAGAGCTGTCGTAGCAAAGTACTACAAACTGGGTGGCTTTAAACAACAGACACTTATTGCCCCACAGTTCAGGAGGCTAGAAGTCCAAAATCAGGATGTTGGCAGGGCCATGCTTTCTCTGAACCCTCTAAGATTCCATGTGGCTTCTTCCAGCTTCTGGGAACCCAAGGTGTTTCTCGCTTGGTGTGTAGGTGTATCACTCCAATCTCTGCCTCCATCCTCACATGGCCATCTTCTGTGTGTCGTCCTGTCTATTCTTACTAAGGACACCATCATACTGGATGAAGGGCTCACCCTTCTCCAGTATGACCTCATCTTAACTAATTACATCTGCAATGACCCTATTTCAAAATAAGGCCACATTCCAAGTTTCAGGAGGTGAGGACACCTCCTCACGGGGGGGGGGGGGGGACACAATCCACCCCATAACCACATCCTAGGCAAGAGATTGGGGGGTTAAACTCTGGGAAAATTGACTGAGTTAAGAGGGAAAAAAACCTACAGATCCTGACATTTGCTGAAGCTCCAGTTAAACATCCAAGTTCTCGCCTGATTGCCCCTGGTGATCGGACTCACACACGTACAGCTTCACAATGCTTCCAGTAGCTTCTTGTTACTTGCCTTATAAATGAACATTTCAGGAAATATTTATCATGAAAGAGATTTTTTTCTTAAAGATTTTTTATTTATTTGATAAAGAGAGACACAGCAAGAGAGGGAACACAAACAAGGGGAGTGGGAGACGGAGAAGCAGGCTTCCCACTGAGCAGGGAGCCGGATGTGGGGCTCGATCCCAGGACCCTGGGATCATGACCTGAGCCAAAGGCAGATGCCTAACGACTGAGCCACCCAGGTGCCCCATGAAAGAGATTTTTTAAAGGAGTAAATAAATAAAATCTTTAAATTAATGATGTCTTTATTTAATAGAGTAAATAAATAAAGTAAATAAATAAAAGCTTTTAAAAGGGGGGGAGTGCTCTGGTCATGATCCGAGAGTCTTGGGATCGAGCCCCGCATCGGGCTCCCTGCTCCGCGGGAGGCCTGCTTCTCCCTCTCCCACTCCCCCTGCTTGTGTTCCTTCTCTCACTGTCTCTCTCTCTGTGTAAATAAATAAATAAAATCTTGAAAGGAAATCAGAGTAAACAGAGTACGCAGGGAATGGGAAAAAAGTCTGTAAGAATCTTCAAAGAGATAACAGAAGACATCATATCTGTGACATAGGAAGAGATTTCTTAAAAGTCCATTAAGAGAATTAGCTCTTGGGGGTAAAAATATGGTAGCCATTCTTTTAAGTTCAATAGACAGGTTGGAAATGAAAATAGAGGAATCCTCCTGGAAAGTGGCAAAAAAAATCAAAGATATTGGAAACAGGAGAAAAAAAAGATATGAAAATAGTGAGTTCGATTATTCCAGGAAGTCCAACATCCAGCAAATAGGAACTCTGGGAAGAGAAAACAGAGCAATAGAAGTGAAAGCTTTTTCAACGAAATAAGACAAAAGTCATCCAATCTGGACAGATTGCAAGAGTTTACTCAGTGGCTGGCAAAAAAAGAATTACAAGGAACCATATCAAGACACATCACTACAACTGAAATAAACAAAACATTATAAATCTTCTCAGAAAAAAAAAAAAACACTGGAATCCAGAAGAGCTTGGAGGAATGATTTCCAAAATGTAAGAGAAAATGGATTACAACACAGAATTCTGTAACCAAATTACCTAAGTATGAGGGTAGAATAAATATACAATTAGAAATGTCAGGTCTTAAATAATTTATCTTCCAATGGAGGATGTGATTCATAAGGTAAGAGTGTAGACCAAGATAGAGAAAATATAGAATCCATGACACAAGGGACAGAGGGAATTCCTTAAATTATTGTGAAATGAATTCCCTTGACAGCTGTATGACCCATCTGGAAAGCCATCATCCAGACTGGAACAGGACAGAGGGCTCCAGGAAGGAGGCCTTTAAAGAAAACAGTTGAATTGATATACTACTATGTGTCTACAGTCATTGGGAGTAGTTTTACCATTCTGAAAAGATTTTGAGGATGAATTAATGACAGGTATAAAGATACTAAACAAACAAAAAACCAAGGCAATTATATATTCATAAGTTGAATAAACAAGAAGTACACAAAAAAGGAGATACAATCACAATTTTCTCTGTGGCTCAATAGTAAACAATGGTTACATAGTCCCTAATTAAACTATGAATATTGAGCTAGCCACAGATTGTAATTATATGTGGAAAATGAGATGAGAAGAAGTGGAGGTGAGGACAATGGGAATGTAAAAAAAAATAAATCTTCAATTTCATTTTGAAAAGAGTAACTAATGTTTAATTTTGAAAAACCAAGAAATAGCCTTATAAGCTGGTATTTAGCAATGTGGTAATAAATACTAAAAAAAAAAAAAAACAGTTAAAAGTGTTTAAAGGGGCTGTAATTATGCCAGTATGATGGCATCTGCCAATATGAAGTGCATAATTTACTACTGATGGAAGCCGTGAACCACTAACAGTTTCTGAAGTCATGACTTCAGAAGCATTTCTCTGTGATCCTTAAGTACCTTGGAGGCTTCTGAGTAAAAAGTAATAAATAGCATTATTCAGAATTTTGAAATAAAGGATAAACTATGACTTTCTCAGAAAGCTGGTTACATTCTAAAAAATCATTACAGTCTTAAAGATGGCTTTGAAATTGTTATGAAAGAACAACTTACCTTGCCTAAAGTGTCATTAACCAGACCTAGGTTATTTCAGCCATGGTGTTTTTGAGTTATTTCCATGTGATTGTTTACTTCTGTTAAACTTAATATTAACCTCTGATGGTCTCTGCTGTGTTGTTCTAGATCCCCAAGTCATCGAATTTATCAATCATTGAGATATGGTTCTTGGAAGCTTAAAAGTAGTAATGCAAATAGTAACCTAAATGTATCACTAAGAATAGCTTGGCTGTTCTTTTTTTTTTTTTTTTTAAAGATTTTTTATTTATTTATTTGAGAGAGAATGAGAGAGAGAGAGCACATGAGAGGGGGGAGGGTCAGAGGGAGAAGCAGACTCCCCGCTGAGCAGGGAGCCCGATGTGGGACTCGATCCTGGGACTCCAGGATCATGACCTGAGCCGAAGGCAGTCGCTTAACCAACTGAGCCACCCAGGCACCCCAATAGCTTGGCTGTTCTAAGCACTTGCCAGAATCACTTGTCTGGGCAAGGCCTAATTTTAAGCTTTTAAAAATGAGCAGTAAATGGAAATTTCAGAGCACCAAGGGACCAACAAAGGAGTCAGATGTTCTGCTACTCCTTTTTTCTCCACGGCAGCACCTCTCAACCTTGTGCGCACATTCGAATCACTAGGGAAGGTTTTAGAATTCCAGACCCCGGGCCCGATCTGAGACCACGTAGATCAGGGCCTTTGAGGTGGGACCCAGCTATGGGTGTTGTTTAAACTCCCCAGGAGATTCCAGTGTGCAGCCAAGACTGAGAACTGCTGCTCTGTGAAAAACCATGATGAACAACATTCAGATACTAGCACGCTGTCTTCCGCCCTCTCCTTAAATGATCTCAGCCTTCTGCTTTCGAGATGTCCAGGCCAAGTTTGATCCCCCACCTTTTTTGGGAAGATGGTGTTGAGAAGAGATTTCCCTCTCAATCAGATACCTGCTTCAAAGGCCAAGGTGGCTCCAACCCCACATAAAACCTCACTCAGGGCAGTAAAGTTGGGCGGGAATGACATCCAATTATAACTCCATTACCCACTTGAGCTGTTTCGTAAGCAGGTTTCTCTCTGTTCTTTACTTGCAATATTAAACATATAGTTGGTACTTTAAAAAAAATAACAATTTTATCAAGGTATAATTTACATAGCATAAAGTTGCTCATTTAAAGTATACAATTCAGTGGTGCCACTATCTAGTCTCAGAACATTTTCATCACCCAAAAGAACCCCACCCCTTTAGCAGTTACTCCCATTCCCCTTGTAGAGAATTCCCAGCTCTTACACAACCACTAATCTACTTTCTGTCTCTATGGATTTGCCTATTCTGGATATTTCATGTAAGTGGAATTGTACAATATATGGTGTTTTGTGACTGCCTTCTTTCACTTAGCATGTTTTCATGGTTCATTCATGTTGTAGCATGTATCAGTACTTTATATGAATGAATAATATTCCATTGTATGGCTATACCATATTTTTGTTTATCCAACCATCAGTTGACATATGTTTGGGTGCCATTCACCTTAGGCTATTATGAATAATGCTGCTATGAAATTTGTGTACAAGTTGTATATTTTTATTTCTCTTGGGTATATACCTAGGGGTAGAATTGCTAGGTCATGTAATAACTATGTTTAACCTTTTGAGAAACTGCCAGGATGTTTTGGCACAATTTCTGAAACAAAGATGGCTCAAGTAATGTTGCAAGTATTAAATGTTTCATTTGTTACAATAAGATGGAATTTATTTTTCTAAAGATGTTCGGAGAGCTTAATGTGACTTTCTTAAGAACAGGAAATAGCTGCCCTCAAATTTTAATTTTCATCGCTTCCCCCATCCTTCCCTGGAGAGGAAAAAAATGTTTTATGGATGATAAGGGGACCTATGATTTGTGAATATTAAACCACTCTGCAGCCCAGGAATAAATACCACTTGATCGTGGTGAATGATTCTTTTCTTGTACTGTTGGATTCGATTTGCTAGTATTTTGTTGAGAATTTTTGCACCCATATTCATCAGGGATATTGGCCTGTAGTTCTCTTTTTTGGTGAAGTCTTTGTCTGGTTTTGGAATCAGGGTAATGCTGGCCTCATAGAATGAGTTTGGAAGTTTTCCTTCCATTTCTATTTTTTGGAATAGTTTGAGAAGAATAGGTATTAACTCTTCTTTAAATGTTTGGTAGAATTCACCTGTGATGTCATCTGGCCCTGGACTTTTGTTTGTTGGGAGATTTTTTTATTACTGATTAAATTTCAGTTTCTTTGCTGCTTATTGGTCTGTTCAAATTTTCTATTTCTACCTGTTTCAGTTTTGATAGGTTATATATCTCTAGGAATTTATCCATTACTTCCAGATTATCCAATTTGTTGGCATATCAGTTTTTCATAATATTATCTTATAACCATATTTCTGTGGTGTTGGTTGTTATTTCTCCTCACTTGTTTGTGATTTAATTTATTTGGGTCCTTTCTCTTTTCTTTTTGATAAGTCTGGCTAGGGGTTTATCAATTTTATTAATTTTTTCAAAGAACAACCTCCTGGTTTCATTGATCTGTTCTGTTGTTTTTTAGTTTCTATATCATTTATCTCTGCTCTAATCTTTATTATTTCCCTTCTTCTGCCGGCTTTAGGTCTTGTTTGTTGCTCTTTCTCTAGCCCCTTTAGGCATAAGGTTAGGTTGTATATTTGAGATTTTTCTTGCTTCTTGAGGTAGGTCTGTATTGCTGTTTACTTCCCTCTTAGGACCACTTTTGCTGCATCCCAAAGGTTTTGCACCATTATGTTTTCATTTTCATTTGTTTCTATGTATTTTTTTTATTTCTTCTTTGATTTCCTGGTTGACCCATTCGTTGTTTAGAAGCATGTTGTTTAACCTCCATGTTTTTGTTGTCTTTCTGATTTTTTTTCTCATGGGTGACTTCAAATTTCATAGTGTTGTGGTCAGAAAATATGCATGGTATGGTCTCAATCATTTTGTACTTGTTGAGGCCTGATTTGTGACCTAGCACGTGATCTATTCTGCAGAATGTTCCATGTGCACTTGAAAGGAAGCAGCCACTCTGGAAAACAATATGGAGGTTCCTCAAAAAGTTAAAAATAAAACTACCCTACAATCCGGCAATTGCACTACTAGGTATTTACCCAAAGAATATAAAAATACTAATTCAAAGGGATACATATACCCGGATGTTTATAGCAGCATTATCAACATTAGCCAAATTATGGAAAGAGCCCAAATGTCCACTGACTGATGAATGGATAAAGAAGATGTGAGAGATACATATATATCTCCATTTTATATATATATATATATATAAGCAGGTTAAACAACATACTTCTAAACAATGAATGGGTCAACCAGGAAATCAAAGAAGAAATAAAAAAAAATACATAGAAACAAATGAAAATGAAAACATAATGGTGCAAAACCTTTGGGATGCAGCAAAAGTGGTCCTAAGAGGGAAGTATACAGCAATACAGACCTACTTCAAGAAGCAAGAAAAATCTCAAATATACAACCTAACCTTATGCCTAAAGGGGCTAGAGAAAGAGCAACAAACAAGACCTAAAGCTGGCAGAAGAAGGGAAATAATAAAGATTAGAGCAGAGATAAATGATATAGAAACTAAAAAACAACAGAACAGATATATAGATAGATAGATATATAACAGATATATATATATATATATATATATTGCATATATATGCATATAATGGAATATTACTCAGCCATAAAAAGGAATGAAATCTTGCCATTTGTAACAACATGAATGGAGCTAGAGAGTATTTTGCTAAGCGAAATAAGTTAGTCATAGAAAGACAAATACTATATTATTTCACTTATATGTGTAATTTAAGAAACAAAACAAATGATCACAGGGGAAAAAAGAGAGCGGCAAACTAAGAAACAGACTCTTAACGATAGAGAACAAACTGACGGTTGCTAGAGGGAAGGTCGGTGGGGGATGGGTTAAATAGGTGATGGGGATTAAGGGAGTGCACTTGTGATGAATATAGGGTAATGTATGGAAGTGTTGAATCATTATATTGTGCACATGAAATTAATATTACACTGTATGTTAACTAACTGGAATTTAAATAAAAATTTAAAAAAAGATGGGGTGCCTGGGTGGCTCAGTCAGTTAATCATCTACTCATGTAAGCCTCTAGCTCAGGTCATGATTCCAAGATTCTCGGATGGAGTCCCACATTGGGCTCCCTGCCCAGTAGTGAGTCAGCTTCTCTCCCTCTTCCCCTCCCCCCGTTCGTGTTCACTCTCACTCTCTCAAATAATTAAATAAAATCTTAAAAGAAAACTTTAAAAAAATGACTACAAACTATAACTATAACTAACTGAACATTTTGATGGGAGCTCAACAATCCGTTTGTCCCCGGACCACACTATACAGTCTGTTTTGAAACTGGATCAATTACTGGTATGAGGTCATCAAAACGTTTCTTTGTTTTCAAAGAAGCAGTGACCTCGCAGGTAAAAATCTGTTGAGTTTTTTCTTTATCTGGTGCAAAATAATCAATTCCAATATGCCTAACAAATCTCCAGTCTCGTTACAAACATGGGAAGAGAACCAAAACTAAAACAAAAAAACATGAAAAAATAATTCAAAGTTGCATTCTGAGTAACAAAAACAGGAGTAAATTACACGGTAGTCAAAAAGCTTGGAATCTATCCAACGAAGTTAACAACAAACATTAGGCTTGGAGAGCTAAGGGAAGGAGTTATTAGCAAAAATGTATTTATTAAATGACTCTCTTGGACATAGAAAATAAACCACCATAATATATACATTTTCACAGATACTTAGCACTTTACTTGGACAAAACTATTCCTGCAGAGCAAGAGTTAGCTCTTGACATAGACAAGGGGTAAGTCCTGGTTAACTTCTTGCTCTGTTTATCATCTCAAACCCAACTTCTAGGAGAACATTTCTTTTTCCTTCTTTTAGCTTTGACCCACCTCACCCTCCTCTCATCTTAGAAGGTGGAGGACAGCCACAACAGCCGGCTCCCCTTGGGCTCATATTAAAACCAATGCTCAAGTGCTCGCTTCAGCAGCACATATACTAAAGCCGATGCTCAAGAAGCTGTGAGAAGAGAGAGTTCTGCTGTCTCCATTTCTGGGTTTTCTCCATGCAGTAGTGTTGGTAAGCAGGACAGGCTAGGCCATGTGGATCCATAGATCCTTGGTGGATCTTCATAGGTTGTAACTATACCAGTGGGAGAAATGATAGGTGTTGTTAAAAATAAAAGTCAGCTATTTTACCAACAAAAATGGATTTATTCAGGATTAGTAGAGAATTGCAATTTGGGACGAGCAACCTCTGGCAAAACCATAGACAATTCCAAAAAACAAAAGAGAGGAGAATTATTTTATGGAGAAGAGGGAGAAATTTGGGAGTGGTTGTTCTGAACAAAAATCCGTCGGAAAAAAGCAAGATTTGAGGGTGATCACAGTTCCTCATTGGGTGAGTCGCAGGGTTTCTTGTATAAAATGCAATGTACATGTTTCCCTGTTAGGACCTGTAACTGATGATTCTTTCCTGTTGATGACTCTCCTGTTGATCTCTGCAACTAAGAAGTCTTCTTGTAATTGACACTGAGTGATAGGGCTCCCCCTTTTAACCTCTTCTAGCCTCTCTAATCCATTTTAGTGAGGTTTCCCTTTATTAATTTCACATGGGTCTGTGATGCGGCCAAGCTACTCAAGAACTCACAGGTGCAATGCATTCCTTAATTGAAAACCTACACTCTTCCCTCAATGATTCAATTTTTTTACTCTTTTCCTGAAAGTCTAAATGTTATGGCCAATAGACCTCCTAAATGCCCCATCAGCTCTTATACACAACTTATTTTATTTTCACGTGTTTTTGCTCATTATTGTATAATCAGCATGGACAGAGGTCCTCAGTGTGCACTCATGTTTATGTAATTTGTTCTCAGTCAAGACCTCCATCCCCTTGGGCAGCTCTCAGCTCTTGCTCACTTCACTTTTTGATTATACAAGTGCAGAAATTGAACTACCTCCTCCCCATCATCACACCTGTGCCCCTGCTGACCAAAACATATTCATCTAAGTCTACTGATTCAATGCATTGTTTTTTTCACTAAATTATTCACAAAATATTTTCACCAAACATTCCCAAATTTATATCACCATATGATTGTGTATCTTCCTTTCCAACTCCTCTATTTAAATCCAAGTTACATACTTATCAGCTGTCAGTAAGTATCCCAAATTCAAATAAACTCCCTTTCAAATTAATGTTACCTATTATTTATAATAATATCAAAAGTCTGGAAATTGTGCTTTTGTGTCAGTATTAGATGGCACACCAGGGATATAGGTAGCAAGAGAAGGCAGCGATATGAGAATTAGAAAGTTCACACTGAATGTCGATCCACATACTGCTTTCTTCACCATTTTAAAAAAATTTTTTTAGGGGCACCTGGGTGGCTCAGTCGTTAAGCATCTGCCTTCGGCTCAGGGTCCTGGGATCGAGGCCCGCATCGGGCTCCCTGCTCTGCGGGAAGCCTGCTTCTCCCTCTCCCACTCCCCCTGCTTGTGTTCCCTCTCTCGCTGTGTCTCTCTCCGTCAAATAAAGAAATAAAATCAAAGATTTTATTTGAGAGAGAGAGAGAGCACAAGAAAGGGGAGCAGCAGAGGGAGAGAGAGAAGCAGGCTTCCCACCAAGCAGGGAGCCCGATGCAGTACTCGATCCCAGAACCCTAGCATCATGATCCGAGCTGAAGGCAGATGCTTAAACAACTGAGCCACCCAGGCGCCCTATAGCTTTACTTTTAATCATAACACTATTACATGCTTATTGGAGGAAACCAGAAAAATATAGAATACCTACAAAGATTTTGTGACAACACTTAACAGGGACTTCTAAAAGGTGGCTTAAGCCACCTGTACACAGGATTTATATGATAGAACAGTCATCCCCAGCTTTGTTCTAGACCATTTCTCCCTCCTTTTCATTGTCTCTGCCTGGGGCCACATTCTGGAAAAGGAAGTGGAAGGAAGGCCATGCTCACATAACAATGAGCCAATGATTCTCTCTGATATCTTCTAAGCACCCTTTTATCACAAGTCCTTAGCACAAGGGTTGCTTGAACAAAAAGGCTACTGGTATGAAAGGAATAAGTTCTAAGGATCTAATTTGTCATGTGCGACTGTAGTGGATAACACTGTATTGTATAATTGAAATATGCCAGGAAAGTAGAACTGAAATATTCTCTCTCTCACACATACACACAAAAGCAAATATATGGAGTGATGGATGTGATAATTAACTCAATGGGGAAATCCTTTCACAATGTAGACATACATCAAATCATCATATTGTACACTTTAAATATCTTACAATTTTGTCAATGATACCTCAACAACATGGGTATCATAATCTGCTATGGAGCTATAGCCATTGTTGACATCTCTTTTAGTCTTTTGTCTAGTTAGATAGGCTAAAAATTATATTTTAACTGCTTCTTTTGGGGGCGGGGGGTAATAATTGGTATTTTCTTCCAAGTCTGGGACTAGCATGAGGCAAGTGAGATGTCTAGGGCACGAAATTTAGGAGGCACTCATTCTCGGGATTCTGTAGAGTCAGCATTTATATGACCCTGAGAGTTAGTATTTTCTTAAATTTTGTGCTGTGGCACCTCTATTCCCTGCCTTGTTTCTTTCTATGATTTCTCCCCCACTTTCAGGCTGTGACAGCAGGAAGAGAACAGCATGTCTCTTCCTCGCTTGGTAGTTTCAAAATCCTTAAGGAATGGAAATGGCTCAAAATATAGATAACGTTTGCGAGGGGAAAAAAAAAACCAGAATAATGTAAGAGCCAACTCCTGTTTTGTTACTAAATATGATTCTACAAGTAGAGAGGAAAGGAGCAGCAGAAGGGAAACAGGAAAATGATGGAAGTTTAAATAGAGACAAATCCTTGCAACTTGATCACCCCTGGGCAGACTGCAGGGACCAACCTCCCAAGGCACACCGTGCTCCAGCACAGCCTGAGCGTAGCAGAAAGGACAGTGGGATCTACAGATGTCTTGAGAGTAGGAATGAGGGACATTCCTCAACAGTGAACTGCTCAGGCCTGATAACCCAGGGATCCAATATCTGGATGGTGTGAGGATGAGGAGTCCTACTAAATTCCCCAAAAGGCTCCTGGAACTTGGATGCAACTTGAAGGAAAGAGGGTGGTAGAGGAGACACACAATTTGATCAAGATTAAATTGTCACCACCCTAGGGGAATGGAGACTTACAAGAATAATTATACAGGAAATTATATAGGAGAGAAAAAAAGGTAATGGCTTTTTGCCTATTTGAACATGTTCCCTAAGGTTTGTACCCATCATGCAAGCACAGAATGACCCCTTACATGCTTCATATCATATGCCCGTGGGATATGAGTGGCCAAGTGAAGGGATGAAGTTATATGGCAAGGATTCAGTCTTTCAGAAGACAGAAGATCCTCTCAAGAGCTCTCTTAACACTACATCTTTCTTTATCTTCTCAACCTTACCTACTCAATACCCATACTACTTTCTCCAGTTAATGTGCTCTCCACTTCCAACTTTTTGCTTAGAATCTTATGTGCCCTCCAAAACCTAGCACATAAGACCATGAAGCTGTAAGCACTCTTTGTTGGTGTCACCCGAAGAGGGTTCTGAGGGGATCTGAGCAGGGTATCTGGGTTTTCACCGTGCCTGGCAACAAACATAGTCTTTGAGGACTGCTTTGAGTCATTCTGAGCATGATACTCCTGTTCATCCTTGTTTTATGGTTTGTTGATTTGTTGCTTCTTTCTTTTTCCTTTTGTTGTTGTTTTGTTTTGTTTTTGCTAATTTATATCCACCCTCCTATGTTTCTATATGAAACAATAAAAACTTTCAAAATGTCTTGAACAAAGGGGTGCCTGGGTGGAGCAGTAGGTTGAGCAACTGATTCCTTGTTTCAGCTCAGGTCATGATCTCAGGGTCATGAGATCCAGCCTTGTGTCGGGCTCCACACTCAGTGTGGAGTCTGTTTGAGATTCTCTCTCCCTCTCCCCCTGCCCCTCTTTCTCATGCTCTCTCTCTTTCTCTAAAATAAATAAATAAATCTTTAAAAAAAAGTCTTAAACAAAAACAAATGCCAGATAGTCCAAAGACTTATATCTATAAAAGGAAACCACAAAAGTCCATGGTCAAAGGCTTCAGAGCTGCTTTGGGAAGGTAGGAGCTTGAGAAGGTTAAAGTGCTGTACGGAAGAAAATGGAAAGAATTTGTTTTTTATGTTTTTTTCCCCCCTTCGGAGAGGGCAAGCACAGAGGAGAGAGGAGTGAGTACAGAAACAAGAGATGTAGCCAAAAGTGTCCTGAGAACAAGAGTGCTTGATGTCTGATTGTGTGATGCTTCTGTGGCTCTACCTTCCAAAACATTCCTTGTGGACTGCTACGTACTCAGAACCTCGGGTAAGCAGAAGCCATTTTTGGTATGAAAACTAAGAAATGGATTGAAGACAGGGTAGAGATGCAGGAACAGCCTCACGCTGCACGATGGGAGCAAGAATTCAGTTGGAGGCTGCCAGCGCCTGCACGGCCATGAGACCGTAACTCCATAGGGAATTCACAGATCTCTTGGCCAGGGCACTGGGTTTCCTTTTCCCCACGCCATGGAATATGAACCTTCAGGCCGGTCTTACGGGACTACACTAGGGAAGCTCTTGATGAGATACTTCTACAAAATCATATGCAGCCATAACGTGGGAGAATTTATGTGCGTTGTGTGAAAACACAAGACAAGGAAGAGACAGAGGTAGCACCAGAACCCAGACATTAAAGGTCTTAGTGTGGTCTTCTCCTTTTTACCTTACTGTTCCCAGCAGTTTGCAATGGCAGGCACAGGGTTACTGCATCTGAGGCTTCTCTGAAAACCTTAATAATGAACCTGGGAGTCTGAAAAATGGGTTCGCTGAAACCCTCTCAGCCTCATACGTGTCTGAAAAGCTGTTCACTCACTCACATTGGCTTGACCCCAAGCTGCCCTATGCACTTTGTAAAACTGGCTGGCTAAAGTTTCCTTTTCTATAATGTGTTAAATTTCTTCTAGTCCATCTTTCTTTGTAAAGGTTTAACAAGTGTTGATATTAAGGAAAAGTGAGCTAGTCATGACCTGAAAACTTTTAGAATGCTACAGAGCAATTCCTGAGCCCAGGAAGTCTCTCTGTGTTCTATCGAAAAAGGAAAGGGATTGGAGTTCTCAAGAAATAGCCACTGTGATTGGGGATGTAAGGCATATGAAAGCTGGAAAAATCACAGGAGCCAGGCCAGCAGTTTATAATCTGTCTTTCAGAACTAAAGAGGTTACCGAAGGGGCGCCTGGGTGGCTCAGTCGTTAAGCGTCTGCCTTCGGCTCAGGTCATGATCCCAGGGTCCTGGGATCGAGTCCCACATCAGGCTCCCCGCTCAGCGGGAAGCCTGCTTCTCCCTCTTCCACTCCCCCTGCTTCTTTTTCCTTTCTTGCTATCTCTCTCTATCTCTGTCAAATAAATTAAAAAAAAAAAAAAAAGAGGTTACTGAAGATTTTTAAGTAAAAAAAGTAACATTAATTCTTGAAAGATCACTGGCTCCAAAGTGCAAAACAGATCAAAGAGAAGCCAGGTGTCATAGCTCAGATTTCTATCACAAAATACCGTAGACTGTGTGGCTTAAACAGCAGACATTTATTTCCCACTATTGTGGAGGCTGGGAAGTCTGAGATGAGTGCCAGCATAGTCAGGGTGCAGATGGCTACCTTCTTGTGGTGTCCTTACATGGGTTGGGGGAGGAGAGAGAGGACTAATCCCATCATGAAGACCCTACCTTCATGACCTCATTTAAACATAATTACCTCCCCCAAACCCCACCTCCTAACACCATCACATTGGACTTCAACGTAAGAGTTTTGTGGGACACAAACATTCATTTCATAATCAGGGAATAATTTCTTAAGGAGGCTGTTGCAATAATTCAAGAAGGAAAGATGTAGTTCTTTTGGAGTGAGATTCTCACAACTATCAAAGATCTGAATGAGACATTAGGAAAATAGAGATTGAATGATTTCCTTATCATTTACTTCAGATACATAGATACCTGAAAGAAAAAGTGAGCCTTTGTGGACTTAGCCTAACTGTTGAGTGCCAAATGTGATAGTAAGGTAATACAGGATATTAAAGCTGCCCAGACTTTTGACTGCCCTGACATGGGCCCCTACCTGGGGTCTCAAACACAGGTGACACCTCATGTTCTTGGAGCTTAGGCTGGAAACATGATGATGACCCAAGATGATCTCATCTTGACATCTTTTTATGTTTGCAAAGACCCTGTCTCTGAATAAGGTCACATCCACAGGTTCTAGGGTTAGGACATGGACATATCTTTTGGGAGGCCACAACCAAACCCACTATAGATATTCTAGTGCAGTAGTTCTCAGAGTGAGTCCATTATTTTCTTTTTCTTTTCTTTTTTTTTTTTTTAAAGATTTTATTTATTTATTTGACAGAGAGACACAGCGAGAGAGGGAACACAAGCACGGGGAGTGGGAGAGGGAGAAGCAGGCTTCCCGCCGAGCAGGGAGCCCAATGTGGGGCTCGATCCCAGGACCCTGAGATCATGATTTGAGCTGAAGGCCCACACTTAACTAACTGACTGAGCCACGCAGGTGCTCCTACATCCTGTACATTTTAGATGAACTTCAGCTTATTAAAATGGTGATTGGAACACATCACTGTCAAAATAATTACAGGGAGATTTAGGTAGTTCTGGATGCCAATAACCTCAGTAATTTCAGGTTTTCCTGAATTTCTTCTATTCTCACTGTTTCAAACTTACATTTAAAACTTACTCTTTTTGGGGCACCTGGGTGGCTCAGTTGATTAAGTGTCTGCCTTTGGCTCAGGTCATGATCTCAGGGTCCTGGGATTGAGCCCCACGTCGGGCTCTCTGCTCAGCAGGGAGCCCGCTTCTCCCTCTCCCTCTGCCCGCCACTCTCTGTCTCTGCCTGCCACTCTCTGTCTCCGCCAAATTTTATTTATTTATTTGACAGAGAGAGACACAGTGAGAGAGGGAACACAAGCAGGAGGTGTGGGAGAGGGAGAAGCAGGCCTCCCGCTGAGCAGGGAGCCCGATGCGGGGCTCGATCCCAGGACCCTGGGATCATGACCTGAACCTAAGGCAGATGCTTAACGACTGAGCCACCCAGACACCCCAAATAAAATCTTAAAAAAAAAAAGAAAATACAATTTTCAATATTTAAAAAGAATTACAGTTAAAGATGGTGTGGTAGTCAGCCTCCAAAATTGTCCCCATCGTTGCCTCTAGTTTTCCATGCCCTCCCACATGACCTGTATGAATAATGAGACTATTGTGGAAATGATGGCATGTGACTTTTGAGATTAGGTCATAAAAGACATTGCAACTTTTTCTGTGGCCTTGGATCACTCACTTTGAAGGAGGTCCACTGCCCTGTCATGAAGACAATCAAGCAACCCTATGGAGAAATTCATGAGGTGAGGAACTGAGGCCTCCTACCAACAACCATGTGAATTAGATCCTCCAATACCAGTCAAGTCTCCGGATGATGCAGTTCTGGTTGACAACTTGCTGCTTCATGCAAGAATCTGAGCCAAAACCCTCCAGCTAAGCTGCTCTCAAATTCCTGGCCCACCAGAATCTGTAAGGTCATAAAAACGTGTTGTTGCTTTAAACCATGAAGACTGAGGCAATTTGTGGGGCGCCTGGGTGGTGCTGTCAGTTAAGCGACAGACTCTCGGTTTCAGCTCAGGTTCTGATCTCAGGGTCATGAGATCGAGCCCTGTGTTGGGCTCTGAGCTCAGCACGGAGTCGGCTTGAAATTCTCTGTCCCTTGCCTCTGCCCCTCCCACTTGTGCTCTTTCCCTCTCTCTCTCAAATAAACATATAAATTAAAAAAAAAAAGATTAAGGCAATTTGTTACTCAGCAATAGGTAACTAAAACAGAAAATGAGACAGAAACCGAAGTTTCAAAACACAAACTTCATACTTTTTTCTTATCAGAAAACTCACTGCAAAATAAAGTGGAAATGTGCCATTTGGAATAAAACATTCATTCACAGGCAACTGGGCAGGAATTAATGTTGTGGGAGTCACTGGATAATTTTTGTCAGAAAAAAATTTTAAACAGTCTTTAATAAGGTGGGGAATTTAATTTTGAAAATACCAACTGGGTGGATCCTTGCAGCCTGGGCAAGAAATCACACACTAATACTGTGGTTCTCAGTGATATTGTCATGGCCTTTCTTACCACAATCTAATTCATCTTTGACACATTTGACAGGAAGACATCACTGGACTCCCTGGTAACATCAAAGCACCCAATTTTCCAATCATTCGTTGTGCAGAAAATTTTCTATTTTTCCAGGCTTTTATGGAAAATAAGATATTGGCTACCATGAAAAAGCGGTATATTATTTATTTTCCTTGCTGAATGTGTGTCACAATACCTTTTTTTTTAATTAATTTATTTATTTTGAGAGAGAGAGAGAGTGTTGGGGGGCGAGGTGCAGAGGGAGAGGGAGAGAGAGAATCCCAAGCAGACTCCTTGCTGAGCATGGAGCTCAACAAGGGGCTTGATCTCAAGACCCTGAGATCATGACCTGAGCTGAAATCAAGAGTTGGTGCTTAACCTACTGAGCCACCCAGGTGCCCCTGGGGCAAAACCTTTTAGGGATTACAAATTCTTTTTTTTTTTTTTTAAGATTTTATTTATTTATTCATGAGAGACAGAGAGAGAGAGAGGCAGAGGCAGAGGCAGAGGGAGAAGCAGGATCCCCGCGGAGCAGGGAGCCCGATGCGGTACTCGATCCCAGGACCCTGGGATCATGACCTAAGCCGAAGGCAGACGCTTAACCGACTGAGCCACCCAGGCGCCCCGGGATTACAAATTCTAACAAGAACTCCCCCATGTAGGTCCCAGGAACCAGCTGAACTGGCCTGACTGCAATTACTAAGCTCAGTCTGTCATTTCCTGCCTCTGCATCCAGATTCTTTCTTATCTTGTGGGATTCCTTCTCTGCTTCTCCTTGCTGAAATCATGCCCCTGCTTCCATTCACCTCATTTGCTCATATGTCAAGAAGCTTCTCTTAAATCTGCCATGTAAGAGTAAACTTTCCCACCTTGGACCATACCCTTTTACGAATGTTCCCACATTTAGCATTGTAACATATACATTTTTGGAGTTGGGAGTTTAGAGTTAAATTCTAGAAGAATTTAATTTCCTTCTGGATTTGAATTACACTTTATAGAGCTTAGCTCAAATTCTTAAAAATGGCAGGAGACGGGGCGCCTGGGTGGCTCAGTGGGTTAAGTGTCTGCCTTCGGCTCAGGTCATGGTCCCGGGGTCTTGGAATCAAGCCCCCTATGAGGCTCCCTGCTCTGTTCCTCCCCCTGCTCCTGTTCTCTCTCTCTCTCTCATAAATAAATAAAAATCTTAAAAAAAAAATGGTAGGAGACTTGAAGGTATTTCCCAGTTGAAGGGTTATACGAGTAAGGTTTTCTGCACCTCAGGGACATACTAGGAATTTAGGAGAACTGATGCCATTGGTGGTACAGAGTTGGGCAGAGCCCTCCTGATAGGCAGAGTCACAGAAACTTCACAACCTACGGTGCACCTTCAACCCGATCCCCAGTTTAACTCCTAGCCCCCTTCTTCAGCAAAGCATTCCCCTCATTGAGAACCCACCTTTGAGTTTTTTACATCAGAAACCAGTGAGAAAATATTTACTCACAGAAATAATTTTACAACAAGTATCGCTGAGACAGGTAAGTCTACTTCATCATTTATTAATTTCCAGAGCAATCTATAAATATATATATTCAAATATGTTTGCTACATTTATGAAGTCTTTTCACCTTCTAATGGACTTAATTTGATCTTTACCAAAAAGAAAAAAAAGTCTCTGGTGGTGAGTGATGGGATTAGATTTTGCCCTACTTACAAGTTAATAACTTAGCCTGTTGCTGTTTCAGATTCTTGGGTCAGAGACAAAGAACTTTTTACCCATGACACATGTTTGCAATGATTCCCACTTTGCCTCCCAGATCTCGTGAGGGTTGAGTTACAGGAGAGAAACAGAGGTTGGGGAACTCTTCATTTTATAGCAAGCAGTAAGCAAACCTGTTCTTTGCCCTTGAGGGAGACATTATTTCACCCCTCAAAGTTGCGTGCTGCAAACATAACCCTGAGAAGTAACCCAAGTAAAGAGTGGTCAAGGTCTTGCATTCTTGGCATACCCATCAAGACTTAGTGAGATTCATGGAGGAGTATCTCTTTCAACAATCATTATTAATCCCCTTTATTTAAACTGAAACACTGAAGCCCAGAGAAGTCAATAGATCACTTTATGTACACACGACTAGTAATATCAGAGCTTCTGTTTTCTTATTCTAAATTGGTGCTACTTTCAATAGACCTGCACTATCTAAACTTTAAAATATTTTATTAATAATTTTTTATTTTGATAACAGATCTAAATAATTATTTAGATATTAATAAAATATTAAATATAATAAATAAAATTATTAAACATAACCTTTTAAAACATTATCACTTATAATTACTAAATGTTATTTTAAAATATTATTATATAAAATACTATGAAATATAATTTATATATTCTAAATATAACTTCACCCATTTCTTTTTTTATTTATTTATTTTATTTATTTGAGAGAGAGAGAGAGAGCGCATGGGGTGGGGGCAGAGGGAGAGGGAGAGAAAGAATCTCAGGTCAATTCCCTGTTGAGGGTGGAGACCACCACGGGGCTCAATCCCACAACCCATGAGATCCTGACCTGAGCTGAAATCAAGAGCCAGACACTCAACCAACTGAGCTACCCAGGTGCCCCTAACTTCACCTGTTTCATTTCCCTTTTAAAATGTGGCTACTAGACAATTTTTAATTATATTTATTTTATGATCACATATATATTATATTTCAATTGGATAACACTGCAATAACTCTTTTATCCTTTATTTTCCTTTTAGTCCTTTGTTCCTAAAAATTTTCCCCATTTTTCAGTAGTTCTAACATACATATTGCAAATGCACCATATACTAATCTTAAGTACACAACTTGCTGAATTTTTACCCATGCATATTTTGTTATAATTGAATAAGGAAAGGGTTAAGGTGGGGGAAAGGTAGGGGGCCCCTGACTAGGCTCTGAAACTATTTCTAGCAGGCAGAAGCACTAAGTCAGAGTGAACAAGAGGTAAGGAAACAGACCAGCTGGCCCTAAATATTAGGGAGTATTTTTCTTTGGCGGCTACAGTGTATCACAGAAAATGGCCAAACCTCAAAGAATTAAGTCATTAAGGGTGTTATCAATAGTCTATGCTCAAACCAAGACAGCACAAGAAACTCAAGGCCATAAGCTTCCCAGGCAGTTCTCAATAAAGACTGCCACTAAAAGCCCTCAGTGGCAACCCATTCGGAACCCCTCTCACTTTAGAGAGCTTCTTTGCTTTCTGCTCTCACCTTCACGTTCACTTCACTTCACCCTTTTGTGTCTGCGAGATTCATTCTTCGACTTTGTGAGACAAGAACCCTGCAATCCTGTAACATAATCACCACTCAGATCAAGATGCAGAATGTTCCCTCTTAGTCAATATCCACTGACTCCCCTTCTTTGTGATAACTTATATTACCATTAGTAAGTTTTCCCTGCATTGGAACTTCATATAAAATCACTCTTTTGTGTCTTGTGCTCAACATCGTTTTTTTTTTTTTTTAAGATTTTATTTATTTATTTGAGAGAGAGAATGAGATAGAGAGAGCATGAGAGGGCGGACGGTCAGAGGGAGAAGCAGACTCCCTGCTGAGCAGGGAACCCGATGCGGGACTCGATCCCGGGACTCCAGGATCATGACCTGAGCCGAAGGCAGTCGCTTAACCAACTGAGCCACCCAGGTGCCTTCAACATAGTTTTTTTGGGACTCATCCTCATTGTTGAGTGAATCAATAGTTTATTTTTTATTGCTTTGCAGAATTCCGTTGTATGGCTTTATTTCCAGTTGGTAGGCACCTGGGGTGTTTCCAGTTTAGGCTATTTTGAATAAAGTTGCTCTGAACATTTGTGTACATACTTAACCTCTGAGGAGGGCTGTGATCTACCTTTGGTAAGTCATCTAATGCCCCTCTCCCACTCTAGTATTTTAACATAGTGCCCTACTTGATGGATATTTATTGAAGTACGGTTTCAAACTAGTAGTGATTTGTCTCTTAGTCTTCAAATGGAAAATAAAGTCCAATGTCATAACAAAGTCTGCTCATAGTTTCCACTATCATCACAAATAATGAACAAATAGGTCAGGAAGTCAGTCTCCTGTACTTAAATGCTCTATTTCAGTCTTGTTGCCAGTTAAAAATAGACTTGTGCTACCAGATACATTTTAGTGACTGCTTAGGAAAGAATGTAGATGTTTCCTACACTGTTTTTTCCCTAAGATTCCTACCCATTTCCTTCATCTCCTTATCTTTTTCTTTTTAATAGTAATTCAGAGGGGTGCCTGGATGACTCAGGTGGTTAAATCTCTGACTCTTGGTTTCAGCTCAGGTTATGATCTCAGGGCTGTGAAATCGAGCCCCACATCAGGCTCCACACTCAGCACAGAGTCAGCTTAAGATTCTCTGCCTCTCCCTCTGTCCTTCCCCCTGCTCACATGCTCTCTCTCTCTCAAAATAAATAAACAAATAAACAAACAAACAAATAAATAAATAAAATAAATAAATAGTAATTCAGAGAAAGGCAGGTTCTAAGTGGAAATATTATAGAGACATTCAAAGAAAGTCTATAACCCACAAGGAGGGTTATTATTTTGGTAGTTAATGAAAAAAAATTTTTTTTCATTTTCTTTCCTTTAAGATTATGTATTTGGGAGACCACAGAAGCCAGACATCCTTGGTTTTAATCATGCATCTGAAATCATGAGCCAACTAGAGACTTAACCTCTGAGCCAAAGCTTTCTTGTCTCTAAAATGGGGATTCAATACCTTCCATATAGGATTGCTTAGAGGATTGAAAGACCTAGCATAAGTCAAGCTGAGCTCTTCAGGCAACAGCCTTTGTGAAATTGAGTTCTCATTGGACACATGCCTTCTTCCTATATGAGCTGCTGTTTGTTTCCTGTTCTTTGTCTCTCTGAGAACTTGGGTTTTGTCAGGTATCTGTCTACCAAGTTTCCTAAACTGTGTGCTCAGGCACCCCAGGGTGCTGCAGCAAGCTCACCTAGAGCAGTCCAGGATATTTTAAATTTTAAAGGGAAACAGTGATACCTGGCATCTGTCAGAACTATACTGGCTCCAGGAAGTTCACAGTTTCAACATTAAATTGTGGTACATTTCTACCATTGATGTCATATCTTTGCAAGGCTGTTTTCTGTGCTGCATGGAAATCTATGTACAACAGAATGAAGATGGCAGAATCAATCCCATTTGAATCCAAGGTTTGAGAAATTGCACAGTGACCAAGAGGTACAGACATCTCATAAGTACCTAAGTGTGGTTATTGAAAAATAAAATAAAAAACATATTTTTCTCTGGGTGCCTGCATGGCTCAGGGGGTTGAGCATCCAACTCGTGCTTGTGTCTTTCTGCTCAGGTCATGATCAGGTCATGAGATGGAGCCCTGCCTTGGGCTCTGCTCTCAGCATGGACTCTGCTTGGGATTCTTTCCCTCTTCCTCTCCCCCCCTCCCCACCCCGGGATTCTCTCTCTCTCTCAAATAAATAAATCTTTACAAATGTATTTTTCTCAATTTCGGTGTATTATTTTTCATAAGGCTACTAAGTTCATTAAGTTTTTTGGATCTTACTATTCAGTAGGTGGTATTTCTTAGGTTTGTTGGTTTTTTTTTTATCTAGAGGTATGTGAAAAAAATGACTGAGATACTAAGTGCTGTGAGCTAGAAAGTCTGAGAACTTTCTGTTCTAATGCTGTTTAACCTAGGATAGACAACAGTGATACAGAGAAATATGTAGATTTTGTAGGGTTGCAACAGTCAAGACTACATTTTGTAGATAAACTTTTCCCCCAGGAAACCCCTTCTTTAATTAGTTAATTCCTATGTACCCTCAAATCTCAATTTAAATATAACCTCTTGCAGGAAGCCTTCCCTGATTTACAACTGTCCTACTCCCATTCGCAGCGCCACCTAGATAAGGAACCTCTCATCTAGGCTTCCCAAAACCCTTTGCTTATCCCAGTGTAGCATCCTGGAAATATTGATTTTTTTTTTTTCTCTATTTGAGTTTGTTGTGGGTGGAGATTTAAATGAACTTTGTATCTATGGAATCTGGCAATCTCTGGCATGTAACAAGTGCTCAGAAGATATTTGTGATAAATTAACAAAACACACACAGGTTTATATGGGTAATAGTAACCAGTGTTTACTAAGCATTTTATAGGTACTTCCAGGGTTATTCAAATGACATCTTATTATCTTATAACTTGAAGACTATTTAGTTTTTTTGTGACTTGAAGATCATCTAGTGTGATCCCTGAGTTCAGAAAGGTGAATGGAGGGCTAGGAGTAGCAGTCACTTTTGTCTAAAACTAATAACCCTGACCATACTAAATCCGGTGGAGAACGTGGAGCAACTGGATCTCTCAAGCACTGCTGGTGAGGGTGTAACATGGTCAAGCCACTTTGGACAACAATTTGGCAGTTTCTCCTAAAGTTAAATACACGCCTATCTGAAGACCTAGTAATTCCAGTCCTCAGTGTTTATCCAAGAGAAAAGAAAACATGTGTCAACACAATGGCTTACACACTAACGGTTATAGCAGCTTTATACATAATTATTAAAAAGATGGAAACGCCAAGGTCTATACACAGGTGAATGGGTCAACAATTGTACTGCTTCCATACAATGGACTTCTACTCAGCAATAAAGAGGGACTACTGAAACACCAACAGTACTGGGTAAATCTCAAAACATTATGCTAAGGGGGAGAAGTCTGGCTCAAAAGAGTACAGACTGAAGTGATGTGATGTTAAAGAACGGGAAAAACTACGCTAAGGTAAGAGAAATTAGATTAGAATTGCTTGGGAGGGAGTGGTTATTGACTGGGAAGTTCCTGGAACTTACCAGAGTGGTGGGAATGTGCTACATATTCGTTGGTGCTGTGGTTACCCTGGTGAATACATTTGCCAAAAACTCATAGACTGTACACTTAAAATACGTGTGTCTTATTCCATGTAAATTAAACCTCAGTTAAAAACAAAAAAAAAAAAATTACATGGTGACCCAATCAACCATGGTGACTGGAAGCAGGGGTCATGGTGTTCTTTTATGAGGAAGTGTATTCTTACAAGGTTAAAAAAAAGAGTGTGGAGATGGGGAAGGGGGATTTCCAAGTACCAGAAACTTGCCCAAGTACTGACTTCAAGCAGAAGAAAACTTGGAAGCGTTCTCTATCTTACAGAGTGAGGGAAGGACGCTGCGATAGTAGATGCCCGATATGGGCCAGCCTCTAGAGAGGTGCTGATCCAGTTCGACCCCAACTCCCGCCAGGGGTCCCACTACGCCCAGCGGCTTCCTCGGGAGCAGCCGCCGCCGGCAAGTTGCAGTCGGGAGGGGAGGGCGCTCGCCGGCGTCGCGCTGACGTCACGCGCGTGCTGACGTCGTCGGCGGCCGCGGCCTCTAAAGCGGGCTGGGTTGCGGGGGGCGCCGAGTTTGAGTAGTTTGGGGGCCGCTCGGCGCCTGGCGCTAGTCCCGCCGCCCGCCGCACCCCGTGAGCCGGGCTTCGGCCGCACCGAGCGCGTCCGGCCCGTTCCCGCGGGGACCCGCGCTGGCGGCTGGGCGGCGCTCGGCAAAAGTTGGTCCCTCACGGGCGGGCGGCCATGGAGCCCCGCAGCATGGAGTACTTCAGCGCCCAGGTGCAGCAGAAGGACGTCGGCGGCCGCCTGCAGGTCGGCCAGGAGCTGCTGCTCTATCTCGGCGCCCCCGGCGCCATCCCGGACCTGGAGGAGGACCTGGGCCGCCTGGGCAAGACGGTCGATGCGCTCACCGGCTGGGTGGGCTCGAGCAACTACCGGGTAAGCGGCGGCGGCGGCGGCGCGGCCGGGCCGGGCACGCCCTCTCCGGCCGGCCCTTTAATCCCGGACGCGCGCGACCAGCCAGGCGAGCCCCCGGGGTGCGCCTGGCGCCTCGGAACCGCCCCGTGAAGGGGAAACCTGTAGGCTCAAGGGTCCCTGGACGCGAGTCGGGGACTTAGTTCCCACCAGGACCAAGTTTTTCCCCAGTTGTGAACAATGACAAATTCAGCGATTCCGTGACACAGTGCGGAGTTTTTTTTGGCATTAGGACACAATGTTTAATCAGCTATTTAAAAAATCATCGATACTTTGCATACAGAAAGCGCTCGAAGACTTTTTGCATTTGTACGTATCTTGTAAACACTGTTAGACCAAGACATAGGACATTAGGATACAATTTTTAAGTTCAAAAGAGTGTCAATTAATTCCTCTTAATTAGTGCTTTTTATCTTACTTAATCTTGTTTCTTTTTTTCTTTTTAAAATTTTGAGTCTGGAAGGTTGTGCTCTTCGTCTCTAAGGGATCTTTAGAGCTTAATCAGGTGCCTGATTGCCTGATTAAGTTTACCGTTAAATCTAATACAAAGGTGCTGACCCCGGGGCATTATGTATTTGTTTTTCATTTATTGTCGACGGAAAGTAGTTGAACGCTTCCTGTTAATTTGTTTTGCTGCAGTTGAGGACTGACTCGGATTTGAAACCTGTGTACTAGTAGGTGACCTAGTGAAACGTGTCCTAGTGGATTAGTTGATGATGAAAAAAAATTACGAGCTACAAGAAGAATGAGTGTTTTTGAAGAGCTGGTAGTAGGCAGGCTGTAATGTAGCCAAGTTGAGAGACCAGGTAAATATTCTGACTGAGCCTCTACTGTAGTTTTTAGCAGTTATTTTTCTTTCTAGTCTTCTGGTGGCAGTGTTGCTTTAAAATGCTGGCTCAAATCTACGGATGAAGTGATTTTTCTAAGTAATTTATGCTTATAATCCTGCGATAGGCTGTACTTTGAAAGCTTTATTCTCCTAGAGTAGAAAGTCAAACTCTGCAATTACTGTGCAGATTTAATGGTGAAACTTACATGAGTCTTGGAAGGGGTTGACTTTTACAAGGATAATAAACCCTATGGGAATTAACCACCTTGATGCTCTATTACATACTATTTCATTATTTTTTAAAACTTTAGAAAACGTTAATATTGAATAATATATCAACTGGGAGGTTATTATTTCTTTGGGAGAAACAAGCTAAATTTACTTACACTGTGAGGACATATGCACACTCAAGATAATTGATTTTATGTTGCAACATAGGCTGTTGTAGAAAGTCAGCTCTTTGGTAATGCTTGCACCCCTTCCCAAGTGAAGGGTGTCACCTTCTACGCTGGCCATAGGGAGTTGGCTTTGGACCATTTCAATCTTCAGATATACCATCGTGTCACCTTCTACGTCAGCCATGGTGAGTTGGCTTTGGACCATTTCACTCTAAAGATGTACCTTGAGTGAATGGCATTTGACCAGTCCCATCTCTTGAAACACATCTCTTGGCTTCTGTAATACCACAATATCCCAGTTTTTCTTTAATGTCTTTAAGCACTACTACTTAGTGCTGTATTTTCCTTTCAACTGGTCCCTAAGAATTAGAATCCATCAGGGATCTGACCAGGTTCTCATCTCTTTACTACACATTCTCTCCATGCTCCTTACTAGATGCTGTAGCCTGAGACAGTTTACACAATGAGAAGAAAACTGCCACAGGCTTCCACAACCTTACCTACACACGCCCTTGTAGCTGTGCTGTATATTCTACCTTCTTCTCTGTTTCACTTACTGTATCAGTCCCACTACATGAATTTTAGATTCCATGGTCTCTTGCCTACTTAAGGCCATTAATTCATCAATTCTGCTTTCTCCTTCTTGAGTCATTAGTTCTCTTCTTTCTACTGGATGCTGTATATAAAACCTTTTCTGACGTTGTTAGAGGGCATTTGGGTTAGTTTCTTGCTTGGGTTTTATAAACTAAGTTACCAAACTAGGTCATCATTTTTTACCCAAGGTACAATAACACATATTTAAGTCTTTAGGAAAAAAAGCGTATCATGGAATTTTTTGAACATACACACAAATAGAGAATTGTACTTAAATTTCAAATGATGCTGAACAAAATACAGTTTTCTTCAGATTTGATACTACTTTAGAATTTGAGTATCTTAATAACCATCATTACTTCCAAAAATTTGAGTGATTATACTGTATGTTGGGTATTGTTCTAGATACTGAGGATCCAGCTGTGAACACGACTAGTAAATCTCATTCATTTAGCTTCATTTGGATATTTATTGAGTACCTACCATGAGCAGGCACTCTTCTAGGCACTTCAGATACAGTAGTGGGAAAACCAAAATCCTTGCCTTTGTGGACTTAGATTCTAGTGGGGGTAGAGGAATACACACAGATGAGTAACTAGAATCTATAATATGTTAGAGGTGGTAAGTGCTTTGGAGAAAAAAAGCAGTGAAGGGAATAGGGAGTGTTGGGCAGGATGCAGGTAGTCAAGAAAGGGAGGTGAAATTTGGGTATAGACATGAAATAAATATAGGAGTGATGGATGATTTAGGCAGAGGAAACTGCAAATGTGGAGGCCCTAGTTCTGTGGAGGAACATAAAGGACAACATGGCTAGAGTTTATAAGTGAATGATGTGTTAAGAAAGATGAAATTGGGGAGGCAGGTGGAAAGCGTTATAGGATTTTATTCAAAGTCAGTGGAGGGTTTTATGTAGAGGGGTGGCTGCTTTGTGGAGAGTAGATTGTAAAGATGGCAATGTTGAGAAGTGCAAGATTTTGAGATACACTTTGGTGATAGAGCCAGTGGGACCTCCTCTTGGGTTGAGAGAGAGGAATTAAGGATAATTACCTTTTTTTTTTTTTTTTTTTAGATTTTATTTATTTGAGAGAGAGAGACAGAGATAGTGAGAGAGAGAGCACAAGTGGGGAGGAGAGGGAGAAAGGCTCCCCACAGAGCAGGGAGCCGATGCGGGACTCGATCCCAGGATCCTGGGATCATGACCTGAGCCGAAGGCAGACGCTTAACTGACTGAGCCACCCAGGCACCCGATAATTGCCTTTCTTGAGCACCTCTCATATACTTGGCAAATTGATGGAGGAGTACTTGAACCTAGGGAGGTTAAGATTTTCCTACTCCCTTTCTTTGCTTTTCTAAAACTCTTCAGTATCCTATCATTTATCAGCTCTACTTTTTTATATTGTTTATCTGCAAATGTAACAGTAAGTTGAGTCTAAAAATGGAGAAATAAATAGCATTTATATAACTATGAAGTGCTGAGCTAAGTAATATGCTAAGATTTCAAGTCTTCTCAGAATCCAAAATCACAGCCCCTTTGCCATTTGAAGGATGAGACTTTCCAATGTCAGCTTCACCTTGATTGTATTTCTTATAAACTGTTAGTTTCTTAAAATATACCATTTCTTAGCTTGCTTAAACAAAAATTGTTTGAGATCTGTCTTTATATATGGACCTTGCCTATTCTTTTTACTTACAATAAAGAATGTCCACATTTTTAATTTTTTACTGTAAACGTTCTTTTTTTTTTTTTATGTTTTTAAATATTTTTAAGGTTTAAAAGTGTTTAAAGTTTGTAATTCCTAGTAGGAAAACATTATCTGAATGACTACCCTAATGGCAAACCACTATAGAATGTTTCAGTTGCATGTGGGGCAGAGGGGTAGGGATTCTCTTCACAGCACCCCAGCTTTCTTCATGAGAAGGTCAGAGGTACACTGGTTTGTATTATTGCGACATCCATTAGGTGATCGTTGCTTTTCCTTCAGCAAGGGCTTTATTTGTCAGAAGGGCATTATTAGGCTTGACCTCCAAATTTGGCTGACAATTTACTGATGAGATTCATAACCTTTGGATTGCTCTGATATTTTGACATATTTGCTGGGTTCTGGGCCACATCCTGGAAGGCCACCATAACTTCTGGATCCTGCATGGCTGCGAGAACCTCTGGATCACTAAGAATTTCATTGAGCCCAGGCATTCCTGCCATTCCAGGCATCCCCCCTGCCATTCCAGGCATTCCTCCAGGAAAATTACCAGGCATTCCCCCCAGGAAAGCCACCTGGGAAAGAGCCATACTGAGCTCCTGATTGTCGTCTGGCTTCTTCCTCCCTCTGGGCTCTCTCATGTTCTTCCCGAGCCTTCTTAACCCTTTCTATTCTTTCTTTGATCTCTCGCTCTTCACGTTTTCGCTCATACTTTCTCCGATGTTCAGCAATTTTCTGGGCCCTCGGTTGAACTTCTTTCAGCATTGCGCTAGCATCTTCATCGTAATCCAGTTTACAAGCAAGGGCAAGATCATGTGCTGCTTCTTCCCAATGGCCCAGAAGTCTGTGTGCTTTCCCTCGCCACTTATAAGGCTGAGCTGAATCAGGATTTATTTCAATAGCTCTGTCACAGTCTCGAATGGCAGCATTTGGCTTCTGTAATTTGATGAAGACACTGGCTCTCTTGGCATACAGAATGGCCAAGCGAGGATTCAGTTTGATGGCATCTGTGAACAAGTCAATGGCTTTCTGTAGTTCACCATCATTTAGGGCATCAATGGCAGCCACTTTTTTATCATTTGCCTGATCCATCATTTCCTCGGTTATCTCTACATTTTCATCTCCCGTTTCCTGAGGGGCATCAGTATCTGGTTCAATCACACCTTCATTGTCAATTTCTAGATCACTTTCCTCACTTGATGGTTCCTCTGTCTTTATGTTTTCCTCCGCCTTCTTACTATCTGTTTTTTCTTCCTTGATATTGTCTTCTGATTTAGTTTTATGAGTGGCAGGTGGTATTTTACCCCCCATGCTCTCTGCCCACTCCTGCAGGAAACGCATTTCCTCGGTGTGCAGAACGCTCCAATCCTGCTTACACATTTTCACGAAGGCCCGAAGCTCGCTCACGTTGCGGGGGTCCATGGTCCAGAGGCGGTGAAAGGCGGCAGGCGCGGCTGAGGTTGCGGCCCGATTCCAAGCCCCGGTTACTAGCTCAGCGTGATCGTGTGGAAGGGCTGTAAACGTTCTTTTACATTGTCTCCTTGCATGAGAGTTTGATTAGGGCAGTGATTCTGAACCCTGTCAGATTCAGTGCCCTCTTTTAATGTCTCCCTTTTAATCCTGAAATAAAATTATAGATAATACCGAGGACACATAATTTTTTAAAATCCCAATAATGTCCTAGCTGTACTAAAAAGGGAAAATTATATGTAATTTGTAATGGTATAAAATAGAGTTCAGTATGTAAATGCCCCATAATGGTAGCTAGATGGCTGTACCAGTACATAGTTTTGCTGTAGATGCTACCACAGCCAGTTCAGACCACTACGGGTGTGTGGTTGCTGGGGATTCAGACTTACAAGTGGCATTACTATTGGTGATTGTGATATCCTAGAACTCTAAATCCTGAACCTTATTTTTCTTGAGTACTCCAACTTAAAGAGTTTGACCACCCCAATCCAGTTAGCTTTTAACTATCCCACACTCCTCTAGTCTGAGCTTCCATTTCCTGGTCAATCAATCACACCCAACATTCATCCTTTTTTTTTTTTTTAAAGATTTTATTTTATTTATTTGACAGAGAGAGACACAGCGAGAGAGGGAACATAAGCAGGGGGAGTGGGAGAGGAAGAAGCAGGCTCCCCACCGAGCAGGAAGCCCGATGCGGGGCTTGATCCCAGGACCCTGGGATCATGACCTGAGCCGAAGGCAGACGCTTAACGACTGAGCCACCCAGGCGCCCCTCCCAACATTCATTCTTAATTCTCTTATCCCTGTTCATACTCGTTTATGGTCGTGATTTGATAAAATGGAATCCTGGTTAATCCAACTCTGCCTACCCCCACACCTGTGGTGCCTACACCTGCAACTAAGGGTAGATGGAGAAGAACACAAAACCTCTGATTTCATTTTAAATTTCTGACCTTCAAGGGGGCCCTTATTGGTGGCTGACAATCATACTGTATTTTCTAGTTCATTCAGTCTTAGACAAACTATTTTATATCTGTTCCGCCCCCCCTCAGACCTACCAGTATCTATTCTATATTCAGTGTCAGCTAATGGCCTTACTTGCTATTTTCCTGAGAAAATTGAAAGAATTGAAATTTCTTAAGATTCCCATTAGGGTGTGTACCCACCTCCCAGCATTTATACCCATAGCAGGCTCTCAGTGTTTGTTAAATCTAAATTAAAGCACATTTGTCCCTTGATTTACCAGCTGGAAAACTTATGTACTAAAACCATGCAAAAGAAAAGTTCTAGGCTCTGATAATTTCAAACAGGATTTTCATTTACTTGAATGGCTGGCAGCAGGGCTGCTAAGTATGGCCATGTACCTTTGGGCTGCACAGCTCCAAGGAATAACAGTGTGTTGTACTACCCCCTCCCCCAGTTTAGAATAACTGTTTTTGGGTATATGTCTAGAAGTGGAAATATTGGATTATACTTCTCCTGTCTTGTCCCGCTCACTTGATCTAGAATTAATCAATACCTTTAATTTTAAGTCATTTGTTTCCCTCCTTTTTTTGAGGGAAATAGTTTTATTATTTATATAATTACATAAAAATAACCTGTTAATTCTTTTTAGGTTTTCAATTTTGTAAGCCATCAGGTTTTACTTACTTAATCTGTGCATAGAAGCTCTACTTGACAATTACTCTATCCCATTCTTTTTTTTTAAGATTTTACTTATTTATTTATTTGACAGAGAGAGAGAGAGAGAGACCGCGAGAGAGGGAACACAAGCAGGGGGAGTGGGAGAGGGAGAACGGGCTTCCCGCTGAGCCGGGAGCCTGATGCGGGGCTCGATCCCAGGACCCTGAGATCATGACCTGGGCCGAAGTCAGACGCTTAACGCCTGAGCCACCCAGGCGCCCCTAGTCTATCCCATTCTTTACTCATTTTCTTAGATGCTGAGTTAATTTGTGGAAAAAATGTCCTGTAAACCATTAATATTTCCTAATGAGAGGAGCATTACAGGAAGTCTGCTTCTTACAAAGAATACATATCTTTTTTTCTTTTCTACTTACAGTGGAAAACATCTGTGATTATGAATTAAGCTTATCTTCTTCCTAGATTTCAAGAATTGTTGTTAGGCTGACTTTTACATGGGAAATTCTAGTTGTGATTCTTAAATTGCAAGTAGTCATTACTATCTCGTGCATTTATTTAGCTTTGTTGTTGTTGGACAACATTTCTGATTTAAACTGTTTGGAAAATTAAACATACTGAATTAAATGAAACTCTGGCCAAGGCGACAACTTGCGTGTGATTTTATTGACATGACATTAGTTACTCAGATATGTTAAACCACCTCTCATTCATAGGTGAAAAGGGAGAGTGAGAAAGAGAATGGGAAAATGACCCTAAAGGTTCTGGGACTTCTTGGGGTTAATAAAATTTCATAAATTTTTTTAAATTTCAGTTTTATGACTTTAAAACACCCTAAAATTTAAGCTTGGTCTTAGCCCCAAATTTGCTTTTTAGAGTTTCTGTTTTTCTGCCTGTTAAAAAATATTGTTTTTGCTTTTAGTTTTTTTAATATTTTGTTTTATACTTTTATATTTATAATTTAATATGTTTCTATTTTTGCTTTTGTATTTTATATGTACCTGTTAGAAAGTACACTAGTTTTGCTTTTGTGTTTTAAAGGACCTGAATGGAGGGGCGCCTGGGCGGCTCAGTCGGTTGAGCAGTCTGCCTTTGGCTCAGGTCATGATCCCAGAGTCCCAGGATCAAGCCCCCCGTATCAGGCTCCCTGCTCAGTGGGGAGCCTGCTTCTCCCTCTGCCCCTCTCCTCTGCCCTCTGTTCATGATGTCTTTCTCTCTCTTGAATAAATAAATAAAATCTTAAAAAATAATAAAATAAACAACCTGAATGGAGGCATTTGAGTTCGTAAGGAAGTGGTGGGGAGCAAATTGGAAGATAGCTCTAGTTGTTTTCTTCTTTTCTTTCTTGATGGTTTCTTATTCTACTGAAAGGACCCTTAGCCAAGATGTAGGCTAAGTTGAAAGATGTCCAAATGGAAATTCAGGAAAGTCATTTGTCTCTAGCTCCATGGTAAATTTTGATATTTGCTATATCAAATTCACCCACCATATTCTTTAGGAATGTGTTGGCTTATTATTGGGTCTTTATTTACTAACCCATGTGAATTTTAGAATCAGTCAAGTTGCACTAAAAAATTGGGGCTTTTATTGGAATTACATTGAATATCCTCTTTTTGGGGGAAGATTGGGTATCTTTTTTTTTTTTTTTTAAGATTTTATTTATTTATTTGACAGAGACACAGTGAGAGAGGGAACACAAGCAAGGGGGATTGGGAGAGGGAGAAGCAGGCTTCCTGCGGAGCAGGGAGCCCGATGTGGGACTCGATCCCAGGACCCTGGGACCATGACCTAAGCCGAAGGCAGTTGCTTAATGACTGAGCCACCCAGGCGCCCCAGATTGGATATCTTTATAATGACCTCTTTTACCCATGAAAATTATTTGTGCTTTTTTTTTTTTTTAAGATCTTATTTATTTATTTGAGAGAGGGAAAGCAAGCGAGAGAGCACCAATGGAGGGAGAGGCAGAGGGAGAGGGAGAAGCAGACTCCCCAGTGAGCAGGGAGCCCGATGTGGGGGCTCGATCCCAAGACCCTGGGATCATGACCTGAGCCGAAGGCAGATGCTTAACCAACTGAGCCACCCAGGTGCCCCTGTGTTTTCTTTAATATGTCTCATTAATGTTTCATTATTTTCTCCAAATAGGTCTTAAACACATTTTGTTAGATTTATTCTAATAGTTATTGAGAGTATAAATCCTATTTTTTTATTTTTAAAAAATTATGCTTTCTGATATATTGAAATGAAATGGCATTTTGGATATTGATTTTTGCGACCAACCTGCCTGTAATTCAAAACATTTTTTCTGCAGTTTGTGGATTCTTTTAGGTTTTCTCTACGTATGGTAGTCCCTTGTCATCCGTGGGGGATACATTTCCAAGACTCCCCAGCAGATGCCGGAAACAGCAGATCGTACCTATATTCACACTATGTTTTTCCTTATACATACATACCTGTGAGAAAATTTAATTTATGTTAGGCACCATAAGAGATTAACAGCAATAATAAAGCAGAACATTTATAACAATATACTATAATAAAAGCTATATGAATGTGGTCTCTCTCAGAATCTCCTTGTACTATACTCACCCTTCTTGTGATGATGTGGGATAATGAAATGATGAGATGAAGTGAGGTTTAATGATGTAGGCATTGTAACATAGTGTTAGGCTATTATTGATTTCTGAAGGAGGATTATCTACTTCTGAACCACAGTTGACCTTGGTAACTCAGGCTGTGGAAAGCAAAACTGGGGATAAGTGGGGACTACCAGATAATGATAGTTTTGCTTCTTTCCAGTTCTTTAGTTTTGCTTGGTTTGGGTGCATTGGCTAAGACTCTTAGGATGAGGTTGAGTAAAAGAGCGTGGGCCTTGAGTTCTTTTGTTTCAAGGGTATGTTCATTTCACCATTAGGAATCACAGTTCCTGTAATTTTTTTTTTTTTTAAGATTTTATTTATTTGACAGAGAGAGGGACAGCAGGAGAGGGAACACAAGCATGGGGAGTGGAGAGGGAGAAGCAGGCTTCCTGCTGAGCAGAGAGCCCGATGCAGGGCTCCATCCCAGGACCCTGGGATCATGACCTGAGCCGAAGGCCAACGCTTAACAACTGAGCCACCCAGGCGCCCCTCCTGTAATTTTTTTTAAAAAAACTTTTTACTATAAAGAATTTTGAACATATGTAAAGGTAGACAGAATAAAATAACAAATCCACCCACAACACTCATCAGTCCATGGCTAATCATGCCCCATCACTTTGTCACAAATCACAGATACATTGTTTCATCAATGAGACTTTTGATTTAGTGTCTTGAAGATAAATGTTCTTTAAAAATTGTTGGGGTGCCTGGGTGGCTCAGGCAGTTAAGCGTCCAACTCTTGATCTCAGCTCAGGTCTTGATCTCAGGGTCTTGAGTTCAAGCCTCACGTTGGGCTCCCAACTGGGCATGGAGTCTACTTAAAAAAAATTATTAAAAAATTGTTAACATAACCTCACCACCATTATCATATGTAAAAAAAAAAAAATAATGCCAAATATGCAGGGTCAAATTTCCAATTTTTAAAATGTCATGCAAATTTTTAATTAGATATTTGTTTATTTTAGTAGGCTCCCACCCAGCGTGGAACTCAGTGTGGGGCTTGAACTCACGACCCTGAGATCAAGACTTGAGCTGATACCAACAGTTGGATGCTTAACTGACTATGCTACCCAGGCACCCCTTTAATTATTTCAAGAAAACTCAGGATCCAAATAAGATTTCCACACTGTGATTTGTTAATATATTAGTTTCCTGTTGCTGCTGTGTCAATTTACCATACACTTAGTAGCCTAAGCAACATAGATTTATTTTCTTATAGTTTTGGAGGTCAGAAGTCCTAAATGGGTTTCATTGGGATAAAATCAAGGTTTCAGCAAGATTGTATTCTTCTAGAGAACTTCGAGGGGATAATTTTCCATATTCTGGAAACTGCATGCATTTCTTGGCTTAAGACCTCTTCTTCTGTCTTCAAAGCCAGCAGTATAGCACCTTCACATCTTCCTGACCACTGCTTTTGTCATTGCACCTCTGTTTACTCTCCTGCCTCTCTTTTATGAGGTGTCTTGTGATATATTGGGCCCAAGATAACCCAGAGTAATCTCCCCACTTTAAGACCTTTACAACATCTTTAAAGTTCTTTTTACCACATAAAGGAACATTCTCACAGGTATCACAGGTCTTAGGATGTGGACACCTTTGGGAGGCCATACCTCAGTCAACATGTTTATTAAGTTTCTTTGAATTTTTTTCTCCCTCAGTTTCTCTTTTTAAAAATTCTTGGAGGGGCGCCTGGGTGGCTCAGTTGGTTAAGCAACTGCCTTCGGCTCAGGTCATGATCTTGGAGTCCCTGGATCGAGTCCCGCATCGGGCTCCCTGCTCGGCAGGGAGTCTGCTTCTCCCTCTGACCCTCCCCACTCTCATGCTCTCTCTCTCTCATTCTCTCTCTCTCAAAAAAAAAAAAAAAAAAAAAAAAAAAAAAAAAAAAAAAAATTCTTGGATTTTAGGGTGCCTGGGTGGCTCAGTCGGTTAAGTGTCTGCGTTCAGCTCAGGTCATGATCCCAGGGTTCTGGGATCAAGTCCTGCATAGGGCTTCCTGCTCAGTGGAGACCTTGCATCTCCCTCTGCCCCTCCCCCCACTCGTGGGCACCCCCCCACTTCTCTCTCTCTCTCATAAATAAATAAAATCTTAAAAAAAAAATTCTTGGATTTTATTTGTAGAGTTTCCCACAGTTATGATTTTGCTGATTTCATTCCTGTGCTGCTAGTTCCTCTGTATTTCCTATAAATTGGTAGTTGGACCTATAGCTTGATCAGATTCGGTCTTTTTTTCCTCCTCAGGAGGCACATAGCATCAAGAAAGCACATAAGGTATGATAGTATCTTTTTATGATGTTAGCAACCATTAATGTTCAGTGTTTAGATCTCTTAATTCATTAGGGTTTGTAAAATGATACTCTAATTTTGTCATTCTTTCACTTATTAACTAGAATACTTTTATAAAGAGAAATTTAGACCATTTACTTCTGTTTGGTTACTCATTGGCATAGTTTATAATAGAAAGGCAGGCATACCTCATTTTCTTGTGCTCTACATTATTGTGCTTCATAGATACTGCATTTTTCACAAATTGAAGGTTTGTGGCAACCCTGCATTAAACAAGTCAATTGGTGCCCTTTTTCCGACAGCATTTGGTTACTTTGTTATCTCTATGCCACATTTTGGTAATTCTTGCAGTATTTCTAAATTTTTTGGGGGGGCGCCTGGGTGGCTCAGTCGTTAAGCGTCTGCCTTCGGCTCAGATCATGATCCCAGCGTCCTGGGATCGAGCCCCACATCGGGCTCCCTGCTCTGCGGGAAGCCTGCTTCTCTCTCTCCCACTCCCCCTGCTTGTGTTCCCTCTCTCGCTGTGTCTCTCTCTGTCAAATAAATAAATAAAATCTTTAAAATAAATAAATAAATAAATAAATAAATAAATTTTTTTGTTGTAGTGTGTTATGATGATCTGTGATCAGTGATCTCTGATGTTACTATTGTAATTGTTGGAACCACACCTATTCAAGATGGCAAACTTAATCAATAAATGTGTTCTGACTGCTCCACTGACCAGCCATTTCCTGTTTTTCTCCCTCTCCCTGGGCCTTCCTGTTCCTTGAGACACAACCATATTGAAATGAGGCCAATTAATAGCTCTACGATGGCCTCTAAATGTTCAAGTGAAAGAAAAAGTTGCGTGTGTCTCACAGTAAATCAAAAGCTAGAAATGATTAAGCTTAGTGAGGAAGGCAAGTCAAAAGCTGAGACAGGCCAAAAGCTAGGCCTCTTGTGACAAACAGCCAACTTGTGACTGCAAAGGAAAGGTTCTTGATGGAAATTAAAAGTGCTACTCCAGTGAACACACAAATGATAAGAAAGCAACACAGCTTTATTGCTGATAGAGAGACAAAGTTTTAGTGGTCTGGATAGAAGATCAAAGCGGCCACAATACTCCCTTAAGCCAGAGTGTCGTCCAGAACAAGGCCCTAACTATCTTCAGTTCTGTGAAGGCTGAGATTGGTGAGGAAGCCGTGGAAGTTTGAAGCCAGAAGTTGGTTCATGAGGTTTAAGGAAAGAAGCCATCTCCATAACATAAAAGTTCCAACAAGTTATTCAGAAGATCTAGCTAGGATGATTCATGAAGGTAGCTACACTAAACAACAGATTTTCAATGTAGACGGAACAGCCTTATGTTAGGAATAAGATTCCATCTAGGACTTTCACAGCTAGGGAGGAGAAGTCAATGCCTGGCTTTAAAGGACAGGGTGACTCTCTTGTTATAGGCTAATGCAGCCTGTGACTTTAAGTTGAAGCCACTGCTTCACTTACCATTGTGAAAATCCTAAGGCCCTTCGGAATTATGCTAAATCCACTCTCCTGTGCTCTATAAATGGAACAACAAAGCTGGGGGAGAGCACATCTATTTACAACATGGTTTCCTGAATATTTTAAGCCACTGCTGAGACCTACTGCTGAGGAAAAAAAGATTCTTTCAGAATATTACTGCTCGTTGACAATGCGCCTGGTCACGCAAGAGCTGCAGTGGAGATGTACAATGAGAATTACTGTTGTCTTCATGCCTGCTAACATGCCTGCTAATCCATTCTGCAACCCATGGATCATGGAGTAATTTTGATTTTAAAGTCTTACTGTTTAAGAAATAACATTTCGTAAGGCTATAACTGCCATAGATTGTGATTCCTGTGATGGATCTGGGCAAAGTAAATTGAAAACCTTCTGGAAAGGACTCACCATTCTAGATGCCAAGAAAATTCATGATTCCTGGGAAGAGTTCAACATAACAAACAGGAGTTTGGAAGAAGTTGATGGCTTTGAGACATTCAAGGGAGGGAGTAACTGCAGACGTGGTAGAAATAGCAAGAGAACTAGAATTAGAAGTGGAGTCTTCGCTGTGCAGTAACTTTTTATCTTGATGTGGTCCCAATAATTTATTTTTGCTTTTGTTTCCCTTGCCTCAGGAGACATATAGAAGTTGCTACAGCCAGTGTCAAAGAAGTTACTGCCTGTGTTCTCTGCTAGGATTTTTATGGTTTCAGGTCTTACAGTTAGGTCTTTGATCGTTTTGAGTTTATTTTTGTGTAAGGTGTAAGAAAGTGGTCCAGTTTCATTCTTTCGCATGTTGCTGTCCAGTTTTCCCAGCACCGTTTGTTGAAAAGACTGTCTTTTTCCCATTGGATATTCTGATGGGTTAAATAGGTGATGGGTATTAGGGAATGTACTTGTTGTGATGAGCACAGGGTGATGTAAGTGTTGAATTACTACATTGTACACCTGAAACTCATATAACACTATATGTTAACTAACTGGAATTAAAATAACCTAGGGGAAAAAAAAAAAAGAAATGGAGCCTGAAAATGTGAGTTGCAACAATCTCATGATAGAACTGGAGCAGATGAGTTGCTTCTTAATGAATGAGGAAATAGTTTTTCTTGGGATGGGATCTACTCCTGGTGAAGATGCTGTGAAGATTGTTGAAATGACAGCAAAAGATTAAAAATCTTACATATATTTAGTTGATAAGCAGCATCAGAGTTTGAGAACCTTGACTCCAATTTTGAAAGAAATTCCGTGGGTAAAAGGCTATCAAACAGCATCACATGCTACAGAGAAATCATTCATGAAAGGAAAAGTCAATTGTTGCAGCAAACTTCATTGTTGTCTTTTTTTTTTTTTTTTGAAGATTTTATTTATTTCTTGATGAGAGAGAGCAAGAGAGGGAACACAAGCAGGGAGAGTGGGAGAGGGAGAAGCAGGCTTCCCGCAGAGCAGAGAGCCCAATGTGGGGCTCGATCCCAGGACCCTGGGATCATGACCTGAGCCGAAGGCAGACGCTTAACGACTGAGCCACCCAGGTGCCCCTTTTGTTGTCTTATTTTTAAGAAATTGCCACAGCCACCCCAGCCTTTAACAACCACCACCCTGATTGGGCAGCAGCCATCAACGTTGAGGCAGGACCCTCCACCAGCCAAAAGATTACAACTTGCTGAAAGCTCAGATAATTGCTAACATTTTTTAGCAGTAAAGTATTTTATAGTTAAGGTATTTACTTTTCTTAAGACATAATGATATTGCATGCTTACTAGAGCAAAATATAGGGTAAACATGACTTTTATATGCACTGGGAAATGAAAAAATTGACTTACTTTGTTGCGATATTCCCTTTATTGCAGTGGTCTGGAACAGAATCCACAGTATTTCTGAGGTATGCCTGTAGTTCAAATGATTCTTTCATTTACTAAGTGTTGAAATATTAAGGTGGTCTTCTTGCATCCTCCAATATTGGCTAAATAGTTTTTATCATTATGAATTCTTGTATTTAAACATATCTAATGTGTTTCAAGACAATGCAGTTATTATCCTTATTAATATTTAAATGTTCTATCTTGACATGACCCTAGTAATCTCTTACAGCATCTTCGCTGTCTGTTACCACAAGATGTCCTAGTTCCTGCTCCTGCCCTGGAATGAGCCACTTCTCCAAGAAACTCTGGTTCTTTTTAGTGGGAAATAGTATATATGTGAGTGCTAGTGGAACTCATTGTTACTTGTTTGATTGTTTCTAGATTTTTTTTTTTCAATAAATAGGATGGGTTTTATCTTAATTTGGAAGAAAAATATATCATGAGTTCATAGTGATTCTAATTTAGTTTCAGGACTGCATTTTTTACTACTTCTGTATGTCTTCTATCTCCTTCAGTCAACAAGATTTCTAAAATCATTGAAGTTTCTTTTTTTGCAGAGTTTAGTGTTTGTTCTTAGGGTATATCCCCCTGGAGAGAGATAATCAAATTACTATACTTTAAAGTCACTTGAAATAGTTAAAATACTAATTTGGTATACGTTTAGGTTCACTTATTTTGTTTTCAATGAAATTAGTTATTGCTACAAATACAGTGTATTCAAAATAGTCTGGCTTCCTTCTCTATTCCTTATAGCCTGTTCCTAACCATTAAAAATATTTTTTCTTATTATTTTTCCATTGCTGTTATTTTTAATAAACATTTCTAACTGTATCTACACGTAGTCCTCTTTGTATATATACATGCATTGTCCAACTTGCTTTTTTCAGTTAACGATATATCATGGAGGTGCACTTGGGTGGCTCAGCTGGTTAAGTGTCTGACTCTTGATTTTGGCTCAGGTCATGATCTCAGGGTCGTGAGATCAAGACTCGTGTCGTGCTCCACGCTTAGCGAGGAGTCTGCTTGAGATTCTCTCACCCCCCCCCACTCACTCTTTCTCTTTAAAATAAATAAATAAAATCTTAAAGAAAACAATATCATAGAGGTTATTGCATAGCAGAATTAGGGTAGTCCTCATTTTTATTTTTAAAGTGTTATAGTGGGGCGCCTGCGTGGCTCAGTCGTTAAGTGTCTGCCTTCATCTCAGGTCGTGATCCCAGGGTCCTGGGATCAAGCCCCGCATCAGGCTCCCTGCTCAGCGGGAAGCCTACTTCTCCCTCTCCTACTCCCCCTGCGTGTGTTCCTGCTCTCGCTATCTCTCTCTCTCTGTCAAATAAATAAATAAAATCTTTAAAAAAATAAAGTGTTATAGTACCCTGTAGCATGGATGTACCATCGTTTATTGAATCTGTCTCATATTGATGAATGTTTGGATAGTTTCTGGTCTCTTGCAATGAATAATATTCATATGTCCTTTAATAATTTTGTTAGTGTATCTTAGGGATAGATTCCTAAATGAGATCTTACCAAGTGTGCATGTTTTTCCTGCTAATTTGAGATACTGCTTTTATCACCTGTAAAGTCTGTTAAGTCTGTGAGCCTATTTGTAGATTTTTCAATTATGTTTTAACAGCTTTATTGATATAATTTACATATTATACAATTTATTCATTTGAAGTGTACAATTCATTGATTTTTTTAGTATATGTACATATATGCACAACCATCAGCACAGTTAATTTTAGAATTATTTTCATCACCTCAAGAAGATCCTTGTACCCTTTTGCAGATACCACCTTATCCCCCCATATTCCCTAGTTCTAAGCAACCACTAATCTACTTTCTATCTCTATAGGTTTGCTTATTTTGGACATTTCTTACAAGTTTAATCATACAACATCTCACCATTTGTGACTTTTTTTTTCACTTACAATGTTTTCAAGGTTCATTCATGTTGTAACATGTACCAGTCAGTCCTGTTCATGACCACATTTTTGATTGAGTGCATATACCACATTTTCTTTACCCATCAGTTGAAGAACATGTGGGTTTTTGCACCTTTAGCTATTATGAATAAGCTGTAGTGAACATTGGCATACAGGTATCTGTGTCCTGGTTTAACTCCTTTGGATATATACCTAGGAGTGGAATTAATTGTTGGCCACTCAGTGTTTTTGTAACACCCTTCACCTTATACCTTCCCTTTTTTCATGTGCTTCATAGAGGGTTTTTCTCCATGTTCTCTTCTCCAGTGGTAAACTGCTCCTTATGCTGTCCTTGCTAGCCTGGTTGTGGCGAGTGGGAGTGTTCTCTGTTTTTCTGGTCCAGCTTCAGTCTTAGGAGCCCTTGGTTCTTGAGTCTTAGGGATGAGGCTTTATCAGAGATCCTGCCTCTCCTCAACTATAGACCTCTAATCATCTGAGCCCAGGATGATTTTCTGCTTCTCCCTCTGAAGTAGCGAACTTTTTTTCTTTCCTCTTTGCTCAGCAGCAGTGAGTTTTTACCTGTGTCCTGGGGTGACAGTATTTGTCTTTCTCTCAGTAGCATCATACCTTTGTTTCTTACAAAAGTATGGGAAAAGAAAGGTTTGTGCCTTTCCTACAAAGGCAGCTGCTCCCTTCGTCAGACTTGTACAACCAAGAGATACTTTTTCCAATCACGAGTGTTCAGTGGAGGTTTGTGGAGAAAGAGCCTGTAAATGGGTGTCTCTCTTTTTGTGTCTGTGGCTGCTAGGGATTATATATTTTCATGCTATCCCACGTTCAGCTATTAACAAGTTAAATATAGTTGAACTCTTAACCCACTTGTATCACATTTTCATTTTCCTTCTGTCCTCTGCCACATGTGTCCTACTGCTTATGTCCCATCTCTCCTTGGGAGCATCTGTCTTTCCTTAAATTTCAGGCTAGTTGATTATCCTACAACTGCAGCTTTCTTATGGATTCAAGAGAGATATGGTTCTATAGATTATTTGGCTTTTTCTTGTTACAGTGGGAGTGGTATTTTTTTCCAGTGTCTCCATCCTAGACAAAAGCTGGAATTTCTGTATAATTAAAGGTGCTGTTATTTTTAACTTTCATTTAGGAAACATTTCAACATTATGGGAAAGTTGCTTGTATAGTCAGTGAACTTCTTTGTACCCTTCACCTAATTTACCAGTTACTAACATTTTGCCAAATACACTTTATCATTATCTTCCTGCATATTTATACACCATTATTGTTATTATTATTGTTATTATTATTGAACCATCTGAGAATAGGGTGCCCTAACCTCATGGCTGTTTATCCCTGAATACTGCAGTCTCCTTATTTTTTAAAAAAACTTGGTAATATATGAAGATCTTTATATGTCAGTGATTATAATTGATTTGAAAGAATGCATTGGTACTTTGTATTCATTAAAATTTCTTTCTATCTGTAGGTATCATTAATGGGACTGGAAATTTTAAGTGCCTTTGTGGACAGATTATCAACACGATTTAAGTCCTATGTAGTAATGGGTAAGTTAACTTTATCTAAAAATTATTGTGGGTTTTGACATACTGACTTTTTTTCTCACTGTTTTTAATAGAATTGGTTCTCTGTGAATGCAAAAATGTAATTTTGTACAACCCAGAGATCTAATTAGCATTTTAGGTTGCCTAGACATAAAAGATTTTAAGCCTATTTAAATAAATATTTCCTTTGAGACCAAAAAAAAAAAGCAAAAAACACACTAAATATACTGTTGATAGATTTTTACTGCATATTTTAAAATGTTTTACTGTAACTTTTACTTTTTTTGTAACATTAAAAATTTATAACTTACACCATGACTTTTTTCCATTTTTTCTCTTTTTAATTATTCATTTATTTTTTTCCCTTTTCAAATTTTTATTTCAATTCTAATTAACATACAGTTATTGGTATATTGGTTTCAGGAGTAGAATTCAGTGATTCATCACTTACATAGAACACCCAGTGCTCATAACAAGTGCCGTCCTTAATACCCATCACTCATCTAGCCCACCCCCCACCCACTTCCTTCCATCAACCCTCAGTTTGTTCTCTATCATTAGGAGTCTCTTGTGGTTTGTTTCCCTCTCTCTCCTTTTTTCCCTCCCTTCCTGTATGTTCATCTGTTTTGTTTCTTAAATTCCACATATAAGTGAAATCATACGGTATTTGTCTTTCTCTGACATATTTCACTTAGCATAGTATACTCTAGTTCCATCCATGTCATTGCACATGGTTAAGATTTCATTCTTTTTGACGGCTGAGTAATATCCCATTATATATATAGACACACACACCACATCTTCTTTATCCATTCATCAGTTGATGGATATTTGGGCTCTTGCCATAGTTTGACTGTTGTTGATGCTGCTGCTATAGACATCATGGTGCATGTACCCCTTCGAATCTGTATTTTTGTATCCTTTGGGTAAATACCTAGCAGTGCAATTGCTGGGTCATAGAGTAGCTCTATTTTTAACTTTTTGAGGAACCTCCATACTGTTTTCCAGAGTGGCTGCTCCAGTTTGCATTCCTACAATGCCACTTGTTAGACCATCTGTGATGGACCGGTTCTTTTGTTACTAGTCTGTTGCAGACGAATATTTTGTAAAATACAATAAAAATAAATTACAGCAAAGTGAAAGGAAAAAAAAAACAAGGCCCAATTTTTTATTATTAGATTCAATAAATAAAATTATTTTGGTCAGATTGTTTTTAAAATTTTATTTTATAAACACTCTTCAGTTTTTTTTTTTACCACAAATAGTTTGTAGACTGGTCCGGGCTGCCAGCCATACTTTGAGGTGCACTTAACAGTAGTGTGTTTGCAGTACAGTACAGCATAGTAATACAATGCTTTTCTTTGTGTGGTGGTTAGGATTACAGCGTTGACTTTGACCTGTTTTCTAAACCTGAGTGACCTTCATGTGTCTTTTCGAGTGCTTTGATGAGTAGATTTGGTTCTATTATGTAGAAATATTTAAGGGGGGGGAAAAAGAAATATTTAAGGGAAACCTCAGATGTTTGTGATTTTCTTTTATGAGTTAAGTTAATGCTTCATAATGCCTCACACTTATTTTTGAATTATCTTTGGTCAACTTTTTATTCATGTTTGGTATAACCGTAAATTCTGCTGCTTTCTTCTTTTTATAAACTTTTTTGTTTAGCTGTCTTTTTAGCAGAAGCATCTTAGTGAGTTTCCCTTTATTATTCCCTTTTTAATCAATACCTGGTATCAATTCATTCTTTATATGAATATCCTCTAGAAAGGTGATTTTTTTACTCTGTCAGTCTTCTGCTGAAAAATCCTATGATGGGGTGCCTGGGTGGCTCAGTCGTTAAGTGTCTGCCTTCGGCTCAGGTCATGATCCCAAGGTTCTGGGATCGAACCCTGCATCGAGCTCCCTGCTACGTGGGAAGCCTGCTTCTCCTTCTCCCATTCCCCGTACTTGTGTTCCCTCCCTCGCTGTGTCGCTGTGTCGCTGTCAAATAAATAAATAAGATCTTTAAAAAAAAAAAAAAATCCTATGATGTTAAAAACTATGCTCTGCAAACATATTTTACTTGCTTATGTATTTTCTTAAAACATTTTGAATCATTGTTTAAAATTACAACGTTTTACATAAAAATTCATGTTTATGACTTGTCTTAAACAATTGGTCAATGTGGCAACCCTGATCTTCCACTCCTACGGGTACTTTTTGGCTGAAGTTTTGTCATAGCTTCTCTTTTGAATGGGTCATGAGCTTTCTGATTCATAAGTCCCTCCCATCTCCTCTTGTCTCCTCATAACTGAGAATATCAGTTATGATACGGCAAGCTTGGAATACTGCCATTTTTAGAGCTGGTTCATTTTTGGCATTTTCTGTATGTCCCTGACTGTAGGCATTTATGTTTGTAACCCCTGCCCTGTAGTAGTTCCCTATTATTAGCTGTGACAGATATTATTTTAGGGTTGACAGTAATTCTAGGTATTACGTTATCTTGCTTGTTTTTTGAACACAAGGAGGGCCAGATGGGATTTGATGCTCCGACTGCTCATAATGAGGCAGTAGGAGTATTGGGACCAGAATCCTAGTTTGTTGCCTCCTAGGACTGTCCTGCTTTCAGAACTTCTGTTTTGCTGTCCTTTGGTGTTCTAGTTCTCTCAGCGTGTATGTCTCTTCTGCATCTCAATAGCCTTATTTATCAGTGATCTTTAGCAAGTACTTTTTTCCACTTTAGCTAATCAGAAACTTGCTCAGTCTTATTAGTTCTGGCCTAATTTGTTCATGCTTCTGCAGTGCTGTTCTTTCTTTTTGAAATCCTCTCCTTGGGGCGCCTGGGTGGTGTAGTCAGTTCAGTTAAGTGTCCCACTCTTGGTTTTGGCTCAGGTTGTATGATCTCAGGGTCCTGAAATTGAGCCCCACATCGGGTTCCACGTGGAGTCTGCTTGGGACACACACTGCCCCTCCACCCTTCTCTCTCTCTCTCTCAAATACATGAATAAATCTTATTTTTTTTAAGATTTTATTTATTTATTTATTTGACAGAGAGCGAGAGAGCACAAGCAGGGGGAACAGTAGAGGGAGAGGGAGAAGCAGGCTCTCCACTGAGCAAGGAGCCTGATGTGGGACTAGATCCCAGGACCCTGGGATCATGATCTGAGTCGAAGGCATTCGCTTAACCATCTGAGCCACCCAGGCGCCCCTACATAAATAAATTAAAAAAAAAAAAAAAGAAACAAATCCTTTTTTTCTCTTTAAAAGATTTACTTCAGATTTCAATATCTAGGAACTTTTCATATTAACCTTACCCTACACTGAAGTTTTCTTTACTCCATGATTCTTATACCCTTAAATACTTAATAAATTACATTAAGTTGCTTTTATTCGTATTTCATATGTGTTCTCCATATATCTACATAGGCTTATATGTAATTTTTTTTATCTTCTAATCTACTCTTTATGGTTACTTCTGTGCATTAATGTTAGCCAGTATCATTTTCACTTTGAACCCTACATGTTCATCATTTTCCTTGGTGAAACTTGAACTTGTTATTAGTTGAGAGTCAGTGTGGTATAATAGGAAAATTTTATCACTACTTTGCTGCCGTATATTGCCTACTTGTCATCCATTTATTAGGCCTTATCTACTGTACATAATGAGAGATTATCCTTACACTATTTTTGATTTGTATGGTAGCTCCATAAGATAGGCAGTATATCTGTGTACTCTTAAGGGGGTACAGTACTAAACTAAGAGTCCCAGGGTTAACTTTCTTGTTTTACCCTGTCTTAGAATTTAGCCAAACCATGTTAGGAGCCTTTCTGTAAGAGGAAGAAATTGAATTAAATTATGTGTGGAAGGTGTTTTTTTTTAAATAATGTAATCCTAGATATATGTAACTTGATGTGAGTGATATTTTCTTTTGGTGCACTTAGGTTATTATAGCTATTTTTACCTTTTTACGTTAAAAGTGAAGAGATGTTTCAGGAAAATTGAGATTCATGTTCAGTTTTAGACGAAGTGCCAGACAGAGTATGGGCTCTATTGATATAGTTCTTTAATATAAAATACTTAATTTTTCTTTTGTGACCACATGTACTGTGGAAAAATAAGCTTTTCAAACAAAAAAATATATACAGTTTACTGATTACCAACCCTGGTTTATGATAACTGAATTCAGTAAAGGATCTCATGTTTTACAAATTTTAAGCAGATAGTTTTTTTTTTTAATTGTTAGTCACCATATGTTACATCATTAGTTTTTGATGTCGTGTTCCATGATTCATTGTTTGCGTATAACACCCAGTGCTCCATGCAATACATGCCCTCCTTAATACCCATCACCAGGCTAACCCATCCCCCCACCCCCCTCCCCTCTAAAACCCTCAGTTTATTTCTCAGAGTCCATAGTCTCTCATGGTTTGTCTCCCCCTCCGATTCCCCCTCTTCATTTTTCCCTTCCTACTATTTCTTTTTTTTTTTTTTAACATAAAATGTATTATTTGTTTCAGAGGTACAGGTCTGTGATTCATCAGTCTTACACAATTCACAGCGCTCACCATAGCACATAGACTCCCCAGTGTCCCATCACCCAGCCACCCCATCCCTCCCACCCCCCACCACTCCAGCAACCCTCAGTTTGTTTCCTGAGATTAAGAGTCTCTTATGGTTTGTCTCCCTCTCTGGTTTCATCTTTTTTTTTTTTTTTTTAAGATTTTATTTATTTGAGAGAGAGAATGAGAGAGAGAGAGAAAGCATGAGAGGGGGGAGGGTCAGAGGGAGAAGCAGACTCCCTGCTGAGCAGGGAGCCCGATGCGGGACTCAATCCCGGGACTCTAGGATCATGACCTGAGCCGAAGGCAGTCGCTTAAGCAACTGAGCCACCCAGGCACCCGTCTGGTTTCATCTTGTTTCATTTTTTCCTCCCTTCCCCTCTGCTCCTTTGTCTTGTTTCTCAAATTCCTCATATCAGTGAGATCATATGATACTTGTCTGTCTCTGATTGACTTATTTCGCTTAGCATAATACCCTTTAGTTCCATCCACGTTGTTGCAAATGACAAGATTTTGTGTTTTTTTGATGGCTGCATAATATTCTGTTGTATCTATATACCACATCTTCTTTATCCATTCATCTGTCGATGTACATTTGGGCTCTTTCCATAGTTTGGCTGTTATGGACCTTGCTCCTATAAACATTGGGGTGCAGGTGTCCCTTTGGATCACTACGTTTGTATCTTTGGGGTAAATACCCAGCAGTGCAATTGCTGGGTCATACAGTAGCTCTATTTTCAACTTTTTGAGGAACCCCCATACTGTTTTCCAGAGTGGCTGCACCAGCTTGCTTTCCCACCAACAGTGTAGGAGGGGTCCCCTTTCTCCGCATCCTCACCAACATCTGTCGTTTCCTGACTTGTTAATTTTAGCCATTCTGACTGGTGTGAGGTGGTATCTCATTGAGGTTTTGATTTGTATTTCCCTGATGCCGAGTGATGTTGAACACTTTTTCATGTGTCTGTTGGCCATTTGGATGTCTTCTTTGGAAAAGTGTCTGTTCATGTCTTCTGCCCATTTCTTGATTGGATTAGTTGTTCTTTGGGTGTTGAGTTTGAGAAGTTCGTTATAGATTTTGGATACTAGCCCTTTATCTGATATGTCATTTGCAAATATCTTCTCCCGTTCTGCCAGTTGTCTTTTGGTTTTGTTGACTGTTTCCTTTGCTGTGCAAAAGCTTTTTATGTTGACGAAGTCCCAATAGTTCATTTTTGCCCTGCTTCACTTGCCTTGGGCAATGTGTCTGGGAAAAAGTTGCTGCAGCTGAGGTCGAAGAGGTTGCTGCCTGTGTTCTCCTCTAGGATTTTGATGGATTCCTGCCTCACATTTAGGTCTTTCATCCATTTTGAGTCTGTTTTTGTGTGTAGTGTAAGCGAATGGTTCAGTTTCATTCTTCTGCATGTGGCTGTCCAATTTTCCCAACACCATTTGTTGAAGAGACTGTCTTTTTTCCACTGGACATTCTTTCCTGCTTTGTCGAAGATTAGTTGACCATAGAGTTGAGGGTCCATTTCTGGGCTCTCTATTCTGTTCCATTGATCTGTGTGTCTGTTTTTGTGCCAGTACCATACTGTCTTGATGACGACAGCTTTGTAATAGAGCTTGAAGTCCGGAACTGTGATGCTGCCAGCTTTGCTTTTCTTTTTCAATATTCCTCTGGCTATTCGGGGTCTTTTCTGGTTCCATACAAATTTTAGGATTATTTGTCCATTTCTTTGAGAAAAGTTGATGGTATTTTGATAGGGATTGCATTGAATGTGTAGATTGCTCTGGTAGCATAGACATTTTCGCAATATTTGTTCTTCCAATCCATGAGCATGAAACGTTTTTCCATTTCTTTGTGTCTTCCTCAGTTTCTTTCATGAGTATTTTATAGTTTTCTGAGTACAGATTCTTTGCCTCTTTGGTTGGATTTATTCCTAGGTATCTTATGGTTTTGGGTGCAGTTGTAAATGGGATCAACTCCTTAATTTCTCTTTCTTCTGTCTTGTTGGTATATAGAAATGCCACTGATTTCTGTGCATTGATTTTATATCCTGCCACTTGACTGAATTCCTGTATGAGTTCTAGCAGTTTTGGGGTGGAGTCTTTGGGTTTTCCACATAAAATATCATATCTGCAAAGCATGAGAATTTGACTTCTTCTTTGCCGATTCGGATGCTTTTTATTTCTTTTTGTTGTCTGATTGCTGTGGCTTGGACTTCTAGTACTATGTTGAATAGCAGTGGTGATAGTGGACATCCCTGCCATGTTCCTGATGTTAGGGGAAAAGCTCTCAGTTTTTCCCCATTGAGAATGATATTTGCTGTGGGTTTTTCATAGATGGCTTTTATGATACTGAGATATGTACCCTCTGTCCCTACACTCTGAAGAGTTTTAATCAAGAAAGGATGCTGTACTTTGTCAGATGCTTTTTCTTTAAGCAGATAGTTTTAATTGAAAATGCAGTTACAGAAAGAGTATTAGAATAGTTGGGCTACCTGGTCATCAGTTTTGCATCTTGTAAAATGGTATGCATCTCATACAGTGCTGAGAGAATAAAACATACCAGCTGTGCTTTAAACTTCTCCAGTGTTTCACTGTTCATATTCCAGTCTGATCTATTCATTTGTTTAACAAATTCTTAATGTCTATAGGGTAAAAACACTGTTTTGGGTTCCTATAATTATCTATTGAATATTCATCACATTGAATGGTAAAATTCAGTGGTCATTATATTATATACAGATCTTTAGGATCCTTAGACTGTTAACTATTCCAAATGCTTATTATGGGCTTAGCACAAGCCTTTTTTTTTTTTTTTTTTCTTTTTTTTTTTGCCAGTTTTACTTCATCCTCTCACTAGCCATGTGAGGTATAGGCCTGCATCCCTCCTTATTTTATAGACAAGGAAACTTCGAAATGTGGAGAAGTTTATATAATTAATAACTGGTAGAGCTAGGAATAAAATCTTATTCTACTTGACACCAAGGGAGTATGTGTTAAAAAGGAATTCTAATGCAAAAAATTCACGGATTTTTTAATAACTATAATAAAAAGTTTATATAGTGTAAAGTTGTTTTCATTGTTTATATTTTATAAAATTTTAGTTTTTCATATGAAGTGAGCTGTTGTTTGGGTCAACATATTAATTTCCTTTTTGGAGTTAAATTCCACCTCTCAAGAATGAAGTGGCTATTTTTTTTTTCATACTACTGTTGTGTGATTGTTACAACACACACACCCACGCAGAACACCCCAGTTACAAGTAAATAGAAATAGTTATGACTGGGACCTAATTGTGTGGATTATTTAAATCCTTGTTTCAGCTTGCTATTTGTGTGACTTTGGGCAAGGTATTTAATCCCTTTGGGCCTTCTCTATCAAATGGGCCTACTCTATTTCATAGGATTGTTATGAGGATGACGTGAGATAATTCAGTGCTTAGTACATAATAATATTTAATATTTATTAAGTGTTTATTACTGTCTTCTGCCTCTCAGAAGCTATCAGAACCAGAGTCCCACACAGCCAATCCTACAGATGTCAATGATTTTCTCTGATGTTAACAATAATCTAAGCAAGATGAGAAGTGTTTATATTATTCCGACTGACAGGTACTTCAGTTGCCTCATGATTAGGCTTATGATTTTATGGCAGGGACTTTGTTTTCTTATACAGTCGTTTCCTTGATTAAGCTTAGGTTTTTGGATAATATCATTTCATTTGGTATAGTGGGCTTCTCACTATAGTCGAATTTTCTTCCAAAAAGAATTTAATTTCTTTTTTCCTTAAGTGTTGTTGTTTATTATTATTACATCAGTCTGGTTGTTATATTGTAGACAATGTTATATTGTAGAACATATTTGCATCAAATTATATATACAATTAATTATAATTGTCAATAAATAAATGAGAGAAAAATCCCTTTCTCGATCTCATTTCTTCTTCCTTCCCTTGTTTACACTAGGTCTCAGCCTTCATTGCCTCAGGGAAAGGAAGGCTATAGCTATCATGTCAAAAGAGAAAAGAAGTTAATTTCTTTGCCTTCGAACATGTAGAATGATGCTAGCGATGGTGAGGGTGGTAGGTGACACAGAGTGCTTACTCAGTGCCCTTCACTCTAAGTGGTTTACATTTATTCCCTTTTTCATTTTCAGTCATCTTCTGAGGTGAGTGCTGCTGCAAACATTAATGGTTGAGGATATAAAGACAAAAGGAGATGAAATATTGTGGCCACGCACCTTGTAACACCACACAAGGGGCAATGGTAATTTAAGGGATTACAGAAAGATAATTTTGACTATGAGATATTTTTGCCCAATGAGTGGACTTAAAACCCTCTGAGTTCTAGCTTCCGCCTCCCTTTCCCTTCACCCTCACCCTCAATAGATGTGATTTCTTTGTGGTGCTTTGTTGATTTATAGTTACAGAAACCTTTTTCGTGAAAGCTCTCCAAGAATGGACTCTCACCTGCCTTTCCTGCCTCCTTCCATGAAATAGTGCCACAGTCTTGGACATAGTAGAGAAAAACTTTAATCCCAGGAGCCTAGGCTTTTATTTTTGTCAGTTGAGTAATATGTCATACATGCATAAGTGACACATGTAATTGTACACCAACACCTGCCTGTGCCCAGGTCGAGAAACTAGAACTCTGCCATCCTAGATACTTCCTCTCTGCATTCGTGATGACACCTCCCTCTCTCCCTCCCTCTGCCAGAGGTAACCACTGACATGACCTTTTATTTATTTATTTTTTTTTTTTTAAAGATTTTTTTATTTATTTACTTGACAGAGAGAGAGACAGCGAGAGAGGGAACACAAGCAGGGGGAGTGGGAAAGGGAGAAGCAGGCTTCCTGCCGAGCCGGGAGCCCGATGTGGGACTCGATCCCGGGACTCCAGGATCATGACCTGAGCCGAAGGCAGTTGCTTAACCAACTGAGCCACCCAGGCGCCCCTGACATGACCTTTTAGATAACCATTCCCTGCTCATCTGTAGAGCTTGACTAGCCATACACATCTCCAAATAGGATAATATTTAGTCTTGCCTGTTTTTTGAATGTTATCATAAGTGGATATCATGTAATATGTATGCTTTTGAAACTTCCTTCTGCGTTATTTTTTATTAGACTCATGAGTAAAGGAAATAATTTGCTTACCTCTTAACTTTTCATTTATGGAAACAAGCTGTTTATAATTTTGTAAAATATAGCTTATAATGGAGATGAATGATAAATATTTACTCTCTTTCTCTTGCCTTTCTCTAGTTATTGTAGCTTTAATAGACAGAATGGGAGATGCCAAAGACAAGGTTCGAGATGAAGCTCAGACTCTGCTATTGAAATTAATGGATCAAGTAGCACCACCTATGGTAGGCTTTCGTTTTCAAATTTACATTTTGCTAATCAGTGATGAAATATCAGTAAAGATAGCTGGTAATCACAGCAAGTCATTGAAGCCCCAGGGGACAGGAAAGCTGAAATTTTAAACAATGAATTGTTGTTAATTCTTTAAAGGAATTGAAATTTAAGATAAAATGTCAATATTTGACTTTTTGGTTTTTTTGCTTTTCTTTTTCCTATTTTCTGCTCTTTGACACTTTATACAAAGCTAACTCTGAGATTCTGCTGGACACTGCTGATTATATTATTCTTTAGGATTTTCTAGTTTTTCTTACCTGCAGATAATAGTGTTCAGTGAGAAAGGTCATTTTGAGAACTACTGAATGTTATATTAATTTGTGCAGCTTTTACAGCAACAAGAAGAAAATTTTTTATTTGAACAGGTGGTTACTGATTGTATAAGGCATATATTCTGTGACACCAACTTGTGTTGTATGAATACAGTAGAAAAAATTAGCCGTCATGGAGATGTTTTGAAAGGAGAGCAAAAAGGGGCGCGTGGATGACTCAGTCAGTTAAGCATCTGACTCTTGATCTCAGCTCAGGTCTTGATCTCAGGGTTGTGAGTTTAAGTCCCACGTTGGGTCGTAAGTTTAAGTCCCATATGTATGCTTTTGAAACTTCCTTCTCCGTTATTTTTGATTGGACTCATGAGTAAAGGAAATAATTTGCTTACCTCTTAACTTTTCATTTATGGAAACAAGCTGTTAATAATTTTTTTTTTTAAAGATTTTATTTATTTATTTGAGAGAGCGAATGAGATAGAGAGAGCATGAGATGGGGGAGGGTCAAGAGGGAGAAGCAGACTCCCTGCTGAGCAGGGAGCCCGATGCGGGACTTGATCCCGGGACTCCAGGATCATGACCTGAGCTGAAGGCAGTCGCTTAACCAACTGAGCCACCCAGGCACCCCACAAGCTGTTAATAATTTTGTAAAATATAGCTTATAATGGAGATGAATTATAAATATTTACTCTCTTTCTCTTGCATTTCTCTAGTTATTGTAGCTTTAATAGAGTGGGAGATGGCAAAGACAAGGTTCGAGATGAAACTCAGACTCTGATACTGAAATTAATGTTATTAACAATTTCCATCAGGTTATTCATCAGGTTATTCCAAACATACAGCTAATTGTCTCAATCAATTCTTTCTCCACATTTAGAAACACCATCCTTACCATTTATTAGATACACACACACACACACACACACACACACACAACACACACACACACACACACACACACACACACACACACCCTTCCTGGACTCTTTATTCAGTTCTACTAATAGTTCTCTTTCTGCCAAACTTTCTGGAAGGTAACTTGGAAGTTTATTAAAAAGCATGACAATAAATTGATATGTAAACAAAGATTTATAGAATGTTAAGTAGAAAAAAATCAGAATTTACAATATATACAATGGTATTATGGGTTATTACCTAAAATACAGTTTTAAAATTATAACACATATTACATATGTTTTATAAAAAATTGCAAAAATTAACTGTTTGCCCAGATATTTTATACCTTAGAATGAAGTCCTTGTTAATAGTTTGGTGGGTATCCTTCAACACTTGTTTAGTGGTTCAAATTTTAACTCATTTTGACATGCTGTTATAAGCAGTTCTATAAGGAACATCCTTGTACGTTTGTCTTTGGATGTACATATAAGTATTTATATAGAATAGTGTTCCAGAGATGGTGTTGCTGCATCAGGTTATTCACATTTAAGATTTTCTGAATAAACTTCCACGTTACCTTCCAGAAAGTTTGGCAGAAAGAGAAATATTAGTAGAACTGAATAATAAAGGGTCCAGGAAGAGGTGTGTGTGTGTGTGTGTGTGTGTGTGTGTGTGTGTGTGTGTGTGTGTGTGTGTATGAATCTAATAAATGGTAAGGATGGTGTTTCTAAATGTGGAGAAAGGATGGATAGAGACAATTAGCTGTATGTTTGGAAGAATAAAGTTGGGTTCCTTCCTACACCAAATTCGTATAATTGCTGTAGGTTATCTGTTACAGGTTATGTATGCTTTTTACAAAAGAAAATTATATTAGGTAGCAATAAAATGACTTTTACCAAATGATGTTTCTGTATTTGGATCCAGTGCTAAAGCGAGAAAAGCCTGAATTATAAAATGTTGAAAAACCCTGTTCCATGTGACAATTTGGAGTAGTTACTAGGCAACATTGGACCTTTTAAATGCTTACTGGACTACTGGGCTTATAATGGTAGCATTGTTGTTGGGAGGTTTCTAAAGCTTAGAAAGAATTCTATGTCCATGGAAATTCTAAGGTTTTTAGGTATTGGACATAGTTTTCCTGAGAATAATTGAAATCCAAAGTGAAAGATGGACATAGTTTTTCTGAGAATAACAAATCTAAAGTGAAAGATACTAAATAAAAACTAAAAATGTGATTAAGATACTTAAAAATGGGTGAGAACAACATTAGTACAAATTTGGTAGAGAAGTAAAGTCTGATGGGAAAATTCAGTTATCATTAAGGTTGGTGATAAGGTTGGGAATAAAAAAAGATTATAGCATGAGTAATTTAATTTTTTGTTATACTTGTTTTTTAAATAGTACATTTGGGAACAGTTGGCTTCTGGTTTTAAGCACAAGAATTTTCGATCTCGAGAAGGCGTGTGTCTGTGTCTTATTGAAACCTTAAACATGTAAGTTTTATGATTACTGAAAATAGCCATCTTGTTTTTCATTTTTCTAAAAGGAAAAAGCAATATCCATTTCATAAAGCTTGAAGAAAGCTATGGAAGTAACATTTTAAATAGTTACTAATTGATTTCTGGTATAAGAGTTTTTGATTCGGTATCTTTAGCTGTTAATTTTTTATGTGTATGTTAATTTAAAATTATTAGTCAGTGATAAGAAGTGTTTTTCTTTTTTTCTTGAGTAAGTTAATAGTTGCTACCCAAAATAGATGGTCGTATAACAAGTATGTTGATATAACTTAGGATCTACTTCTGTTCTGGACCCAGTTTGGAATTGTTTTTAACTCAGTGGTATTTCAAATATCGTAGCCAATTCCCCCCAGCTAGGCTTTCTAGACCAGTGTGTATGGCTACCCAAATCACAGACTGAACAAGATTCTCCCAGATAACTAGACAGTGAATCAGGTAGCAGTATGTAGAGCTCTGACAGCAGAGAGCCACAGAGCTCAGAACTCCAGTCCGAAGAAGTTGTTAGGGCTTTTGATCTCTTTCTGGATTATTTGTTCAAGTTCTGTGCAACAAGATAGGTGATAGATAGTAGCTTTCAACTTTTCCTGTAGTGTTACTTCCTTTTTTCTAACTATACCTTCATTTATTTTCTATTACTCCACTGTGGTCCTTTCTGCCATCTAGAGCTTGTAAGTGCATTCAGTTCTGCACAACTTTTGTGGTTTTTGGCTCTCCTGTCATTTGCTTTCAACCCATGACCTCATCAAATATTAATAAACATAATTAAAGGTTTTATTGGAATGCAAATTTATTTGAGACCCAGCATCTAAAAAAAAATCACTATTTTAAAGCAAAAGCTCAATTTTTCCTGAGTGATCAGTAGGTTGCTAGGTGTTAAAAGTGCCATTGGTTGAACATTTTGTTCTGTTGGATCATGTGTTGACAGTTTTCATTGTCAGTCATGATTTTTCAAGTTTGCATATTTCACATTGTTTAGAATTAGTTTTTGCTTGTGTCTGATGTCCTTCATGTTTTAATGATGTGTACCCATGCTCCTCACCATGTTTGTCTTTTTGATATAGACAAGAAGAAAGTATAAGGCTATTTTGTTTACTGTTCGATTAAAACCAAATTCTCTTTATTTTTTGTTTCAAATTATATTTAGTTTTGGGGCTCAGCCACTAGTCCTCAGCAAGTTGGTACCACATTTGTGTATCCTATTTGGAGATTCCAACAGTCAGGTAAAATTTTACTTACATTCAAGCATCGACTAATTTTTTTGGCTATCTCTTCTTTCCTAGTGCCCTTAACTCCATTTTAAAAAAAGAAGAGGGAGGGCGGAGGGGGGTAGTGAAAACAAGATTTCACCTCATTTTTTTTTTTTTTAATCCACCAAAGTTACTTTCCAAGAACACATTATATTCACGTAAGTTGCTTAAGTTTGTTACTCGTTTGGCTAGTATTAAGGATATATGGGACTAAAAGGATAGTTCTTGGGTTTGAAAGATTGAGTGACAAAGAACCTGGATTCCTTTTTATAGTCCTCCTACATGTTAATTGTGTGGACAGATTGTCAGCTTCCTTTCTTCATTCCTGAATGTGGTTGCATAACAACAACTTTTTGCAACAGTCATAACCCTATTTAACAGAGGGAATTTGTACCAGTGGTGTATCACTTGTTAGAAATTTCTTTACCTGAGCTGTGTATGCTGTAGGCATAATACAGGAGCATATTCTGGGTCTTGTCCATCCTAGTGGAGTTGAATCTTGACTATAACCTTTTTGGCATAGCTTGGGCATTTGGAATAACCCTGGATAAACTTGTCCTTGCTATTAGGCCCCAGCTCTGCCTTTGGATGTTTGAAGAGAGTTCCATTACCTCTTCACTTGCTCTTTGACAGTGAGCTGTGCAAGGAAACTAGAGCTGTCTTCCAAATTCCTGTCTTGAGGCCACATTTTTTTTTCTTTTAATTGTGTTAAAATATACACAACAAAAAATTTACCATTCCAGTCATTTTTTAGTGTACAATTCATTGGCAATTAAGTACATTCACACTGTTGTGCAACCATCACCACCATCCATTTCCAGAACTTTTTCATCTTCCCATACTCTGTACCCATTAAACAATAACTCCCCATTCTTCCCAACCCCCCAGCTCCTGGCAACCACATTTTACTTTCTCTCCATGTGATTGTACTATTCTAGGTACTTCATGAAAGTGGAACCATACAATTTGTCCTTTTGTATCTGGCATATTTCACATGGCACAATGTCTTCAGGGTTCATCCATGTTATAGCATGTGTCAGAATTTCTGCCCTTTCCTTTTAAGGCTGAATAATATTCCATTGTATGTGTATACCACATTTTGTTCATACATGCATCCTTAGGTGGACATTTGGGTTTGTTCCACCTTTTGGCTATTGTAAATAATGGTGCTATGAACATTGGTGTTGAGTTCAGACCACATTCTTGAAGGGCAGTTTTATTCCAGAAAAGTATATTAACTGCAATAATGATTTGTATTCATACAGTTATTGGCAGTTCTTTGTGCAGTCTTATTACAAATAGAAGATTTTTAAAAAACCACATTGGTAACGTTTACATACGTGTTTCTTAGATTTCTACAAAGCGTTTTACAAGATTTCTCTAGAGTTTTCTCAGCAGGTCCTCTTGCTTTTTGTTAATGACCTGCCAAAATCTCTCAGGGGTTTAGAGGCATTAAAACCAACTGAGAACTTCCAGTTGTAATGGTGCCTTGAGATGAAGTGTTTTATTATGTCTCATCTAAGTTTAAGTTCTGAATTCTTTGGCAGGTGAGAGATGCTGCCGTATTAGCTATAGTGGAGATCTATAGACATGTGGGAGAGAGAGTGAGGGTGGATCTTTGTAAGAGAGGAATTCCTCCTGCTCGGTAAGTCTTGCTAAATTTGTTTTGGTTTTGGTTTTTTTTTTTGGCCCCTCATTTTATAAGTTTTAATATCATGTGTTTCTTTTAAATAGGTTCAATTTTCTGAGATGTTTTAAAATTCACAAGATACATAAAGATATGTAGGTTATCACCATTTAAAAAGTTCTTTACATCCTGTAATTTTTTTGGACACTGATTATATACTCATATGTTATTTAATATGTAATTAAATATCATCCAGTAAACTGTCTTTTGATACCAAACAGTAATAATCATTATTTGGAAGATGCTTGAGCAAGAATTTAGTAAAAATATTAATTTATTCATTAAATAAATACTTTTTTGAGTGCCTCCTATTGAAAGGTATTACACAAGATACTGGATAACAGAAAGCTATATAATTATTAGTCACTACTGGGGCGCCTGGGTGGCTCAGTCGGTTAAGCGTCTGCCTTCGGCTCAGGTCATGATCCCAGGGTCCTGGGATTGAGTCCCACATTGGGCTCCCTGCTCAGCAAGGAGTCTGCTTCTCCCCTTCCCTCTGCCCCTCCCCCACACTCGCTCGCATGTGCTCTCTCTCAAATAAATAAAATCTTTAAAAAAAAAAAAAGAAATTAGTCACTACTAGTCACTACTCGGGGCGCCTGGGTGGCTCAGATGGTTAAGCGAATGCCTTCGGCTCAGGTCATGATCCCAGGGTCCTGAGATCGAGCCCCACATCAGGCTCCTTGCTCAGTTGGGGAGTCTGCTTCTCCCTCTCCCTCTGCCTTTCCCCCCGCTTATGCTCTCTGGCTCTGTCTATCTCTGTCAAATAAATAAATAAAATCTTAAAAAAAAAAATTAGTCACTACTCTTAAAACCTAGTCAAATAAAAAGAAAATTAAGAATATCTGAGTACAGTAGCATCAGTCAGATCAGTAAAAATCCCATTGATGAGCTTCTCATGTATCAGAACATTTTTTCCAAAGGTACTTTTTTTCTTTAGTAGTTCTCAGAGTTCCTGTTTTTATTAAAGATATTATTCCAGTTAAATTTTTTTGTAATCAAATTTTAGTCCCCATTTTAAGGGGGGCTTGAAAGGAATTTTTTAACGTTTTATTACAGAAAATTTCAAACACAGACTCAAGTAGACTAGTATAATGAGCCTTCATGTACCCATTACCCAGCTTCAACAATTAACAACTCATGGCCAGTGAGTTATAAATAAAATAAAACTCTTGTTTTATTTTGAAGCAAATCCCAAGTCATAATATTTCATCTGTAATTCAGTACATTCAATACTGTCATCACAACTTAAATTTTTTTTTGCAAATAGTTGTATAAATCAAATATCCAGTCAGCATTCAAATTTCCAGTTGTTTCATAAACGTCGTAAGTTTCTGTATATGTTTTTAGGTTTCTTTGAGTCAGTATCCAAATAAAGTCCAACAATTAGTTGATATGTTCTTACAAGTCTTTCTAAATCTTTACCTCCAACACGTTTTTCTCTTGTGTTTATTTGTTGAATAAGCTAGGTAGTTTATCCTGTAAAGTTTCCCATATTCTGAATATTGCTAATTCTTTTTCTGTGGTATGGTTTGACATATCCTTCTGTCTTTATATCTTACAAATTGGTAGTTAGATCTGGAGGCTTGATTAGATTTTTGGTGGTGGGGGGTCGGGTGTCAGGAGATGTAAGACTACTTCAGAGGTATGTTCTGGTATAACTCTCATCATATCTGGCTATCTCTCTTACCATGTATTTTTTTTCCAGTACCAATTATTTTTTGGTAATAAGATTGTCCATTAAATATGCATTTTGTTTGCTTACTCATTTTCTACTTCCAGGGCTAACAATTTCATTTGAGTAAATTCTACATCATTTTATGTGAATGAAAGAAATGATGTTAATGTAATGTATTTATGTGTATGAGTGTGTATATGTATGTATATATATTACATTATATATTTTAAAATTTATATTGAAAGTATTTTTTATTAAATAATTTTACAATTTTATGCAAGTATGACATCCATACAGAAATGTATGCAATCATAAGTATGCAGCTGTGTAAATTACCATAAAGTGAATACACCCATGTATCCACATAGGTGGCAAAGTTGAACATTATAATCATCCAGAAGCCTGCCTAAATCCTTTTTAATTCTTGAATTTTTGAATTTTATATAAGTGGAATCATATAGTATGTGCTCTTTTGTGTCTGGCTTCTTTCAGTTAACATTATTTTTTAGAGATTTATTTACTTATTTGAGGTGGGGAGGGGCAGAGGAAGAGAATCCTCAAGCAGACCCCCTGCTGAGTGAGGAGCCCACCATACGACTTGATCCCACGACACTGAGATTGTGACCTGAGCTGAAACCGAGATGACTCTCAGTTGCTCAACCAACTGAGGCATCCAGGTGCCCCTTGTTGTTGTTGTTTTAATTCATTTGGGTTGTTGGATCTGCCGTAGTTGGTTTGTTTTCATTGCCATTTACTTTTCTCTTTTATGAGTAAGTCCTACCTAATGAATCCATACTAATGATGGACTTGTGAGTTGTTTTCAGTTTGTAGCTCTTTTGAATAATGCTATTAAAAACATTCTTGTAAATGTCTTTTGGTGTACCTATGTATTCACCTCTTAGAGTATATCTAAGAGTGGAATTGCTGGGCCATCAGATATGTTCACCTGTAATTGATATTGACAAACAGTTTTCCAGAGTGGTTGTACCCATTTATATTCTTGCTGGCACTAGAATAATAAGAATAATAGAACTAGAATAATAATAACTAGATAATAATAAGAACTAGAATAAGTTCTTGCTGGAACTAGAATAATAGTTCCTATTATTCTATGTTTTCACTGATATTTAGCATTATTAGTCATAATCTTACTAATTTTAGGTTTCTGGTGTTGTCATTATAGTGGTAATCTGCATTTTTCTGATTACTAATAAAGAAGAGAACCATTTCATGTATTTATCAGCCATTTGGATATGTTCTTTTAAAGTGTCCTTTCAGGTCTCTTGCCTATTTTTAAAAATTGGGTGGTCTGTCATTTAAAAAAAATTGATTAGTAGGACTTTTTAACATACATTCTAGGTGCAAGCCCATTGTCAGCTATGTATATGTTTCAGATATCTTCTCCCACCTTGTGACTTGCCTTTTTACTTTCTTGATGATGTCTTTTAATGTACGTAAGTTATTAATTTTGATGTAGTTTTTAGACATTTCCTTTATGATTAGACATTTCTGTGCCCAGTTTAAGAAATCTTTGCTTATCCTAATATCTTAAAGACATTCTCTGGGTGATTGTCTTGAAGTTTCATTCACATTTAGATTTATAGTCCGTGGGGTATTTTCTTTGAAAGTGGTGTGAAATGGGGGTTCAGATACATTTTTTTTCCATGTGGGTATCCACTTGACCAACACCACTTACTGAAAACGTCTTTCTTCGGTGTTCCTTTTGTTACAAATTAAGTGTCCATATGTGTGTTTAAGATTTTTGCATTTATGCTCAAGGTAAGATTAGCCTATAATCTTCCTTTTTGCTTAAGTTGTTTTTTTTAATAAGTAATTTTAGTTGTTATGGGAAACCCCTTATTTGATTTCCCCCCCATCAGAATCAATCTCATAGGAGTTTTACCATATGGGGATAGCCTGCACTTTAATGTTCTTACTGAAATAAGCCAATGACCTATTAATCCCATCCATTCTTATTTATGGTTTCTCCGACCATGAAGTGGTGAGTCACTTGGCAGATAAGGAGTCTGAGACCAGAGCAGTGACAGGTAGTAGGGAATGGGAGGGTACAAGGTGTGATGAGCTTTGCTCTTTCAAGCATGCCAGAATGTTTTCTATCCTTAGCATATGACCTCATTATTTTGTAGGTAGTATTTTGAATCGTCACTGGACCCCTTTATGTCAAAGGGTCTAAAACTTTTATAAGGTAAAAATGAATGAATTTTGGTTTACCCATTTCTTCAGATGATTGTTCCACTGTTTCCCTCTTTTAACTTTATACTGAATATTGCATTTATTTGAAAACTATATTCTTTTATCATATAGTAATCATTTTCTAACTTTATGTTTCAAAAGGGTATTTCTGCCTATCAAATGCTGCTCCCTTTGTGATTTTGAAATTTCCTGTTGGATATAGCCCTTTAGGGTAAAATTTCTGGTTTTGCCCACCCTTATTTATATCAAGAACATTCTTCTTTATTAAAATACCTAAGCTTAAGTATTATTTATAAAGCCATTGAATCAAATAGTTTTAAAGTAATAATTAAAAATTTTTTCTTTCTGGGGTGCCTGGGTAGCTCAGTTAAGGACTTGTATGTTTTATCTGCCCACCTCAATTCCTTATCAGTTCTCTTCTATCAGAGCTTTCTGTCCTCAGTTTCTTACTCCCATTTTGCTACTCTTGAGTGTTAATTTCATGCTTCTTAACATCTTGTTCTGCCATTTTACCCAAAGAGCTCTCCTGGTTCCTCTCCTTTCTGTATCTGGCCTGTGTGGTCTTCATTCTGAGGTGTCCCACCTTCCAATTCCAGCATTCCCTCCCCCATTTCATCTTGTCCACATCTTGTCTCTGGGCAACTTGTCTGCTCTCTGCTCAAGTCTCTGGAAGATACTACTCTGTAGGATGAAGCAACCAATGTCTTTAAACTGAAATGCTTTCAGATGTGTGAATATTTTTATTTGTTGAATTCAGTGGGGGTAGGAGGTAAGGCTCCAGTTTAAAAATCACATTATGGTTGGGCGCCTGGGTGGCTCAGTTGGTTGGGCGACTGCCTTCGGCTCAGGTCATGATCCTGGAGTCCCTGGATCGAGTCCCGCATCGGGCTCCCTGCTCGGCAGGGAGCCTGCTTCTCCCTCTGACCCTCCCCCCTCTCATGTGCTCTCTCTCTCTCATTCTCTCTGTCTCAAATAAATAAATAAAAATCTTTAAAAAAAAAAAAAAATCACATTATGGGGGTGCCTGGGTGGCTCAGTCGTTAAGTGTCTGCCTTCGGCTCAGGTCATGATCCCAGGGTCCTGGGATCGAGCCCCGCATCGGGCTCCCTGCTCAGCAGGAAACCTGCTTCTCCCTCTCCCACTCACCCTGCTTGTGTTCCCTCTTTCGCTGTCTCTCTGTCAAAAAAAAAAAAAAAATCTTTAAAAAAAAAATCACATTATGATGAGTTCCTAGAAGGTTTTCAACTTTAAAAAAATATATTTTTAAGATAGAAAGTGTCTGCATCCTCAGTTTACAAGTGAGAAATGACAGGATATGGACCACAGCTTAACTAAGGTTATAGAAATGACACTGTGACAGAAACATAAGGGTAAGTCAGAGAACATCTGGCAATTAAAAACAAAATGACAATGGCCCTCTTCCCTGGCCCAGATTTCTAAGTCATAACTTTAAGAATAAATCAGAGCATAGGGGCGCCTGGGTGGCTCAGTCAGTTAAGTGACTCTTGATTTCAGCTCAGGTCATGATCTCAGGGTCCCAAGATTGAGCGCTACATCGGGCTTTGTGCTATGCGTGGAACCTGCTTGAGATTCTTTCTCTCCCTCTCCTCCCTCCTTCCCCTCCCGTGCATGCTTGCTCTCTCTCTCTCTCAAAAAAAAAAAAAAAAAAGAATAAATCATAGCATGATATATTGGAAAGTAAAGGCAAAGCAAACTAAAAAATACTGCTGTCAGCATGATCCCATTTTGATCTGAAGAAAATTTATATATAAATACAAACCATCGGGGTTCCTGGGTGGCTCATTCGTTAAGCGTCTGCCTTCAGGCTTGGGTCATGATCCCAGAATTCTGGGATCGAGCCCTGCATCGGGCTCCCTGCTCAGCGGGAGGCCTGTTTCTCCCTCTCCTGCTCCCCCTGCTGTGTTCCCTCTCTCGCTGTGTCTCTCTCTGTGAAATAAATAAATAAAATCTTTAAAAAAAAAAATAAATACAAACCATCAGAAAGCATACAATTCAAAAATATTGGATGTTGGGATTGTGTTTTGAGTTTTTTCTTTTTTCCTAACTATATTTCCTCGTTTTCTTTTATAATGAGTGTACATTGCTTTTGTAATAAGAAACACATTGTTAACTTAAAAAAAGTGATAGCAGAAGTGTAGAAATAATTCTGAATATAATCAGAAGAGTAATGGAATTGGTGTTGAAAGAAAGTAGTTTAATAGAGAAAATGTCAGATTATCAGTCATATCCGTATCACTTTAGTTTCTAGCATCTTATATTTCATTGTTTTTATGTTTGCCTTACGTTTCCTTTGCATGATTTTATGTACTTTTTATTTTTTTATTTTTAAGATTTTATTCATTTATTTGAGAGAGAGAATGAGAGAGAGCACATGAGAGGGGGGAGGGTCAGCGGGAGAAGCAGACTCCCTGCCGAGCAGGGAGCCCGGTGCGGGACTTGATCCAGGGACTCCAGGATCATGACCTGAGCCGAAGGCGGTCGCTTAACCAACTGAGCCACCCAGGCGCCCGATTTTATGTACTTTTTAAAGAGGTCTTGGTGACTGAGTGCATTTATTATAAGGTCGTAACAAGTATTTTTGGTGGGTTTGGAGAAATAATTTTATGAGGAAACATGAAACTGTGTGCATGTAGATGCTGCCTGTGTTTGGCTGCTTCTCTACTCAAGTGAGATGGGCTTGGTGTTTTCTCTCGTAAGTGAGGTAATTGTAAAAGAGAGTTGTATGAGACTGACTGAATCCCTGAACTTATTTTTCTCAGGGAGGTGGTTAGAGAAATTGTTTCTATTTAAACTGTATATAGAACAAACAAAATGTGTTCTTTATTCCCAGGTTAGAGATGATTTTTGCCAAATTTGATGAAGTGCAAAATTCAGGTGGTATGAGTATCTGCAAAGGTAAGAATAATTAAGTTATTCCAGTTCTAAAACATTTCTAAGATTATTTAGCAAACTTTTAGATACTAAAACATGTTTTCAAGCCAACTATTATATCACTGATTCAGCAGATTTGATTTCGTGGATTGAAGCTTAGTTAGGGTATAATAACAAAGTCTTTACATACTGCTAATTATTACCTATTCTCTCTTTTAGAGTAACTGAAAATTTAATTTTGGGTCAACTGTGGAAACTGGTATTACTTTTTTGCCTTATTTTTTGTAGCTTCTGGGTTGAAGATACGTTGACCCTCTTGCCTTCCATGTTCCATGCATAAAATGGGTTTTTTATCCCGAAAGTAATTGTTTTACTTAGTTGTTTTTAGTAAAAGTTTTGGGGTTGTTGGGCTTTATTACACCTATGTGTAGACTCTCAGTGATGATACTGGTGAAGAGACCTAGAAGTAGAAACTTCACCAGCATGATCATCTTTGGCTTCTCAGTTGGAATTCAAGGAGGTTTCGGGTTAATTCTGGCACTTACTCAGTTTTGTGGTTGCTCTTCTTTTTGTAAGATTGCTAGATTGTGTTTGGTTTTAGTGGGTGGCGTTTACCTAGACTTTAGTTTTTATCCATGTATGTGAAGAATATATTCTATTTCCGAAGATAGTATAGGTGGTTTTTCCACCTAGGAAAGGAGGTTCCTATTAAAGAGAGCGGGGTGGGAAGGCGCCTGGGTGGTTCAGTCTGTTAAGCGTCAGCCTCTTGGTTTTGGCTCAGGTCATGATCTCAGGGTCCTGAACTCAACCGAGAGTCTGCTTCCCCTCTCCTCTCCCTCTGCTTCTCCCCGTGTGCACACATGCACGCGCTTTCTCTCTCTCTAAAATAAATAAATAAATCTTTAAAAATAAATAGAGTGTGGTTAGCTTAGTAATGTAATTGATGTTGGGGGGAAAATTGGTGTGTGAGTTGTATAGTCAAATAATGGAAAAACTAGTTACTAATATAATTTAGTTCTTTTTCTCTGGGTTAAACCAAGACTGAGCCTTGTTGTGTTGCAGGAAGGCAGATGGAGTGAGAGTTTAGTGTTAAAAAGATTGTGTCTACCCTAATCTAAACTTAGTTCCAGAAGTATAAATTGACTTCAGCACTACCAGTCCTCACCCTGACTGCCAGGTTTTCTCACTCTTCTCTGAATAGAAGAAGGTGTTTTAAGTACCTTATCCTTATTTTTCCAGCAATTACCTCTATTTCCATAGAAACCAGAAACAGCGGGAAGATGGATAGTTGTTAAAATTACTTGGATTGAGACTGCTGTGTTTTTATACCATTTATAGTACATTCTCATTTGTGTATTCCAGACTATGTAGTTACAACTCTAAGAGAAAAGTATAATGCATATTATAAATTTAAGATATTATTTGGATACAGTTTATTTTGAAAGTGCTGTCTTTCTTGTATTTTGTGAGGTTATTTCTGTTCCTTCAAAATAGAAGATTTTATATTCCCTATTCTCTTAGCTCCTATTTCTTTTTCTCTTGTTTCTCTCTCGATAAACAGAGGTTTGGGGTCAGTATCTGGCATTTCTTTCTCTTGGAGGGAGTCTTCAGAGATTTTTTTGTATTGGAGATTATGATCTGAATATTCAAATGTGGTCACATGTGAATGTTAAAGTCTAAGAGGTTATATAGTGGGGTGTAGGAGTAGGTCAGGATGTTTTTGATGACAATATTATGCTGTCATTGAAAAAATACTTTAATGGATTCATTAATAAGGGAAGAGACTATAAGAGGGAAGCCTGTTTATCATGTTGGCAAGTCCCAGGGCCCACGTCTCTCCTCTTCCTTTCTGTATTCTCTGTAATGTAATCCAACTCAAAGGCTTTAAATGATAACTATTTGTTCTTGACTCCTAAATGTGTGGTTCTGGTCCTCATTCATCTCTCTTATGTTCTAGATTTAGTAGCTGTGGCCTCGATGACATTTGCATTGGAGTGCCTAATAGGATCTCAGGCTTAACGTGTCCAAAAGTGGAAAGCCTGTTGTTGTCTCTTCCTGCCCCTCAAATCTGTTGTTCCCCCAGTTTACCCATTTCAGTCAGTGCCACCACCGTCAGCTCAGGCTAGAAACCTGAATTGATCCCCCAGTCTGTCTACCTTTGAAATCCTAATATATCTAAAATTTGTTCATTTTTTTCCTATCTCCACTGCTAAAACCCCACTGTAAGTCTTCAGCTTTTAGCTGGATTATTGCAATAGATTTCTATTTCATGTCTGCCCTCTAGAATCTATTTTCTACCCAGGAATGAGAATGATCTTAAAATGTAAATTAGATCATGTCACAACAGGAAGAAGACAAAGTTCTTGAGTCAGGGAGCCTACATTCTAGTGAGGGAGATAGATCGTAAACAAGCAAGTAAGCAAATAAGCGAATGAATATCTAGAGTGATTACAGTTGGTAATGGAAGAAATACAACTACTCTTTGTTTAAGGAATTTAATGAAATTAATTTAAATTATTCCTAAAATCCTTGCAGCTAAGTGAAAACCATTAAATGAAAAAATTATTTCCACTAACATTATAGTATATGTCATCCCAACCCAGGACAATGAATAATTTTTTAATAATTTTTATAGGTAGAGAAATCTATTAATTGAACATTGAAAATGAATTTTTGTAAGTAATAATTTGAAGGCAAAAAGTTTGTACCCAAAGTAATACTCTTTTTTTAATTTCTGCATTTTTCCCCACAAAATTTTCAGCCCTTATTGGCTTATTATAATTGTGTACTCAACCTAAAACTTTAAAGTTATAGAACAGAAAAACAGTTTAGGGCAAAATAAAGGCTGAAGATGAAAACTTGTGGAAATAGTTCATGCACGTAACAGACTGAGAGCCATTGAAGATACCATCTCTTCTCTCTCTCACTTGATGTACATGTGCAAAGCAAATTGTTATGAATGCACCCAAACATGGCATTCCATTCAGATTTGTTCCATATGATATTCTACAAACTGTTACGGTAAATAAAATTTTTTAGTGTGTCTGTGCCTGAAGCCATAATAATGAAACATCAAACTTTTTATAATATATTGATTTAGAGTGCTTTGGGATGAAAAAAGTCATTTTAGTAAACACAAAAAGAAAAAAACCCAGGTTATAAAGGTGGTATAACCTGATTGTAAGAGTTATTTTTTCTCTTTAGTCTACCTCTTCTCCACTTATGTGTGTCTCAGTGCACAATCTTACATCTCATGCTTTTGTCTCTGATTTCTTTCATAACTGCCATATCTATACTCTTGATTTAAGTTTTGGTTGAATTCTTTGACTTGATTTTCTAGCAAATTAGTTCATCACACTCAAGACACAAAGTAAATTACATCATCAGAGATTTGAGCATAGCATTTAGTTTAGGGAAGGGAGAAATGCGTATTTTTTTCTCTTCAAGGTTTTTCAAGCCGGACTTTAATTCTCATATTACAAAGTAAGTTAGGCAGAATCCCTAAGTACAGTGGAATTAGCTCTGCTGTTAGAAGGAAACTAAGTTTAATGTTAATCAGATCAAGGCTGGAAGGAGGCAATACCAGCCCTGAAGAAGGAAAAGACAGAGTTGCAGGCCCCCTGTGATTATGGCTGGGCCTGTTGTCATGGAGCTTTCTAGACCATCTCCTACGCTAACTGAGATGTAAACACCAACAGTGTTGGTGGCTGTGACTGCAAGTCTTTTTCTCTTTGCCTGTGAAAAAACTATGCATAATTCTGATTTGTCTCATGTGCGTAGGGCTAATGAAGTCTTGGGGTGAAATCATTGTAAAATGTTTCCCCACTTCTCTATTTGAAACAGTTGCTAGGAAAAGAATTGCTCTAGGAGGCTGGCAATAAAACAAAGCATAGGAATTAGGCTTTGAAATTACCTTGAAACTGGGCTTAGAAGAGGCAATAAGGTAACTTGCAGTCTAGTTTTTTATATGCTTGTAGCATACACATTAGTGAAAAGCAAAGCAGACCTTTTCTTAGATTGATTTTAAAACATGTCTGTTTGTGACCATGAGCCCCAGGGCCTTCCCAGAGCTTGACAATGTGCTGATGGTTGTGCAGCTTGGATGGAGGGTGCTCTGTGTCCTGCAGCTGCGCACTGGCTAGGTTCTGTCTCCACCAGAAGCAAGCTTTGTTCCGTGTGGCTCTGCTGTCCGCACACAGAGCAGCCTTTGATGGGCTGCCTTTGACGTGATTTGTTTACGGCAGCCAGAAATGCTTCCTGCATAATGAGAGCAGTTAATCATGGAAACTGGGCTATTCCTGTTTGTGCACTTCTAGCAATCTTCTGTTGTAAATATTAAAAGGTAATGACAAAAGGATGAAAACCTTTTTAAAAAGGCACAAATCAGTTAATCCATCAGATCATGTGATTGCTACTGATTACATGGATATCTTTAGGGAAGCAGAAAATGATTGCTGAACACATGCCTTGTGTTTTGATGATTGCATTAAAAGTCCCCCAGTGGGATGGCATTTATTGGCTCCCAGAGCTTTTCTTACATTAAATTTCAGGCAGCCAGTACAAGGAGAAGCATCATAACCTGTATATAACCACATATGTGCAGTTAAAGAATAATCTTGATCAGGCTCTGCTAGGTTCTGCTAAATAGATGAGGATTTTCAGCAAGATCCCAGACTTTTATTTTGAAGTGGAGTAGCAGCTGTTGGCTATTGCGGTGCAGAGCTGCAGCGCGGCCTGGGTCACACAGTGCTCCGGGTGTCTGCAGGCTGCAGGCCGAGCCCAGTGGCGCAGGCAGCAAGCTGCATTTATTTGCTGTGCTGTTTGACCTCTTGGTTTGAGAAAGCTCCCTGGACCATCTGAATGGCTATGGGAGATGGTGAGTAAGATCTATTTTTCTTCTTATGCTTGTGTTATGCACTTCCTGTTAAAGTGACGATCATTTGCTGTGTAAGAAATATATTTCTCCCTAAAGAACGAAGGACACTTGTGTGTGTGTTGTGTGTATGTGTGTGTGTACAGTCATGTGTGCGTATATGCACATGTGTGCTTACTTGCCATTTAATATCCTTTTCTACTTGATATGTCTATACGAGATCTGGCAAATATGCCAATTTACCTTGCAACCCAAGCAAGCCCTTAGTCTTTGGTAGTGGATACGTAGGGCTATTGGAAGAAACATGGAATATATGCAAAAGCTTTGAAGAAAGAATATGGAATGTGGCTCTTAGAAGAATGACAGATTTTGGCAGGAAGGTTTGGTTAGCAAGCTTGTCATCTTTCATGTTGTATATGACAACAAGTAGAATTTTGTGGTAATAAAGTATTTAAAGAAGCAAAATGGCTTGCCATAGACACTATTTTAATTAACATGCTTGTGATTTGCCAGTGTCCCTAGTAAATAGTTTTCTAGAAAATATTGCCTTTTACAAGTCCTATATAGGGTATAATTTTATTAAAAATGGATTTTGCTAGTGTTTTATTATAATATATTTTTTTGTATTTCTATAGTGCTTTATAGTGTTCCAAAGCACTTTAGTATGCTTAGTATACATTAACTCCTTAGGTACAAATAACTATATGAAGTGTACAGAGTATTTTGGTGTTTCCATTGCACAGATTGGGAAACTGAGGCTTGCTGCTATGATAAGTCCTACATCTAGGCACAGAGAGCAAACCAGAAGCAAATCTAGAGCCTCAAGTTGCATTTGGTATTGTCCTTCATAACACTTAACTACCTGAGCGTGGTTCTTTTTTCATTATTAAAGCTTTTGTTAATATGCTTAGAGGTATATTTTATAATATCAATGCCAGAGACATGTATGAAGGGGTACTTAAAGTTCCTTAAAAATATTATGTGTATTTTTCACTAGGTTCTTAAGACTGGTCTGTATTTGGAAGTTTTAAGTCTAACAGTTTTATCCTTCCTTATGACGATATAATGACTTCTCTCTCAGGAGTTTGTCCCCTTGGGACTATGAGGAATGGGACGCAAATGTACCAAAATGATGATGTTGGTAAATAGTCGTTTAAGCTGTTATGTACATGTTAATAGAAATATGATAGTATATTTTGTTTTGGTATTATAATGGTTTATTCCAAGAATATACGTAACTGTTCTATATGTCCTTTTGGAAATAATTTTAACTACTAATTTTTAAGGCAAAATCCATCAAAATTAGCAAATTAAATTCTCATATACTTAAGAGCATTGCCAAGTTTATATATTTATTTATGTTTTAAACCGTAGTTTACAGGTGACTCTAAATGTTGCATTTGATTGGGGCCATATCCAGATTTTCTTCTTTCTTAAACATAGATTTGATGACTATTAGTGTATATTTAATTTTCTTTTTTCAAGCAATGCATAAATACATTCAGACTACTTAGGAATGTACTAATTTTAAAAAATCAAAGTAACAGCCTTCTGTGAAGTTCAGAAGGTAACCTTACTGCTCATTCTGTTCTTCAAAATGGAAATACTTTTATTGGATGTTATTGATAATTATAGTAATACACTTTTATTTAAAAATAGGAAATCTAGCAGGGGCACCTGGTTGGCTCAGTCAGTAAAGCATGAGACTCCTGATCTTGGGGTTGTGAGTTCGAGCCCCATGTTGGGCATAGAGTTTACTTTAAAAAAGTTAATTTAAAAAATAAAAATAGGATATCTAAACAGTAAAGATACATAGTAACAGGTCATCCTGCGATTTGTAGTTTTTAACAGTTTCATATATACTTCTGTATATTAGTCTTTCTCACATGTAGTACACATATACTATACTAGTATCAGGTGTACATGTGTAACAAATGGATTATAAAACAAAACAAAACAAATGGGTTTTGTTATTCCTAACCTGTGTTGTTTCTTATTCTTTGATTTTTATTAACAAGTATCTTCTTTTCAAAATTCAAACAATGCAGATAAATTTCCCTCTGAACCTCCTTCAAGTCCAGATATAAACAGAGGTGAACACTTTTATTAGTGTGGTGTCTGTCTTTGCATACCTTTTACTGTCCCTTACATGCACATTAAGTATCAAAATAAATGGTTTTGTTTTTATTGTGTTTACATAAATGATATTGTTCTGAAAGTATTTTTGCCATTTGCTACATCTACTTGGTATGGCATAGAGTTTTTCTTTTTTTTTTTCTTTTTTTAATGTCCTCATGTGTAACTGTCTTGTTTGAACTGTTGCATAACATTCCATAGTATGGATGTATCATAACCATTTCTTCTATAGAATTTTAGGTTGTTTAATCACATACAATTTTATAAATTATTCTGAAACACCTTCCTACAAATAATGTGTGTGTGTATACACACACATATATGTTTCTTAAAATACTCTAGAAGTAGAATTTCTGTATCTTAAGTTTTTATTGATTTCAAATTGTGTTAGTTGTAGCTAATTTCCTCCAAAAGAGGCTTTACCACTTATATTCCCACCATCAGTGCCTGTTACCCTGCATTCTTTTCAGTTCTCGCTATTATTATTTTTAAAATTTGCCTGTCAAAGGGGTGAAAAATGTCTCACCCTTTTAAAAACATCTCTGCTGTCCAATAAGGTTGATCATCTTCAAATGTTTGATTATTTGTATTTCCTTTTCTGTTTGTATTTCCTGTATCTCCTTTTCTTTATTCTTACCCAAGAATATAAAACCAAGTAGTCAGATGATTGTGAAGTAGCTCTGGGCAGTCAAATCAGATAGAGTTAAAAACCTGTAGGATTATTATGTGGCACTGAGCCCTGCAATCTGCCTCAAAAGCTCATGAGAGGAATTTGGCCTTTTGTTGTTACGCTGCAGAGTGGCTGGAAAGAAGTAAGGTTTTGTTGCAAATAGATTGTTTCTACACTTGTAACATTTCAACACAGTCTATTCTTCCAAACATGAATCTTTTAAAAAAACATATGTAAGTGATGATATAACCTTGACTTTCCAAAGGGAAGCCTTCTAGACCACTCTTGATTTGGAGTGGTCATATCACTACTGATTTGGTGGGAAGGGAACAATAGCAAGAAATTAGTGCTGAGTAGATATCTCCTCTTCTGTACCCTTGAATATTCTATGTGCTATGCTAGAATTGGGTTAACACAAATCACTCAAAGAAGGCAACCCTTTAACTTAGTGGCAAAAAGGCCAAACTTTTTTTCTGGAAGCAGTGATAATGGGGAAAACAAACAGTCTGTAAGAAGAAAAAGTAAATTATAAGGGACAAAAGATTGGGCATTCAGCAATATAGGTGGTAGTAGTGGGCGCTAAGATCAAAAATCTTAGCCTTCTTGAAACAGGCTCCGTTTACCCATTTGGGTGCAAGGTCTTGGGGCACCAGTAGCAACATATCCTCCAACATAAAGTTGCTAATGAACCTGAGTCTTCAAGAAATGGTTTACATTATTTTTTTGTACATGTAGAATGTATAGTTGATGTTCTTGACAGCTATTATGACCAAGTATAGTTGTCATGAAAATTTACCCAAAATGACTAGTTTTTGTGAAGGTTCTAAATAAACCTTATTGGGGTGCCTGGGTGGTTCAGTCCATTAAGCACCTGCCTTTGGCTCAGGTCATGATCTCAGGGTCCTGGGATTGAACCCCACAGCAGACTCCATGCTCAGTGGGGAGTCTTCTCCTCCCTCCCCCTCTACCCTTACCCCCCCCACTTGTGTTTTCACTCGCTCTTTCTGTCTCAAATGAATAAATAAAAAAATCTTTTAATAAATAGGTAAATAAACCTTATTATGAGCATCATTTATTATTTACTTTGATATTATGGCTATTGTGAAATATACTGTTTTTAATTTTATTAATACTAAGTAATGGTTTAAATTGTGTCTGCCCCTTCATTGAACTATCAAAGGTCTTAAATTTTTAATGGGCTCCTTTAAAGAAAAGGATAAAAGTCTTCAAGTAGGTTTTTAACTAGTGAGTTAATAACTACCTAAAAATTCTAAGAGACTTTATGAAATTTCTTGGTCTCTTTTAAACTTTATATGAGATGGACTTTATTTTTTTTTAAATAAAATTGTTAACAATTTAAGATTAACTGTGCTGCTGAAAACACAGCATCTTTATGTGAATATTAAAATTTAGCCATTTTATTTTGAAGCATTTGGATTTTTAATTTCTAGTCATTTACTGAACTTTTTTGTTTTAGTTTAAATTGAATACATTTTAAATGTTTACTGTTTGATTATTTTACTTCTGAAGGCTTGTGATTTTTCTTTATCTCTGAGAAATCTTCTCTTTTATTTTTTTTGATAAGTTTCTCCTCTTCATTAGCTTTAGTCTCTCGTTACGGAGTTGTTACCAGTCAGATATTGAACCTCGTATGTTGATTCACTGTCCATTATGTTTTGTCTCTTCACCTAAGTTTTATGTCTTTCTCTTTTCCCTTGTATTCTAGGGGATCTCCTTGACTTTCTCATCTAATCCTTCCATTAAATTTTAATTTTAGCAAATAAAAGTTTATATAAGAACTTTTTTTCCCTTTTCTGGTGGTTCCATTTTTATAGAAGTGTGTGTGTGTGTGTGTGTGTGTGTGTGTACGTGCACGCACTCACATGCATACTTATATATAAAATATTGAGCTTTCTGAGTTGGGGGTGGGAAAAGTTTAATGATGAAATCATTTCATAGGTTTTCAGTGATTCCTTGCAAATCATTCCTGTACTTGTTGGCTTAGAGAGTGTCACTTCTCCGTCATTCTGTGAGGTAGATCAGTCCTCACTGTTGTTTCAGTCTGCTTCTGAGAATTCTGAGTTGCAGCTTTCTGTGGTTTTATTCTTCAAAAGCTTTCCATCCTTTTAATTTGCATTTTATGAGAATTTTTTGCTATCTTTTGGGTGCTGATTTCACATACTTTGCCCTGCCTCATTTTCTGTGGTCTTATGATGTGCTTATAATTTTATAGGGGTTCCATTACAGGGTTTTAAGCAAGAGAGCAAAGTGATTCAAATTATCATAGTTCTTTTAAAGAAGAATTTCAAACATACCCAGAAATAAAGAATATTGTGACATACGTCCATTACTACCTACTCTCCAGCTTAAAGAAATTATCAATACATATCCAATCTTTATTCATCTGTATCCCTACCTATCTTCTCCAGCCCTACCTATCATGCTGGACCAGGGTATGGGTGTGTAGACACACATGCACATGCACTCACACATAAAGTAAAGTAAAACATCTTTTTAAAAAGGCAATTAGAGAACTTTTTAAAGGACAGTAGGGGGTGCCTGGGTGGCTCAGTCATTAAGCGTCTGCCTTCGGCTCAGGTCATGATCCCAGGGTCATGGGATCGAGTCCCACATCAGGCTCCCTGTTCCATGGGAAGCCTGCTTCTCCCTCTCCCACTCCGCCTGCTTGTGTTCCCTCTCTCGCTGTGTCTCTCTCTGTCACATAAATAAATAAAATCTTTAAAAAAATAAATAAACTAAAAGACAATAGAAGTTTGTTTGTTACCAGGAAATATTTTATTGACAACCAGTTTTCACACCTAAAAAATTAACCCTTAGTATCAAATACTCAGTATTCAGATTTACTCAGTTGTTTCCTAAATACCTTTTTACAAATTGAATTTTAATTCAAACAAGGTTCACCATTGTAATTGGTTGATATATCGCTTAATGCTCTATTCATCTGTAGCAGTTGTCTCTCTTTTTCTCCTCTTGCCACTTACTTGTTGACGAAAAAATATATCTATCAGGTAAAGTTTTCCCACATACTAGATTTTGATGATTACATTGCCATGGTGATTTTATGTTTCTGTTTTAAAGGTTTTTATATCCCCTTTATTTCCTGAAAATTAAAAATTCTGCTAATGGCTTGATCAGAATCAGGTCTAATTTTTTGTTTCTGTTTCTTGGGCGGTTTTTGGTACACATTTTTATAGGTGGTATTATGCATTTTTATCAGAAGCCATGCAGTGCCTGATTGTCCTTTTTTTTGTATATTAATATTGAACAGTGGGTTCAGGTGTTGTTAGCCTGATCTGTTCTTTATAAAGTTCCCCATCAGCCTTTCATTTAACAGTTTTAGCAGCCACTGGTCTAAATTACATTTTTAGATGATCTCATTGTCTACTGTGGGGTTTGGAAGGTCGAGAATGGAAGCAGGGAGACCAGTTAAGAAGTTGTTGTAGCGGGGCGCCTGGGTGGCTCAGTCATTGGGTGTCTGCCTTCAGCTCAGGTCATGATCCCAGGGTCCTGGGATCGAGCCCCACATTGAGCTCCCTGCTCCGCGAGAAGCCCGCTTCTCCCTCTCCCACTCCCCCTGCTTGTGTTCCCTCTCTCGCTGTGTCTCTCTCTGTCAAATAAATAAAAAATATTAAAAAAAAAAAAAAAGTTGTTGGAGCAATATAGGAAGAGAAGATACTGGTCTGGTCTTAGATTAGGAATGGCACCAGAAGTAAAGAGTAATTAGGTGGATTTGAGATATAATTTGGAGTTATATAGAACAAGAATTATTAATACGTGATCCGTGTGGGGCAGAGAACTTGGAATGCGGCTCCTTGTATATCAAGAGCTTGAGTAGCTAAATAGATGGTGATGTCATTTACTGGGATAGAGGTAGATTTAGGGAGAACAGAGAACAGGTTTGAAGATGGTGTTGGTGTTAGGTTACATATGTCAGATTAGAGATACCTTTGAGATATCTATGGATGGGGGAGATGTTTAGTAGGGCAGTTGAATATTTACGTCTGGAATTCAGAGATGGTATAGGCTAGAGACAAACATTTGAGAGTTGTCAGCATATAGATGTTTTAAACTGTTGAGAATGGATGAAGACATTTAGAAAGTGTGTAGTCTGGAGAGAAGGAGGATATTCCACATTTAGTGATTGGATAAAGGAGAAAGACTGAACTAGAGGGACCTGTGAGGTCAGAGGAAAGCCAAGGAGAGTGTTCTGTTGTAAAAGCAGAATGAGGAGTGTAGGCAATTGACACTTGAGTTTTCTGAGACACCTGTGGTACCAGAGCTTATAGTGATTATTGTTTCCTGATCTCAGTTACTAATTTATCTGTTACATATGAACCGTGGTCACTGTTAGATATGTAAGAGGGTAAAACCACTCAGGAATCCAGAGTCCTCTTACTCATTGTTTTAATTAGAATAAGGAAGGATATAGCTTCAAGGGAAAAGAGGAACTTTGGTATAAGAAGCTACTTAATATGAAACAGTATATTTGTGCATGAAGATCTATGGTATTGTGGGTTCTTCTTTCTGAACTCGTTGATTTACTGAAGGAAAGCCACACAAAATGAATTTTTTAAATGAGATAGGATATAAAGTTTTGGCTTTCTCTTTTGTTTGGCATGTAAGAATGGAGGAGTTTTTCATCCTTTATGTGAATTCAGAAGCAGAAATTTCAGGTTTTGGAACACATGTACCCATAAAAGTGAAGTGAAAAGTTTGAATAGCCATTTGAATATATGGCTTTCCTTTGAAGGGAAAAAGAAAAAAGGGAAGGGATTTGATTATGGTAATATAAATTTACAGTTCATATCTGAAACTTTGGGGACCAGCTATGTTTTGGAATTCTGAGTAGGTCAGATTTTAGAAAAGTAATGATCATAACCATATGTGATACAACAACTTCAGCTGGGTCTGGGGCTGTACCTTGTAATCAAGCACATTAATATTTTTACAGTTAAATATATGCAAATTCACAATGAGTGAAGTAAAAACAATAAATAGCCTCATGTCAGTTCACATGTTTTGCCATAAACTAAGTTCAAATCAGTTTAGATTTTGCTACCAAATGAATTTTAAAAGACAACAATTTAAAGAAAAGTTAATACCTGTTCTTCTCAAACTAGTCCAAAAAAATAGAAGAGGAAGGACGCTTCCAAATCCATTCTATGAAGCCAGCATTACTCTGATACCAAAACCAGATAAAGATACTACAAAAAAAAAAAAAGAGAACTACAGGCTGATGAACATAGATGTAAAAATCCTCAACAAAATTTTAGCAAATCGAATCCACCAATAAATTAAAAATCATTCACCATGATCAAGTGGGATTTATTCCTGAGATGTAAGGGTGGTTCAGTATTCACAGATCAGTCAACAATGGTACATCACATCAACAAGAGAGAGTTTAAAAACCATATGATCAGGGGCTCCTAAGTGGCTCTGTCAGTAAGGCATCTGCCTTTGGCTCAGGTCATGATCTCAGGGTCCTGGGATTGAGCCCCACATCAGGCTTCATGGGAGCCTGCTTCTCCCTCTCCCATTGCTGCGCCCCCTGCTTGTGCTCTCACTCACACTTGCTCTCTCTCAGATAAATAAATAAATAAAAACATATGATCATTTCAGTAGACACAGAAAAAGCATTTGACAAGATACAACATCCATTTTTGATAAAAACTCCCAACAGAGTAGGTTTAGAGGGAACATACCTCAACATAATAAAAGCCATATATGAAAAACCCACAGCTAACATCGTACTCAGTGGTGAAAAACTGAGAGCTTTTCCCCTAAGATCCAGAATAAGACCACTTTTATTCAACATAGTACTCGAAGTCCAAGAAAAAGAAATAAAAGGCATTTAGACTGGGTAAGAAAAAAAAAACTTTCACTATTTGCAAATGACATGGTACTATATATAGAAAACCTGAAAGATTCCATCATAGTACTACTAAAATTGATAAATGAATTCAGTAAGGTCACAGGATACAAAATCAATGTACAGAAACCTGTTGCATTTCTATACAATAATAATGAGGCAGCAGAAAGAGAAATTAAGAAAACAATCCCATGTACAGTTGCACCAAAAATAATAAAATACCTAGTATTAAACTTAACCAAGGAGGTGAAAGACCTGTACTCTGAAAAACTATAAAACATTGATGAAAGAAATTGAAGATGACACAAACAAATGGAAAGATATTCTGTGCTCATGGATTAGAAGAACAAGTCTTCTTGTTAAAATGTCTATACTATCCAAAGCAATCTACATATTTAATGCAATCCCTATCAAAATACCAACAGCATTTTTCACAGAACTAGAACAAACAATCCTAGAATTTGTATGGAACCACAAAAGACCCCAAAGAGCCATCTTGAAAAAGAAGAACAAACCTGGAGGTATCACAGTCCCAGATTTCAGGATTCACTACAAAGCTGTAGTGATCAAAACAATATGATACTGGCACAAATAGACACATAGATAAGTGGGACAGAACAGAGAGCCCAGAAATCCATGATTATAGTCAATTAATCCTTGACAAAGGAGGCAAGTATATGCAGTGGGAAAAAGACAAATCTCTTCAACAAATGGTGTTGGGATAACTGGATAGCTACATGCAAAAGAATGAAACTGGATCACTTTCTTACACCATAATACAAAAATAAACTCAAATGGAATAAGGACCTACCTAAATATGAGACGTAAAACCATAAAAATCCTAGAAGAGCACAGGCAGTAATTTCTCTGATACTGGCCATAGCAACATTTTTCTCAATATGTTTGCTAAGGCAAGGGAAACAAAAGCAAATATAAACTGTTGAGACTACATCAGAATAAAAAGCTTATGCAGAGTGAAGGAAACAATCAACAAAACTAAAAGCCAACCTCTGGAATGGGAGAAGATACTTGCAAATGACATATCCAAGAAAGAGTTAGCATCCATTAATATATAAAGATTACTCAGCCATATAAAAGAATAAAATATTGCCATTTGCAACAACATGGAGGGATCTGGAGAGTATAATGCTAAGTGAAATAAGTCAGAGAAAGACAAATGCCATATGATTTCACTCCTATGTGGGATATAAGAAACAAAACAAAGGAACAAAGAAAAAGAGAGACAAACCAAGAAACAGACTCTTAACAATGGACACAAACTGATGGTAACCAGAAGGGAGGTGAATGGGCGGATGGGTGAAATAGGTGAAGGGGATTAAAAGTACATGTGTCATGATGAGTACTGAGTAATGGATAGAATTATTGAATCACTATTGTACAACTGAAACTAATATAAGACTGTATGTTAACTACACTGGAGTTAAAAAAAAAGACAAAACATGCTAAAGCTAGACTCTTAGAATTTACTGACTTTCAGGCATTGCAGATAAGGGATTATGGGCCTATCATCTCTCAGTGCTTGCTGACAACAGTGTCCCGTTATTATATGAATGCAACAAAAGGTAGAGTCTTCTTCTACTTGGGCTTCTTTTTATTTCTTCTTCCTCCCTATCTGTTATCTCCATCTTTTTCTCCCACTCTTCTTAGCTACTCTCCTTTCTCCTCTTCCATTTCCGTCACACACATAACCACTGCAGCTTGCCACTTTATTAGTTTTTATCCTCTAGTACTTTTTAATAGGTTCATCTTGTTCATTTTCTGCACCAAACCATAGTAATTTCTTTTGAAACATTGGAGTGAGAACAAAGGTGTCAACATAATCATGCTTTCTGCATTTAATCCTCTTTTATTCAGTAAACATTAAAGCACCTACTATAAGTATCCCAGGTGATTTTTTTCTGATTTATCTTCCAGTTCACTTCAGCTGTATCTAATCTGTCATGTCTGCCCACTGAATTTAAATTTCAGTCATTATATTTTTATTTCTAGAAGTTCTGTTTGGTCTTTTTAAAAATCTGTCACTTTTTGGGGCACCTGGGTAGCTTAGTCCATTGAGTATCTGACTCTTGGTTTCGGCTTGGGTCATGATCTCAGGGTCCTGGGATTGAGCCCTGCATTGGGCCCCATGCTCAGCAGGGAGTCTGCTTGAAGATTCTCTCTCCCTCTCCGTTTGCCCCTCCTCTGCTCACACACACATGCTCTCACGCTCTCTCTCTAATAAATAAATCTTAAATCTGTTACTCTTTAAATTTTTCTTTTTTAAAGATTTTATTTATTTGACAGAGAGAGACACAGCGAGAGAGGGAACACAAGCAGGGGGAGTGGGAGAGGGAGAAGCAGACCTCCCATGGAGTGGGGAGCCTGATGCGGGGCTCGATCCAGGACCCTGAGATCATGACTTGAGCCGAAGGCAGACGCCCAACGACTGAGCCACCCAGGCGCCCCTCTTTAAATTTTCTGATCCCTGAAATTATTTTCAAGCTTGTCTAGTAAAGCTTTTGTAGTCTATGCTTGGTAACTCTAGGATTTTTAGTGGATCTGTTCCTATTATCTATCTCTGTTTATTCTTGCTCTTGGTGTCTTGTTTCCTGTCATGCCAAGTGACCTCTCAAAAATTATTTGTGCACGTAATATGAGGCCAGAGACTTTATCCCAGGAAAATTTTGCATTTGCCTTGGCTTTTGCGTGGGAGTAGGAATACTACCAGCGTGAGCCTGCTAAGTTCCAAGGGCTTGACTCTCTTGACTGTCCAAGCAGTTGACCTTAATCAAGTATTCCTTTTGATTTACTTCTTTGTTGCTTTCTTTTGAGAAAAATTGGAAAAGAATAAAAGGCCATAAGAAGATAAGGACTTACTTATGGTTCACTTTAACCTTGATAGTATAGTTGTTTGGTATACCAGCTTTCAGTGGGAACAATATCATATTAGACTCTATATCTTTTTTATGTGGGCTTCAAAATCTGTTCCTTTGCCTCACAAGGCCTTCAGAATAGAAATTCATATGTACTGATTCTGTCCCCTGTTTCTTACTATTTTGTCAGGTACTTAATTGTTTTAAAGAAGATTTTTTTTTAAATGTCTATTCTATTGAGTGTTTATAGTTGTTTGCCTTTGGAGTTTTGTTTCAGTAACCTGGAGACTGAAGGTCTCCCTACTATGAAATGGGTCCTTCTAAGCATTGTTCCACATGGCATAGTTGTGGCAGTGGACAAAACAGACAAAACTTCTTACTCTAATAGATAATACATTTCAGTGGGAAGAGTCAGATAATAAGGTAAAATATATAGAGGTAAGTGCTAAGGAGAGAAATAAAGCAGGGAGGTGTAGGGAATAGATCAGTAGTGTCAGGATGTTGGAAAGTTTATAATTTTAGTATCCAGAGAAGACTTCATTGGGAAAGAGAAGAATAAAGTTCTGAAGTTGGTGAGTAAATAGGGCAGCTATGGAGGGGAAGAGCATTCTAGGCAAAGGGAACAAGTGCACAGGCCCTCTTGGGAGTCTCAGCAAGAAGACTGGTGAGGCTGGATTGGAGCAAAAGATGGAGAGCAGCAAGTTGGGTCATGTTGGAGAGAGAACTACATAGTATCTAAGATCTTGCAGATTTTGAAGTACTGGTAGGCCTTTTTATGGAGTCATAAGAGGATTTTGAGCAATGGTGGTGTGACTTCGTTCAACTCAGGACATTATTTTGAAAACAAGCTCAAAAGGGCAAACGTAGGAAGTAGGAAGAAGGGTTAACTATGATACTTATCCTGGGATTTTTCTAGGTAATGGGGTTATAGGGTAAACAAGATAATGTTTCTGCTCCCTTTCAGTCCAACTTCTAGTTCACTCTTAAAAGTATTATTTCAGGAAGTGATAGGTGCTAGGAAGAAATATAATTGATTTGGTCTGAATATTTTATAGTTAAAATATTTTTAAGCCTAGAATATTTATAATCTTTATAATTACAAAACATTTTTAATTTAGGGACTTTTGATGATGAATTCATTTTATGAATTTCTTTTAGCTTATAGTCAAGAAAAGATATAACATTATTGGAAGTTGTAAAAAATTTTCCCCCTCTGTAGATAGGTCCTTTTTTATTTTATATTTTCGAAGCTGTGTTACTGGGTACATAAAAATTTAGGGTTCTTTTTTCCCTGTTGGATTGACCCCCTTTATCATTATTAAGAGTCTATCTCTAGTAATGCTTCTTAAAACTGCTTTGTTTGAAATTAGAATAAGCTACATCAACTTGGTGTTTGCTGTAGTTTGTCATTTTACCTTTAACTTTTATGTGACTTTGTAAAGTATATCTCATTTAAGCAACCTATTTTTTAAAATTCAATATTGGTCTTTTACTTGGAATATTTAGTTCATTTACTTTTAAGGTAGTTACTGATATATTTGGCTTCATTTTTGCCCCTTTGCCTTCTATTTCTGTTTCATCCACTTGTTTTCAGTCCTTCTTTTTGTCCCCTTCCTGCCTCTTTTCAGATAATCAGATTTAAAAATTTTTCTTGTATTAGTTTATTTATGTATACAGTTAGTCTTATTTTAGTGGTTACCCTAGAGCAGGGATTGGCAGACTGTTGCTTACAAGCTAAATCCAGTAGTACCCTCCTGATGTACATAAAATTTTATCAAAACACAGCCACACCCATTTGTTTACATATCCTGTATCACTGCCTTGGCACTACAATGGCATAATTGAGTAGCATAATTGAGTAGCTGCACAGAGAGACCACATGTATGGTTTACAAAGCCTAAAATATTTATTATATGGCCCTTTATAGAAAAAAATTTGCCAACTCCTGCTGTTGAGCAATGGTTCTTAAACTTGACCATACATCGGAGTCACTGGGAGGGTTTGTTAATACACAGAATGCTGGGCCCCCATCTCCAGAGTTTCTGATTCATTAGATTATTGTTGGGACCAGAGAATTTGCATTTTTAAGAAACTGCCAGGTGATGCTCTGCTGCTGGTCCGGTACCGCTGTCCTAGAGGTTACGATATGTATATTTGACTTACTCAATCAAAAATTGTGTGTTTACTACTTCCACAATAATGCTTAGAAGTCTTAGAACCCTTTAACTTTGTTTGCTTACCTCTTAGGAGCACTATTTTATAATAATTTCAAACTGGCAACTCAAAGGTCCATCAACAGAATGGATATTGCTAGATTATAGTACACTAGATAACTATAAGCAATGAAAATGAATCTTCCAAACATATTGAGTGAAAAGAAGCTAGATATCAGAGTAGATATTGTATGATTCCTTTTGTATAAGGCTCAAGAATGGGCAAAGCCAATTATGAAGTCAAGGCTAGTTAGTTGGCTTTGATAGGAAGTAATGATTTTGGGGAGGTCAATGAGGGTGCGTATAGGATGCTGATAATGATCTCTTGGTCTGGAGACTGGTTACATGGGCATGTTTGTTTTGTGAAAATTCATTGCACTCATACTTAGGATTTATACACTTTCATCTACCTTATTTTGATAAAAAGTTAAAATTTAATTTCCCAGTAGTTTTAGAATGTTAAGAGTTAATTTTTTTTAAGTGGTAGAGACATTTACTCTTCATTTCTTGTGTGTGTAGGAACAGAACACTGTTTCCATGGGAACTTCTGGCTATTCGGTGTTTCAGTACCTATCTTTCTGTGGATTTATGTGTCTACTCTGTCTCTCTTAGCTGTATATTTTTTTACATGGTGATGGCAAAAAAGTTTATTTGGGATCGTATTAGTGTTTTTATTTTTATTTATTTATTTTTTTAAAGATTTTATTTTATTTGAGAGAGACCACAAGGACAAGCGGAGGGGGAGGGAGAAGCAGATGCCCCGCTGAGCAGGGAGACCGATGCAGGGCTCAATCCCAGGACCCTGAGATCATGACCTGAGCTGAAGGCAGATGCTCAACCGACTGAGCCACCCAGGCGCCCCCCCAGATTAGTGTTTTTAACAGAACAAACCTTTATATATATGTAGGTTTTAAGTGATCCCATCTGGCTCCCTAATATTATTATGCTAAAAAAAAAATGTCTTTTAACTTGAAGGTACTTTTTTCTTATAAATTGTGCTATTTAAGGGAAAAAAACCACTTGCTGAAATTGAGTGTGGCTTTATATTGGTGTGTCTATTTGATTTTCTTTTTTCCAAATAAAAGTCTTACCACTTATTTGGTATATTTTCTTTAAAATATATTTAATAGTTGGACTTGAAGTATCCCTTTGTAGTAATGATTTCATTCTAGTTGATTTGGGTATTTGCATAGGTAAGGGGGAGCAGGTTGAAAGGAAAAAGACTGACATATTGATCTGAAGCCTGTGGTAAATCTGCTTCTCTGCCTCGCCCATCTTGTTTGTCGTGGTTGGTTTGTGCAGGGTCCTAGAGAAAACCATCTTCTCAGACAAGTAAATGCATACAGCTTGTGATTTTTTTTGTGGGGATTGGGGGGGTTCCATTTTATACAAGGAGATGATCCTAGTGTGGTCATTAATAAATATTCTAAAAGGAGCTTTGGGTAGAATATTTTAGAATCATTTATGAAAACAAATTGTTTGGTTTGGTTTCTGTGCCCTAAATAAACAGAAAATTGTAAGATTACAGAGTTAATTATGCACAGTAATGAGCACTGTGATATTCCATGTTTTACTGATGCAATAATAAGCACCACAGCAGAATGAATATTGCATAAAACCTTATTTTGTATTTGTATTAATTTTCATGTGAATTACATAGGAGAAAACAAATTTAGGTTTATAAACCTTTGTATTGAAAGCCTTTGAAATTTAGGTAAAGAATAAGGATTGCAGCTGCATAGATAATATTTTAAATACATGGAGAATTTTTACCTTTCATCTGGCAGTAGCTGCCATAAGATGATGTCACCTTGTAGCTGATTGGCTCTTACAGCACCTAGGGCAGGGAAGAGAAAGAAAAATGCCGGCACAAACCTCAGCGGTGGTTCTGTGGTTGTTTCTGTCTATTTTTGATAGAATCTTTGATTAGTACTGAATCTGCTGTATTTGGCCATGTGAACCATTGGGAGCATCCTAGGGTGAGGGAAATTAAGAGCTTTCAGAGGAATGAGGCGACTGATTTGCAAACGGATCTGTGATTGTAAGTTGCAGGATCTGGGTGTAAGGAATAAGGCAGGGTGTGCTGGAAGATACACTATGGGAGGAGCTGGGAGAAAATGCTTACATGAGTAGCAGAAAAAATGAAAATGCTCTTTGCTATCCTTCGAGTTAATGTATTTGGTTTTATGTTTTGACTTAATATATAGGTAGGAAATAGGATAATAGTGCAATCAATTTTTAAATTATACTGTGTATTTTATGTGGTGTTAGCCAATATATAAATGCTTATTCAAAGGAGCTTTATTTTGTATTATATCTTATAGAGTAATGATTTTATATGTAGCTTTATTTGATTTTTGAGTCTTATGGAAAATGGAGCAAAGCTTAGTTCTCTTAAAATACATTTTTCTAATGCTTTGTGCAGATAAAAGCTTTGATGATGAAGAATCAGTGGATGGAAATAGGCCATCATCAACTGCTTCAGCCTTCAAGGTTCCTGCACCTAAAACATCCGGAAATCCTGTCAACAGTGCAAGGAAGCCTGGTTCAGCAGGTGGCCCTAAGGTTGGAGGTAATGTAAATCCATTTCAAATCTGATGTGCATGCCTCATGCCCTTCATATGGACACACATACTTAGAACTTCAGAGGAATATGTTTATTCATGACTGCAGCACGATTGCAGATCTGGAGAGTCTATTGCAACACACAGAAGAATATGCTGCCTTTTCAGAAATGTTTTTAAAATACTGTATATTGCTGTTTCCTGTGGATTAGTGAAGTCTTAAGAGTATTCATTTTTCCTATGTCATTTTTAAAGGGAGACATTTAAGGGAGTGTTGGGATTTGGGTTTTTTTTGTTTTTGTTTTTTAAGGAGAGAGCAGGTTTTTCAGAATTTGGCTATTAATTTTCAGGTGCTATAGTTGTTAAAGAAATACTGATTTATGTAACATTTCTATAAATTCATATAGTAGTGAGTCTTGAATACTTCAGTGTTGAAAAAATGGTTGAAGATACTGGATATTGAATCATTTGTCACAATGGGAAATGGGTGGTGGTCAAGTAAAATTGCCTTAAAAATGGTTTCTGAATTAGATAATAATAAATAGGATAAAACAGTTTTTATGAATATATACAACACATAGTACATTCTTTGATCACATTAGAACTGCTTCTAGCATATTGTTTATCTTTTTAAAATTTCTATGGGTTTTTTTCATATTCTAATAAGAAAGCCATGAGTACTTTTCAGGTGCTAGTTTCTGCCAGATCTTTCTGGTAAAATGAATCCTATTAGAATAAGGAAATATTTAATGCTAAAAGGACATTAGCTTCTTTCTCTTTTTCTCTTTCTTTCTTTCTTTCTTTTCTTTCTTCCTGTCTGACTTCCTTTCGTGTGTGTGTTGGGTGTGTTTTAGTTATAATTTGGGAAAACAGATTTTCCTTGTTTATGATAACTGGTAGGAAAATCATAGTCTTCAGAATTTTTGTTTTTCTTCTTTTTATCTATATCTCCTTTATTAAAAGCATAAAGGAAAGAAAAATAAACTGTATATTTTGACCAGGTCCTGTAAGTTGTGTTCTGTTGATCTTTCTATACCACTGAACATTAATTTCAAGTCATATATATTCTTAATGTAGGAAAAATACCATAAATACTGCATTTTAACTATCTTTTTTGTGCCATATAACTCTCAAGAAAGACAGTTTGATATATATAGACACACTTATATATTTATATGTAAATGTATACATATATTTACATATATTCATATGCATATAAATAAATAGGTGAATATTGTGAAACAAATGTCTTACTGATTTATCTGGGTATTTTGAGTATTTACATCTTACTGGTTTTTTGTTTTTTTTTGTTTTTTTTTTTTGCTTTGCAATTATAGGAATATATTCTTATCCAAATGTTAGTTATCATATCCTATTACATGGTATTTTCTATTATGCATTCTTATCTCTGGTAAAAAGTATCATATTCTGTGGTTTCTTTCTTTTGTAACAAATGGCTACCTTGAATTACTGCAAGGGGAATTTTTTGTCTTGATTTTTGAATTAGAGATTTCGGATATATATAATTCATGAAATGTCTTATTTGACTTAAAGTGAATTAATATTTGAAATACATGGTGATAATATATAATATTTTTGTGATTCTGAGCCATGGTGTATAATTAGCTCTGTATTTCATGTTTTATTATCCTTTCTTAGATGAAAATTGAGGTTGTAGTTTATCCAGCAAAGCTCACTTAATTTTGGTGTTAATTGAATTGATACAATCTGATATTTTTTGTAACAAAACAGAAATTTTCTTTATGCCACCTCGCCTTCTCTGGTTTGTAGTCCTACCAGATATGAAAATGCTAGGTAGCTTTTGTGATCGTAGGCATTAATCACTCATACAGATTATATCATCCATCTAAGCAGCGGCTCTTTTGATAAAAAAATAAGGGTGAGGACTTCATTCTTTCTTCCTTCTCCTCCTCATCCTCTTTCTCATCCTTCTTTTGGCAATTGCAGATTCAGTCTGCAATTTTTTGTTTGTTGCTTTTGTTTGCCACAGCTCATTTAGGTTCACTGCCTATTTTTCTAAGAAAAGAGTACAAGCCAGAGGATATTGATACTGCTTCAGAAATTAATGCCCTTCTTGGCTGTCAGTCCTTCGAAAATTTAACTTTAGAGTTTCTGTTCTTGGCACAGGCTTATTGATTTTTAAATTAGTTCTAGAAAGTTTTCTGAAAGTTGTAGAATCTTGGAGTTAGAAGGGACGTTGGCATATAGTTCAATTTACTATTCAAATATAGTAGTCCCTTTTATAATGTTCCTGATAGCATGACTATTCAACATCTGATTAAAATAATGTGTGCTCATGGATTAAAATTCGGAACAAAAACCATCTACAGTACCACTACATGTGGGTATAATCAACTGATAAATTATGATGTAATTCTAGTTGCTTTCATAATTACTTTTCCAATAATTTTTATACATAACACGTTTTCTTAAGAGGAGGACAGAATTGGCACCATTCATTGTATCGTTTTGTATACCTTTTCTCTTACTAGTATTTTACCTGGAGCATTTTCTCAAATTATTAATTGAAAACTATTCATAGCTAAATAATATCTAGGTTGCTTTCAGTATTTTTGCTGTTATAAACAATTACATTATCCTTTTACATATATCTTTTAGCACATTTCCTCCAGTCATTTCCTTGGAATAAATTTCTCAAGTTTATTGAATCAAAAGATACAGTTATTCTTTCAGTTTGGCATAGTGTCCTCCAGGAAGGTTATAAGCCAAATTCAGTTCTGAATAAATAAATTCTATTTTATATTGCATTAAAACCTGCCTCTTTGTAACTTAAGCAAAGAAGATGAATTATTTGTTAACATGATACTTTGAAATACTTGAAGGTTGGGTTCCCCTCTCTCTTTATAACTATTCTGCTTTCTAGACTAGACACTTTCTTTCTCATAAGTTTATATGGAGTAATGGGGATTCAGTATAGGCATTTCATTTGCTACTCCTAGTTATATAATATACAGATAGGTATGATTAGTTCCTAATTAAAGGAATATGGTAGATGGGGGGGTATGTCTATATTAGTTGAATAAGCCCATCACAGACCACTGAGTTTAGCAAATATTTTTTCAGGTAAGATTACCAAAATAAAAATAAAGTGAACTTCTTTGAAATCCTGACTGAATCTACTTTTGAAGTTTGGGAGTTTAATTTACTTCTCTCAGAGATATATGTCAAGATTAAAGAGATGCATGCTATTTTTAACAGAGTATCTAATCCAGTTAATTAAAGCCAGTAGGACCTGTGTTTAATCTTTAGTGTGTTTTTCATTGTATTTTAAAATTGTCTTTTCATTGTCTTTAGTGTAGTTTTGTAGTTTAGTAGTGTAGTTTTTCATTGTTCTTTGGCTCCCTGTGCCAACCTGTTCTACTTATATTGTAATTGTGTGGCCTTTAAGTCAGGGAGAATCAAAAAAAGGATTGTGGGTTGCTCCATACCAATATATTATTGCTATAGAAATCCATATTATGTGGGAGTCAAAAGTGTTACTTACTTTTGTGCTTTACTAATTAGAATAAGGATAAAATGAATTCCCTTAAATAGTTATTTTCTGAATAACATTTATAACTTCATAATAGGAATTATGGTAAACACGTTTTCTTTTCTTTTGGCTTAATGGCCTAGAATATAATTGCTGAAGGTACCTGATTGTTTAAAATATTTATATCTCTGGAGTATTTTAGGTAATTTTTTAAGAAGATGTTTGAGTGTTCTCACATATATTCTCTTATTTAAATCAAAACCCCTCCAGTTAGGTACTTTATTATCTTAATTTTACTGATGAGCAAACTAAAGTTTAGAGAAGTTAACTTGCACAGGGTCATGCATCTAATAAGTGCACTAAGCATAAAAAATACTTTGCTATACTGCTACCCACACTAACCTCACCGAGTAAATAAGTATTCTAGATCCTTTAGCTCTGAGATTATAATCTACAGTAATGATCACTACCTTTCAACATCCATAAATCAGTCATTTTAAAGCTCAACTGCTACGGTTCTCAGCTATTTTATTTGGAAATAAAGCAAACCTGAATTTTTTTCATTATAAGTAGAAATGCTTTTTAGTATTGTTGAAATCACCCTCCTGTACCAATAATTTTGGCTGCTATTCTTTTTAAAATACAGAGATTGAATGAGATGATAATATAATTGTTATTGTTTGTAATTTGTACCAGATTTTGAGGTTAATCATTTTTTACTGAGGCTTGTATGTAATCATGGAGACACGTCATTGGCTAAATCATTAGTTCTCAGAGTTCTGTTATTCTTTCTCACTTGCTCATTCATTCAAGTAGACAGCATTTTCTCTCTATGGTTGTTTTCATCTAATATCAAAGACTGCTTTGAAATAGTTTTAGTTCTTACAGTTAACTACCACCTTTCCAAATTCAGGAGTGCTTAGTCATCGTTTTGATATATTTGTTTTACTTCATTTATGTCTGACCTGAGGTTTTATTAAGAATGTCCAAATACGGGGGCGTCTGGGTGGCTCAGTTGGTTAAGTGACTGCCTTCGGCTCAGGTCATGATCCTGGAGTCCCAGGATCGAGTCCCGCGTCGGGCTCCCTGCTCAGCGGGGAGTCTGCTTCTCCCTCTGACCCTCCCCCCTCTCATGCTCTCTCTCTCTCTCAAATAAATAAATAAATAAATAAAATCTTAAAAAGAAAAAGAATGTCCAAATATGGGTTGCCTGGGTAGCTCAGTTGGTTAAGCGACAGCCTTCGGCTCAGGTCATGGTTCCAGGGTCCTGGAATTGAGACCCGCATTTTAGCGGGAAGCCTGCTCCTCCCTCTCCCACTCCCCCTGCTTGTGTTCCCTCTCTCGCTGTCTCTCTCTCTCTCTCTCTCTCACTCTGTTAAATAAATAAATAAATCTTAAAAAAAAAAAAAAGTCCAAATATCTATTTTCCATGCTAATCACTCTCATTTTTTTCCCCTCATGCAACCACAAAGTTGATTTTTTTTTTCTTTAAAAGAAATAAAGGGGGCGCTTGGATGGCTCAGTCAGTTAAGCATCTGCCTTTGGCTCGGGTCATGATCCCAGGGTCCCGTAATCAAGCCCTGCTCAGCAGGGAGCCTGCTTCTTCCTCCCCCTCCGTACCTCCCCTTGCTTGTGCTTGCATGCATGCTCTCTCTCTCTCTCTCAAATAAAATCTTTTTTTTTTAAAGTAAAGATTATGAGGATCAGTATATATTTAATAAAAGAAATCTCACAGAATTTAGTGTTTAATCTTGGAATCCAAACTTTTAACTGATAAACCTCAATTTCTTGCTTTTGAACTTTATATAAAACCAAATAACTTTTCTGTTCGTGTGTTTTGTTGTGTTTTTCTTCTTCTCTTCTTCCCCTGATGTAAGGAAAGATACTAAACCAGAATGTTTTAGCCTTTATCTTAAAGATTATCTGGCCCCAATTTAGGTGAAGAGACTGAGCCTCTAAGAGTTAAATGATGTATCCAAGATAAGACAGTTAATAAGCAGAGATGAAACAAGGACCCAGTGCTTGGCCAGAGGCTTTTTCTGGATCATCTCTGGGTCATCTCCTATCCAGTACTGCATGTGATACATATTTTTATCCCATATAGCAAGACACTACTATTGGTGTTTGGAAATTAGGGATTGGCCAGTAGCCTTTTTCTGTTAAATTACAATGAATGCCACATCTTTTACTATCCATCATAAGAAGCGCTGGTGTTCTTTTTTTTTTTTTTTTTTTTAAGATTTATTTATTTGAGAGAGAGAGGGGTGGAGGGGGGCAGAGGGACAAGGAGAGAAATCCTCAAGCGGACTCCCCACTGAGTGCAGAGGCCAACACGGGGCTCAGTCCAGGACCCTGAGATCATGACCTGAGCCAAAATCAAGAGTCGGATACTCAACTGCCTGAGCCACCCAGGGGCCCCTGGTGCTGTCTATCTAAACTTTAGTTTTAAGGTAAATAAGATTCAAGTAATTCAGCAGGTTTAGTCTAATAGTATCTTGCCTCTTTAATACTGTTGCTCTGCAGTAACAGGTGTTAAGTTTGATATGTATCCTTCTACATTGTACTCTATGTTCATTTATGTAGGTACGCAGATTAGATTTTATGTTTGCCCATATTAAACACACTAGTAAATACTTTGCAACTTGCTTTTTTTCACAGAATATTCATCCTTCAACATCAAGAATGACAGCTCTCACATCCTTTTAATAGCCATACAGTATTCCACATTATTGATGTACCGTAATGTAATAAACTGTTTATAAGTCAGGGTCATTCAGGTTGTCTACAACTTTATGCCATTACGAAGACTGCCAGTCTCCATGTCCTTATTATATTTGGACATTCTGGTGCTTCTAATCTGTGGAATAGATTCCTCCCAGTGTTCAATTAAAGATTGGGTGTGTTTTTAATAAAGACATTATTTTACCTTTTCCAGCATTGAATGTAACAGCCTCATTAATTGTTGTCATTTTGATAGGTGAAAAATTGTGCTTTTTTTGATTTTGTTTTAATTTGTACTTTTCCATCCACCTGTCCATCTGACCAGCAGCTAGCAAATGTTTTCTGAAAGCTTTTAGCATGCTTCTGCTTTTGTGACCTCTGGAAAACATCAGTGAACCAAAACAAAGACCCTGCCTTCCTGGAGTTTTTATTCTCTTGAGGTTCAGAATATTTAAATTCATTAATGAAGTTAGCATATCTTCTTCCGCAAATTACATGTTGTTGTTATTTGCCCATCTTTTAATTGGGCTGTTTTGTCTTTCTCATCAGTCTGTTACACTTTTTTAAATATTCAGATCTTTTATTCTTTTGTTAAAAGTCATAAATATTTCCTCAATGTCTCCTTTGTGGCAATTTACATCAAAACTTAAAAATTTTTGTTGTGGTAGGTAAAATATCTGTTCTGTTCTTTTTGACTTCCAAATTTCCTATCCTGAATAAAAAGGACTATTTTCCAGTCCCAAGGCTATGCAAATGTTTTCCAATTTATTCTAAACATTATTTTACATTTAATTTGTTCAGTATATCTGGAATTTATTTTTGTATAAGGTGACAGTATATCCCTTTTAATTTATGTTCTTATGCATGGCAAATTAATGTCCATGCAATTAAAGAAAACATTCTTTACTTCATTGAATGAATACTGTTGTATGTATTTCAGTTATTTTCTATAGTTTCTTTTCTTATTTTCCAGATCTGTATTTCTACCTACTCTAGCTTTATAGTGAGTGGTTTCCCAAACTTTTTATTAAGAAAAATTTTGAGCATATAGCCAAGTTGACAATGCAGTGAACACTTATCATCTAGATTGAATAACTAGTGTTTGCCATATTTGTTTTAACTCTCTATATAAACATATTCCCATACATATTCTTTTTTTTAATCTCAGCAGTTGGAAAATAAGTTGTAGACATTATGACATTCCAGCCATAAATATTTAATATGCTTCTCCTAAGACTTAAAGGTATGCTGCATTATATCCATGATATCATTATCATATGCAAGAAGATTCCATAATATTATGTATAAAACAATCACATTACCAGTTTTTATACCCATAACATTGATACATTTTTTGAAGAGTCTAGACCAGTTGTCTTAGATTGTCTGGATTTGTTCTGGATTTGTCTGATTCCTTTGTGATGTTACTTAACTTGTTCCTTCTAGCCCTTTTATTTTTTGTAAATTCTTTTTAAAATTTTATTTATTTATTTGTCAGAGAGAGAGTACAAGCAGGGGGAGCGGCAGGCAGAGGGAGAGGGAGAAGCAGGCTCCACGCTGGGCAAGGAGCCCGATGCGGGACTCGATTCCAGAACCCTGGGATCATGACCTGAGCCGAAGGCAGATACTTAACCGACTGAGCCACCCAGGTGTCCCTATTTTTTGCAAATTCTTAAACTATATACTCATGTCCTTTTAAGCCCTACCATTCTATATTCAAATTTCCTAAAGTATCCTAAAAATTGTTTTTATAACAAGTGATTCTTTGAGGCCAGGAAGAATTTTTAGTTTCTTCATTCAAGAATGCCCCCTTCTGTTGGTATGGTGAAATGGCAGCTGCTTTACTAAATGATACCTGGGCAGCTTTCTTCTTCTAATTCTGTTGTAGCATCTTATTTCAGTAGAGCCCTCGTCTTCCCTTTTTTCCTTTCCTTTTTCCACCAAGCTTCGAAGGGATACCTCTCCTTTTTAAGTGCTACTTACCTGAGGGTCTTGGGGGGAATCCTAGTTAGAGGTCTGTGTTCCACCACTACCAGGATCTTCGTCCTCCATACAGTTTCCTCTGATTTTTCTCTCTGTGAGGACTCTATAGTTGACATTGCTGGCCTTGGATGTTCATATTTACCCATTTACTTGTAAATTGAAGTTTGAAGTGTTATTAGTCTTCTCTTAGTTGTATTACAAGTATGTGCTGTGGGTAATTTTATTTGTTCTTCTTTTTGGTCTCTAGTTTCTAGAATATGTAGTTGAATATTTGATTTGAATTTGGATAACTACCATTTCCCATGGGAATAAAAATGTCTACTATAATTTTTAATATTTAGTAAGGAAATGCTTTTTTTTCTTGATAAACCATTATCTCAGCATTTTGTTGAATTTTAGGACATTATTATTTTAATAGTTTCTACTTTCACCATTGATCTGAATCACTTCTTTGTCATGTATCAAAGTCTCATATATTTGTGGGCCATTTTTGAGTCTCTGTTTTGTTCATTTGAGTGATTGTTCTGTTCCGGCACTAAAACCTAATTGTCATAATTAGCTTTTTAAATCTTGATAGCTGGTAGGGCAGGTACTTCCTCCCCCATATTCATCTGTTTGTTCCTAATGTCTTTTGTTGATTGGTATCTTTGTGATTCTGTCCACATTATTTCTTTAAATGTTATATTCACATATGCTTTGTAGTCTGTAACTAGACAATATCTATAGTGCTATATCTATTATTTGTTACCTTTGACTCTTAGTTCATAATGGTTTGCCTTGTGTATTTGAACTTTGTGAAATTGCTTGAAGGGAGTTCTTCGGGCTTAAATTGGGGATTGTAGAAGCTTTTCTTTTCTTTTTTTTTTTTTTAAAGATTTTATTTATTTATTTGAGAGAGAGAGAGAGCACATGAGAGGGGGGAGGGTCAGAGGGAGAAGCAGACTCCCCGCTGAGGAGGGAGCCCGATGCGGGACTCGATCCTGGGACTCCAGGATCATGACCTGAGCCGAAGGCAGTCGCTTAACCAACTGAGCCACCCAGGCGCCCTAGAAGCTTTTCTTCAGAGATTTATTCATGCTCAAAACTGGGGAATCACCAATCAGGGACCCCTCCAGCCTCTCCTAGGTCTTGTCTCAACTCAAGAATTCCAGGTTACTCCTCCCCACCTGTTGGCTGGGGAGCCCACTCTTGGATGGGAAGAGTTGTAAAGTTACATTGTGAAAGGAGCATTCAAGAATATGAGGAATTGTTACAGCTATCCTTGCAAACAATCTACTGCAGTTTGTCCTCTGACCACAGTAATTCACATGCCTTTCACATACAAGATACACTCACAGACTTTTCTCAAAAGTTTCAACTCATATATAGCATCAGGTTCAAAGTCCATGATCTTTAGTCTGTATCAGGTCACCTGCGAGGGTTCTCTGGTGTGGCTGCTCTCCATCCAGAGGCCTATGAACTAAAATGATATCTTAACTTGCAACCCACATGCTCAGTGTACAATGGTGGTATAAGGACAGAATATCCATAATAGATATTCCATTCAAGAAGGGGAGGAATAGGGGTGCCTGGGTGGCTCAGTCGGTTAAGCGTTGGCCTTCAGCTCAGGTCATGATCCCAGATTCCTGCATCAGGCTCCCTGTAGGGAGCCTGCTTCTCCCTCTCCCTCTGCCTCTCCCCTCTCCCGGTGGACGCTTCCTCTCTCTCTTTCTCTCAAATAAATAAATAAAATCTTAAAAATAAAAGGGGGGGATGCCTGGGTGGCTCAGATGGTTAAGTGAATGCCTTCGACTCAGGTCATGATCCCAGGGTCCTGGGATCAAGTCCCACGTCAGGCTCCTTGCTCAGAGGGGAGCCTGCTTCTCCCTCTACCTGCTGCTCTACCTGCTTTTGCGTGCTCTCTCTCTCTGACAAATAAATAAAATCCTTCTTAAAAAATAAATTAAAAAAAAAAAGAAGGGGAGGAACAGGAAGTTCACTGACATAGCAATTTTCGAATCCAACAGGAACCTGTTGTCAGTTTCCCTTACTTCAGTGATGGTGTTTCTTTGATGAAGGTTTCGTTCTCTCTTGGGGTGTGGTTCTCTAAACGAATGTTTTCCTCTGTTCTTGGTTCTGCACTGAACTCTGGGCTCTGCCTCCTGAAATATTTCCTTCTTTTGCCTAAAAATCTTGTGTTGCCACTGTGTGTATCTTTTTCAGCCCTACTTGAAGGAAGGCTCTTATGCTAAACTGTCTCTATCTCTTGGTCGCACTCTTCAGAAGCACTGGTAATGCTCTCATTGGTTAACTCTCTTTAAAAATTATGGGTTTTATATTAATTTTATTGGGGTTTAAGCCATATTTACCCCCTGTTGTTTATCATCTATTTTTCTCTTTAGGGCTAGTCTCTTCATAGTAGCATGAGAAGAACCTGCCCCTTTCCACCTTTGAGACCTGTTCTCCTATATCTGAAACATACTGCTTTACCCTTTGTGTCAGTCACCTTTGTATCCAGCACTTCATCTTATTAGTTGTTAAGGACTAAGTAGAATGACGTTTTCACTTTATACTTAAACCTTTAAGTAATATTTAGGAATTTCTGAGAGTACCTACCCTAGTCAGTCTAGCATACTAGAAACCATGCTATCTCATGAACGTCAGAAGCCTCTAATCACCACCACCACCACCACCCCCACCCCCCACCCCCGGCCCTCATCCAAGTGAATACTAGTTTAGGGTGAGTTCTAGAGCAGGGATCAGCAAACTAGGCCACAGGCCACATCCAGCCAACTGTCTGTTTTTGTTTTATGCATGAGCTTGGAATGTTTTTTTAATTTTTAAATGATAAAAATATTCAAAAGAAGAATAATATTGTGTGACATGTGAAAACTATATGAAATTCAAATTTTAGTGTCCATAAATAGAGCTTTATTGGAATACAGCCTTACTCATTCATTTACATGTTGTCTGTGGCTGCTTTCATGCTACAGTGGCAGAGTTGAGTAATTGCAGCAGAAACCATATGGCCCACAAAGTCTAAAATATTTATTATCTGGCCCATTACAGAAAAAATCTACTGACCTCTATTTTAGAGTAGTTAGACAACTGAGCAAAGCTGTTCTGTTGTGTTTTTGCCCATTAATATCTTCTGGTGTGACTGTTAACCCAGTTATATTTAAAGAGCTTTAGTCAAGTTGGAAGCCAGCATTGTTCATTCCTTCAGTCCTGCAGCCTCTACTTGTGCTCCTGCTCTCAAACTTAACTTTATTTAAATACAGCTCTGCTTTGTGTATACACTCACTGTCCTTTTCTTGTGGCAATATTTGGCATTAGAGCCCATCACTTGTTTTGACTCTCTGCCTATAGTATTCATTCTCCTTCCTGGTGCTAAAAGTATTTTATAGTATTTTTTAGGTGAACTTTAAACCTATATCAGAAAATGGAATAATGCTTGTGAGAATGAACAGTTTATTCAGCAGATTATTCCCTATTAGGCAAACTAGGATTGTAAAAAGGTTTACTTGCAGTACATATAAGAGATAAACGAGGCCAACCTCAGCATGTCCTGTCTTTACACTATTCACATACCCAATACGCTCCCATTAGCAACAGCTTTGCTTATACAAAATGGTTCTCAAAGGTAAGAGCGAGATAGATTGGGGTCAACTATTTAAAACCGTGCAAGTTCTTGTGGAATTTGGTAATGTCCATGTCTAGGTTTAGAGACCTAATTGTCACATCTGAACTGGTAATAAGGCTGCATTTAGTGATATTTGTAGCCTTTTGTCTCTGCAGCTTCTGCAGGATTTTTAAAAGCCATTTAATTTCTACTTCACCTACCCTCCCCCCTAGGTTATTTGTCCCTACTCATAAGACATAACTGACTGGATATTAAAACTAAGACATTATGATCAGAGTGAATTGTGACTTTTAAAGTTAGACTTTACTATGCATGTTCTTAGTCAGTGGCACATTTTTCTGGCTTTATTTTGGATTTGTGCAGATGCTCTGCATTCTCTTGAAAGTGTTTGACATTGTGTTGTGGCTGGTGGGTTAATGTGTTGGAGTTAACATTTTATTCTACATTTGATACCTTTTGTAAACTGCCTGTAAGCTGTAGTAACTCTTCATACTGATCTCCCCTTCACTTTTTCATTCCTCTGTAAAATTTCTGTCTTCCACACTTGAGCACACTGATGTTGTCAGTTGGCCGTGCTCTGGTACATCTGCACAGGTCTCCTCCACCAGTGGCCTCCTCCAGGAACCACTTGTTCTCAAAACTTGCCTAGTGGTTCCTCTTGTTACTGTAACAAAGTAATTTGCAAGAAGTGGTATATAAGTGAACAGGCTATATTTAATGAATGTGTAAAGAAAACTGTTTTATGAAAACTGTGTTGAATTTTTAAGAACTACATGATAAGGACAAGTCCTTAAAGAAATTTCTGTTCAGGGACGTCTGAGTGGCTCAGTCGGTTAAGCGGCTGCCTTCGGCTCAGGTCATGATCCCAGGGTATTGAGATCGAGTCCTGCATTGGGCTCCTTGCTACACAGGGACCCTGCTTCTCCCTCTGCCTGCCACTCCCCCCGTTTGTGCCTGCTCTCTGTCTCTCTCTCTCTCTCTGACAAATAAATAAATAAAATCTTTAAAAAGAAAAAGAAATTTCTGTTCAGTGGCCTGGGCTGGGCAAGACAACTGCAAAAGATTGGGAAGAAATTGTAGAAATCTAGGCTTCTGCTTTCCTGTCAGGGAACCCATTGTCAAAAACAATGAAACCCAGGGGCGCCTAGCCAGCTCAGTCAGAAGAGAGAGCTACTGTTGATCTTGGGGTCATGGGTTCAAGCCCCACATTGGGTATAGAGATTACAAAACAAAAACTTCAAGAAAAATGAAACCCATAGTAAGAGATTGATAAATGAATGTAGTATAAGATGTTAAAATAATGTGGTTAGGTATCTTATTTTTTGTTTCTTTGCTTAAACTGATTATTTTCAGTTAATCTGTTATTAGTACTGATCATGGGGATAGGGTCAAGAGTTTTATTGTTATTGGATTTTTTAATAATATTTAGGGAATAACTAATTTATTTACTATTGTAAATGAATTTCGTACAGCAAGAATGCATTCCTGTCTCTCTTAGTTTATTAAATTGTCATTGCTTTTCATTTGTAGTTTTTTTTTTTTTTTTTTTTTAAGATTTTATTTATTTATTTGACAGAGAAAGACACAGCGAGAGAGGGAACACAAGCAGGGGGAGTGGGAGAGGGAGAAGCAGGCTTCCCGCGGAGCAGGGAGCCCGATGCGGGGCTCAATCCCAGGACCCTGGGACCATGACCTGAGCCGAAGGCAGACGCCTAACGACTGAGCCACCCAGGCGCCCCTTCATTTGTAGTTTTATATTGTCTTACAACTTTGTTACATTTTTCTGTGGTCCATCTCTTACTGCCCTTAAAACTCACATGCAAAAAGATTATCTTCAAAGGTTTTTTTTTGTTTTTTCAGGATGAGGAGCTTCTTACATACCTTTGGAAATCTTTAGCTTTTTTTTTTTTTATTAGGATGTTAAATTTTTAAATCCAGTTTTGAAAATGATATTTCCTTTGGTAGATGATAAACCTAATTGGGGAGCTATTATTATTTAACTTTTTAATTGGATAGATTTTTAAGCTAATTATCCCTTAGGATATGCATCTTATGTGGTTGAAGTCCATTTCAGTGTGTTAAATTATTACCATGAAGAAATAAATATACAGAGTTAGAAACTAAATACCACCTGTATCAGCCAGAGTTCAGTCAGGAGACAGAAACCACAGGGGTGCTGGGGTGGCTTAGTTGGTTAAGCGTCTAACTCTTGGTTTCAGCTCAGGTCATGATCTCAGATTGTGAGATCAGCCATGCATCGGGCTCCATGCTCAGCGTGGAGTCTGCTTGAGATTCTCTGACCCTCCCCCGGCTCGTGCACGCGTGTGTGCTCTCTCTCTCTCTCTAAAATAAATAAATCTTTAAAAATAACTGTTGTGGGTTTTTTTTTAAGATTTTATTTATTTATGTATTTGAGAGAGAGAGAAAACACAAGTGGAGGGAGGGGCAGAGGGAGAGGGAGAGAATCCCAAGCAGACCCCTGCTGAGCCAAGAGCCCTACACGGGGCTCTGTCCCACAACCCTGAGACCATGACCTAAGCCGAAATCAAGAGTTGGACACTCAACCAACTGAGCCATCCAGGCTCCCCAACAGTTATTTTTACAGAGAGAATTTAATATGAAGAATTGTTAAATGGGTATGGTGAATTAAAAATGCAAAAAGAGAACACTAAAGTGTCATCGAGGTAGCAATTACAGTCAACAGCTCCTACTCCTAGAGCTGGAGGAACAAAATGAGGAGGTTAAAATTATTAAAACTTAGAGGTGGGGTCCTGCAGAGCTGTGGCTCAGACCTCTGTGAGGGAGTACTAGCTGGCTGGCGTCTCTGACGGGCCCTGTGAGCTGGATCAGTGAGGGTTAGAAAAATCACAACAGGAATCAGGTGCTGGGAGCCTCCTGACAGAGTTGCTAGGGTTTTACAGACAAGAACAGGGAGCCAGAAGGAGCATGTCCCTTCTTCTGTCAGCTTCCATCTTTCCAGCATCCCTATTAACAGACTTTAGCAGGAAGCCATTAAAATCAGCAGAAAAATGGTTTGCCCAATCCTGGCTAGGCCCAGCATCACTGAATATGAAAGATAGGATTTGGAGCTGAAAGTAGCTTAATTACTGGCTCTTAAACAGCTACTACTTCTTAAGTTTACTTTTTTATTGTTTATGTGCAGTAAAGGAAGATTTGTTTGCATATATAAATTTAATTTTAAGGCCCTCATTTCTTTCACATTTGCTTTCCTGAACACTGCAGCATACATGGATCCTCTGCTCTGTTATTTGCCATCATTTATTGACATTTAGTGTCATTTAAAATTGCCATTTACCTTTTTAAATGATTATCTTTTCACCTGTATTTCTTGTGTACTTGCTACTGCATTGAATAAGGATAGGAGGGCTCTGTTCTTACAGTTTGAAGTTTACAACTAGCCTACTTTATAGAGAGTTAATCAACCATTGTTATGGACCTTGACTTTTCTGAAAGATGGTGACTTTTTTTTAATGCTGTCTTATAAAATGGAATGTCTCTCAAAATTATGCCTTTGTTGATATCAAAGGAGTTATATTTTTCATATTTTCTTTGGTGCTAACATGCTTAAACTTTAAAAAAATAAATTTCCTTTTGATAAGCAGGTGCTTCTAAAGAAGGAGGTGCTGGAGCAGTTGATGAAGATGATTTTATAAAAGCTTTTACAGATGTCCCTTCTGTTCAGGTAAGGATACCAGTAAAGTGGCACTCCCCAGGAATATTGCTTGCATACCTGTTCATATAATTACTTTTGTCCCTTTTAAAAATTCTCTTTTTCCTTAAATGACTATGTAAGTAAAATACTTGGCTTATTATTACCAAGCTGTTATTTGTTGGTACAATTAGGTTTTCAAATGATTTTTCTCTGAGGCTAAAATAGAATCCGTAATGAATTATGACATTGCAATGTTCAACTACATCCACTTTTTTTAAGTTGTGATACATTGTTCTTCCTTTTTTTGTTTTGTTTTGTTTTTACCTCCTCCCTTTTTGTCCACTTTATCTCTGTCTCTTTTACAGGCATACCTTTCTCTACCTGGCTGTTGAATATTGGAATTTCTTAGGGGTCAGTTGTGGGCCCTCTCCTCTCCACTTTCTTACTAAGTCATTTCCTTCAGACCCATGGCTTCAGCTCCTGCCTTTACATAGATGACGCATCTCTCTTGAGTGCCAAAATAATTTCTCCACTGACTGTTTACCTGACATGTCCTTATAGATGTCTCAGAGGCATCTCAGATGCAGCCTGTCCAAAATGGGGCTCATGATCTTACCCTTACAAATCTGCGCTTCTAGTGTTTTCTATGTGGAAACCATGACTTACTTCAGTTATAAAAGTCAGAAATCTAGGACTTACTCTACTGCATCAGATTTCTAACTTAGTAGTATTCACACTTCTTTTGCTTATATTATCTCCAAAAAGAATGTTTGAAAAGTTGTCTACCCTCTCACCAAAGTAAATTTTTGACTTTTCTCTTTTTCTAGTTGGGGAGGGGGGAACCTTAAACTGTATTCTAGAGCAATGCATCATAATAAGATTCAGAATGGCCGAGGGGCCTGCCTGCCTTTTGAAATTGGGCAGAAGGACTGTTGTGAGGGGAGTTTGGAGGCAGGAAAGAACTGGCTCAGAATCTTGCAGTAGTCATTCTCTAACAGAATGTTATCTTGACCCCCTCCTACCTCCTCACCTTGTCTCATGCCCTGCTCCCCTTTGTACTGTTGTTGGGGAAATTAATGGCTGTTGAAAGTGAAAGACTCTTTTGATGAAGGTATCTGATATTACTTGGATGGTATCACCAGGACCCCTTTCTCTCCCTCTCTTATTTCTGGATTCCTCCACATGATCTTCCCTCATGGTCAGCAACATGGCTGCAACTGTTTGAGCCTCACACCTTCACTGCCCTCTGTGTCTTTTCTGATTGATCCTGTAAAATTTGTGAGAATCCTTCTGATTGAACTGATTTAGATCACATGCCCACCTCTGAACCTTTGTGATGTAGAGAAATAATGTGCACCAATTGATTATGGTTGGGTCATTGGCTCTTCCCCTGTCCCCCTTTGCACTTTTTACTCCTGTGCTTTGGCCTTCTTTCAGTTTCCTTCTGTCACAGAGTCTTTGCACATGCTATTCACTCTAGGGAAGGCTAATCTCCCTACTTTGCCTGATGATGTTCAACTCATCCTTCGCTCTCAGTTCAAGCTTGACTCTTTCAACTAATTCACACCTCCCATATAGACTTTCATGGAACTGTAATTCTTTGACAGTACTTTCTATTTGCGGTTTTATATCATTTAATTAATTTTTTTCTCTCCCTGACTGGATTATAAGCTCCATAAGGCAAAGACCATGCCTGTTTTTGCTCGCCATAATATCCTTCATGCCTAGCATCGTGCATCCCTGTTATGTGAATATTTAAGTGAGTGAAAGGATAATGGTGTTTTTGGCAAACAGTTGGCTCCTGAGGAAACAAAGTATGTAGCTTTCCTGGCTACAGTGTGGGGGAGCTAACCTAAACCATGTCCTTTTGCAATAATGTATATGAATGCAGTAGGTACATACCTGAAGTCATTTTGAGAAATTAGGCCTATCATTAGTTCTTAGGATATTTGCATCATGTTTTTAAATGACAAAGCATTTTAAGAGTATATCTAAAGTTAGTCATGAGCAGAGAAATAGCACAAGGGTAACAGGTAAGGAAGACAAAGCATTTTACTTTATTGTATATAATGTATATCTATTTTCCATTAATAATGGTGCTAGAATAGGAAATAACGTTATTACTTGAAAGATTACTATAAACATTGGGGCATAGTTTTGATATTGCTTATAGCAAGAAATATTAATGTTACAATTTTGTATCTTTAAGATCTATTCTAGTCGAGAACTTGAAGAAACATTAAATAAAATCAGGGAAATATTGTCAGATGACAAACACGACTGGGATCAGCGTGCCAATGCAGTAAGTTTTTTATTTTTTATTTTGTTATCCTTCTCTTTTTTTTTAATGTTTCAAAAACATGGAAATTCAGTAATATTACTACATGGTATTTGCTTATGAAATAGAGCATATGAAAGCTAACATTTCTTTCTGGAAAACACTTTGAGGTAATAGGAATTTTCTGAGTTAGGGTTAGTTTTTACTGTTTCTGCTGATCCGTGGAGCCTGTCTTACTCGTTTGTTAGTCTCTCCACATGTGCTACTTATTGACTGACCAAGAAAGTGTGAGCTTCACTGATGTCTGGGTGATGGGTTTGTGTGGGTTTACATAGTTGTTCATCAGTAGGCAGTGTTCTCAGTTCTTATAAGGTTTTCCTGTAAAACAGTTCACTTTGCCCACATGCTCGATAATTTCATAGTATTGACATCAATTGATGACAATATATCTGTTTGTCTGGCTTATTTTCTTTATTTTCTCACATATGTCTCTGAATATGATGAATATTTTTCACCTGTGATTTAAAAAGAAAAAAGTCTCCTATCCTTGAGTTAAGAATATTGTATCCTAAATTCCTTGATAAAATATTTGATACTTTTAAAATAATATCTACATTGGCAAAGGACTGTATATTTTAAAATTTGTAAACTTGCCAGATTTACATCTGAGGTTCCAGATGTGTCCTCTAGAAGCCAGAGAAAGGGTTCCATTTTTTTTTAAGATTTTATTTATTTATTTGACAGAGAGTGAGAGAGAGAGCACACGAGCAAGGGCGGAGGGAGAGGGAGAAGCAGACTCCCCTGCCAAGCAGGGAGCCCGATGCAGGCCTCCATCCCAGGACGCTGGGATCATGACTTGAGCCAAAGCAGATGCTTAACCTACTGAGCCACCCAGGCACCCCAAAGGGTTCCATTTGAAGACTTCTGCTCTGAGAGTTCTCAATCTCCATTTTGATTAATAAATCCTATATGGCCCTTTGAAAATTGCCCTTTTTGATGCTACAAACAAAAGATTTTTCAGCTTCTCTTTAATAGGAAGTTTACATATTTTAAGGTATTAAAATATTTTAACAGAAAATGTTGCTCCATATTTGCTAAATATGATTCATTATTCTGTCTTCAGTTCTGAGATTGTCTGAGATAGAAAGACCTCTGTCATAGGTAATCTATGGAGAAACATGACAAATTAAATGTTGTCAATATAAAACACAAACTTTGTACTTAAGAGTTTTTTGTTGGGGTGCCTGGCTGGCTCATTCAGTAGAACATGAAACTCTTGATCTTGGGGTCAGGAGTCCAAGGGGTTGTGAGTTCAAGCCCCGTGTTGGGTGTAGAGATTTTTTTTTTTAATGAGTTTTTTGTTTTACTTCGAAACAACCCTTTTGGAAACACAGGTGGTCTTTTAATTTTTTTAATTAGAAAAGTGACATGGGCTCATTGTAAGTGGAACAGTACAGAAGATTACAAGGAAAAAGTTAATAGTTTACTCCCTATTAAGGAAACAAATGTTTTCATTTTGGAGTATATCCTCTTCTATGTATATGTATGATAAGATAAACACAGTTTTTTTCTCCCACTTCTATAAAAATAAATGAGATCATACTAGATACGTTACTTAATAGCTTGTTTTCATTCACTTTCTTTCATAATTTATGCCCATTCAGTACAATTGCTATAGATGCCAGGCATATAGTAGTTGCTCAGATATTTATTGAATGCAGATCAATATGTGCATATATTTCTTAGTTAAAAAGATACCATGTAATTTATTAAACCATTTCCCATTTGATGGATTTACAGTTTTTTATTTTTTGCTATTTCGACAATATCGCAATAAATATCCTTGCACACATTTATAACAATGGTGTTTTTATTTTTGTAGGTTAAATTTTTCAAAGTGGGGTTGTTGGGTAAAGAGTAGATATAATTTTATTTTAGTGTTGCCAAAATATTTTGAACAAAGGTGTTAGTGACTCATAATCTTACTTACAATAAGAGCATCTCTTCTTTCTCATACTGGAAGCTGTTAAGTCTTTTTAATTTTTGCTAGCCTGATGGAGAAAAATGATACATCTTTGTTGTAATTAGCATTCGCTTATCACTAGTAAGGTTGAGCACATTTTCATATATTTATTTTGCTCAATTTAATATTGGGTTATTTGTCTTTATCTCATTTATTATCATTCTTTTGTATTGTACTTAATATGTTGCAAGTAATTTTTTCCAATCATGTTGTGATTTGTTTGGTTAATCTTGTTTAGGTGCCTTCTGATTTCTCTTCTACCTATGATAGTTTCCCTTATATGCATTAAGATTATATAACTTGTTACAAAATTTTTTCTACTATTGTAATATCTTTGTTATGGTTTTCATTGTCAGTCCATCTGATTTAGTTTTAAAGATCTCTTTAAAAATTTAGAGAACCTCAGAGTTTAACATGAAATTATATATAATAATGGATATGATAGGTAAACTTTTAGCTTCTCAGTATGTGTGAGCACAGATATGCAAATGTGGGTATCTTTTGATTAATGTAATTTTATTAGGTATGTCTGGTGTTAATATGGAAAACATTTGTCAATCCTACATTAAAAAGTAATGCTTAAGGATAGAAATGGGGAGAAAGAGCTATATATTTCACAAAGTGTGAAAATATTAAAATACGGACCTGGCTGACTAGTTGGTCCAGTTGATTCTGTACTTTGGCTTATGGGTGAATATAGTTTCCAAATTTGGCCCTTTTAAAAATAGTCTCCTTGGTAGATAGTGGTAATTTTGCCTGTTTTGAATGTACTTATGCCTCTGAATTGTGTGCTTTACAATGTTTAAAATGATAAATTTTATGTTAATGTGTATTTTACCACAATAAAAACTTTAAAACTTACCCTTAAGACTTTAAAATGTACTTAGCTATTCATACGTTACATATATCCATTTTGTATATAACTAAATCTGTAACATTCTTTTCCAGAAAGCTTTCTTTAGTTTATTTAGCATGTTTATTTATAAGATACATTTAATGCTATTAAAATGTCTGAATATAGTTATAAAAATTTTTAAATTTTTGTTCAAATAATGAAGTTTTGGTAACTTTTTTTTTTTTGGAATTGACACTCTTTATACCAATAATGAAAATTCTCTTTACTTCAGCTCAAGAAAATTCGATCATTGCTTGTTGCTGGAGCTGCACAATATGACTGCTTTTTCCAACATTTACGCTTGTTAGATGGAGCACTTAAACTTTCAGCAAAGGATCTTAGATCCCAAGTGGTTAGAGAAGCTTGCATTACTGTAGCGTAAGTATGTTCTTTCTGTGATAAGTTTTTTTTATGAATTCATTCAGTGCTCAGTCATTCAGTGCTCATTAAGTAAAGCAGGACAACCCCAAAACAGCATGTATATAATCCAAAATTAATTTTTAATATAAATAAAGATTCCATTTGTGTGATTTTTTTTTTTTTTAAGATTTTATTTATTTATTTGACAGAGAGAGCGAGAGCAGGAACACAAGCAGGGGGAGTGGGAGAGGGAGAAGCAGGCTTCCTGCCAAGCAGGGAGCCCGATGTGGGACTCGATCCCAGAACCCTGGGATCATGACCTAAGCTGAAGGCAGACGCTTAACGACTGAGCCACCCAGGCGCCCTCTGTGATTTTTTTTTTTTTAATCTTTCTTAACAACACTATATAAACGTTAAAATGTGGTTATATGTATAAAGCCCATGGGTGCCTTTTTGGTCACTAAGTCTTTAAGAAGAAAATTAATGGGTCTGAGAACTATTCAGTTTTCTCTTTACTAATTTGGATATTAAGCTCTCTATTTCTGATATTTTAACAGTTATCCTGGAATTATAACGTGTCATTAACCTATCAAGATTCTAATGTATTCCGCAGGTTTATATTCTTCCAAAATTCTAGTATGGTACAACACTTAAATTTCTTTTACCTCTACTTCTGATCTGTGTACTGTTGTTATATAAGCATTTCTTTGAAGATAGGGAACACAAAGATGCCCACTATTAATATTTCTAATCAAAATTGCATTAGATGTCCTGGTCAGAATAGGGGGAAAAATCCCAGGAAATAAAAACTATGAGGGTTTGCTAGAAAAGGAACAAAGCTGCCATTATTAACAGATGGTATAATTTATCCATGGAAAACCACAAGAATATATAAACAAATTATTTTAATTAAGGGACTTTAGCAAGATGCTAGATACATCAATATACAAATATAATTGGGTATCTTTTAAAAGCAAAAATAAAAAAACAAAAGTGTACAAAATGTAACCTTGAGAAATATTCCATGGTGAGAGTTCTGCTTCTAGCAATGCTGCAATAACTGGTACAGAGCTAGCTCTCTTGCAAAAATTGGATAAAACATGTGAAACAGCTATTTATAGATAATGGACAGTGGACGGAGCAAGACTGTGATTCTTGAAAGAAACAAATCAGTTGAGCAGTATAATCAGCACAGTTTTGACCTGGAGGTACTTTTTGGACCATGGAGAAGAGAGGAAGCACCCAAGGAGAGCAAGACAGTTTCATGAGTTGAAGAAACAGAGACTGGAGTTTCTGAAAATTGGAGTGGTTAAAATTTACAGTGCAGAATCCTGGAGAGTAAAGAGAGAAACAGAGAAAGAGCTATAGAGAACTGGATAAGGGATCCCATGAGTCTAGCTGAATACGGATCTGTGCATGTGAAAGTTGCAACTCCCTGAGGATGGGAAAGAACTAGTGCTGGAGGCTATAAGGTAAACAACAGTTCCCAGAGCTCATACGGGCTGGGAGAAGTTCAAGTTCTGATGAGTCAGAATGGAGAAACCTAGTTGAATACCCAGGGCATTTGGCAGAGATCCCAGAAAGGCCATTGTATAGGAATAATACTAAATTAGTTTTAAAGTAAGGCTCCTTCTGATAAACTGATAAAGATCAGGCTGATTCCCAAGTACATCACTTGCCTACCAAAATAAAACTCACTCTTTAAAGGAAGACCACCCTATCTAGACATAGGTGGTACCTCCTTGTTTCTGATTTGAGGTTCCTTTTTTTTTTTACGTTTTTATTTATTTATTTGACAGAAAGAGAGAACACACAAGCAGGGGGAGCAGCAGAGGGAGAGAAGCAGGCCCCCCACTGAGCAGGGAGCCCGGCGTGGGCCGATCCCAGGGGATCATGACCTCAGCCGAAGGCAGACGCTCAACCAACTGAACCACCCAGGCGCCCCTGAGGTTCCTTTTTGCCTGCGAGTTTAGACATTAGAAAACTTGAAAGTATAACGGAACACTAAAGGTCTGAGTACCTCTGTGAATCAAGAACCTGAACTTTTGGAGCTAATTGTATCCCAACAGTGTATTTTAAATAAGACATGAATACATAGAAAGTAACCAAAGCTGCAAGCATTGTCAGAACTGTGAGTGATGACAGCATCCTTCTTAAGTGTTCTAACTAAATCATGCAATTAGAGGCTGAATTTAGTTGTTTAGGGTCACCCAACGAACTAGTGTATGATAGAGTTGTATTTTCAGTCCAGAATTCTGAAATGCTACACCAAAGATGTAAGGGAGTATTTCGGACTAAAACGGTAGTGGTACCATTAATAGAAATAGAGATTGTCTTGACGAGTACTAATGTGGGTAAGATTTTGAACTTGTTTGTAAAATATGTTGAATTTAAGATTGATGTTGGGGCATCAGAATAGAAATATATGATGGATAAAGACTAAAGGTCAGAGCAGTCAGGGCTGATGTTTTACCTGTCAAGATAATGGTTAAATTCTGACATCAGATGGCTTCTCTGCGCCATTGTAAAAAGATTATAAAGGGGCACCTGGAGCAGCGTCTGGGCGGCTCAGTCAGTTGAGCGTCCAGCTCTTGATTTCGGTAGGTCATGATCTCAAGGTCTGGGATTGAGCTCCCTGTTGGCCTCTGCGCTTAGTGGGGAGTCTGCTTGTCGCTCTCCCTCCTCATCTGACCCCCCAAAGTAAAAAATAAAATCTTTTTTAAAATGTGGGGGTGCCTGGGGGGCTCAATTAAGCATCCAACTCTTGATTTTGGCTCAGGTCGTGATCTTGGGGTCATGGGATTGAGCCCTGCAGGCTCTGCATTCAGCATGGAGTCTACTTGAGATTCTCTCCCCCCCCCCACGCCCCCCGCACTCTCTCTCTAAATAAACAAATAAATATTTTTAAAAAGAGAGATATGGTAAAATGCCAAATTTCAACTTTGGACTAGACAAAGGGAAGGAAAAACAAGGAAATGAAGTAATATTTGCACTTCCCTTTCTCTTTTGTTTTTCTGTCATTAGAAGTGGTTAAAATAAAAATTTTAAGTTAATTCAGTAAGAGAATATTTTTAAATTATATAGTCCTACCTATACTTAATATTAAAAAAATTTTTTTTTTTTGTCTTCCGTTGTAGACATCTTTCAACAGTTTTGGGAAACAAATTTGATCATGGCGCTGAAGCCATTGTACCTACGCTGTTTAATCTTGTCCCCAACAGTGCAAAAGTCATGGCAACTTCTGGATGTGCGGCTATCAGATTTATCATTCGGGTAGGTTCTTCTCTTCTGTGTTTCTCCTTCACTCTCCCCACCTCTCTATTTTCAATATACTTAAGTAAGTCATTGGTACTTTTTTTTTAACCCCAAAGGAAAATCACTTTTGAATGACTTTTTCTGAAATAAAAGCAATACTTGGTTATTACAGTTATTATAGAACATTTAAATAATACAGAAGATTACCAAGTAAACATGCTTGCATACAGAATATAATATACACAGGTACATGTACTTGTGTGTGCGTGTGTGTTTAAAATTATGTTACAGGTAGGGGCGCCTGGGTGGCTCAGTTGGTTAAGCGACTGCCTTCGGCTCAGGTCATGATCCTGGAGTCCCGGGATCGAGTCCCGCATCGGGCTCCCTGCTCGGCGGGGAGTCTGCTTCTCCCTCTGACCCTCCTCCCTCTCATGCTCTCTGTCTCTCATTCTCTCTCTCTCAAATAAATAAATAAAATCTTTAAAAAAAAAAAAAAAAAAAAATTATGTTACAGGTAGTAACGGACAGATGTAAAACAAAAATGTTATAGGCAGTGGTATGACAGGGAGATTCTTAGTATTTCTCATCTTCCATATCTTGAATGTGCTCCCAAAAAACAGTGTTAAAAAATGAGTCTACCCTCTTGAATTCTGTTCTTCTACAACTAATCACTCCAGCCATTCAATATATACTTTTCCAAACTTCTATGCCTACACAAACTGTATTTATTACAAAATATAAACATAATATTTGTATTTTGCATATATATAAATAATATTTTTTAACTTGTTTTTTAAACTTCATTTACTTGGACAGCTTCCCTTATCCATCCATATAATTCTTCTTAATGTCTAGATTGGTTCTCTGTTAAAGGACAATAACATTAAATCATCCTCACCATTCTTCCCCCTGAAGTTTATGGAGTCCTTTTTCTCCATCCTTTTCCAACATTGTGTATTATCAGTCTCTTAAAGGCCTTATGATTTGATAAATGAAATATTTTTTCATATTCTACTTCACATTTCTTAGATTACTAGAGACATTAGGTATTTTTTTCCTTTCAGAATTCTTCTGTGGATTGCCAGTTTATACTTTGTACATTTTTTCCTCACTGATTTCGAAGGTCTTATGTATCCTATAAGTATATTGATTCTGTGTTATAGATGTAGGTACCAGTCTGTCAGTTCTTCAAATATTGTTTAAGCTATTATCTCTTTATATGAACTTTCAAATTTTTATGTATTGAGACAATGCTCTTTTTGTGGGTTTTGTTATGGTTAAAATGACCTTCCCCATTTCACAATTATAAGATACTCAGTTGTTTGAAACTTTTATAATACTGCTTCTTACATTTAGATCTAAGTGGATTTTGTTTCCTTGTGAAGGATAGGTATCTAATATGATTTTCCCCCCAAATACAAAACCAGTTGACTCGGTGGCATGTATAATTCAGTCTTTTCTTGGCAATGCCAGCATGTTCACATAATAAATTTCCATTAAGTATATGAGTCTGTTTTCTAAACTCCTATTCAGTTTCTTTGATGTTTGTTCTTTCCTAGTAAAGAAATGAAGTTTTGTTTCAATACTGCTGCACCAGAAGGTTGTTTCAGCAGTGAAATCAAATGCCTATTTAGAAAGCTATGAATCCTTTTCTGTTTTAGTATTTTTTTAAGGTTCTCTCAATCCAGCACCTTGGTAACTGTGTTAAAAAGTAGTAGGAATTATTGAGATCTTTGTTTTGTCTTTGAGTCTATGGGAGTACATTAATTATGATGTTTGGTTCAGGTTTCTATGGATACTCTACATTAGATTATGGGAGTTTCCTTCTGTTGATATTTTTGCTAAATTTTGATCAGGAATAGATGTGAAATCTTATCAACTATCTATTTAATATCTTTAGAAATGATTATTTATCCATTGTACATTCATTAACTGAATTTTGGTTGGCCATTGTAAATCATTATACTGCTAGATTCATTTGGCTAATACTTCAGTTAAGATTTTGGCATTCATTTTAATATATGAGTCTTTATAGAATTTCGTGTATTATTCTATTCTTAGGGCTTGCTGACCTTGGAAGTTCTTTAATGACTTTTCTAGTATTTTAGACTCTGGGCACTTTTGTGTTTCATTTTGAATTGTTAGTTGTATTTTCTCAGTATATCCGTTTCATATAGACTTTAAGAATCTTTGGTATGAGGTCGTATACTGTATTCTCTTAAAAAAAAAAAGTCTCTACCACTGTGGTTCTATTACCATTTTTTCTTGTTACAGTATTTTTTTTTACACTTGCTAGAGGCATTATCGTTCTTTTTTTATTTTTTAAGATTTTGTTTATTTATTTGCAAGAGACAGAACGAGTGGTGGAGAGGGGCAGAGGGGAAGAGAGAGAGAGAGAGAGAAGCCGACTCCACGCTAAGCAGGAAGCCCGATGCTGGGCTCGATCCCAGGACCCAGAGATCATGACCCAAGCCGAAGGCAGATGCCCAACCGACTGAGCCACCCAGGCGCCCCGTTTATGAAAGTTCTTTTATAAGCTTCAAATTTTAGTTTTATAGTTTTCAGGGGTGTTCTTCAGCTTTTTTTCTAATCTTTTAGTTCCTATAAGTTTCTTAATTCCTTTCTTTGACTTGTGTTCTCTTCTTTTTTTTTTCCTAGATCTTTGTGGTATGTCCTTAGATAATTTGTTGCAGTTTTTATTATTTAATATTATAAGGCTGTAGGTTTTCTTTTGAGTTTGGCATTAGCAGCATCCCAATGATTTAGATTTACCAAATTCTTTTTATATTTATCACTTGTAATTTTCATTTCAACATTCTCTTTGAATTACATAATGATATTATTTGCATTTTCAGTTGGTTCTTTTGTTACTCTTGTCGTCCTTAGTATAATTTCATTACATTCTGATCAGAGAATTTAGTTAAACAGTTTCTTCTTCAGTGAATGCCTTGAATTTTATTTGTGTCCCAGTACATCCTAAATTTATATAGTTAGTCTTTTAGTACTTGCAGAATATGGAATTTGTTTATAGAGTACTTTGTTCATCTCTAAATCTAGCTTGATATTTCATATTATTCAAAATCTTTATGGTCTCATTTTTTAAAAAGGTACTTTATCTGGCAAATTCTGATTCTAGATTTTTGTCAATTTCATTTCCCTAAACAATTCTTACTTTATGTATGGTCAAAGTTTTTCACTATTACCATTTTGAAATAGTGTTTTTTTTTCCTGTCATTTCTGTTTTCTGTTCATTGTGCTTTTTTTTTTTACCTGTTTCTTATGTTCTTAGAAGTTCCTTATTCTTGATCAGTGTCAAGAATAAAACCTCTGTTTTACTTCACTCACATTTTTAAAAGTTTACATTTTATCTCATTCATGTTGTTTTTCCCTTAACCATTAAATCGAACAAAAACATTTTCACTTTCAGCAATTGAAAATTGTAGTTTTTTGGGTGCGCCAAGGTGGCTCAGTCGTTACGCGTCTGCCTTCAGCTCAGGTCATGGTCCCAGGGTCCTGGGATCGAGTCCCTCATCAGGCTCCCTGCTCAGCAGGAAGCCCGCTTCTCCCTCTCCCACTCCCCCTGCTTGTGTTCCCTCTCTCCCTGTCTCTCTGTCAAATAAATAAAATCTTTAAAAAAAAAAAAAAGAAAGAAAATTGTAGTTTTTTACTTTCATTCCTGACCATTGTTTGTTAGTAAACTCTTATTAACCAGTTTTTAATTGGTTCTGCATAATTTGTTTGATGTAGTGTGTTCTCAATTTTCGTGCATATTTATCTTTGTATGTCTTATTTTTTATTTTTTATTTTTATTTGAGAGAGAGCTTGTGCGCACACATGAGTTGGGGGTGGGGCAGAGGGAGAGGGACAAGCAGACTCCCCATTGAGTGTAGTGCCCAACACAGGCTTGATCTTAGGACCTGAGCTGAAGTCAGAAGCATAACCGACTGAGCATATTTTGCATATTTTGAAGTGGCTTTTCTTTGCCTTTACAGAAGAACTAAAAAATTGGACCTTAGCTTCATACTCCTTTTTCCTCAGAATTGTTTATTTTTCGGGGGCAGCTGGCTGGCTCAGTTGGTAGAGTGTGCGACTCTCTTTTTCTTTTTTTTGAATGCTCCAAAGGACATTTCTTTTTCTTTTTTTTTTTAAGATTTTATTTATTTTTTTAACACAGGGGGTGGGGAGAGAGCAAGCACAAGCAGGCTGAGCGGCAGGCAGAAAGAGAGGGAGAAGCAGGCTCCCCGCTGAGCAGGGAGTCCAACATGGGGCTCGATCCCAGGACCCTGAGTTCATGACCTGAGCCGAAGGCAGACGCTTAATGACTGAGCCACCCAAGTGCCCCTAGTGTGCAACTCTTGATCTCAGGGTTGAGTTTGAGCCCCTTGTTGGGTGTAGAGATTACTTAAAAAGTTAAAAAGAAATTGCTTTTAATTGTTTACTTTTCATTCAGAATTGTTTTCTTAATTTTTTATTGTTTAAGAAGTGAGATACCATTTGTTTCTTTTCTAGAAAAACAAAAATAAAAACTTTAGGAAGCTTTACAGAATTGTCTCTGTGTTAGAATTTCCCTACAGCAGGTCTAGGAGTCTTCCTCCATTAGTGGTATCCTTGCACACAGTGGATAAGGATTTCTGACGAAGATGAATTTTCCTTAAATTATGTTAGTTTTCATGGATCATTTATTTATTGCTTCTGTTTTGTCAGTTTTTTTTTCTTCTGTTAGTCTTATTATACAGATTTTGCAACCTCAGTATCATTTATCATTTCTTGAATTTTTTGTCTTTTGCCTTATAGCTGTATATGTTCTCAAGAAAAATATCTTTTAATTCTACTTACATGACAGTATCCATGTTGTCATTCTTAGGCTTTACACATCATAACATTGCTTTCAAATTTCTCATTTTTCATAAGCTTGCTTAATGTTATTGATATATTATTCTGTCATCTCAATGAAAATACAAATCAGGTGGTTTTTGTTGTTTTATGTTATTTCCTGTTTTCTGTATTGTGTTTGCCTCCCAGAGGACTGCTTCCTTAGATTGCTATATTTGATTTCTAATTCTTCTTTTAATTCTAAAGAATCTTTGTATTTTTCAGTTATTGACTTGTATTAATACATTAAAATCTAAATCGTCTGACTTGATGTTTGGTTGAAATGCTTCACCTGTAACTATGAGGTTCACTTTTTATTTTCCTTTGGTACAGCTCCCCCTGAATATGGTGTAGTAATAGGTCAGTGTATCTCCCCATCCCTGCCACTGTGTTGAATGTGGGCTAATCAGCAGTAGGGTTTTGGGGAGGTTATGAGAGAGAGGAAAAGGATGGTAGGTAAGACCTATATAGTGTGTTGTGACTGGGGAGTCTCCTTGGGCTATAAGTCCATAGCCATGTTTGGAGAATGGGTTCTTCCGGGTGCTGTAGGAAACAAGTCCACACGGCCCTTCCATGCTGAGTGTTGTATAATTCTCATTTTGAAAACTGCAGGTCTATAGGTAGTTTTCCTCTGTAATAGCTGAAAAAAGTTTGCACTTTTATTTTGGTTGAGTTAGTTATAGCAGACACAGATGTGATACATATTCTCCTTCAGTGAAAGACTTGTTTTTCCAATACTGTAAGCACTACTGGCAGACAGTTTTTAGTGGCCTCCTTTTCAAGGATTGCCTCAGCTGTAGAGAGCTGCCTTTTCCAAGGTCTTGTGCCTTCCCTTTATGGCCCACATCCAATAACTGATTAATGTGGAAGTATAAAGTTTTGGCCATTTTAAACTAATTCAAGACTATTCTGAAGGGCCATTTTAACTCCAGAGCTCCCTAATGGCTTTTAGTGAAGATATCCTGTGGCTAAATCAGATTGATTTCTTTGTCTGCCAATTCCTGCTTCCTTCACCACCCTTCCACAGGTGTTGATTCCAAGGGCACTTCTTAATATCCTGTATGGGAGACTTCATGTCAGAGCCTGCTTTCTAGGTAATCCATCTTGTACCATTAGCTCAGAAGAAAAAGTAGGATATTTGAAGCATCAAATATGTATGTTTAGATTACTATTTTATTCTTCTGTCTCCTGTGCACTTTTTAGTGTTTACTTCACTAAAGAAGAGTGTTTAAGAATTACTGATAGAAATCAAAAGATTATATCTGTTGGGCACCTGGGTGTCTCAGTCAGTTAAGCATCCAGCTCTTGATTTCAGCTGAGGTCATGATCTCACTTGTGGAATCCAGCCCTGCATCATGGACTCTGCGCTTAGCAGGGAGTCCGCTCGAGATTCTCTCTCTCCCTCTCCCCCTCGCACTGGCACACGCTCTCTCGTTCTCTCAAATAAATAAATAAATCTTGAAAAAAGAAAAAAGATTGTATCTGTTGAACTTTACCTGAATTCTAGACAGCTGTGGTTCAGTCACAGTGAAGGTTACATTAAAATCACCATTTCCAAGTGCATTCCCAGTAGTTAGATGTGCAGATTCACTCTGCTTACTTGCTTTGATGACTTAGTAGTTATTTTTTCCAGCAGCAGTAGCCATGGCACCTCAGAGAGCATGATAGATGCATGCCCACTCCCTCTAGTGCTCCCTCCCCAGAAATACACTGTCCTAACAGGTCTTTGCAATTACACTATTAACTTCTCTTTCTAATATAGTATTTCAGCCACACCTGCCCTTCTGAAACTATATCATCATTACCGTTACTTTAATTGGAGAAACTGCTTGACAGTCTTAATTTCTTTCCAAATCTGATTTTATGGGTTTTTTTGTTCTGTTCTAATATATCTAAATGCTGGGTTGTAAGGCAAATAGAAGAAGGGATTATATGAAGTAGACAATATTTTTCAACCTTTCTAAAACATCTTTTTCAGCATACTCATGTACCCAGACTTATACCTTTAATAACAAGCAATTGCACATCAAAATCAGTTCCTGTAAGAAGGTAAGTTTTGAGGGAAAAAAATTCTTAGTATAGCTTTAATATTGTATTATGTTTAATTGTTATTCTGGTGCAAAAATTAGTTGTCACTGATTTCTTGCCTTCTAGAAACCTTAGTAAATTTTTTTTTATCTTATGTCCTATAAGGAAAAAGGAATGAAATGATCATTATAACCACTCATGTTTCTCAGTTTTATCATATTAAGCTTTGATTTCTTTGGGCCACTGGTTGCCTGGTTTTCAGAGAGGATGGAGTCTAGAGTCAGGTCTTTGCTAGAGTCCCACAACTGCCATTGAATCACTGTCCTACCTTGGGCAATTTAAACTGCTCTGAACTTCAGGATCTACATAGGTTAGTAGGGCTAATGATATTGATCCCATAGAATTGTGAGGATAAAATGAGATAGATACACATTAGTAGAATTCAGTGTAGTGTTTGGAACAGAGTAAATAGCCATATCAGGTCAATCTGTCAGTCTCTCTGTCTCTCCTTATGATTTCTACTGTTTTAATGTCATCACTGTCACCAGCAATACTAAAGACAACAAAAACAAGATTTGTACATTTGATGTTTAAGAAAATTGTGAAGAATCAGGGACGCCTGACTGACTCAGTTGGAAGAGCATGTGACTTGATCTCGAGGTCATGAGTTGGAGCCCCATGTTGGGTATTCACAGTACTTACTTAGTTACATAAAGAAATACATACATACATACATCACACATACATACATACATACATACATACATACAAAAGTTGAATCAGGGGTACCTGGGTGGCTCAGTTGGTTGAATGTCCAGCTTTTGGTCTTGGTTCAGGTCTTGATCTAGGGGTCATGAGTTCAAGCCCTGCATTGGGTTCCATGCCGGGCATGGAGCCTACTTAAAAAAACAAAAAAGAAAGAACAAGAAAACAAAATTGTATCATACCATGTGATTTCACTCATATGTGGAATCTGAAAAACAAAACAAATGAACATTCAGAAATACAGAGAACTAATGGTTGCCAGAGGGGAGGTGGATGGGCAAAATAGGTTGCAGGGGATTAAGAGATCCAATTTGAGTTATAAAATGAATAAGTTACAGGGATGTGTAAAGTGCAACATAGGGAATATAATCAGTAATATTGTTTAACTTTGTATGGTGACAGGTCATAACTATAGTTGTTGTGGTGAGCATTTTATGTCAAATCACTATGTTATATACCTGAAACTAATATAATATTGTATGTCAAGTACAATTAAAAATAAACTTTAGAAATAAATAATTTTAAAAATAAAGACATTTAAGTACCATATTTTATATGCTAATTTGGTACCTGTACCCATCTTTTTTGAATTCATATTCTTTTCTTGATCTCAGTTTCTTAACTATTTTAAAATTATGTTGGCTTGATTTATTTTATTCAAAAACCATCTTAAACAATTTTTGCAAGACAGTAGACATAAGAAAATAACTACATTTTTTTATATTTGCAATGAAAGACATTTGGTTCACAACAATTTAAACTATAGTCCTATCTGATCATGTTTTGATATTATTTCTATTGCTATATGCTTATAAAATCTGTTCTTATTCATTTGGTCATTATTGTTTCAATAAATATTGTTTGAATAACAAAGAAAATTGAAAAAACTCTTTTTACTTGATAAATATGTATTTAAGTACTTTGACTGCTAGGAAGAAGCCGAAAGAGACATTGTTGCCTTTAAGTGATTCAGAGTTTTGGCAATAGTTGTTTGATCACTGATCTCTTAGGTCCGAGGTCAGCAAATGACAGCTTACTGGTCAAATCCGGCCAACAGTCTAGTTTTATACAGCCTGCAAGCAAAGATTATTTCACATTTTTGAAGGGTGGTTATAAAGGGGGAAAGAAGAAAAATATGAGGTAGAGACTTGTATGTGGTTCACAAAGCCTAAAATATTTACTGTCTAGCCCTTTACAGAAAAGGTTTACCAATCTCTGTCTTACATTGAGGAAAGTGGTAATTGGAGAAATATTAATGTGACAGAGAGGAAGAGTCAAGAAATGCATCATAAAATTGCCTTGAAAACGGGGAGCAATTCAGTAACTGTAGGGGAATTTTGTGGGTGTAACCTACGCAGAGATGTAAGCTTGCTGAGCGCTGCAGAGCCATCAGACAGGCCACTGAGGCCAGAACACATGATAAATGGAAAGTCTCAGTAGGAAAAGAAGCTAACAGGGTGGAGGGGCTGTGTAGGGAGGGCAGGATTAGGTTGAAGTCAGAATATAGAGGGCTTTGAATGTCTACAAAGAGAAATTTTGACATTGCTCCATACTTTGACAGTTTTTGGTGAGGAGGTAATGTCATCCATCTTAGTTTTTATTTCAGCTATGACCAATGATTAAAAAGGGACAATGAAAAGTATGGGTTTAATTAAGTAGGAATTCTTATAGCTTATATAAGAGGGGCAGGGTCTGAACTAGAGCTGTATTGATGATAATTGACTGAGGCTTTATTCAGGAAATAATTCAAGTGATTTTGGGTGTAGAAATGAGAATTTGATCATTGGATATGGATGAAGAGGTGATATCAAGTGCTTCAGACTGAGTTCTGGAATCAGAATGCCAGGGTTTAGGTCCTGTCACTTTAGGCAAGTTAATTTAACCTCCCTGTTTTCATTTTTTAAACTGTATAATATGGGCTATAAAAGACTGGATTCGAGAGGGTAAGAATTAATTTGTTTTTTGTAGGTAGTGTTTGAGTTGATAGTCTCCGCCTATGTAGGGATGTCCAGTTCAACCATGAACTGCTTGAAACTTTGACTTAACAGCTGAATCGAAGAACCAGTGCTGGAGTTAAAGGCCTAGATGTGAGAAGCATAGCTAATAGTCACAGCTGAGGGCACAAATACAGATGTTGTTACCCAAGTAAAGACTATGAAAGAGAAGTGGGCTAAGATCAGCACCAACCATGTGAGCACCTATTTAAGGGAAGGTGGAGGAAAAGTGTTAATAAAAGAAGAAAAAGAGGGAACAACTGTGTCATCAGATGCCAAGAACGAAGAGAAGCTCAAGAATGAGACAGTTAAAGAAGTTGAGAACTAGAGGTCTTAGGAGAAAAGATAGAAATACTTGATTAAAAATTATGCATATTTAAGAAAAGCAGAAATGGAAGATCCATGCCATCTTTCTTGGTCACCATTGTATATCTTCAATTTCTAGTGCAGAGTAGGTGTTTGACAAGTATTTTTTAAATTAAATGAATTAAATTTTTATATTTGACAAACATTTTAAGGTAAAATCATGGGGAACCCTGAAGGTTTTTTGAACTCTTTAGCGTAGGAATAGTTGGAGCCTTAAAGTAAGTTAAGTATTTGATAGTTAAGATAACTAAAAACATGTGTTATACTTTAATTCAGAGAACAAAGTTCAGTATTATAGAAGAAACTGATTAACATTTAAATTAATATAACTTAATATGTTATAACACTTGGTTATAATTAACTTTTATTTTTCAGGCGTTCATTTGAATTTTTAGATTTATTGTTACAAGAGTGGCAGACTCATTCACTGGAAAGGTATGCATTGACTCTTCCTTTCCCACTTCCTTCTTCTCCCATTGTCACCAGTTCTTTAGAAGTGGATGGCTTTTGGGGCGCCTGGGTGGCTCAGTTGTTAAGTGCCTGCCTTTGGCTCAGGTCATGATCCCGGGGTCCTGGGATCAAGCCCCACATCGGGCTCCCTGCTCAGCGGGAAGCCTGCTTCTCCCCCTCCCACTCCCCCTGCTTGTGTTCCCTCTCTCGCTGTGTCTCTCTCTGTCAAATAAATAAATTAAAATCTTAAAAAAAAAAAAAAAGTGGATGGGTTTTGCATTATTTCTCCTTTTGCTTAAAAGTTATTTGTACTGGTTTTCCTTTAAAGCTGTGATGTAGTGTGGCTCCTCTTACTCGGTGCAGCTGTGATTTTCTTCTTTATTTGTGAGTTGAGTGAGGATCTCTTAAGTAGAATGGGGTTATAAAAGGTTAAATTGGGCAGAAATTTTAAAATGTATCTCCAGACAAGTGACCTAGGTTTCCTGAGGTGTAATTAATCAAGTAATGAATGATTTAAGATAGAAGGAGGGCCCTTCTTTTCAAAAGAAAGAGATTTTAAGAAGAGATTCATTGAGAGGTTTCTCTGTACCAGTTGTCAGGTGTCATTGGTCAGGAATATACTGGGTGGTGTCTAATGTAGCTCTGAGATGAACAAGAGGAAAATGTGCACAGCTAGTTGGTCACTAGCTAGTTGGCTATTTGCATGGTAGTAATTTCAAGTTTGAAGCTTGGGGTATACCTGCATTTACTATTGAATACCTTGCTGATTTTCCATTTTCATGGAAATCGTTAAACCTATTTATAGCCCATTTTTAAAAAAATAGAGTTTGTTGTTTAATGTAGGCATGATATAATTCTAAGTTTCCTTTAAGTTCTTTTGTGGCAGCTACTATTCAGTTAGGTCAGATCATAACTAATCATACTATTAGCAAATCATTTCTACATTGGTGGGTTGGTGAGGAACCACACCAAAGGGTTTTTTTTTTATTCATTAAGAATTTAAAATGTGAGTACTATACTTATATACATTATCTGGACTCCTTGTAAACATAATTATATTCAACTTTTTAATGTTTGACTTGTCAAGGAGGAAACCATACATGAATGAAATGTGTGGGGTGGATTATGAGAAATCTTAGATTTGTTATTGCGCACTAATCTTTTTATCTCCCCTGCCCCTTTGTGACTGATGTGTAACATAGAGGTAGTAAGTATAATTTGTGGTGAAATATAGTTTTACTCATGAATCTAAAGGTGCTTTGGGGCACCTGGTTGGCTCAGTTTGTAGAGCATGAGACTCTTAATCTCGGGGTTGTAAGTTCAAGCCCCATATTGGGTGTAGAGATTACTTAAAAATAATAAAATCTTCAGAAAAAATAACATGTTTTGTTTTATAGACATGCAGCTGTCTTGGTTGAAACTATTAAGAAGGGAATTCATGATGCTGATGCTGAGGCCAGAGTGGAGGCAAGAAAGTAAGTCTATAATGTATTTTTGTGACAGTTTTAATGTACTTGGATCTTTACTTTGAAAGGAATTATACTGGAAGAATGAAAATATCACGTGTCTCAAGTATTCTACTTGATTAGCTCTTTAGTAATTTCGAGATAGATTTTTCTCCATTAAATCTGTACTAGATATATGGGACCCTGGCTAGCTCATTTGGTAGAGCATACAACTCTTGATCTCAGGATTGTAAGTTTGAGCCCTACATTAGGTGTAGAGATTACTTTTAAAAAAATCTGTACCAAATGGCTAACAGTTGACTTCACATTGTCATTTGTATAATCATCATTATTCCTATTTCATCATAACATCCTCACTTTCATTATGAATAAAAATAGCTCTCATTTACTGAGAATGTGCTAAGTACCTGATACTGTGGGGTACTTGGTATACATTACTATCTAATCTTGAAAATGATCCTCCAAATGTGGTATTTCTATAGATTGGCAACAGAAGTTTGGACATTTGGGGGTTAACTCCAGGCCACACAAACTGTAAGGAGCACAGCCAGATTTTGAACGGAGATCTGCTTTTCTCAAAAGCCTACCGGCTTTCCACCAAAACTTGTTAAATTTAGAAAGTATTCACTTGAGGGGTGCCTGGGTGGTTCAGTTGGCTAAGTGTCCAACTCTTGGTTTTGGCTCAGGTCACGGTCTTGCAGACGTGGGATCAAGCCTCTCCTCAGGCTCTGCGCTCAGTGCGGACTCTGCTTCAGATTCTTTCTCCTACCTCCTCTGCCCCTCCTCTCTCTCTTTCTCAAATAAATAAATAAAATGTTTTTTAAAAAAGTATTCACTTGATATGTGGTAGATATATTAATATGGTCTCATCTTCATTCTCAAATGTACATATTTTATGTGAAGCTATTACTTTATGTTCTTTTTCCCTTTTTTGTTGTTGTTTGTTCATTTGTTTTACAGGACATATATGGGTCTTAGAAATCACTTTCCTGGTGAAGCTGAAACATTGTATAATTCCCTTGAGCCATCTTACCAGAAGAGTCTTCAGACTTACTTAAAGAGTTCTGGCAGTGTAGCATCTCTTCCACAATCAGACAGATCCTCATCTAGCTCACAGGAAAGTCTCAAGTAAGGTCATAGAAATGATATTACTGATTTCTTCCTCTCCAATTTCCTGTAGTTTCTTAAATTAGATGATTGAATATCTGCTTGCTTTCACTTGAAGCCTTGAAAGAATGATAACTGGAATGTGCAGTTGACCCTTGAACAGTAGGGGTGCCTACCCATAAAGTTAAAAATCTGCATATAACTTGACTCCCCCAGAACTTAACTACTAACAGCCTACTGTTGACTGGAAGCCTTACTGAGAACATAAACAGTCGATGGACACATATTTTGTATGTTGTATATATGTTATGTACAGTATTCTTACAATAAAGGAAGGTAAAAAATGTTATTAGGAAAACCATAGGAAGATAAAATACATTTATAGCACTGTACTGTGTTTGTTGAAAAAAAATCTGCATAGAAGTGGACCCACACAGTTCAGATCTGTGTTGTTCAAAGGTCAACTATACTTACTTTTTTGGCCTGTGTCTCAAGGGTTGGATTACATGGTGGTGTAACTTCTTTTGGGGTGAAGAGTTTAGTGATTCAAATTTTGTTTCTGTATGTTCATGTCTGTGAAAAATATTGGGAAACACTGATTTATATACATTTTTTAATAACCCCAAAATAGTTCATACAGTAAGCAGCCTATTTCTGGGGCATTATAATGGAGGAATGGTAGTGGGGATTCAGAAGTCATCTTCAGAACTGTGACACAGCACTGTGTGACTAGTAAAAATACACTGCTTTCCTGCCTCATCTTTTGCACAACTTAAAACTTCAGCAAATCCCTCAGGGGGGGCAAATTCCCTAGTATCTGACTCACTTCTGTGTAGTTCCATTCTCATAATTATGTTGGCTTCCTCAAACCCTTGCTGCCTTGGCAGCCTTAACTCTAATTTTCTCTCTCTCTAGCCCTATGAGGTTGCTAAAATTTCTAGTGCCATCTCTACTCCCAAGCAGTGGCCTCAAATATCTGCAGCTTTCCTGACAGAATGTGAGCTTACCCCTATGTGATTCCTGTCCCTTTGAGACTTGGACCCCACAAAGACTGCTGCTTGCCTTGGCAGCTCTCTGATGTGGGAGGGAGACCAGGGTGAGGCAAGTGAGGCAAGCTAGGGCACAAGACTCAAGGAAGCACTCCCAGGGTCTTATGGGTACTGGACTAACATGCAGTGACTTAAAGGTTTTCAGAATAAAAGCAGATAAAATCCGATTTCAGTATAATTATTGTAGAAATAATTAACCTATCCAAACTTCTGTTTAAATTTGTGATAAAACCTTCACTGCAAATGAGCTTTGTTGTTTTTTTTTTCCCTTTTATTTACTTTGCTCAAACTTTAAAGTGCCTACGAATCACCTAAAGATCTTGTTAAAATGCAGAATCTGATTCAGTAGATCTGGGACGGGGCCTGAGATTTTGCATTTTTTAACATATTCCTAGGTGATACCTTTGCTTTTTGAGTATGGACTGTACTTTAAGTAGCAAGTATCTAAACAGGATATTTTATCTTATTTCAGTATTAACATCTTTAAACATAAACAACTTTTAAGTTCTGTGAACCTTGAAGTGGTCTGCCTCAGTCTAATAGAATAAGTTTTAAGGGCCAGTTATAAAAACAATACAATACTGGATTTAATAACCAACTACCAAATTTACAATTTGATAATAATGACTTAAAGAATATTTTTCAATAGCCTGCCGTTAACCTGTTTGGAATCTTTGCTTCTCTCTTCCCCCCACTTTTAAGATTTATAGATATACTTTCCTAATCCCCCTTACATACAAAGATAATCAAAAAAGATACTAAAAGAGATGGTGGATTCTTTGAGATGATTTGAGCTGTTTTGCTTTCTAATCATGTTATCCTCAGCAGTAGTTCTTAGCTTCATTTCTCTTACGCCATGCAGTAACGCTCGGTAGCACTGCTATAGGTGGTCTGATAACCTACATAATAACTGCATGAATTGCCAGTGGCCACAGCCATTATGGCGTAGGTGAAAGAGGCTTTGGTCATGCTGAATTCCCTGTGTGCTAGTGATAACTCTCTCTCTCTCCTTCTAAGGAAAACATCTTGGAATACAAGTGTTGGAGTGTGCTTTATTGTATCCTCTATGGTGAGCACTGTAATGGGTGCTGAGGACCAGAGTGAACAATAGCAAGCTGGTTGCCTCTCTTTGTAGAGCTTACAGTCTGTTCATCGCTAGTTATTTCATTTTTGCTTCACGGCTAACTGAGATACCACTGATATGTGACAACGACTGTTCTAAAATGATTTGTAAAAGGAAAATTAAAATTTAGAAGTAAACTGTTCAGAAAACTCAGTAGTATTTCATTAATTGTTTTGAGAGGAGTAATAAATTACATCTTCTTACTAAAAGTCTTTCTTATTACCTTGCAGTCGCCCTTTTTCTTCCAAATGGTCTACAGCAAACCCATCAACTGTGGCTGGAAGAGGTAAACTGCCTTTCTAAGCAAGAGTCATAGCATATTTTACATAGAAACCTAATACCACATATATATACGTTGTAGCTGTGTTTGTATACTATATACATACACTACACATAATATGTACAATGTAATGTATACAACATATATACATATTACATAGTATACAGCATAATCCAAGTTCTCTGAAGCACCGCTTACCCTTACTGATGCACTCTGTTTTCTCTTGTTTCAGTTCTTTACAGTGCTGGTCATGACCCACTCTGTTGATTTCGCCTAGTCATGGATCATAACTCAGAGTTTATAAAACTCTTTATAAAACTGAAAAACTAAAGACCAGAAATTTAATGACTTAATGTGCGTTGCCTAAGAGTGGTAGAATCTGCATTATTTTCTGAATAACCGTATCCTGGAATAGTTCTCCTTGCATTTTTCTGATAGTAAAAAAAATAACAGTGCTGCCATTTATTTATCATACAGTGCTTCATTTTCATGAATCAGTCATGAACATCATCTCTTCATCTACAAAACGGTTGTATGAACTTTACAAAGGATAGGTGCTTTTTTCCCATTTTATGGAAGAGGAAAGTGAGGCGGAGAAATGTTGAGAAAATTGTCCAAGAAGATGTAGTTGTAACAGGGTTGAAACGGAAGCATTCTTACTTTAAAATACTATAAAGTACTTTCTAGTGTTCGTTTGTACCCTGCTTCCTTTTTGACCATTTGTCATCATGGATTAGCTCGTGATGGTTTCAGGTTTATATAATTTTCATGCTGTTTGCAGTGATTTAAATAACATAGGTTACCTATGCTTTGTTTCCCATAGTATCAGCAGGCAGCAGCAAAGCCAGTTCCCTTCCAGGAAGCCTGCAGCGTTCACGAAGTGACATTGATGTGAATGCTGCTGCTGGTGCTAAGGCACATCATGCTGCCGGGCAGTCTGCACGAAGTGGGCGGTTAGGTGCAGGTGCCCTGAATCCAGGTTCCTATGCATCACTAGGTAAGACAGCTAAGTATGGGGTATTGTACATTGTTTGCTCCCTGGTCTCAGTGAAGTCAGGACGATGGTGATATCTTAATCATTTCTATTTCATTCTTGCTAGTAAAGGATAGTCCATATGTTATAATATGAATCTATACTTAGAACACAATTCTAAGTATTTAAACTACCTTGTTTCTACTTTTTCCATTGTTATCCTGCTAATCATCTTGATCAGAGGGACAGTTCTTGATTCCATGTTTGCCTGTAGAATTTTCATAGTTCTGCACTATTGCCACACTCAATTACTGGTTACTAAGGGAGTTGGGAAGGGCATTGGCCTTGTATCCAGCTTCTGTTTCCTTACCAAGAAGTTAAAGCCTTTTGGGGATCTGGGAAAAATGCAAAGCTTAATTAAAATCAAAGTTTAAACATGTATTCCCAGAGCTATTTGGGATAATAGTAATAATAATAATTTATGTTTATCGACTTTATTATAAATTTTTTTCGTCTATCTATCTATCTTTCTCTCTATTTAAGTAATCTCTACACCCAGCGTGGGGCTTGAATTTATGACCCCAGGATCAAGAGCTGCGTGCTCTTCAACTGAACGAGCCAGGCATCCCTGTGTTTATCAACGTTAAAAATTTGAGGCTAGTTATTCATATTGCTTATCTCTGTTTTGTGCTTCATTTTTCTTTCTTTTGGGTAGAACACTAGGCAGGCAGATCATTGGAACACAGTAGGAAGTGCAGAGATATTGGGATGAACTGTTGTACATGATAAAGTTGGCACAACTACATTGGGTGAGGAAAGGATAAATAATTCAGTAAAAGGTGTTTAGACACATGGTTTACAGTTTGGTATAAAATTAAGTTAGAACCATTTTTCACACCATATAAAAATTTATTCCAGATGACTAACGAGTTGAAAAGCAACTTGATGAAACCAAGTAGTTGTGTATTCATCTAATCTCAGGTTGGGGAAGGAATTTCTAAACATAAATGCCAAAAAGCCACAAGGGAAAAGTCCCTCTGATTTAAATATTAAGTGTGAAAATATAAAATCAAGTGGCTGAAAACTTAAAGGGGAAAACGTTTTTTCACATACTACCAAAAAAGCTAAAATGTCAGCAAGTTTTATAAGTCTATGAAAAATGGGCGCCTGGGTGGCTCATTCGTTAAGCGTCTGCCTTCGGCTCAGGTCATGATCTCCGGGTCCCTGGATCAAGCCCCGCATCGGGCTCCCTGCTCTGCGGGAAGCCTCCTCCTCCCTCTCCTACTCCCCCTGCTTGTGTTCCCTCTCTCGCTGTCTATCAAATAAATAAATAAAATCTTTAAAAAAAAAAAATAAGTATGAAAAACAGATGAGCTTATTTTTATAGAAAAATATTTATGTATATCAAAATTGTCCCCCCAGAACACCAGAACAAGTGTTGAATCTTAGCTGGAATCAAACAAGTGCAAATTGAAAGAGCTGTAAATATAACAAAAAAGTTAGGCTTAGTGCCTACTGCTGATAAAGAATGTAGTTAAAAAGTGCTGATGTGAATTAAACATGGAACACTTTTTCTAAGTGGCAATTTAGTAAGACCCATAAAGCTTTTCTTCTTTTTTTATTATTGAAATAAAACTGACATACAGTCAATTTTACTACTACATTGTAATTTACTACTACATTGTAATTTACTACAATTATACTAGTTTCACAGGTACCACGTATTGATTCAACAATTCTATACATTACTCAGTGCTCACCACAATAAGTATAGTCACCATACAATGTTATTGAACTCATGAAGCTTTTTAAATGTTCAGAATTCTTTTCTTTTTTTTTTTTTTAATTTTTTTAGAGAGTGCAAGCATGAGCAGGGTTGGGGAGGGACACAGGGAAGGGGAGAGAGAATCTTAAGCAGATTCTACACCCAGCGCAGACTCCATTGCAGGGCTCACACAACCCTGAGATCATGACCTGAGCCAAAATCAAGAATCGGATGCTTAAATTGCACTGCTGGGTATTTACCCCAAAGATACAAATGTAGGGATCCGAAGGGGCACATGCACCCCGATGTTTATAGCAGCAATGTCCACAATAGCCAAACTATGGAAAGAGCCAAGATGTCCATCAACAGATGAATGGATAAGATGTGGTATATAGATACAATGGAATATTATGCAGCCATCAAAAAAAAATCTTGCCATTTGCAACAACGTGGATGGAACTAGAGGGTATTATGCTAAGTGAAATAAGTCCATCAGAGAAAGACAAGTATCATATGATCTCACTGATACGAGGAATTTGAGAAACAAGACAGGATCATAGGGGAAGGGAGGAAAAAATGAAATGACGAAACCAGAGAGGGAGAAAAACCATAAGAGACTCTTCCATCTCAGGAAACAAACTGAGGGTTCCTGGAGTGGTGGGGGGTGGGAGGATGGGGTGGCTGGGTGATGGACATTGGGGAGTGTATGTGCTATGGTGAGTGCTGTGAATTGTGTAAGACTGATGAATCACAGACCTGTACCTCTGAAACAAATAATACATTATATGTTAAAAGAAGTAGAAGGTAGTAGGAAGGGAAAAATGAAGAGGGGGGAATTCAGAGGGGGGGAAGAACCATGAGAGACTATGGACTCTGAGAAACAAACTGAGGGTTTTAGAGGGGAGGGTTGGGGGATGGGTTAGCCCAGTGATGGGTATTAAGGAGGGCACGTATTGTATGGAGCACTGAGTGTTATACACAAACAATGAATCATGGAACACTACATCAAAAACTAATGATGTAATGTATGGTGACTAACATAACAATAAAATAAAATTAAAAAACAAAAAAAAGAGTTGGATGCTTAACCGACTGAGCCACCCTGGTGCCCCTAAATGTTCAGAATTTAGATCCAGTAATCCAGTGTTTATAGATAATTATGCCAAGAAATAAAAAAGAATATTCATCACATTTTTAATAATAGATGTTATTAAAGTCAACCTTGATATGTAACAGAGGGGGTATGATTGAATTATGGTATGTTCTTATAAATACTGTGCAGCCATTAACAAATAATATTTTCAACAAAGATCAAATGATACTATCAAACAATGTGATAATTTCATCATTTTGTATAAAATTATACATAGATAAATATACATACACTAGACAAAGATATTAACAAAGATGTCAACAGTGGGTTGTTTAGTGCTTTTAATTTTCATAAAACTTTTCTGTATTAGAGACATTACTTTGCTAGGAATGCAATGTTATTTCAGTATATGAAAATGAACCAACTAAATACACTTTATTAATAGAATAAAGGACAAAAACCACGTAATTATTTCAGTAGATGCAGAAAAGGCATCTGACAAAGCCCAACACCTTTTCCTGATTAAAAAAATAGTCAACAAACTAGGAATAGAAGGGAAATTTGTGAACCTGATAAAGACCATCTATGAAAAATCCATAGCTAACATCATACTTCATGTGAAAGAGTGGATGCTTTCTCCCAAGATCAACAATAAGATAAGGATGTCCACTCTTTATTTTTTATTTTTTTGGCGTGGTTGGACTTTTAAAATCTTTTTTTTTCTTTTCTTTTTTTTTATTATGTTAATCACCATACATTACATCATTAGTTGTTGATGTAGCGTTCCATGATTCATTGTTTGCATATAACACCCAGTGCTCCATGCAGTACGTGCCCTCTTTAATACCCATCACCAGGCTAACCCATCTCTTGCGCTTCCTAACAACATTACCATGGAGGTTCTAGCCAGGTCATTAGGGCAAGCAAAAGAAATGAGATGTATCTAGATTGGAAGAAAAGTAAAACTGTCTGTATTTGCAGAAAACATGACCTTATATAGAGAAAATCCTAAGGAACCCACAAAAAAACTTTCAGAGCTTAGTAATGAGTTCAGCAAGGCAGCAGAGTACAAGATCAATATTTAAAAATCAATTGTATTTCTAAATGCTAGCAATAAACAATTTGAAAATAAAGTAAGAAAATGATACCAATTTATAATAGCATCAAAAATAACAAAATGCTTAGGAATTAATACAACAAAGGAAGTGTAAAACTTCTTTAGGAAAAACCACTCCTGTGTTTCTTCTTTACTCTTAGACTCATAATACTGCTGACACCAGATTTGTTGGTTTTCCACACCAACCAGTTCTCCTACACCAGCTGGGTGTCCTACATTTCACTTCAGTTCTGACAGCACAGACCTCACAGATTAAGGGCTCAGTCCTATAAGACTGCCCGTGCCTGCCCCCAACCCCACTCTTCAGACATCAATTGCAAATCCAGGTTGTCACCAGTGCTTTTGACCAAACTGACTATAAATCAGAGGTTCCCATAACCTCCTCCTGAGGTTCAATTAATTTGCTAGATTGACTCACAAAACTCAGGAAAACAGTCTACTTACTAGATTACTGGTTTATTACAAAGGACTTGTAAAGGATTTGAATGGGCAGCCAGATGAAGAGATACATGGGGCAAAGTCTGGAAGGGTCCTAAGCACAAGAGTTTTTGTTCCCATGGAGTTATAGTGTGCCACCCTCCTGGTACATTTATCAACCTGGAAAGTCTCTGAACCTTGTACTTTCGGGATTTTTAGGGAAGCTTCGTCACATGGGCATGATCAGTCATTAACTCAGTCTTCAGCTTTTCTTCCTCTCCCAGAAGATGGAGAATGGCTAAAAATTCCAAGCTTCTAATCATGGCTTTTCATCTTTCTGGTGACCAGCCTCCATTCTCTCCAGGAGCCCACCAGGAATCACCTCATTAAAACAAAAGACACTGCTATCATTCAGGAAATTACAAGGGTCTTAGGTCAGGGTATCTGTGTCAGGTACCAGGGTCAAAGACCAAATAGAACAAAAAAGATACTCCTAGTGCTCTTATAATTTAGGAAATTATAAGGGTCTTAGGAACACTGTATCAGGAACCAGGAGACAGAGAACCAAGTGCAAAAATTTTATATATATATAATTATTTTCACACTTGTTCACCGAAAACTACAATACATTGTTAAAATCTAAATTAATGGAAAGACACCCAGGTTCTTTAAAGACTTACTACTGGGGGCACCTGGGTGGCTCAGTCGATTGAGCATCCAACTCTTAGTTTCAGTTCAGATCATGATCTCACGGGTCGTGAGATCAAGTCCCGCCTCGAGTTCTGTGCTCAGCAGGGACTCTGCTTGAAATTCTCTCTCTCCCTCTCCCCCACCACACTTGCTCACTCTCTCTCTCTCTAAAATCTTTAAAAAAAATAAAGACTTAACATTGTTAAGATCGCAAATTGACCTATAGATTCAATGCAATCCCTGTCAAAAGTCCAGATCTCTTTTTATAGAAATTGACAAACACATCCTAAAATCCGTATGAAAATGCAAGGGATCCAAAGTAGATGAAACAATTTTGAGAAAGAACAATCTTGAAAAAGTTGGTGGACTCACACTTTCCAATTTCAAAACTTACTCAGCACTACAGTAATCAAGTCTGTGTGGTACTAGCATAAGGATAGACATATAGACCAATGAAATGGAGTTGAGGGGCCAGAAATAAACCCATATATTTATGATCAGTTGATTTTTTCACAAGGGTGCCAAGACCATTCATTGGGGAAAGAATTCTTTTCAACAAATGGTGCTGAAACAACTGGATAGCCACCCCCCTCTTCTGCCTCTCTCCTTCTGTTATCTTCCTCCCTCTCCCCACTCCCCCCTCTCCTCCAGACAGCTTTCTTATACACATGTGACTGATGTACTCTGCTTTCTTCTACTTTGAGCCTTGCTTGTCATGGCTGAACGTTTATGGATCAGAGGGAGTGTTCCATTGTTTTTCAGCAAACACTTAATGAGCACTTAGTTTTTGCCAGGCATCCTACTAGGTAATGGAGATCCAGAAATAGATGCTTCTGTACTCAAAGAGTCTCTCAGTCTAGTGGTAGATTGCTGAAGGATGAGCAGCTGAAAATCTTGTTGCATTTTATGCATTTAGAATTTGGAAGTCCCAGTGAGACATCAGACTGGAGGTGTTGAGTCATAGTAGTATAATGAGAAAGAGAGAGAGACAGTGGCATCGAGATAGCATGGCAGTGGAACTTAGGAGAAAGATCTGTGCTTGTGAGATTAGATTTGGAAGTCATTAGAGACTTTTCTTACTATAATCTTGCAATGTTAAACTTAGTACATTACTTAAAACAGTTGCTACTGGGTTTTTTCTCCCAGTTCCTTTGGGAATGGGGAGAATGGGGAATGGGGATATGATGAGTGTTTGATTTCAAGAAACTCAGAAGACCAAAGCGAGAGGTCTGCCTGATGATGGCAAGGGTCCCAAGTTGGGATATGGGCTTTAGTAACTTCTCACTCTAGGGGAGTGAAAATCAAACTCATTAGCGATTCTTTGTTTTTGTATCTTTTTCTCACAAAGGAACCTCATCTTGTTTAAATCTCCTAGTATGTTTTAATTGAAAACAAGTTTCATATACATGTCTGTGCTATGAATTCTGTCGTCTTAAAAATAATGTTCTAGGGATTATAAAATCATTTTTTTTCTAATATACTAAGTTTTCCTCTGTTCTTTGCTTGCTCTTTCATCAAAGAGGATACTTCTGACAAGATGGATGGTAAGACCTTGCTTTTCTAATTCTACAGATTTTTACAGCTCTTGGATTCTATATAATATCTTCATTCTCTTTTTGAAAATAGACTGCTTATTTTGCAGCAATCTTAATGTAAAAATGACTACGTAATTCTCTAAATTTTGGGTTAGGCATATCCATTTTTGGGTTTCCTAGTCTATTCAAATATTAGGTTACTGTTTGTTGTGAGTTAAATCAGTTATCTTAATTTTTTTTCCTTAGCTCATAGAAATATTCTTGATTTCTTAAGTCTGTCTCTGAAATAGAATCAGAATCAGAAGAATGCAACTCATAAGGCATTTGATAGAACTCTTTAGTTTACTAACTGTGATAGACAAATGAGATATTTTACAGATTCATATGGTTATTTGTGAAAACAAAATGCAAGTTACAATGCTGTCTTTTTAAGAGTAAGTTTTTAATGAACATTTATTCAGGACTGAACTTTAAGTTTTAATTTCAGTATTCAAGTGATTGTAGTTTATCTATAGTTGCTTGGATCAATGTGGTATTTTTTATCTGTATGGTATTTGTCAAATACTACATGGCATATTATCTACATTTTCCCTTCACTTCATCAGATGCCATAATGTTGTCTAGGAACTTGAGCTTTTTTTTAAGAACTTGTAAGAAGATACTGAATTTGTAAGTCTTAGTATGAGATCTAGGAAAGTTGGAGAATTGTATGTTTTTCTGTCAGTTATTACATAGCTCTCAGACATATCTTCCATTCTGATGAAATGGGAGATTTATTTAATCTTGGGTGGGGTACATGACTGTTATTCATAGTGTCTCTATGTTCCTCTGTATGTTTAATATATTTAATAAGTTAAAAAAATTATTGAATGAAATGAAAGCCCACCACAAGATAGTTTCTGTATTTTAAACCCTTTATGGTATCACTTCTCACACTGAAATTATCTGTCCTTAAACTATTCTCACTTTCCAGATTAAGATCTTTTCTTGTTTGGGTCAGAAACATCAACCTATTTGAAGAATCATCTGTGTCACGTGATGTGTTACTCCCACTGATGTTCAATCCTATGTTTAAAAAAATCTGTATATACACATACAGAAATATATCTGTTATTGCCCTTTAGTATAGTGAGTTGTGATATTTTCATTTGTTCATTTCTGCTACTTTTCATTGACATCTTAGGGAGCATACGTAAATGTTGAGTAAATACCTGATGGATTGATAGGTCTTTGTAATGCTGTAATGAAAATACTGGGTTAATGAGGCCTACGTCATGGATTTGACTCCCATGTTTGTCAGTTAGCTTTTCTAGTTCTTTTATGGATAACTTTTTGAAAATGCACAGAAAGTATTCTTATTCTGTAAAAACCTCCATTTCAGAGAGAGTAATGACAGGGTTACATCTTTCTTGAGTGATTAACTTCTATAATTTTCTTCACCATTTCAAATTTTGAGTATGAAATGTAGCAGATAAAAGTGTTATGGAATTTTGCCATTTTCATTTGTTTAGTTTTAACCTTTTCTTGTGCTGTGAGTCATTAGATGACCTCAAAGACTAGAAGATATTTTTTTTCACTCTTTCATTTTAGTCTTGGGTGGGAGGTGTAAATAGGTCTTAATATCAGCATTGGCAGAATTTGTTGAAATGTTGTTATTTTATTTCTCTTATTTAGGAGCAACATCTGAAGATGGTAAGAATTATACATTTTGTTAGTAACACAAATACCTCTACGTTAATATTTTCATTAGTAGGAATTAAATATTAAACACTAAAATAGGCTAATTTTTTTGCAAAACTATATAATTTGCCAGCTGTGATAGCTTCTACATTTTATGTTTGGTTGTGTTAATTACACATGTGAATTTTTTTTCTTTAGTTCTTCATCTGGAGTTTTGCTTTGTATCTTGGATCATCTCATGCTGGAAAAACATAATTGCTTAACATGTTTAATAATATCTAGTATAAAGTTAGTAAATAGTGTTTTTTCAGTAGCATCATTAGTGCTTTTCTTTATTTTTGTGGTTTTGTTTTTTAATTTATGCTAATTCATTTATACTTTGGGGGAACATGCTCCATTGCTTTATCATGGGAGTTTAAATACATTGATTTAGGCCGCTTTTAAGTGTGTCTTTGATTTAGAATCAGTGGAGAATTGCATATATGATTGAATTTGGGATTACAAAAAACTTGCTAGATAGACTACTTTATTGAGCCAGTTTCCTTTAAGAAAATAACTGTTTATTGCTTTTGAATTTGTAGAAAGGAAAAAAATTTAGTTTTTTAATTTATATTGCCTGAAGGCTGTCTTATTAAACCTCTGATTTTGAAACACTTCTTTTTCTCCTAAGTTTTACGTAGATGACCTTTTCTTGTGATATAAAACCAAGTGTATTTAACATTTTTAGTCTCATACTTACTCTGATATAGTTGAAATATTTCATATTTTTCATATCAATTGGAGTACTCTAAAAATGGTTTCTGGCACTGTAGCATTATAATTTAGAACAATAGTATCAGAATAGTTATCCTAATTTCTTTGTTATATTGGATAAATTTTCCATTTCAAAAATAATAATTTTGTCTTTCTGTTTTACTTCTTAGTTGGGAGAACATTGTATCCTACTCTAAACAGACTCTAAAAGGGTGAAAGGCCTGAACTATGGGCTTATTAAGGGCCTTGAAGAATTGAGAATGCTAGACTCACCAACTAGACTTCTGGTTTTGCTTCTGTTTTATTCCCGGTTTTTAATCACTCTCTTATCTTCCCTCACTCATTTCTTAATTTTGTAATTTCTCCTTACTTTTCATTTATTTTTTCCTAATTAATATAGCCATATCAGGCCAGGCAGTATAATGATTGCCCCACAAATTGTACCTTTTAACTTAACAGGATTCTGAGCCCTTCTTCATGATGATGTTTAGTATTGGTTCTGATTTGATATGGTTGAGACTGTTTGAGAACACCGTAGTAGCTACTAGTAATATATTTTTGTTTTTACTAATGACACTTAGGTACTTTGATAAACATTATCTCCTTTGGTTCAAAATTCTAAAAATAAATGTGGCTTGGTTTTGTGGAGGGGGATGAGGCAGTGGTAAAGGAGAAGGGAGTATGCTGAGAAAAGTGCCAACTCTTATGTGATTGGTATTTCCTCAAATCATTTTATAAATGAAACTGGTTGGGGGAAGAGAATAGTAAATGTGTCCATATCTGTCTGTAGTAATCTGATGTTTAGCACAGGATAAAAATACTAAATATTTAGCTAATATTATCTCTTCCTGCAAATCCCTTTTAGAAGTATATTTTCAGTCAAAAGAATTATTTGGGTTGTTGTTTCTAATAAGGTTAGGCTGATATTTAAAACTATAGACTGTATTTGAGAATAAACTAAATTTTATGGAAACAAATTTTAGAATTGGAACTGCCAATTAAGAAATAAGTATCATGCCTGTCGTAATTATGTTAATTATGACTCTACTAGACTAATAATATCAAACTAAGAATGGAAATCTTTTAGTTTGACTTTATTTTTACCCTTGAAGGAAAGTTAGCTTAATGGTGCAACACATAGAAAGCAGTATGTATGCTAAAATTTTTTAAGAGAAATATCACCTGTCAGTGATGGTTACATTGTTATAAAATTTAACAGTACTTAAAAAGCACACCCAATTAGAAAATTACAGTGAGATTTTTTCCTCATTACTAAATATCATTATAGAAAAATGTCTTTAATTATGTAAATAATTTTATTCCTTAGGCCGGGTGAGAACGAAGCTTTCAGCACCACTTGCTGGCATGGGAAATGCCAAGACAGATTCTCGAGGAAGAAGTCGAACAAAAATGGTGTCTCAGTCACAGCGTACGTATTGCCTGAGTTTTCCTGCATTTGTAATGCACTAGGATAAGTGTGTTGCTTGTATATGACTGTATTAGGAGATTGACCAGTGGATAAAGACAAAGCTAACTTCAAAAAAGACAAGCCACATACTGAGTTCTTGTTCTGTACTTTAGGTTCATCATCACCTGACAAAAATGAAGGTATTTTTTTTTTCAATGTTTTGGATCAGTTGTTGTGCATGTTTTGGAATTTTTTTGAGTGAGTGTTGTCTTGTCTTTGGTGTGTTACTAGGGCTGCATCATTGATATCCGCCACTTAGAAAGAAAAAACTTCATCTGCTGTACAAAGTTTTGCATGGAGATATTTTAAGTAGCACAAATCTCTTAGCATTAAGGTTTTCACAGTCTACTCAGAAACTTGCAAATGTAGAAAATTGTGCTTTTTAGAAGCAAAATAATTGCCATATGTTAGCATCTAATCTGGTTGCATCTAGCTAATACTATTCAAGGACAGACATGTGTGTCTTCATACTCTCCCAAAATCTATTAGAATACAGTTAGCATTTTTGGCAGGTGTATACTGATTCATAGTGAGGAAACATAAAATGACCAGTTCTATTATATTTCTTATTAAATTTAAGATTTATATTTTTACTATTTCATTGGAAGCTGAGCTCCTCATAAGCACAATTATTAAAAAGCACAATTTTGAGGTCTAGGTAAAATGAATGATCCATTTCTACATGTTCCAGAATAGTAACCCATACATTTATGGCATTATTAATTTAAGAGTTTGTTCCTATTCTTTCTTTATCAAGAGATTTTCATTAGCACTTAGCTCTAAAAACAGCGTTTTTTTTTTCCCTAGGGAAGTAATTTGGGTGTTATTCTACATACTTGGCTATTTTGAAAAGAAATATATTTAACTGTCTTCCACAGTCGTTAGGTGATTTATCAAGATATAGATGTCCTATTTGTCTGTTTTTTAATTTGATTCCCAAATCTTGGAATCAGGGAAAAGGGCTGGGCTTGGAGGGGGCCAGGTGGTGATTACACAAGTCCTGCCAGCAGGTTCTCCTTTTCTCCTCTTTCCAGAGTCAAAAAATCCAGGCAGAGAAATGGTGGGAATATTCAACAAGAGCCCTAAAAATAAGGAAATCCTTGGTAAAATTGGTTTGCAAATTGAGGATTATTTATAAATAAGAAAAAAATGGAAAATGCCCTCTGGGTAAGGGCTCTTCTTCCAAATTCCAAATTAGGAATAGGTCATATCGCATTTTCCCCTGATCTTCAGTATTTTTAAATTTTTTTTTCTGTATTTTTAGAGTAATTTTTTTAAGTAACTCAGTCATTAGCAGTTGTAGCGTAGTTGCTTAGAGCCTTGCTACTCCAAATGTAGCATCAGAATCACCTGGGAGCTAGTCAGAAATGCATAATTTCATGCCACCATAGATGTCCTGAATTCAGTCTTTTTAACAAGATCACCAAGTGATTTGTGTATAATAAAGTCTCAGAAGTATTTGATCTAGATCATGGACTCTGGAGCCATATTACCCACATATGAATCATGGCTCTTCCAGTTTACTTAAAGTTGCTGTGTTTCTGTATATTTATCTATAAAATGAAGAGGATAATCTCAGAGGATTATAGTGAGGATTAAATGTTATATTTTTATTCCATTAAATGTTATATATTTAATGTACTTTAAGACATACCTGGGCCCAGAGTAGGCGCTCTATATTTCAGCTGATAAAATTGTCCTCCTTGTTGTTATTAACCTAATGTCAACTGAATTTTAAACTCCTGTTGTATACTTTTGTACCTTGTTACGTTTATGGCCTTCAGGAAACAAAGAAATAAATAATGATAGGAAATTTAAAGCATAAAGAAGAATAAAGATAGCAACCCAAAACTGTCTCTATCCATTATCTTAAGGATAAACTTTAATTTGATGTGAGCTATTTTATTTAGTTCTTTTCTAAAGTAATACCAAGACAGAACTTGTGACAAAGATTCAAAGTGCTTTGTGTATGGTTTTCTAATATATTACCTAAGGACTTCCCTTTTAGGTATATTGTAATTACTGATCAGTAAGATTTAGAATAATTTTTTTATATTTGATTTTTCACTTTGAAACCCAGTCTACAATACTTCAAATCCTCTCCTGAAGTATGGGAACATAATAATAGGTTTTTTAGACCTGGTAGGATTTTAAAATCAGAAGACTTTCTCACTATAAAATCACTTAGGTTTTAAATCATATTGAAGAAGTTTTTGTTTGTTTGCTTGCTTATTTATTTGAATGACTGTATATTCCATTCCAGATTCTTTTGAAAAAGGAAATTGTGGCCCTGTACGATTTGATGCAAGTTTCTTTACAACAGATTTGCACAGAAATATTGCTATGACCTCTGTCTTCACTTTGTTGTGAAGTAATTCATTAGAGTTTGCATGATCTTTCCAAATTTTTATATTACCATTTAGGGGGAAAAAAATCCCTTGGGTCAAAGCAGGTGTGTTCTGATGACTAATCAAAATAAATAAAAGCAGACCCAATGGAGATACTTCCAGATTTATATTTACATAAGGATGGTGTCTTTTGTTATTGTTGGTAGTGACTGGTTGTGTACAAATGGCTGTACAGCCTGTCAGAAACTCGGTCTCCTCACCCCAACCCCCTGCCGTTTTTTGTTTGTTTTTTTTTCTGTGCATCTTAAAAAAAAAAAGATTTGTAGCTTTTTCATGTAAGCTTTCTTCAGCTACAAGATGTTGTAGTTCTTCTTTACCTGTAGTTTTAAATTAAATGTTTAAATAATAAAAAGTTAAACATTTAATTATTTAGATTATAGGCTATTAGTAGAAGAAAAGCTGAAGAATTTATATTTACTTTTGCAACTTCATTTCATCTGCTTTGTACATGAGTGTCTGATTTCAGCTGTAAAAGCTACTAAATGTACTGCTTTTGTTACAGACGTCTATGGCTTAGGGATTTTTCTTTTAAAGTTTGCTTTTTTTGCTTTAAGGTTTTTTATTTTCTAAGAACTGACCAAAGCTTTCTTATTTCCATCTGCCATTCATTTTAAATCTGCTCCTTCCCTCTTCATGGATTATAACCCTTACCCTAATTCTGCCTTTACACTTGTTCAGGATCACAATCTGCTAATACCATTGGTGGTAAGAATCTATAGACTTTATGTGTGCATCTATTGTTTGATCACCTATTTTCATTATCTAGAATGGGTTCTATTCAGCAGAAATTCTCAACATAAAATTCCATTGTTGTGTAGCCATACTGGGGCAAAAATTGCCAATTATCTTTGGCCTGTCTTTATTTTATTACCAAAACCTTGAATTGCTGAAATTATCCAAGTCGATCCCACAGGTTTAGACATTCAAAAACAAAGGAGTTTTAGTAATGCCTTGAAAATACATAAAAAGTATAAAATGGTAGTTTGAAAACTTTAGGTAGCACGAGAGAAATTAGGTATCCAGTTTCAAGTTTTGCAAATTAGAGTATTTTCTAGTAGCATGCTATTCCCTAGGTACATCATGCCCCTTTTCATCAACTCTGTGGTTTTCTTTTAAGTAATTAGCCTAGGTAGTCCTTGGCTGGGGAAAGAGCCCTGATATTTTCTCTAAGTACAAATAATTCCAAAATGAGTCATAGGCATTGGAATGATCACACTGTCCATAGGGGTTTGGAGTCAGTGGAGAAGAGAGGGTAATGATGAAAGCAAAATGAACACTGCCAATTTTTCATCAGAATGAACACTGCCAATTTTATTTTCTAGGAGAGGGTATGAATGAATTTAAATATAGAAAGAGTGAGCTTGCATAGTTCTGATAAACACAGTTAACCTAGAATAGGTGGGGTGATTACTCTGCTTCTATACTGCATGTTTCCTCTCTGCTGAATAGACCCACATTTCAAGGAATTCTCTAGTCTCCTACCAACACCTTTACCCCTTAAATTTATATTAGTTTTAACAGAATACCATAGTGTATGTGTTCATTCAGTTCATTATTTATACTTTTTATATTGTTGCAAGTGTTCCCATAAAATACTCCATTGGCTTATCTTGCATTGTGAGTTTGTGGCATGTTGGGTGTTTGGATGTTTTGGTGTGTATGTTTAGTTTAGATACTGCATGGAGAAAATAGGTGCCTTGTGGGTATCCTTAAGGTTATAACTGAAAAAAACCTGATTTGAAGATTTCTTCACCTGAAACATCAAGAAACAATTCAAACGAGCCATCGTTTTAAAGTAGAATTGAGTAATTGCCCTGAAATAATTTAGAGTTCCTTCTACTCAAATTGTTAATTTCGGAAGTACTGCTTTATTTTATACAGTATTGCTGTAACCAGTGGAAGATAATTTTCACTTTGTGTGCTGGTAGAGTTTAGGAATTAAGCATGAATTTAATTTGTATTTAGTAAGACCATGCCAAGAAAACTAGTGAGGGTCACAGATCAGCAGCCCGTGGACCACATCCAGCCTACCTCCATTCATTTATTATTTGGTCTACACAACATGATAAAAACGAGAAAATTTCAAAGTTTTCATTTAAAAAAAAACAAAACAAAACCTAAAACCTGGCCGGTATTACCTCAAGATACAGCTGGCTGGAACTGAAAAGTCACCCCTCCCTGCCTTACACTCAGTGCTCCTCCCTCATTAACATCTCCTGCTTGACCACATTGGCGTTTGAGTCTTTAGTTTTTGCTCTGTGAAAATGAAGCATGATTGGGTAAGATTATACAAGGTGAGCAGTGACTGCCCTGTTGGTTAAGAGAAGTGATGCCCAACAAAGGGGAAAGGTTGCTTTCATGAAGAGTTGCTTTCATTTATTTAAGTGCAAGTTTAACTTTTCTATAATGCTACTATTTGGAATGTAGAGTTAAATTATATTCTGGAGTTATCTAGTTTGTTTTCCTAGTCAATGCAGACATAAAATATTCTGATTGACAAGGAGCTCATTTCCTTAAAAGTTAACCCATGCAATTCTAGTTTAAAACCATCTTTCTTAACTTTTTTTTCTTTAACCCTTGCCCCAATCTGAGATTTTGTCTGGCTCCCTCTCTCTTTTTCCCTGACCACATATCCTCTGCCTTCCAAGATTGAGAATCACTAGTTTGGAAAGGGTCTGACTTCTCTGACATTTGCTCATAGTTCTTTTCTACTCTCAGTACCCCTACATCTACATCCTAGGCATGGCCACCCAAGATCCCTTTGCTTTTAAGCAAATAGCAAATAGCAAAAAGCAAATTTCTTATTCAGCTGGCCCAATTTTATAAACATTTAAATTGTAATTTTGTAAAAATTACAAGTATACATAGTAGCAAGATAATTTTGCATCTCAGAAAGCAAACCATTTTAACATGAAGAAAATTTTTATTATATTCTTAACAAAAAATAGCAGTAATGGAATGACTAATTCTGTTCCTTGCAAATACATAGCTTTCTAATACATAGTTGTAGCCATGTGAAATGTACTGTCAAAAAAGTTATTTTTTTTTGAAATCTTATATACTATTTGTGTTCTGAAACAAACATACTATTAGTGTTGTCCTATACCCCTCAAAACTGAAAATAGATTTTACATGATTTTTACTGTTCAGTCCTAGTATATATAGCATACTTTTTTTTTCCCAGGTTATGACTATACATGTCTTTCTCAATCCATTTCCTTTGAACTCAAACTTGCCATACTATCCCAGTTTTCTCAGATGTATTTCTTGAATTTTTATCCTTTCAACAAGTTCTCTTAGAGTTCACATCTTAACATTTGTATGTATGTTTGGTGTTCAGCTGGCAGCCGGTCGGGGTCTCCAGGAAGAGTTCTGACCACAACAGCCCTCTCCACTGTGAGCTCTGGTGTTCAAAGAGTCTTGGTCAATTCAGCCTCAGCGCCGAAGAGAAGCAAGATACCGCGGAGCCAGGGCTGTAGCAGAGAGGCTAGTCCCTCTAGACTGTCAGTGGGTAAGGTTTTCTCTATGAGACTTGGGACCTCTTCTTTTGTATTTCAGGCTTGGGTATTGGAAAGCATGGCAGACATCAGTTGGGTGCTTAGAAGCCAGAAGAAAACAACTCAGAATTCAAAGAAAATTGAAATATAGGTTATAAATTGAATTAGGTATCTTACCTGGAAAGTATAATTCATTTATATTTTAATCCTTTTGTTGGCAGCCTTCTTACGCTTGTAGAATACTATTTTACCCTTGTAATCTCATACAAACTAGATGACTATATTCAAATTTAATTGTATTCCTGGTAATGCTTTTTCAGGGTAATTTGTTCTCAACCTCAGAAAGATTGATCAGTTTTTAAGAAAGAAAAATAAAACTAACCTATCAAAAATACAAATTCTGTCTTTTATTTCCTCCCTTTCTGTGCTGCTGTTGCCTGGTACCAGCCCGAAGTAGTCGTATTCCTCGACCAAGTGTGAGTCAAGGGTGCAGCCGGGAAGCCAGTCGGGAGAGCAGCAGGGACACAAGTCCTGTTCGCTCTTTTCAGCCCCTCGGTAAGTACTTGGGCAGGCGTTGGGTGCCTTTCTTTCCCCTGTGTTACCACCATCTGATAACCTCAGCATACGTGGGGTTTAGCTTTCTTCATCGACTGTGTTTGCCTCTCTTTTCTATCCTGGTAGAAGAAAGAGTCAGAAGGAAATTACATGTTTGGGAAATTCCTTTGACATTTACTTGTTTTAAATGAGTAACTTAGACCTTGTATAAGCAAATTGCCTCCATAATCAAGTAAATATCACAGATTTAAACTACAGAATATTGCAGGGGCGCCTGGGTGGCTCAGTCGTTAAGCGTCTGCCTTCGGCTCAGGTCTGATCCCAGGGTCCTGGGATCGAGCCCCGCATCGGGCTCCCTGCTCCGCGGGAAGCCTGCTTCTCCCTCTCACACTCCCCTTGCTTGTGTTCCCTCTCTCGCTGCCTCTCTCTCTGTCAAATAAATAAATAAAATCTTTAAAAAAAAAAAAAAAAAAACTACAGAATATTGCATTCAAGATTTATCTTAAGAAATAAACCTATACAATTTAAAGGTAATATTTAAATATTCTCAAGTGAAGTATGGACCATTTCATTTGATAAAATAAATGCTGTTGGTTTCTTCAGCAGAAGTATTAACATTTCAACTTAGATATTTAACTTAGGTTATTAGAGTGCTGCAAAATACCATATGAACTACTAACTAAAATGGGAGAAATTAACATTATTTTTTTACTATTTTACAGTTTAATGGTCATTTCCCATATATTAGTTTGTGTCATGTCACTGCTGTAAAACCTGTTTCTGGTTATATAGATTATATTATAACCTTGACTATAATAGTATAGTTACCTCAATTATAAAAATCTTAAATGACTTTTTTTTAAGCTTTTAGTATTTGAGAATAATCGGAGAGGCAGAATTTTTTACACTGAAAATTTTTAGAATTTCTGCATGGTCCTTCAGGTTTTTAACTAGTACTTTGTTTATATATATGTACATACTTAACGCCATTTCAGATTTTTTCTTTTAATTCCATAAAATGTAGGTTACTGTAATACGTAGAGAATTTCTCATAGTTCTCGTTGCCTGTTGGAATTATTTCATTCAATAGACCTGTTAGTAGAGGATATCTAGAGATTAATTTCTGTTCTCTGGGCCATTTGGTTCAAATAAATCACTATACTGTCCTGCACTGACCTAGAAAACCTTCATTGAGCTAGGGACCCAGATAGGGATATCCTCAGCCTTCATTGTTTCTGTTCCAGTCCCAGGTGCCAGAGCTCCCTTTCAATACTTTGCCAGAGATATTTTTAGTTCATATACAATAGTCATACACAATATTTTTAGTTCATATACATACAGGCTGTGTATATGCACACACACAAACATACGTGTAGATGTACACGGTAAATCTTCATGTATATGTGTTTTAAAAATGAAATAAATCCTACATTTGTATAAAATAAGCATCCCATCTTGAAGGGTTGAAGGAAATGAAGTGGGAGCTTAAGAGCATATGTTCTAGGGTCAGATGGCCTGGGTTCTGTAACTTCTGTACCTGAGTTTCCCAATCTGTAAAAGTAGGATAATAATAGTATGTACTTGTTAGGATTGTTTTGAAGAAGCTATAAATGAGCGAATTCCCCAGAAAGAGTGATTTGTGTAATAAAAGTATTTTAACTGCTCTGATTAATTGGCACACAGTGAGCACCTGGTCGTCGTCGTCATCGTCCCTGCCTCCACTACTGCTCGTCCACCTTTTCCCCTAAAGCTCTTAATTGCTTGCCTAGAAGTAGTTCCTTGTACTTTAGCGGCAAGGATCTTCGACATTTTTAATGGTATAACACCTGCATCTGTATAATGCTAATGCTGCAGAATTATTAGAAAACACGAGATATCAAGAAGAAACCAAAATGTGTTTCTGTACCTTTTAAACCTTGCAGTAGTCAGAGATTAGAGGAAATTTATACTCAACTATTAATCACTTAAAAAATAAACATTGTTAATATGCCTGTTTTTAAAGAGAAATGGTGGCTAGCCATTCATTTTCTAGATTCATCTCAAAGCCTCCATTTGACAATTTAAATCACTTAAGTTTTTATTATTAAAGGAAGCTGTTCTCCTGATTCTAATGAAACATTCTATTTGGATTAAAGAAGATCATATCTTTTAATCATATAGTTTTCAAAGAATTGATTTTTATAGCCCTTTTATTTACATATGGATACTGCATGGTAAAGGTAGCAGATTAGCCCTGTTTAGTACACAGGGATGAGGAGTAGCATTCTGGAAAATCAGGTTATCCTTCCCACTCCCATTGTTTGCTGTGTTTGCCTGCATTCTGCTGTCCTTACTGTGTTTATTTGGTGGATTCTTTTTTCACCTCTGACTTGAATATCGCCATTCAGCAGATGAACCCCAAAGTTTGCCTTGCATTCAGTTGTAGCACAAGGTCAGTGTGAAGATCCTAAAGCATCAGAAATAAATCAGAGCTGAGCAAAGCCAATCTTCTCTAGAACTTGTACCCTAGCTATTATTTATTTCTGGAGCCAAGTTTCAAAAAAAAAGGCTTATGTTATTACAAGAATGTGAGTGGTGCCTCTTACCTCTTACCTGCAGAGCCACAGGTAACCATGATTCCAGAAAATTTTTCAAAAATTTTCATCCATTAGGCATTTCCATATTGGTAACTCTCACCATTTAAAAAATTATTTCTGTCAGGTAAAATTAAAACTATTAGTATGTTTTATTAACAATACCAGTCACCTTTCACGGTCTGATTAAACCTTTTGTGCAGCATTCTTTCTGTTTAATCCTTTCTCTCAATCTTTTTGATCTTTTTTGCGTTCATTAAGGTCCCGTGGCAAAGAAAAGAGTGATTTGTGTAATAAAAGTATTTTAACTGCTCTGATTAATATATCTAAATAAGAGTGATCTATTTCATTAAATATTAAAATGAGTCTTTCCTGGCTTATTTGTTTCTGTATGTAAGAAGAAGAATGTGGTGTTAGGAAAATCAGGATTTTAAGATACAAAATTTAAAATATGCTAAAATTAGATTCAGAGAGACATGTAATAAATAGAGGGAGACATGTCACATTTCTAGGTCTTTTGATTAGATTATTAATACTTTTTTTATGTTCAAATGTGCTTTGATATTTAAATAATTTTTTACTGAATGCAGAACTTATATTCTATGAAACATTATGGAAGATATTTAGGCTAACGTAAATGAGGTATGTTATCTTTTGAACAATGTGAAGATGGTACATGTACTGTTTAAGAGTAAAGGCCTTGAAAGAGGACAGGTACTGAGGTGTTTCACTTATAGTAGTAGGGCTTTGATCACATTAATTAACTTCTCTCTATGCTTGAATTTACCCATCTATAAAATGTAATAGTAATACCTGCTTCATTGGGTTCAAGATTAGAGATAGGGCTATTATTGGTTACTAGTTACCATAGTGGTTTTTTTTTTTTTTTAACTACAGTGTTCATTTTTTTGTTTCATGCTTGTACTTTTGACATTTCCTTCCATTTGAATACTTGCTTTTTTTTGTCTCCTGTGGGCTTATGTCTGTCCCCTTAGGTGTAAGATCTTTTGTGTGTCAAGGATGATATTACAGTGCTAATGTTCAGTTGCCTGACTTGGCAGTATTCTGATCCTTAACTAGTACTAGTAATACCAGTGTTGACTAACTCTCCTTGCCTGACTATAGTGCTGCCACTATTCCTTGTTTCTGTGGTAATAGATGAGGTTTGTATGGTCCTGTTATTCCAGCCTCCAGACACCATTCCAGATCTACTGGTGCCCTCTACGCCCCCGATGTGTATGGGGCCTCAGGTGAAGGATGAGTACATTTTCACTATCATCTGTGCATTCATCTCAGATTTTTGTCCTTTTCAGTTTCCATTGAATTGTATATTCATGTTTTTAAATCAATTTGTTTTTATTTAAATTTAATTTGTTGGATAGTAAGTCATTTGTGATTTTTAATTTTCCCCCAAGTAACTTTTTCCCCTTCCACAACTTTATTTGGACATTTTTCTCACTGGCAGATGACATTTTTGTGTGTGTGTGTGTAACCTAAGTTATGTCATGTTTAAATATGGAATTGTTTTATGTTCTCAATTATGTACTTCATCTTTGTACATGTTTTGGAAAAAAAAAAAAACCAAAATGGTGGATGAAGTGTTTTAATTGTAAATGATGGTGTAGAAAGTAGTTGAGGGGGAGAATCCATCTCTAGTTTGTCTTTACATACCTCAGAATGTTGGGCACACAGTAGGTGCTCAACAAGTATCAAATGACATGTCTTAGTTATAGATTGAAATCAACCTATCTTGAAGAAGGAGAAATAATAATTGGAGGTTTTTTCCCTTGTAAACTGGTGTGGCTTTATTGAGCTCCCTAATCATCATTGGTTTGAGGTTTGATCTTTGTTCTGGAGTACTCCGTGGCTCACCTGAATGGAAGAGATTTGCCTGACTGATAGAGCTGGACTAATTGCACGGGCTATAGATTCGCAAGCCCTTAGCCAGCCATTCTTTCTTCTATCTTCTGGTCAAAAATGTATCATAGCTACTATTCTTTAAATTTATTTTCCACACACTGTCAGTAATTTTAATTGCCTTTACCATTTTATTTGACCAAAAACCAAATGTACCCAGAAAATACAGAATTGCTTTTAAAATGCTTTGCCCCATTGGTTTTTTTTTTTTTTCCTCCCCTTAAGGATCTTAAAGTTTCCAATGTGACACTGTTAAATTTATGACTCTCTCAAAGCTGTTTTCCTCCTTCTGACGAATTAGGTCCAGGGTATGGGATCAGCCAGTCAAGCCGACTGTCATCTTCTGTCAGTGCCATGCGAGTCCTGAACACAGGTTCTGATGTGGAGGAGGCGGTAGCAGATGCCTTGGTACTCTTCTCCATTTCCTTATCATTATAGATGTTCCCATTATGAAACTAATGTATGGGTAAGGCAGTCCACCAGTACAGGAAAGGACATAGGAAAATGCTTGTGGATATAATTGAGGATGATCAAATGTGGGCAATTTAAAAAGCAGAGCAGTATAATCAATTCTTGATCTTTATTTCTTGGCCAGAATTTTAAGCCAAGGCTAAAAGTAATTGATGGCATGTCAGGAATATAAATATTGATGTCCTTAGTTTTATGCACTGTAGTACACTAAGAGTAAGGGTAGATTAGATTAGTACATAAATATGTAGACTACAAGCAATATATTTCAAAGCTTGCTTAACTTTGAGTGTTTAGGGATTGTGTTAGTTTGGGGTAGGATTTTGTTTAGTCTTATGTATATTTTCTGAGCTGAGAGAAAGTACAGCTTCAAGACACATGATAATTAGGATATCCTCCTGGCTCTTTATGCCTGACACATTAAACAGTGAGATTTAAAACATCATCTATAGATCCATGATAGTTTGTCAGAGAGTGCTGTACATATTTCACTGCCGTTTTTCTCACTTAAAATTATGAAAGAAGTATCATTTGAACAATGACTATAATTGGCTTTTGCCAGTTTCCCAGGTCAATTCAGTATGACACTTTCTGTTTCAAATTATATTAATCCAATGTTTGGGAAGCATTTACTCAGTTTCTTACACAGAACGTATAAAAAGCCTCATCTTTGTTTTGAAATAAGAAATACATTATGCCTTTTAAGACTGTCTTAGCCAGTGTTGATACAATACAATTTATGCCACATATTTGAGAAATAAGTTTTGAAAAATATTCGATGGTCATAGCTATAATACAATAAATGTAATCACATATGTAGTTCTGTTCTAACAGTCTACATGTGCTGAATTTTTTCCTTTATCTCAGCCATTTGATTGATTTTTTTTATAAATGATGTAACTAAGTAGGAATTTTGTTGTCTTGGGCATGGGATATATTGATCACATCTTGTTCTGATGATCTTAAATCAGATGCTTTAAATTTACTGTTTTTCCTCAATGTATTTCTCAAATCATATTTTCTCGTTTCTTTTTAAATGAAATTATGCTCACATAAATTTTATTAATTGAATGGGTTATTCTTGAACTATTACTTATAATAGTAAGATGTGTTTGAATTATATAAGGAATATTTAATTACCAGGGCCAAAAGCTGAATCCCAATAATTTGATTCTATCTACTTCCATTATTTGCATAGCATAGATATTCCGATTATAACTATTAATTTCTAGAAAAAAATCTTTCCAACTACTAAGCCTAATTTGCACCTTGGGAAAATCACAGAAACAAAGTTAACTTTGGAAATGACAGAAGGATTCAAATAGAAAATTTGAGGGGCACCTGGGTAGCTCAGTCGGTTAAGCGTCCCACTCTTGATCTCAGCTCAGGTCTTCATCTCAGGGTCGTGAGTTTGGGCCCACGTTGGGCTCCACACTGGGCGTGGAGCCAACTTAAAAAAAAAAAGAAAATTTGAGTTTCTTTAGGAAAACTGGTTATGGGAATATTTTTGTAGCTTAGGACTAAAGGATATTGGCAAGATTGAAGATATAAGCAGTTCTCATGTGTCTATATATTAAAAAATTTAATGTTTCTGATTATGGGCATTGTTTATGCCTGCTTCATTGTACTGTTTAGCAAAATGTTCTTCATTATTTTTAATTTTTCTCTTTAAAAATTTACTGCTCTCAGCTCTTAGGAGACATACGGACTAAGGTATAGACATTGCTGTTTTCTGACATCTTATGATACCATAACTTTTTTCTTTTGCTTCATCAGTTTAACAGATGATAGTTTTCTAGAAAATATTCAAGTGGAAGTAATAAGATCCTTTAATACATCCATTTTTCTGTATATATAATTATCAAGAGGGAGATGCTGCTTGAATGTCCTATGGGAGTTCTTGTCCTTCCAGCTTGACTGCTCCATACAGATGAGATGTTATTATTCACACTGATGTCAGTGACAAAACTGATTCTAGAACCCAACACAGGAATACCACATTAGCACTTTCTAAATTAAGTTGGTGTCTCTAAATCAGTAAGAGGCATTTAGTGATGGAAATATCTTTATAAAACTATTTTGAATTAAATTCAGGTTACTTTTTGTTTTTAGATTTTAGACTTTGGAGAAGTTGTTGTAGCCACTGGAACTGTTTTAAATTATTGTGCTTATTAACACGTTTCATAGAAGTGTCTTCACTGCTCATGAGCCTAAATTCAGATATCAGATTATATACAGATATATTTCCAATCCTTCCAAGGAGATTTCAAATAAGCTATTTACTCTCTCGTTTCATTTTTATATGCAAGGTATAATTAGCAGTTACAGATATTAAATGATAAGCTTCAGATGTAAAGAAATCAAAGGAATCTAAATAGGCTTTCTTGCATTTATTGAAATAGACGGTATAGACACATTGGGAAAAACATGGAGGACTCTCAAGGAGCTTGCCTCCTAAAAATAATAGCAAGCAAAACAGGTTCTCATCATGCTTTGTATTTCACTTCTCGAGGAGACGTGAGGGTTGGGTACAAAGGAAGAAAATGTGGCAAGAGAAGTGGTAGTGGATGTAAAAGGGAGACTAGAGAGAAGAGAAAGCAGACAGGAGAAAATAGAAGTCATACAGGAAAATGTGTTTCCTGATCCATTCTCATCCTTTAAAAAGTAATATTCTCTTCTTACCAACTCAAATTTCAAGTAGTTTCTGTTCATTTATACTCTAGTAGTTCTTGGTTTCCATGAAAAGGAAAAAGAAGAGGGAAAAACCCACAATTTGAGCACTTCCCACTTTAATATCTGAACTTTCATATAGCCTTATTCTGTTTATACTATATCCCATAGTTTAAAAATATTCATCTTCTACTAACTTCTAAAACATGTTTTCTGAAGCAAAACTAAATATTGATAATAAAATCAATGATCAATTGATTGATATAACATTGATAATAATTTTATTATTACAGTAATTAGCCTCATGCTTGGTACTGATTTTAAAACAAAAACCAGTCTTTTTGTGGTCAGTAGAAATTGTAAAATACCAGTATATTCTTTTGGCTACTGCTAATGAGAGCCTTTATGTATAACAGAAAAAACCTGCTCGAAGAAGATATGAATCATATGGAATGCATTCAGATGATGACGCCAACAGCGATGCATCTAGTGCTTGTTCAGAACGCTCCTATAGTTCTCGAAATGGTAGTATTCCCACATATATGAGGCAGACAGAAGATGTGGCAGAAGTCCTCAATAGATGTGCTAGTTCCAACTGGTCAGAAAGGAAAGAAGGCCTCCTGGGTCTGCAGAACCTATTAAAAAATCAGAGAACACTAAGGTGAGTTGTGTTGGCTTAAAATAATTGTTCTGTCAGGTTAGCACTTTCAACTTGACTTTGTCTCCATAACACCTTAGAGATATTAGTATGGGAACAGACTTGTTTTAAATTCAGAAGATGGCACCAAAATATTTTCCCAAGCTTCAGGACCATCAATACTATCTATACTAGAAATTTTTATTTAAAAGGAAACTTTTTATTCACAAATAGAAGTTCATGAAAAAGGGTATTAATTTTTAAAATTAAAAAAATAATAAAGTGTACATGAGATTAAAGCTGGCCGGTTTATTAAAATTCATTCCTGATAAATTTTTCAGTGAGAAGAAAGAATGTTTATGCTCACTTGAACATGAAGGTATATTCTCAGTGTTCATGTATTATGTGAGTCATAGTGTTATACAAAATGGAATTGGAGTGAATTTCTCTTAACTTTATATTGGTTTTATAGTTTGTCTGATTTGGTTTGATTTGATTCAGTTTTCTTTCCTAATGGCTTTTATTTGCTTTTCCCCCCTAAATTCTTTATTGTCTTTATCTGTGTAATGTTTTAAACTTCTCTAGTCAACCCCTTTAAGAACCTAGATTCAGATAATTCGTAAGTTTGAGTATAGTGGAAAATTAGAGGGCTACTTCTTGACTTGATACCTGAAATCAGGGTTAGAGTTGCTAGCTGTATATTTACTTTAGGAAGTATTAAACCTTTTTAATTTAAAATAGATGTTCATCAGTGTACTGCCTAATATATTTTAATGTTTGCCTATCATACTTCATGAATCATTGCAATAAATCATAATATTGTTCCTAACCCCATCCAGATTAGGTTAATATTAGGTTCAGTATATCATTATCAGTGGCAAGAGAGTAGGGCATAGTGTAGAAAGATTTTAGCCCTCAGGTGGCCAAATTTAAGAAAACATCTTAGCATTTAAAGGATAAGATTCAGGGGCTCCTGGGTGGCTCAATCATTAAGCATCTGCCTTCGGCTCAGGTCATGATCCCAGGGTCCTGGGATCGAGCTCTGTATTGGGCTCCCTGCTCGGCGGGAAGCCTGCTTCTCCCTCTCGCACTCCCCCTGCTTGTGTTCCCTCTCTCACGTTCTTTCTCTCTCTGTCAAATGAAATAAAATCTTTAAAAAAATAAATAAAAGATAAGATTCATGTGCTGGGAATGTCATTTGTACAGTTTCCCCTGTCATGCTACATTAATGAAATACAATTGGAGTTCTTTTCATGTAACTTTTAAAATAATGTGGGTCGCAACAGAATTATTGTTGCATTTGATAAATTTGTATTTATCCCTGATTAGTAAGTCCCACACATTTTTTGATTTAGAGGACTGTTTTGTTTTGATTTTTTATAAGAAGCCTATTTACAGCTAAGGTTATTTTTAAATGAATTCTTCCTACAGCAAGTTATTAATAAGCTACTTTTGGGGCACCTGGGTGGCTTAGTTGGCTAAGCATCTGACCTCTGCTCAGGTCATGATCTCCGGGTTATGGGATCAAGCCCTGCCCCCGTGGCACCGCCTCCCCCCCCCTCCCCCCCCCCCCCCCCCGCTCAGCAGGGCGTCTACTTGTCCCTCTCCCTCTGCCCCTCCCCCTGCTTGTTCTCTCTCTGTCTCTCTCTCAAATAAATCTTTTTTAAAAAAAGATATTAATAAGCTGCTTTATTATTTTGACAGTCGAGTTGAACTGAAAAGATTGTGTGAAATTTTCACAAGAATGTTTGCTGATCCTCATGGCAAGGTATGTTTTAGTATTTAAGATTATTTACTCCTATGGGATGTCACCTGTGGATTGCCAAAAAAATAAAAGTAAAATAATAGCAAAACACTGTAAGCCATTTTTTTTTATTATTGCCCCAAAATGGTAATAATCTTTTCAAACACAATTGAAATTTTTGGTAAAATACATAATTTAGAAATTGCTCTCTGGTAACCATTTAAATTTCTCCAAAGAGAGATTGTCTAAGACTATAAGCTGAGGGATATAGTAACAAACATGACTCATAGAATTAGTCAAACTGAATGTGTTTGTATCACTAGAAACTTTTTACTGTTTGTAATGGGAAAAAATTGGGGTAAGTTGAAAAAAGGTCTATTGTTTTCTTCTTTTGCAGTGTTAATGTAAATATTTTCTTATCTTAAAAGTGCAGTTGTGTAGAAAAGAATTGCCATTAAATAACACAAAAGCACAAAGTACCATGTTGGCCATAGTTTGGTAGTAACATTAAAAACATTTCATATGTTGAAGTAGTCCATAAAAATTTTCAGAACACTGTTTAATTTTTAATGTTGATTAAAACATACTTCGTTTTAAGCACTTAGGCGCAATCTGCATGTGCACCTGGAAATTTTGGTTCACCTTGCAGGGTAATTGTAATTTTACATGTTGTAAAATGTATTTGGTTACTCTGTTTTCAGTAATGTGTCTGACAGTGGTGAAACTTTATTGTCTTTTTTTAGGTTACCAGTTGTCTGCATGAGAATTTCTAACCTAAGTGAGAGGGAGATGTGGAAGGGAAATTATAAAAAAAATATTAATGAATTTCACCTTATTTTTTTATTGTCTTCACTTTATTGTTGCACATATCATTCTCATTTTTTTCTATTTTTGATATTTTCATTACTTGCAACACTACTTTAAAGATAATAAAATCCCACTTTACATATAAACTAAAATCCAGCTAAAGATTATAAATTGCTTCTACTTTAAAACAGTTTTCAAAGATTATCCTCTATCAAATGGTGTATTTATTTTATCCAAGAATGCAAGTTTCCATTAAAGACAAAGATTAAAAAACACTTGGTAAGCTGTTTGTTTAAAATTTATAACTTTCAGGGGTGCCTGGCTGGCTCAGTCAGTGAAGCTTGCAACTCTTGATCTCATGATCATGAGTTCAAGCCCCACATTGGGCCTACAGGTTACCTATAAATAAATAAATAAATAAATAAATGAAGTTTATAACTTTCAAACTGAACATGTAGGTAACTGTATGATTTTATACTTACATTACTACCACCAGTTACAGCTGTAGGACTTGCTTTAATGCAAAAATTTCTATAAATCTTGAACAAATTAATTGTTGATATATTTTCTTGGCAATATAAACCAGAGAACAAGACAATTGTGATCTGGATGGACCTCTTTTACAAACAATATTTTAGTAATTATACAACTTTAAAAAATAGAAATTTTTTTTAAGAATTTATTTATTTGTCAGAGAGAGAGAAAGGGAGCACAAGCAGGGGGAGCGGCAGAGGGAGAAGCAGACTCCCCGCTGCGCAACAAGGAGCCCGATGTGGGGCTCGATCCCAGGACTCTGGAATCATGACCTGAGCCGTAGGCAGACACTTAACTGATTGAGCCACACAGGCGTCCCTAAAAAACAGAATTTTTTTTATTTTTTTAGATTTTTATTTATTTATTTATTTACTTATTTGACAGAGAGAGAAACAGCGAGAGAGGGAACACAAGCAGGGGGAGTGGGAGAGGGAGAAGCAGGCTTCCTGCTGAGCAGGGAGCCCGATGCGGGGCTCGATCCCAGGACCCTGGGATCATGACCTGAGCCGAAGGCAGACGCATAATGACTGAGCCACCCAGGTGCCCCTAAAAAATAGAATTTTAAAACATCTTCAATAAGTGATATAATTCTTACCTAGTGGAAGGTATAAGACTGAGGCTGGATTATTTCTTGAAGTCCCAGCTTATTTTTTGCTAGGACAATAATACAATTTAGTTGGATGCTAGAATTTATACAGTAATAAAAAAGAAACACTTTTTAAAGAGTCTCTTGGAGATGAAGTAGGAAAGCTGAGTTTGATGTTGGGAAAGGAACTGAACTGAGCACATATGCTTGGCTTCCCTTAATAGACGTGGAGAACCAGCTACGGTCCTCCCTAGAATTGTCATGAAGGTGACTTTTTGGTTTTTCTTCATCAGGTTTTATAACAATATACAATTCTTACTGACCCATCTGGTTTTGTTTGTTTGATTAGGTTTTTGGGCATTTTAGTTAGATCAGTGAAGACCAATGTAATGGGAAGATTTTTGTTAATTTGTTCCTGCTTGACTTTTGTTTGGTGATTGTCCATTGGAGGCTCTGCCAATAGTGTAATTCATTAAGAATAAACTGGATATGTCACCATACTGTGCTGAGTTTAAAATGTCAGGGTTTGGGGCACCTGGGTGGCTCAGTTGGCTAAGCATCTGCCTTTACCTCAGGTCATGGTCTCAGGGTCCTGGGATCGAGCCCTGTGTCTGGCTTCACGCTCAGCAGGGAGTCTGCTTGTCCTCCTCCCTCTGCCCCTTACCCTGCTCATGGTCTCTCTGTCTCTCTCCCAAATAAATAACTAAAATCTTTTAAAAGAAAAATAAATAAATAAAATGTCAGGGTTTGATTTGAGCTTTTGCAATATATCTTGATATTATTAAAATAGCAGATTTCTCCTTCCCCATTTTTTAAATATATCTTTATAAAGTACCAACAGCTCCATCTTCAGAACAAGCAACTGATTTTGATACTTTATTTTCTTTCCAGATACAGTTTTGTTCTTTATCAGAAGTAGACCATTTTTTGTTCTGTAAAGGGCCAGACAGTAAATATTTGCAGCTTTGTGTGCCATAAGGATCTCTGTCACCACTACTCAACTCTGCCATTGTAGCACAAAGGCATCTATACACAATATGTAAACAAATGATTATGGCTAGGTTGCAACAAAACTTTATGAACATTGAAATTTTAATTTTCATGTAAATTGCTTTTTAAAAAAAAAACTTTTTAAAATCAAAAATGTAAAAACCATTCTTAACTTGCAGACTGTAGTTTGCTGATCCCTGTTTTCTATGCTCAGTTCTGAGTTATTGACACTACAGTAGAAACATATATCCAGGAACCTCTGCTCGCAGAGCTCATGCCACCAGTTGAAGGTTAGGATTTTTTTTTTTTTTTTAAGATTTTATTTATTTGAGAGAGAGCAAGAGTGAGAGAGCACAAGCAGGGGGATAGCAGAGGGAGAGGGAGAAGCAGGCTCCCTGCTGAGTAGGAAGCCATCTGCGGGGCTTGATCCCAGAACCCTGGGATCACAACCTGAGCCGAAGACAGACACTTAACTGACTGAGCCACCCAAGCTCCCCAAAGGTTAGGATTCTTGAAGGGAAACAATGTACAGGCCCCTGGGTGAAATCATCCCTGTGTATTCCGGTATTTCCCTGCCATTCTCCATTACTGATCTGTGAGTTTTGTTTAAATGCTCAGTGCTACCTTGTAATCCTCCTCCTCTCATCTTTCTCTTCTCTTCTCCAAGAGACCATGATAGTTTCTCTCCTCAATACTGCAGCCCATTCACCTCCCAAGCATATGTCCTGGCTTCTTAGCTTACCCGAAAAACGGAAGCCATCAAGCAGAATCTCTCATTTCCTGCCTCCAAACCAGCCATCTTAACTACATAGAAAACCCATTCTTTCTACCTTCCCTTCTGTTGAAATGGAGGGAGGTCTCACCTTGAAGCTGTTATTAGCCTCAATATTCTCTTGGGCCTAATTTTTTGCTAATGTGATCTCATCTGCTTGGCTTCTGTGAATTTCTCATAAATTCCATTTTGCTGGTTGACATTTCTTTTTGTTTTCAGCTTTATTTTTGGTTATTCAGTGTGTCTTTTCTGTCTCTTTAAGGAATGTGATCTCTCCGTTGAAGTGCCTGTTGTGTCTCATCCAGTCTCCGTCACACCCTTTGTCTTGTAACACCTGTCTCTCTTGTGTGTTTTACTAAGTGTTGGCTCTGCATGGATTCTTGCCCTGGGCTCTCTTCTTTCATTCTGTACCTTATCTGAAGCTTCAGTTACTGCTTGCTGTAACCTAATGACTCCCAAAAGTGTACTTCCAGCCCATATTTTTCTCTTGTGCTTACTTAGTCACATGCCTTATTGGTCATCTTCAACCTCAGAACCACTCTTCCTCCTGTGTTGCTTTATCTCATTAGATGAAATCTCCATTCCCTCATTGCTCAAGTGAACATTTTGGGCATCATTCTGGAAACCCACTTAATCCTAATTGATTCAGCCTTCTGAATATCTCTCCATTCTCACTGCTAGTTCAGGGCACAGTGGTCTTTTGCCTGTTGCACCTCCTCCACACTGCCTCCTTTAGTAATCTTTCTATAAAAGATAAATCTTCTCTACCAGCTTAAAACCCTGCAGTGACTACTCATTGCCCTCAAGAAAATGTCGAAACAAAGCCTATCATTTTGCTTGTCATTCCTTCCTCACTCTCACCCCAGCCTGGACTATGTCCATGTCCCCAAAGGAGTCATGCACTTTTTTCTCATAGCCTTGAAAAATGGTATCAGGGACACTTCTTTGTCTTCCTCAAGCCTGGGTTAGCTCTCCACTACTAGTGAATTGTAGTCACTTAATCTATAACCTCAACTGTTCTGAAACCTCACAGGGCAGAAACTTTCTGAAGCCTTGCCCCCTGAATGGGCCATAGGGTTTAGGAGGAGACATCTCATACCACTAGCTTAGTTAGGTAGATTTTCCCTTGTCTTTTTAGGTTAAAATCAACATTTTAGTCTCTATGTTAACACCTTCTGGATAATAGCCTGCTTCCATGATAACTGAAAGTTGTTCTCACTTAATGCCCAACACGATTGAGACTATCTACTGTCCTCAGCAGAAACAAGATACTTAGAGAAACAGGTTGTGGGCAGCCCTATCTACTTTCTACCATCTATGCTTTCATATAGGATCTCCTTCTCAAGCCCCGATATATTTTAGAATGTCAGGAGAGCTCTAGTATACAGTGCAGACACCCCAGAAAGGAAGGGCCAGGAGAGAGCTCTTTCTGAATACCATTGAAATAGATGATGGATTTTTTTCCTGGTACAGGATTGGCAAAGTTTGCAAGCTGAAATTATTTGATGCCTGTAACTTGATAAACTTTTTTTAACCTCAAATACCGCATGGAAATAAGTGGTGATGGATGATGATGTATGTATACATAGACAGTAATTTAGAACATAAGCTGCAAATGTTTGATTTAAAACCTGTTAATATTTTGCTAGAGAGATGATACAACACAGTGATATCAAGTATGGATAGTAGATCTAGATTACTTGGGTTCAAATTCTGCCTCCAACATTTATTAGCAATGTGTGCCTTAGTTCCCTTATCTGTAAAATAGAATTAATTGTAATACCTACCTCATAAGATTGTGAGGATGATTAAGTGAGTTAATATATGTAAAGCCCTAAGTATACACCAAACACTGTATAAGTTTTTTAAAACTAAGTAAGTTTGAAGAATGAAGGAGTTCAGGGAAGATTTTTATTTTGACTGTTCTAGAATCATTTTTTTCCCTCAAATGTAAGAAGTGTCAGATGCCAAAAGTTACCTTATGTGTTCTGACATTTGCCTCTGAAGGAACTGTTTGAAAAGAGCCACCTTCACTGAGATTCATGCTTTGAATTGGCATTTCATGGTCTATATAGTCCTACCTCTTGAAGTCATACCATTTAGCCTTGAACAGCTAGGGTAGGAATTTAATCTGCGGCTACTAAAATGGAACACAGTTGGGTGCCCAGTCACATCTGGTCTCCTAAACAGTGTTCTAGACAGCAGAGCTGTCTGCAGTCCTAGGATCAGGAGACCATAATGCACATCTTACCTGGGGAAAACTTAAAGTTGTGGTATAGACAGTTACTTTTTTTTTCCAAACAACTGTAGTCGTTCTAAACCTTCACAGATACCACTTAACTTGTAAATGTATTGCTTCTGAAGAGAAAAAAAAAAAAATTAGGTACTGTACTTTGGAAGTAAATGTTGGCACTGTTTAGAAATGGGGGTAGGTGTCTTAGTCTTAGATTCTTTCTAGAAGTTGAGCCTCAAGGATATTAGGGTCTGGAAAAGAAGTTGGTTTTCTGGGTTTTGTTTGGCAAGGAGGTGAGGGAAAAACACAGGAAACTCACATGCTCTTCTCTCATACTGTTCATTTAACTCTTGTTTTAAAAACTATTTTGAGTTTATCATGAAACTTTGAAAAACATTTGTCACTTTTATTTTCTAAGTGTTTTTCTTCCATACAGGAACTTTGCATTGATGGCGACTAATTTGTGTGTTTTTCTTTTTTTTCTTTTTTTCTTTTTGCATGCTGTCCCCTGTGTTGGAACTCTCAATAGAGAGTAAGTTGGTTCAATATTTGTTGGAAACCTAACTTTACTGCATGACTGTGAAATTAACCCTTTTTCTCTATTTTCTCTCCCGAAGAGTTCATGCAGTGTTGGACCCTTTGCAATCCACGAAATGCTATTTGCAGTTATGCAAACTGTCATTCTGTTTGGAAATGTGCTTTTTAATCTACTAATTAATCTAATTTGATTATGTTCTTCTGTATTTGATGACTGGCACACCTAAGATGTAAGTGAGATTGAGAAAAGACTGCCTCAACTGTAATAGCTCAAATGTTATCATTGTTTTCCAATAAAGTACACTTGTGAGATATGTGGAATTATAAACTGATTCCATTGAAGGTTGGTTCCATTGAATTATTAAAAATAATTCCCAGGTTTCACAATTATTAAAACATCTTTAGCCCCAACCCCCACGTAAGTACTTTCTAATATTCTATAAACATCATTCTGTGAAAGCAAACAGAACATTTGTTTATGGAGCAGTGGTTCTCAAATTTCTTTTCTGAAATCAAATTTTTAGCCCTGATATAAGCATATCTACTTTCTACTTTCTTCATTAATTATAGATAAGGAAATGGGAGGATATCAACATCTAACAGTGAACTCTGTGTGATAGGGCAGTCAAGTAAGAAATTTTATGTGAAATTCCCAATATATGTTTTGAATAGATATATATAGGCATATATCTTATCACTTAGTAAATACTATTGATACGATTTAAGTATTTTGAAAAATAATAGAATTCTGTATGTGGAGTACTATAAATAACATGTCTGCATTTTTGTTCATCTGTACTCTCATTATATATAATCAAAAGAAATTTCTACTTAGGAGAATCAGAGAAGTCTTCTTAAAGAAAATAGCAGTTCAGATCTTGGCAGGAACATAAACTTTAGATATGTCAGCATGAGAAGAAAGGGCCTCCTGGAAATGACTGGCATGAGTCCACAGAAATGGGAGATGTCAGAAAGTTTATAGGAGAGAGAAAGAAATTAGTCTTGGCTGGGATGAAGGGAAGATCTTACACATCTTCCCTTGCCATTGAGAAAAAAGGGCTGGCTACCAATTACAGGGTAAGTTTCCACGTAAGAGAAAATCCTTCCTCTTTAAGGAACTTTTTCTGCACATTAATTGAACAACTTTTTGTTCAGTCTTCAGCCTCTGATAAACTTTGAGCTTGGTTCTAATTGGTAATGCAAGACTATATAAAAATAGAGGCTTTATTCTCAAATGTTATATGTTCCAGATGGGAAGATGATATAAATACAGAAAAAGTTAAATAGCACCATCAAGCTCGTCCCACAACAGGTTCCAAGTGGCTATATTCTAAGATGGTCTAAGAAGCTTTTTGGCTGAGACTTGAGTGGTAAACTTTGTAGCACGTCACATGCTGTGTGTAAATAGAGGAAGTACGGTAGGAAATCAGGAGTGTGGTGAGATGTGTTCAGGGACAAAGAGTATGTTGCCAGATAGTCCAAGATCAGTTTGGAGAGTTAGAACATTGTCTAAGCATTTGAGACATTATTTTGTAGACTATTCTATAGGCAGTGGAGGATTTTGTGTCTCTCAGAAGAATGATATCACAGTCTGATGATGAGAAAGAAGCATGAGTTGGCCTGCTGCCTGTTCTGTAAATAAAGTCATGTTGGGACACAGCTATATTCGCTTGTTTGCATACTGTCTATGGCTGTGCTACAATGGCAGAGTAGTTGTGATAGACACTGGATGGCCTGCAAAGCCTAGAGTGTGTACTTACCTGGCCTCTTCCAGAAATGCAGACTTGAGGTCAGAAAGACCTGGTGCCTACAGTGATGGTATGATGGACAGATTTGGGAAAGGCCAAAAGAGAGCTATTTGAGAGGTCTTGGGGCCTACTACGCTAGAGCACAGTGGGCCTGTGAAGGAGCAGAGCAGGCCTGTGAAGGTCACACTTTTGATGAAAAGCAAATCAGGAAGAAGTCTGGCTCTTTATCACTGCACATTTAGAATGCAGAAGGAAAATGCCTGGCAACAGAAGAAAGACAGATGGGAAATAATAAGAGGAAAGCAGTGGCAAGCTACAGAATGGCCAAGCATACTAAGCTAATGAAAAAGCTACTACTTTTCATGATTAGGAGTTAATTGGTGGGAAGGAAACTGAAGGAGAAATTCTTGGGACATTGTCTTCTGTAGCTGTAAGCAAAGGATTTAGATTGAGAATAAAAGAGTAAAGATAGAGGGGACCATACTGTAGAGAGCAAGAATCCAGAACAGAAAGCTTAGTCTTAGAGGAATAAAATTGGCTCTCCCTTATAGAAATGATTATTAGAAGGATGGCTATAAAGGAAATGAAAGTGGGGGAAAAGTCAGTGGAGTTTTATGTTGAATGACAGTAAAGTGGATGAGGTAAGTTATCCGTAATAGAGTGGATGGAACACAGCTGAAAGCCAGCATTAAGTTGTGACCCAACCTTCACTATGGAAACCTTGGACAAGTCACGGAATTTTCTGGTTCTCAGTTTCCTGAGAACCAGATAAAATGGGAGAGTCGACTTAGGAATTCTAATGTTGATTTTACTATAGTGAAAGCTTATAGTTGGAATCTTCAGGAAAAGAGGCAGGAGTTGAGACAAGATTAAAAGTAAATCAAAGAATTAGAGTGTTGTGCCTGGCAAACTAGGTTTGGAGGATGGGCAGAAAGCCCTGATGTGTCGTGTTTGCTATAATTCCTGAAGTGTAAATACCCCCACCATGGCTAATTTCAGGCTATCAACTACCTTACAAAATTCCTGAATATTTAAAACAGTCGGCTTTCTAGGCAGGTACTGAGTCCAATCCACCACTGGACAGATTTGCCAGGTACCAATCAGTAAGAATGAGTACTAAATTAGATAACACGCATTTGTGCTAGAGTAGGTTTAGTGGAGTTCCTCAACAGTGTTCTAGGCCCTGAAGAGACAGCCAAAGGCCATTTAATATTGAGACAGTGGGCCAAGTTTTAAATCTAAGAGAAGCCAGGTTTTTAGGTGTGGTCAGGGAGGTGGGATGGAAGTTAATGATTCTGCATTGTGAATAAGATCAGTGTTGAAGAGATACTGCCTGGGGATCAGAGAGTATTAGAAAATCTAAAGTAGTCATAGTTCCTGCTTTTACACTTATAGTGCATCTTGAGCAAATAGCTAAAGTGTATTTTTTTCTAACTCGGACTCAAATATTAAACCTTAGTTATAATTCTAATCAGGAAAATCCTTCATTTCTAACATAAGAGAAAAAATGGGAGCTCATGTATAAATGCATAAAGGAAATTCAAGAATAAGATACATATTGAGAACAAACTCTTTAATTCTCAAATAAGCAAAGTTTTGAGATTATTAACTTTTTTATTTTTTTAGTTTTTTATTTTTTTAAAGATTTTATTTATTTATTTGAGACAGAGAGAATGAGAGAGAGAGCACATGAGAGGGGGGAGGGTCAGAGGGAGAAGCAGGCTCCTTGCTGAGCAGGGAGCCCGATGCGGGACTCGATCCAGGGACTCCAGGATCATGACCTGAGCCGAAGGCAGTTGCTTAACCAACTGAGCCACCCAGGCGCCCAGATTATTAACTTTTTTAAACCATAGTTTTTATAGTCTGTTGTGATTATACATTGTCTCATAATATAATGGCTGACATTGGTCCTAAGAGTTTTTTCTTCTTTACCTAGAAATAAATTCTCCAGTATGGTATTGAATTTCTTATAGAGATAGAACCTTAATGTTGGTCATTTTTCATAAGTATTTTAATGAGATGCATTACTTAAGAATATTAGCTTTCCTTTCCTTAAAATTTTTTACCTTATAAAACTTCTTTAACTAGTAGATGAATATTGGAACCAAGTATAAAACCCATCAAAAGAAATGGAGACTAATAGCCATCAATGATTTTTTTTTTAGAAATCACTAAAATTAAGATGTAGATTTGTATCCTGAATTTATTTTAGGTACAGTCACCGTTATCCCAGATCATTTAAAATTACATTTGGGGCAGTTTTAATAAATACTATATCTCATACCAAAAGAATTTTTGACAGCTGACATATTGAGAAATATAGGAGTCTTTAATTAGCCCAACATGTCAGAATGTTCTTATACTTTAAGATAGCTGTCAGCAAAGTCATCTTCTGATTAACTCAGTGCCAGTCTTCCAAAGAGCTGAGGGCTGGTGAGGCTATCAGTAGGTAATGCCTTGCCCTAAATTTCAGATAAAATGGATTTCAGTTTAACCACATTAAGCTATGGCATCATTGACAACATTAGGTGTGCCAGCCATTATGGCCAAAGTTTCTTTACCAAGTGATGCTGCATGGGATAGCTAATTGTTGAACTTCGGCAGAAGTTGGATAACAGTTCAAACGTACTCTTGTATCACAGAGTCCAATGAAAAGCAAGAGAGATTGTTTTTCCGCTTGGCTGCCAATCGCTGTGCCTCTGATTCCTGTATTCCCTTCCTATTTCGGTTTTGAATTGATCATAAAGGTCAATATTTCCTCCTTTTTCTCTCCCCTTCCCCATTTATCCACTGTAGGTATTCAGCATGTTTTTGGAGACTCTAGTGGATTTCATACAAGTCCACAAAGATGACCTTCAAGACTGGTTGTTTGTACTGCTGACGCAACTATTAAAAAAAATGGGTGCTGATTTGCTTGGATCTGTTCAGGCAAAAGTTCAGAAAGCCCTTGATGTTACCAGGTAATATTTTCTTCAGATACTTCAAGTTTATCCAGTAGTAATCAGGAATGTTTAGTTTCTTTGTTTAGATTTCGGAGTCCTTCCGATTCATTTAGGCTGCATGGGCTTCATTTGAAAATTGTTAATGATGCCCATTCACATGGGTATATCTAATGCAACACTGGTCCTTAAATCAAACACTGCCTTTCTTTTCTAAAACCATCATGAACACTGGTTGAGTAATTCAAAGGCAGTATTTTATCTTAACTAGGATATTCAAAGTAGAGTTGAAGATCTTATTCAGTCTAATGTTAACATAAAAAATATTTCCTAAATTTAAAAAGAATGTTTTATTATAGCACTTAAATATTCAGAATCTTTTTTCAGAAGATTTTGAACCAATGATATATTTCTGCTTTCTTGTGTAGATTGTTGAGGTGAATTATTTCAAATACCCACTTACTAGGTTGAAGTGAGTCTAGAATTCAGATATTAGGTCTGGGGAAATATCTCTGATAATGTTCAACTTTTTTTTTCTTTTACTTTTTTATTTTAAAGATTTTTTTATTCATTTAATTTAGAGAGAGTGCAAGTGGGGGGAGGGGCAGAGGATGAGGGAGAGAGAATCTCAAGCAGATTCCCCTCTAAGCAGGGGAGCCCCATGTGGGCCTCGATCTCACGATCCTGAGATCATGACCTGAGCTGAAATCAAGAGTTGGACCCTTAACCGACTAAGGCACCGAGGCGCCCCAGAACTTTTTTTCTGATTAAATCCATACTTGAGGGAAGATAGACCATTATTTGCTGTAGTGTTGTTTTTTTAACGCCCATTAGGATATAGATTCAGATGTTCACATTGTTCTGGGAATAACTTGTATGCGGTACTATATAGACTATACTACTTACAGATACGACTTCATGCATGCTCTTTGAATGACATACTGTGTTTTGATATTCAGCATAATCTTCTGTTTAGTTTGCTAAATGTTTACTTGATAAATTTTTGTTTTGCTTTGTTCTTTCCTTATTTCAGAGAATCTTTTCCAAATGATCTTCAATTTAATATTCTAATGAGATTTACTGTTGATCAGACCCAAACACCAAGCTTGAAGGTAAAAAATTGAAGTTTTTTGAAGACATTGTAAGGAATTGAAGTATTTTATTAATAAAGTTATGTTGATATTTGTATTTCTGTCCAATGAGAAGCTGTTCCATCAGTGGATTTTGTTTTTATAAACTTTCAGACAGTCAAGCCAGCACTTCGGGACCAGCTTCACTCTTTTTGGAGCTCCAAGGTTTTTTTGTTTTTGTTTTAATCTTCATTATTTCTTTTCTTAACTCTTTAAAAACTCTGCCGTGTTTCAGAGAATGTTTGTATGCATCTGATTTCAACTACTAACCTCTGTAAGCCCTTTAAGCATGCACAGATTTTATTTCAAATGTTACTCAATTGCCAGTCTATCTCTTGGAGAAGCTTCCTGGGGATTTCCATTTAGAAAGCAGCACAAGTATGGCCATCTAACTCTAAGCTGGTAATGCAGACTTGCTCTATAAAGTCTTATCTCATTTTATGTTTGTGATTTCCCAACACTTATTTTTTTAGTTTAGAAGTTTGAATAGGTATTTTGGGCAAAATGTTAGTTTTGCCTATGTCTTTATTTTAGTAAACAAAAATTTTTAAGTTTAATCTCCCTACTATTCTCCAGTTCTCCTTAACTGAAATAGTCACTTTTCTTTTTGCAATGTGATATTTCTAATGTGTGCATAAAATTTAGAATCAGGATTAACTTTCTCAATTATTAGCACACATTTTTTAATTTATGTGAAAACGAGATGGATTCCAATTTGTGACTTAAAATGATTACTAGGTTTAACATAAAAGAAAATATAATTTAATGGAAAAGCCCCTGAATTCTTTACTAGAGATGTTTTCTTAGTGAGTTTTATTAAATGAGATTAAAGTCAGGGAAATAACAAGCATATGTGCATTTACAAGCCTTACATTTTTCTGCTCTCTTCTGCACGAAATATATTTCTACAAGCATTATTGCCCATGATTGATTTTCCTTTAAGATTCTGAATATGATTTTGCCTTAAAAATCACAATTATGTTTCATACCAGGGTTGATTTACACTCAACATAATGTTAATTTCTCAGAGCTGCTTTGTGAAAGGGATTCCATCTATTTTGATTTTAAAATGTGACCTACAGAAGGAGAATCATATACTTGATTTTATTGATAAATGTTTTGAACTCATTCTTTGTCCTAGCCATTGTGTGAGGCAGTCCAAGGAATATAAAATTTACAATTTTTTATCATTATAATGCACAATAAATTGTAAATAAGGGTTATGATTTAGGTACCAGGGGTAGGTAGGTATTCAAGTGCTGTTGAAAATGTACGTAGAGCTATTTCATGGGCTAGTGGAAAAGGAGGTCTAAACCATTAGCTTAAGAAATAAGGGTGAGGGCGCCTGGGTGGCTCAGATGGTTAAGCGTCTGCCTTCGGTTCAGGTCATGATCCCAGGGTCCTGGGATCAAGTCCCGCATCGGGCTCCCTGCTCCTTGGGAGCCTGCTTCTCTCTCTACCTCTCTCTCTCTCTCTGTCTCTCATGAATAAATAAATAAAATCTTTAAAAAAAAAAAGGTAAGGGTGATAGGGGAGTTCAGGGAGAGAATAAAGTTGTTGAATGCCTAGAGAAAAAGACAGTGGGAAACAGACAAATTAAAATTAGCTTTCCTATTGGAAAATGGGACTGGAATTACAGACTGTTTCTCTAAAAGCTATATATTTAAATGGCTTTTATATTTTATATATACATGCAGTACATATTATATAAACATACACACAGGTAAAGCTATAGAGGAAAATCACTCTTCAACTCCTAAATTGATATTTTAGGATAACAAGGAAAAGTTAAATTGGAGCCATACCTATGCCAAAAATGAATAATTTTCAGATGGGTGACAGATTAAGATTAAAAAACTGTTCTGAACAGGTTATAGAAAAAAACAACTTGAATGTGAGATCTATAAAGTTCTTTATTGAAAAAAATGCGTCTTTCAGATAAAGGAGAAAATTTTATATAAAATTTTATCTCTCACAGTCATGGTTAAATGTCAGAAAAGAAACAATAGAATGGGGGAGATGGCAATACAGAGTGATTTTGAGTAAGTAATATTTAAAAAAAACAATTTTGGTGACCTCTTTTCCTGGGTTTCACAGATCTGTTGTAAAGTTATGCACATTTAAGTAGCAAGATAATTTTTCCTTCTCTGAAGAATATGTGTTATTAAAATTACAGACTATGTATATAAACTTGTGAAATACTCTACTTAAATCTAAACTTTCAAATGATTATTATGTGTGTATTGTGATTATTTTGCCGAGTGGCATAGTAAACACACCTGCTCTGTGAAACCCTTTAAAATTTTATGTGCCTCTGTAAAATTGCCAAGACACTGCACTAGTTGAATCTCACATAGCACAAATAAGTACATTCAAATATTGATGGCGGCAAATTGAAAACAAACTACATTGATGTTCATCCTTTGATTTACTATTGCCACCTTTCAATTATTCACACTGATAAAAGGTGACACGGCTTTAAGAATCCAGAATGTTAGGTGCTGCCTTACTTTGTTGGGCCTGCTACTGCAAAATTAACCATAAGTCTCTTTTCCTCTCCATGGCACATTTTACCTGAGATGGCTGATAGGTTAACTCAGTTTTTTTCAATACATCTCTTAAAGTTATAGTTCTTAAAATTTATTCATTTTGGAATGAATGTAATCTGATCACTTTTTCCTTTTTAAAAATTTTTTTTTAAGATTTATTTATTTTAGAGAGAAAGAGCATGCCCAAGAGAGGGGGGAGAGGGAAAGAGAGAGAGGGAGAGAAGCAGACTCCCTGCTGAGTGCAGAGCTTGATCCCACGGGCCCCGAGACCACGACCTGAGCCAAAATCAAGAGTCGGACGCTTAACTGACTGAGCCCCCAAGCACCCCCTTTTTCTTTTATAAACTGGAGTCAGAAGGAGGAAAATGTACAAGAGTCAGAACCTTATTTTAACCCTTCACTTCCTATATATTGACTTGGCACAGTACTTCCAAAGGACCTTATTTGGGTTGAGTGAGACAAGTGGCATCTTAAGATCAATAACAAGGGAAGAAAGATCATTCTTATCTTAATCTTTGGCAATATTTTTTCAAAGTTGCTGTTTTAATTATACATGTAAACCTTCCAAGTCAGCAAATCTGTATTTAATACATGTTCAGCATCTGTTGTATCCAAGGACTGTACACTATGCCAGGTGCCATTTCTAAACTGCACTAGCAGAGTCGTTTAGAACCATTATTTACAAATCCTAGAATGTTAGAAGATGTGACAGTTGTTCTCAACCTGTTTTTCTGCTCCAACACACCTGGGAGAAAGGAGATAATTTAACAGTGGATAACAAAGGAGATAATTTAACTCTAAGGATAACAAAGGCTGAGCATAAGGAAGAAGCATGTGTGCTTTGCCCCACCTCCTGCTGATTTTGAAGCCTGCATTCGACCACACACCTACCTAGCATGCACCCAAGCATCAGGAATTATAAATAAGTGTTGTATTTTCTCCAGTGGTACTTCTGTAAAAATTTTTTGTGACGCTTCTTTTGAAAGGTAGTAGTTCTAGCAATTGATGGACCTATTAAGGAACATGATCTCGTTGGGTGAATGTTACTGTATGTTTGGGAGAAAACCTGTATTGCCCACCTCAGTTACTTACTTGGTTTATGATACCTTATTTCCAGAATACTTTTGGTTCATTTCCACAAAAGCCAAACTACACTTAATTTATAAAGATGGGCTCCTAGGGAAATCTAGACAAGTCAGCTGTAAGCTCTGAAGGCAGGCTCAAGGAAAAGGGTCTAATCTTGTCAAGAGAGTCTTCAGCAGTTGTTCAGACACAGGGAATGAAACACCTGGGACTTAAAAGTTCTGCATATGTGAAAACAAAAATCCACATTACCATGTATTTGTACCTCAGGTATGTAGATGGTTATATAATTTCTTTGTTGTTGTTGATGGTGTTTCATTTTGTATTGGTCGAAAAAATAATCACCTAATTGTTTCTGAAGTATTGTCCGTATCCCTCAGTGATCATCTGATTGTCCTCTCTCATTGTGCTTACCTCTGTAGGTGAAGGTTGCTATCCTTAAATACATAGAAACTCTGGCCAAACAGATGGATCCAGGAGATTTTATAAATTCCAGTGAAACTCGTCTGGCAGTGTCTCGGGTTATCACTTGGACAACAGAACCCAAAAGTTCTGATGTTCGGAAGGTATGTTTTAATTTAAGGTTTAGAAGGTAAATTAGATAAGCAAGTCAGTCGTTTTGGATTGCCAATGAAGGGAACTAATATTTCAGGACATTACCAGTTAGCATTGAGTTATTTACCTGGTGACATGAAGACTTTTTTTTTTTTAATCTTCTCTTTTATATTTAAAATTTTATCCATTTAATATGAGTATAATATAAAAAATAATTGTCCTGGGGCACCTGGGTGGCTCAGTTGGTTAAGAGTCTGACTCTTGGTTTCAGCTTAGGTCGTGATCTCATGGGTCATGAGATTAAGCCCCAAGTCGGGCTCTGCGCTCAACGGGGACTCCGCTTGAAGATTCTGTGCCTCTGTTCTTCCCCCTACCCGCGTGCATGCTCGCTCTCTCTTTCTCTCTCTAATAACTCTTTTTGGGGCGCCTGGGTGGCTCAGTCATTAAGCGTCTGCCTTCGGCTCAGGTCATGATCCCAGGGTCCTGGGATCGAGCCCCGCATCGGGCTCTCTGCTCGGCCGGGAGCCTGCTTCTCCCTCTCCCACTCCCCCTGCTTGTGTTCCCTCTCTAGCTGTCTCTCTCTCTCTGTCAAATAAATAAAATAAAATCTTAAAAAAAAAAAAAAAAAGAAAGAACTCTTTTTTTTTTTTTTTTTTAATAAACCTAAAAATAACTGTCCTGGTGCACCTGGATGGTTCAATTGGTTAAGCATCCAATTCTTGATTTCAGCTCAGGTCGTGATCTCAGGGTTATGAGATTGAGCCCTGCGTTTTGCTCTGTGCTGGGTGTGGAACCTGCTTAAGATTCTCTCTCTTCCTCTCCCTCTGCCCCTCCCCCCAAAATAAATAAATAAATAAATAATAACTGTCCTTGCCACAATCCTCCCAACCTCTAATCTTGTAACCATTCAAAATATAGTCAACCCTTGTTAGTATCCAAAATATGTAAAGAATTTATACATCTCAACATCCAAAAAAACAAATAATCCAACTGAAAAATGGGTAGAAGACATGAACAGACATTTCTCCAAAGAAGACATACAGATGGCCAACAGACACATGAAAAGATGCTCCACATCACTCATCATCAGGGAAATGCAAAGTAAAACCACAATGAATTATCACCTCACATCTACCAGAATGTCTAAAGTCAAAAACACAGAAAACAAGTGCTGGCAAGGATGTGGAGAAAAGGGAACCCTCTTGAATGGTTGGTGGGGAATGCAAATTGGTGCAGCCACTGTGGAAAACAGTGTGGAGGTTTCTCAAAAAATTAAAAACAGAATTACCCTATGATCCAGGAATTGCAATTTTGGGTATTTACCCAAAAAATACAAGAACACTAATTCAAAGGGATACATGCACCCCTATGTTTATAGCAGCATTATTTGTAATAGTCAAGCCATGGAAGCAGACCAAGTGTCCACTAATAGATGAATGGATAAAAAAGAGGTGCTATATATATACACATATATATAAATATATAATGGAATGTTATTCAGCCATAACAAAGAATGAAGTCTTGCCATTTGAACAACATGGATAGAGCTAGACAATATAATACTAAGCAAAGTAAGTCAGGAAATGACAAATACCATATGATCTCACTCATGTGGAATTTAAGAAACAAATTGGGGGAAAAGAGACAAACCAAGAAACAGACTTTTAATTATAGAAAACAAACTGATGGTTACCAGATGGGAGGTGGGTGAGGGGATGGGGGAAATAGGGGATGGCGATTAAAGAGTACACTTAACATGATCAACAAAAAAAATGGAAAAAAAGAAAACAAAACCAAAAAACAAAATATAGTTGACCATTGAACAACACAGATTTGAACTGTGTTGGTCCACTTACATGCAGATTTTTTTTATAGTATAGTAATATAAATGTATTTTCCTTATGATTTTCTTAACATCTTTTCTCTAGTTTATTTTAAGAATACAGTATATAATACATATAGCATAAAAAAGGTATGTTAATCAGCTGTTTATATTACCACTAAGGCTTCTGGTCAAGAGCAGAGATTTGACTGTGCGGGAGGTTGGTGCCCCTAACCTCTGTGTTGTTCAAGGGTCAACTGTAGTCTAAATCTTTCCCCTTGCAGGTACCAATGTATTTCAAGTAGGAATTTACAGTTATTTCTTGATTTACTCATTTTAGGCATTATCTATTGATCTATTGATAAATTTAGCCAGTATGTAGCTTTCTATCTACCTTTGTACATAAGAACTTAGCTTTAGGGACGCCTGGGTAGCTCAGTCAGTTGAGCATCTGCCTTTGGCTCGGGTTGTAATCCCAGGGTCCTGGGATCGAGCCCCACATCAGGCTCCTTGCTTGGCTTTTCCCTCTGCCTGCCGCTCCCCCTGCTTGTTGCTCGTGCTCTCTCTCTCGGACAAAAAAAAAAACTTAGCTTTACCCATCCTATTCCCACATCCTTTCCTATATCTTTCCCCATAATCTTCAGAATACTTAGGAATCAACCATTGGTAATCAATACAAAAGATTTACTTCTGACTGTGGAAGTGTTCACTCCTACGCCAAGTGGTTTATTGCTACCTCCTTTCTTAAAGAAACTTTGTTGTGGTGTAAATAATTTGCCTTGTTTTTCATTTGCCTGGGTTTTTTTTTTAATGTTATTTAACTGTCTGTTCATATTTTCAACATCTCTGTAACATGCTTATGGGTAACATTTTCCATATGCTCAAAAACATAAGTAAGTTAGTTATATCATGGGGAGCTCCTTTCTAGGCCTTCTGTTCTCTTCATCATCTTCCTGAGACCTCTCTTCACCCCTAACCTTTCATTTCTCACATCCTATATGTAGCTCTGTTTACTCTCTTCCTTTGTGAATCATTTTCTTCAATATTTGCTGCAAAGAAGCACGTAGAATATACATTTTATGACCTTTATTTCTAATGGTGAACACTTTACCCAACAGAAGCAGAATATACATTCTTCTCAAGTGTACATGGAACAGTCTCCAGGATAAGACCATATGCTAGGCGATGAAACAAACCTCTCAGTAGTTTTCTTAAGAGGACAAAAATAATACAAAGTATGTTCTCTGACCACAGTGGAATGAAATTAGAAATTAATAACAGGGAAATTTGGGGGGCTCACAAATACATGGAAATTAAACAACTTATTCCTAAATCACCAGTGGAATCGAAGAAGAAATCAAAAGTGAAATCAGAAAATACCATGAGGTGAATGAAAATGAAGACGTGACATACCAGAACTTAAAGGATGCAGCTAGAGCAGTGCTTAGAGTGAAATTCATAGCAGTTAATGCTATAATAATAAAGAAGAAAGATCTCAAATTAGTAACCTTAACCACTACCTTATGACACTGGAAAAAGAACAAACTAACCCTAAAGTAAGCAGAAAGATGTAATCAAGATTAAAGCACAAATTGGGGTGCCTGGCTCGGCTGGTAGAGCATGTGACCCTTGATCTTAGGGTCATGAGTCCATGTTGGGCATGGAGCCCGCTTAAAAAAAAAAAAAGATTAAAACACAATAAAGCAGAAAAACAATAATCAGTGAAACTAAAAGCTGGTTTTTTGAAAGATCAACAAAATTGGCAAACTTTTAACTAGATTGACCAAGAAGAAAAGAGACTAAAATTACTAGAATTAGAAATGGAAGAGGGAATATGACCAACCTTACAGAAATAAAAATTGTAAAGGAATACTATGAATAATTATGTCAGTAATTTAGATGAAACGAACAAATCCCTAGAAAGATGTAGACTACCAAAACTGACTCAAGAAGAAATAGACGTTAATAGAACAAGTAAAGAGATTGACTTAGTAATCAAAAAACTACCCATGAAGAGAAGCCAGGCTCAGATGGCTTTACTGGCAAATTCCACCAAACAAATTACTACCAATTCTTTAGAAACTCTTCCAAAAAACAGAAGAAGGAACACTTTCTAACTCATTGTGTGAGGGCAGTAGTACCTTGATACCAAAACCAGATAAAGACCACACACACACACACACAAAACCTACAGCCCGATAACTTCTACGAATATGGATGCAATTTAATCCTCGACAAAATATTAGCAAACTAAATCCTGCAACATATAAAAGAGAATTATACACCATGACCAAGTAAATGGGATTTATCCCAGGAAAGCAGGGTTAAATTAACATCTGAAAGTCTAGTAATATAATACACCGTATCAATCAAAAGACAAAAAACACATGATTGTATCAATAGAAAAGGCACCTGATGGTGCTCCTGGCTGGCTCAGTCAGTGGAGCATATGACTCTCCATATAAGGGTTGTAAGTTCGAGCCCCTATTGGGTGTGGAGATTACTTAAAAATAATACCTTGAGAAAAAAAGAAAAAGAAAAGGCATCTGGCAAAATCTTAATGTCCTCTCGGGATTTAACAAAAAATAAATAAATACATAAAAACTAACAATGGAAGGAATTTTCTCAACCCAGTAGAGGGCACCTGCAAATATTCACAGCTAAACTCATACTTAATGGTGAAAGACTGGGTGCTTCCTCCTTAAAATTAGCAAGACAAGTATGTCTGCTGTCACTATTTCTATTCAACATACACTATACAATTCAGTATATACTATGCATTACACTATACTCTGGTCTAAGTGTGTAATATGGTAATGGTATGTCTAAAAATGTACAATTCAACAGTTTCTATATCTGTTCAACTGGGGGTTCTAGCCAGGACAGTTAGGAAAAAATAAATAAAAGGCATCTAGACTGTAAAGAAGAAGTAAAACTATTTCCATTTGCAAGTGATATGATCTTGTATAGAGAAAATCCTAAGGAATCACTAAATAACTATTAGAACTAGTAAATTCATCAAGTTTGCATGATATAAAACAGTATACAGAAATCAGTTATATTCTAAACCCTTGCAGTGAGCAATCCAAAAATGAAATTAGGAAAAGAATTTCATTTACAATAGCATCAAAAAGATTAAAATCTATAGGAATACATTTGACAAAAGAAGTGCAATTTATATAGAAACTACAAAATAGTTTTGAAAGAAATTGATGATTTAAATAAACTGAAGAACATTCATGTTCATGGATGGGAAGATTTAATATTGTTAAGTTGGCAATACTGCCCAAAGTGATCCACAGGTGAGATGTAATGCCTATCAAAATCCCAGAAATTTGTAGAAATTTACAAGCTGATTCCAAATTCATATGGAATTGCAAGGGTTCCATTATAGCCAAAACAATCTTGAAAAAGAACAAAGTAGGAGGACTTCACACTTCCTGATTTCAAAACCTAGTTTAGGTTTTGAAACCTCAGAAATACTGCAGATTCAGTTCCAGACTACTGCAGTAAAGCCTAGTCACATGAATATTTTCATTTCCCATTGTATATGAAAGTTATCTTTGCACTATGCTGTGCTCTGTAAGTGTACAATAGCATTATGTCTAAAAAAATGTACATACCTTAATTTAAAAATACTGCCAAAAAATGCTAACCATCACCTAAGAATTCAGAGTCCTAATCTTTTGGCAGGTGGAGGGTCTTGTCTCAATGTTTACTGATCAGGGTGGTGGTTGCCAAAGGTTGGGGTGGCTGTGGCAGTTTCTTGAAAGAAAGCAGCAGTGGTGGAAAAACAGTATGGAGATTTCTCAAACAGAAATAGAAATACCGTAGACACTACTGGATATTACCCAAGGAAAATGAAAATGGTAATTTGAAAAGATATTTGCACCCCTGTGTTTAAAATTGCAGCATTATTTGCAGCATTATTGACAATAGCCAAGATATGGAAGCAATTCAAGTGTCTCTTGATAGATAAATGGATAAAGATTAGGTATTCATATACGGTGACTGTTAGCAGCCATAAAAAAGGAGGAGATGTTGCCATTTGTAACAGCATGGATGGGCCTGAAGGATATTATGCTGAGTGAGATAAGTCAGATTGAAAAAGACAAATACCATGTGATTTCACTTACATGGAATCTAAAAAACAAAACAAATGAATAAACAAAAAGCAGAATCAGACCATAAATACAGAAAACAAACTGATGGTTGCCAGAGAGAAAGGGATGGGGGATAGGGAAAATGGGTGAAGGAGAATGGAAAATACAGGCTCCCAGTTATGGAATGAATAGGTCACGGTTATAAGAGGCACAGCAAAGGAAATATAATCAGTGATATTGTAATGGTGTATGTTGACAGATGGTAGCTACACTTGTGGTGAGCATAGCATAACAAGTTAAATCATCATGTTGTACACGTGAAACCAATGTGACATTGTGTGTCAACTCTACTCAAGTTTTAAAAATTGTTTTTAAATAATTCAAAATAAAAATCATTTCGAATTCATTTAAAGAAATAAGACAAAAATGGGGCACCTGGGTGGCTTAGTCATTAAGTGTCTGCCTTCGGCTCGGGTCATGATCCCAGGGTCTTTGGGATTGAGCCCTGCATCAGGCTCCCTGCTCTGTTGGAATCCTGCTTCTCCCTCTTCCACTCCCCCTGCTTGTGTTCCCTCTCTCGCTGTCTCTCTCTCTGTCAAATAAATAAATAAAATATTTAAAAAGAAAAGAAAGAAAGAAGACAAAAATGAAGTTTGCTGCATCAACTCTTCCTTTTACAATTTCTCTGTACTTTGAGATGCTGTTTAATAGCATTTTACCCATAGAGTTTCTTTCTTTTTTTTTTTTTTTTTCTCATAGAGTTTCTTTCAAAATTGGAGTCAGTCCTCTCAAACTCTGCTGCTGCTTTACCAACTAGTTTATGTAATATTCTAAATCTTTTGTTGTTATTTCAACAGTCTTCACAACATATTCACCAGGAATAGATTGCATCTCAAACAACACTTTCTTTGCTCATCCGTAAGAAACAACTTCTCATCTCTTCCAGTTTTGTCATGAGATAGCAGCAATTCAGTCACATCTTCAGGCTTCACTTCTAATTCTCTTGCTAATTCCACTACATCTGCAGGTATGCCCTCCACTGAAGTCTTGAACCACTCAAAGTCATCCATGAGGGTTGGAATCAACTTTTTCCAAATATCTGTTAATGTTGATATTTTGATCTCTTCCCAGGAATCACAAATGTTCTTAATGGCATCTAGAATGGCAAATCCTTTTTCAGAAGGTTTTCAATTTACTTTGCCCAGATCCATCATAGGAATCACTATCTATGGCAGCTATAGCCTTACAAAATGTATTTAAGTAATAAGTCTTCAAAGTCAGAATTACTCCATGATCCATGGGCTGCAGAATAGATATTGTGTTAGCAGGCATGAAGACAACAGTAATTCTCATTGTACATCTCCATTGCAGCTCTTGGGTGACCAGGCGCATTGTCAACAAGCAGTAATACTTTGAAAGGAATCTTTTTTTCCTCAGCAGTAGGTCTCATCAGTGGCTTAAAATATTCAGGAAACCATGTGGTAAATAGATGTGCTCTCCCCCAGGCTTTGTTCCATTTATAGAGCACAGGAGAGTGGATTTAGCATAATTCCAAAGAGCCTTAGGATTTTCACAATGGTAAGTGAAGCAGTGGCTTCAACTTAAAGTCACAGGCTGCATTAGCCCATAACAAGAGAGTCACCCTGGACTTTAGAGCCAGGCATTGACTTCTCTCTAGCTGTGAAAGTCCTAGATGGCATCTTATTCTAACATAAGGCTGTTTTGTCTACATTGAAAATCTTTTGTTTAGTGTAGCTACCTTCATGAATCATCCTAGCTAGATCTTCTGAATAACTTGTTGGAACTTCTGTATCAGCACTTTGCTGCTCCACCGTGCAATTTTATGTTATGATGGAGATGGCTTCTTTCCTTAAACCTCATGAACCAACTTCTGGCTTCAAACTTCCATGGCTTCCTCACCAATCTCAGGAGAACTGAAGATAGTTAGGGTCTTGCTCTGGACGACACTCTGGCTTAAGGGAGTATTGTGGCCGCTTTGATCTTCTATCCAGACCACTAAAACTTTGTCTCTCTATCAGCAATAAAGCTGTGTTGCTTTCTTATCATTTGTGTGTTCACTGGAGTCAAGAACCTTTCCTTTGCAGTCACAAGTTGGCTGTTTGTCACAAGAGGCCTAGCTTTTGGCCTATCTCTGCCTTCCTCACTAAGCTTAATCATTTCTAGCTTTTGATTTAATGTGAGACACACGCAACTCTTTCTTTCACTTGAACATTTAAAGGCCATCATAGAACCATTAATTGGCCTCATTTCAATCAATATGGTTGTGTCTCAGGGAACAGGGAGGCCCAAGGAAAGGGAGAGAGATGGGAATGGCTGGTCAATGGAGAAGTCAGAACACACACAACATTTAGTGATTATATTCACCATCTCATATGAACATGATTCGTGGTACCCCAAAACAATTACAATAGTAACATCAGAGATCACTGATCACAGATCACCATACAAATATAAGGATGAAAAAGTTTGAAATGTTGCGAGGATTACCAAAATGTGACAGAGACATGAAGTGAGTAAATGCTATTTGAAAAAGTGCGCCAATAGACTTGCTCAGCAGAGTTGCCACAAACCTCCAAAATATATAAAGAACTTAATACAACTCAGTACCCAAAAAACAATCTGATTTAAAAATGGGCAGAAGACATGAACAGACATTTCTCTAAAGAAGACATATAGATGGCCAACAGACACATGAAAAGATGCTCCACATCACTCATCATCAGGGAAATGCAAATCAAAACTACAACGAGATATCATCTCACACCTGTCAAAATGGCTAAAATCAACCACACAGGAAACAAGTGTTGGTGAGGATGTGGAGAGTAACCCTCTTGCACTGTTGGTGGGAATGCAAATTGGTACAGCCACTGTATGGCCACTGTATGGAGGTTCCTCAAGAAAATTAAAAACAGAACTACCCTATGATCCGGGAATTGCAATATTGGTATTTACCAAAAAAATACAAGAACACTAATTCAAAGGGATACATGCACCCCTATGTTTATAGCAGCATTATTTACAATGGCCAAATTATGGAAGCAGCTCGTGTCCATCAGTGGATAAAGATGTTGTGTGTATATATATACAATGGAATATTATCCAGCCATAAAAAAAATGGAATCTTGCCATTTACAACGACATGGATGGAATTAGAAAGTATAATGCTAAGCAAAATAAGTCAGAGAAAGAGAAATACTGTATGATTTCACTCATATGTGGAATTTAAGGAACAAAACAAGCAAAGGGGAAAAAAAAAGAAACCAAGAAACAAACTCTTAACTATAAAGAACAAACTGAAGGGGCATCGGGCTGGTTCAGTTGGTGGAGCATGTGACTCTTGATCCCAGAGTTATAACGCCCCACGTTGGGTGTAGAGATTACTTAAAAAAATCTTTAAAAAGAAAAAACAAACTGAAGGTTACCAGAGGGGAGATTGGTCGGGGGATGGGTTAAATAGGTGATGGGGATTAAGGAATGCACTTTTGATGAACACCGGGTGATGTATGGAATTGTTGAATTACTGTATTGTATATCTGAAAGTAATAACACTGACACTGTATGTTAACTAGAATTAAAAGCTTAAGAAAAAAGAAATGGAATACAGTATTCTAATGAAGACCTGATTTATGTTGTGAAATAAGTAAATAAATGAATAAATAAAAATGCATCTAGTAAAGCAAATATGACACTAAAATATAAACTAACAAAAATGAAGGACTTTATCAGAATATACTAAAAATACTGCATTTTAAATCATACAACTTAAACCCATATTAATGCAGAAATAGACAAATAGATCGATAGAACACAAAGGATCAGAGGATCAGAAACAGTTTGATTTATATAGGAAGTTAATTCATGATAAGGGTGTCACTTCATGAGGGAAGGATATATGCATTAGAAAATGGTTTTAGAACAGTTGGCCTCTCTACCTCTGCAGGGAAAGAAAGCTGAGTCTCCTACACCAAAATAAAGCCTAGATGGAATAAAGTATACCTTAACAATCATTAATTCATTTGCTTAGAGTAACTTGAGGCAGTTTCAGTGTTGTTCCAAAAACACAGGATCATAAAGTTTTGTTTCAAAATACAAATAGTTTTCTGTTGTTTTTTTTTTAAGATTTTATTTCAGAGAGAATGCTTGTGCGAGGGGGAGGAGGGGCAGAGGGAGAAAGAGAAGGCAGAGAATCTCAAGCAAACTCCCTGCTGAGCCTGGAGCCTGACACAAGGCTCTGTCTCACGGTACTTGAGGTCATGACCTGAACCAAAATGAAGAATCAGGCACTTAACTGACTCAGCCACCCAGGCGCCCCCCAAATAGAAGTAGTTTTATTTAAGTACTATTAACATGTTCGAGGACATACCCACACAATGTATATTGGGCTTATAGCTGTTGTTTTATTATATTTTTCTTATTTTTTTTACTGTTTATTATATTTTTCCTTCAGCGGTATATGATCGCCCTCTCCCAATTTCTTCATGTATAGAGTTCCATCATCTTTCAAGGCTGTGTTGTATAGTGTGCCATTGCTCCAATGTAACATAATTTAACCATTCCCCTAGTATTTTATATTCAGGTATCATAAACATAGAACACTTAGGTTTTCATAGAATGGGGTCTGAAAAGGTCCAGGACAAGATATGCATATTTTCATCTGAGTCATGATTGTGAACTATTTGGATTTCTTCCTCCTCTCAGTTAAGTTTCTATGGTAATCTGAATTTCAAAGTTTGGCTTTCAGTAGTTCTGTTGATTACATTAAAAGAAGAAAGTAAATTTATAAGTTTTCTTAACTGATCTGAGTAAGCTTTGTTTTGTTCCCATTTCCACCAAAACATTATTTTCCATTTATATAAAATGAATAGTAAAGTATTAAGTTGCTCTGAATGGACTTTGTATAGCTTAGGGGGATATACAGGTTTCCCCCACTATCTGAAAGTAGAATGTTCCTATGAAACCTTTCATATGCCAAAATGGTGTAAAGCAAGGAAGCAATTCCATTAATTTATATGGAAAAACTTCTCAGACTTCCCAGACCCAAAAACATAGCATCTTTTAGGCTTTTCTGATACCTCAGGATACATCTTGCTAACAGACGCACAAAATAAATCAAGATAAAGCACAGATGCTCACATACACAGTTCAACAATACTATGGTGGCTTGATGCTGAGTGTAGTTCCTGGGGAAGGAGCTTGGTGGTACCATTCTCACTGCTCAGAGTGCGTGCTGCCTTTATAAAGGCTCACTGCAAAACAAAGGCTGAATACTATTTTTGCTTTTTGCCTTAAATGTAAAAGTAAAGAACTTCTTTGTTTTTCTTTTGGTACTGTTGTAGGTCTTTCATAAAAGCAGAGTGGTGTAATGTGAACTTTTGAAAGGTGTAGGATACCTGTACTTGTATATTTCCATCCATCTTTCTTCTTGTAATCATTTATGAGGAAAACTGAAGAAGTAGCATATATTGGTAGAATAACCCCAGAAACCAGTTAACTTTTGCCATTGAGTGCTAGATTGTATTTGTGACATTCTTTATATTCCCTTCTTACCTTCAAAAAATAAATGGCAGGCCAATAATTTTCTTACTCTCCCAACAAAGAAATCTGGAAGCATATAAGGACATCTTTTTCTGTGGGAAAGATGGCCTAATGCTATTGAACAGAATTGTTGAGTGAAGAAAATTGTCTCCTTTGAGTAACCAAAATATACATCTCTACTTATTCTATGTCTTTGTTTTCTAGGCAGCACAGTCAGTGCTGATTTCCTTATTTGAGCTCAATACCCCAGAGTTTACAATGTTATTAGGAGCTTTACCAAAAACTTTTCAGGATGGTGCTACAAAGCTTCTTCATAATCACCTACGAAACACTGGAAATGGAACCCAGGTATCTTTCAGTTATTTTCTTGACTGTTATGTGATGTGATGGTTTCACAGCAATTGCTTTCTTTTACATGAAGTAAACTTTTGATCCAAGTGTATAATTTTTGCATCTGTATTAGGCAACATCTCCTAAGCAGTATTAAATACAGTCCTGGAAAGAACATAGTCCTTAGGCTTGTCATGTTTATGTTGTAATTTGGTATACATTCGGTTGGTGGTGAACAATGGCCAGGGTATGAACAAGGAAAGCAAACCAGTCCTTATTTGAGGACTAGAAGGGATGACTTGGTTAACAATAAGATCTGAAGAAGGTAGGGCTTTAAAAGGTGTGTTCACAAACCTGTTGACAGGTTTGTGGGTCCATAGTTGCTTGAATACAGAATTTTGTCTTGGGGAGGTAAGGTCTGAATAAATGGAACATTACAGTGTTATATGTACCTAAATGGCAAGAATCATTTACATAATATGCCTAAAAAATTTAAGTTTTAAAAAGACATATTTGATCATGTATAAAGAAAAATTAGATGCACTTATGGCAGGCTTAATATAAAGTCTGAGGGTTAAAAACAATCTGAGAACAATTTCTTGGGACTAAAGTTGGTTATCTTTTTAAAAGGAGAGGGATTGTTTATATCTTAAGAGGTAGGCAAAATAATAATAACAAATTTTACTTTGGTATGCTTGCGAAAATCATTTATAAAGCAAACTCAAGGAGGAATAAAATTTGAATATTAGTAATGGTTGGAGGAAGGAAATTGGCTTAGAATGAGAGGCTAATTTAAAATTGTCAGTTTGGGGGGAGTATCTGGCTGGCTCAGTCTGTAGAGCATGCGACTCTCAATCTCAGGGTCATGAGTTCAAGCCCCATGTAGGGCAGGGAGCCTACTTAAAAAATGATTTTTTTAATTTAAAAATTAATTAATTAAAATAGTTTGGGATCCTGTTGAATCTGTGAGAAGGAAGATGTTGATAATATTTGAGAGCAGGAAGTGGGTGAAGAAAACAAGACTAAAGAGGTAGATTTCTGAATGGGGAGAAAGTTTTTCCCTATAGAAAGCAAAGATAAGTACATGATTATTTAAAATACTGACCTACAAATATGGCTCTTTCATATTCAACTTCTTGATTGCATGGCTTCCTTAAGAGCCTTTTAGTTGAACTTAACCTGTCGTATGTTAATATTTACTTGACTCCCCCAATCAGGGTTCCATGGGGAGTCCTTTGACGAGACCAACACCACGTTCACCAGCCAACTGGTCCAGTCCTCTTACTTCTCCTACCAATACATCACAGAATACTTTATCTCCAAGGTAATAAAAGGGTTATTTTCCATCATGGCTTGTGTTTGCCGATTCCCATTCTTAGACAACAGACATTAATATAATTCCACTTGATTTCCACTTGACTTGAAAGGTCTGTTGACACATAGAAACTTAGCAGATTCAAAAAACTTTAAGTATATTCCAAAACTAACCCTTTAAATGAAAATAATGCATAGGATATCTAATTTTTATGTAAGTGAAAAGAAAACTTACACAGCTTTTGTAAATTAGTGCTTGAAGCATTAAATGGAGTAGTTATGTTTCTCAGATATGCTTATAGACAAAATCAAAAATAGAGAAGAAAAAAGAAGGAAAGGCTAAATATAAAATGGCATTATGTCTGTGTCTTTAGGAAAGAATGTGACTGTGAGATTGGTCCTTAATCTAAAATATAAGCTGTGTAGAATTTTCACACACTTATGCAGTTCAAGCATTGGCTGTATTTAAGATGAAGTTCTTAATATTTTTTCCCTTTTGCTGGCCTTTTAAAAAATCATTTGCATAGTAGTCCATATTTACTAACATAGTTATTAACTTGATTTTATTAGCCATATATCATAGCATGCCTCATCATATTTATTACAATTTATAGGATACTTCATCAGCATCTAAGGAAGAAAAATACATTGCAAACTTAACATCTAGGTTATTATTCCTTGTGACACACGTAACAATTTGATGGCTAAATTCCAGCTTCAGTTGAGTTTTAGAATTTGATTATAGAAGTAATGTCAGTAACATATATGTTCAGTGTTAGAACTTCTCTTCCTTCCTATAAATTTGTGTAAAATACATTTATCTTCTCTTTCAGCTGTACCATTATTGTCAGTTAATCACAGGAGTTAGCAAACTTTCTGTAAAGGGCCATATGGTAAATATTTCAGGCCTTGTGGGCCATGCAGTCTTTGTTACCTCTACTCAGTTTTGCTGTTACAGTGTGGAAAATAGCTGTAGCAGATACCTGAATAAATAAGTGTTGCTGGTCCAATACGATTTAATTTATAGACACTGAAATAAGAATTTTATATGATTTTCATTGGAAAAGTGTTAGGAAATGTTATTTTGACTTTTCTCTCAACCATTGAAAAAGTAAACATTTTTAGATTTCAGAGGTCATGGTTTGCTGACCCCTGGTTAATCGGAACATTTTTGAAGGTGACAGACAAACCAGGTGTTAAGGGCTATGCATTTAGAGTCATTGTAAGCTGCCCTTGGTGGGTGGACAAGGGGACATATACCATAACCATTTATAGTTCTCAGGTTTTGTTTTGTTTTGCTAATTACATTTTGGGGATCCTACATAATCTCAAATGTGTTTGTGTTTTAAAACTATACATAAATAATTAGTTGTCTTTTTCATAGTGCATTTGATTATGACACAGAAAATATGAACTCTGAAGATATTTATAGCTCTCTTAGAGGTGTCACTGAAGCAATTCAGAATTTCAGCTTCCGTAGTCAAGAAGATATGAATGAGCCATTGAAAAGGGATTCTAAAAAAGATGATAGTGATTCCGTGAGTATTTGAATATTCTTACATTGCAGGCTTTTCCATTAAGAGGTGTTTTTTTTAAGATTTATTTATTTATTTGAGAGAGAGAGTATGCTCACGCAGGGCGGGGGGGAGGGCAGAGGGAGAGGGAGAGATTCTTAAGCAGGCTTCATGTCCAGCAGGGAGCCTGACGCAGGGCTCAATCCCATGACCCTGTGATCATGACCTGAGCTGAAATCAAGAGTCAGACATTCAACTGACTGAGCCATCCAGGTGCCTCTCATTAAGAGATCTTTGTTGGATTTTTTTTTTTTTAACTTTGCTTTCTGTCATTTTTCAGATGTAACTTTTTAAGGGATCAGTCACTCTGCAAGCATTCACTGAGTATCTACACACGCCAGGCACTGTTCTGGGTCTTGGATTTTACAAGGCAAAGTTGCTGCCTTCAAGTTCCTTATAAATTTTCAGATAGAGATGAGTACTATTGAATTTTATGTTAGAACACAAAGTAAATCTATTTTAGATTATTTGGTCAGGGAAGACCTCTCCCAGTCAGTGGCATTTGCTTTGAGAATAAATAAAGCCATACAAGATCTAGGAGAGAAGAATTCCATAAAAGAAGTGGCAAGTGCAAAGACATTTAGATGGGAACAAGTTTTGCATAGTTGGGAACTGGGACGAAAGTCAGTGTTGTTGGGCTGTTGTGAAAGAGTTGGGGGGTGGCACATGGGCCAGATCACATGAGTCTTACAAGACTAAATACATTTAGGTATTTATTTTCCCATTAAGTGTAGTGATAGCGATTTGCATCATCAGTTTGTAGGGCTCCAGTTGAGAATGTTATGACCCATTGGTGAATATTGTTTAGTTTGTTGCTTCTGCCATCATACAAAGAGTAGTTGTTTTGGGTCGGGGAGGGGGAAAAAAGAGTAGTTGTTTTGTACACTGCTGCTGAAGACTTTGCTCAAAACAAGCCATCCCATTTCCTACGGAATCTGTGGTTCCTCGGTGTTTGCAGAATTGTAGAACTTTGCAGTGCTTCAGCACGTCTCTAAAGGGCTCCCTCCTCTGCCTTCCTGACTGCTTTCCTGCTGTCGTTTTTCTCCCAATGCCTATCTGGCAGATGGTCCTACTAAACTGGATGCCAAAAACCAGCTTACCACTCAGATTTGAGGTTCCCCACCCCAAAAGCTACATGAAGTAGCAATAATAGTTTAGTAATACAAATCACTGCTTGAGACTTTTTTTTCCTCAGAGATAGCAGGATACAGTGTGGGGAGCTCAAACAGTGGATTCTGGCAGAAGTGAGTTTAAATTTCAGTTCCTGGCAGTTATTAACTAATCATATATTTTCACTTCTAAGCCTCAATGTCTTCATTAAGAAAATAAGGATATTACTGCCTACCTTAAAAGTTACTGTAAGTGTAATAAATTGTATGACTCATTAGCTACATCCAGCTGCTTGTTTGAACTTCTCATCTTTTCCCCTAGAGCTCCTCTTTTCTGTTTCAGTTGATAGCAGCACAAGTTGCTCAGCCAAAAACCTTGGACCAAGGAGTTGTCCTTGTCGCCTCTCTTTCTGTCATCCTCCATACTCTGTCAGGAAATCTGTTGGTTCTGTTTTCAGAATATATCCAAAATCCATCCACTTCCCATCCCTGCTATTCTGGCTTGAAACATCATCAATTCTCTCACCTGCGTTATTAAAATAGGCACCTAACTGGCCTTCTTGATTGTGCCCATTGGCCTCCTGTCATCTGTTCTCACTCCTTGACTTATAACTCCATAGGAGGTCCCAGAATAAAAGCCAAAGTCTACACAATAGGCTTTTCCCTCTGTTACCCTCTGGTCTCATCTACTTTCCTCTGCTCCAACCACACTGGCCCCCTTGCTATTCCTTGAACTCCCTGGGCATGCTCTTGCCTCAGGGCCTTTGTCTTGGCTATTCACTCTGTCTTAGACATCGTTCCTCCAGATAGCTCGGTGGCTGATTTCCTCACTTCCTTCAAGTCTTTGTTCAAATGGCTTACTCTGACCCTAATCTAATCTGCACCCTCCTTCCTCCCACCACAGTACTCATGATCCCTTTAATCCTGCACTGCCTCCCATACACTAATCACTTTCTACCATACCGTATACTTTACTCATTCATTATGTTTATAAATATCTGTCCCCACACTAGAATGTAAACTCCATGAAAGTGGACATCAGTCTCTCTTTTGTTCACTAATATAGCCCCACTGCCAGGAACAATGCCTGGCACGCAGTAGGAGCACAGTACATATTTGAACAATATTTGTAAAGCACCTAAGTAATGGCTTAACACATAGTTGCTGTGAGTAGACAGTGACGGTGGTGATATTGATGGTAGTAATGATTTTCATACTAGTATTAGTATCAGTGTTAGTATTGATGTTTTGGTAAGTATGTTAATGCATTCAAACTTCATCAGGCATCTTTTCAAAAGTTATAGTCCTTGAGGCCATTTTTTTAAAAAAAAATTTTATTCTCTTGTACTTTGTTGACATGTTGTCATTGTGTAATTTACTACCTTAATAATGGACTCTGGCAGCTTTTAGTTCTGTGTTGCTAATGAAAGTCCTTTTATATCTTTAACTGGCATAGAGAAGCTTTTGGTAATCCCACTGAATATTGTTTGGTCAAGCCATTAGCAAGGGAACTATAGGAATCATTAGAAACAGCATTCTTTTATGATTTTTATTTGCCCTCACAGCTGTGGGGTTTTTTTTTACATCTTTAAATTTTGACATTTTAAATAAGTTTTAACTTATGTTGATTCCATTACTTAATTTTTTTCAGCTGTTTATTGTTACCTTTTTTAAAATAGACTTTGAAGCAGTAGAGAAACATCTTTTTAGAATTTCAAAGAGATACTTAAAAATGAATTAATGTGTAGGATGCCTGGGTGCCTCAGTCGATTTAGGCATCTGACTCTTGATTTCAGCTCAGGTCATGATCTCAGGGTCGGGTCGTGAAGTTGAACCCCTTCTCTCTCTCTCTCTCCCTCTGTCCCTACCCCCACTTTCTCATAAATAAAATAAAATAAATAAATAAATAAATAAATAAATAAATAAATAAATGTTTTTTTAAAAATGAATTAATTTGCTATGCCTTCTCCTCCCCATTAATAGATGTGTGGTGGTCCAGGGATGCCTGACCCAAGAGCAGGAGGTGATGCTACTGACTCAAGTCAAACAGCCCTTGATAATAAAGCTTCATTGCTCCATTCAATGCCTGCGCACTCCTCTCCTCGTGCTCGAGACTATAATCCATATAACTACTCAGATAGCATCAGTCCCTTCAATAAGTCTGCCCTCAAGGAAGCCATGTTTGATGATGATGCTGACCAGTTTCCTGATGGTAGGTTCTGGGTCATATTTTGTGTTTTAGAGGACTGGTAATCAATGAAACAAAAGAAATACACGTGCTCTTTTATTATAACTCCCGAAGAAGTAAGGAGCTTTGGGATGGGAATGTTTCTCCCATCTTTTAGGAGCTCATTTCTAGTGGTTTGATAGTTTTCTACCCCAGAATGAGAAACAGGGTAATCCTGAGATCATCCTCAAAATCAGGAAAACCTTACTGACTGCCCAGAAACAACTGAAATCAATTGTAGCTTATAAATTTAGTTTATCTCTAGACACAATTCAGTCATTAATTTTTATACCAGCATGACAAAACCCTTTGAAGAACTACCCATTCTTTATAATAGCCCTTTAATAAAGTGTGAAATCATAAACAAACATTAGTAAGATGCATTCAAGACCAAATGTGAGGTAAGCTACCATTAGAATTTGGAGCCAGCTTAGGACTAGCTCTACACTTTCAGTGACTTATACCAAGGGTGTGGGACTAGCTCTTACACTCACAGTGGCTCGGAACAAGGGCATAGGACTAAGTTCTAACACTTACTAAGCTGTCCAGCCTGATATTTGGTTGACTGTCCAGAGTGTCACATCTGAAAGAGGGTGGAGATGTGCTACCTACCTGCCCTTCCAATTACAGTATGCAGTTAGGTTCACATAAAATGTATAAAGACTGATATAAAACATTGCAAATGGTTTAGGTATTTTTAATAAGGAATTACATTTATTCTCTACAAATTACATAATTCATTAATTTTTTTTATTGAAGACTCAAGTAATATAAAGTAATAGATAACTATGTGGGTAAATTTGAAAGTACCCGCCTTACCAGTCTCATGATACTATACTTAGGTAGTTTTTTGTTTTCCTTTGTTCCCCCAGTATTGCTGTCAGTGAACATATTTCTGCATAAACTTTTATGCACATACATAAGTAATTTACTCTAAGAGATTCCTAGAGGTAGAATTGCTCGATTGGGGCGCCTGGGTGGCTCAGTCGTTAAGCGTCTGCCTTCGGCTCAGGTCATGATCATGGGGTCCTGGGATCGAGCCCCGCATCGGGCTCCCTGCTCGGCGGGAGGCCTGCTTCTCCCTCTCCCTCTGCCTGCCGCTCTGCCTACTTGTGCTCTCTCTGTCAAATAAATAAATAAAATCTTTAAAAAAAAAAAAGAATTGCTCGATTAAGAGATATGTAAGTTGAAATTTTTAGAGTTACTACCCAATTACCAACTCAAAACACTTGGCCAGTTTAGGTAGTGCTGATTTCCTCACCAGCACAGAATGTTTAGACTTTTTAAAATTTTGACATCCATCACCATGATGGATATAAAATAGTCCATCCTAATGAGCATTTCCTTAATTATTAGGAAGACTGAGAAGTTAGATATCAGAAATATTTTTTTAATTTTTGTAATTTGGTAAGTGGAAAAATCTCTTCATTTTTATTCCTTTGATTACCAGTAAGGTTGACGAATCATGTTTTTACCAATATGTCATTTTAAGAGTCTTAATATATCACAGTTACCACAAAGGCAAAATTATGACAACTTGCCAAACTAAGTCTAAATTACATAAGAATCTATAAAATTGCCAAAATGATTCACTTTGGTGTGTTTTGATTTGTCACAAGTGGTTAACTCTGTTACTGAGGTTTAGTCACAATAGCAGCAAAACAGGAGGGAATAAATTGGACCTAGCATGAGCGTGTCCTTTAAACCCTCCCTTGCTGCAGCAGCATGGTAAACTGAGACCTAGTTTTAGCAGCTTTAATTGTTCTTAAATTATTTATGTACAGAGGTCACACGCTGGCAGACCAAATTGGTTCCACTGACATTTCTTGCCTTGGCTGCAATATATAGATATATATATATTTTTTTTTTTTTTTTTTAAACAATCAAAAGCGTAAAAGATGGGGGTACAGCACAAAAACTTTTCCTTGAGCCATTTGAGGGTAAGCTGCCAAACTGATCACCCCAAATACTTTAGGATGTACTTTCCATAAACAAAGACATTCTCCCACATAACCACAATATACTCATCCAAATCAGGTAATTATCATCAGTACATTAAAAACCACCTGCCCATTAACCCCATTAGAGTTTTGTCAGTTGTCCCAGTGATACCTTCTAGCCAGAGGATCCACTTCAGAATCTCACATTGCATTCAATCATGTCTCTATTGTCTTCTTCAGTGTTCAGTCTTTCCTTTGTTCTTGTGACCGTGGCACTTTTGAAGGTCAGAGACCAATTATTTTGTAGCATTTCCCTCAATTTAGGTTTGTCTGATGTTTTCTCGTGATTGGATTCAGGTCATGTGCTCTTGGCATCAGTGTCCCAGAAGTGATAGTGCATTCTTCAGGTAATACACAATTTCACTTTGCCCTTTGGTGATATAAACTTTGGTCACTTGATTATGGTGGTGCTTACCAGGCTTCTCCACTGTGAAGTTACTCATTCTGTAATTAATAAGTCTTGTGGGGAGGTACTTTAAAACTGTATTAAAATTTATTCATTTAAAAAGTTTCATTCACAAATTTCTAACTGTATGAACTCATGGTTTGCATTGTATTCAGTGGGTTATAATTTGTAACGATCATTTATTTTGATGCTCAAATTGTCTTTGATTTGACCTGTTCTTTTGACATGTCCCCATCCTTGCATGCTGGCATGACAAAATGTTGTACTGTCCCTGCTTCAGTCCTGGAATCAGTCATTTCTCCAAGGAGCGATCTTTGGTTTAATTTAATAGAAAATGGTCTTTAAAGGCTAGAGTCTGGGCATGAGGTGTACTCACTGCTAGTGGGATATCACTATTCCCAAGACCTCTCAGTGGCCAGAGCTAAGGAATGTGTGTGTGGTGTGTGTGTATGCATACACACACTGATTTACATCTGTTTATTTCTGTATCAAAAGCTATGAGTTTACTCCAATTCCGATTTAGCACCATAAGATTAATTCTAATTTCCTCCTTTTCCATATTGATAAAGCCCTTTTTTCTGACACTGAGAAACCTGGCTTTCATTATCCTTAATATCCTCCTGTATGCAGCCAGTTTTCGATCTCTGCCACTACCTCCTCACCTTGCTGGGCTCTGCCACTCCACGTGGACACCCTCAACTTGCTTGGGCTCTGACAGGTCACACCTGGTCACCACTCCATGTAGACACCCTTCTTTCCCTGGCTGAGCTCTAAAATTCCATACTTTGCCACTCTCACGTGTGGAAGGAAGCCCTGCTTACTTTGCTCAGGAATCTGTGTCCCCAGGCCTAGTCATTTATAATTTTGATGATTGGAAAAAATCTCTTCATTTATGAGGCTGAGGAATCGTGTTTTTACCAGCTGCTTATGTTACGAGAGTTAGTATATCATAAAGCCAAAACTATGACAGCTTAGCAAGATTACCCACTTGGGGGACGCCTGGGTGGCTCAGTCAGTTAAGCGTCTGCCTTCGGCTCAGGTCATGATCCTGGCGTCCTGGGATCGAGTCCTGAGTTGGGCTCCTTGCTCAGCAGGGAACCTGCTTCTCCCTCTGCCTGCCACTCCCCTTGCTTGTGGGTTCTCTCTCTCTCTGCACCAAATAAATAATTAAAATCTTTAAAAAAAAAAAAAAAAAAAAGATTGCCCACTTAGTAACTGACTGATTCTCTTTTCCTTTACTAAAGATCTTATATTTTCCATTTGTTAAAGGAAGACATCTTTGGAAATTATGTAACTGAAATCCAAACTGGGTAGAATATTTTTGAACTTGAGAAAATTATTTCTTCGCAGCATAATACTTGATTGATTTCTGAAACATAAGACAGCCATTTTATGTTGAACACTCTTTGAAAATGGATAAGCCATTAGTTAAGCGAAATAGTAGTTGCTCTAAACTTCATATAGCAATTATTTATTGCTTATGTTCATTTTTAAATTTGAGATAGGGAAGACCTTGTTTGACATTATTTTATTGTGAACATTGCTAACGTCACCCATTCTTTTTAATTTTATTGACCGCCATTGCTCTTTTAATTTTCCTTCCATGTCTGCCCCAATGCAAAATTTCTCCTCCTTTTTTTGTTTTTAAAGTCCATAACTTTTGGCAGGAGATAATAATTTTGTTCAAGTCAGAATTTCCATAAAAAGAAATTGTTTTAAAATTCTGAGACTTATTTAGTATGTTATTCAGATGTTTCTATACACATTACAGACAGATAACACACATTAGTGATAAATTTTTCAAAATTAATGAGTCAGAAGAATTTAAAACTCCACTAATGTCCACATCTAATTATGATCTTTGTAAAGTTTACCAGGGACTATAATATTCCAGAATAATACTGTTAGTGAGGATGGTTCTGTTATTCAAGAGAGACTCATATCAAAGTTTGCCAATGAAAAGAATATCCCATATTTTTTCAGCGCTGCAACAGAAATATCACAATTGTAATCATGCCAATATCTGTCATAAGAACAAAGAAAATTAATATTAGTTTATGGTGTTCCAAGCACAGGTCTTCACTATGACCATAGGAAGTCAGTGCTCTCTGCCCATTTTACTCATAAGAAAACTGAGCCTCTGCAGTAATTAAGAATGTGCGTTTGTTACACGAAGTAAGAAGTACAGGTTTAATGGGATTCCAGAGCCTTTCTTTTCGCATGACCATGATGCCTCTCATGAGGAGGTACAGTTGGTTACCTTTAGGTTTATCTCATTTGTATCATGTAAATCCGTTTTGTAACAAAATATTTGTTTTCTTTGGCAGAAATTATTTTCCTCTTAGTCATCTGTCCAGACCATTTTATGTCAAGTCATTTCTGATTATCTCCTAGAGTAATTACAAAGCCTATATTCATGGAGAAAAGAGCTGCATTCCTTTGAAAGCATTTTGTGTGTGTGTGAATTCCCTTTATTGAGCTGAAATAAAATACACTCTTACCAGAATGATCCTCTGACATCTGTGGAAGTCTGATCACATGACTTTGCAGGAGTGACTTTTGTGAGATTTATGGAGATGCATTTGTCCTGCCGCAGTAGCTGCTGTTAAAGCAGCAGTACTGTTCCAGTGTTGGTCTATATAATGAAATTATTTCTAAGACAGTTTTTATCCTCCAAGTTCAGATGTCATCTTTGAACACAAATTTCTTTTTTATGGTTTGCTCTGCATTTTACAGAGGTTCTTCCAAAACCCTAATTTGGTTTACCTTGGTGATCATTCTTACCAGCTATCTCTCATTTTTAAGTTCAACAATCATATTCTGTGCTCTGTGTATGAGGTTGTTAGTGCTCTAATTGTAGTTCCATGAGCATTGTCATAATAAACTTCCTTTTTAATAGTTTGTGAATGTTGTCACTACATTTTGGTTCAGTTTCCCTTCCCTATCGTCTATTACTTTTACTCTAGTTGGATTCATCTATTCTTTTTTTATTTTTGGGGGGGGTGGGGGAAAGGGCAAAGGCAGAGGGAGAGATAATCTTAAGCAGGCTCTCTACCCAGCACGGAGCCCAACATGGGGCTCAGTCCCACGACCCTGCTATAATGACCTGAGCCAAAATCAAGAGTCAGACGCTTAACCCACCCAGGCGCCCCTGAACACATCTATTCTAATGGTTCAGCTTGATTTCCTTTCCTCAGGTTTCCGAGTCCCCTTAAGTAAAATATAATTTTTCTTTCCCCTACTTGTAGGTGTGGGTTCCCCGCAACCTATAATGTCAGACCATTGGTATCTCTAGGTCAGTGGCTAACCAGCTGGCAGGATGAGGCACAATAGTTCATTTTTGGGAAGTGGGCTCTTTCCTCTTGAGCCTTTGCTTTTGTAGGCAACAGCTATCTCCCAGATGCTAGATCCACAAGCCTTCTCTGACCTATTAGGATCAGCATAAGTGGCAGCCCTTTCCTATGAAAGACCAGCATGTTCTTGCCAAGTGGACCTACAGCAGTATAGCTCCATGCCGTCAACTGTCTTCCCTGGAGATTCGGGAGAGGGAGTAACCCCAGGTGTAACTTCCAAGCTCAGGCACCATATTCTGTGGTTATTTTATTCCAGAGGAGTTAAGGAAAAGAGTCTATGGCACAAGCTCAGGCCACTGTCTGCCGAAGTCCCAGAAGGGCTGAATTTGTCATTTATTTTATCAACAAAAGAATTTAGGAAGAATTCTGGTATTTTGTAATGTTTTAATATGAGCTTTGGGATGTAACTGTCTTTCCTACAATAATTATTCAAAGCACCATAAGTATCCTCTAACATTCATAAAATTCATGAGTTCATGATTATACTTTAAAAAAGAAAGCAAAAACAAATGAAAACTCTTTGATAATCATTACGCCCAACTCCCATCTCTGAATTTAAGGGAAAATATTAAGTATTTATTCTGCCTCTTATATCAAACTATATTTCAGGATAATCAAAATAGCTCTAGTTGATAAAATTACTCTCTACAGAAGAATTCCAGCCCATTTTTAATTCCTAATAAAATAATTCAGCAATCAGTGGGTGAAGCCATTACTCAAAAGATTGATTGGGGTGCCTGGGTTGCAGAGTCGGTTAAGCATCCAACTCTTGGTTTTTGCTCAGGTTGTGATCTCAGGGTCATAAGATCCAGCCCTGCATTGGGCTCAGCTGGAGTCTGCCTGATATTCTCTTTCCCTCTCCCTCTGCCCCTCCCCCCCACTCACATGCACCTACTCTCTCTCACTTACTCTCTCAAATAAATAAATCTTAAAAAAAGATTATTTTTAGGGGGGTAGTGCCTGAGTGGCTTAATCCATTGGATGTCTGACTTAATTCTGGCTCAGGTCATGATCTCCGGGTTGTGGGATCAAGCCCCACATCAGGCTCTGTGCTGGGCATGGAGCCTGCTTAGGATTCTTTCTCTCCCCCACCCCTTAACAGCCCCCCCACCCCGGCCAAGGGCACTCTCCCTCTCTTAAAAAAAAAATTTTTTTTTTTTTTTAAAAGATTGATGGGGAACTTTACAATGGTGGGATCAAGTTGTCACCACTTAAATCCAGTGGTCATTATTAATATCACTAAAAATGGAGTACCCAAACATTGTGAGCCTCCTGGCATGACACCATAGAAATGCATACTGATGTATGTAAGGATTAAATGATCTATTTGCCATTTACTAGAAATATTTCAGGAAAAAAAGTGGGGAGGGACGAAGATGAAGTAAGAATGGTAAAATCTTGATAATTCTTAAATCTGGGTGAGGGCATATAGGGGTCCATTATATTTTTTCCTTATGTGAATTTTCATTATAAAAAGTTTTAAAGTAGAATTGGTGTTTTCAAGATGACAAACTGGAAAAGAAAATTAGTCATTTTTTTTCTTAAAACTAACATTGTCTGTTTCGTAACGTTACAAAGTTGTCATCCCCATACTTAGCTGACCTATAAAGTTACAGAATTAACATTATGTCCTCTTGCCAGATCTTTCCCTAGACCACTCTGACCTGGTCGCAGAGCTATTGAAGGAGCTGTCTAACCATAATGAACGTGTAGAAGAAAGAAAAATCGCCCTCTATGAACTCATGAAACTAACACAGGAAGAATCTTTCAGTGTTTGGGATGAACACTTCAAAACAATATTACTTCTATTGCTTGAAACCCTTGGGGATAAAGAGGTAAATGGCAGGATATGTAAATAATAGCCTGTTTTTCCTGTCTTGGGTTGCCTGTCCTTGCCTGTTAATCAAGAGCTACACAGATTTGGAAATTGGGAAAATCAGTCTCTTTTACTGCTTCTTCCTGTGTGAAATTTTCATTTTGAGTACTTTTTCTTCTAAACCATAGGCTCAATGATTTTGAACAGTTGACAATGGGAAAAATGAAAGGTTGCTGGTAGTATTTTTATAGGAAAGTACAAGTTACTTGTTTTGCATATTTAAACTAGTTGTTCAGAAGTGTAATTTCTTTTCTCATAGGATGTTGTTGGTTCTTGATCTCCTACAAGTATAAAAAGTGTGATTCAAGTTTTCAACTAGAGATGTGAAAACTTAATTATGTAATATACCATATACTTTGTGCAGTTGTCCAGGACTTATCCCTGCCCCAATGTTAAGACCCTTAAGTTACAGAAATGGAAAATGTAGAAGATTGTCTATAACCCAAAATATTAAAAACATTAAAATATTTCTTCTTAGCCTACAATCAGGGCTTTGGCATTAAAGGTTTTAAGAGAAATCCTAAGGCATCAACCAGCCAGATTTAAAAACTATGCAGAACTGACTGTCATGAAAACATTGGAAGCACATAAAGATCCTCATAAGGAGGTAAGTTACCAGGCCATTAAATTATTATTTTATTCTCAGTACTTCTGATATTATTGCATGAAACATACAAACATTGCTTAAAGAATACCCTTGAAGAGTATCGATCATTCAGTCAAATGAACACTTAACTTTGATGTTCCAGGTAATATATCTAATGAAGATGCAATCATATTTTTTTATTAAATGAATTATGGTGATATCATGGTCTTTCACCTAAAATAAGCCAGCTCTAGGACATAATCTTGATTTCATTTTTTCCTTCTTAATTTGACTTGTAGTTTTCTAATTTAGAATTCACCAACCGTCACTGTCCACTTACCAATAAGAATTTTTGAAATAAGTAATGAAGACAAGAATCATTATTATTTTAAAGTGGTAAAGTGCCTATAGGAACTAGATGTCTGTTCAGAGTTTATTCAATAAAATAATGAGGACAGCTTTCCTGAAGGGAGTCCTGTAAATCTGTCTCATCTATCTGTCTTTTTATTTATAGTTGTGTAAAAAAAAATTAGACTTTTTAAGCTTTTATTTAAATTCCAGTTAGTTAACATACAATATTATATTAGTTTCAGGTGTACAATATAGTGATTCAACACCCAGTGCTCATCACAGCAAATGTACTCCTTCGTCCCATCACCTTTGTCACCCTTCTCCTCCCCCACCTCCCCTCTGGTGACCAGTTCTCTATACTTGAGGGTCTGTTTCTTGGTTTGTCTCTCTCTCCTGTCTCATCTCTTTATAGTTGTAATATACCCATCACCATCAATTATGTTGATGATATAACCCTGAGGATTTTTATTAAGTTTCAGAAATAATTAGAAAAGGAAATTTCAAATAGAGACTGCAGTTCTAAGAGAAAGCACCAGAGCAGTAGCATTAGGTGCCTCTGGTAGAACCAAGACATAAGCGAAAGAGGTCAAAAAAGGAAAGTTAAAAAATAGCAGTGGGACAAAATAGATCAAAACTAAATGTAAGAGCTGAAACTATAACTTTCAGGAGAAATAGGTGTAAATCTTTGTCATCTTGGATTAAGCAGTAGTTTCTTAGACATAACACCAAAAGCACAAGTAGCCAACAACAACAACAAAAACATAAATTGGACTTGATCAAAATTTAAAACTTTTGTGCTTCAGGATGCCCAGGTGGCTCAGCTGGTGGAGCATACGACTCTTGATCTCAAGGTTGTAAATTCAAGCTCCACATTGGGTGTAGAGATTACTTAAAAATACAATCTTTTGAGGGCACCTGGGTGGCTCATTTGGTTAAGCATCCCACTCTTGGTTTCGGCTCAGGTCATGATCTCGGAGTCCTGAGACCATGCCCCGTGTTGGGCTCTGCACTCAGCTGGGAGTCAGTTTGAGATTCTGTCTCCCTCTTCCTCTGCTCCTCATGCTCGCTCTCTCGCTCTCTCTCAAATAAATAAATCTTTAAATATATATACATAATAAAGGGGCGCCTGGGTGGCTCAGTCATTAAGCGTCTGCCTTCGGCTTAGGGTCCTGAGATCGAGCCCCGCATTGGGCTCTCTGCTCAGCGGGAAGCCTGCTTCTACCTCTCACACTCCCCCTGCTTGTGTTCCCTCTCTTGCTGTCTCTCTCTCTCTGTGTCAAATAAATAAATAAAATCTTCAAATATATATATATATATATAAAATAAAATATTTTTTTAAATAATAAATAAAAACTTTTATGCTTCAATGGCACCTGGCTGGGTCAGTCAGTAGATCATGAGACTCTTGATCTTGGGGTTATGAGTTCAAGCCCCACATTGGGCATAGAGTTTACTCAAAAAAAATAAAATAAAAATCAGTGTCACAAAGAATAATGTTTAAAAAAAGAAAACTTTGGTGCTTCAAAGGGCACTCTAAAGAAAGTGGAAAGAGAACCCACAGAACAGGAGAAAATTTTTGCAAATCATATGTCTGATAAGGTAATATACAAAGAACTCTTACAAGTCAACAACAAAAAGAGAAATAACCCAATTTAAAAATGGACAAAGGGTGGGGCGCCTGGGTGGTTCAGTCGGTTAAGCATCCAACTCTTGACTTAGCCTCAGGTCGTGATCTCAGGGTCATGAGATCTAGCCCCATGTCGGGCTCCATACTGAGTAGAGAACCTCCTTAGGATTCTCTCTGCCCTTCTCTCCCAACCCCTCTCTCTCTGTCAAAAACAAACAAACAAAAAAATAAAATAAAATAAAACCTGCATTAGCCAACATTAAGAGAACACAAAAGAAGGAAGACTATCTGGAAGAAATATTTCTCCCTATATATCCATTCTGGCTTCAAAAGTTACATTTTGCCAATGCTGTTTTATCTGTACCCTCACTTTTTGTGTGTGTGTGTTTACTGTAGTTTCAAAGCAAATTATAGCTAACATGTTGTATTGCATATTTCATGAAGTTTGTACTTCTGGGACATATTATAACGTTTTAAAAATTTACTCCAGTTTAAACATTTCCTCTTTGTTTTAGGTGGTAAGATCTGCTGAGGAAGCTGCGTCAGTGCTAGCCACTTCAATCAGTCCAGAGCAGTGCATCAAAGTGCTTTGTCCTATCATCCAAACTGCAGATTACCCAATTAATCTGGCTGCAATCAAAATGCAAACAAAAGTGATAGAGAGAGTATCCAAGGAAACCCTTAACTTGCTTTTGCCGGAGATTATGCCAGGCCTAATACAGGTGAGAAACAAAACTCAGAGGAATAAATTATGATACATTTGGGATTCGGTTATTTTAGGCACTTTCTAGGCAACACTAGTGGCATAACCAAGCCTTCCTGCTGTCTTGGATATTCAGAGCAAAGAAAGACTTTCCATAACTAGCTCTGTGTGTGTGTGTGTGTGTGTGTGTGTGTGTATGTGTTAAATATATACATAACGTAAAACTTAACCATTTAGTCATTTTTAAGTGTGCATTTCAGTTGCATTAAATACATTTATGATATTGTACAACCATTACAGCTATCCAGCTCCAGAACATATTTCACCATCCCAAACAGAAACTCTGTACCCATTAATAATTCCCTGTTCCCTCTTCCCATAGCCCCTGGTAACTTCTGTTCTACTTTTTCTCTTCTGCTTTATAGGTTCCTCATGTAAAAGGAATCACACAGTATTTGTTCTGTTTTGGCTGGCTTATTTAGCGTAATGTTTTTAGGGTTCATCCATGTTATAGCATGTATTAGAATTTAATTCATTTTTTTATGGCTGAGTAATTTCCATTACTATGACTACCACAATTTGTTTATCCATTCATCTTTTGATGAATATCTGGGTTGTTACCCTTTTTTTAATAACATAAATACTGCATTGAACTTCTTTATATTTCCTTATATGTATATATCTAGAAGTAGAATTCCTAGGTACTGCCAGATTTCTCTCCAAAATGGTTATACTAATTTACAGTCACAGATGTAATGTGGTTTTTTTCTATGCACACAAACCTTTCATCCACATAAACATTTTAATGAGGTCATATTTTATAACATGCTTTGCTTAATCATAAATTGTTAACTTTTTCCATTCAATAAATTATATTCTATAATGTAACATAATGACTGATTATTATTATGTAGTATGTATAATAAAACCACTTCTGAAGAGAATTAATCATTAATTTCTTTGTGCATCTTTAGTATTATCTTTGACTCTGTTGTAAGCCTAATAGTGCTCACTAAATTGTGGGGTCCTTGAAGATAAGATCCAAATCTCTTCTTTGTACTTTGGTACAAAGAACAGAACATACGTAGTATGTGTATATCATACATATAGTGGGTACTGAATAAATTTTTGCCAGTTGAATAACTTAGAGTAATGGTAGGGATAGGACAGATGTTGAGCTTAATTCAGCCTGAATTATAGGAGTACCTTGACTGCCAGGCCCAGTTTTACTCTGTTTAGATTTTATTCAATAGTGAAGCGCTCTTGGGCTTCCTACAGCTGAATGCTTTAGCAGGGCTCATCTGCAGACTTTACAGAGCAGGTTGGCAAAGGGGCAGCTTTCCAGGCTAACTAAGGTAGAACCTGATAAGGAAAGCTAATAGTGGAGTGGAGGTGTGAAGGGGAAGTGGAGGGAGAGAAGGGCACGTTTCTGCTAGGAAAGGTAGGGAGGTTAACTTCAGTCAACAAAGCTTCCTCTCCCTGCTACGCCTACAAGCTCATCTCTGAGCCACATCTTCTGTCCATGTTGGAATGGTACTTTTTCAGATCCCGCAGGAGTGCTAACAAGGACTTTTCTCCCTAGGGTTATGATAATTCAGAGAGCAGTGTTCGGAAAGCTTGTGTCTTCTGCCTGGTGGCTGTTCATGCAGTAATTGGTGATGAACTAAAACCACATCTCAGTCAGCTCACTGGCAGTAAAGTAAGTAGTGATGCTTTGTTCTAAAGGTGGTGACTTTGGTACATTTTTCAGATTTAGTTCTTTGTTGTGTTAAAGGGTAAATTTGTTACTCAACTTTGAACAAGTCGGGCCTTGAGCATCCAACTCATTTCTCCCACCATTTGAATTTTAACTGTTTCTACTTTCACATTGTTCACTCAGGTGAGGTCAAGTAGGGTAGGCTGCTCTGAAAGAAATGCCTACAGCCAGTGGATTCCTTTCCCACCACCACACCCAAATCCTCACTCCCAAGGACTGTTTAAGAATAAATAGTGGCTGGGGCGCCTGGCTGGCTCAGTTGGTGGAGTGTGTGACACTTGATCTCAGTTGTTGTGAGTTTGAGCCCCACAGTGGGTATAGAGATTACTTAAATACATAAGTACATAAATGAATATCCTTTTTTATTTTTATTTTTTTCATTTTTTAAAGATTTTATTTATTTATTTGACGGAGAGAGACACAGCGAGAGAGGGAACACAAGCAGGGGGAGTGGGAGAGGGAGAAGCAGGCTTCCCGCGGAGTAGGGAGCCCGACTCGGGGCTCGATCCCAAGACCCTGGGATCATGACCTGAGCCGAAGGCAGACGCTTAACGACTGAGCCACCCAGGCGCCCCATGAATATCCTTTTTTCAAAAAGAATAGTGGCTTTATATATTCATGGATTACTTTATATCTCCCAAAATGTGGAACGCTTGAACATTTCTTTAATTTTCCCCTGTGAACTATGATAATCAAATATTTGCTGTCCTTAAGACTTAAAAAAAAAAACAACCTCATTGTGTGGGTGTAGTCATCCAATGAGATCCCATCCGTGAGAAGTTGATCATGTATTATTGTACTCTATGGAAATGTTCCCTCAGAATTCTTATGTTGAAATCCAATCCCAAATGTGATGGTATTAGGAGGTGGGCCTTTGGAAGGGGTTTAGTTCATGAAGGCAGAGCCTTCATGAATGGGATTAGCATCCTTATAAAAGAGACCCCTGAGATCCCTTGCCCTGTCTGCTATGTGAAGTTACGGCAATAAGACGGCTGTCTGTGAACCAGAAAGCGGGATATCACCTGGATCTTGCACTATCCAGTCTCCAGAACTGTGAAAAATAAATTTCTATTGTTTATGAGCCACTTAGTCCATGGTATTTTGTTACAGCGGCCTTGATGGAATAAGATGAAATGTTGATACTAATAATAAATGTAAATCTATTTACCCAAGAAACATTGGTCAAGCACTGTCTGTACATCAGACATTGTGCTCAACATTAAGACACTGATCCTGTTTTCCCAGGACTCACAGGAAGCCAAGAGCCCAGTAAAATGATGACAATTTTTATCCTTACAATTGTTTTCTACCTTTATGAAAAGTTTGAGACGGAATAAAGGAACAAATGGCCAAAGCTTAAAAAAAAAAAGACTTAAAAAAAAAAAAATAGGGGTGCCTGGCTGGCTCAGTCAGAAGAGCATGAAACTCTTGATTTCGGGGTTGTGAGTTCGAGCCTCACATTGGGTGTAGAGATTACTTAAATATTAAATAAGCTTAAAAAAATGTTTTAAAGACATGGGGCGCCTGGGTGGCTCAGTTGGTTAAGCGACTGCCTTCAGCTCAGGTCATGATCCTGGAGTCCCAGGATCGAATCTTGCATTGGGCTCCCTGCTCAGCAGGGAGTCTGCTTCTCCCTCTAATCCTTCCCCCTCTCATGCATGCTCTCTCTCTCTCTCTCAAATAAATAAATAAAATCTTTTAAAAAATAAAAATAAAGACTTAAAAAAGAGTCTTGCTTTCCTCATTTCTTTGATATTATCAAACATTGAAATTTATTCTACAAACTGAGGGTAAACTATGATTGTTGAATTGTTGCTTATGAACCAGTTTGCGGGAAACACTCATGCTCATCTAAACAGTTTCCCAAACCCACGCTGTTGTCATTACTATGATCAAATTTATTTTTAAAATAGCAAAAAGGTGGAGAAAATACCTATAAAGCTCAGGTATACACCTTAGATTAAATAGTTACGTGACTTATAGATAGATTAGAGCAGTGGTTCTTAACCCTTTCTGAGTTACAGACCACTTTGAGATATGGGTAGTATCTCATCCCAAGAAAAATAAATAAATACAGAAAATTTTACACATAGTTTCAGAGGATTCATTGAGTCCCTGAATCCCATGGACACCAGGTTAAAAACCCTTGAATCAATGAGTTAATGTTAAAAAAGCAAACTTTCAACAGCACAGTTTTCTTTTTCCTTTTTTTTTTTTTTTTAAGATTTTATATAATTATTTGACAGCGAGCGAGCACAAGCAGGGGGAGTGGCAGAAAGAGGGAGAAGCAGGCTCCCCGCTGAGCAGGGAGCCTGCCGTGGGGCTCAGTTCCACGACCCTGAGATCATGACCGGAGCCGAAGGTGCCAGACAGGCACCCCTCTTTTTTTTTAAGTAAACTCTACACCCAGCTTGAACTCAAGAGCCCCACATGCTCTACCAGCTGAGCCAGCAAGGCGCCCCAACACAGTGGTTTTGAAAGAAAAAAATCTCAACTTTTATGATAAGCTCAGATTGTGTCCTGATAATCCAGAGATGTCTGTAGAAGAATTAAAATTAAGTACTTTGTCAAGACTCTTTTAACTCTAGGAAACTGAGGGCTGCTGGAGCTGAGGTTGGTGGGGGGATGGGGTTACTGGGTGATGGGCATTAAGGAGGGCACTTGAAGTAATGAGCACTGGGAGATGTATGCAACTGATGAATCACTAAATTCTACCCCTGAAACTAATAATACACTAGATGTTAGTTAAATTGAATTTAAATAAAAATTTTTTTAAAAATTAAGTACTTCGTCAGAGTACTAGGCATATGAAGACCATAGGTAGGTTAAAAAATATTTGGAAATGACATTAGATGAAAAAAAGTAAAGCACAGAATTGTATATGCATTGATTAAAACTTTACAGAAGTATGATCTCATCTAGCAAAGACTACAAATTGACACACAGAAATCAAGAACATTCTTGGAGGGCAGTGTTATAATTGTTTAAGATCTTGGGTCCTGGAACCCAAGTGCCTAATTTCCTATCCTGGCCCACTTCTTACCTACCCCTGTGACTTTAGGCAATGACTTGCATGTCCTGTATCTTGATTTCCTCGTCTATAAAGTATTGTTGAGATAAAAAGAGATAGTGTAAGGTAGTTAGCTTATTATATAGCACATGGTGCTCAAATGTTTATCCTTATTGTCTTAATGATGACTTCTTTTTTCTAAGTTTAAGTTTTACATGCTATCACTACAATATTTTTTGAAAAGGCATATTAGAATACTCAGTCATCAGGGGTACCTGGCTGGCTTAGCCTGGTAGAGCATGCAACTCTTGATCTCAGGGTCGTGAGTTCAAACCCCATGTTGGGTGTAGAGATTACTTAAATAAATGAATAAATAGAATACTCAGTTGTGAACAGACTAAGACTTGAATTTTTTTTTTTTTGGGGTAATTCTTAATTATCAACAATAACTTGGGTGTAACTTAGTCTAAAATCTCTCTTTTTAAATTCATATATGTATATAATTTTTTTAATGAGCATCTTACTATAATTTATAATTGGCTCAATGACATACGTTTGGCTTGAATCTGCAGATGAAGCTACTGAATCTTTACATCAAACGTGCACAAACAGGTTCTGGAGGAGCTGATCCCACTACTGATGTTTCTGGACAAAGTTAGTGAAACTGATTAAAGTGAACCACGGCCTCTCAAAGAAAGGACAGACAGACCACACCTCATCAATGAAAGGAAATTTTCAAACACATCTTTTGGAACTTACCATCTTTCCCAGTTTTAGTTTTTTGTTTTGTTTTGTATTTTCTGTAACAGAGGGCTATCCTCAGTCTGCATGTAACTTTTATGATAGTTATTCCAAATTCAAGAAGAAGCAGTATTAACATCAGTTGATCAGTACAAAGTAATTTTTAATCGAATTCATTTCACATGTTTGTACTTCTTTGTCTTCCCATTAACCTTTGCCAGTGTTATGATTGTATAAATTTTTTTAAATGCTGGTTAAAGAGGAATGCTTAAAGCTTTAAAAGTTTAACAGTCTAAAACATTTTTTTTTGCCTCTATTCAAATGCAGAATAATATTTTTATTGCTACTTGGAGTTTTGTTCCGTATCATGTCCTATGCTAGAAATACTGAAATGATGTGAAACAAAGCAGGACTAATTTGAACTACAGCTGGACTCTGTGTGATGGTGATACATGTCATTAGTTGCAATTTCTTTGGGGTGATCTGTAGTTTAAAACTAAGACCTCAGAGAAAGTGCTACAGAATCAGCCAGTTCTGTAACACTGATACTGCTTATTGGTTGTTGATCTTGCCATCTTTATTTAAAACCATGTCCCCTCTAAGATCCCTTAAGACAGCTGCACCAAATCATCTGCCTGTTGTTTTCTTGATACTTATTAAAATAGAAGGTTTTATTGCAGGGTTTTGGTTTGTTTATCTTTGTTGTGAATGATGCTTTTTTCGTATTTATTAATCTCAAATTCACTTATGAATAAACTTGGTAATGGAAAGAGACAAAAAAAAATCAAGTGCATGTGTGTCCTTGACCGTCTTCTGTTTCTCATTTAATAAACAAACTTATTATTGAGACATGGGAGTCAACCAGCACCTTTTCTTTAAATGGTGGAACCTGGTTTCCTTTTACCATGAAATTGTCTTACTTGAAAACATTGATCCTGATGAGAGAGAAGATGGTACAAGGCTATTATCTTTGTGTAATGGACTTAAATTCTCTACCTCTTCAGGGCTAATCCTTATAACTGAGCTGCTGCCTGTAGTATCTTTTGGGAAACTACTTCAAGGGTGATTTTCTGTTACATTTTAACAAATTTTTTTAATCACCTTTTGCTACACCTATTCTTTTCATGTGCAGCCAACTTTCAAAAATTACCAGTTTGGTGAAAGGCAAATTAGATCATTCGGAACCAGGATACTAATGATTTCTCATCTTGACTTTTTAAAAATCCTAACATGAAGTGAATTTGACTGGAAAGGCAAATAGCTATTAGGGAAGCAATTTGCTATTGTTACAGAGTTACCTGTACTTTCTTTGTTTAATTGAAAAAAATGTAGAAATGTATGTAAAGAATTTAAGACAGGAGTACTGGATGGATGATTTGTCATAGGCTTTTCCCTTCGTTTCTGTTCTAGCAGCAGGAAAATAGTTTCTCTATATCCCCTCCCCTTTACCTGTAACAATTTTGTTTTCTACTGTTAATTACATTGTGTATTTATAGTTCTATGCTTCCTGTTGTGCATATACTGGCAATAAAACTGTACATAACATTACTTGAAAAAATTAACAGTGTTTATCAGTTGTTTTTCTGTCTCACTCTGTGAAAAGTCACTTAGCTCCTAACTAGGTTTTTAAAAATATTTCAGAGGTCCTGTATTAGTGCTATTCTCATGAATTTTATAAGTGCGTCTGAGGAAAACATTTATCAGGAGTAGCCTCCACAGTCAGATGGCTGTATATGCATGTGTATGACAGCTTATCTTTTTTTTTTCCTAAGATTTTTATTTATTTGTTTGATAGAGCACAAGTAGGCAGAGAGGCAGGCAGAGGGAGAGGGAGAAGCAGACTCCCCGCTGAGCAGGGAGCCCGATGTGGGGCTCGATCCCAGACCCTGGGATCATGACCTGAGCCGAAGGCAAACGCCCAACCAACTGAACCACCCAGGAGCCCCTGACAGCTTATCTTTAAGAAGAAAAGGCATTTTATTTATTTATTAAAGATTTTATTTATTTATTTGACAGAGAGACGGTGAGAGAGGGAACACAAGCAGGGGAAGTGGGAGAGGGAGAAGCAGGCTTCCCGCCGAGCAGGAAGCCCGATGTGGGGCTCGATCCCAGGACCCTAGGATCATGACCTGAGCCAAAGGCAGCCGCTTAACCAACTGAGCCACCCAGGTACCCCGAGAAAAGACATTTTAAACATTGAATTCTTCTCAGTTTCTCAGTTTTGTTTTATGTTCCATGACCTTTTGTGTGTTTTATAATCATTTTTAATCTAAATATTGATTTAATTTTGATCTCTGCTTTAAGATCCTGCTTTAATTACTGTTGACAACTAAGTACTTTGATGTAAGCTGAATAATAACTCTACTTGAAAACTTAGGTCAAGCACCTGACATCTAAAGACAGGCACTCAAATGAACTGAGTAGTGAAAGAGTATGGTTTAATGTGACTAAGTGAAAGCTAATATATAAAAACATGAAAAAAGATTTAAAATTCTGTAATTTTAGGGGCGCCTGGCTGGCTCAGTTGGTAGAACATGCGACTCTTGATCTCAGGGTCATGAGTTTGAGCCCCATGTTGGGCATAGAGATTACTTTAAAAAAATAAACAACAAAAGTAAAAATATATATACATATAAAAAAATAAAAATTAAAATCTGTAATTTCAGTTAATGAGGCTTTAAGAAAGTTATTACTGACTATTCAAATTTGTTCATTCCAGAAATATATTTAGGTGTCAGCCATTAAAAACTGGTGGTAAGTTCCTGGTTAAATTTTTTCTTTCCACCTTTCATTATCAGTATCATTCATTTACTGCACTGCTCAGAACTAATTAAAATCACATAATTCCTGATTATAAACCATATTTGTTTCTTGGAGGTTTTCAAAATCTATAATAGCCTTCTGCCATTTTCAATTAGGATGTGGTTTGAACCTGAGGTTTCAAATTTGGAGTATATTTACTGTATTCCTTCATATTCTATCTTGTAAACTTTGAGTCAAATGACTTTTCACCAAATATGTCTCCAATAAAAGACTGGAATCTTATCAAGCCAGATCTGTTTATAAATTCAAGTGTATCTTATTAATTTAGAATAGCATTTACAGGAAATAGAAATGAGGATTGATACATTACTCCATAATACATGAGGGCTTTTTTTTAAGCTTAACCTTTGACATCTTTGCTTCCTGTGTTGTGTAGGTTTGTCTCATTGCAATTAATCACGTACAGTTTTACAGCTATGCAAAAGAGAGAATTAAGCTTAAAAATGCTATCAGTGGGACACCTGGGTGGCTCAGTCATTAAGTGTCTGCCTTTGGGTCAGGTCATGGGATTGAGCCCTACATCAGGCTCCCTGCTCAGCAGGGAGGCCTGCTTCTCTCTCTCCCACTCCCCGGCTTGTGTTCCCTCTCTCACTGTCTCTCTCTCTGTCAAATAAATAAATAAAATCTTTTTAAAAAAATAAATCTTACTGGTTAAAAAGTTATCCACCTCCCTTTTTTTTTTAATATTTTATTTTTAAGTAATCTCTACACCCACCGTGGGGCTCAAACTCACAACCCCAAGATCAAGAGTTGCATGTTCCACTGACTGAGCCAGCCAGGCACCCCAAAAGTTATCTCTCTCTATAGAGCAGAAATAAATTATATAGAAACTAGAAAAACAGTAGAACAGATCAATGAAACCAGGAGCTGGTTCTTTGAAGAAATCAATAAAATTGATAAACCTCTAGTCAGACTAATCAAGAAAAATAAAGGACTCAATAAGATCACAAATGAGAGGGGCGCCTGGGTGGCTCAGTCGTTAAGTGTCTGCCTTCGGCTCAGGTCATGATCCCAGGGTCCTGGGATCGAGCCCCACATCGGGCTCCCTGCTCCGCGGGAAGCCTGCTTCCCCCTCTCCTACTCCCCCTGCTTGTGTTCCCTCTCTCGCTGTGTCTCTCTCTGTCAAATAAATAAAATCTTTAAAAAAAAAAAAAAAATCACAAATGAGAGAAGAGAAATAACCAACACCACAGAAATACAATCATAAGAGAATATTGTGAAAAACTATACCAACAAATTGGACAGCCTACAAGAATTGGATAAATTCCTAGAAACATAACCTGCCAAAACTGAAGCAAAAAGAAAAAGAAAACTTGAACAGACCGATAACCAGCAAAGAAACTGAATCAAAATCTCCCCAAAAACAAAAGACTAGGATAGATGACTTCACAGGCGAATTCTGCCAAACATTTAAAGAAGAGTTAATATCTATTCTCAAAAATTCCATAAAATGAGGGCGCCTGGGTGGCTCAGTTATTAAGTGTCTGCCTTCGGCTCCAGTCATGATCCCAGGGTCCTGGGATCGAGCCCCGCATCGGGCCCCCTGCTGCGCGGGAAACCTGCTTCTCCCTCTCCTACTCCCCCTGCTTGTGTTCCTGCTCTCGCTATCTCTCTCTGTCAAATAAATAAATAAAACCTTTAAAAAAAAAAAATCCACAAAACAGAAAAGGAAGGAAAACTTACAAATTTATTCGATGGGGCCAGCATTACCCCGATACCAAAACCAGATAAAGACATCATGAAAAAAGAACTACAGGCCAATATGAACATAGATGCAAAAATTCTCAACAAAATGCTAGCAAACTGAATTCAACAATACATAAAATCCTTTACCACCTGGGGTGCCTGGCTGGCTCAGCAGAGCGTGCAACTCTTGATCTCAGGGCTGTGAGTTCAAGCCCCATGTTGGGCATGGAGCCTACTTTATTTTTTTTTTTTAAGATTTTATTTATTTATTTGACAGAGACACAGCGAGAGAGGGAACACAAGCAGGGGGAGTGGGAGAGGGAGAAGCAGACTCCCTGTGGAGCAGGGAGCCCGATGTGGGGCTCGATCCCAGGACCCTGGGATCATGACCTGAGTTGAAGGCAGACGCTTAACGACTAAGCCACCCAGGCGCCTTGGAGCCTACTTTAAAAATAAGAATCATTCACCATGATCAAGTGGGTTGCAAGCATGGTCCAATATTCACAAATCAATCAACATGATACATCAGAGAAAGGATAAGAACCATAGATCATTTCAATAGATGCAGAAAAAGCATTTAACAAAGTACAACATTCATTTGTAATAAAAACTCTCAACAAAGTGGGTTTAGGGGGGACATACCTTGACATAATAAAAGCCATCTATGAAAAACCCACAGCTAACATCATCCTCTGGGGAAAAACTCTTTTCCCCCAAAGGTCAGGAACAAGACAAGGATGTCTACTCTCACCATTTTTATTCAACATAGTACTGGAAGTCCTAGCCACAGCGCTCAGACAAGAAATAAAAAGAATGCAAATCAGTAAGGAAGAAATAAAATTTGCACTATTTGCAGATGATATGATACTACATATAGAGAACCCAAGAGACTCCACCCCAAAACTGCTAGAACTGATAAACGAATTCAGTAATGTCCCAGGATGCAAAATCAATGTACAGAAATCTGCATGTCTATCCACAAATAATGAAGCAGCAGAAAAGGAAATTAAGAAAACAATCCCATTTACGATTGCACCAAAGAGGTAAACAATCTGTACTCTGAAAACTATACAACACTTACGAAAGAAATTGAAGATGGCACAAAGAAATGGAAAGACATTCCATGCTCATGGATTGGAAGAACATTGTTAAAATGTCTGTACTACCCAAAGCAATCTACACAATTAATGCAATCCTTATCAAAATACCAATAGCGTTTTTCAGAGCTAGAACAAACAATCCTAAAATGTATATGGAACCTTTACAAAAGCCCCCAAATAGACAAAGCAGTCTTGGAAGAAAAAAAAAAAAGCAAAGCTGGAAGCATCACTATTCCAGACTTCAAGTAATATTACAAAGCTGTAGTGATCAAAACAGTACGGTACTGGCACAAAAATAGGCACATAGATCAATGGAACAGAATAGAAAATCCAGAAATAAACCCACAGTTTTATGGTCGATTAACCTTCGACAAAGCAGGAAAGAATATCCAATAGGAAAAAGTCTCTTCAACAAATGCTGTTGGGAAAACTGGACAGCAACATGCAAAAGAATGAAACTGCAACACTTTCTTATGCCATACACAAAAATAAACTCAAAATGGATTAAAGACCTAAATGTGAGACCCTGAAACCATAAAAATCCGAGAAGAGAACACAGGCAGTAAGTTCTTTGACATTGGCTGTAGCAACATCTTTTTAGATCTGTCTCCTGAGGCAGTGGAAACAAACACAAAAGGCAACTATTGGGACTACATCAGAATAAAAAGCTTCTGCATAACAAAGGAAACAAAACTGAAAGACAACATACAGAATGGGAGAAGATATTTGCAAATGATACGTCCAGTGAAAGGTTAGTATCCAAAATATATAAAGAACTTATAGAACTCAATACCCAAAAATCAAATAATCCACTTAAAAAATGGACAGAAGACATGAACAGACATTTCTTCAAAAAAGACAGATGGCTGGGTGCCTGGGTGGCTCAGTCGTTAAGCATCTGCCTTCGGCTCAGGTCATGATCCCAGGGTCCTGGGATGGAGCCCCACATCGGGCTCCCTGCTCAGTGGGAAGCCTGCTTCTCCCTCTCCCACTCCCCCTGCTTGTGTTCCCTCTCTCGCTGTGTCTTTCTCTGTCTAATAAACAAATAAAATCTTAAAAAAAAAAAAAAAGACAGATGGCCAACAGACACATGAAAAGATGTTCATCATTACTCATCATCAGGGAAATGCAAATCAAAACCACAATGAGATATCCCCTCACACCTCTCAGAAGGGCTAAAATCAACACAAGAAACAACAGGTGTTGATGAGGATGTGGAGAAAAAGGAACCCTCATGCACTGTTGGCAGGAATGCAAACTGGTGCAGCCACTGTGGAAAACAGTATGGAGGTTCCTCAAAAATGGAACTACTTTATGATCCAGCAATTGCACTACTGGGTATTTACCCAAAGAATACAAGAACACTAATTCAAACGGATTCATGCTCCCCCTGTGTTTATAGCAGCATTATTTACAATAGTCAAACTATGGAAGCAGCCCAAGTGTCCATCAACTGCTGAATAAAGAAAAGGTGGCATACATATGTAATGGAATATTATTCAGCCACAAAGAAGAATGAAATCTTGCCATTTGCAACCACATGGATGGAACTAGACAGTATAATGCTAAGTAAAATAAGTCAGAGAAAGAAATACCATATGATTTTGCTCATACGTGCAATTTAAGAAACAAACAAGCAAAGGAAAAAAAATAAGAGAGGGAGACAAATTTAACTATAGAGAACAAACTGATGGTTACCAGAGGGAGGTGAGTGAGGGGATGGGTGAATTAGGTGATGGGGATCAAGGAGGGCACTTGCTGTGAGGAGCACTGGGTGATGTATGGAAGTGTTGAATCATTATATACCTGAAACTAATATAACACTGTATGTTAACTGGAATTTCAATAAAAATAAAAAGTTACCTTTCTTTATTGTAAGCAATAGAGATTGCTTTAAAAAAACTTTAAAAAAATCTTTTTTTAAAAAAGAGCTTTGTTATTTTTTTTAAGATTTTTTTTAAGTAATCTCCACACCCAACATGGGGCTTGAACTCACAACTGTGAGATTAAGAGTCCCATGCTCTACCGACTGAGCCAGCCAGGTGCCCCAAAAAGAGTGTACTTTAAACCAATCAAGAAAAGTTGGGTATAGCTTTTCTTTCACTGGTTTTATTTCACGAGTTTTTTCTTTTTTTATAAAGTTATAATACTGAGTTTGCTCTCCAAACTGAACAAATCACTTATGTCTCCGCAGCTGGCCACCATACACGGCTAAGTTTAATTTAGCTGGACAAACGGGGTACCAGTGGAGGAAGGACCCCAGATGGAGTGTTAGATATCCTTAGATATGTATTCTAAGATAAAATCTAATTGAACTAAAGAGTTCACCCGAGACTTATGCAGAAGAATAATGTGATTAGAATTAACATCACAAACACTGCAATCTTAACATACTCTGAAAACTTCAGATGTGAGGTGTTTTAGGCTACAATTTTTTACAGATTGATCTCTGTGAATCTGGTTCTGATTACCTTTATTTACTTGTTAAATATTTTAGCACCTGCTGTGCATCTGAACCCCCTTCAATCTGTCTGCTGTAAATATGTAGTTGTAGATCTGATAACGAGAGAAAGGCATTAATGTGCTTTCAGAAGGATTAGTATGGGAGGTGCTGGCCCGTGACTCAATGACTCAGTGTAGAAAAGTGCCCAGTGGTGCTCCGAGCAAACCCGCCATCCTGAAGGGCATGCACTGTGTGCAGCCCTGGTCTCCCAGGGTTCTTCCACTGTTGGTGGTGTCACACCTCTAAGGCAGTGTTTTTACCCTTAAGAAAGTATAAATCAGTTACTTTGTTGGAAGTGAGTACAAAAAGACTGCTTAATAATCAGTTTGCGGGTTTTATGTCTACAGCCAAATTTATACTAGTTTTTATCAAAGTTTATCAGAGTAGAGACTTAGACTCAGAGTTAGATCATTTTGACAAAGCAAGAAACGTGCTTTTTCTTCTCCATCCTCATAGAACAGTGGTTCTCAACTTGGTGATTTTGTCCACTGGAGGATATTTGGCAATATCTGGAGACGTTTTTGGTTGTCATAACTTGGCAGGGAGGGCCACTGACGTCTAGTGGGTGAGGCCAATGATGCTTGCTGCCAAACATCCTGTAATGCACAGGATTGCCCCCACAACAAACAGGTGTCCAGCCCCAGATGTCAATAATGCCCAAACTGGGAAACCTTGCATTAAAGGAGTTGCCATGGACAGCTGCCCTGGTAATATAGCCCAGTTTGAAAGCATTGAGTCGGGAAAAAAAACAAAAAAACAAAAAACCACTGACTCAGGTTTTTTACACAAAGATTGAATAGAAAGGTAAACAATCCAGAACTCACTTCTAGATGACTAATTTGAAGATGAATTTTCCCATTTTTAATACATATGGGCTCACATGCCAACCATTCAACATAAATCATTGACCCCCAACATAATCCAAACCATCCTGGCTCATTTTCTTCTGCAACTTACTCCATTCTGAACTCTCAGTCTAATGCAGTTAGTCCCTCCAATTTTGCTCTCATTAAAGAAACGGTGATTTTTATTTCAAGGAACTGATTATCGAGCTCCTGAGGGCAGAGAATTTCCATACAGTGAAGTTAGGTTCACTCCAGGCCAGCAGCAGTGCGGTTCACCTAGGAGACCCTCAAGAATGGCCTTGGGGTTGGTTGGCCAGTGTTAAAAACTTGATAGTTATTCAAATATGGCATGATTCCACCTATGAGGTGCCTAGAGTAGTCAAATTCATAGAGACAGAAAATGGCATGGTGGGTGCCAGGGGCTGGAGGAAGGAGGAATAGGGCGTGATTGTCTAGTGGGCACGGTCACTGTCTGGGATGATGAAAAGAGGTAGACGGTGGTGATAGCTGCCCAGCAGTGTGAATGTACTTAACACCACTGACCTACACATTTTAAAGTGACCAAATGGTAAATATTATGTTGTGTATTTTACCACAATTAGGAATAATAAAAAATAACTTAATGATCATTAAAATGAGGTCACAATATAAAAGTGATTCAAGGACTCTGTTCACCGCCTGATTGCTGAGAATGCCGATACGTAAAGATGATCAGGTAGATAATCTATAGAACGCTATCTATATCCGTATACATACAGCGTATATATAAGAACAGAGCAGGCAAATTGAAGCAACTCTTTAAAAAACAGCTGTGTGGAGATGTGTTGATAGTGCTTACCCACGGAATTGTGAGACTCCTGTCTTTGCTTCCTCTCTCGCACACGCTGCTCATTTGTCCATGACGCCGGCTTTGCCGCTCCTCTCCCTCCATGTTTCTAGATTGAGCACGCAGAATCAAGCCTCCTTTCAGGTTTATACCGTAGGCAGACCTACCACCCTCCGCCCCTTGTCACCCTTGCCTCTGCTGTCGCACCGCCTACTGGCACCTGGCCCACAGATTTCCTCACCTTCCCAAGAGAGGTATAGCAGCAGACTGGTTAAGAGAAGGCGTTACGCCGTGAAACTGATCATGGAAAAATCACTCTTTCCACCACCTGAGTGAGTTACTTAATCTCTCAAAGCTTCAGTTCCTCATCTTACAGAACAGCGAGAACAACAGCACTTATCACATGAGATCGTTGTGGGGACTCGATGAAATAATGCCTGTTTATCAGGCATAGCCTGACACTCCGCACGGGATGGCCTTTAGTCTCCGACGGGGACAGTGGTCATCCAGCTGACCCACTGGGATGCTGCCGCCCCTCATGCTCAGTCACTCCACCCTCCTTGGACCTGGGCTGCTCCAGCCAAGGATCATAAACCCAGCATTTCACTTGCTAATTGCAAGGGGATTTAACAATTAGTATTATTTTTTTTTATTGTGGTAAAAAGCATACAACATTAAATTTACCATCTTAGCCTCTTTTAAGTGTACTTTCAGTAGCGTTCAGTATATTCACATTGTTGTACGACAGATCTCTAGAATTTTTTCATCTTGCAAAACTGAAATTCTGTACCCATTAAAGACTAATTCCCCTCCCCCAGCCCTTGGCAACCACCTCCCTACTTTCTGTTTCTGTGATTCTGATCATTTTAGATACTTCATAAGAGAGGAATCATATAGTGTTTGTCCTTTTGTGCCGGGCTTTTTCACTTCATAAATGTCCTTCAGGTTCATCTGTTCTGTGCATGCAACAAGGTTTTCTTTTTGAAGGCTGAATAATATTCTATTGTATGAATATACGCATTTCTTCATCCTTTCATCCGCCAACAGACATTTGGGTTGCTTCCACCTCTTGGCTATGATAATGCTACACAGTCTTTTTTTTTTTTTGTAAGCATGTATGTGTTTCTAGCACTGTCCACAATACTTGGAACATAGCAATACTATAGCAAGTCTTAATATTTATTGTTAAGTTCAGTGACTCTTTATCCAAATCTCTTAAAAACAATAAATTGTTGTGCACATTTTCACACTTCAGATTTTTGCTGGTATTTTACATTTTAGCTTGAAAGTATGTAATAAACACTGTATACTGATTGTTCTTTCTCATGTGTCAGGATTTGTGCTCAGCACGTTAGATGCATTAAGTCTTCATTCCAATCCCATGAGTCAGGTGTTATCATCAACCCCAATTCACAGAAGAGACTGAGACATGGAGAAGTTAATTGATTTGCCCAAGATCTTGTAGCCCATAAGCTTGTAACTAAGTTTTAAAACCAGATTATCTGAGGCCAGAGATAGAAAACTTAATCTCTGTGTTAGAAATGCTCTAATTATTGTTACAGGAACATTTGTAAGGTTCTGCTCCAACTTTGTGAATATTGGCACCCTTTAAGGTCTAAAGGAAAAAAGAAGCTATGGCATTTAAAAACTGTTCTTTATATATAATTTTAAATAACTGGAGCATAAAAAACACTGAGTTTCTAAAAATACATGTATCTAACCTAGGGAAGTAATCAAAATAAGTAAAAATAATAGTCATAGTAGTTAAAGAAAAGGATGCAATTTCCATATCCTCTATCATACTGGAAGCATTTATAAAATGATAACTCGACCCGAACCACATTTGTCTTGGAGATGCAAGGCATGACAGCAGGAGGTCCAGCTCTCCCGCCTCACTGACGCTGCGAATACAGCGGATTACATCACCTTTTCCAGTTGTCCTGCCTCCATTCACTTGCCTGTCTTCAAACCCGGATGGTGAAGAGAAGTGTCATGAGGACACCATTCAACAGCTGTAAGGAGGGTAGCCAGCCCAGACTGAAATGCTGGGAGAGCAGGCTCTGGGAGGAATGTGTCCAAGGAGAGGAGAGAAAGAAAGAGGGGGACAAAAGGAGGGGACTCACCTGATGAGTGCATGTATTGGGGGGATTTTCTCAGATTTGGGGAGGGAATTAATGTGGGTAAATTGACAAGCACATGGAAAGCAAAGTACGTAGCGTAATATACTATATCCTCATCTGTGAATAATATTTAAACATAATAATAATGAAAGCTGACTTAATCAAAGAGCTGTGACAACTTTGACGAGGCAGGAGTATATAGATCATTGAATCCTCACCTGCCATTGTAAAAAAGTAAATAGATAATATCTAGAAAAAAGTATGGAAGGAAATTGCTGAAGGTTGAAAGTAGCTGCTTTGGAAAGTAGCAGTCTCCTGATGAGGGAGACTGGGGCAGGGGTCTGAGCTTTGTTATAAACTCAGCAGCATGGGCTCCATTGGGCTGGTTGGCTCTTACTGTTGCAGTGGTGACGCACTTCATCCTGTCTTTCTCAGACTCTTAACATCTGGAGGTCTTTCTACTCTTCTCAGCTCTTCCACCTAGATCCATAAGCCTGGGCCTTTCTTACAATCTTGCTCTTTTTTTTTTTCCGTCTACCCTTAACTCACCAAGATGAGTGCAGATCCAGCTCTGCCCCTATGCCCGCCTGGCCCCGAAGCACCCAGTTCTAGGGACTCTTCTCCAATGCCTGAGATTTACGGGCCTGAAGAAAATTATGCATCCCTGCAAATGTCATCTGCTGAGACACCCCACGCAGAGACCGTCTCTCCTCTTCCTTCGTCCATGGATCTGCTTGTTCAGGACAGCCCCGACTCCTCCACCAGTCCCAGGGTAAAACCACCACCCACTTCTGGAGAGGAGAGAACAGTGAGGAAGGAAGATACGGCCCAGGGCAAGAAACAGAAGATCAGGACCGTGTTCTCTCAGACCCAACTCTATGTCCTCAATGATCAATTTCAGAGACAGAAATACCTCAGTCTCCAGCAGATGCAAGAACTTTCCAACATTCTGAACCTTAGCTATAAGCAGGTGAAGACCTGGTTCCAGAACCAGAGAATGAAATGTAAGAGGTGGCAGAAAAACCACTGGCCAAAGGAGAGCAAGAGTGTGAGTCAGAACAGCACACCAACCGCAGAATACCCAGGCTTCTATTCCTACCACCAGGGATACCTGAGGAACACTTCCGGAAACCTTCCAATATGGAGCAACCAGACCTGGAATAACCCGAATTGGAGCAACCAGACCTGGAACAGCCAGTCTTGGAGCAACCACTCCTGGAATGGCCAGTCTTGGAGCAACCATTCCTGGGCCAGTCAGACCTGGTGCCCCCAAGCCTGGAACAATCAGCTCCAAAACTGTGGAGAGGAATCTCTGCAGCCCCAGATCCAGTTCCAGCAAAATTCCATCAGTGATTTGGAGTCCATCTTAGAAACTTCTGGGGAAAGCCATAGCGTAATACAACAATCTGCTAAGTATTTTAGTACCCAGCAAATAATGGCTTTGTTCCCAAATTACTCTGTGAACATACAGCCTGAAGATGTGTGACGATGAGTATATTATTCGATCTCAGTTTGGGTGGTGGCTGTTATTCTCCTAGGCTTTGTCTTTTAGGTCCTATATATCTCTGCCTCGATATTCTGTTTTCCATTATTCTTACTGTGTCCCTTGAGGGGGTATGATTGGAGTCAAAGAGGTTTCAGTAGCGTTGGCTCTATGGACAACATGATAAAAGGTGTTTCTCGCTATAGATAACTAGATACAATACTAATGTGGATATCTTTAGGCTCTAGAATCTAACCTCAAGAATAGGAAGTGAAGATACAAAGATGTATGATGAAGGATAATTTGTATTTTCTGAGATTGTGAGGCTTTTCTTGTTAATAACCTCTAACGGTGAAGGGTTAAGCTATAATGTGCTTCATTGATTTCCTCTGTCCCTTGTGATGTTTTACTAGAACTGTTAATTTGTTCATTATTCTAGTATTTGTAGAAAGATGTTTTGTATTTTAATGTGTCATGATAATAGTACCAGTTTGGCTGATTGGTTTATAGGTTTAAGTACAAATAAATAAAATACACACTTTAAAAAAAATAAAAATAAAAAAAATAAACTCAGCAGCATTTGTGTCTGTTTTCAGCTATGTACTCTTACCACTTTGGTTTTCTCAAAAAAAAAAAAAAAAAAAAAAACAAATAAATTACACCAGCACTTCCAGATGTGTACTGTTCATGGTGCCAAAAACAATAACAAAGAAGAAGAGGAAGAAGGAGGAGGAGAAGAGGAAGAAGAGGGAGAAGAAGAAGGAGAAGGAGAAAAGGGAGGGAGGGAGGGAAGGAGGAAGGGAGGAAGGAAGGAAGGAAGGAAGGAAGAAAAACTAACCCATGTGTGCATGACATAGGATTTTAAAGTTGGGGAAAACAGAAAGAATACATTCCAGATTGCAAACAAGGATGTGGAGGTAGGGGGTTCACCTGAGGAAGAGAGAAGAAAGAGGATTTGCGATGCGGCATATAATTTCATTTGTGGAAATTTGTTTGTTTTATGAAAGTCTTACCTCTACCAATAAATAAATAAATAAATAAGCCTTCCAATCTTTCCCTTTGCTTCCTTGGGTCCAGTGTGCCTTTTTTTCCTGCCTGCACATTTAAACCAGCATTTTTACATGACAGACACCAGTCTTTGGAGCATGCCGTTTGGCAAAAGAAAGTGGTATTTCAGTTCAGAAAACCTCTTAGCACATCAATGATCCCTGGGTAATTGGGGCAGATTGATTCCTGCTTTTCTAGGTCCCCAGACCTCGGTTTTTAACATCTTTCCTGCAGGAGAAAAATTATTACCTTTTCTGGTTTTATTTTCTGGTTTTAATATCATATAAGATCTTGCTATTCTGCGGATCAGCAGCATGAGCATCATTCAGACCTACTGCATTTTTAACAAACTCCCCAGGTGACTCATATGGTTTGCGATTCATATACATGTTCGTGTGTGAGAAGCACTGATCTAGAAGTGTTTGTGGTAAACAACACTGATGTTATTTATGTTGTATGGTCCTTTCACTTTAGCAATTGTCAAGCAGCTTATGGACTCCATTTTGAATGCTTTCCAGTTAGCGGCTATTTCTTTTCATTACACATTCTCATAGGAAATCTATGAACAAATGTATTAACTACAATACTGGGAATTCTGGGACTACATCCCCAAGATCACAGCTTCTGGCAATGACAGGTACGCTGTATCGTGGTGAAATAGCAAGTAGCCTGATTCAAGTTACCAATCAAATGTATTGTTTGAGCAATAAGTACTACAACATAAATGTAATTCCATTCTATTGAAAAATCATTTATTGGGGCGCTTGGGTGACTCAGTCGGTTAAGTGTCTGACTCTTGGTTTTGGCTAGGTCATGATCTCAGGGTCCTGGGATCGGGCCACCGAGTAGGGCTCTGTGCTTAGCAGGAAGTCTGCTTGAGATTCCCTCTCTCTTCACTTCCCCCTGCTCATGCTCTCACATGTGCTCTCTCTCAAATAAATAAATAAATCTTTTAAAAAAATCATTTATTCAACAAGTACTTGTGATGTATGAAAGATGTTGGGGTTTGAGCCGACAGCCAAGGAAGAATTCTTGAGACATCTTTGGTGCAAAAAGGTGGCTTTATGAAAGCCTGGGGACAGGATCTGTGGGCAGAAAGAGCTGCACTGGGGTCAGGAGGAGTGGCCCATTATGTACTTTCAAGTTGGGAGGGGGTTAGGGATGGCGTAAGCCTCCCAGGCATTTTGGACGCAAGGTTTCCAGGACCTTGAGGGGCCTAGCTATTGTTGGGAAAAGGTCATTTATTACTGTCTAATAAAACCTTAGTCATGAAACCCTTCAGATGTATATCAGTGGGCCATATGCTTGGGGGATGATTATCAACATGTATCTTGAGGGGTAGAGATGAAGTTACAAAGGAATTTTTATATGTTAAAGAAGACTTTCTGGATCCTGGGGATCGGGCTAAGATTGCCTTTTGCCCTTAGCAAAGTATTAACATCGAGGCAGCTGAGTCCCTAGAGGAATGTCACTCTGCCTGTTTGAAGGACTTTTCAATGGGCTGTAGATAGTAAGGAAATTTAATTTTTCTTTTGCCTTTGCTTCCCACATCACTTGGACGCCTATTCAAACGTCAGACACTGTTCTAGGCACTAGGAATATCACATTGAAAAAGCAGACAAAAATCTCTTTCCTCCTGGAACTTACATTCTAGTCAAAGAAAAAAGATAAATAAGAAAAATGTAGTATACCTGAGATAGTGACAAAGACTAAGGGACCACAAAAAATCAGGGAAGGAGGATTTTAAAAGGTGAGGATGTGATCGAATCTTCCAAAGACTGGTCAGTGAAGCCCTCACTGAGAAGGATGCTGAGCAGAGGTGAAGAAGTGGAGGGTGACAGGCAGAGGAACGGCTCCCAAACATGTCTGTGTCCTAAATCCCGGGGCCTTTGGATATTTTACCTTACATGGCAAAACGGACTTTGCAGGTGTTATTAATTTAAGGGTCTTGAGAGGGGAAGTTTAGCCTGGATTAGCCAGGTGGGCCCACTGTCATCAACTGTGTCCTTATAAGCGAAAGAGGGAGGCAGGAGGGTCAGAGTGAGGAGCAGACATGCCAGCAGAAGCAGAGGTTGGAGCGATGTAGGAACAAAGGGATGCAAGCAGCCTCCAGAAAACCGGAAAAGGCCAGGAAACAGGTTCTCCCCTAGAAGCTCCAAAAGGAATGCAGCCTGTTGACACCTCGACTTGAGTGCAGTGAAGTTGATTTTGGACTTGTGACCACCAGAACTGTGAGATAATACATTTTTGTTGTTCTAATCCACCCAGGAATCTGTTATAGTGCGCTGGGAAACTAAGGCATGGAGCCAGGCCTGGGGTGGCGCAGGTACGTTAACTGCCTCAGCGTACATCTCCAAAAGCATAGTGGCTTCGTAAAACAAACATTCAGCTCTCAGCCACGGTACAGCAAGATGCAGGCAGACCAGGCGCTCTTCTGCTCCACGGACACAACAGGGATCTGGTGCCCTGGGCCCAATCAGGGGCTCCACTAGCCCCTAGGCTTCACAGTCCCCCACTGGATACTTTGCATCTGACTCGATGATAAAGGGAGAACAAGCATGGACAATTGCAAGGGAGAACTAGAGTGGGAGGGCCTGGAAGAGGCAAATGGCACTCCCACCTGTGTTCCACTGCCTAGGACTTCCATAACGACATGGCCATCTCTAGTGTTGCAAGGGAGACTGGGAACTGTACCTTATTTGTGTGCTCAACAAAAGAAATGTGGCTTGGCAAAATAACAACTCTGCTACAGTCCATCCACCTTTCTGGCCACCAAATGTCTGTGCACACCTATGCCCTCCCCACAGAACACAGTGACTCTTCGTGTAAGGGATACAACCCCAAGTCCCATTCAGTCAACACCCTACCCAAAGTCCAGATGTCCAGTGATGTAAAATTCTGTCCATCAGGTCTGGATGTTAAAGGAAACCAAATATGTTACCCCCAAAAAAGAGAATGCCAAGACTCCCTGAGAGTTTTGAAAGGGCCACGCCTAAAAGTAACTTATGTGAAGGGAAATTAGGTATAGATTATATGGGAACTCTCTGTACTCTCCTCAATTTATCTGTAAATAAACTCTAAAAAATGACATTAGAATCATGATGGATTGTTTCTGTCCTCTTAGAATACGTTGTGAATGGGGCGCCTGGGTGGCTCAGTCGGTTAAGCATCCAATTCTTGATTTCAGCTCAGGTCATGATCTCAGGGTCGTGCATGGAGCCCTGCGTTGGCTCCATGCTCAGTGGGGAGTCTGCTTGTTCTTTTCCCTCTGTCCCTCCCCCTGAGCACTTGCTCTCTCTCTCTCAAACAAATAAATACAATCTTAAAAAAAGAATACACTGTGAAGAATTTAGGCATGAGTTATCATGAAAGCTGCAACTTAATCACATGGTTAAACGAATAAGTAGACAAATGAACAGAAGTAGAGAAATTAACAAGAGTGAAATATAATATGTGACTAAAGAATATATAGCTGATTGTTTTTCTGTTCTTTTAGCTTTTCTGTAGGTTTAAAAAAATTTTAAATACATAGTCGGAGGAAAAAAGAAAGATCATTAAGTTTTTTGGAGAAGCATAATTTTATATTAAATGTGCCTACGAGAAAAAAAAATTACCTGTTCTGTTTTCCTCAAGATGAAGGGCACTTGGAAGCATCTTTGGATTGTCTGGTCTATAGTTCTCCAGGGTCAAACGTGGCTCAGTCTTTGCTGAGTAAAAAAATCTAAGAAATTCCCAAGTGGCTCCGGGTATTGGTAAAATGACTATAAACTAGAGACTGTCCACATTTGCATATAGTCAAGTAACATTTCATCCCTTGTTGGATTTTATGACGTGGTCAAAACACCGTGAATGGTGGCAGCAAGGGCACTGGCAAATGAGATGTCTGTCCTTGAGTTGCCTGCTTGTCCAAGACTTAGTAGTCAACTCACTCTTGTTGGTGAGATGGGTCAGAGGTTACACACAAGAGCAAACACTTACATGAACCAGGCCGAGTTCTAAGCTCAACAATGTGTTAACTTATTTAATCCTCATAACTCCATGAGGGAGATACACTATTATCTCCATTTTATAGATGGAGAAACTGAGTTAATGTCCTAGATCACACACTCATAGTTGGCAGAGTTTGAATTTGAATCCAGGCAATCTAGCTACAGAGTCTAACTACTATGTTATATTCAAAGGAGCACTTGGCCCATCTTTGTGGTCATGTGGTCTATATGATGTTCACATTATTTTTGACACCATTCCAGTTCTCAAAATCTGATTGCAGGGCATTCTCTCCATGCAAACAGAACCAGGAAGGTAACATTCTCATTTTAAAAGCAAAGAGACTTGTTATCAAATCCCACCCAATGGCATTGTTATCCACCAATCTAAGAATGAGCATATTTGTTAACTGTTCCAGGAACAAATTTTGCTAGTTTTAAATCCAGTTGACTTGAAGCTTTTCAAACATCTTGCTACCTACCTGACTGTGTGTGTTGTTCACAAGAATGACCACAATTTTCCAGTCCCTCTCCCATTTCTCTCAAAGAGAGAATCTGAAAAATGTGTTTTATAATGGTGAAGCATTTTAAGAACCACCAGACAAAAAGCATCTTTGCTCCTTGTCAGCATTTATGCCAAATAATTTTTGTGATTTTGCATCTGCTTTCACCAAGAGATGGAATCTATTTCCCCATCCCTTCGATCTGGGCTCGTCTTATGACTTGCTTTGGTCAAGAGATTTCAGCAGAAGTGATGGCGCTCTAGTGCTGGGCCGGGGTCTTACACTGGCCTGTTGTCTCTCGGAACCCATCCCACCACCATGAGAACAAGGCAGACATGGTCTGCTGGAGAGTGGAGACCATGTAGTGTGACTCAAGTCAGCCCAGATGTCCCAGCCGAACCCCAGACATGCAAGGAAGCCAGCCAAGATCAGCAGAGCCATTGCTGGCTACAGATGCATGAGGAAGCCTCGCTGGGCTCAGAAGAACTGCACAATTGAGCCCAGCAAAAGTTCTGACACACAGAACTGAGTAAATGGCCGTTGTTTTAAATCCCTACATTTTGAGGTGGTTGGTTACCCAGCAAAAGTTAATTGACACTCTGGCTCACTGGATACTCAGCACTGCTTTTCCAAAACCTCGGCATGTCTCAGAGGTATCCCCAGTACCCCACTGCCTTAGTCTCTTCAGGCTGCTGTAACAAAATATAGCCGACTGGGGGATTACAGGCAACAGCAACTTATTTCTCACAGTTCCGGAGGCTGGAAGTCTGAGATCAGGGTGCCAGTGTAGTCAGGTAGGGGCATCTTCTGGGGTGCAGACTTCTTACTGTATCCTCACATGGCAGAAGGGGAGGGGGAGAGCTCTGTGGGTCTCTCTTTATAGGAGCACTAGTCCCATTCTTGAGGGCATAATCCCTGCCAAAGGCCCCACTTAATACTATCACCTTGGTGGGGGGTAGATTTCAACATCTGAATTTTGAAGAGATGCAAGCATTCAGATGCTAGCACCCATGAACATCTTAACAAAGACCGAATCTGAAAGGATACACCTTTTGCAATGGTTAAGCAGCCCAAGAGCCATCACACAGAAAGGGTGTTTGCTACGTGTTAGCATTTGAAAATTATATCATCTATCACTAATTTTTCCTGGGGAAGAATTAATTGCTGTGCAGAAGTCCAAGCAGGTAGGTCTTTTCAATCCCAGCAGTCAAATGTGAACATTTCTAAGACCCGATTTTCTCCATCAAGAGCTTGTTCTTCCTGTTTACCAGCTGTATCTTCCTGTTCAGTAGCTGTTACTAAGTACTGACTGGATAAAGATTGTATAAGGAGAGCAGTTGTTCCTTTAGCTGATCCCCAGGGTCACATTTAATTGGAAGAAAATGGTAGGTATGGGATCATTGACCATGGCTATAGCAGCCTTTCTGTTCAGAGCTGTATCAGCTGCTTTCACAATTTTGCAAAACAGCAAGACCAGAGTGTTCTTCAGATGCTGCTCATCTTCACCCATTACTGGCAATATAAAACTCTAGTGACCAGGTTTTAGATTATGTTGCAGGAGGCAGCCCTTCAACTTAGTTGCTCTCTTCAATGAGAATTTCTATGTGCATATACTCAAATGGATGTACTCCAACTTGCGTATTCTTTGGAATACAAATGCCATTTTCACCATACTTTGCTTAATCTATTTGTGGGATCTTTTTTTTTTTTTTTAAAGATTTTATTTATTTGACAGAGAGAGACACAGCAAGAGAGGGAACACAAGCAAGGGGAGTGGGAGAGGGAGAAGCAGGCTTCCTGCAGAGCAGGGAGCCCAATGCAGGCCTCGATCCTAGGACCCTGGGATCATGACCTGAGCCGAAGGCAGACACTTAACGACTGAGCCACCCAGGCACCCCTATTTGTGGGATCTCTTAATATGTTAGGGAAACACAACTTTTATTCATGATCTAAGTTCTAAATAGTTTGTTTTTTTTTTTAATTTTACTTATGGTGGTGTTTACTATAAAAAAAGTAATAGTTTTATGTTGTCAAGTGCATCAATCCTTTAAGATTGCTAGATTTTGTGTCATAGTTACAAAAGCCTTTTCCCAAGTTTCTAAAATTGTTCTCCCACGTTTTCTTCTAGTGCTTTATAATTTTGCTTTTTATCCTTTTAAGCCTTTTTAAAGAAAAAGAAATTTGAGCCATTTGGAATGTATTCTGGTATAAGCTTTTTCAGGTGCTTAAAGTTGATCCCCAAACCAGCTATTGAATAGTCCATTTTCTTTCACTGATTTGAGATGCCAGCTTTATTGCATAATAAATTTCCGTATGCATATTGATCTGTTCCTGGATTTTTTCATTCTCTTCCTTTGCTCATCCATTCATCAATGAATACTGTTTTAATATATTTAGGTTTTATAATGTTTTAATATCTAAACTTAAAATTTTTTTTGAATATTTCTGCTCATTTACTTTTCCATTTTAATCTTAGAATCATTTTGTCCAATTAAAAAATTCTGTCAGTGTTTTTATTGGAAGCACATTAAATTTACTGGTTAGCTTAAGCAGAACTACCATTATAATACCGGATGTAGTATTTTATGTTCAGTGTACTTTTGTGTTTATTTTGAGAATTTAAAAATTTTGCTCACATAGTTCTTTACACTTCCTGTTAGGTTAGTTCCAAGATATTTTATCTTTTTTTTTTTTAAGATTTTATTTATTTGACAGAGAGAGAGATAGTGAGAACAGGAACACAAGCAGGGGAGTAGGAGAGGGAGAGAAGCAGGCTTCCCGCTGAGCAGGGAGCCCAATGTGGGACTCGGTCCCAGGACCCTGGGATCATGACCTGAGCCGAAGGCAGACGCTTAACGACTGAGCCACCCAGGCGCCCCAGGATATTTTATCTTTTTAAATCCTGTTATAAATTGATCCTTTTCTTTCATTATGGTGTCAATGCTCTTTGTATGAAACTATTGATTTATGAATATTCATGTTGTATGCCACTATGTTATTAAATTTTTACTTGTTTCCCCATGAGATTTTCAGGTATATGAATATATAATCTATAAATAGTGATAACTTTAACCTCCTTTTTCTACTTTTATATCTCTAGTTTCTTTTTCTGATTCAATTGTGTTATTTAGTGCTTTCAAAAACCTATTAAGTGATAATAATGAACATTGCTGTTCTGGTTAAAAATATGTCAAGTTCTTTGACATTTATCCTTCAAAAGATGGAGACAAATCCTCTCTCTCTCTTTGTTTTAAAGATTTTATTTAGTTATTTGACAGAGAGAGAGAGAGAGAGAGAGCACAAGCAGGGGGAGCTGCTGAGGGAGAGGGAGAAGCAGGCTCCCCACTGAGTAGGGAGCCCGACGTGGGGCTCTATCCCAGAGCCTGGGATCATGACCCGCGAGCTGAAGGCAGATGCTTAACCGACTGAGCCACCCAGGTGCCCCAACAAATTCTCTTCTTGAGTGGAGGCTAGATGGAGTGACTTGCTTGTATGGAGCAGCAATAAAGTAGAAGGGATAATGTGTGACTTTGGAGACCAGGTCATAAAAGGCAGTGCAGCCTCCTTTCTCTGTCTTGGTTTATTTACTCTGGGGAGAGGGGGGCGGTGCGGTGCCAGATGCCATGTTTTGAAGACACTCAGGCAGCCCTGTGGTCCCAAATGAGGCACTGAGGTTTCTGGCCAACAGTCATGCAAGTAAGCTTGAAAATGGATCCTCCTGCCCCAGGTAAGCCCTCAGATAACTGTAGCTCCAGCTGATATCCTGACTGTAACCTTAAGAGAAACCTGAGCCAGAACAATGCCGCAAAGCTTGCCCCTCAGATACGTGTTGGCAAAGATTTTATTTATTGGAGTAGATTATAAATTGATTCCCCAAAACCCACAAAGCTTAAAAATGAATTGTATCAGTTTGGCTTAAAAGGGACAACGAGAGTACCACGTGAAGAGAGTACTTCAGACCCCTGCACAACTACGGATGGAAAACAGCTGAGAAAACTACTGAGTTGTAAACATGGGCTACTTTTTAAGGAACTGGAAGGATAACTCAGAGGGCAGAATCAAGAGTCCAGAGGATGGAGATAAGAGCCACTGAGTATTCCCAGGAAGTATGATGAAGTCCTAAGCAAGGAACTGGCAACATTTACCCAACTGGATTTTAGAATGTCTATGATCTAGTGTGCCTTCTATTCCCCTCTTTGAAGAAAAATGTCAATAGAGGTAAGTTTCCTGTGCCTCTCATATTATTGCCTGTGAGGTGTGTGGTAGTGGCTGGGGAAGATCATTTGTCTTTTTAACTCACATATCTTCATCCAGAGGAGCCACTTGAAAGACCCACTTAATGTACACCCGAGGAACTGCAGCCAAAGAGCCTCATCTGTTCCAGGACCTCACAAAATCCCGAACCTTAATGTTGTAATGGGATGAGAACTTTGCAGGGGTCTGGGGAGGAGGTGAGTGTTTACTGCATGTGGAAAGAGTATACAACATTTGTGGCCAGATGGTGGATTTTGGAAGTTTTAAAACACAGCCCCCCAAAACTATTTAACTTTCCTCCCATCAATCTTATTCTATGGCTGCTTCACTAATACAGTACAGAATAAAGAGTCTGTGTCAGTTTCTGGTCCCAGGCCTTCAGTGTTAAAGAAAAAAATATTCAGTGTCACTTGTTAAAAATGGCAAGACAGACTTTACTCAGGACCATTACAATAGGTATTAAGGACCACACCAACACAATTTTGCAGTGGAGATTAGGCTCAACTCCAAATACAGCATGGCTAAGTGGGAATCTGGAGCCAAGGAGCAAGTTGGGGGTGAGTGAATGTAAAGTTACTATGAAGAAATTACTAGGAGGTAAGGCGGGGTTGTTGTGGCCGAAGTACCTAACAGGATTCTTTTGAAGGCCCGCCAGGGTGATCAGACATCAGCCGGGGGATGGCTGAGGCTAAGGGACCTGAGCAGGTAAGGAGGTAGAGGGTTCTTGCTAAAACTGAATTTTACAAGAAAGTGCACAGATGGGTCTAGGAGAAGGTTTGGAGTCTGACTAAAGTTTGGTCAAACAAAGAATCTTTGTCATTAAGAAACCAGCAATTTCCACTTCCTGTTGTTTGAGACACTTGCTTTAGGAACCCAGCTGCCCCGCTGACAGGAAGTCAAGACGACACGGAGAGGCCATTGTGTAGGCATTCCAGCAACCCCAATTGAGGTTCCAGTGGATAGCCAACATGAAGCAATAAAACACGTTGAATGGGGAAGCCCTTGAGATGACTTTAGCCCCAGCCATGCCACTCCACCCACAGGAGAGACCCTGAACGAGAACCATCTAGCTAAGCCCAGTGAACCTCCAGAACCATGAGCGATGACAATAACATGATTGCTGGATGTTACTGCGACTGAAACCCCAGCTTAACCCAGACTCGCCATTATGCTCACTGCAATCTGCAATTGGGAGACACCGGAGTCCTTTACAGGAGCGTTGATTGGCCTACACCCACGTCAATCAAGATTTTCTGCCCAATAGGCTTTTCAGCCCCCAGGCACCGCCCCCCCCACCCCCCCCGATCTTTCCATCTGTAGTTTCGGCAAAACCCAGAGACTATCTGGAAAGACCACAAGGGAGCAAAGCCCATCCAGGAGCGGCGTCTAGGGCGGCTTCCTCCGGTGCGGTCCAATGAACTCTTTCTTTTGGCAGCCAATTCCGGCCTCGAGACCGCCCAAGAGGAAGAACGTTTTGATTGGTTGTTTAGTAGAGGGGCACAGAGACTCACGGGAGCCTCGACCAAGCGCTTGCCATTATTGTCCAGTTCGCCTGTCAATCAGCTCGCCTTTCTGGAGGGGCGGAAACTGGCTTCCCAGCGGGCACCACCTCTTCCTGGGCTGGCGTGCGGGGAGGCGATGGGCCGCAGGGGCTGCGAATCGGCCGCGTGGGCGGGGCCACGCTACCCGGCCTGAACAGTTTCTCGGTCGTGAAGCGCCGGGAGTTCCCCGAAGCGCCGGGCAGTGCGGGGCGGGCCCGGGCGAGGGGCGAAAGCCCGGGTGGGGGCGGGGCCGGGGCGGGGCCGGAGGAGGCGGAAGCGGCGAGAGAGCTCAGGCCGCAGCCATATAGGAGCCTGCGTCCGGGCCGGCGGAGCGGCGGCGGCGGGGTTGGCCGGGGTGGCGGGACCCTAGTACCTGGGCGGGTGGGCCGAGGGCCGGGGTCGAGACCGGGGATCGGGTGACGGGCGGGCTGAGCTCCCGCCCCCGCGCAGTGCCGGGGAGGATGCGGCCGGGGGCTCCGGGGCGGGGCGGGCGGCGGCGGCTGCAGCGCTAGCGGCGCAGGGGGTGGGCGGCGGCGGCGGCATGAGGCGCGGGGCCGGCGCCCGCGGGAGGGAGGCGCTGCCGGCGGCCCGGCCGCTCCCGCTGCAGCTGCTCGCCGGGCTCGCCGTGCCCTGTTTGCGGGGCCCCGGACGCTCTCGTCCCGGCCGCCGCCCGGGCCGCCTGTGGTGACCATCCGCCGCGCCGCCCGAGGCTTCACCCGCGCCCTCCCCCAGGGCGCGCCCGCGGAGCTCCGGCCCCATCGCCTGCTCGCGGAGGCCGCGCCGGGCGGCGGCGAGGCCGGAAGATGGCCTGGGTGCTCAAGATGGACGAGGTGATCGAGTCCGGGCTGGTGCACGACTTCGACGCCAGCCTCTCGGGCATCGGGCAGGAGCTGGGTGCCGGCGCCTACAGCATGAGGTACCGGGCGCCCCGGGCCGGGCGGGCGGAAGCTTCGGTTTCCTTGGGGAAGGCCTGCACGACCCAGAGCCTCTGCCAGGCGCGGCTGCGCCCAGCGGTGCCCGGGCCTCCCGGCCGCGGGGTCCGGGCCTTGCCGCGTGGCCGTCGGGCCTAGGGAGCCCCGCGGGCGTCTGTCCACCCGGGTGGCGGGCGTGGGAGGTTGGCCCTGCAAGACGCCCCGGGAACTGCCTCTGAGGGCTTCATTTTTGCTGTAAAACTGGCCGGCTGTTAGGATGGCTTGGGTTGGTGGGGGAAGGGGCTTCCTTTCCTTGCAAGTGATTTACAAGCCCCTTGGAGCTGGAATATAGTGTACGAAACGGTAGAACTTGTATTGGGAAAATACTGTCCAAGGTTTTGGTTATCAGTTCCTATTCTGTTCTACATTGTAGTCTTTCCTGGTTGCAAATTTTAATCACTTGCTGTTACAATAGTAATTACATCGTAAGTGAAAGTAGACGCAGGGGAAAAAAGCACCTTAGTGATGTTTTTTGATTACTTCTAAGTGAAATTTTTCGTTTTGGGGACCACCCTCTTAGGCTCTTTTCTTTTGAAGAAGGCTTTAAGATGCAGTGATTGCACAACAAACCAATAGTTTGTTTAGTCTCTGCTGCCTGTACCAGCAGCCATTCATTTTGTTTAATTTTGAAGGTTGAAACACATCAGAGCTTAGTCTCTGGCCTTTATCCTGAAGAATGCTGTGTTGGGGTTTTTTGTTTTGTTTTGTTTTTAACTTGTCAGTTTGGTGGTTCTTTATTTTTATTTTTAGCAGTATATTGAAATATGGTGTATGCACTATAAGTTCACCTGATTAAAGTGTACAATTCCGTGCTTTGGCAGCTTTTTGTTAGGGCGAATTGAGATTTTTCTAAATGCGTTCTTTAATGCCTGCTGTCTTTGAAGTGCTGTCCAGTCTCCCAGTAGCTTTCATACATCTCACTGCTGCTCTCGGGGAGGACAGAGAGCATAAATGTCCTGAAGAGAGACTTAGGGGTCAGAGCAGGCCTGGAATGGTGGGGGCTGCTCCCTGAAGAAATTCAGCTTTTGTATCTTAAAGGGGAAACTCTGGGCAATAAAGAACTCTCAGAGAGGAGGAGATGTTTCTTAAGAGTGTGGAAGTGTGTGGAGGAAACCATACTCTGACGCTGATTGGGTATGTGCTCCTCTCCCTGAATTTGGCACTTGCTCTCCGCAGTTGTGCAACTTGAGGGCTCTGGATAAAGTGACTTATTTTGTAGAACAACTGTCTCAGTTGAAGAAATTGATCTATTGAAAGACATAGGGTCATCCCACACAGTACTAGAGACAGTGATTTCCTAGTTAAAAAACAGGCCTCAAGTGCCATGCTGCTCCTTGAGACCAGTTAAGGTACATGAAGGGAATTTAGTGTTTTCAACTGAAAAGTTGCTTCTCACTTCTCAGTTATGGTAAAATGAAAGTTTGCTGCCAAGAACTTTGCTTATTAGGGTTATTTTGAGGTTTTACTTTTTTCCTAGAGTTTTATTTGTTTTAGTGACTCAGCCAGCTAATGAACTTTTGTCTATGGTTTATTCTGTGAAAAGGAAAGAATATCATGATTTTAACCTTTCCCTGACCTTGTTCTTAAAATAATGTCTGACATCTTTTTTTTTTTTTTTTTAAGATTTTATTTATTTATTTGAGAGAGAGAGAATGAGAGAGAGAGCACATGAGAGGGGGGAGGGTCAGAGGGAGGAGCAGACTCCCTGCAGAGCAGGGAGCCCGATGCGGGACTCGATCCCGGGACTCCAGGATCATGACCTGAGCCGAAGGCAGTTGCTTAACCAACTGAGCCACCCAGGCGCCCAATGTCTGACATCTTTATGATTACGGGTCTTTTACAACACTTGCCATGGGGAAACTTTCCATTAAATGTTTTTGGTTCTTGCGTACATGGTGTGTCATTTAATATAAAATTTCAGATATTTTTGAAGGCAAATACCAGTTTTTAAGGAGTTTACTTAGGTTTTTTTTTCCCCCCCATATTTAATTGGGTCCTCAAAACTGAGGAGCTGATGAGAATACTTGCTTGCCTCTTGCAAATTCAAGGCCCTTTATTTGAAATTTAAACTTGGGCAGTTCCAAAATGGACTTGATATGGACTAAGTCTGAAGAAGGCTTTAGGCTGTTGGAGGCTTCCTTTGATTGCACTTCCCAGCTTGGACCTGGAGTCCTAAGAAGGCTGGATCTTAGGAGCCTGGTATCTGTCTTCTGTATGGGCAGGCCGTCTCTTTTCATCTGGCATCAAATGGGACGTAAGGCTATTGATGCTTATCTTTCTCTTTGATTTCTTTCTTAAGTTCAAGAAGTAAGCTCAAGGTGCTATATTTGAAATTATTGGAAAAGTGACTTCTTAATGAAATGAAAGGCTGCCTACACAGTAAATTTTTTTGAATTCCAAAGTAAAGTGAAGTATGCTTATTATATTTGCTCTTTGGATGGCTTAAACCATCCATTTTTATTTTTATTTTTTTTAAAAGATTTTATTTCTTTATCTGATAGAGAGCACAAGCAGGGGGAGCAGCAGAGGGAGAGGGAGAAGCCGGCTCTCCACTGAGCAGGGAGCCCTATGTGGGGCTCCATCCCAAGACCTGGGATCATGATCTGAGCTGAAGGCAGACACTTAACCGACTGAGCCACTCAGGAGCCCCTTAAACTATCCATTTTTAAAGACTTTTTAAGAAAATGGGGGAAAATGCCTTGTAAGAAAGATGGTTTTTCTCAGTAGTCTGACTTAACTTAAAAATGTGTTTGCCTTAGGGCACCTGGCTGGCTCGGTAGAGCATGTGGCTCTTGATCTCAGGGTGGTGAGTTCAAGCCCCATGTTAGGCATGGAGCCTACTCTAAAAAAAAACCAACAAAAAACAAAACTATTTGTGTTAAACAATGCAGGTTGATAGTATTGGGTATGTCATGGCAAATTTCTGATACTGCCTTTGCTTCTTCCCCTTCTTTTTTTTCTCTTGACTCTTTAGTTTTCTCTCTCTGTCTCTATCTCCCCTCCCCCCTCCCGCCCCTGCCTTCTCCCTCCCCTCTTCTGTGTGTACTGCTATACCACATTTGTATGTGAGGTATGAGCTACTGCAGATTCTGTTTGAAATGAGGCAGGTCATAAATGTTTTTTAGAATCTTAGTTATAATATCAAGATTTTAGAGATGGATGAAGAGACCTTAGAAACTTCTAAACCAATCGTTTTATTTTGAACTGAAGCCCATAGATGTTAACAGTGTTGGTCCAGGTGACCTGTTAGTGGCACTACCATTCCAAATGAGGGCTAAGCTTCCCCTCACTGAAGGAAGGCTGAAACCCATTGTAACTTGAAATCTGGGTCATTCATGTTTTCTGAAGTAAGGGACAGATAACTAAATGACCTTTAGAAAGTAGCTCATTAAAACGTTCTTAAGAGGGTCTTTTGGGCCATCTGGTAATTTTCTTTCCATCTTATGTTTACATGAAATTTATAATCTGTAACAACTTAATTTTTAGGATTTAGGAAGTACTGTGACCTCTTTAGATTACACGCAAAATATTAAATTATTACTTTACAGAAGGCATTGGTCTTGTTGCTGCATAGACTGGGGAGACCTCGGGTTGTGAGGCTCTTGACCCATCTTGTCCAAAAGATTTCACCAGAGGCTCTTGATCTCATCTGGAGAAAGACTTCAAGGACAGACACAACACAGCAGTACAAGCAGGAAAGTTTATTAAAGCAAAAGTATGCTCTCAAAATGTGAATGCTAGTGGGCTCCAGGGAGAGTGGGAGAGTGGTGTCCACTAGGGTTTGGATTTTTATCCACGCCCATTGTGGAGCCCAACGCGGGACTTGAACTCACAACCCTAAGATCAAGACCCTGAGATCAAGACCTGAGCTGAGATCAAGAGTTGGATGCTTAAAAAAAAAAAAAGAGTTGGATGCTTAACCAGTTGAGCCACCCAGGTGCCCCTGGGTTTCTGTCTTAACAGTTGTTAACAAGGGGGTGGAATCTTCACTACTTGAGGAAGGGATTTCTTGGAAGCGCAGCTTTTTCTTCCTTATTTGGTCAGGGGTTTCCTGTCATGGCACCTATAGGGAGGAGATTTTAGGTATGGTAATGTAGTATAATAAAGGAATACTGTGAACCTTGGCCTACTTTGTCAGCCATCTTGGACCTGTCTGGTTTGGTCCAGTTTCTTGTGGTTTTGTTTTTGAGTGCTGCCAGGACAGGCCTCTGACTTCCTCATAGTTGGCAATGACTTCCTGTATGCTGGCCTGCAGGCATCCTATTAGAACCTAACTAACTGCCTACTCTGAAACCATCGTAGTAGTTTTCTGGGAAATGACCGGCTCACTTTGTTCATTTTTGAGGAAGTTTCTGTCACATACCCAGATCTGAATAATCATAGTTTGTTAGTTTTTCTTTCAAGTTAAAGTGATACTCTGTGAGAGAAACTGCTCGGTCAGCCTGCAGATCAACATGGTGGCATAAAAGCTTTCCTTGAGACAACCATTGCACTTCGGTGTGCAGCAGAAATATATTATGCCTACCCAAGAACCAATTTATACTAAAATTAATAATTTTTATGCAGTGACCATTGATTTGGGTACAGTTTGGTGTCACTGCCTTGATTCATGCCAAGGCCCCAGCAGTTCTAATCACCATTGGTTGAGTGCAGATGTCATCAAAGTGAAAAAGGCAAATCATGTTTTAGTATTGTTCTGAAAATAGGTTTGACCTTCTGAACCCCCTGAAAGAGTCTGTTTCCTCAGCATACCACAAATTACACTTTTGAGAATCTCTGGTTTAATGTGTGCGTACAGTTTAGATACTTAAAATGTTTTCTTCTAAATTAAAGTAAACCCATTATTAAAGCTCAGAGAAGTTAAGTAGCCTGCCACAATGTCATTTAACAAATGGTGGAGCTGGAATTTGAAGCTCCAGAGCTAGGGTATGGCTTCTACTTCTTTCCATTGCACCCTTTGGCTGCCTACCAATTAATAGAGAGGTCTTCTCAAGGTAGTAGAGCATGATCTTTCTGGATAGGAGGAAAATCAGCCAGGAAGGCTATATGTATTTTTTCTTTGTCTTGTTGTATCTTGCTTTTTTTTTTCCCCCTCCAGGACCTTGCTGAATTTAATAGTTCTTCCCTTTTTAAAGATTTTATTTATTTATTTGACAAGAGAGCGCACAAACATGGGGAGTGGGAGAGGGAGAAGTAGGTTCCCTGCTGAGTAGGGAGCCAGATGCAGGGCTTGATTCCAGGACCCTGAGATCATGACCCAAGCTGAAAGCAGATGCTTAACTGACTGAGCCACCCAGGCGCCCCTGAACTTAATAGTTCTAATAATTTGTAGGATCTCAGACTTTCTAGTTAGACAATATCTTTAAATAATGGTAGATTTATTTCTTCCTATATGATCTTTACATTTCATTTTCTTGCTTTAGTGTGTTGGGTAGGGCTTCACTGCAGTGTTATTTAGAACTACTAGAAACTTGAGTTTTTAGTCTTCTTACTGATTTTAGAGAATGTTCCCAAAGTTTCATAAATAGGTTATCTTTATTCCTAAATGAGATTGGTCCTCAATTTTTTTTCTTCCATTCCTGTTTTTTATTTTTTTTAAACATCAAGGCTGTATCAGTGTCAAGTGAGTTGGATAGCTTGCTCTTTTTATGGGCTAAAAGTTTTATTTATGTATTTGTGTATATATAGGTATATATACGTACATATATACATGTAAATACCTATATACCTATATATACATATATAAATACATACCTATATATATACGTATATATAGGGTCTACGCCTAACATGGGGCTTGAAGTCACAACCTTGCGATCAAGAGTTGCATACTCTCTGGAGTGAGCCAGCCAGGTGTCCCTAAACAGTTTTTTATGAAATGAGACTTAACTGTTTGTTCAAGATTTTGTAAAGCTCACCTGGAATACAGCCTGTATTTGGTGATTTTAACTTTTTATGCACGAGTAGGTGTTTGACTGCACCTGTAATTGATTTAACAGACATAGGAATATTCAGAATTTATGCATGTTAGCCAGTGGTGGTAATTTTAAATTTCATAGAAAATTGCTCTAATTTTTCAGATTTTTTAAAAGAAGATCTCTACAATATTTGTGATTATTCCCTTTTACTTTATGTGCTACTATTGTCTTTTCCTTCTTCTGTGACCCATTTCAGAGGTTTGTCTGTATCTTCAGTGCTTCTCAAGAAGCCAAATTTTGGCTTTGTTTTTCTTTTCTGTTGGATTTTCTATTTTACTTTTGTGGTCATTTTTTTCTCATTTTCTTGCTTGCTCTTGTTATTTTCCAACTTCATTGGTTGGATGCGTTTTCCTCCTTAGTTTTTGGTGTTTGTTTTCTAATAGATGCATTTAAAGCTATATATTCAGCTAAGTCTATCGCAGGATTTGAAGGCAACACCTTTTTCTTCATTCAGTTCTATTGTTTTCTTTTTTATTTTCTTTCTTTTAAGATTTTATTTATTTATTTGACAGAGAGACACAGCGAGAGAGGGAACACAAGCAGGGGGAGTGGGAGAGGGAGAAGCAGGCCTCCCGCCGAGCAGGGAGCCCGATGTGGGGCTCGATCCCAGGACCCTGAGATCATGACCTGAGCCGCAGGCAGACGCTTAACGACTGAGCCACCCAGGAGCCCCTATTTTCTTTCTTGTTGTAGTTCTTCATATATCCTGGACGCTAGCCTTTGATCATGCATATATGTCATAAATACCTCACCTCCGTGACTTGCCTTTCCATTCTCTTTTTGGTGGCTTTTGAATGTTCTAGATTTTGATATGGTCACATTGACTAATCTTTTCACTTATAGTTAGTCCTTACTTACTGTGACTTAGAGGGTATAAGATATTCTTATAGTCTTTTCTAAAGATTTATTACTTTATATATCATACCTAAGTATACAGTCTGTCTGGAATAATTTTTTTTCTTTTGGTATGGTATGAAGTAGGAGGCCAATTGCACTTTGCCCTGCTTGAAAAGACCTTTTCTCGAACCTCTTCACAATGCCATTCTGTTCTAAATCAACTGTCCAGAAGTGTGGTGTTCTGTTTCCAGATTCTGTATTCTGTCCTTGTGTTCCTGGGGAGTACTCGACTAGATCATGCTTTGTCAGTATACTCTTGGATTTGGTTTGTTAATTCTTAATTTGGGACTTTTGCCTCTATATTTATGGCTGAAACGAGCTTTTCATTTTCTTTTTTAGTTCTGTTTGTGGCTAGTTTTGACTTCAAAATTAGGCTCATAAAATGAGTCAAAGTCTTTTCTTCTCTTTCTGTTCTGTTGAAGACTTTCTGCAAGAACTATCTTTGAAAGTTTTAAGGGCAGGGATTTTCTTTGGGGGAAAAATTTTAACCACAATATCAGTCTCTGTAGGATTATTTTTAAAAGATTTTTATGTCTTGAAGAAAGTTTTTTTAAGATTTTACTTTTTTGAGTAATCTCTACACCCAACACAGGGCTTGAATATACAGCCCCAAGATCAAGAGTCAATCCTCCACCAGCTGAGCCAGCCATTGAAGAAAGTTTTGATAAGTTATCTTTCTAGGAAATTGTTCATCTTATCCATAGTTTCAAATGTATTGGCATAAAGTTGGTAGTGATATTTTCATCTTTTTAGGTTTTTTTAGAAGCCTGCTTTTTAGGTTTTTTTTTAGAAGCCTGCTTCTCCCTCCCTCACTCCCCCTGCTTGTGTTCCCTCTCTCACTGTGTCTCTCTCTGTCAAATAAATAAAATCTAAAAAAAAAACAAACAAAAGACTACAAGAAACTCCAGTTTCAGGACACTGCTTTTCTCCTGCATTTTGGTCAGCACTGTGGCGCTGCACCCCTTCAGTTCTTTTTTTTTTTTTTTTAAGATTTTACTTAGCGTGGGTGTGTGTGTATGTGTGAGCACGAGCAGGGTAGAGGGAGGAGCAGACTCCCCTCAGAGCAGGGAGCCCAATGCGGGGCTCAATCCCAGGACCCTGGGATCAAGACCTGAGCCGAAGGCAGACGCTTAACCAACTGAGCCGCCCAGGTGCCCCCGCACCTCCTTAGTTCTTAGCCATCTCCCTTTTCTTACTGGTTCTGAACATCCTTCCACCTTGTCCTCTGGAATCCTCAGTCTGCCATCACATGGATTGAATTGTGTCCCCCCAAAAGGGTATTGGAAGTCCTAACCCTCTGGACCTCAGAATGCGACCTTTTTTGAATAAGGTCTTTATAGGGGTAATCAAGTTAAAATGATATAATGAGGATAGGCACTGGTATCTTTATAAAAAGAGGACATTTGGGCACAGAGGGAAGACTAAGTGAAGACTTACAAGGGGAAGCTGGCCATGTGATTGGAGGGATGCATCCACAAGCCAGGGAGTGCAGAGGACTTCACCAAACACCAGAAGCTGAAGGAGAGGTCCAGACCAACTCCCCAGCATGCTTATTTCAGACTTCTGGCCTCTATAGAGCTGAGAGATGTAAATTTCTGTTGCTTTAAGTTTTTGGTACTTTGTTAGGACAGGCTGAGGAAACTAACACAGGCAACTTTGTCTCATAATGATATCTTCACCTTCCTATTCTTTTGGAATGCTGGCTGTCCTCTCAGTATATACTTTTCCTCTGAAGCCCTAGCAAGTGGTGGTAGTTTATTTCCACAGGCTTCCCACTGCCCAGAAGGTGAGGGAAGGATCCTCCTTACTTCTCACTGCTACTTTTAAGCTATGCTCCCTTTCTCCTTCCTTTTAAGACTCCCCCAACTTTGAATTTCATGTTAACCAAATATCAACCACTCGGTCACCCAATTATTGCAGTCATCTCCGTGATTTCTGGGTCAGTCCTCGTTTTTAAAATTTTAGGTCCTGGTTCAGTATCACTCTCTGACACTACTAAATTCTTGGTGATTTCCGAAGATACCTGAATGGGCCTTCCAGTAGCCTAACATTTCTGTTCCTTGTATCTTTCTTACAGTGGTATTATCTTCAGCTTCTCAATCCTGTGATCATATGTTAGACCTTGACATTTCCAATCATGTAACCCACGTATAATCTCAAATTCAGGGTTCAGTGTTAACTACCACCTTCTACCCTTTCAGCTCATTCCCTCAGTACCTTCCTCTTGCTGTCATTTGGCCCAACTACAGTCCTTGATCCAACTCTGTTCGCCCTTTTTTTTTTTTCAGATTTATTTATTTACTTATTTTAGAGAGAGAGCACAAAGCAGGGGAAGGGGGAGAGGGAGAGAAGCAGACTCCCCGCCGAGTGCAGCTTGATCTCACAACCTTGAGATCATGACCTGAGCTGAAATGGAGTCGGAAGCTGAACTGACTGAGGCACCCAGGCGCCCCATCACCCTCTTGAACACCTTTTTTTTTCTTCAGCCAGTTTTAATTTTCATGGTCAGTCATTGTATTAGTTCCTTGCATATACCCTTGTTCCTCTTGCCCTCTCTTGCTTTATTCCCCTCCCATCTTTTTTATTTTAGCAAAACTGTAACCCTGATTAAATGTGATTTTTCACTTTAAGTCACCTAAGCAGCTGAATGTGGTCTGGAAAAACATTGAATGGGTCTCAGTTGAAGTTTACAGCCTCAGTGTTCCGGTGCATCCTTTTGCCATTGCCCCTGTGTTGTTCTCATAGTGGCCTCATCCACTGCTCCCCACCCCCAGCCCTTGATGACTCCAGGACTCCTCGGACCCTTCCACCACTTCCTCCCCATTCCCGCTTTCCACTGATTGAATCCCTTACTTGGTACTTCCTTCCACAGACTATACTGGCTTAGATGTTTTTCTTGATGTATTTAGGTGGGGATTTCTTTTATTTATCCTGCTTTGGTTATTTGGGCTTCTTCAATCAGTGCATTGGTATATTTCATCAGTTCTGGAACTTGCTTAGCCTTTATCTCAGATATTGCCTCCACAATATTTTTCCCTCTTCTGGAACTTCAGTGTAAAATCTCACTCTGTCCTTTCTTTCTCTTTTGCATTTTCCATCATTTCACTCTTTGCTTCCTTCTGAATAACTTATTTTTGCCTATATTCCAGTTTCCTTATTTATTCTACTCTACATTTCTGTCTGAGCTGTTAAAGCTAAGTTCTTAATTTTAGCAGTTTTATTTTCCAGTTCTAGAAGTTCTGTTTGGGGACGCCTGGGTGGCTCAGTCAGGTAAGTGTCTGCCGTTGGCTCAGGTCATGATCCCAGGGTCCTGGGATTGAGCCCCATATTGGGCTCCCTGCTCAGCAGAGACCCTGCTTCTCCTTCTCCCTCTGCTGCTCTCCCTGCTTGTGCTCGTTCTCTCTCTCTCTCTGTCAAATAAATAAATGGAATCTTTAAAAAAAATTTTTTTAAAAAAAGAAGTCCTGTTTGTTCCTTTTCAGTTTTGCTGTCCCTTAAAATTTCCTCTTCCTTGCGATCTTTTTGGGCTTGTCTTTTATTTCTTTAAACAGAGTAAGCATAATTTTATAGTGTGAGTCCATTAATTCTAGCATCTGAATTCTTTGGGGGTATCCATCTGTGTCTAATTAGGAAAATAGAAACCATTTAGATGTTTAAATTAGAGAAAGATGTAATAAAGTATTTGCAAAGGTGCTGGAAGGGTTGGGGGGGGGGGGGCACTTGTTACCTGGTTGCTCCTGGGCTAGCTGCTGGAGGCATGGCTGCTGGAGCCCGGAAATTTCCTGTAGCTGCAATCTCTGCGGTTTCCTGCCTCTCTGTCTTTTCCCACTCCCTTTTAATTCCCCACCAGTGCTTTCCTTGTACAACTTAGCAAGACTCCAGCTGGCAACACGTCTTGTATGTGTAGTTTCAGACCTCGAACCCTCTGCAACAGAGGCGGAAAAGAGCTGAATACCAACAGACTGATCTGGAACTGGGTGTATGCCATCTGTTGTTTTTGCTGTTGGTTCTTGCTCCCAGAGTCTTGTTTGTCTTTGTGTGCCTGGTTATTTTTGGGTACTGGCATTTCAAAATTACTTGTAATGATTTGAAGCCTTGAGAAACTTCATTTGCTTGTCAGATCCCTGGGAGCTCTACCTGTCGGGGATATGGGATTACAAAAACAACTGAATACTAGAACTTTCTTCAGGTTTGGCCTAGTAGAAATGATGATCTTAAATTACCGAGACACCTGGTTTTTTCCTTTTAGTAATAATTGATTATTAGTGTTGCAGTTGGTTCATTGGTTCAGGAGGTATTTGAGACCCTTCTTTATGCTAAATGCTAGGGTGAGTCAGTGAAGTGAAACAAATTTGGGGAGATGGTTGTGTACTTCTGGGTGATACAGACTTAAGTCCGGTGTACTGTGGGAATGTGATGAGCTTTGTGGATAGATAGAGCAGGACGAGGGAAGTTGGGAACATGGATGAGAGGACTGCAGTTGTCCGGCTGTCACTGCGAAGATGACATTTAAATGAAGTGAACTAGACGAACATTGGCAGAAGAGTGGAGCCAAACCCAGTGCCAGTGCAGATGCCTTGAAAAAGGCAGGGTGGGAGGCTGGTGTGGGGGGCAGGGGGAGTGAGGGCAAGTAGAAGAGGGGAAAGGAGCAGAGTGAGTGGGGCCTTGAAGGGACCCTAGTTGAAAGTGAGCTGAGGGAGCAATTTCAAAGGAATGAAATGATCTGGCTTCTGTTTCAGGAGGATCGCTGACTGCTGTGTTGATTGGAATGCATTTTCTTTTTTTTTTTTTTTTTAAAGATTTTATTTATTTATTTGAGAGAGAATGAGATATAGAGAGCATGAGAGGGGGGAGGGTCAGAGGGAGAAGCAGTCTCCCTGCTGAGCAGGGAGCCCGATGCAGGACTCGATCCCGAGACTCCAGGATCATGACCTGAGCCGAAGGCAGTCGCTTAACCAACTGAGCCACCCAGGTGCCCCTGGAATGCATTTTCTAATGAAGTAAAAAATTAATTGGGATTTCATTAGCAAATGATTTTTTTTTTAAGATTTTATTTTCAAGTAATCTCTACACCCAACTTGGGGCTCAAACTTACAACCCAGAGATCAAGAGTTGCATGCTCTACTGACTGAGCCAGCCAGGCGCCTCTTTTTCTTGTCCTTTAAATGCTTACATATATAGGACATAAGAATATATATATTTTCGTCTACCGTGGAACCATTTTGACTGTTACAGTTGTTTTTTCATGAAGAGAGTTGTTCTAAGTCTTAAAAGTACCACTTTTTTTATACCAAGGTATCTTTTTATTATAAACTTTAAAATGTTTTAATTTTCAACCAGTGGTTTTAGTATTATTTTAGGCCATGCCTTAGAATCTCATTTTATAGCACTTTTCTTCCCCCAAACTCCAGTATAATGCCCAGAATATCCCCTGGAATTCAAATTTGGTGGTCACCTGAAAAGTTTCTATAGTTGCCACAAGGTTTTATGTCTGTGCCACTTAGGTGTCCCCTGGGCTGCAGTGCTGAGAAGAGCTCTAGAGGAGGGTTAGGGACCGCCACTGACTGTGTGTTTCTCAGTTATACTTGTATGCTTAGAAGCGTTTTGACGGTTTCCAGGTATAAAGAGCAGAACTAGTGGGTAATTAGTTTCTGAATGATCAGTCTGATGCCTTAATAGAGTATATGCAGGGAGGAGGGAATGCAGTGCAGGCTTTCTCTCCCATCTCATTTATTTCAACATTTTGTTTTAAATTGAATTTAATTGAAATGGGCTAGCCAAATTCTTAGTTAATGGCTTGTAGAAATAAAAAAGGAAAGTAAGCAATTCAGACAAACCCTTGCTATTGGTGTTGATATAGTAGTTATTCTTTGGATATATTTTTTAATTTTTTTTTTTAAGATTTGTTTTTTAATAAAGTTTTTTTTTTTTTTAATTTATTTGACAAAGGGAGAGGAGGAACACAAGCAGGGGGAGTGGGGAGAAGAGGGAGAAGCAGGCTTTGTGCGGAGCAGGGAGCCTGATGTGGGGCTCGATCCCAGGACCCTGGGATCACGACCTGAGCCGAAGGCAGATGCTTAAGGACTGAGCTACCCAGGCGCCCCTGGATATATTTTTTTAAAAGATGTATTTATTTTAGAGAGAGCGAGCGAGTGAGCAAGCACAGGGCGGGGGGGGGGGGGTGGGAGGAGCAGAGGGAGAGAGAGGATCTGGAGCAGACTCCCTGCTGAGTAGGGCTCGATCTCACAACCTGAGATCATGACCTGAGCTGAAATCAAGAGTCCATAGCTTAACCAACTGAGCCACCCAGGCACCCCTTATTTGGATATTTTGTTATTATTTTACTTTTTCCTGAGGAATGAACATAGAAACATTATCAAGATACAAATGTACAAGTCAGTGATTTATCTCAAAAACAAATGCCTATAACTCATACATTAATGGTGGGAATGTAAAATGGTGCACCTGCTTTGGAAAGCCATTTGGCAATTCCTCAAAAAGTTAAACAGAGTAACCATATAACCTAGCAGTTCTACTCCTAGGTTTATATCCAAGGGAATTAAACATATGTCTACATGAAAAACAAGCAACTGTTCATAGCAGTATTATTCATAATAGCTAAAAAATGGAAACAACCCAGATGTCCCAGAGTGGATAAACAACAGTGTGGTCTGTCCATACATAAGGGAATATCATTCATCCCCAAAAAGGAGTGATGAAGTGCTGATACATGCTCAGCGGGGGTGGACCTTGAAAACATATTAAGTAAAAGAAGGCCATGTGATTCTTTTGCATTAAATGTTCAGAATAGGTAAATGCATAGAGACAAAGTAGATCACTGCCAAGACTAGGGGTAGGGTCAGGGGATAGGGCTGGGGAATGACTGCTAACTGGTGTGAGATTTCCTTTTGAGGTGATGAAAATGTTCTGGGATTAGAGAGTTGTGATAACTGCACAACTCTGTTAATAATACCAAAACCCATTGAATTACACACTTTAAAAGGGTGAATTTTTATGGAATGTAAATTATATTCTCAGCTGTTCTTGTAACAAAACAAAATAACACATCTGTGTGTGTTTGGATTAACAGAGAATATATAGACCGTACCCCAGAAGGCCTCCCCCCACCCTCCTCCCTTCCAATCAATGCCCCAAGTTATTCTTGGGGGGAAAAAACAGCAGCTGTTTCTACTGCTACTGTTCGCTTCTCAGAAGAAGCCATTGTTTTAGACTAAGCATGAAGCTTTATGCTCTCAGCGTTTGCCAGGCCTTGCAGGGCACATTTTGTAGCGTACCATTTTAATCAAATGCTGCTCTGTGATTTTATGGTACCTGCGGACCGACCTTTCAGAACAGGTAGCTATGCACTCTTGACTTGCTCTTTTTTTTAAGATTTTTAAAAAAAATTTCAGAGAGTGAGAGAGAGAGCGAGCGAGCATGGCGGGGGGAAGGGTCAGAGGAAGAAGCAGATTCCCCGCTTCTTCCGCAGGGAACCCAGTGGGGGACTCCATCCCAGGACCCTGGGATCATGACCTGAGCCAAAGGCAGACGCCTAACCGACTGAGCCACCCAGGTGCCCAACTTGCTCTTTTTAAAATAGAAATAATACGGAGTTTAAAGAAGTAGCATGTATATTATTAGATCTCTTGCTTAATCAGTAGCATGGACTTTATTAACTATGAAATACTTTTTATTTTATCTGCCTCATCATAGCTGCTCCCCCCTTCTCCCCATACCAACAACTAGAGCTTTGGGTTATTAATACTATCTTTTGGGGAGCCAAATTAACATTAATAGTTCTTTTATTTTACATGACATTTTTGAGCTTAAATTTTATTTTTATTTATTTTTTTATAAAAATTTCATATTTCTTTAAGTAATCGTTACACCCAGCATGGGGCTCAAACTCACAACCCTGAGATCAAGAGTTGTACACTCCACCAACTGAGCTAGCCAGGCACCCCAAGCTTAAATTTTAAAACTGCCTTTACATGTTTTTATATGCTTTTAAATATTTTAAACTCAAGGTCAGTGTTGATTCTTTTGCCTTTCAGCGATGTCTTGGCATTGCCCATTTTTAAGCAGGAAGATTCCAGCCTTCCATTGGACGGTGAGACTAAACACCCACCCTTTCAATATGTGATGTGCGCTGCCACCTCGCCAGCAGTAAAACTGCACGATGAGACTCTCACTTACTTGAACCAAGGTGAGTATGGCTGTGTCATGCTTTGATGTAAGAATTGACACATAGCTAAAGCGTTTTGGCATTACAGCCTAGTTTATGGGTAATAATTTAAAATTAGATTATTTTTCTTAAATTTGACAACTTTAGTTAACAAAAATCGTAGGCATTTACTGTTAGCCAACGAAGTAATAGTTTGTGAAAACTGATTTGCATAAAGAGGGCCCGTGCAATAAGATTTATTACAGGGTTTTTCAGACAAAATCCAAAGGAGGAGCAAGTAGGAAAGGATGTCAGTTATTTTTAGGAACACTGGTTTCAATATGGAACTTGAGACTGAATCAAGGAACCTGGGTCTCAGGCCTGAAGCAGGTTTGTGCTGAAAATAGACAAGCTGCACCGAGATGGAGTCTGTGGCTAAAATAGACCGTGTCAGATTTTGTCTACTCGTATCTTGTCCGCATTTTATGAGAATATGCTGTTTTGGTGATATGAAAGTGAGAGCAGGCAGAGTGGAAGATAGAGATGTCGGGGTAGAATTTACTGTTGGAAATTATAAGGGATTTTTTTGAGGTTCTCTTAGCAGTTTGGGCATAGGCCAGTGTGACTAACCAAATTAGAGAGAAGTACTTTGTTACACAGCTATGGATTTGTTGGGTACATATACCGAAAGCATGTTGCACTCTTATTTTTAAACAAAATCGGAACTTTTATTCTTACAAAAATAGTACATCCTCTCACTGTAGAAAGATTGAGAAATAAGAGGTAAAGCTGGAAATTGACTGTGGTTGCATCTCACTGAGATAACTAGTTTATGTTTTAGGTATATTTTCTTGTGTGTCTATCTACTTTATTTCAACAAAATTAGAATTAATATTTGTTCATTTAAGAGCATATTGTAATTATTTTTCTGTCATTAAATAAAATCTTTAATTCCTTGAACGTTTGGAGAGAGCTATGGATTTTAGACTGTTACGATTAGTATTCTGAAATGTGGAAGAATAACTTAGTGTAGCTTTTCATCTGATATATAAATGTAGGATCTGTGAGGTTTTACCCCAGTTTATTCTACCACAGCACCTGTACAATACCCTAACTCTGTCGTTAACATTGTTTGGGTAGGCATTCTGTCGTTTGAGACTTAAGTGTCCTTTTTTTTGAGAGAAAGAGAGCAAGCTAGATCGAACATGAGTGGAGGGGGGAGGGGCAGAGGGAGAGGGAGAAGCAGTCTTCCTGTTGAGCAGGGAGCCCAGTGAAGGACTCCATCCCAGGACCCTGGGATCCTGACCTGAGCCGATGGCAGACGCTTAACCAACTGAGCCACCCAGGCATCCCTTAAGTGTCCTATTTGAAAGTACTTTAAAGGGGCGCCTGGGTGGATCAGTCAGTTAAGTGTCTGCCTTTGGCTCAGGTCATGATCTCAGGGTCCCAGGATTGATCCCCAAGTCCGGCTCCCTGCTCAGCAGAGAGTCTGCTTCTCCCTGTGCTCCTTATCCCGCTTATGCTCTCTCTCAAATAAATAAAGAAGATCTTAAAAAAAGAAAAAAGAAAGTACCTTGAGTTCATATGGCAAGATTTGTTTTAGATGTAAAAATATCAGAAGTAACCATGTAGGGGCATGGATACTCACTGTAGCTTTATTTCTAATGACAAGGAAATGACCTGTATTTCTCTTACTTGGGGAATAGTTGAGTAAGTTCTGTTATTTGCATACCATGGGACGAATGAGTGTACACACACACCCCTGTTTTAAGGGAATGCATTGGATGTGTCTATCTGTTGGCCTGGGGAAATATCTGTAATTTATCACTGTTATTATTAAACTGGAAAAAGATATCTCATGTTGATAAAAGTTGCAATCCACCATCTGTAGTAATGATATATTAGATTGACATTCACTGAGTGCTTACTATGTATGAAGCCTTGTACTAAGTACTATACATGTGTTATATAGTTCCCACAATAACTCTAGGAGAAGTTTTATTAATCCATTTTAGGGGTACCTGGCTGGCTCAGTTGGTAGAATATGCGACTTTTTTTTTCTTTTATCTTTTTCAGAGATAGAGCATGAAGTGGGGGAAGAGGGAGAGAAAGAATCCTAAGCAGGCTCCATGTCCAGCACAGAGCCCTACGTGGGGCTCAGTCTCACGACCCTGAGATTATGACCTGAGCCAAAATCAAGAGTTGGACTCTTAACGACTGAGCTACCCAGGTGCCCCTGAGGTCAAACATGTGACTCTTGATCTCAGGGTTATGAGTGCAAGCTCACTTAAAAAAGACCCATTTTCGGATTTATAAAACAAGCTGAGAGCAGTTGATTAACTTGCTCAGTGTGAATTTGGCCAAGCTTAGATTTGAGAAAAAGCAAATCTTAAGTGTATAACTCAGTGAATTTTTATATATATTATTCCCTTGAAACTGCTATCTGTGTCCAGTATTTCCAGCACCCCAGCAGGCTCCCTGTATTCCCCTCCCAGATTTTACTCCAGCTTGACTATAACTAGTATAAGTGCAGGTGATTTATTGCACTTGACTCTGCTCACTGCAGTATTTTTTTTTTTTTTAAGATTTTATTTATTTATTTCACAGAGCGCGAGCATGGTAGGGGGGCAAAGGGAGAGGGACAAGTAGACTCCCCACCAAGCTGGGAGCCCGACGTAGGGCTTGATCCCAGGACCCCAGGAACATGACCTGAGCCGAAGGGAGACACCCAATGAACTGAGCCACCCAGGGGCCCTTGCTCACTGCAGTATTTTTTTTTTTTTTTAAGATTTTATTTATTTATTTATTTGAGAGAGAGAGAGAGAAACAGCATGAGAGGGGATAGGGTCAGAGGGAGAAGCAGGCTCACCCCCCCCCCCCCGCCCCCCCGAGCCGGGAGCCTGATGCGGGACTCAGTCCCAGGACTCCGGGATCATGACCTGAGCCGAAGGCAGTCGCTTAACCAACTGAGCCACCCAGGCGTCCTCACTGCAGTATTAATGATGAATCTTTTCGTGGCTGTAGAATATATCTTTTAATTTCTTCATCTTCTAAGAAAAAAGTGGAAAAGTGAACTGCATATGTAGAAATATTTTTTAAAAACATACGAATAGGGGTGTCTGGGTAGCTCAGTTGGTTAAGCATCTGACCTCGTCTCAAGTCATGATCCCAGGGTCCTGGGATTGAGTCTCGTATCGGGCTCCCTACTTGGCAGGAAGTCTGCTTCTCCCTCTCCTTCTGCCCCTCCTCCCTGCTCGTGTTCTCTCTCGCGTGTGTGTGCGTGCGCTCTCTCTCTCTCAAATAAATAAATCTTTAAAAAAAAACACGAATAATGGAGTGTGGGGTGGCTCAGTTGGTTAAGTGTTCAACTCTTGATTCTGGCTCTGGTCATAGTCTCAGGGTTGTGAGATCAGGCCATGTGTTGGGCTCCCCACTCAGGGAGGAGTCTGCTTCTCTCCCTGTCCCTTTCCCCCTTCCCTTGCTTGAGCACATGCATGCGTGCGCTCTCTTTCTCTCTCTCTAAAATAAATCTTTAAAAAATACCATTTGAATGACCATTAAAAAAACACATTAGAGTAATCATAAAGGGATTATTTTACATATCTTTTAAAAGAATTGTAAAACCTTTAATATAATATATAAGTATCAAATATACATATTACAATGTGTATAGTTCTTTCACAGACTTGTCTCCTAGCATTTATCACTTTGACAAAAGGTTCTGGACCCATGTTTTTTCATGAATCCCCTAAGATTGTTTTCAATTTTTTATAAATGTGTATGTTTCTAAGGAGAGGATCCATAGCTCTTCCCAGAGCCAGGCACGGTTTGGCTTGGGGAGAGGTGTGGCTGTGTCTTTCACCCCATCTCTTAAGCTGCGGAAGCAAACAGAGGTCTAGGCTCAGCAAAGTACCTTTAGATGATGGGGCTCTCTTTTCAAAGGAAATGTTCTCAGTAGTGCATGTGCAGTGTTGATACTTTTTTATAGAAACCTTTCCTGCAATATATAGTATAAAGAGAATCAGGGTTAGGTATGGAAAATAATAATGAGACTTGATTAATTTTATCTGGAATCCAGTAAAACCCCGTGAATATTTTTTCAGCTGGAGTGACATTGTCATGGAAGTTCTTGTGAAGTCTGCCTTGGTGACACCATTTTAGTATTGATGGTTTGACTAAGTATTGACATAATTTACTGCTTATGTTTTTAGGAATCAGATTGGCACTCACTTTTAAGGCTCATGAATCCATTTTCTTGCATTCAGATGAATTCTTCAGTTCCACCAAGGAAAATGACTTAACATGGCAATGTTGCATTGTTTATCAAAAAAGGACGTAAAAATTCTGTAAGAAGGGATTAGACAGGGTACTTGAAGGTGTCATTGTTAGCACAAGTTTATTCTTTTTTAACTCACATGTGAATTTATCTGCATTCATTCTAGTACACGAGAGGAAAATTGGAAATAATGGTGATGATTAATGAAAGCACAGTTCTCTCCATGTTATGATTTTATGAAAACTTCGGAGGGAGTAATTACTCCTACAGTTATCTATTTGGATTATGGACCATGCCATACTTTTTACAGATAAAGATTTAAGAGTTTTCTGATTCCAAATCTAGTTTTCTTAACTACCAAGTCTCTTTACTGGAATAGTTCCAGTGTTTTCTAAGTTTTTAGTTAATTGGCAACATTTAAAATTTAACAGTTTAAGTAGATGATTTATATACATACTACAAAATTCGCAAGGTATGAAAGGGTATACAATAAAAAGTCTTCTTTCCCTATCTCCCAGTTATTGAGTTCTGCTTGCCTCAGGCAGCCACTGAATTAGAACCATTTTAAAATACCTAAGAAGATTCTAATCATGTTTTATGCAGTCTTTGTATGACAAAAATTTATATCATTAATATTTTATTGAATTTATTCCAGTAAACTTACTTGTTCATGTGATGGGTGAGTTGTGTGCTTAAGCGTGGTTGTGGTGAATGTGATGGTCTTGTCACTAAAGGATGAAATGTAAAAAAGAACTTAAACCTAGCATCTCTGTAGTAAGGCCTGGTAGATGCTGTCATACATGGTTGCCCATGAAACAGCACTGCTAGGATATAAACACTTCCATTGCCTGTTAGATGTCCTTAAGCACATTCTTCACATACCTTTTGGTTTCTTTTAAATGTTTCACCTAGTTACAGTGAGCAGTGATTTAAAAGTATCTTGTGTCTTTTTCTGCATGTGGTGAGGTGGGAGGTGGAGAAGGGCCATGGTGAGTCTGCAGTCTCTGGAACGGGGCTGCCTATGTGTGGATCCCATTCCATCACTTGCTAGCCTAGGCAAGTTCCTTAATTTAATACTCTCCACATAAGGTAGTTGAGAATTAAATTGAATTAATGTGTATAATGTATTTATAAGCTAGGCAGCACACAGGAAGCACATGAACCTTGCTGCTGTTACTGTCATTTGTAACTAAGTAGCTTATTGGTTTCTGACTGTACTGTAAGACCAGCTATTTAGACCAACAGTTTCCTGTTGCCGCTGGATGAGCAGTTTTTATAAATGGCTAGGACCAAACCTGGGACTCCATACCTGTGTAATGACCAGGAAATTTGCCACGTTTGTTGGAAAGTGTGTTATTATACTCTTATTTTTTTAAGATTTTATTTATTTATTAGAGAGCACAAGCCGGGGGAGGGACAGAGGGAGAGGGAGAAGCAGACTGACTCCTCGATGAGCAGGGCGTCCAACATGGGGCTCGATCCCAGGACCCTGAGATCACGACCTGAGCCGAAGTCAGATGCTCAACTGAGTCACTCAGGTGCCCCTAAAGATTTTATTTTTAAGCAATCTTTACACCCAGCATGGGGCTTGAACTCACAACCGCAAGATCAAGAGTCGCACGGTCCACTGATTGAGCCAGCCAGGTGCCCCTAGAGAAACCATTTGAAGAATAACAAGTGTTATGGAGCCTTAAAAAAAAAAAAAAATTGATTTTAGAAGAATAAAAGTCTGCAGTGCTTTAATATAGGAGCAACAGATCCTGAGATGTATTTGTGGAAACAGACTGAACTTTATATTGAGCACAGAAGTATCCTTGTTAGGTTGACTAGGAAAAATGATACAAAGGAAGACAGGAACATGGAGGTTTTGTCCTTTATTTGATTTTTTTAATCCTGAGAATTTTGAGATTTTGAGGATCATAAGACAATCCTGGTGGGACAAGTTTTCTCTCTGTTCTGGGCAGGTTGCTATGCACCTCTTTCACTTTGCATCTCACTGGCTGCTTTTCTTTGGGTTACTATCTATCCCAGGGAAGTGTCTTGACCCTCTGCTCTTTTTCTACGCTCACTCCTCAGATGATCTTGTATTTAAGTAGCTTTACCTAACAGCTGTAACCCTGACAAGTCCTCTGTTAATATCTCCAATCAGGATTTCTTCCTCTTAGGTCCAGATTTGTAAATCAACCTGATTATCAATTTGGATGGCCAGTAGTTATCTCAGACTTAATGTGTTCAATTGCACTTTTGATTTTCTCCCCCAAATCTACTCCTGGTGGTCTTCCTCATGTTCAGGACCTTCCAAAAATTTGGAATCATCCTCAACTCTTTTTTTTTTTCTCTTACACTGTACATCTAATACACCAGCAAATGCTTAGGCTCTCCCTTCAAAATAATCTCTGGAGTGGCAGTTTCTTACCATCTCCACTCCTGCTGTCCGTATTTGAGTGACTGTTTCAGACTGAGGGATTTATGCTAACCTGATAAGCGAAAATTGATTTCAGTGTGATTTTAATTTGCATATCTCTGGTGGAGATTGGATGTCTTTTAATATATTTAAGAACTGTTGGCATTTCCTTCCTTTTGTGAACCACTTGTTCATGTTATTTGCTCATTTTTTTCTTATAGAGATGTTGGGCATTTGTGATTTTGTAGAAGTTGTTTGTATTAGGGAGCATAACCTTTGTGTCTAATGTGAGTTGCAGATATTGCCTCTCTTGCATTTTTCTTGTTTGTAATGATTAGTCAGAATCCCTGAGTCAAAGAATACAGTGTTTAACTTAACAGGGGTAGCCAGGTTGGTTTTCAGAAAGACTTTTATCAGTTCATAGTCTTCCCACATTTTATGTGCTTATTTCTCCCCTATCCTCATCCATGTGGTTTTTAATTAAACATTGTTTGTTGATCTGATAGTTAGCCACAGACATTTTAATTTTTATTGCCTAAATTTTTGTGAGATTGAGTGTAATTTTAAGTATGATGGTATAGTTTTAAAAAATGCCTATTTTATGTGCTTTATTTTGAAATTTCTTATTTTCTGAGCTTAGATCCTTTGTTAAGTATGTTGCAAATTTAACTTTTTAAAAATGTCTTTTGCCATAGTATTAGTGGTATCTCTCTCAATTCATTGAATGACTTAAGGACTCTTCCTTAGTAACATACTCTGTATAATGGTTTTCTTTCACCAGCTTTGGAGTGATTTGGTTGTGTTATGTGACCGTATGATCTAGTACCCTTTGTATATTTTTATACAGGGTAAGCCCCATTGGAGTGTGGACTAGACCATAAAGATCCCCAACTTCATATAGTACTAGAAGAACTCCTTAATTACTGTTGATTTTTCTCCATATCAAAGTATACTGTCTTTATTACTTAATGACAGATAATCCAGAAATCATTTTTGTGGGTTTGGAGTACATTCTTAACTTTTGGCAGCAGCTTATTTTCCTAATTATAAAGTTGGTGTGTGAATATCTGTTTGTGTTTTCTTATGGACACTAACTGAGCAGTGAGAGAATGTGAGTTGGGTTCATTGGTCACAAGGAAGAAGGCTCTAGCATTAAAATTTGGTCTGGGCTCACACAAAATGCAGTACACAAATGTTCATAGTATCATTACTCATAATAGCCATGAAGGAGAAACAACCCAGATGTCCATCAGCTGATGAATGGATGAACAAAATGTGGTATGTTTGTGCAGTGAAATAATATTTGCAGTAGAAAGGAGTGCAGTCCAGGCACACCTCGGACATACTGCAGGTTCTGTTCCAGACCTTCACAATAAAGTAAATGTAGCCTGAAAGTGAGTCAAATGGGTTTTTTGGGTTCTCAGTGCATATAAAAGTTATCTTGACACCATCCTGAGTCTGTTAAGTGTGGGGTAGCATTAATGTCTAAGAAAACATGTATATACCTTTTTTTTTTTTAAGATTTTATTTATTTGACAGAAAGAGCACAATCAGGGGGAGTGGGAGAGGGAGGAGCATGCTCCCCGCTGAGCAGGGAGCCCGACATGGGGCTCAATCCCAAGACCCTGGGATCATGACCTGAGCCGAAGGTAGATGCTTGACCAACTGAGCCACCCAGATGCCCCAACATTTTTAGTTAAAAAATACTTTATTGCTAAAAAGTGAGCTATAATGACTGATCACAGTTCACCATAACAAATATAATAATGAAAAAGTTCAAAATATTGTGAGAATCACAAAATGTGATGCAGAGACACAAAGTGAGCGGATGCTGTTGGAAGAAGGGCGCCCTGATAGACTTGTTTGATGCAGGGTTGTCACAAACCTTCAATTATAAAAAACCATAATTTCTGCAAAGTGTGATAAAGCAGAGCACAACAAAAGGGAGATCTGCCCTGCTACAACATGTGAGAAACTTGAAAATATGCTTAGTAAAAGAAGTCAGTTAATCACATACTGTGTGATTCCATTTGTATCAAGTGTGTTAAGTAGGTAAATCCCTAGAGACAGAAAGTAGATTGATGAGGGGTTTCTAGGGGCTGGGGTGGGCGAGGATGGAAAGTGACTGCTGAGGAGTAGGATTTTCTTTTGTGGGTGATGAAAATGCTCTAAAATTGGTAGTGTGATGGTTACACAATTCTGAATGTACTAAAAACCAGTTAATTGTACATTTTTTTTTAAAAGGGTGGGGGCGTCTGGGTGGCTCAGTTGGTTAAGCAACTGCCTTCAGCTCGGGTCATGATCCCAGGGTCCTGGGATCGAGCCCCGCATCAGGCTCCCTGCTCAGTGGGAGGCCTGCTTCTCCCTCTCCCACTCCCCCTGCTTGTGTGCCCTCTCTCGCTGTCTCTCTCTGTCAAGTAAGTAAATAAAATTTTTTTTTTTAAGATTTTTTTCTTAAATTTTATTTATTTGATATAGAGACAGAGAGAGAGGGAACACAAGCAGGGGGAGTAGGAGAGGGAGAAGCAGGCTTCCAGCTGAGCAGGGAGCCCGATGTGGGGCTCGATCCCAGGACACTGGGATCATGACCTGAGCTGAAGGCAGACGCTTAACAGCCTGAGCCACCCAGGCGCCCCAATAAATAAAATCTTTAAAAAAAAAAAAAATAAAAGGGTGAATTTTATGGTATGTAAGTTATATCTCAATAAAACTGATAAAAATTTGGTCTTGGATTATGCATGTATGCATAATGAAAATTTAGTATGTGGGACTATAGCATATGAAAATAAATTGGGAGACAAACTCTTCAGTCTTCTGTAATTGTGCAAGAAGGAGAGGATGGTGTTTGCAGGGAAGAGAAAGATCAACCTGAATTTGCTTCTCTAGTTGAGAGACAGTTGAATTTTTTCTTTTAAAGATTTTATTTACTTACTAGAGAGAGAGAGAGCAAACTCGTATGTGCTCCTGCGCGTACACACACACCCACACACAAGTTGGGAGGGGGAGGAGTAGAGGGGGAGGGAGAGAGAATCCCAAGCAGACCCCGCACTGAGCACAGAGCCCGACACAGGGCTCCATCCCACGACACCAAGATCATGACCTGAGCCGAGATCAAGAGTCCTTTGCTCAACCTACTGAGCCACCCAGGCGCCCTGAGAGACCATTGAATTTTTATGTTAAACAGAGTCCTGTTCTTTATATGGATTGTTGGTGATACACAGTTTCTTTACATTCAGTAATTTCTTTAAAATAGGTCAGTCTTACGAAATTCGGATGCTGGATAACCGGAAAATGGGAGATATGCCTGAGATCACTGGAAAATTGGTAAAGGTAAGGATGAGCCATCTTAATTGCTAACAGATATTACAATGATTGAAAAAAGTAGCAGTTTTGCTGTAAAAGTTTTGGGTTTTTTTGCATAAGAGTTATTTAAAAATCATTTAATTTCACTTTAAGAAGTAATGGCTATATTGAAACTCCTAACTTTTTGAGCTATACTTTATTTACTTATCTGTAAAACAGAAATGATAGCAGTTATTGGGTGAAATAAATGTGAAAGCCCTTTGGAAACTAAGGTACCATAGTTGTGGCTATGGGGAAAAAACCTACCACCACAATGAAGACTTTTAAGTTTTTCTTTAAAAGTTAAAGATAATATGGGGGGAAATGTAAGTGTTAATATGAAACTTTTTAAAACCCTTTTATTTCACCCCTTAAATTTGTCTAAGTAAAATTTGAACTCTCTGTTCACTCTGTTGATGTATCTGAATGAAGGCAGTCATTCCAAGTGTAGCTCATCCCTCTTAGGATATATCTTCAGAACCATCTCTGTCCCCTCCAGTGTCATGCAGGGTGGGTCCTCTAGCCTCTACCTGTCACACACCACGGTGTATTATAAATCCACAGTATTACAGGGCAAGACTTCTGGAAGAAGCTTAATTGGAGGAAGGCAGAACTTCATCTAACTGTTAGCAAGAGAGAAGCAGGCATGAGTTCTCTTGATGCTTCCATCTTCCCACAGAGAGGCATATAGGGGCCTGGGCACTGCTGGGCCCTCAGTATGGAGAGGCATTCCATTGGAAAGACTCCCCTCTGTGGATCTGCCTTTTTAGAGGGCGAGTGTGGGGAAAGACAGCCTTCACAGGGGAAATGGATACTAATATTAAGGCTAACAAATTTGGCTTCTCTGGGAAAGCCAGTTGCCCAGCACACAGAGGCCTTGAGAGTCTTTGGGATGTTTTAATGTTCCTCCCACTCGTGGGGGCAGGAAGTCCCCAATCCTGTGGGAGGTTGAGGGAAAGTTGGGGGTCCGCGCCCCACCGATCAGTGTCTTGCCAACTTGGAGTGAACTCCCAGACTTCTGACTCCCGGGGCTCCTTTTTTTTTTTTTTTTTTTTTAAGATTTTATTTATTTGACAGAGAGACACAGCGAGAGAGGGAACACAAGCAGGGGGAGCGGGAGAGGGAGAAGCAGGCTTCCCATGGAGCAGGGAGCCCGATGTGGGGCTCGATCCCAGGACCCTGGGATCATGACCTGCGCTGAAGGCAGACACTTAACTAACTGAGCCACCCAGGTGCCCCCCGGGGCTCCTATCTTACCTGGAACAGAGGGAGAGAGGTTATTTTTGCCATTTGTACTCTGAGTCTATCGTGTCTATATTAGTGGATTTGGTCATTTCCCTGGAGGGTAAGTCAGATGGTCTTATTTTTTTCATTCCCTCCTATTGGCATTCTGACCGTAGCGCATACTGTTTGGGCGCACCATTTAAAAAAGCCATCAGCGTTCAGAGTGAGCAAGCTTTACTTGGATTGGCTGTTCTCTGCTGGGCTTTTATGACAAATAGTGACAAATGGAGGAGCCAGACTTAACAGCTCTCATTTTCCAGTGTGTAGGAAGCTTAGGAATGTCCAAGATTCTCTCAGAATGCCCTGGTCCCAAGCTGGCTTATTGTCAGGCCATTGGGCACCCTGGCTCACCTTCAGCAGATCTACCAATTATCTCACACCCAGTTAAAATCCAACCAATGATACGTATTTTAAGGGAAGATGTGGGTGAACTCTTCTGTCCCTATGAAAGTTACATATACATTTGGTGGCTGTGAGATGCTGTTTTGTTTTTTTTTTTTTTTAATCAGTGTAGAAGTGTAGAAAAATTGTTTAAATTGTAGATTTGTCTATAAAATGGAGTAAGGCATTATTATGTGCCCTGTATTGAGAGCCTTAAAACTGGATCCAAAAATATTAGAATACTACTAAAAAACTACTTATCTGGTAAAATTCAAACATACCCAGAGGTAGAATGGTATGGTGCATCCACATGTGTTTATCATGTGGTGGTTTCTGATAAATTTCAGATGTGTGTCATGGGTGCCCAGGATAAGTTCTCCCACCAGCGGCCACAACTGTCAGCAGTTTGCCAGTCTTGTTTTATTTGTTCCCCCCTTGTGCTTGTTTTTTTTTTTTTTCTTTTTCCTTTTCCATTTTTTTTTTGGCTGGACTACAGAATTTACTAACTCATAATTTTAATTCCTCTTTTAAACAGTAATTTTAACTAAGCACATCATTCATAGCTATTCAGCATCCTGAGGAAAATAAAACACACTTTGGCATGTGGATCCAATGCCAAAATTAAGTTTCCATCAAAGCACTGGAGAAAGTCACTTTTGAAGCCGTTTGTTATTTATCAGTGAAGATAAATGGCTTTCTAGGGAGGTTCACTGTGAATAGGTGGTAAGATTTAGAAAGGACCAGTCTGATAGAGGAGACTTAATGTTTAAAATACTTTTGGTAAGCTAGTTAAAAATATCTGTCAGATTAAGTTGGAATGGCAGGATTAGTTATGTTGTTACATGACTGTTTTAAGTTCAGCTTCCTGGAATTTAGTTCCAAATTAAAATACATAAGAACATTTAATATACACAATGAACGCAAGTTAAGAAATGAAGGCAAAAACGACTCTTTATCATGAGATAGGGAACTGTTGACAGTAAAGAAACCATCCCCCTACAAGCGCAAAGTAGAGGTTTTGTTGACATTAAATCAGCATATTCTGCCTAGACAAGGGTACTTAATTTGAAAGCATCGGTTTCCCTAAACAGTTCGCTTCCGGATTGGAAAGGTTAATTTTTAAAAGGTCTTAAGTCGGTTTCATCTCCCCTTGATAAGCCACTTGTCTCATATGTGGTGGCTGTGCCAGAAAACGTCTGGTTAGATCCCGAGAGTCTGCCCGGGATGCAGAGCGACAGTCGGCCACCGCCACAGGCTACACGGTGCATTTCCCCAAAATCACGTCCTTTTTTACCTAGAAGCTCCCCAAGTCTGATTCCTGGCCCCACGATCTTTGACTCTGCTACTGTGGGGGAGTCTTGGGGGACAAAGGGTGGGGTGGCAGGGGTGTTTTGGAACTTGGTGGAAGTGCTTCCTGTACTCAGTGAGGTGCTTGTTCTATTTGTCGTATTGTCAGGGCCCCTTTATCTGTTGCTGGGTGTCTGAGTTCATGACTTTTTCCCTTCCAATTTCATTTAAGTTTTCTTTTATATATTGCCACTTCTTAACTATGGTTCTCCTTTCATATTCCTTACTGAACTATCTTAGTCTGACCTCCTAGAATGGTGTTTAGTAAAGCTCTCAAATCTGGTACTTATATTCTCATGCTATTTTCATCTGAATTTGTGGATTCAGTTAAATACGGAAGAATCAAAATCATGTCATTTCTCTGCTGCACTTTATTCTGAGTTCAGTGTGTTGGTGAGTGACCCAGGGGCTGCCCCCAGCCCGTGCACCTTCACTGTGAGGCTTTGCTGCCCACAGGCAGTGGCGTGAAGTGGGTGTAGTGGACTGCCTGGGCAGGCCCTGTGCATGCGGGTGCAGGTGGGGAAGGCAGATGGGCTTGAATCAGAGCAGCAACCGTGCCTTTGTAGATTTCTACTTTGGTCCTGACGACTGACTTGGGCTCTTTTTAAACGACAGTTGACCCTTGAACAACACAGCTTTGAACGGTGTGGGTCCATTTACAGGCAGATTTTTTTCAGTAAATACAGTACAGTACTCTAAATGTATTTTCTCTTACGATTTTCTTTGTAACTGTTTCCTTTTCTCTAGCTTACTTTAAGAAAGCAGTATATAATATATATAACATATAAAATATATGTTTCTCGGCTGTTGTTGATGTTATCGGTAAAGTGTCTAGTCAACAGTAGGCTATTAAGTACTTAAGTTTTGGGGGGGTTCAACGCCCCTAAGCCCCATGTTGTCAAGGGTCAACTGTGTTTCAAATTAAAATACGGCTACTTTGGGGCGCCTGGGTGGCTCAATCGGTTGGGCATCTGCCTTCGGCTCAGGTCATAATTCCGCGGTCCAGGGATCAAGCCCCACATGGGGCTCCCTGCTTGCAGGGAGCCTACTTCTCCCTCTTCTCCCTGCTCTGCTCTCTCTCGCTATCTCTCTCTCTCAAATAAATAAATAAAATCTTTAAAAAATAAATACGGCTACTTTTAAATAGTTTGCTTCAAAATTTATCTGCTATGGGCAGTACCTGGTGGGTAGGGAAGACAGGGGCACTAAAATAATATTTATATGTAATGGTAACAAATTATTTCCTATTTATACCAGAGCATCTACTGGAAATATGAATATCTTATTGCATCATGGGAAAGTTATCAAAAATGTGTCACAAACACGAATTCGTGCACATGTGGTATCTGAAAGGCATTTGGATGACCTGTTTTCCTGTTTCTGGAATGAAACAATATTTGGCACTCCAAACGTGTGGGAGGCAAAGGAGGGATGGGTGGAGAGCAGAGAACTGGCCCGGAGTTTGTGGAGTAAAGTCTTACCTAGGAACCGTAGTGTTTGGATCAGTATACCTGTGGGTTGGTGGTTTTTTTTTTCCCCCTTGCTTACCTCAGATAACAAATGAAATAGTAGAGAATGACTTTTGCATATGTGGTTTTTTTTTTTTTTTTGCTGGGTCTTATTTTGCAGATCCCCCCACCTATTCCTTGACTATCTCTTTATTTTTTAATTTCATTGAAGTATAATTAACATGCAGTGTTATATTAGTTTCAGGTATACAATATAATGATTCAGCATTTCTGTATATTAGTATTCATCCTTGATGATCTTTAAAGAAGTTCATTTATTAACTTATTTTAAATGAACAGTTTTACCATTGTACCTGGGTTTCTCTGTTTCTGTTTATACTACTCTTTGACTTTAGTAATTCCTGTCTGTATCCGATGTTTTCTTCATAGAAATAGAATTCTTGCTCACTGATTTTATGGGCGTGTACCTTAATTTTGAATTGCAATATCAGATTGTAAATAAAAATTTTACCTAAGTAATCATTTTATTTGTGCCTTTTATTTGAGTTATTCAGATACTCCAAGAACAAAGCAGTTCACTTAGAAAATGTGTAAAGCAGAATTTTTTTTGGTATGCTCTTCTATTATGGGTTAATGCGTAAGAAGTGAAAATGCTTCTGCATTTTAGCTGGACCAGTTTAAAAGTACTCATTTTCCCCACTTGTTCCATAGAGCATCATAAGAGTTGTGTTCCATGACAGACGGCTACAATATACAGAGCATCAGCAACTTGAAGGCTGGAAGTGGAATCGTCCAGGAGACAGACTTCTCGATTTAGGTACAAGTGGCTGTGAGAAGACTCTGGAGAGATTCAGGCAGTTGTTTAGCTGTGCGTGGTGGGTAGGGAAGGCACCGTGTATAATTGTATGGAGAGAGTTTTGGTGTTAGCAGATCCGGTGTGCCTTGAGTTGTTCTATAGTTTAGAAATGAAGTGGTTTTTTAGCTCTAAAAGAACCTGAGCCAGGAATTTGGAGTTTTGAAATAATTTATCTAATTCTCAGTTGGCACCATCCATTGTATGTTGAATAAAATGAAATAGAAACCATGGTGGGAGAAAGTCTGATCGCATTGGGTGGGTTTCGACGTTAGCATCACTGACCGGGAAAACACTGACGGAAAAGGTTCTGCATGGAGGTGAAATAATTGCATGTGAACATAATTATAGTAAGTTGTAAGCTTTTTAATTATTCGTAGTGGATGAGTTTCTATGTAACTCTTTTTAAAATACAGATATTCCAATGTCTGTGGGAATAATTGACACAAGGACAAATCCAAGCCAGTTAAATGCAGTTGAATTTCTGTGGGACCCTGCAAAGCGCACATCTGCTTTCATTCAGGTTTGGAGTTTTTGCATTATTAGAAGTATACTAGCCTAGTCATTTAAAAGGCCAAGGATGAGATTAAATTCTTGACACATGATGTTACCTTCTTTAAATGCTTATTTGTAAGCTATCTTGTAATGTCTTCTATTTTATATATATTTTAATTACATACATATATACTGTTAAATTGGAGTTAATTTACTAAATCCGTCATTTATAGGCTAACATATACAAAGACAATCGGATATGTAAAGCATTATACAGACGTTAACTTTTACCATGGTTAGTGACAGTAATCAAAACTTCTGTTTTTCATAAGATGCATTTCTCTTGAATAAAAGCTCCTGTTTAAAAGGGTAGGATTGGGGCGCCTGGCTGGCTTAGTCAGTAGAACATATGAATCTTGGTCTCGGGGTCGTAAGTTCAAGCTCCACATTGGGCGTAGAGTTTACTTAAAAAAATAAAGTAGAATAAAAGGGTGGGATTGAAAAAAAGTGTACAGTTTTAAGATTTTCTCTCTAGCATAATTTAAAGACATTTCTAATACTGAAAATTTCAAACCCCACAAAAGTAAGAGAATAATAATGATGAATCTTCCATGTACCCATCACCTGGCTTCAACAGTTATTTAGTAGTTTCCTTTGTTTTCGTTATTGATGGAATACTTGAAAGCAACTCCCAGGCATCTCACTTCACCCATAAATCCTCAGTTTGTATCTCTAAGAGAAGAGTTTTTTAGAAGTATTAATGTATATTCAGATTTGTAAGTGGTGGAATTAAAACTGAGTAGGTAATGTTTATGTGGAAAGGGAGATTGCTTAATTGCTGATCAACCTAAGTAGTCTGATTTGTATGAACTGTAAAGAATATTTGTTTACTTATGTATTTATTTTTTAAGAATCTTTAGTATTTTGTGTTTTTTGTGGTTTACCAAATACTGTCTCCTACTAACGAATAGTCACTAGGGACACGGTTCATGTTAGTTGACGTTGTGCTGGTGCCAGGAGAGGGGCGGAAGTGGTGGGAGATGAGCGTTGTCCTTGGTGAACTTTGAAGGTTGACAGCAGAGTTCAGATCGATATGGGCATGGTGAGTCGTGGCCATGCCCCCAGGCCCCCAGGTGGTCTCATAAGTGTGTGTAGGCACAGCAGGAGCCTGATGGGCTGGCTAGAGTCCAGGTGGTGACAGAAGAGGGCAGGCGACAGAAGCTCTCGGCAGTTAGGGGTCGGTTGCTGTGGACTGAGCCACGTGCAAGGCCAAGGACGCTGGGTCTGAGAGCATCATTCGGTCCAGAGTGTGGAGGTAGGAGACGTCCGCGTGACCCGAACAAGTCCTGTGACCCGAACAAGTCCTGCGTGAGAGGAGAGGCATTGGACTGGGGAAGAGCTCATTGCCAGAAAGTTCAGAAAGGCCCAGGTGGATTTATGAAAGGAAAGCCATGCAGAGGAATTCATGACAGCCGTCTCGCTAATATGCAGGAGTTTGTTTGGAAGGATCCTGAATTTATGGCTGTGGCAAACACCTGAGAAGGAGCCAAATTGAAGGAGACTCAGTGGGCGGTACTTTGAGTCCCTTTCAGCTTGAGTTCTTTTCCAGGTGCACTGCATCAGCACAGAGTTTACTCCCCGGAAGCATGGAGGTGAGAAGGGGGTGCCTTTTAGGATTCAGGTTGACACCTTTAAGCAGAATGAGAACGGAGAGTACACGGATCATCTCCACTCGGCTAGCTGCCAAATCAAAGTGTTTAAGGTAAGCGATAGAAACGAGGCTTTTAGTAACTAAGGCCCAGTTTTGCTTGTAAATTGTCCATCTTCAGCCTGATGGATGAGATCATCTATTTTGTTTTTAAGCCTAAAGGTGCAGACAGGAAACAAAAAACGGACCGAGAGAAGATGGAGAAGAGAACGGCTCACGAGAAAGAAAAGTACCAGCCATCCTACGACACCACTATCCTCACCGAGGTAATGCACAGTAGCGTTTCGGTTTCTGAGACGAAGCAGCTGTTTGCATATTAGCACTCTCTCTAGGGAGGGGTTTTGCTACAAAGGGGTTGGGGAAGATTGGGTGGTAGATTGACATAATATTCTTTGTGAAATTTGCGGGGGATAGATTTTATTTAAATTTGGGGATTTTAATAGATTAGTTTCCTGGGTGGGGTCTTGAATGAAGATGCTGAAATCCCAATCTGGTCTCAGAAACAGACCTTACAAACCTTGAAGTTGTCAAGAAATTAAGTCGGGGCCTAGAATGTCTGATTTTTGTCACTGCTGGGGTTTTGCATTTTCTTTAACTTTGAATCCTGCTAGTCATACATTTGTTTAATTGGACTGCAGAGACATAAAACAGGGTATTAGATCTTTCTTTGTATAATGAAAAGACATTGATCCCAATCTTTGGTGTTTGTCCAGATGAGGCTTGAGCCTATAATTGAAGATGCAGTTGAACATGAGCAGAAAAAGTCCAGCAAGCGGACTTTGCCAGCAGACTACGGTGATTCTCTGGCAAAGCGAGGCAGTGTAAGGGACTTCTGCTTCTCTTTTCATTGTGCAAGAAACCTTGTGCAGTGTTAGATATAGGATCAACTTCCACCGAAAAGTAAAGCCAAATTTGTTTTTGATGTCCTTGTCTTGATTTAATTTGCTTTTGTTTAGACTTCCTGCTTTCTGTTTGTTCCTCACTGAGGAAAATTTCCTAAATCTAACACTTTAAAACAAAGTTGACCATATTGGGTGGTTTTGGAGGGAAAAATGACACTCAGAAATGTGTTCCCTCCCTGTCTCCTTCCCCTCCTCCCTCCCTCCCTCTCTCTCCTCTGCACACACACTTCCTTCAAGAGCACTGAAATTAATTGAAAATACTTTTTTTAGTAAAATAGTTATCATTTTTGTGTAATTAAAAAAGGTTTTGCTTTCTCATGTTTTATAACTGATAAGAAACTTTCATGGATATTTAGAGAAATGATGGCAGCAAGCTTGACATTAACATGCAATACTTTGTGTCACATTTCCCTGCATGTAGTATAAGAATGTGCGTCTGTGCTTTTAAAAGCCCATTTGGCGGCACTGGTAGAAAGAAATCTTTGCATCGGTGTTTCCTCTTGGCTCCTGCATCGTGATCTTCTGCTTCAGGCCAGAATAGCGCACCTTGCTACCCTCGGGCCCAACATGCAGTCAAGGGGTTTGGCTTTGTCAGCTTCAGTGCAGCAGATCCTTATTTTATGACCCAGTTCTTTATCGAGCGGTCCACAAAGGTTCATCCTGTTCTTTAAACTTAGGTCACCATGTACCCGCAGTTAATGTAAACACAGAGCATTCTCTAATTTTTAAAAGTAACTGTCATCATATGTATCAGTCACTACTCTCTCCATCTCATTGCAGTGTTTGTACTGTCAAGGTGCCAAACATGGGATTTTCACGCTCACACGTGTATGTAATTCTCTATGCTATGAAAGTCACAGGCACTATCACAAGAACCTCATTTCCAAATTAAAGCATTGCATGACAATATTTTAGTGCTTCTTTATGCAATAACCCTGAAAATGTAGTCGTCTGGATGGATGGGGAGCACACATGATGCATTTTCTTTAACTGGGCTTTTTGGATTTGGGTCAGAGGTTGTATGGAACAACTGTATGCTCCTTCCCTGGAATGCCCCCCTCCAGTTTTATGTTTTTAATCCTCTATCTCATTTCCCAGCTGAAGACTCACAAATAGTTCTCCGTAAACTTTTCTGGGGAGATCCTGGTAACCCAAGTCACTTTTCCCTTCTTGTTGGAAACTATTTAGTTAAAAGGAATGAGTTCTGATAATTCATAAATTAAAGAAATCTGTTATAGCCCAGAGCTAATCTGGAGATGGTAGAATTGTTGGTAAATTATTAATAATTCTTAACTCAAGTCTAAAGTATGCAAAACGTCAGCAGTTCACTGGCCTGGGATTTCACATCTTCCTAGAGTGTGTTTCTTGCTGCCCTGGGCTGTGTTTGGTTGGGTTAAGCTACTTCAAGGGGGTGGTTAGAGCTACTCTTTGAAACCTGTTTAAAAAAGCAAGGTACAGATTAATCCCTTAAAAAAAGTCCTCAGCATTTCTATATTTCTGCAAGTGCCTACAAAGAAAGGCCAGCATTTCTCATAGTTGTTGGATAGTGACAGTTGGCTTTCATTAGGAAGGGAGGTCAGGCTCACCTGTTAAAAGGTGTTGTGTGAACCGGTCCCACACTGAACAGAGGCCCTACTGTTGGTTCTGAAGAGCTGCCACCCAGCAAACCCTTTAATGCATCCGGGGGTCTTGGTCTCTGAGCTGTATTTTACTGGCTCACATCGGGACTGCCAATATCTACAGTCTAAGGTGGGTCAGCATTTTCCAGGCTACTGGGGGCGGGGCTTTGTTCACGGTACACCAAAACTGTGCCCACGCAAATCCAAGCCAGGTAGTGCTGGAGGCATCATGAATTACAGACTCTGCTCAGGACCAGAGGCAGTCCAGCACTGTTTACCTTTCCAGACAGGGAGGCAGGACAAGGTAGAAGAAACATCGTGCAAGTCTTCCTCCGTGTGCCCTTGCCCTCCTGGCTTGAGACTGGAAGAGGAGCCCGTAAGACATGTGCAGGTGGGCTGCAGTGTGGCAAGCAGCCTGGCCATTTGAGACCCTGCCACCCATTATTCCCGAAAAGCCGAGGCCTCCCAACAGGACAGTTTTCTCCAAACACTGGTTTCCTGGTGTTCAGTGAGTCTGGCTTCATATTTATTGGGCAAGTTTTAGATGTCAGCTATTAATTAGCAATCCTGCTTTTCTCCTGTTAAAGGAATTGAGGTATGTAAAATGAAATAGTTGTGTTTATGGAGGTTCTGCACATTTGGTGTACCCACTGTCTCACTGTGCTAACTTGAAGCTGTTGATGGCTTCCCGTCCTCAGACAGTGGGCAGTGACGAACAGAGCAGGTGTGGGGAGGCTTGATACTAAAAGGTTCACCTTACTTAGATGTGCGTGTTAGGCTCTGTCGTAATATTTTGTATCTGGGGAGGATGGTGTAGCAGGAAAATCATCTTCCACGTAGTGGAGCTGATCATGAGCATGTGACAGCCAGAAGTTATTAGATCTGCCAGTCGCGTTCCTCAGACTGCACGAGCAGCGGAGGTACTACTTTGTAAGATGAAGAGAGAAATGAGGCCCTAGTTTAAAAGGAGGGGGCACTGTTGTGTGTAAAAGGGTGTTTAGAGTGAAATTGGTGTGCATGCAGTGAGTTCAGTGGTGCTGTCCAGCTAGATTCAATTGCTTTTTTGAAACTTGGTAGTAGTTGAAACAGTAAGTCCGTAGTAGTCACTTTTCCAGTTTTTGAGGGGATACATAATGAGTGGTTGTAAAGAATGTTAAGAGCCTGGGATTTCTATTTTATTTTCCTTCTGTCCGTACTTCTGATGGGTGTCAGACATGTTGTAAGCACCTATAACCGTCGGGGAGACTAGTTTCTGCCCTCAGTGCTTCACAGTCTCTTAGCTGCTTCTACATGCAAAAGAATTTTGAAAAAGTATATACTCCCTTGCACGTTTTCAGGTTAACAGGAAAGTTTTCATCATAAATTTCATCATCATCATGCAAAAGAATTTTGAGAAAGTATATACTCCCTTGCACGTGTTCAGGTTAACAGGAAAGTTTTCATCATAAGTTGCAAAGAAGACAATTTTCTGGCACCATAAATATTTGTGTTATAATTTAAGAGAAAGCTATTATACTACTTTTGGAAGTGTATTCATAGCAGTTTGACACCCAGTATCTTTCATTTCAAAAGTTCATGATGAAGCTCTTTAGTTAAGTCTGAAATTTTATCCCACTCTTCCTTCTTGATCTGTTTTCTCTTCCACTCCCCATAAATAATTTAATCCCAATATGACGTACTTTTATGCCTGAAAATCTTTTTTTTGAAGTTTGATTTATTAGAGTGTGCGCACACACGGGAGAGCAGGGTAAGGGGGCAGAGGGAGAGGGAGGGAGAGAGAAGCAGACTCCCCGCTGAGCTCAGACCCTGACATGGGGCTCAGTCTCACGACCCTGAGATCATGACCTGAGCTGAAACCAAGAGTCAGATGCACAAGTTTTGTGACTGAACCGCTCAGATGCCCCTGCCTGAAAATCTTTAAATGATCACCCTAGTTACTTCTTTATGACATACTTAACAGAAACTGAGATTTAAAATTTTCTCTGACCATAAGGCTTGTAAGTCAGTTGAGAATTTTTTTTTTTTTAAAGTAAACTCTGTGACCGTTGTGGGGCTTGAACTCATGACCCCGAGATCAAGAGTCACATGTTCTACTGACTGAGCCAGCCAGGCACCCCGAGAAATTGAAAACTACTTATGATTAGTACCAATTTATCAAAACAACAAATCATACACATTTTGATGAATAGTTAATTGTAAAAATAGAAATGTTATTGGAAATATATCATGAAGAATGAGACAGGGTAGAATGCAACCAAATTCTAGATTTTTTTTATAGATAAGAGAAACTTCGTTTAGATGTGCTTATTTTTCTTTGAGCAGTGTCATTCAGGTATTGAAATTCCTTTTGAGTTATCTGCACAAAAGCCCAGTGACCTATTTTTGTATGAACAGGTAGATTATTTCAGTACGTGTCAGTTGACACCAGGTCTCCTGAAGTTTCTGAAGGCAAGGAATTGAAAACTGCCTGACATATAGAAGAATTGTTTTATTTTTTTAATTTTTTAAATTTATTATTAAAGATTTTATTTATTTATTTGACAGAGCGTGTGCACAAGCAGGGGGAGCAGCAGGGAGAGGGAGAAGTAGCAGGCCCCCCGCTGAGCAGAGAGCCCCATGTGGGGCTCGATCCTAGGCTCCTGGGATCATCACTTGAGCCAAAGGCAGACACTTAACTGACTGAGCCACCCAGGTGCCACCAGAAGAATTGTTTTAGAGTCATGTACTTTTTTTTTTTTAAGATTTTATTTATTTGTCAGAGAGAGAGGAGAGAGAGAGCACAAGCAGGGGGAGCGGCAGACAGAGGGAGAAGCAGGCTCCCTGCTGAGCAAGGAGTTGGACACGGGGCTCGATCCCAGGACCCTGGGATCATGACCTGAGCCAAAGACAGGCGCTTAACGACTGAGCCACCCAGGGGCCCCAAGAGTCATATACTTTTTTATTTATCCTAATATCTTTGAATGGTCTTTTGCTTGGTTTGGGGGAGGGTCTTCTATCCCCCGTCCATGGTAAGGTATAACGACTTTTTGTGTAAAATGGGAGAATAATGATTCTGAAGGGGGCCTTGGAACCGAGGATGTCCTGACATAGACTCGTTCTAGATGGAATATCAGGGAGTGAGATGGACTCGCTCCATACGTAGCTCAGATTTAAAGGCTTGTACTTGGCTGCCCTGGCCTGCTCAGCCTGCTCAGCATGCTTTTGACTTCAGCTTTTTCACCTCTCCTGATTGTAATAGTCAGTGCATCTCTTTGTATCTTTGCTCTATCTTTGGTCAGAATGGGACCCAGGTTTGAAAAATGCCCTAGATCACCATGCCCCTTCCAGAAACTATAAATACTAAACACGTGTAGACAGGTAGAGACATGGGCAGCACGGTACCTGTTGATGTGTGTTGATGCTAGGCCTGCTTCACCTTGCTTGGGGATTATTAATCTTAGAGGAATCAAGGAAGCAAGTGGTACTGGCCGGGCTGCTCCTTGGGCGAGAGGGCAGAGGAGCGCTAGGGGGACAGAGCCCCTGTCACTGTAGGTGCCATACGTCGCTTGTGAATCCCTTCTTGCCTCTGCTGTTCTAAACCTTGAGAGGTATCTGCTGCAGAGCTGGTACACAGGGAAGTGGAAGTTCCTGGAGGAGTATACGTTAAAAATGCCTGCATACATTTTGCTGCTCTCATCACTCAGGTCTTCCCTGAGATGAATCCATGTGTAGACGCAGGTGGCAGGGAAAGCCACACAGAAGTAAATTTGATACGTTTCTGTGAGGTTGCTTGATGAGTGTCAGGTGTCTTGTGTTTTATAACCTCGCATTTGGCCAGACTAGAGAGTGACTTACAAAAATATTTCTTCCATACACTTCTAAAAGCCTCCCGTTAATTTATTTTTGTTTCTATCCTTAGTGTTCTCCATGGCCCGATACCCCCACAGCCTACGTGAATAGCAGCCCTTCCACAGCGCCCGCCTTCACGTCCCCACAGCAGGGCACCTGCAGCGTCCCCGACAGGTACCGCTTCGTGCCGTCGCTCACCCGGGGCTGGCCATGCCGTGCTCCTTCATTGCCGTCCCTCTCACTTGCCAACATCCTCTTTTGTATATATATCTGAGGTGTATGGTCATGGGAGCTAGCCGCCTCAGTTTCAGAGGAGAACTGTCTTTTCTTTGCTTGCCAGCCTTTTTGCATCTTAGCCCTTCATGCCTCACACATTCACAGCCGTAGAAATTGTAGAAAAGGGGGCGTTTTCAAGCTACATTCTTTGTGAGAGAAAAAGAACATGAGTGGAGTTCATGGATAGAGAAGGACTGTGAGTTTTTAAGGTGAAACTTGACTTGGATGTGTTCAGATTGCATTTATTATAAAGTATGTTTGTCTTCAGTGCGCACCGTACCAAACGAGCTGTTTCCTGCCCTGTTTTTTCTGCCTCACATTACACACACTATTTACTTATTTATTTATTATGGTAAGTTTTTAAACTTAAAGGAAAGGCTTTTAATTTCTAAAACTTTACTGTGGTTTTAGAAATGGGGATGTGGACTTGTTCTATTTTATTCTCTGGCTGTGATTGGCATCTGTGAACCCTGCAGGCTCTGGGAGGGGGCAGGGGACGGTGTCACAGGGGTCCTGCAGGAGCCACATGGTGCCCCGGGGTGGGGGGGGCTTGCCTTCCTGGGGCTCTGCTGAAGAGTTGATCCCGAGCAGGTCAGATCAGAAGTTTCTCGCTGGGAAGGAAAGTTACACAAGACTGCTGAGGGAAAGGTTCTCCTCCTTATACTCGGGCCACGCCGACAGCAGGTCTGTCTCAGTCAGCTCTGGCTGCTATGACGGAACACCAGACCAGGGCCTTAGAGACAACAGAAACTTGTTTCTTGCAGTTGTGGAACTGGAAGTGTGAGGTCTGGGTGGTTCCGGCGAGGGCCCTCCAGGTTGCAGGTGCCACTCGGGTCCTCCCATGGTGGAGCACAGGCCCTTGTGATCTTGCCTTTCTGGTCGTCTCCCAGGGGTCCCACCTTCTCACGCTGTCATGCCGGGGCGGGTGAGTTTGGTCAACGTAAGCATTTTGAGGGAACACAAATATCCAGTCTGTAACAGGGTCTGATAAGAACACAAACAAAAACATGCTTTTCCCTGCGGAGATGAGTAGATTGGCAGGCAGCTCATCTTGTAGATCTTTGTGCTTTTCGAGGAGGAACACACCCTTGGACTCTGCGTCGGAGAGACCAGGGACTGGCATGTCCCCATGTGGGGGCCGTTTTAGTCTCAGCCCAGTCCGAGTCGTCTTGGGCCACAGTCCTGATTTCAGAGGCCGGCTCTGGGCTCCCACACTGCTGGCTGACCGTGCAGTTCCCGGGAGCCGCGCACCTTGCGCTGGCCAGGACCTGTGCTCTCTGCTCTGCAGGTGACGCACACCTTCCCTGTCTGCGTGGGCCCAGAGGGACAGTCACCAGTCAGCATCGGAACTTACGTAATTGAAGTACAGGCGCTGAGAAAGGGGTGTGAGCCCAGGACCAGGAAGGCACCACACTCCCTGTGGAGTTGTCTTCATTTTCGTTTGACCTTAAAAACTCAGGGAGAGTGGCACACCTTTGTTCCTTTTGCTTCCCTGAGTTTCTCCCTCTTTACTCATGGGTAAATATTAATTAAAGGGGTATCATTTTCCATTTTTACTTAGGACCATTTCTTGGAGCTCCTTATTTTATTAAAGTGTGTGTGTGTATGTGTGTGTATTTTGCAGTTACTTTTAACTCTTTATCTTAATTTCTCATATCTTTTTCCTTACTAAAATGAATGAGTATCCTTCATTTTCCTGGCACCCCTGGAAATAATTGGAATCCTTTTGTTTCCTAAAACTTGAAGTTCTTACTAGAACTGCTGGAGAAGGAGGAGGCACCAGTTAAACCGCCTCCTGTCAGTTTCATCATACGCCCTGACCAATGGTGCCAACATTCTTAACTGCAAATCTGCATGCTCTGTTTACAATATTAGGTTAAATTTACCCAGTTTAATAGCCTTTAATGTCTTGATTTAAGTGTGTGTGTGTGTGTGTAATAATTCTCCTTTCTTTCCTTCCGTTCTCCCCAGCAATTCTTCTTCCCCAAATCATCAGGGAGATGGAGTTTCACAGGCCTCCATTGAAGTAAGTGTTTTCATCCTGAAGCTGCCCAGTGCTGTAAGGGGTCTGCATTTTTTTTTTTTTTTTTTTAAGATTTTATTTATTTGACAGAGAGCACAAATAGGCAGAGAGGCAGGCAGAGGGAGAGGGAGAAGCAGGCTCTCCGCAGAGCAGGGAGCCCGATGCAGGGCTCAATCCCAGGACCCTGGGATCATGACCTGAGCTGAAGGCAGCTGCTTAACCGACTGAGCCACCCAGGCGCCCCTGCATTTTTTTTTTTTTTAAGATTTTATTTATTTATTTGACAGAGAGAGGCACAAGCAGGAGGAGTGGCAGGCAGAGGGAGAAGCAGGCTCCCCGCTGAGCAGGGGGCCCGATGTGGGACTCGATCCCAGGACTCTGGGATCATGACCTGAGCCGAGGGCAGTTGCCTAACCAACTGAGCTGCCCAGGGGCCTGCGTTTTAAGGCTCTTAGAGGGGCTTGAGGCATTATTTGGGTCTCTGAGTAGTCAGACCTGTCCTCCTCTTGGGTGTTGTTTTTTTTTTTTTTACTTTAAACTTGGAGGATTTCTGTGTTTTGTTTAAGTGTTGTTCTTTATAACATGCCAGTGACTTGGGGTTTTTTTTGGTAAGTTTGAATAGTTTCTTCTGTTTGTGTTCATTTTCTTTGTTAATAGCAACTTCAGCCTTCAGCCACGATCCAGGAAACACAACAATGGCTGCTCAAAAACAGATTCTCTTCCTACACAAGACTGTTTTCCAATTTTTCAGGTATGTTTTGTGTGTGTGCATCTTTGTGTACATGTGTCTTTTGTACTTGTTTCTGTACTTTTATTAACCTTAATTTAAAACATTTTTTTGAAGTAATTATGGATTCATACCCAGTTTCATCTAGTGGTGACATCCTGCATACCTCTTGTACTAGGAAACTGACATCAGTACAATCTCCCAAAACCAGTTTTATGTGCCTTCATTTTTGTACAAGTGTATACAGTTCTGTGCAATTTTTCTCATTTTATTAACTTCATTTTGAAGTAATTTTTGCCTTACTGTCTTTTGCAAAGTTAATACAGAGGTGTTCTATGTACCCTTCACTCAGTTTCTCATATAATCGTAGTATGATATCAAAACTAGGAAGTAGACATTGGTGCAATGTGTGTATATAGTTGTGTCATTTTATCACATGTGTGGATTCATATAACCACTACCGAAGTTAAGATATAGAATTACAGCATCACCACAAGGATTTCCCTTATGCTTCCCTGCCCCTCCCCCATTCATACCTATTCCCTGGCAACCATTAATCTGTTTTCTGTCTCTTGGATTTATCATTTCGAGAATGTTATATATAATTGGAATCACATAGTATGTGACCTTTTGAGATTGGCTTTTTTTTCCGCTCAGCCTAATGCCCTTGAGTCTATCCAAGTGATTACATATAGTAATAGTTCCTCTTTATTGTTGTGTAGGAGTATGTGATATGAATCTACTCAGGTATGATTTTTGTATACTTAAACTTTTAAGTTTTTCTTACAGAGTTAGCTAAGGGAGTATGTTGGTTTTTTTTTTTTTTTAAGATATTATTTATTTATATGGGGGGAAGAGAGAGAGAGCATGCATGCACAAGTCGGGGAAGGGGCAGAGGCAGAGAATATCCAAGCAGACTCCCTCTGGGTGTGGAGCCTGACGCGGGGCTTGATCTCACGACCTGTGAGATCAGAACCTGAGTCAAAACCAAGAGTTGGATACTTAACCAACTGAGCTGCCCAGGCGCCGCTGTTGATGGAGTATTAAAAGGGACCAAGCAGAGCTTCTCCAGGTGGTGCTCTCTGTTTAGAGAGACAGTGATAGATAGACCACGTGGGGCAGGGGCAGCATTTCCCAAGTGTATTTGGCCCTGGGACCCTTTCCCTAACATAGCCTGGCTAAACACCTCCCGAGAATTGCTGGGCCACAGTAAACTGGTAGTGAGCTTGCCTTGCCCATGATGCTGTGGGGCCAGGGAAGTGCAGTACTGGCAAGCCTTCGAAGAGGACAGAACTGCGTGCACACGCCTGGCCTAGGGGAAAGCTTGATTGCACAAAGAACATGGTTTCCTATTCCGTCAGCCATTTATTGCGATGTTGTGCAGTGAGTAGTCATTCCCTGTGTAGCTCTTTGTCTCTTTAAAATTAAAGTACTGCGTGAAAGTCTTGCTAGCTTGTAGCCACATTTTTATATGACTGTATTTTTATCTGTGAAAAATTGGATATTTAAAAACTTCATTGTGTGGGGAAGATGCATCTTGAACCCTCATAGGGAAGACACATGAATGAAGAGCAGAGCACATACAAAAAGCTCCGGCGGTGGGAACCGAGGGAGGTCCTGTTAGATGAATCCATGTTTCTGTCTGGAGAAGTTTAAGCTCTTTTCACTGTGAGCAGCACTCCCATGGCTTGGCCTCCTGCATTTTCCTCACTGAGGAGCTTCCCAGCAGAACCGGAAGGAGAGGGTGAAGCTGCTGGCTCAGAGCCCCTGGGCACTCACCTTCAGAAAAGGCTGTGCGCACGAGCGTCTGTCCAGTTCTTTGCGCAGGTTGAGGGAATGCACACACCCATCCCTGGCCACAGCTGTGGGCCCCAGGAGAGACCAGGGAGCCAGCCAGTCTTTGCTTCCCTGGCTCTGGAAAACAACTCCTTTAGTGTTCGTGCCTCATGGGGGTGGGCTTCTCTGGTCTTTATTTCTTTTACAAGCTAGAAGTTATCAGGCTCTCCCCTTCAGGCCTTCAAAAATAGAAAGACAACCCCATTATCTTGTTACATACCTAAGCAGCAGGTACTTATTACATGAAAGTCATGCCTTAATCCCGGAGGTCATCTTAATTGTACCAATAAACTACATCTTGAGTGTTAATAGAGGGAAAAAAGAGATTACGGACACATTCAAACATAAAAAGTAGGAGAGTATGAACTTCCATGTAACCACCCCCAGCCTTTGGTCGGTTTTGCTCTCTTCTCTCTCCCGCTTTTCTATTCTATTTTAAAGCAAATCCTAGATACCGTGTCATTTACGCTGGCGATCTGTGGGGGAAAACCCTTTCGTAGGATTTCCGCTTTCGTACTAGAACTGGCTGCTGACAGTTACGCTGCAGAATGTTGGCAAGTGTAAAGAGGCCTAGTCCTAACTTAGCCACCAGCTTGGGCGGGTCCCCAAAACGCTAGACTTCGACTTCCTCTTTTTGTAAAATAAAACATTATTATTGTGATCTCAAGGTTAATTATCTGGGGTCAGAGTCCTGTTTATCCACAAAACCACCAGCCAGCCAAAACAGGGTGGGCGGTGAGGTCGTGTGCGGGGAACAGACAGGTCTGTGGGCCCCGTGCATCTGTCTGATTGACCTGCCTCTGCGCTTCTGAGCCCCTCCTTCGTACAGGGCACGGAAGCGCCAGCATTGTATTTACTTGTTTGTTTTCTCCGTGGGGCAGGGAGTGTGTGCGCGCGCTCGTGTTTGTGTCGAGTGTGCACGCAGGAGACCGTGGTGGTTTTGAGGGACAGTTCACTGTGTGAAGGCAGATGCTGTAAGGCAGCCAGTCCTGCTTGTTCTTTTTCCATCTCTTTGAAAAGAATCTCTTTTTGCTGTTCTCCAGGTGCCGACTTACTAAAACTGACAAAGGAGGATTTAGTACAAATTTGTGGTGCAGCCGATGGAATTCGGCTCTATAATTCCCTGAAGTCCAGGTAAAATACTGTGTTTAAAAGGAACTGTTTGCTTGAGCTGAGGACGTGCCTTTGCGTGGGGAGTTTGGGCAGAACGTGGCCGCGCTAGGTTGGCGCACGTGCGCGCTGTGGGGCGTGGGCGGCATTGCGCTCACAAGAAGACTGTTTTGTGTGCACCCTCAGGGCGGGCCCAGGTATGATGCAGGCACTGATGAGGGCAGAGGTAGACTGTAAGGCTGTAGAAATGCACATGGGCAGGACTGATTTCTTGAAGACGACTGGGTTTGTTGCCAAGAAAACAAACTTCTCATTTAGGTGAGCGATACAGAATCTATGGTTTTCAAGGTCATATGACTACTACTAAACAGTTGTTAAAAATGTAAACTTCTGATTGTGAATGAAAATGATGGAATTGTAAACTCTTCTGGCTTTTAAGATCCATTTACTATCGTTGCTATTTCTAGACTTGTGGCGTGAGAATTCCATTAAAATTGAATCTTACTAACTTTAAATTGCTGACTTAATCTTGAAACTTAAATTTACCAGCATCTGACAGACCATCTCAATGGTTTAGAGTCTGGATCATCAGATTAGACCACCTGTGATAGTTGGTGTGAGGTGTGTGTTTTTATATTTTTACTAGTCATTTATTTCATGTAATGAACTAATACCGTAAAGTCCGCGTAAGGAAATAGAGCCTAGAGTCCTGTAGTTGGCATTTGTACCTGCTGCGGGGCGGCGTTCTCCCGCCAGCTCACGCGGGGCGTCTTCTGATTGCAGGTCGGTTAGGCCCCGCTTAACCATCTACGTCTGCCAGGAGCAGCCGAGCAGCCCACCTCTGCAGGGCCAGCAGCCGGCCGGCGGCGGAGGCGACAGTGGCGGTGGGACGCCTTACGGTGGGTCCAGAGCGCACCTCGGACAGCGAGGCAGAAACAGGAAGGCTGGGTGGGAGTGCGGACCGCATGGGGGGGGACAGCGGTCCTGGGGCCGACGCCTCGCCAGAGAGGAAGCGAGCTGCCTTTCTCTGCTCTCGTCGCCACTCTCCGAGTCTCCTTGCCGGAAAGAGCTAACAAGCAAAAGCCCAGCTCGAGTGCTTTTTGGAGTTTTGCTGGCTTCTATTCCCCCCCACAAACCTCAGATTTACTGAAATGATGAGTATAACATTGGCAGCTTGGCAAGAAAGCAGGAGGGTTTTTCTTTTTTTTTTTTTTTTTTCCCTTTCCCTTTTACTGACGGGGGAGAAACATGAACTGTCACACGTGCAGAGATTCACGTGCGTCCCAGCACCAGGCGCGCGGACTTGTGTCCGACGTGCAGCCGGCCAGTGCTGTGAGCTGTGTGCCGAGCACTCCACGCCAGTAGCCGTCCTTCTCAGCCTACGGGTTCTCCTTACTTGTATAATAGAGCGCTGGCTGAGGGCAGAGACAGACCCTGGCCCTTCTCTCCTCTGAATATGGCCCTTAAAAACAAAAGCAATTATGCCTTTAAAGGATGTGTTTTCTTATTTGTAAGGTTGGGTGCGTGGTAATACCTCCCCTCTTCCCTCTTCCCATATTCTGAAACAAAATAAGGGCAACACACTCAGAATTTTCCAGAGAGAAGTATGTTATGGAATTCACAGAGGCGATCATTTACCCTAATTTTGGGTAGAGCTCCGAGAATCACTTGGTGTTCGAAAAATCCAAAAGAAAGTATCACTCTTGTGAGCCTTTCCACTTGGTGTCATTTTGACTTTAAAAGCTGTGAATTTGAAGACTAAAGATACAGAGGCTTAGCTTGAAACGGTAACATTCTAAAGGAGCTCTCCAGGTATCACCAGGATCTTGTATATCATTTCCATCTGTGCGGTCAGGCCTGTCGGACTGGGGAACGTGTTTGTGGAGGAGAGTGGGAAATGTTGGCCAACTTAGCTCTAGATCAGGGGTTTTCTAAGTTTTGGCAAACTTCCCTAAAAGGCCAAGTAGGAAATGTCCCTTTGTGGACTCGGGGGGCTCTTTCCCACCAGCCCTGCCATTGCGGCGCCAGAACCAGCCCAGACCAGATGTAGTGATGGGCGCGGCCACGTTTCTGATACAGTTCTGTTGGGAAAGAACAAGTGAGGGCAGGGCTGGGCTCACAGAGGCTGTAGTTTGGGGACTCCACTCTAGATCAGCTCTGTGTCTCCCCTTAATTGTAGTTCCACATCCGAAGTTTCCATAATGTGCAATTAGCAGAGGTTTCCGTTATTGTAAGCACACAAGAAACCCCAGTTTGGGGAAGCCAAGTTCTAGCATTGATGCTCTGCTCGCTGGCCGGCTGGCTTAGGCCATGACTGAGCAGGACCTACAAGAGCCGTGCTCGCTGCAGATGCACTGGCAGCAGATGGCGGCTGCTGCGGAGTTAAAGGTTCCAGAAACCCGGGCCCCTGGCTGGACTGTGCTGCAGCTTGTGGGAAGCCACAGCAGGTGCCACTGTCCACGTCCTTAGCTTTTTATGCTGTGTCTTCTACACCGTGTTCCATTCACTCTCGGGGGGATTCCTTGGGATACATTCCCCATAGTAGGATTACTGAATCAAGAACAGAGTTCTTTTTATGTATCACTAGAAACACATGATGTTTGAAAACTGTTTCTTCAGCTATAATTTATATACCATAAAATCCTTCCACTGTAAGTGTCCAGTTCAAAGACAGTTTAGTCACTGGAGAGTTTTGCAGCCATTACCACCACCGGGTTTTAGTCCCATTACTCCAGAAAGGCCCCTGTGCCCATTTGCAGTTAATTCCTGTTTGTTTTTTAAGAAAAATTAAAACCTCAGATCCTTCTGTACAGATATTACTGTTAATGTTTATTAAATTGTACGTGTGGTATAATTTATTATTATTTCAGTAGGTGGTAAGGGAGGAAAGAAATAACTAGTTCCCATTTTTAATTTTTGTATTTTTTTTAGTACTTTGAAAGGGGTGATCTTAGAGATGACATGGAAAACAGATCAAAGATTACTGCTAAAATGCTACTCTTATTTTTTATTTCAGTGTATCATGCAATCTACTTGGAAGAAATGGTTGCTTCAGAAGTTGCTCGAAAACTTGCATTGGTGTTTAATATTCCTTTCCACCAGATTAACCAGGTCTACAGACAGGGGCCCACTGGTATTCACATTCTTGTTAGCGATCAGGTAACGTGAACTGGCCGTGCCATTGCTTCTCCCTTCCACGCTGGCCTTTACTTTCTGTCACTGAAGAACTCCGGAAAAATTCTGTGATCTCTTGTGCAAGTACTCCTGAGAATCAGTTTTAAAGAGCTGGGGTCAAATTTGTAAGAATCTAAAACCAGGAGTTTCGGGTATCCTGGTGATACAAGGGATATAAACCCAGGCCTGTGGCTTGGCCCCCTCTGCCCTCCGCCCTCCCTTAGACACTCACCGGTGGCTCCGGGGTTAGTGGGGCTTTGGCCAGTTTTATGTAGCGGGGTGTTTGGATGTGTTTTCCTTTTCTTTCCTATTTGATGACTGATCTTTATTTAAAAAAAAATTTGTTTTTAAAGATTTTATTTAGTAGAGAGAGAAAGCACGAGTGGTGGTGGTGGTGGGGGGGGCAAAGGGAGAGGGAGAAGCAGGCTTCCCGCTGAGCAGGGAGCCTGATGCGGACTCAATCCCAAGACCCTGGGATCATGACCTGAGCCGAAGGCAGACGCTTAACCGACTGAGCCACGCAGGCGCTCCTGATGGCTGATTTTTAAAAACATTAAGGTTATTGTTCCCCCAGTGTTCCGCGACAAGCAAGTAATAATAGAAGACTGCTAAGACCGTGACTCTGTTAAGAGTCGTTATTCACAGGGCCCATCGGGGAAAGCTCCCAGTGGGTCAGGTGGGTTGTAGGGCTGTCTCAGGGACCGGGCACGGGCAGGCCTCGTCAGCACGAGGCCCCGCCAGTGCAGCAGGTGGAAACGTTTACTACCTTACGCTGCCTTCATCAGTTACCGTTTCGACCACCGAGTTCTGTATTTGTGCAACAGTATATAGATGATGACATTTTCCTGGAGCTGCTAATTCTATTCTTTTCTGATCAGCTCAGAAAAAACAGTTGGATCTTAATTGTGTTATCTGCTTTATCTTTCTAGATGGTTCAGAACTTTCAAGATGAGAGTTGTTTTTTATTCTTCACAGTAAAAGGTACTTTGCATGAGTGCATGTCTCTTGAAATGCTGAAATCATGAAAGATGGTGTGTGCCTGTAATCAGTAGTCATCTTGTGTGTTTACTTTTGAAAATGCTGGCTTTACTAGTTTTAAGAGTTTGAAAAATGAATCGAGAATATTTCTAGTGGTTAATAAACTAGCAAATAAGAGGAGTCAGTCCTAGATTATTGGGAAAAAATACTCAATTCAGCCACCATTTTCCCAAACACCTTTCAGACAGCTTTTGGTGCTAGAAAGGTCTTGAACAGAACACTCCGTGGAACTCCTAGTGGGGAAGGCAAACCAGAATTAGCCACCAAGTGCATACAATTACAAAATCTTTTAAGTGCTGTGAAGGAGTGGGAAAGTGGGGGTGCTTGTGTTTAAGGCGGTGCCGGGTAGGGGGACATGGAGCAGATGAGTGAGGCCTCTCTGAGAAGGTGTCAGTAATGCTGAGACTTGAAGAGTGAGGGGAGCTGCCCACCCTAGGAACACCCCAAGGGGGTATGAGGCTGTGTGCGAAGGAAAGAGCCGGGCTGCTGTGCAGGGCCTAGGGAAGGCTGTGTCAGGGGCACACGGAGCAAGATGGAGTCAGAGTGGGAGGTGCGGTCTGGTGTGCAGGACCTGGTATGACGGTAGTTGAGATTTTACTTGAAATGCGTTGGGAAGTCAGTGAAGTTGTTTAAACAAAGAAGGAATGTGATTAGGTTTTTCTTCCACTCTTGCAACTCTGTGGAGGCAGATGGGAATTGGGGGAAAGCTGGAGGCAGGAGAGGTCACCTAGGTCTGACACCTTTATGGGCAGGTCCTGCTGTGCTCCACAGTTGAACGGGGGTCGGGGGAGGGCGGGTGACTCTTGTAAGAGCAGCTGGGCAGACAGTGTCCCTAGTAGAGAGGCAGAACCGGTCGGGGGGGGGCAAGAGTTCCATTTCAGATGTGCTTGGAAAGGTCAAGTTGGCAGTGAATTGTCCCTGTCTGGGGCTGGCAGGAAAGGCCTGGGCTTGAGATGTAACTGGGAAGCCTTTAGCACATTAGCAGTGACTCTCAGCTGTGGAAGTCACTGCGGTCATTTAGGGAAAGAATATGGAAGGAGGGCCCAGATGGGTCTCAGGGGAGTTCCAACTGGAGGGCTAATAGAGGGATTTTTAAATGAAAATTATTATATGAGGAGAAGAGACTTAAAAGTCCAGTGAGTTAAGATCCAAATCCAGTCCGAGCACAAAAGCTGCACCTCGAAGAGCAGGTCCTGCACCCCCCTTCCCCGGGAGGCGCTCTTGAAGGGCGGAGTGCAGAACAGCAGTGCCCTGCATTTGCCACCCCGTCGGCGGCGTGGTGGCTCTAACCTGGGCTGGCTCACTTCCTCGTTCGCTGTCACAGCATCTTTGGCTTAGTGCTCTTCTGCTCAGCGTTTTGTCGTCAAAGCAATACAGCTTTTTACTCTGCAAAACTCAAATTGTCTAAAAAAGGAAATTCATACTGTAATCGGATGGTTGTGTTCCATGACAGCAGGGGACGTTGCTAACGTCAGACACCACAGGACATCCCCTCCAATCTCAGGATGCTGTCTTTCAGACTCCTGTCCTCATGAAAACATTTCTTTTGTTCCTTGCTGGATGCCTGTACCGCTTCTAGCCATTTCCTGAGAAACACTAGGCCGTCAGACAAAAGTAGTGATATTTTCAAAACGTTTCAGATCTGCCTCTGAGGAGCTCAGAGCTGGTTTCCAGGGAAGGTTGGATGGATGCGCTCAGTGTGTGTGTGTGTTGCGTGGAGTTGGCTGTGCCGGGGCCTGCCGCGGCGTCCACACCCGCTCCCGCGCCCCTTCGCTTACGCCGCCTGGGCCGCTTGTCTGCATCCCCGCATGCCCCAGAGCGGACCGGCAGCATGGGCCTGACATCAAAACGTAAAATACCTCACCAGGGACTGTGTCCATGCTCTTTCTCTAGAATCATTTAAAGGTAGCTTCAAGTGGGACGGGAAACTGCAGCTTTCTGGGAGTTTTCAGTTTAACGGCCTTGGTTTTCCTAGGCCTGCCTGAAAGAACTGTGTGTCACATCTCTTTTTTCCTGCAGCTGAGAACGGTGATGGTATCCACATAGTTTTGAAGTGACATCGTACTTAGTCTGAACTATATTCAGTACCAAATAAAGTCACGCTTAAAAGTGTGTGAAGACTGAATCCAAGAAGTCCTGGGATTGGATTTTAGCGTATGAAATGTTTCATATTGAAAACACAAGATGACCTTTCTAATGAGCTGTATGAGAGGCGAATCTCCTCACTGTCACTGCCATAGCCAAGCATCCTCGTGAGCGTGAGCACGTCGGGACAGCGCGCGTGCGGCTCTGGGGGCCATGTGCCGGCGGGGCTGCCTGCTTCTCTGGCAGAGGCCAGTAGATACAGTTCCTAGAAGCAGCCTTTGCTGTCTTTTTACACTGTATGCGGTTTGGAAATGAATGTAAAAACGTACTGTGGGCATTTACCTTTCTGTGCCAGTTTGGCTTTTATGGCCTGAACCTTCTGCTGCCCCAGAGCGGGGGTGGGGGACAGTGCTGTCGTGGAGCCGGCACGGAATCTGTCTGCAGGTGCGATGTGCTGAGACCGTGATTGCGGGTCAGGTAAGAGGCTTGGCGCCTTCTCGGAAGAAATCATGTCTAAGGGTGTGTGTGACGGGCTCGTGCCAGATCGGGGAAGACCCAAGCCAGGAAGTCAGCCTTGAAGCAAACTGCATTATCAAGAGTACCTTGGTGAGAGGATCAGTGTAAATCCTAATAGGTACAAAGACTTTTGTGTTTTTGCTTTGTCCCAGATTTATTGAAAAACCTTTTGCTTTTGCTTCCGTTTTTAGCATTTTGTTTCTGGTTTTCATTTTTGAACCTCCTTGCCTTTTAAACTCATGTGGTGTTCCTCCCTTTCTCTGTCCCTCCCCACCCAGCACCATCCTATTCTTAAACATTTTTAAAGCCCTATCCCAGACAATGGAAACAGGTGACCTAGGTAGGGGGAAACGTAGGGTCATTTCTGATGTGCTTAAGGGGTCTTTGTTATCAACAAGTTGAAATTATTCACGGCAAATGAGATGTCATAAATGAAACACTAAATTGTACTGTAAAAATTCTCCACACTTCTGAAATATAGGAGCTTTGGTATAATCATGGGTAAAGATTTTGGTGATTGAGAGGCTTTCTTATACACCACATAATAGCTTCTTCTATAAAAAGGGTGCCTCTTCCACAAAACCAAATGCTTGTCTGCCAGTACACTTCTCAAAGGGAGTCCACTGCTTTTGCCATTTCCCTCTGCCCAAAGCCTTCCGCACACGCACCGGCAAGCATCCGTGCGGCCTGTGGCGTAGCAGACCAGTTCTGTAAACTTCAGTTCTCCTTTAACTATAGCGTCTCTGACCAGTTACGCAGCTGTCTTGGTTCTGAATGTGTTATTTGAATCTTATCTTTGTTCCGGCAGAAATAGGAATGAGTAATTTGGGCTTTGAAATCTCCCAGAAGAGAGACTAGTTCAGTGGGTAAAAGCTTTGACCTTCTGTGTTTTATTCTTAAAGGGGTTATTGGATACAGAGAAGCCCAGTCTCTAAATATTTTCATCTTCAGTTTGAAAATATCTGTAACTCCTATAGGCCCTAAAAGCAGAGGAACATTTCCTTTCTGTCATCTCCCTTTGCTTTCCTATGAACACGTTTTCTGTTAGCAATCACTTGGGAAAGAAGTGAGCATATCTCTTGTTTCAGTTTTGCTTGTCTGTTTAGCATTCCTTTTTGAGTCTCAAGGTATATGGAACAATAAATGTCATTTAAGGCTGTGTGCTATTTTGAATTCCTCATCAGGTTTTAGAAGTGGGGTTAAAAACACTTAAAAAAAAGCTCATCAAACTTGAAATTATACCAAGCAGCATTGAACATTAGTCTGTCCCAGTGAAGCAGGTTAAATTATGGCACCAGCAAATTTGTTACTTTGTTTTTTTAATAGTAGGATGTATACATTTCAGTATAATAAATGTTTTCCGATTGTTTTGCAAACGCGTGTCTCATTTAAAATACCAGTTCCTGACGGTATCCCCTCAAGTCCTGGAATTGAGGGGGTTCCATGCATGTGTTCTGAGCCCCCCTAAGCCCACATATTGTAAGAGGTGAGGCCTATGTGTTGTGTTCTTTTCAGTTTTCTCAAAGCTGATGCAACGGAGGACAAATTATTCCCTTCACTGTTCCACTCCTACAGAGGAAGCAAACCTGATTTTCTCATCTGAGAAACCTCACCTGAGCTATTCCTGTCTTCTAATGAGGTCATAGGTCATTGAGGAGTGAGTCCAGTAACTGATAGGTTGTGTCCTGGCTCAAAAGAGACAGTATAGAAAGCCCTGGTCATAGAAAATTTTAAAACAGAGACTATAATTTACTGAAGCAAGTCTGTGTATTATGCTCTTTATTTAAATAGCTTCCTGCATCAGACATGCCCCCACACGTAGTGGTGTAAATGTGTATGAAAATAACCACTGCGGTATATAGGACACATTCTAGACCTGGGAATATTGGAGGATCTCGTCAGGCGGTGAGGTCCTCAGGGCTTGAATGCTTATTCTGATGATCTTGTTAAATTAAGGGATCGTGTATGCACCTGCCTTCTCTTCCCCTGTGCCCTGAATGCTCCTAAATGGTCCGTCTGATCCAAGCACGGCTGGTCATGGGAAAGCACCGTATAGGGCTTGCTGCTCCACTCCAGCTTCCCGTGAGCTCCGTGCTCTTCATGGTGGGGAATGGCTGCTAGGAAGGGTCAGCTGCCATGAACACTGAAGCTGACGATGTGAGAGTGGCAATGGGTTCCTAATCTTCATAAATATCACACATGTGGACAGCACAGGATGGAAACTAGAGCTTATCTGATTTTAGATAATATTAGGAAGGTCTGAATTTGGAAAATGGTTTCCCATCCAATGGTTTTGCTCAGATTTGTCTGCCATTAAGGTTATAGCAATAAAACCCTCTGACTTAAGCATTGCAATGGTTTATTCATTTTTATATTGAGTCTAAAAGGTGCCAACACTTTACTGATCTGAGTTTTAAGTGTGTACAATTTTTGAATAGTTCTGGTGTAACTTGATTTCTAAGATTTTAAAATAAACTTGGAAAAAATCACACCCATTCTACATGCATCCATTCATTATTTTTAATTGATTATATATATTATAGATAACTTAAGCCTTAATTCTATTTCTTTAAGGTCCCCCAAATTTTGTGAGAGATGACATGATTAGCTTTTCTCCTAGAACAAAAATGCACTCTGTGTTGTAGCGCCTGCCACAGCTTATTTGCAGTCTGGCCACACAGACTCTGAGTTGTGTTTGTTTAGCTTTTGGTCCCCAGAAGTGTATATGACAAGTTGACAGAAACAGAAAGGTGAAGACCCTGCTCCACCCAGTTCAGAGTCCTCATTTCTTTGGTGTCTCATGGAAACCTAACTTGCCTCCCACCTAAGTCTCTACGTATAAAACTCTCAGGCATCACGAATTTGCAGTACAGGTCACTTTGAGAAAGTTGCTATTTCATCTTCAAAGTGGAAAAGTCCTGCTAATCAAAATGAAATCAGTGTGAATTAAAGCAGGCCACTGGCTTAAGTATCAGGTAGAAAATCAACAGCTTATTCTTTCTGCTCGATTTGTGCTAACACTGATGGGCTGTTTGAGTGAGGAATGCTGACAACGCCAACGGCAGGACTTTGGTACCTAAGAAGGCACCCACCTCTTAAGAGATCCAGGTCTCCTGCATGGTCCAGGCTGCGCTGAGACCACTCTTGCCGGGTGTTGGCAGACACAAGGCTTTGATTCGATTGCATCGTAGCAGATTAAAGGTGAAAACTATCACCAGAGTTACTGCAGTCCCTGCTGAAGTCTTTTACCTGTAAATGTCTTTCCCGATGGAGAACCAAGAGATTTGGGTGAAGGTGGAGCAGGTCAGGAAGACTCAGGTCTTCTCTGGAGGAAGGGACACCTCATCGTGCCTTGGGCTCAGGCAGCCACCGTCAGAGAATGACACAGCACCTGCACAGTCGCTGTCCACTTCCTCCCACTGCTGTCGGGGGGGTGACAGGAGCAAAGTAGGCATGGACTTTGACATGAGGGAGTTGAGCCTGGAAGCAGAAAGCAGACAGACGTGGAGTAGTCATTACGTGCATATTTTGAGGGCTATAGGCACAATACTAGACAAGCCCACAGTTCTCCATGTAGAATGGACTCTCCTTGATTCTCAGGCAGATAGCAGAAATGGAATTTCTGGTGTAGGCTAGAGCTATTTCTGTTTACAGGAGACCCGGATATCTGCCCGGGGCGGTCACGAGTCCTATATGTACACCGAGCAGAGTCCGCACAGCTCCAGCACCTGGGGCAGCTCTGGGAGGTAAATGCAAAGCTGCCTCAACTTAAAGCATATTCAAGAAGACTAGGTGAACTACCTGGGGGGAGAAAAGCCACTTTCTACTTAAGCCCTGTTCTCTGGAAGTTAACCAAGACCATGGTCTCCTTCCCACTGGTAATGACCTTAAGTCTCTTTCCTTACAGCGTTCTGATCACTGAACTCTGGAACCTCTCTGCCCCACACCATTCTGGAAGTTGAATCTGCCAGGGTGAGATCTAATAAAATTTTGAGTAAGAAGACACTTGAGGAATACATCAGTTTGCATCACTATAAGCTTAGGATAAAATGTAGAAGATGGAGTCTTGACATACTCATTGTTTGCTTAGAAAGTGTGCCAGCATCCCCCCCCCCCCGCCGCCTCTGCCCTTACCCGCATCCGCTTGATGCCCGCGCGGGTAACCTGCTGGCAGTCGTACAGCTCGAGGCGCTCCAGGCCACGGCAGTTCTCCAGGTGCTCCAGGGCCACGTCGGTGATGAGGAGGCAGTTGTCCAATTCCAGAACCCGCAGCCTCTCGTGACCGCAGGTGCTGTTGCTCAGGTGCAGGATCCCGTCATCTGTGATGAGCTCACAGTGGGACAGACTCTGGAACAAGAAGACACGCGCGGTGTTTGTGAGACCTGCTCTTTCCAAGGCTCCAGGCCTGTGAGAAGCACAGAAGCTGGCCCGAGCAGGGTCCTACGGTAACTGCTTATCACAGGAGGATTAAACAGGAAACCTTGGGGTCCTGTGGCCATGGGTTTGCTGCAGCTCTTGGTGGCCTCTCTCATCTTTCCAGTTATGTAAAGATGGACATCAAATTGCACGTGATGATAACAGTTGAAGAGGACAATGTGAGCGGATCCTGAACTCACCTCCCATAAATTCCCTGATTCCACAGCTACATAAAGGACAGCCTGCTCTGGAAAAAAACTCTAAAGACTGACTGACTCGTACACATTGAGTGAATGAGAGAAGGCCCAGGTCACAGGGGGTCAGAGAAGCTGGGACACAATCTTGCCATAAGTCCCACCCCCAATGCAGAGACTCACAGCTGGGAGGGAACTCAAAACTACAAAACAGCCTGAGGAGCAAAGGGTTGAGCTGCACGTTGGGCTTCCCAGCTCTTAAGATCTGTACCTGAGAGATAAACCCCTAAAATACCTAGCTTTGAAAACCAACAGGCTTACATCCACAGGACCCACGAGACTGGCGATCCCAGCAGCTCTTAAAGGGCTCACACACTTGGACTCACCCACCTCAGGGCCCAGCATGGACATGGCCCGTTGAAGGGTGCCTGGACTTTGTGCAGGAGAGGCTTGTTAATACTTGTCTTGGAACACTGGCCTGAGGGTCAGGCATCTGATTTGACACATTTGGGGGCATGCTGGGGTACTCTAGGTGTGGGGACTGGTGGGCACCCATCTTGGTGCACTCCCTCTATCTTGCTCCAACTGGTGGATGCTTTAAAAAAACAAAAAACCCTTTTAGGCTTTTTTCTTTTTCTACTTTTCTTTCTTGGTAGGCACCATCTCTATGCTCTCCCTCTGTCACTCCCCAGCCAGTGGGCGCCAACTTCTCACTCTCCCTCTGCTGTGCTTCAGAACGCCATTATCTCTCAGGAAGGAACTTTTACAAGTTCCTTTTACAAGTGTCCAGTGCCCTGGTTTTACATCTGGTACCTTGGTTTTTGCAGCTGCTGCTAGAGGGCACTTTTACATCTCCTGGCCCTGGGGGCCAGTGGGGCTTATGCTGGTGGGCCTCACAGGACTGTAACCAACAGAGAAAGAGTTCTTAAATGGCCAGTATCCCCAGGGCACAGCAAGAGGCAACAGGCCCAGGAGTTCAGTCTGTAAAAGAGGCCTAACAGTTTATCATCACAGCTGCAGCCTGAGGGGCAGGCTTCTAATTAAACACATCTAAGGGCTGACTATACCTACTGGAGACCTCTGGAGGGCACCAGGATCTCTCGGAGGGGAGCCTTTATATGCATCTGGTGTCCCATTTTTACTTCTGGTGCCCCAGTCTTTGGGACATGCTACTCAGGGATGCTCCTTGATCACCTAGCTCTGAGAGGATTCTGAACTCACCTCCCATAAACACCCTGATTCTACAGCTATAATAGATGAAAAAAAGTGGAGGTAGCATAAGGGACTTATGGGACAACATCAAGTGGACTAACATTCATATCATAGGGCTCTTGGAAGGAGGAGAGAAAGGAGCAGAAAAATTATTTCAAGAAATAATGGCTGAAAACTAACCTATAGAAATAAACACACATCCAGATCCAGGAAGTCTAGAGAGTTCTATAAATATGAACCCCAAGAAATGCACACCAAGACAGATTATAATAAAATGTCAAAAGTTAAAGAGAATCTTGAAATCAGCAAAAGAAAAACAACTTGTTATGTACAAGGGAACCCCCATAAGACTGTCAGCAGATTTTTCTGCAGAAACCGCAGGACAGAAGGGAATGGCATGATAACATTCAAAGTACTGAAAGAAAAAAATACTTCCAGGCAAGAATACTCTTAACTAGCAAAGTTATTCAGAATTGGAAGTAAAGAGTTTTACAGACAAGTTAAGGCTAAAGGAGTTAATCACCTTACTAAACCAGCTTTACAAAAAATATGATTTTTTTTTTTTAAAGATTTTATTTATTTATTTGACAGAGAGAGACACAGCGAGAGAGGGAACACAAGCAGGGGGAGTGGGAGAGGGAGAAGCAGGCTTCCCGCCGAGCAGGGAGCCCGATGCGGCGCTTGATCCCAGGACCTGGGATCATGTCCTGAGCTGAAGGCAGACGCCCAACGACTGAGCCACCCAGGCGCCCCTGTTTATTTTTTTTTTTTAAGATTTTATTTATTTGAGAGAGAGAGTGAGAGCATGAGAGGGGAGAGGGTCAGAGGGAGAAGCAGACTCCCCACTGAGCGGGGAGCCCGATATGGGACTCGATCCTGGGACTCCAGGATCACGACCTGAGCTGAAGGCAGTCGCTTAACCAACTGAGCCACCCAGGCACCCCAGCTTTACAAAAAATATTAAAGGGACTTTGTCGAGATGAAAAGACAGGGCACTAATTAATAAAATGTGAAAGTACAAATCTCACTCGTAAAGGTAAATATATAGTAAAGGTGTAATAAATGAATCATCTATAGAGCTATTACTAAGGCTAAAAGACAAAAAAAACAACAAAACCCGAACTACTAACAAGTGATACACAAGTGATACACAAGATAAAAAGATGTAAAATGTAACATCAAAAACAAAACGGAGGAGGGAGGAGGGGTAAACGTAGAACTTTAGAATGTAAGCTGTTATCATAAATAGACTTACAAATATAAGTTGTTATATGTAAGCCTCATGGTAACCACAAAGTAAAAATTTATGGTAGATACACAAAAGATAAAAGAATCTAAGCGTACCACCAAAAGTCATTAAACTATAAAGGAAGCGAACAAAGGAACAGAGAGGAACTATAAAACAGCCAGAAAACAATTAACATAATGGCAATAAGTACATAACTATCAATAATTACTTTAAATGTAAATGGGCCAAATTCTCCAATCAAAAGATAGAGTTGGGGCGCCTGAGTGGCTCAGTTGGTTAAGCCCCAGGTCATGATCCCAGGGTCCTGGGATGGTGCCCTGCATCAGGCTCCCTGCTCAGCCAGGAGCCTGCTTCTCCCTCTCCTCCCCACTTGTGCTCTTTCACTATCTCTCCCGCTATCTCTCTCTCAAATAAATAAAATCTTTTTTTTTTTTTAAGATTTTATTTGACAGAGAGAGACACAGCGAGAGAGGGAACACAAGCAGAGGGAGAGGGAGAAGCAGGCTTCCTGCCGAGCAGAGAGCCTGATGCGGGGCTCGATCCCAGCACCCTGGGATCATGACCTGAGCCGAAGGCAGACGCTTAACAACTGAGCCACCCAGGCACCCCTCAAAGAAAATCTTAAAAAAAGAACCCCCAAAAACAAAATACATAGAGTGCCTGAATGAATTAAAAAAAAAAAAAAAAAAAAAGACCGATTTATATGCTGCCTGTAAGATACTCACTTTAGGTGCAAGGACACACAGACTGAAAGTGAAGGGATGGAAAAAGATAGCCCATGCAAATAAAAACCAAAAGAAAGCTGGAGGTAGCCATAGACAAAATACACTTTAAAACACTATAACAAAGGACATTACATAATGATACAAGGGGTCAATCCAACAAGAGCATAAACATTGGTAAATATTTATGCACCGAACGTAGGAGCATCTAAATATATAAAGCATATATTAACAGACCTAAAGTAATAGCAATAACAGTAATAGTAGAGGGCTTTAATACCCACTTATATCAACAGGTAGATCATCCAGACAAAATCAGTAAGGAAACATCAGCTGTACACAACATATTGGAACAGACGGACTTAACAGATATATAGAGCACATTCTATCCAAAAGCAGAATACACATTCTCAAGTGCACATGGAACGTTCTCCAGAACAGATCATATGTTAGAACACAAAAGAAATTGTAGTAAGTTTAAGATAAAAATTATCAAGCATTTTTTCCAAGCACAATAATATGAAAGTAGAAATAATTACAAGAAGAAATGTGGAAAATTCACAAATATGTGGATATTTAACATGTTACTGAACCACCAATGAATGGGTCAAATAAGAAATCAAAAGAGAAATTTAAAAAATGTCTTGAGACAAATGAAAATAGAAATGTAAAAACCAAAATTTATGGGATGCAGCAAAAGCAGTTCTAAGGCAATAGTTCATAGCAATAAAATCCTACCTCAAGGAATGAGAAAAGTCAAACAACCTAACTTCACACCTTAAGAAACTATGGAAAGATGACAAAGCCCAAAATCAGTAGAGGGAAGGAAATAAAGATCAGAGAGGACATGAATGAATGAAAGAGACTAAAAAGACAATAGAAAAGATCAATGAAACTAAGAGCTGGTTCTATGTAAAGATAAGCAAAATTGACAAACCTTTATTTAGACTCACCAAGAAAAAAGAGGGCTCAAATAAATAAAATCAGAAATAAAAGAAGAGATGTTACAACTGATACCACAGAAATAGAATAGATCATAAGAGACTCCTAAGAACAATTATATGCCAACAAATTGGACAACCTAAAAGAAACAGGTAAGTTTCTAAAAACAAAGACCAACCAAAACAATAATAAGAAATAGAAAATTTGAACATACTGATTACTAGTAAGGAGACTGAATCAATAATCAACCTCCCAACAAAGTCCAGGACCAGATGGCTTCATTTGTGAATTCTACCAGATATTTAAAGAAGAATTAATACCAATCATTCTCAAACTCTTTCAAAAAAGAGGAGGGAACATTTCCAAACTCATTTTGCAAGGCAAGCATTATCCTGATACTAAAACTAGACAAAGACACTACAAAAAATGAAAATTACAGACCAACATCTCTGATAAACACAGATGCAATAACCCTCAACAAAATATTACCAAACCAAACAGTACATTAAAAGAATATTACACCACAATCAAGTGGAATTTTTATTTCAGGGATGCGAAGATGTTTCAACATTTTCAAATCAATCAATAGGATACAGCATATAAGCAAAATGAAGGATAGAAATCATATGATCATCTAAATAGATGCAGTAATAGAATCTGACAAAATTCAACATCCATTGATGATAAAAAAAAAAAAAAACCTCAACAGTGGGTAAAGAAGGGACATACCTCAACATAATAATGACTGTATATGACAAGCTTATAGTTAACATCATACTCAATGGTGAAAAGCTGAAAGATTCTCCTTTAAGGTGAGAAACGAGATAAGGATGCCTACTCTTGCCATGTTTATTCAACATGATATTCAACATGAAATCCTAGCCAGAGGAATTAGGCAAGAAAAAGAAAGACATCCAAATTGGAAAGAAGTAAAAAACTGTTACTATTTGCAGATGACACAATGTTATATATAGAAAACCCTAAAGACTCCACAAAAAACCAATTAGAACTAATAAACAAATTCAGTAAAGTCTCAGGATACAAAATTAACATATAGAAACTGGTTTCATTGCTATACATTAATAATGAGCTATCAGAAAGACAAATTAAGGGCCACCTGGGAGGCTCAGTTGGTTAAGCATCCGACTCTTGATTTCAGCTCAGGTCATGGTCTCAAGGTCATTAGATCGAACCCCATGTCTGCTTCAGATCCCCTCACTCCCTCTCCCTCTGCCCCCCGATTCACATTTGCTCACTTTCTCTAAAAAAAAAAGAGAGAAATTAAGAAAACAATCTCTCTTACAACTGCATCAAAAAGAATAAAAAACCTAATTAACTTTAACCAAGGAGGTGTAAAGGACCTGTACTCTGAAAAATATAAGACATTGATGAAAGACATTTAAGATGACCCAAATGGAAAGATACTTTCTGTTCAGAGATCATAAAATTTCAAATTGTTAGAATGTCCATACTACTCAAAGCAATCTACAGATTCAAGCAATCTTTATCAAAATTCCAGCTGTGTTTTTCATAGAAATATAGAACAATCCTGGGCAACCCTCTTGGGTCCCCTGCCTCTTGGGGAGCTTTGTACTATCGCTCAATAACTATGGATCAATAAACTTTGCTTTGCTGCCTACCAAAAAAAAAAAACAAAAAAACAAAAAACACACACACACAAAAAAAGAAAAGGAAAAGAAATATAGAACAATCTTAAAATGTGTATGGAACCAAAAAAGACCCTTATTAGCCAAAGCAGTCTTGAGAAAGAAGAACAAAGCTGAAGGCCATCACACTCACTGGTTTCAAGCTATATTACAAATAATGCTATAGTAATCAAAACAGTACAGTATTGGGGCGGAGCAAGATGGCAGAGGAGTAGGAGACCTGGATTTCCTCTCCTCTCAGGAATTCAGCTGGATAGGGATCAAACCATTCTGAACACCTACGAACTCAACAGGAGATCGAAGAAAAGAATAGCAACAACTCTCTGAACAGAAAAGCGACCACTTTCTGGAAGGTAGGATGTGCGGAGAAGTGAATCCGAGGCAATATTCAGAAGGATAGACGGCGGGGGAGGGGCCTCCGTCGGCCGCTTCTGGCAAGTGATAGAGCCACGGCGCACAAAATCGGAACTTCTAGAAGTCGGCTCCGCTGAGGGACGTCGCTCCAGTGGCTAAGCGGGGGGTGGAACCCTCGCGGGACAGTGTGGTCTCAGGACCCTCGGGGTCACAGAAAGACCGGGGGTGCCTGAGTGTGGCAGAGCTCCCAGGTATTGGAGCGGGGAAGCCGGCTGCAGAGACGGAGCCCAGGCGCGGGCTCTCAGCTCGGGGTTGCCTTAAACCGTGATCCGCGACACAGTCGGGCCACTGCTCCTCCAGCAGGGACCCAACAAGTGGCAGATCCGGGGAGACTCACCTTCTTCCCCGGGAGGAGGGGCGCAGGAGCGCACCGCAGGGATCTGCTGGGTTTGGAGACTCCACACGGGGTCGGGTGCCAGAGATAGAAACGCTGGTCACAGGCCGGGTGAGCACGGAGTGCGGCCGGAGACCAGGGAGATGGGAGTGACTGACTGCTTTTCTCTGGGGGCTCACTGAGGAGTGGGACCCCGAGTTCTCGGCTCCTCCGGGGCGGAGATTGGGAGGCCGCCATTTTCACTCTCGTCCTCCAAAGCTGTAGGGAAAGCTTGCAGGGAACAAAAGCTCCCGAAAGCAAACCCCAGCAGATTACTTAGCCTGGACCAGGCAAGGGCGGGGCAATTCCACCTCCAGCAAAGACATGTGGGAACCACGGCAACAGGCCCCTCCCCCAGAAGATCAGCAAGAACAGCCAGCCAAGACCAAGTTTACCGATCAATGAGAACGGCAGAACTCCAGCGATAGGGGAATAATGCACATAGAATCCATGGCTTTTTTACCATGATTCTGTAGTCTTTCAAAGTTAATTTTTTTTTTGAATTTTTCTTTTCCCTTTTTCAACCAACATCTTATCAATCCGTTTTTTAAAAAACATTTTTATTTTTCATTTTTAGAGTCATATTCTATCCCTTCATAGTAGTTACCCGTATTTTTGGCATATATATATAAGTTGTTCTCTCTTTAAAATTTTGAGATAGTTTCTTCTAACAGATCAAAATATACCCTAAATCTCTAGTTTATGGTTTTTTTCTACTCCCCTGCCTGATCACATTCTCTCCTTTTTTTTTTTAAATCCTCTTCTTTTTTCAAACAACTTCTTATCAATTCCTTTTATAAAATTTTTTATAATTTTCATCTTTACAGTCATATTCCATCCCTTCATCATATCACCCCTTATTTTTGTACATATATGTTTTTCTTTCTTTAAAATTTTGGGAGGCACTTTCTTCTAACAGACCAAAATACACCCAGAATCTAGTGTGTGGCACTGATCTATGCACCAGCCTGATCATATTTGATCATATTCTGTTTTTTTTTTGTTTCGTTCTGTTTTTGTTTGTTTTTATCTTTATCTTTTTCTTTTTCTTTTTTCTCTCTTTCCCTTTCTTTTCCCCCGGCTTCAGGTCTTTTCTGATTTGTTTAGAGGATATTTTCTGGGGACGTTGTTACCCTGTTAGCATTTTGTTCTCTCATTAATCTATTCTCCTCTGGACAAAATGACAAGATGGAAAAAATCACCTCAACAAAAAGAACAAGAGGTAGTACCGACTGCCAGGGACCTACTCAATATGGACATTAGTACAATGTCAGATCTAGAGTTCAGAATCATCACTTTGAAGATACTAGCTGGGCTTGAAAAAAGCATGGAAGTTATTAGAGAAACCCTTTCTGGAGAAATAAAAACTAAAATCTAACCAAGTCAAAATCAAAAAGGCTATTAATGAGGTGCAATCAAATATGGGGGCACTAACTGCCAGGATAAATGAGGCAGAAGAGAGAATCAGTGATATAGAAGACCAAATGATGGAAAACAAACTGAAAAAAAGAGAGATAAACAACTACTGGATCACAAGGGCAGAATTCGAGAGATAAGCGATACCATAAGACGAAACAACATTAGAATAATTGGGATCCCAGAAGAAGAAGAAAGAGAGAGAGGGGCAGAAAGTATATTGGAGCAAATTATAGCAGAGAACTTCCCTAAATTGGGGAAGGAAACAGGCATCAAAATCCAGGAGGCACAGAGAACCCCCCTCAAAATCAATAAAAATAGGTCAACACCCCGACATCTAATAGTAAAACTTATGAGTCTCAGAGAAAAAGAGAAAATCCTGAAAGCAGCTCGGGAGAAGAGATATGTAACCTACAATGGTAGAAACATTAGACTGGCAACAGACCTATCCACAGAGACCTGGCAGGCCAGAAAGGACTGGCAGGATATATTCAGAGCACTAAATCAGAAACATATGCAGCCAAGAATACTATATCCAGTTAGGCTGTCATTGAAAATAGGAGGAGAGATAAAAAGCTTCCAGGACAAACAAAAACTAAAGGAATTTGCAAACACGAAACCAGCCCTACAAGAAATCTTGAAAGGGGTCCTCTGAGCAAAGAGAGAGCCTAAAAGCAACACAGACCAGAAAGGAACACAGACAATATACAGTAACAGTCACCTTACAGGCAATACAATGGCACTAAATTCCTATCTTTCAATAGTTACCCTGAATGTAAATGGGCTAAATGCCCCAATCAAAAGACACAGGCTATCAGATTGGATTAAAAAACAAGACCCATCCATATGCTGTCTGCAAGAGACTCATTTTAGACCCAAAGACACCCCCAGATTGAAAGTGAGGGGGTGGAAAACCATTTACCATGCTAATGGACACCAAAAGAAAGCTGGGGTGGCAATCCTTATATCAGACAAATTAGATTTTAAACCAAAGACTGTAATAAGAGATGAGGAAGGACACTATATCCTACTTAAAGGGTTTATCCAACAAGAAGATCTAACAATTGTAAATATCTATGCCCCTAACATGGGAGCAGCCAATTATATAAGACAATTAATAACAAAAGCAAAGAAACACATGGACAACAATACAATAATAGTGGGGGACTTTAACACCCCCCCTCACTGAAATGGACAGATCATCTAAGCAAAAGATCAACAAGGAAATAAAGACTTTAAATGACACACTGGACCAAATGGACTTCACAAACATATTCAGAACATTCCATCCCAAATCAACGGAATACATTCTTCTCTAGTGCCCATGGAACATTCTCCAGAATCGATCACATCCTAGGTCATAAATCAGGTCTCAACCGGTACCAAAAGATTGGGATCATTCCCTGCCTATTTTCAGACCACAATGCTTTGAAACTAGAATGCAATCACAAGAGGAAAGTCAGAAAGAACTCAAATACACGGAGGCTAAAGAGCATCCTACTAAAGAATGAATGGGTCAACCAGGAAATTAAAGAAGAATTAAAAAAATTCATAGAAACCAATGAAAATGAAAACTATTCAAAATCTTTAGGATGCAGCAAAGGTAGTCCTAAGAGGAAAGCATATAGCAATACAAGCCTTTCTCAAGAAACAAGAAAGGTCTCAAGTACACAACCTAACCCTACACCTAAAGGAGCTGGAGAAAGAACAGCAAATAAAGCCTAGACCCAGCAGGAGAAGAGAAATAATAAAGATCAGAGCAGAAATCAATGAAATAGAAACTAAAAGAACAGTAGAACAGATCAACGAAACTAGGAGCTGGTTCTTTGAAAGAATTAACAAGAGTGATAAACCCCTGGCCAGACTTATCAAAAAGAAGAGAGAAAGGACCCAAATCAACAAAATCATGAATAAAAGAGGAGAGATCACAACCAACACCAAAAAAATACAAACAATTATAAGAACATATTATGAGCAACTCTATGCCAGCAAATTAGATAACCTGGAAGAAATGGATGCATTCCTAGAGATGTATCAAATACCAAAACTGAACCAGGAAGAAATAGAAAACCTGAACAGACCTATAACCACTAAGGAAATTGAAGCAGTCATCAAAAATCTCCCAACAAACAAAAGCCCAGGGCCAGATGGCTTCCCAGGGGAATTCTACCAAACATTTAAAGAAGAATTAATACCGGGGCGCCTGGGTGGCTCAGTTCGTTAAGCGACTGCCTTCAGCTCAGGTCATGATCCTGGAGTCCCTGGATCGAGTCCCGCATCGGGCTCCCTGCTCGGCAGGGAGTCTGCTTCTCCCTCTGACCCTAACCCCTCTCATGTGCTCTCTCTCATTCTCTCTCTCTCAAATAAATAAAATCTTTAAAAAAAAAAAAAAAAAAGAAGAATTAATACCTATCCTTCTGAAACTGTTCCAAAAAATAGAAATGGAAGGAAAACTTCCAAACTCGTTTTACGAGGCCACCATTACCTTGATCCCAAAACCAGAAAAAGACCCCATCAAAAAGGAGAATTACAGACCAATATCCCTGATGAACATGGATGCAAAAATTCTCACCAAAATACTAGCCAATAGGATCCAACAGTATATTAAAAGGATTATTCACCACGACCAAGTGGGATTTATCCCTGGGCTGCAAGCTTGGTTCAACATCCACAAATCAATCAACGTGATACAATACATTAACAAAAGAAAGAACAAGAATCATATGATCCTCTCAATAGATGCAGAAAAAGCATTTGACAAAGTATAGCATCCTTTCTTGATCAAAACTCTTCAGAGTATAGGGATAGAGGGGACATACCTCAATATCATAAAAGCCATCTATGAAAAACCTACAGCGAATATCATTCTCAATGGGGAAAAGCTGAGAGCTTTCCCCCTAAGGTCAGGAATGCGGCAGGGATGTCCACTATCACCACTGCTATTCAACATAGTATTAGAAGTCCTAGCCACAGCACTCAGAGAACAAAAAGAAATAAAAGGTATCCAAATCGGCAAAGAAGAAGTCAAACTCTCACTCTTTGCAGATGATGTGATACTTTATGTGGGAAACCCAAACGACTCCACCCCAAAACTGCTAGAACTCATACGGGAATTCAGTAAAGTGGCAGGGTATAAAATCAATGCACAGAAATCAGTGGCATTCCTATACACCAACAAGACAGAAGAAAGAGAAATTAAGCAGTCGATTCCATTTACAATTGCACCCAAAACCATAAGATACCTAGGAATAAATCTAACCAAAGAGGCAAAGGATCTGTACTCAGAAAACTATAAAATACTCATGAAAGAAATTAAGGAAGACACAAAGAAATGGAAAAACGTTCCATGCTCATGGACTGGAAGAACAAATATTGTAAAGATGTCAATGCTACCTAGAGCAATCTACACATTCAATGCAATCCCCATCAAAATACCATCCACTTTCTTCAAAGAAATGGAACAAATAATCCTAAAATTTGTATGGAACCAGAAAAGACCCCGCATAGCCAGAGGACTGCTGAAAAAGAAAAGCAAAGCTGGCGGCATCACAATTCCAGACTTCCAGCTCTATTACAAAGCTGTCATCATCAAGACAGTATGGTACTGGCACAAAAACAGACACAGATCAATGGAACAGAATAGAGAGCCCAGAAATGGACCCTCAACTCTATGGTCAACTAATCTTCGACAAAGCAGGAAAGAATGTCCAGTGGAAAAAAGACAGTCTCTTCAACAAATGGTGTTGGGAAAATTGGACAGCCACATGCAGAAGAATGAAACTGGACCATTTCCTTACACCACACACAAAAATAGACTCCAAATGGTTGAAAGACCTCAATGTGAGACAGGAGTCCATCAACATCCTTGAGGAGAACACAGGCAGCAACTTCTTCCTAGAAACATCGCCAAAGGCAAGGGAAGCAAGGGCAAAAATGAACTATTGGGACTTCATCAAGATAAAAAGCTTTTGCAAAGCAAAGGAAACAGTCAACAAAACCAAAAGACAACCGACAGAATGGGAGAAGATATTTGCAAATGACATATCAGATAAAGGGCTAGTATCCAAAATTTATAAAGAACTTATCAAACTCAACACCCAAAGAACAAAGAATTCAATCAAGAAATGGGCAGAAGACATGAACAGACATTTTTCCAAAGAAGACATCCAAATGGCCAACAGACACATGAAAAAGTGCTCAACATCGCTCGGCATCAGGGAAATCCAAATCAAAACCTCAATGAGATACTACCTCACACCAGTCAGAATGGCTAAAATTAAAAAGTCAGGAAATGACAGATGTTGGCGGGGATGCGGGGAAAGGGAACCCTCCTACACTGCTGGTGGGAATGCAAGCTGGTGCAGCCACTCTGGAAAACAGTATGGAGGTTCCTCAAAAAGTTGAAAATAGAGCTACCATACGACCCAGCAATTGCACTACTGGGTATTTACCCCAAAGATACAAATGTAGGGATCCGAAGGGGTACGTGCACCCTGATGTTTATAGCAGCAATGTCCACAATAGCCAAACTGTGGAAAGAGCCAAGATGTCCATCGACAGATGAATGGATAAAGAAGATGTGGTATATATATACAATGGAATATTATGCAGCCATCAAAAGGAATGAGATCTTGCCATTTGCAACAACATGGATGGAACTGGAGGGTATTATGCTGAGCGAAATAAGTCAAACAGAGAAAGACATGTATCATATGACCTCACTGATATGAGGAATTCTTAATCTCAGGGAACAAACTGAGGGTTGCTGGAGTGGGGGGTGGGGTGGGAGGGATGGGGTGACTGGGTGATAGACACTGGGGAGGGTATGTGCTCTGGTAAGCACGGTGAATTGTGCAAGACTATTGAATCTCAGATCTGTACCTCTGAAACAAATAATGCAATATATGTTAAGAGAAAAAAAAAAGAAGATAGCAGGAGGGGAAGAATGAAGGGGGGGAAATCGGAGGGCGAGATGAACCGTGAGAGGTGATGGACTCTGAAAAACAAACTGAGGGTTCTAGAGGGGAGGGGGGCGGGAGGATGGGTTAGCCTGGTGATGGGTATTAAAGAGGGCACGTTGTGCATGGAGCACTGGGTGTTATGCACAAACAATGAATCATGGAACACTACATCTAAAACTAATGATGTAATGCATGGTGATTAACATAACAATAAAAAATAAAAAAAAACTACAGTATTGGCATTAAAAACACACAGATCAATGGAACAGAATAAAGAGCCCAAAAATAAGCCCACACATAATTAATCAATTTACGACAAAGGAGCAAAGAATATACAGTGGCAAAAGGACACTCCAATAAATAGTGCTAGGAAAACTAGAGCCACATGCAAAAGAATGAAAGTGGACTCTTATAGCATATACAATAATTAACTCAAATTAAAGTTTACTTTACAAAAAGTAACTCGAATTAACATTACTCATATAAGAACTGAAACCATATTTTATAGCACATACATATAAAATATCCTATACATATAAAATATCCTATTTATAGCATATACAAAATAGCATATACAAATACATATATATGCTATTTATAGCATATACAAAAATTAACTCGAATTAAAGTTTACTATACAAAAAGTAACTCGAATTAACATTAATCATGTTAAGACCTGAAACCATAAAACTCCTAGAAGAAAACAGGCAATAAACTCCTTGACATTGGTCTTGGTAATGATTTTTTGGAATGAATACCAAAAGCAAAGGCAACAAAGGTAAAAATAAACAAGTGGAACTACATCAAAGTAAAAGCTACTGCACAGCAAAGGAAACCACTAACTAAATGAAAGGGCAAGAATGGGAGAAAGTATTTGCAAAACATGTATCTGATAAGGGGCTAATATCCAAAATACAAATAACACATATAACTTAGTAGCAAAAAAAAAAAAAAAAAAAAAGTGTCCAAAGGGCCTGAAAAGACATTTTTTCCAAGTAAGACATACAGATGGCCGAAAGAGACATGGAAAGATGCTCAACACCGTTAATCACCAGGGAAAGGCAAATCAAAACCACAGTGAGGTGTCACCTCACACCTTTCAGAATGGCTATTATCAAAAAAAGAAGAAATGACAAATGTTGTCAAAGACATGGAGAAAAGGGAACCCCTGTGCACCACTGATGGAAATGTGAATTGGTGCAGCCACTATGGAAAACAATATGGAGGTTCCTCAAAAAATTAAAAACAGAACTACAATATGATCCAGCACTTCCACTTCTGGGTATTTATCTGAAGAAAATGAAAACACTAATTCGAAAACATATCTGCACTCCCATGGTCATTGCTGCATTATTTACAATAGCCAAGACATGGAAACAACCTAAGTGTCCACCAATGGATGAATGGGTAATGAAAATGTCACACACACACACACACACACACACACACACACACACACACCGTGGAATACTATTCAGCCGTAAAAAAGAATGAAATCTTGCCATTTGTGACAACATGGACGGACCTTGAGGGCAATATGCTAAGTGAAATAGGCAGAGAAAGATACCATATGATGTCACTTTTATGTGGAATTTAAAAAACAAGCAAATAACCAAGCTCATAGATATGGAGAATACATCCTGAAACCAATATTACACTGTATGCTAATTAACTGGAATTTAAATAAAAACTTGAAACATTAAAAAAAAAAAACACCTTGGTGGTAGGGTCGGGGTGGGTGGATGAAAAGGGTGAAGAGAGTCAAAATGGACAAATTTCCAATCATTAAATAAGTTACAGGGATATAATGAGAGAAAATCTGAAAAGTTCTTATCCTAAGAAAAAAATTTTTGTAAATAGGGTGACAGATGTTAACTAAACTCATTCATGTTGATCATTTTGCCATATATACAAGTATCAAATTATGTTGTACACCTGAAACTAATATAATATTTTATCAAGTATATCTCCATTGAAAAAAAAAAAAAGGAACCAGAGCTGGTGGTACCCAGGACTCTCTCTGAATAGCAGTAATTCTGGAAAATTCAAACTCTAGCACCCATGAGGCTTGGGAATGAAGGAGTAAATGCGCATAAGTGCCCATCAAGGCAGAGTTAATGGGTCTTAACAGAAACTGAGATCAACCACCTGCACTCAGACTGACTTTTCTGTGGAATCCTGGGTGGTCTGCCTAAGCAGGGTTTCCCACTCTCCGGGGCAGGGGGGCTCTAAGAATCCAGTTCAATAATAAGCAAAAGAATAATAGACAGTGCTTACTGCCCTCAGTTAGAGCAGGCGGACAGCAGGGTGCTGAAGAAAAGCAAACTGCTGGATATTACAGTGTGGACTGAAACCACTTACACTGTAGAGTCGCTATTATTCTGGTGATTAAGGAATGGAATCAAAGCCCACTCTTAACCATGGCAATGAGTAAGCTGCTAGGTCACTTTTATTAAAATGTTAATTAATTCATTCATTTATCATTAAAGTCCATTTTTAATATTAAAAAAAAGATTGCAGGGGAAATTTCAGTTTACTCCATTCAGTGCAGTTTCATAGCCTACTTCCCCACTTGAGGGGAGGCCAGTGCAAAGAGGCTGATGCCCATGTCATTTAGAAAATTGTGCAGCCATGACACAGAGACGTACTAAGCACTTTTGATGGTTATAATTAAATAGATCTTGAACACTGTGATCTGACATTACTGGCTTCTCTTGGGTATAAACAGTAAATAAAGGTTGCAGAACGTAACAAATTCAGATTAATATTATATAGCCAAATGGCATTTTTTTTTTTTTAAGATTTATTTATTTTAGAGAGAGAGCACGGGCACGAGCAGGGGTAGGGGCAGAGGGAGGAAAGACTGCCAAGCAGACTCCATGCTGAGCGCAGGGCCTGATGCGGGGCTCGATCCCAGGAACCTGAGATCACAACCCAAGCCAAAACCATGAGTTGGATGCCCAACTGACTGAGCCACCCAGGTGTCCCTCAAATGGCATTTCTGTAATTTAAGTTCTCCATATCAATAGTTTCAGACCTGACATTTTCACCAAATGCATATAAAATGTAATACCCCACCATAAAAGTTCAGAGGCAAAAAGTAGTACATCAAAGTCCCATTATGCGTTTGTTCCTTCAAATATATGAGTTCTAACTCTGTGCCAGGCCCTATGTTGCAATGTTGAATAAAAACACACTTTTCTGCACTGCTGGAGCTGAGGGTCTAGAAATATACAGCTATTAAACTGAAGCTAAGGTAAGTGCTCTCAGAGCACACGGCAGTGGGACATGACCTGAGGAAATGACCACTAAATTGATATCTGAAGGATGAGGAGCCAAGAAGGAAAAAGAGTGTGAAGAGTGTGTTGTGTGTCATACCCCAGGTAGCAGGAGGAGAATGGCAAGCACTGCGCATGGGAAGAAAGAAGTATCTAGATGCAGATGGACTTGCAGAGGTGGAGACCAGATCACAGTTGTGCAGGCCATGTAAAGGAATTCTACTTTGATTCTGAGGTCATTGGGAAGAGTTCTAAGGAGAATGTGATGTTTGTTTCTCCAAGAGACCATCATGTATTATTACATACCCACCAGAATGGCTAAAATGAAAAAGATGTTATTGGTGAGGATATGGAGCAACTGGAACTCTCCTACATTGCAGCGGGATTTGGATACACCTGACTGGAATGCATACATGTGTTCACCATAAGACAGAACAATACTGGTTTTAATACCCTCAAACTGGAAACTACTCAAATAATCAATAGTAGAAAGGATAACTAAATCATAGTGTGCCCATTCTATACAGCAATGAGACTGAACAATGTTCATTTATATGCAAGAAAATGGATAAATTTCACAAATATAATAGTGAAGAAGCCAGGCACAGAAGAGTACATATGATAATTCCATTCATAGTTTTTTTTTTTTAAGATTTTATTTATTTATTTGAGAGAAAGAGAGAGTGAGTGAGAGAGGGAGCACAAGTGGTGGAGAGGCCGAGGGAGAAGCACACTCCCCACTGAGCAGGGAGCCCAATGCAGGGCTCATTCCCAGAACCCTGGGATCATGACCTGAGCCAAAGGCAGACGCTTAACTGACAGAGCCACCCAGATGCCCCCCATTCATACAGTGTAGATAATAAATTACAAAACAAGGGCAAAACTAATCTAGGCAGTGGTGGGGCGGGTGTTAGTGGCCGGAAGAGAGCAGCAGAAAAGGGCTGTCTGGAGTCTGGTAATGTTGATTCTTCATCATTCAGCTTATGCAAATGCACTGATATATACACCTATAATAAGTGCTCTTTCCTGCGTGTATATTTTACTTCAGTAAAAAATTAAAACTGAAAAGATAAACCACCCTGGCTGGCTCAGTCGGAAGAGCATGTGACTCTTGATCTTGGGGTCGTGAATTTGAGCCCCATGTTGGGTGTAGAGATTACTGAAAAATAGATCAATTAATTTTAAGAAAAGAAAAAAGAAAAGATAAGCCACCCTGCCTACCAGATTATTCAGAATGTAAATGCGGATGCAGTCGAGCAAGTAGAAGACTACTATAATCTTTGAGGCAAGGAAATGCCTGCTAGTTTGGACCTGATGAGTTCTGGTGAAGGAGACAAATAAGTAGATGGGTGTGAGATATTTCTGCAAAGTGAAAAAAAAAAATCAAGAAAGACTGATAGTGGATACAAGAAATAGTCAGCTGAGTACAAATTAGAGGGAAGGGAACCTAGAAGGAAAAAGAGAAATTCTGTCAGACCTTGATGCTTGAATGATTCCTCTTTTAGCTCTCTTTGAGCAACATGGGAAATATTTCCTTTCTTGTGAATCCAACCACACCATATGATTCTACATGAAATAGTATTTATGTAATCAATTACTGCTGTTCATTTGTCTTTAGCTTTGGAAGTGATTTATGGATAAAGCCAGAAAGCTTTTCAGGAGGTTTAAATCAATCAGTAAGTAAAATCTTAAAGAAAAAAAAAAAAAAAAAAAGAATTTGAGGGGCTCCTGGGTGGCACAGTCGGTTGGGTGTCCAACTGCTGGTTTCAGCTCAGGTTGTGATCTCAGGGTCATGAGATCCAGCCCATGTCAGGCTCCGTGCTCAGTGTGCAGTCTGCCTGGGACTCTCTCTCCCTCTCCCTCTGCCCCTCCCTCCCTCTCTCTAAATAAATAAATAAATCTCTAAAAAAAATTTGAAAAGAAAACTTAATTTAAAAATTTAAAAATAGTATTTAATTATTTACAATAAAGTACAACCAGAAACAAAGTGTGTATGTATGTGTGTATATATATATATATATCTTACATATACACATACATGAATATACACACATATAACACCACACAGATTAGAGGAAGATGGAGATGATAGAGATGGTGTCAGAGTACCAACTTTGTTGTTTTAAAACAGGGGAACTGAGGAATCAAAAAGTTAACAGTTGCATCTGGGACCAAGGAGACAGATGCTCTCCTAGTAACTGACAAGCTTCTACACTGGCATAGGCAAGTGCTTATGTAATTTAAAAACTGGTTTAATTTAAGGATAATCAGAGGGGCTCCTGACATGTTCCCTGAGTTTATAGGAAAATCTGCCACCATGGTTCACAGAGCAGAGGGGCCTTTTAGTTTATGCTAATAAAGAGCCAACAGTCAAAGCCATCTGCTTTAGGCCACTCATTGTTTATACATTATCTCATTTATGCTTCAGAGCCTCCCTGCGGATCGCCATTTTACAGATGAGGAAATTAAGGCTCAAAGAAGTTGAGACTTGCCCATTATAATAAGCTCAGGCTAGCCTTAATAAGCCTTTCCCCCTGCCCTGCATTATCTCGCCCACCCCTGGTATCCTACAGATTTAAGACTATTTTTACTTCCTCATCTGTTTATGGCAGGTGTGTTAGGAGGAAGGGATATTCCAGAAAAACAAGTTTGCCACTGCTAGGCATTATCTATCCGCAGGCTAATTAGGAGTGCCACGTTCTGGAAGTGAACAGCTTATACTAGCATTCCTGAGAAGGCAGAAGTAGTCAAGGGGGTTAGGGATAAATATGCACAGCAGGGAGTACTACTGCTTTTAAATGCAAAACAGCAGGTGTCTTTTGCTGGGAGGAGGAAGAGTAGGGGAAGAAAATCTCTCAACCTCACATACAATTTCTCTAGAAGGAACAGACATTGGCCACAGAGATTATCCCTGAGGGGGCAGGTGGGGAAACAGAGTAACTGGGGGTTTTAAATGAGAGTGTGATTCTTCTCTTGTACTCTTGGCACTTAAAAAAAAAACCTTTAATTTTTTCTTTTGAATTTCATCAAATGCTTTTTTTTTGCATTAATTGGTATGATCATTAATTTTTCTTCTGTAGCCTGTTAACATGGTAGATTACACTGATCTATTTTTTTTTTTTTTTTTAAGATTTTATTTGTCAGAGAGAGAGAGAAGGAGAGAGAGCACAAGCAGGGGGAGCGGCAGACAGAGGGAGAAGCAGGCTCCCTGCTGAGCAAGTAGCCGGACACGGAGCTCGATCCCAGGACCCTGGGATCATGACCTGAGCGGAAGGCAGACGCTTAACCGAATGAGCCACCCAGGTGTCCCTACACTGATCCATTTTCAAATATTAAACTAGATTTGCATCCCTGGAAGAAACCCTGTTTGGTCAGGGGGTATAATTATTTTTATATATTGCTGAATTCTATCTGCTAATGTTTTAAGGGCATTTGCTTCTGTATTTATGAGGGATACTAGTCTGTAGTCTTCTCTCTTCGTATTATTATTACCTGGTTTTTACATCAGGTATTACTGGCCTCAAAATGAGTTGTGAAGTATTCTGTCACCTATTTTCTGGAAGAAATTGTGTAGAATTGGCTTCAGTGTTTGATAGGATTCTTCAGTATCACCATCTGGACCTGGAGATTTCTTTTTTGGCAGTTTAAAAATTATAAATTCAATTACTTTAGTACTAACAAGGCTATTCAAACGATGTATTATAATGAATGAGCTGTGTTGGTTTGTGCTTTTAAACGTACTGGAAGTGGTCAAACGGATTTATGTGGAGGTGTTCCTAGTATTCCCTTATCATCCTTTAATGTCTTCAGGGCCTGTGGTGATGGTGCAGGTCTCAGTCTGTTCGTGCTGCTGTAACAAAATGCTAGACAGGCTGGCTTATACACCACAGAAATTTCTCTCTCCCAGTCTGGAGGCTGGAAGTCCCAGATCATGCTGCAGGCAGATGTGATGTGGTGGCTGGTTCGCAGCCAATGCTTCCTCGCTGTACACTCCGCCAGGGGTGGATGCAGGGAGGGGTCCACCTGGAGCCTCTTCTATAAGAGCATTTAACCCATTCATGAGGAAGTTCTGAACCTCATCACCTCCCCAAGATCCTAAGACCATCCCTGTTGGGGGGTAGGATTCAACATATGAATTTTGGGGGACACAAACATTCAGACCATAGCACCCCTGTTTCATTCCCGTTACTGGTAACATGTCATCTCTTCGTCAGTCTTGCTAGAGGTCTGTTTCAAAGAACCAGCTTTTTGTTTTGCTGATTTTTTTCTATTATTTTTCAGTTTTTACTTTCATTGATCTCTACTATTATATTTAGTATATTCTTTCTTTTCCTTATTTTGGATTCATTTTGCTCTTCTTTTTCTGGTTTCATCTGGGTGGGAGTTTAAGATTATTGAGACTTTGTTTTAAAGTTTATTTATTTTATTTACTTTAAGTAATCTCTATACCTAATGTGGGTGCTAGTATAAGCTTTAACTTACAACCCTGAGATCAAGAGTCACGTGCTTTACCGACTGAACCAAAAAGACACACCAAGACTTTATTTTCAATGCAATCATTTAATGCCATAAATCTCCCTTTTAGCACTACTTTATTGCATCCAACACATTTTGATATGTTCTACTTTAATTTTCATTTAGTTTAACTCTTTTTTTTTTTTTTTTTTTTTTTTTTTTTTTTTTTTTTTAAAGATTTTATTTATTTGTGAGAGAGACAATGAGAGACAGAGAGCATGAGAGGGAGGAGGGTCAGAGGGAGAAGCAGGCTCCCTGCCGAGCAGGGAGCCTAATGTGGGACTCGATCCCGGGACTCCAGGATCATGACCTGAGCCGAAGGCAGTCGCTTAACCAACTGAGCCACCCAGGCGCCCGCATTTAGTTTAACTCTTAAAAAGTTTTCCTTGGGGTGCTGTTTTCCAGAGTGGCTGCAACAGTTTGCATTCCCATAGTGGTGTTAAGTTCTATATCCTTGCTGATTTTCTATCTGGTTGTTCTATCAATTGTTGAGAGAAGAATACTGATGTGTCCAACTATAACTGTGGATCTTCTGTTTTTATCAGTTTTTGTTTCACATAATTTGCATCTCTGTTGTTTGGTGTACATACATTAAAAATGGCATTGTCATCTTTTTTTTTTTTAAGATTTTATTTGAGAGAGAGTAAGAGAGCATAAGCAGGGGGGAGGGGCAAAGGAAGAGGGAGCAGCAGACTCCCCGCTGAGCAGGGAGCCTGACTCAGGGCTCAATCCCAGGACCCTGAGGTCATGGCCTGAGCCAAAGGCAGACGCTTAACTGACTGAGCCACCCAGGTGCCCCATCATCTTGGTGGATTGACTCTTTTATCACTATGTCATGTCCTTCTCTCTCCCTGGTAATTTTCCTTGCTTTCAAGTTTCCTGGATCTAATAATAATATAACCATCCTGCTTTCTTTTCTTTATAAAGTTTCCTTGGGGACACCTGGGTAGCTCAGTTGGCTAAGCATCTGCCTTTGGCATGGGTCATGATCCTGGGGTCCTGGAATCAAGCCCCACGTCAGGCTTCCTGCTCAGCAGGGAGTCTGCTTCTCCCTCTCCCTCTGCCCCTCCCCACTGTTTGTGCTCTCTTGCACACTCTCTCTCTCAAATAAATACTTTAAAAAAATGAAGTTTCTTTTGTAGATCTTTCCTTTTCTTTTACTTTAGCCAACCTATAGTGTGACATTCGAAGTGAGTTTCTTACAGCTTATACTTGGATCATGTTATTTTATCCATTCTGGCCATCTTTGCCTTTTAATTGGTATATTAATTAAGACCATTTATATTTAACAATATACTTTGGCTTAAGTCTGATCCTTTTTCCCTATTCTTTCAGATTTTCATTTCTCTGGCATCCCATGAATCTCTGAAACATTTTGTAGATTTCCATTTTGACTTATCTATGTTTCCATTTTGATTTATCTATTGTGTTTGAGTGTTTCTCTTTTGTAGACTTCTTAGCGGTTGCTCTAGGTATTATTACGCAACCATAACTTATCACCACCTACTGGCATCAATATTTTACCAGTTTGAGTTAAATATGAAAACTTTACCTTCCTTTTAAAAAGTCCTTTCACCCTTCCCTCATTCATAATATGTTGTCTTTGTGTGTGTGTGTGAACTCTATGCCCAACTGGGGCTTGAACTCACAACCCTGAGATCAAGAGTTGCATGCTCCACTGACTGAGCCAGCCAGGTGCCCCTATATATGCTGTCTTAATTACTTCCTCTATATACACTGAGAACCATCTCAGACAATGTTATAATTTTTGCTTTGTCAAATACAATTTAGAAAACTCAGGGGAAAAATGTTTTATTTATACATTTTTCCTTGTTCTTTCCATTGTTCTTTCTTCCTATGTCCTAAGATCCCTTTTTTCATTATTTCCATTCTTTCTCTCTTTAAAATTTCTAATTGTGGTAAAAACCACGTAACTTAAAATTTACCATCTTTGGGCCACCTGGTGGCTCAGTCATTAAGCATCTGCCTTCGGCTCAGGTCATGATCCCAGGGTGCTGGGATCTAGCCCCGCATCGGGCTCCCTCCTCAGTGGGAAGCCTGATTCTCCCTCTCCCACTCCCCCTGCTTGTGTTCCCTCTCTCGCTGTGTCTCTCTCTGTCAAATAAATAAAATCTTACAAAAAAAAAAAAAATTTACCATCTTTACCATTGTAAAGTGCACAGTTCAAAGGTGTTATGTATCTTACATTATTGTGCAATGGATCTTCAGAACTTTTTCATTTTGCAAAACTGAAACTCTATACTCACTAAAAAACACTCCCCATCTCCCCTCCTCCTGCCCCTGGCAACCACCATTCTACTTTGCTTCTACGAATTTGACTACTGTAGATACCCTCATATAACTGTTATATAAAATGTCTTTTCTTTTTAGATTTTACTTGTGCTAAAATAAGCTCTGTTCTTCTAACACATTTTAAGGGTATATTATTGTTGACTATAGGTACAATGTTGTACAGAAGATCATTAGACCTTATTCATCTTACTCAACTAAAACTTCATGCCTGTTGATAACTCCCCATTCTCCAACCCCCACACACTCTGGTAACTACCATTCCAGTCTTTGATTTTATAAATTTGACTATTTTAGATACTACATATAAATGGAATCATGCAGTCCTTGTCTTTCTGTGTCTGGTTTATTTCACCTAGCATAATGTCCTAAAGGTCCAGCCATGTTGTCATGTATTGCAGAATTTCCCTCTTTTTTGAGGTTGAATGGTATTCCATTCTATGTATATGCCACATTTTATGTATCCATTCATCTGAGGATGGACATTTAGGTTGTTTCCATATCTTAGCTGTTGTGAATAGTGCTACAGTGAAAATGAGAGTGCTAATCTCCCTTCAAGGTGCTGATTTAAATTCTTGAAAACGAGTTGACCCTATATACATTGATTCAGTTCCGGGCTCTCTATTCTGTTCCACTGGTCTACATTTTGGTCCTTATACCAGTACCATACCATTGTGATTACAACACCTTCAAAATATAACTTGAAATTAAGAAGTGTGATGCCTCCAGCTTTGTTCCTTCTCAGGATTGGCTATTCAGGATCTTCTGTGGCTCCATATGAATTGTAGCATCACTCTACTTCTGTAAAAAATATTTTTGAAATTTTGATAGGTACTGCATTGACTCTGTAAATTGCTTTGGGTAGTATGGACATTTTAATAATATTAACTCCTCCAATCCAGGAACATGGGATGTCTTTCCATTTATTTCATTTCTTTCATCAATGTTTTGTAGTTTTCAGTACATAAGTCTTTCACCTCCTTAAGTTCATTAAGTATTTTTAAGATTTGTTATTTGACAGAGAGAGAGCACGCACGAGTGCGCAAGCACAAGCAGGGGGAGTGGCAGGCAGAGAGAGAGGGAGAAGCAGGCTCCCTGCCGAGCAGAGAGCCCCACGTAGGGCTTGATCCCAGGACCCTGGGGTCATGACCTGAGTGGAAGGCAAACACTTAACTGACTGAGCCGCCCAGGCGCCCCATATTTTATTCCTTCTGATATTATTATAAATTGAATTTTTCCTAATTCCCTCTTTGAATAGTCCATTGTTAATGTACAAAAATGCAACCAAATCATGTATGTTGGTTTTGTATCCTGCAACTTTACTGAATTTATTTACTAGTTCTTTACGTTTTTAAAATGGACTCTTTGGGGTTTTCTACACATAATAACCAAGTTGTTTGCAAACAGGGATAATTTTACTTCTCCCTTTCCAATGTGGATGATGTCTTTTATCTCTTTTTCTTATTTAACCTCTCTGGCTAGGACTTCTAGTACTATGTTAAAAACAAATGGTACAAGTAGGCACCATTGCCTCATTCTGGGTCTTCTTTTCCTGGTTTGTTGAGAGTTTTTATAATGAAAAGGGGCAGAATTTTATCAAATGCTTTTTATGCATCTACTGAGATGATCTTGTGATTTTACCTTTTATTCTCTTGATGTGCTGTTGGACTCAGTTTGCTAGTTTTTTTTTGAGGATGTACCCATCTATATTCAGCAAGGATATTGGGCTGTCATTTTCTTTTCTAGCGGTGTCTTTGTCTGGTTTTGGTACCAATAATGCTGGCCTATACAGTGAGTTTGAAAGTGCTCTTACCTCTTCAGTTTTTTTGGGAAAATTTGAGAAGGACTGGCATTAATTCCTCTTTAAATGTTTGGTAGAATTCACCAGTGAAGCCATCTGGTCCTGGATTTTCTTTGTTAGGGGGTTTTTGATGATTGTTTTAATCTCCATACTGGTTATGGGTCTGATTAGGAATCCTATTTCTCCATGATTTAGTTTTAGTAGGTTATATGTTTCCAAGAATTCATTCATTTGTCCTAGGTTATTCAGTTTGTTGGCATATAACTTCATAGTTATCTCCTTTGATTCCTTTTATTCAAGTTGTAATGTCTCTTCTTTTGTTTCTGATTTTACTTGTCTTCTCTCTTTTTTCCATAGTTATTCTAAAGGTTTGCCAATTTTATTTTTTTTAAAAGAACTGTTTCATTTTTTTTTTTTCTATTTTCTATTTTTAAGTTTTTATCTGCTTTAATTTTTTGTTATTTTCTTCTTTCTGCTAACTTTGGGCTTGGTTTGTTTCTTTCTAGCTCAAAGTATAAAGTTAGATCGTCTTAGGTCTAGTCATACAGCTGGGTCATGGTTTTTTTAATCCATTTAGCCCTTCTATGTCTTCTGATTGGGGAATTTAATCCATTTACATTTAGAGTGATTATTGATAAGGAAGGACTTATTACTGCTATTTTAAAGCTAAGGAAGTTCACTTACAGTAGAGATAGAAGGCTGACATGATAGTACTCAGACTTGTTTTTTCTCACCCCCTTTCTTCCATTTCTACTAGGCTGCTAGGGGTCTCCTAGGATTCAGAAGTGTGTTTGTGTGAGTGTGTGTCCCCCACATCCTGGGCAGTGCTCCCCACTAAAAGCCAGGGACTTAATGGAATTTGAACTGAAATATTAAAAAGAAATTAAAAAATTCAAGCCACTTATCTGTTAAAATTAGGGTAGGCCATGACCTGAGGAATCCAGACATTCTCCTCTTCTCCAGGGCCCAGAATCTTCCCCTGAGATCTGTTCCAACATCAAGAACTCTTTCCCTCCTCCTTTCCTCCCTGAGTCTGGTGGTGTGAAACTGAAGGAGCTGGCCAGGCTGCCTTGACAAGGTTGCTTGATACTATGGGTAAGCGGAACTTGGGGGAGTTTAGGATTCCTGACTGCAGGAACCCCTCATCTGCTCCTTCCTCCAGCAGCTTCTCATGGTGGGGTTCTAGCATGGCCAGGGAGCTGCTGGTAGTCTCCTGAAAAGGGCTGCAATCCTCGGGACCTGAGCACCACAGTTGTAGGGATCACCCTCATTACTCACACAACAGTTTCTGTGTCTGACTCTCTCAGATTTGGGCTGCCTTGTTTAGATCCCACTTTGTTCCCAAAGAGCACTAGAAGTGGCTTCTCCTGGCTAAGCCTTGTGCAAGGTGCTGTTGGTAAAGGAAAGAGGGAAGATCCTGTCTCTGTCTTCTGGGAATTGATAGTCTAAATCCCAATCCTAGACTACCCCTAAATTCCCACTGAGGAAAGCTTCCTTGGCTATTAGTGCAAGCACTAAAAAAATCAAGGCATAGAGATATGACTAAAAATGCCAACAGACAAATTAAAATGCTGTTAAAACGAATATTTAGTTAACCCAAAAAGGTGGGAAACGAAGAGCAGAGAATAGAAAACAAAAGGGAGAAAACACCCAACTGTATCAATATTACATTAAACATAAATGACTAAACATTTTGATTAAAAGAGAGCTTATCAGACTGGATAAAAGCAAGACAGCCTTTATATATGAAAACATAGATAAGTTGAAAGAAAATTATATGTTATGCAAAAAATAAGCATAAAAAGACTGATATTAACATCAGATAAAGTGGACTTCAAGACAAAGTTTTATCAGTGATAAAGAAGAACATTTAATAATGATAAAAAATGTCAATTCTTCAGGAAGATATAACAATCATAAATTTGTATGCACCCAAATCAGAGGACAAGATGGTAGTGAGGATAAATATAAAGTCTTCATCATGGGAGGCTACTGTGAACTGGATATGGGGTTTAGTCCCAGCAACTGGTACAGGATTTGTGGGCCCCCATGTATGCATGGAGTTGTTCTGCTTATAAAGTTTTAGGACTGGTCTAATGTGTCTAGTGAATCTCAATATTCTAAGCTGAGACAGTTAGAAGAAATGAATAAACCAGAGTCTCCAATTTGAGAGCAAAACATGGGCCAGGCTGCTCTTTCTGGTGTGCCACAGAACACTGGCCCTTCAGACTGTGAGCCCTCATCTCAGCTTCTCGCCGTCAGCCTGGTTAGGCTCACAGAGATAGTTGAGAGGAACAGGAACAGGTCTACCCTCCTTAGTAGGGGCTGTGAGGCTCTGGTCCTGCTTCCCATTCAGCCTCATTTCCTCTCCTCCCTCACTCTGAAACCCCGCCATGGCTTCTGTCAATCTAAGAATATGTGCTGTTTCCTCCATACACATTCCATACACAATGCCAGTAAGCCCTTCTCTACTTTACTCTTGCTTCGGCTTCAAGACTGGCTCAGCAGCTCAGAGTTCAACAGAATGATAGCTGAGCTAAGTGAAGAAGGAGAGTTTTGAGGATCAAGGAAGTGAGTTAATAACTGACCACACAATTTAGGCTGAGTGGGGAGGGGGAAGGGATATCAAATGGGGATTGACAATGAAAAGATGGTGGCTTCAAAGGGACCCATTTAGGTTCAATTTTGGTTGCAGTTCAGTGACAGAAAGAGTGATTGGGAAAGACAGGAGATGCTGGTCAGACCGTGGGGTGTGACACTGAGACATGAACAACATACATTCTATTTCACGTTATTTTCCAAGTTGTTCAATGTTTCATTTTAAAATGGATGAAATATTCATCTAAATTTTATCAAGTCTTGAGTCCCTATTTTTCCTCTTGTGTCCCAGGTGAGTAGTGGTTTGATAATAAGATTGTCTCATATCATCAAGAGCAGCTTTGCACCAGTTAGGTAACTGGTACACTTGTCGTTCTGAAAGGACCGTGACTGACTAGACACGTGATGACCTGGGCTTCCTACACAACGTCACTGAGTTCTGATAAATCATGATGAAAGATAAAACTCTCTAGCAATGAAGACAGTACTGGGGATTTCCTTTTTGGGCTACATTCCTTATTCTTTAACATAATAACTGCTAAAATTCTTCTTGGATAGCTTCTAGGACAAATGAGTTGCATAATAAGATTTTTAAAAGCCCCCCAAGACTGGTTCTGGTATTGAAAAGGAAACCAGGAAACAAAGCAAGTTTCAAAATCAACAGAACCTGCTGAAGATACATCCTACAAGTAAAAAACTGACATACCAGAAAGATCCTTAACCTCCTCTGAACAAATTTCATGACTCTACAGATCCTTCCACGTCCTACCTGTGTTCTTTTGAATCTGGAATTCCCCTTGTTTGCAAATATCTAACGACTTATTTTCAAATAAACACGATCAGTTTTCCTTTTCAAACAGCCTTCTGCCTTTGGTTTGCCTGCGAGAGTGACTCCCAGAAGGGGTGGTGTGTGTGTGACATTTGCCTCACCTGGGACACTGCAGTGTTGGGCTTTGGATTGGTGGTCACTTCCCTCATTTCTTTCTGCTTGCACATCCTTAGTAAAACATAAAAGCCATGCTTCAAAATTCTGAGTCTACAGAGTTTTTCCCCCAACAATAATTGCCTCCTCTGATGTCTGCAGGCTGGGGTAGGAGTCCCTGCTGTGGAGCCTGGAGCAGCCTGTTCCCAGCTCTGTCACAGACAGCACTGTCTGAGGCTCCGTCAATAAGGTGAGCTGCCTTATGGTGGGGCCTGGGCCGCTGCTGGGATGAGAAGAGACCTGGCACACCCTTGCAGCCTGCCATCCCACATCCTCCCAGAGCTGCCGTTATGTCGAGGTGACTGCAGGCCGCTGCATACCTGCGCTGTCTGACAAAACCTGCTCCCTAACCTGCCCTCAGCTTGACCTGAGGGCTGACAGAGGCACCGCTCTTACTTACTGTCCATCATCAGAGTGCCAGTGCTCCCGGACTACAGTACCCCTGACACAAGGATCCAGACCACTTCTCTGGGATTGCAGAGCGAGGACAAAGTTGTCTCTCCAGATGAACTGTCTTTATTCCTCAGTGCCTAGAATAGTGCCCGGCATGTGATGGTCTGGAGGTGATAACAGAGTGAATGAGGTGAATGTGGAACAGATGGACTCCAGCTCATTTCCTTTTTCTGTCTTGGCTAGTAGACATCCTCAAAGCTAAGTTTAGATTCTAACTGCCATTATTTCCCTGCTTTTCTGCTAATAATCCTTTTTGGTTTTTATTTTGGGCTCTTATCTTGGCATTTTTGGCTTTATTATAGCTTATCTTTCATGCTAAGTCGTGTTTCTAGAAGTAGCTTGTGTAAGTACAGGGAACAAGATGGAGAAGATTTTCAGTCATAAGTCTCCCTGCTGGGGAGAACACCCTATATTGTTAGATGTTCCCTGGCAAGTTGCCAGCGGACCCTGACTCTTGAGGAGGCAGCAGCGAGGACAGTAGGTAGAGAGCTAACGGGAAGCCTTGCTGACTCAGTGCAGCCCCTCCCTGGGCCCCTCCATCCAGATCCAAGATTTCTTGTAGATACTGATGAAGTGCTGGGAGTCCGAGTCTAGGCTAGCATAGGAAGGAATAGAAAGGAAAACCAGACAGATTCTTGCTGTGGTGGGAGAGTTCTTTCATCCCTAAGAGGTGAAGAATGTCATGAAAAACTCAGACTCACCAGGGCTTGCGGTTTAGGACAGTGGACGGAGAGCTCTGTCAGCCCTTGAGCAGCAGAAAGGAGGGGTTAAAGTGAAAAATAAAGCACAGGACTCCTAAATTTCCCATCTCTGAGAGGCTGGGGGTCAAGGGACAAAAGGGTGGAGAGGATAAAGGGAGAAAGTACATTTGAGTAACAGGATCTGTCAATTATAAAACTGGATCTGAACTAATTTGGGAGTAAAGACAGCACTACAAAATTATCTGCTATATGTAGAGGGAAACAATTTAGTCAGAGAGTTTGAAGATTTATTTTATATTATTTTTTTTTAAACAAGCCTTTTTTTCTTTCTTTTTTAAAGATTTATGATTTTTTTGTTTTTTTGGTTTTGGGTTTTTTGACAGAGAGAGAGAGCATGCTAGTGGGGTGAGGGGCAGAGGGAGAGAATCCCCAAGCAGAGCCCTGCTGAGTGCTGAGGCCACCTCGGGGCTCAATCCCACAACCCATGAGACCATGACCTGAGCCGAAACAGAGTCCAATACTCAACTGACTGAGCCACCCAGGCGCCCCTAGTCGGAGAGTTTGGATACAGGTTGGTTCCTGACTAATCTCTGAAATCTGACCCCAAACTCTTAACAAAAAAAGTCCCAGAGCTGTCCAAGGCCCACCTATACTTGTGCATGAGGTAGACAGTATCCAGAGGAAACGTGAAAATTAGGAAAATTGGTGGGGACTGTCTCTCAAGGCCAAATGGAGTTTTAATGAAGTTATATAAAATGCTGACCCCCAAAGAGAGAGCAACTTTCAAAGACAACAGAAAAAGCTGGCTTAAGAAAAATCTGTTGTGTGTCTCAGGACAGTAGAAACACCAGACCCCATGGAGTCCCAGAAATCTGGGGCCTCTGAACAGTTGTGTGACTTTGGGCAAGTTTCTTAACTGCTCTGAGCCTCAGTGTCTTTACTAATAAATGGTGATGTACGGAGTGCCTACATCACAGGGCTGTGGATGGGACAGAATGAGACAATGTATCTAGTTAGTGGGCATAGTAGCACAGTTTACATGGGCTTGCCCAGTGGATGGGGATTCCATCCTTGCTCCAGGCTTGCAGTCTAACAGCTACATGTGAAATGTGCATGAGAGGTCTGCATGGCTAAGAGCATCAATGAGACTTCTCACTGCTCATTTAGGATCTTAATATATAAATACAAATATATATATTAAGATTTTATTTACTAGAGAGAACACGTGAGAGAAAGAGAAAGAGCGTGCATGCGTGCATGAGCAAGGGGAGGGGCAGAGGGAGCAGACTCCCCGCTGAGCAAGGAGCCTGACACGTGGCTCGATCCCAGGACCCTGGGATCATGACCTGAGCCGAAGGCTGATGCTTAACCGACTGAGCCACCCAGGCGCCCCAGGATCTTTCAATGTTTTTTTTTTTGTATAAATAAAAAAATCAGCTTTATTAAAATACAGTAATTTTGGAGTTGCTATAGAAATTAGCCTTTTGAAACAATAGAATGAATTTTCCATGGCATTTAATTGGCCTTCTCTATATCATGTGATGATAATTAAGCTGAAAACTTAGCTAGGAAAACCAGTATCTTGTCATTTTAGTTTTTTGTTTTTTGCTTTTGTTTTTTTTTTTATTATGTTATGTTAGTCACCATACAATACATCATTGGTTTTTGATGTGGTGATCCACGATCCATTGTTTTCGTATAACACCCAGTGCTCCATGCAGTACATGCCCTCCTTAATACCCATCACCAGGCTAACCCATCCCCCCTCCCCTCTAAAACCGTTTGTTTCTCAGAGTCCATAGTCTCTCATGGTTCATCTCTCCCTCCAATTCCCCCTCCCCATTTTTCCCTTCCTTCTCCTAATGTCCTCCACGTTATTCCTTATGTTCCACAAATAAGTGAAACCATATGATAATTGACTTTCTCTGCTTGACTTATTTCGCTTAGCATAAACTCCTCCAGTCCCATCCATGTTGATGTAAAAGTTGGGTATTCATCCTTTCTGACGGCTGAGTAATATTCCATTGTATATATGGACCACATCTTCTTTATCCATTCATCTGTTGAAGGGCATCTCGGCTCTTTCCACAGTTTGGCTATTGCGGACATTGCTGCTATGAACATTGGGGTGCATATGGCCCTTCTTTTCACTACATCTGTGTCTTTGGCGTAAATACCCAGAGGTGCAATTGCTGGGTCATCGGGTAGCTCTATTTTTAAATTTTTGAGGAACCTCCACACTGTTTTCCAAAGTGGCTGTACCAACTTGCATTCCCACCAACAGTGTAAGAGGGTTCCCCTTTCTCCACAACCTCTCCAACATTTGTTGTTTCTTTCCCTGTCCATTTTTGCCATTCTAACTGGTGTAAGGTGGTATCTCAATGTGGTTTTGATTTGAATTTCCCTGATGGCTAATGATGATGAACATTTTTTAATGTGTCTGTTAGCCATTTGCATGTCTTCTTCGGAGAAGTGTCTGTTCATGTCTTCTGCCCACTTTTTGACTGAGTTTGAGAAGTTCTTTATAGATCTTGGATACCAGCCCTTTATCTGTAGTGTCATTTGCAAATATCTTCTCCATTCTGTGGGTTGTCTCTTTGTTTTGTTGACTGTTTCCTTTGCTGTGCAGAAGTTTTTTATCTTGATGAAGTCCCAAAAGTTCATTTCTGCTTCTGTTTCACTAGCTTTTGGAGATGTATCTTGAAAGAAGTTGCTGTGGCCGATGTCAAAGAGGTTACTGCCTATGTTCTCCTCTAGGATTTTGATGATTCCTGTCTCACATTGAGGTCTTTCATCCACTTTGAGTTTATCTTTGTGAATGGTGTTAGAGAATGGTCGAGTTTCATTCTTCTGCATGTGGCTGTCCAATTTTCCCAGCACCATTTATTGAAGAGACTGTCTTTTCTCCATTGCATGTTTTTTCCTGCTTTGTCAAAGATTATTTGACCATAGAGTTGAGGGTCCATATCTGGGTTCTCTATTCTGTTCCATTGGTCTATATGTCTGTTTTTGTGCCAGTACCATGCTGTCTTGGTGATCACAGCTTTGTAATATAGCTTGAAATCGGGCACCGTGATGCCCCCAGCTTTGTTTTTCTTTTTCAACATCTCCTTGGCGATTCGGGGTCTTTTCTGATTCCATACACATTTTAGGATTGTTTGTTCCAGCACTTTGAAAAATGTCATTGGAATTTTGATCAGGATGGCATTGAAGGTATAGATTGCTCTGGGCAGCACAGACATTTTAACAATGTTTATTCTTCCAATCCATGAGCATGGAATATTTTTCCATCTTTTTGTGTCTTCTTCAATTTCTTTCATGAGTGTTTTGTAGTTCCTAGAGTATAGATCCTTTACCTCTTTGGTTAGGTTTATTCCGAGGTATCTTACGGTTTTTGGTGCTATTGTAAATGGAATCGTTTCTCTAATTTCTCTTTCTACAGTTGCATTGTTAGTGTATAAGAAAGCAACTGATTTCTGTGCATTGATTTTGTATCCTGCCACATTACTGAATTGCTGGATGAGTTCTAGTAATCTGGGGGTGGAGTCTTTTGGGTTTTCCACATAAAGTATCATGTCGTCTACGAAAAGAGAGAGTCTGACTTCTTCTTTGCCAATTTGAATACCTTTTATTTCTTTTTGTTGTCTGATTGCTGTTTCTAGGACTTCTAGTACTATGTTGAACAACAGTGGCAAGAATGGGCATCCTTGACGTGTTCCTGATCTTAAGGGAAAGGCTCTCAGCTTTTCCCCATTGAGGATGATATTCACTGTGGGTTTTTCATAGATGGGTTTCATGAACTTGAGGAATGTTCCCTCTATCCCCATATTCTGGAGAGTTTTAATCAGGAAATGATGTTATATTTTGTCAAATGCTTTTTCTGCATCAATTGAGAGGACCATATGGTTCTTCTCCTTCCTCTTATTAATGTGTTCTATCACACTGATTGATTTGCGAATGTTGAACCACCCTTGCATCCTGGGGATAAATCCCACTTGGTCGTGGTGGATGATCCTTTTAATGTATTGTTGGATCCTATTAGCTAGGATTTTGTTGAGGATTTTGGAATCCATATTCATCAGGGATATCGGTCTGAAATTCTCCTTTTTGATGGGGTCTTTGCCTGGTTTGAGGATTAAGGTAATGCTGGCCTCATAGAATGAGTTTGGAAGTTTTCCTTCTGTTTCTATTTTTTGAAACAGCTTCAGGAGAATAGGTATTATTTCTTCTTTGAATGTTTGGTAGAATTCCCCAGGGAATCCATCAGGCCCTGGACTCTTGTTTTTTGGGAGGTTTGTGATCACTGCTTCAATCTCGTTCCTGGTTATTGGCCTATTCAGGTTGTCAATTTCTTCCTGTTTCAGTCTTGGCAGCTTATAGGTTTCCAGAAAGGCCTCCATTTCAACCAGATTGCTCAGTTTATTGGCATATAGTTGTTGATAATAATTTCTAATAATTGTTTCTATTTCCTTGGTGTTAGTCGTGATCTCTCCCCTTTCATTCATAATTTTATTAATTTGGGTCCTTTCTCTTTTCTTTTGGATAAGTCTGGCCAGTGGTTTATCGATCTTATTAATTCTTTCAAAGAACCAACTTCTGGTTTCGTTGATCTGATCTACTGTGTTTCTGGTTTCTAATTCATTGATTTCTGCTCTAATTTTAATTATTTCTCTTCTAGTGCATGGCTTAGGTGTCGTTTGTTGCTTTTTCTCTAGTTCTTTAAGGTGTAGAGTTAGTTGGTGAATTCGGGATTTTTCTGTTTTTTTGAGTGAGGCTTGGATGGCTATGTATTTCCCCCTTAGGACCGCCTTTGCAGTATCCCATAGGTTTTGGACCGATGTGTTTTTGTTCTCATTGATTTCCATGAATTGTTTAAGTTCTTCTTTGATTTCCTGGTTGACCCAAACATTCTTGAGCAGAGTGGTCTTTAGCTTCCAAGTGTTTGAATTGCTGCCTAATTTTTTCTTGTGATTGAGTTCCAGTTTTAGAGCATTGTGGTCTGAGAATATGCAGGGAATAATCTCAGTCTTCTGGTATCAGTTGAGACCTGATTTGTGACCCAGTATATGGTCTATTCTGGAGAAAGTTCCATGTGTCGTCGAGAAGAATGAGTATTTTGTTATTTTAGGGTGGAATGTTCTGTAAATATCTATGAGGTCCATCTGGTCCAATGTATCATTCAAAGCTCTTGTTTCCTTGTTGATTTTCTGCTTAGATGATCTGTCCATTGCTGAGAGTGGAGTATTGAGGCCTCCTACAATTAACGTTATCAATATGACTCTTTATTTTGGTTAACAGTTGGCTTATGTAGATGGCTGCTCCCATGTTGGGGGCATAGATATTTACAATTGTTAGATCTTCTTGTTGGATAGACCCTTTAAGAATGATATAGTGTCCTTCTGTGTCTCTTATTACAGACTTTAGTTTAAAATCTAATTTGTCTGATATAAGAATTGCTACCCCAGCTTTCTTTTGAGGTCCGCTGGCATGGAAGATGGATCTCCATCCCTTCACTTTCAGTCTGGATGTATCTCTAGGTTCAAAATTAGTCTCTTGTAGGCAGCATATGGATGAGTCCTGTCTTTTTATCCAGTCTGCAACCCTGTGCCGTTTTATGGGAGCATTTAGGCCATTCACGTTGAGAGTGATTATTGAAAGATATGAATTAATTGTCATCATGTTGCCTGTGAAGACATTGTTTTTATAGACTGTCCCTGTAAATTTCTGTTGTAGATCACTCTTGGGGTCTTTCTCCTTTTATAGAACGCCCCTTAATATTTCTTGCAGGGCCAGCTTAGTGGTCACATATTCTTTCAACTTCTGCCGGTCGTGGAAGCTCTGCATCTCTCCATCCATTCTAAATGAAAGCCTTGCCAGATAAAGTATTCTTGGCTGCATGTTCTTCTCATTTAGTACCCTGAATATGTTTTGCCAGGCCTTTCTGGCTTGCCAGGTCTCTGTGGATAGGTCTGACGTTATTCTGATGTTCCTCCCTCTGTACGTAAGGAATCTCTTCCCCCTAACTGCCCTTAAGATGGTTTCCTTGGTTCTAAGATTTGCAAGTTTTACTATTACATGCCGGGGTGTTGGCCTGTTTTCCTTGATCTTAGGAGGGGTCCTCTCTGCCTCTAGGACTCTCATGTTTGTTTCATTCCCCAGATTAGGGAAGTTCTCAGCTACGATTTGCTCAAATACATCTTCTAGCCCTCTGTCTCTCTCCACTCCCTCCGGGATTCCAATTATTCTGACATTGGAACGCCTCATGGTGTCACTTATTTCTCTGATTCTATTTTCATGGATTCTGAGTTGTTTTTCCCTGGCCTCCTCTTTTCCCTTTTTATCTATTATATTGTCTTCCGGGTCACTTATTCTCTCTTCTGTCTCAGTTACCCTACCTGTTAGATTATCTAGATTGGATTGGATCTCATTGATAGTATTTTTAAATTCTGCCAATTCACCTTTTATTTCTGCCCTTAGAGACTCTATGTTGCCATTAATTGATATCTCCATTCTAGCCATTGTCTTCAGAGTTGCTAGCCTGAATTCCATCTCTGATATCTTGGTTATATCTGCATCCATTTGTAAATCTGCAGCATAAGTCATAATCTCTGAGTCTTTTCTGTTTTGGGGGCTCCTCCTCCTCCTAGTCATTCTGTTGATGGGTGTTTGAGGGAATGTATAGAGTCCAAATTATTGACCAGAACCCAAGCAAGATGCACCTGTTTTCTTGGAACCTTAGGGTTGCTGGCCTCTTGTTTTCCCAGCCTGTCTTCTGCGGGAGGGGCCTGCCGCGCTGTTACTCAGGCAACCTTGTTTGGGCGGAGTTGCCCTGCGCCCCTGTGGCGGGGGATGGGCTCAGTGGGAATCAGTTTTTGGGGCTTTTGTTCTCTGGCGGCTTTCCCTGGCGGCTTTCCGCGTCTCTTCCGCGAGTCAGAGCAGAAGAGAGCGTTTCCAACCCTCTGCCTCAGAGCAGAGAGACCGCAGTCTGTTCTTCAGTGAGCTCTCCAGGCCACACCGTCTCCGTTTCTGTCCGTGCTACTATAAACTGCAGCGTCCTGGGTTGTGCTCCCCTCTGCAGCGCTCCCAGTCCTGCCTCCAGGTCGGGGCACGTCTCTGCCCTTTGTGCTTCTAAAACCGCCAGCCGCTCCCTTCGTGCACGCGACCCCGCCGCTCGGGGATTCCGCCCTGGGGGTTGCAGTTCACCGGCACGATCCCGCCGCTCCGGGTTTCCGCCCCAAGGGCTGCAGTTCACAGGTGCAACCCCGCCGCTCAGGGTTTCCGCCCTGGGGGCTGCCCTAGAGTCCTTTCCCTGCCGCTACCGGTCTGCGAGTCTGTGCCCATCCACAGCGTGCAAGGCTGTCACTCACCAGCGGTGTAGGATCCCCACATCCAGGCACCCTCCCGCCCCCGTTTATCCTCCGATATCTGCCCGCAGAATCACAGCTCTCCGCTTCTACCTCAAAACCAACCGCCTATGATATTCTGTAGAGATCCAGATCTTCTTACATCTCAGGCTGGTTTCGTGGGTGCTCAGAGTGGTCTGGTGGATATCCAGCTCAATTCCGGGGACCAGTTGAAATAGGGTCCCCTACTCCTCTGCCATCTTTCCCCCCTCCTCTCTTTCAATGTATTTTAATTCCTCTCCCCATAGATATGTATGAGCAGGTATGGAATGAAGTATGACACAAGGATGGCCTCAATCTTTTTCTAGATTTTATCATTGTAACATGCTAAGTTTCACTCTCCCTGAACATGAACAGAGTAGTAAGGACATGGGTCTCTATTATAGGTTCACATCCTAAAATGAAAGCAGTAACATTTAGATAATCTGCCTCCCAAGTTAGCCCAACTAATAGATCTTTGAAACCAAGAATGATGACACCTTTACAGAAAGGAAAACCAGACAGATTCTTGCTGTGGTGGGAAAGTTCTTTCATCCCTAAGAGGTGAAGAATGTCACGAAAAACTCAGACTCACCAGGGCTTGCAGTTTAGGACAGTGGACGGAGAGCTGGATGAGTGTGCTGTCAGTGATCTGGAGAGAAACAAGCTGTGTCAATGTGACTTCCACACCAGAACTTAATACCTAATTTTGGTTTCTCCTGAACATGAGAATCAAAAGGTGTAAAACAGAATTAAAAACTCATCTCAAGCACACTCAGGCTGGGAGCCCCTCTCTTCACCAACAACCTCAAATCCTGCAGACACAAAGCTGTTCTTTGGTCTCTCCTCTGGTGCCCCAAGGGGGCTCAGGGACAGGGGAAAAAGGAGCAGGTAAGGAGGGTCCCCCAGGATTCTCCTCTGTAGTCACCTCATCACTGGACATGCAAACTTATTTCTCCCTTCAGTTCTGTGAAAGACTTTTTTTTTTTAATGTTTGGCAAAAAATGGAGCTACCCTGAACTTCTCAGCTGTAGCTCTGATGGCTGAGTACAGCCCAAAGTTCACGCATCCCACTGCCATGGTCCTTATTGGGTTCCCAATTCCTGACATGCTGGGGCGAGGAGGGTCCAGACAACAGCCAGCTGGGGTCTCTAGCTATGCCTGGTTGTCTCTCAGGACTGAGGGGCGGCCCTGCAGAGCTTGTCAGGAGTCTACTTACCAGGATGCATTCTTCAAGATCCATCTTCTCCAGGTCATGGCAATTCTGGAAAAGTCCGTAAGACCCCCCCCCCCACCATGTGGTCAGTGGTCAGGGCAACACTGGTGGCTTGCCGTGTCCCTCTGAGTACTGGCCCAGTATCCTTGTTTCTCTTCCATTAAGGAGTGTATCCTATTCCTAAGGTGACCGAGTGAGCCAGCACTTCTGAGCAGGTGCTTTTTGAATCACATTCCTTTTGGAAATGGGAATGTGGCTGCCCGTAGCTACATTTCCTTCTCTCACCTGGAAAGATTAGTGGCCTCCACCTTCCCAGTGACTATGGATATCATCCTGTAAATTATAGCCATAGAATAGGCTCAGGAAGGCATGGGGGTGGGGTGCTCAGGCACAGTTTGGACAGGTGAGGGTTGGGGTAGGAGGAAGAGTGTATCACCATCCCCAGAAGGTCATGGGTTCCCAGCTGTAGGCCAGAGGGACCCCCATGATGGTCAGCGTCTGCAGGGTGGTGTGGAAGAAGGAGCAGAGGGAGAGCACAGCTCAGTTAGGGGAGGCCACTGAGAGACTGAGTCAGCGTTTATATGAGGAAGGGCATGTCCTGCCAGGGAGGACATTCCTCTTGCTGTGGCCCCACCCGACCAAATGAGGGTGAGGTCTAGACCTGCTCCAGAACCCCCTACAGGACCACTTTAGCTTTCTGGGGAAAATGGGAAAATGTACTGAGGACTCTATCCAACTTGGTACCTGTCCTTTCTGAAGGTACACACATTTTTGCACACTCCAAAACCACAGAAAGTTATTTTGAAATGAGGGAGGTGAATTATAGTTTGGTTTTATTTTTTGAAACCTCTGGCTTACCCGAGCTAAAAGTGTAAAGCCTGCATCAGTCAAATGGGAACACCGCGCAGCCTCCAAAATCCTGGGATAGAGAGTGTGTGGGAGGAAAAGGTAGTGACTGGTTAACAACAGAAACACACACTTTATGATTCACACTATTGAGTTTATTCTGCCTTCGGACACACCTCTGCTTCTGGAATAGTCCTGAGGACTGTAAATGCAAATGCTATCCCCCTGGATAGATGAGGGAAAGGAGGCTTAGGGAGAAGTGTGGCCTGCCCTGAGTCCGACAGTTCCAGCCCAAACTCAGGGGGCGAACCCAGGAATCTTCCCACAATTCCAGGACATTGTTGCTGCTCTTGTTTTTAAATATTATTCCAGTATTTGTTGACTTTTAAACACAATTAAAATGAACTTTTACTCAACAAAATTATCTTGATATATACTGCATTTAATGAAATTCCCAGTTACCCTAAAAGGAATTTAAAAAAATTTGCAGCCAATGAAAAACGTGAGTTAATTCTCAATGCCCATGCTTAATAGGGACAGAGGAATAAATAACATTTTAAAGTTAAATACTCCCTTGTAGCAGTAATTTTGACCACCTTTCTGAACAGTTTTGATCACCCACATTCCTCTACTATTCAGAAATACCAAATTATCTAGAATCCTATGACTTTGGATTGCACTACTGGGTATTTATCCCAAAGACACAGATGTAGTGAAAAGAAGGGCCATATGAACCCCAATGTTCATAGCAGCAAAGTCAGCCAAACTGTGGAAGGAGCTGAGATGTCCTCCAACAGATGAATGGATAAAGAAGATGTGGTCCATATATACAATGGAATATTACTCAGCCATCAGAAAGGATGAATACCCAACTTTTACATCAACATGGATGGGACTGGAGGAGATTATGCTAAGTGAAATAAGTCAAGCAGAGAAAGTCAATTATCATATGGTTTCACTTATTTGTGGAACATAAGGAATAGCATGGAGGACATTAGGAGAAGGAAGGGAAAAATGGGGAGGGGGAATTGGAGGGAGAGATGAACCATGAGAGACTATGGACTCTGAGAAACAAACTGAGGGTTTTAGAGGGGAGGGGAGTGGGAGGAGGGGTTAGCCTGGTGATGGGTATTAAGGAGGGCATGTATTGCATGGAGCACTGGGTGTTATACAAAAACAAAGAATCATGGAACACTACATCAAAAACTAATGATGTGTTTTGTTTTGTTTTGTTTTGTTTTTCAAAAACTAATGATGTTTTGTATGGTGACTAACATAACATAATAAAATAAAATAAAAGTTAAAAAAAAATTATCTAGACTCATCCTTAATGCAACAGTAAGAAAAATGGGCAAAGGACAGCAATTGACAATCTGTAAAAGATGTGAAACTGGTGTAAGCCATAACATAATAAAATAAAATAAAATTTTAAAAAAATTATCTAGAATCATCCTTAATGCAACAGTAAGAAAAATGGGCACAGGACAGCAATAGACAATCCATAAAAGATGTGAAACTGGTGTAAGCATGAGAAACGGATCAGTTTTACTGAGAAGTAAAATAAAATAAGTATCCTTTTCCTGCCTCTTGTGCAGGGGTAAGATTGCTAGTTCTGAACAAAGTCTCAAGTTCAAACTCTAGTTTTATACTTCCTACTCATCATATGACCCAGGACAGAGTATGTGATTTTCTTTTGCTCCCAGTTCCTCCTCTGCAAAACAAGTGGGAATGATAGTGCATATCTCCTAGAGATGTGGTGAGGATTAAATGAGATAATGCTTATAAAATTGCCCAACACAGAGCCTGGAACATAAATGAGTTCAACTGATGTTAACTATGATTAGTATTTTGTTGCCATAATTAAAGTTTTAATATTCACAATATTATTGGAGAAAATCAATCTTTACTTGTTAAAACAAAACTTCCTTCTCCTAGGGAAGGTGATAAATAAGGTGATTGCAATTCCCTCCCCGCCTTCTGTCCATTTAGCAACTGGTTTAGGGGAAAATCTGGTGACATTTGGATGTGAGGCTGTCATTCTGACACTATCAGATCACTCTGATGTCAAAGCTATAACAGGATGAGGCAAATCAGGTGGACACACGTGTCAAGTCCACCAAGAAATTACAGTTCAGGTTCCACCTGGGGGTGGTGGACAGTTCAGTACCCCCCATACATCCCTAAATAAACCGGATTATGTACTGTTCCGCCCCAACCCCTGTGACAAAAGCCAACAATAACACAACCACCACCACCTCCATCACTACCTATCGGCCTGCCGGCAAGCCTTTCCCTTCCTGCAGGAAGCCCTCCTGGTCAGTCCAGCCAAGCTCTGAGCTACAAAGCAGAAGCGTGGTGCACTCACTGAAGTCTCGGGCAGTTCAAAGCCAGGGCTGTGAGGGAGGCGTCTGTGAGGTTGCTGCAGCCAGAAAGGCACAGGGCCTGTAGCCGATGGCAGCCCCTGCATATCTGCACCACGCCTTCATCTGTAATGCGCTGGGGAAAGCCAGAACAGGAAGGAACGTCAGAAGGCATCAACAATACTGAAATGAGAGCCGCAGAAAAATGGGATCTACTGCTGGTCAGGTAGTTGGGTTGCCAAATACTAGCATTTTATCCTAATAATTTAAATAAAACAAGATGAAGTACAGGGTTGACATGTATTTGTTATCTCTGCACAGCTTTAAACTATTCTCGCATTACTAACAGAGAATGAAATTTTTTAAAAAGATTTGTTTATTTATTTATTTATTTATTTATTTATTTATTTATTTAGAGAGCGTGTGTGCAAGCAGGCAGAGGCGCAGAGAAGACATAGAGGGAGAGAATCCTCAAACAGACTCCCTGCTGAGCACAGAGCCTGACACAGGGCTCGATCCCAGGACCCAGAGATCATGACCTGAGCCGAAATCAAGAGTCAGATGCTCAACTGACTGAGCCACCCAGGTGCCTCGCCAAGAGTGAAATTCAAAAATTTCATCCCCTTCCCCAGAGTTCATTTGATTTTTTTTTTCCAGGAAAAATTCATAAACTTGTGTTAAACATCAGATTAAATAAAGAGCTCATAAGACTTGCCTGGTTAAGTGACATCATAATTTTTGGTTGAATTTCTACAGATTAATGCTTTAAATATCTACCATATAAATCACATATGTATGTCTTTATTTATTTTTAAAGATTTTATTTATTTGACAGTGCACGCACACACAAGTAGGCAGAGTGGCAGGCAGAGGGAGAGGGAGAAGCAGACTCCCTGCTGAGCAGGGAGCACGATGCGGGACTCAATCCCAAGACTCTGGAATCATGACCTGAGCTAAAGGCAGACGCTTAACTGACTGAGCCACCCAGGCACCCCATATATGTATATATTTATAATATTTCCTCAAATGTTTTAGAAAATAGCAAATGAAATAAATCATTAAATTACTGATAAATGACTTGCATTTTTTTTTTTTTTTTAAAGATTTATCCATTTTAAAGACGGAGAGAGAGAGAGAGAGAGTGCCGGGAGGGAGAGGGAAAGAAGCTTCAAGCAGACCTGCAGGGGGCCCAATCCCACAACCCATGAGATCACGACCCATGACATCAGGACCTGAGCCAAAACCAAGAGTCAGACGCTCAACCAACTGAGAGACCCAGGCGCCCCTGGCTTGCACATTTATATTCTACTTGAAGTCGTCTGCCAGTGCATCTCCTACACACACTGCAAGATCCTAATATTGAGCAGTGCCCATAAGTCAGAAGAAATTCCAGAAAGACAGAAACTGTCCAGAAGACAGTTTCTGTTCTAACTCCCACCATCAAGGATTCTAAAGACATAGAACTCATTCACTGAATACCAACTGCAAGAATTTCTCTTACATTTCTCAAAATTTATGTTCCCCTTGAGAAACCCAGGAGGATATAGCAAGCATTCTCTTTAAGGATCAATACTGACAATGGCAGTGAGGACAGAATTTTTCACATGCTAATGCCACAATGAAAATTACACCTTGCTCCTGCATGCATCCTTTATTTTTCAAAGCATTTTCACATCTATCATTTCATTTTATCCACTGAGACGTGAGCAGTGTCATTATCCCCAGTTCATAAGTTAAAAAAAAAAAAAAAAAGACACTGAGACCTTACATGAATTTGTTCAGATTAGTGACTAGTTCACAGCATTCCTGATATCTTAAAATAAACCAAGACATCAATCTATATTATTTTTAGAAGGAAATGTGAGTGGCTTTGTATTGGCCACTTTGTTTAGACTGTTATCCTTTCATCTTGTGGCAAACCGACAGATCGTATGAGGACACAGAATAAGAAAAAAGGGTGTGGCGACCATCCCTCCTGCCTGGGGGCTTCAAAATGGGGCCCACAGGAGACTCAGGGAACATGGGACAGGAGGGTGCTCGCAGGAAAACATGTTACTTACTGAGCAGGACTGTAAGTTGAGGCTCACAAGCTCATGGCAGTAATTCTGAATGTGTTTCAGAGCTTCATCTTCTAACTGAGTGGACAAAGAAAACAAGAGAGGGATGGAACCAGGTGAGGGAATAGTGGAGAACTAAGAAAAATGCAACAGCAAGTTCTCTAATGAAGTGCCCACAACTCATGTTAGAGAGACACACCTCAAGCAGCCCCTCAGTACCTGTGTGCAGCCCCTCAGGAGCAGGGCTTTCAGGCCTCGACAGCCTCGCACCAGTGCCTCAATGCCGTCCTTTGTGATCTGGTCACACCAAGAGAGGTTCAGGTACTCCAGGTTTCGGCAGCCCTCACTGAGAGAGCAAGAAACAAGACCACACATGTGCAATCCATCCTATAGATAGTTCATTACCAAATCTGAGTTTAGTAAATCACAAACAATTAAGGGGAGAGAAAACCTCTGTGACCTGAGGCACCAATTTCTTGTTCCAATGGGATCATTAGAAAGGTTTTAGACACACCAGGATGCTCATAGCTTTAGGTGTTTCTTCTGACAACAGGTACTCTCACCTGATCCCCTTCAAGGAGCTGTTTGTAATGGACACACAGGAGGTCAGATCCAGATGTTTCAGCTTGGAACAGAATCTGCTAAGGCTATAACACGTGCTGGAAAAGAGCAGACACACTAAAGATATTTTCAACCATGTTTCGCTCCCCTCACTCTCCCCATGGTCAATTAGTCACCAAACTCATTGTCATTCCTTACCTGTCAGTGATTTTGGTGCACCCATTGAGGTTTAAATGTTCAATGTTTCGGCAGTTCTGTGCAAAGGTCCTAAAAAGAGAAAACATTTTAAAACTCCCTGGTCAGCCACTAGAGGGCACGTGTCACTGTTCACATTTAAAACAGTGCTTCTCAAACTTTTACATTTTATTTTACTGTGGAAAGAACACTTAACATGAGACTTACTCTCAACAAATTTTAAGTGTACAATATATTATTGTTGACTATAGGTACTGGTGCTCCTCAAACTTTAATATGCACATGAAACAGCTGGAGTTCTTGTCACAGTGCAGATTCTAATGGCATAGCTTGACAAACTGCTTGATGGTTTGCATTTCTAAGAAATTCCCAAGTGATGCCGCTGCTGCTACTCTGGGAACTACACTTGGAGAAGCAAAGCCTAAGAGTGATGACGTATCCATCATAATTCTCCTTCAATCCACACCTTGGTAAATACCTGAGAATGGAGGCCTGCCTCCTTGTTCCTTCCTCTCTATAGAAAAATCAGTTGGAAGCAAGGGGACTGAATCTTTCTGTATTGTGCCATATGGTCATTTGGTTATTCAAGAGGCTTTCTGAAGAAACTATCTTTGGCCATCGATAGGGTCAGTAGTTGATCCATATGAAGAACCATTCACTTACTGGTGAGGATACTGAGTCATGAAGGGCAACTTCCTCTATGATTTGTGGGTTGGCAGAAAGGCCAAAAGTGGAAAATTAAACATCCCTTACTCACCACTTATTCCTTAACATATTCAGCAAGGACTGGCTCGGGTCACCTACATTTTCCTGAAATACAGCTTCAACGTATTTACAGTGTTGAGTCCTGATTCTTCCATACAGTAACCAAATGTCTCCAAAACCTGGCCTCAAACCATGTCACTCTTATCTGCTCCTTCTACACTGGTATGGTGTTATGGAACTGACCTGGAGGCTGGTGGAATCCCCGAGTTGAAGATATGAAGCCAAAATCTGACCAAGGTCATTAGAGTTATCAGAGAAGAGTACAGGGGCACAGAGAACTTCAGAGGGTTCCCCTCAAGAATTCAGTAGAGTACTAATCAGCATGCATATAGGGAAACTACCCAAAGCCAGGGAAAGAATCATCAAAAAGCATTAGAAGGAACAATAGCCAGAGCTCACCCAGAGCCAGGAAAGTGCCCATTCCATAAACCAATAGTGAAAAACATCTTAATTTGTGGGGCACTGGGTAGAGCACTGAGAAGTACCTTGCTTCAGGTGTACAATTAGTGCTCAACTAAACATGCCTTTGGTCCAACTTAACAAATTAAAAAAAAAAAAGATTTGAAAGGAACTATGTCCAAATAACTGTGTCCAGAATAAAACTCAAGAATATTTATAGGAATACAAAAATATTCTGCACCCAAAATAAAATTCACAATGTCTGGCATTGAGCAAAAAATTGGCATGTATTCAAAGAAGGAAAATATATACATTATGAGGAGAAAAATCAATCAAAGCTGACCCAAAACTGTTGCAAATATTAGAAATAGTAGACTAAGACATTAAAAGTTATTATAACTGTGTTCTGTAGAATATAGTTCTATGGAGCTACATAAAGATTAAACATGTTTTGTTTATTAAATGTGTTATGTAGAGACATTAGAGTTATTTTTAAAGACCCAAATTAAACTTTTGGAAAATGGCTAAGATAAAAATTTTCTGGATGGGACTAACAGCAGAAGAAGAAGAGATTGGTGAACTTGAAGACATAGCAATAGAAACTATCCAAAATGAAACATGGAAAGAAAATAAGGAAAAAAAAAAAAAAAAGAACAGCATAAAAGAGCTGTGGGACAGATTCAAGCAATCTAATATACATGTGACTGGGAGTCCCCAACGGACAGGAGATTGGGCAGGGGTGGGGGTGGGGTAGAATATCTGAAGAAGCAATGGCCAAAATTTTTCCAAAGTTTATGAAAACTATAAACCTACAAATCCAAAAAACTCAAAGAATTCCAACCATGAGAAATATGAAGAAAAATACATCAAGGCATATCATAACCAAATTGGTCAAAACCAATGACAGAAAAATCTTAAAAGCAGCCAGAGAAAAAGACACACAATGTACAGAGAAAGAAAAATAAGGGTGACAGATTTCTCACTGGTAACAAAAAAAGCAAGAAAACAGAGGAGAAGCATCTTTAAAATACTGAAACAACTGTCAACAAAATTGTATACTGAGCAAAAATATTTTTTCAAAAATTAAGGAAAAATAACTTCTTTTTTTTTTTTTTTTTTTTGCAGACACAGAAGAGCTGAAAGAATTAATCAGATCTGCAGTACAAGAAATGTTAAGGACCATTCTATAGGTAGAAAAAAGAGTGACACTACACAAAGGAATGAAGAATACTGGAAACAGTAACCACTTGGGCACATATATTCACTTTTTTAGTTATTTAAATCTCTTAAAAAATAATTGACTATTAAAAAATACTAACAATCTAGTGTGGAGTAGTTTGTACTATATGTAGAATTAAAATGTGTAACAAGGGATGCCTGGGTGGCTCAGTCGGTTAAGCGTCTGCCTTCGGCTCAGGTCATGATCCCAGGGTCCTGGGATCGAGTCCCGCATCGGGCTCCCTGCTCCGCGGGAAGCCTGCTTCTCCTTCTCCCCCTCCCCCTGCTTGTGTTCCCTCTCTCACTGTCTCTCTCTCTCTCTCTGTCAAATAAATAAAAATTAAAATAAATAAATAAATAAATAAAATGTGTAACAATAATAGCATAAAGGCTGAGTGAGGAAAAATGGAAGTGATCTGTAATACAATTTGAAGGTAGACTATAACAAGTTAAAGATGTACATTACAAAAACTCTAAGGCAACCATTAAAATTACAAAATAATAACTTACAGCTCTAATCCAAAAAGGGATATATAAAATGGAATCATAAAAAAATTCTCAATACAAAAGAAGGCAGAAAAAGAGGAAAGGGGAAGAAAATATGTCTGGGACAAATAGAAAACAGCAAGAGAGTAAATTTAAAACTAACCATAACAGATCAATTCTCACACAAAATGTAAATGATCTAAATACAAAAATCAAAAAGCAGAAACTGTAATAATGGATCAAAAAAGCAACATCCAACCATATATTTCCTACAATAAAACAACTTTAAATATAAAGACACAAATCGGTGAAAACTAAAAGAATCGAAAATCATATGCCAAAAAAAGAAAGCTGGCGTGTCTATATAATATCAGACAAAGTAGACCTCACAGCAAAGAATATTACCAGAGATAAAAGAAGGCCATGTGATAATGAAAAACTGGTCAATTCATCATAAAGGTGCAGCAACCCTACAAGTTTATATATCTAATAACAGAACTTCAAAATACATGAAGAAATAACCTGAGGAGAAACAAATCCGAAATTACAGGCAGAGATTTCAATATAATTCTGTCAATATTTGATCAAACAAGAAGTCAGAAAATCAGTAAAGATATAAAAGACTTGATCAACAGTCTTAATTCAACTTTAATTGATATTTATATAATACTCCACCCAACAACAGTAGAGTACATATTCTTTTCAAGTGCACATGAACATTTACTGTGACAGACCATATTCTTGGCTACAAAACAAGTTTTAATAAAATTAAAAGGATTCAAGTCATATAAAGTATATTCACTGATCACAATGGAATTAAATTAGTAATCAATAACAACAACAACAACAAAAAACCTGGAAAATGCCCAAATATTTATAAACTAAATAACATGCTTCTAAATAACCCATGTGTCAAGGAAGAAATCAAAAGGGAAAGAGAATACATTTTTAATGGAACAAAAATGTAAACACAGAATTAGAATTTGTGAAATGCTACTAAATCAGTACTTCAGGAGAAAATCTTTATGACCTTGGGTTAGGCAAAGATCTCGTATATCACCAAAAGTATGATTCACCAAAAGCATGATTCATTCAAAAAAACTGGTAAGTTGAATTTCATTAAAATGAAAAACTCTTCAAAAGACAGTTAAGAGAATAAAAGGATAAGCCACAGACTGGGAGAAAGCATTTACAAAACACAAATCTCATCAAGGACTTGTATGCAGAATATAACTCTCAAAACTCAAACATAAGACAAAAAATCTAATTTTTAAAAAAGGGCAAAACCCCCATATTTGAACAGATATTTCAGCAAAGAAACTATGTGTATAGGAAAAGTACATAAAAAGATGCTCAACGGCATTAGTCATTAGAAATACAAATTAAAACCTCAATGAGATACTACTACACACATCTATTAGAAAAGGTAAAATTGGGGCGCCTGGGTGGCTCAGTCGTTAAGCGTCTGCCTTCGGCTCAGGTTATGATCCCAGGGTCCTGGGATCGAGCCCCGCATCGGGCTCCCTGCTCAGCGGGAAGCCTGCTTCTCCCTCTCCCACTCCCCCTTCTTGTGTCCCCTCTCTTGCTCTCTCTCTCTGTCAAATAAATAAATATTTTAAATAAAACCTACCAAGTGTTGACAAGGATGTGAAGGAGCTGGAAGTACCATACACTTCTAGTGGGAATATAAAATGGTATAATCCTTTGGGGAAAGAGTTTGAAAGTTTTTAAAAAGTTAAACACGCACCTACCAAATGATCTAGCCATTCCACTCCTAGGTATTTACTCAAGAGAAATGAAAACATATGACACACAAAACCTTGTACACAAATGTTCATAGCTGCTTTATATGTAATGGCCGCAAACTGGAAAGAATCCAAATGAGAAATGAATAAACTGTAGTATATCCATACAATGGACTACTATTCAGCATTAAAAAAGAATGAACTATTGATACACACAACAACATGGATGGATCCCAAAACAATTATGTTGAGTGAAAGACGCCAGGAAAAAAGGACTATATGCTGTATAATTACATAAAAATTGTTAAAAATTTAAACTAACCTAGATCAGTGGTTGCTTAGCAATAGGACAGAGACAGGGAAGGAGGAAGGGAGGGATTATAAAGGCACATGAGGAAACTTTTACATGTGTATGTTCATTATCTTGATTATAGTGTTGGTTTTATGGGTATAATACATATTTCAAAAATTATCAAATTGTACACTTTAAATACATACAGTTTATTGTATCTCAATTATATCTCAATAAAACTGTTAAAAATCCATAGGACTTCATATATTATGATGCAGCAGGAGTTACAGAGAATATACATGTAAGATCCATTAGTATTGGAATTTTATTTTATTTTATTTTATTTTATTTTTTTAAGATTTTATTTATTGATTTGAGAGAGAGAGAGAGCACATGAGAGGGGGGAGGGTCAGAGGGAGAAGGAGACTCACTGCTGAGTAGGGAGCCCGATGTGGGACTCGATCTCAGGACTCCAGGATCATGACCTGAGCCGAAGGCAGTCGCTTAACCAACTGAGCCACCCAGGCGCCCAGTATTGGAATTTTAATCTATTTTGATTACTGCTGTATCTCCAGTGCCTAGATCAGTGCCTGGTGGAGTAGGGCTCAATAAACATTTGCAAATGAATAGCCTCCCTCCATCTAAAACAACAACAATACACACATGGGACAGAGTAGAGGCCAAGGCTGGCTTCAGGTGATTATGATAAAAAACTGGAGGCATAACGGGCGCCTGGGTGGCTCAGTTGATTAAGCGACTGCCTTCGGCTCAGGTCATGATCCTGGAGTCCCTGGATCGAGTCCCGCATCGGGCTCCCTGCTCGGCGGGGAGTCTGCTTCTCCCTCTGACCCTCCCCCCTCTCATGTGCTCTCTCTCATTCTCTCTCTCTCAAATAAATAAATAAAATCTTTAAAAAAAAAAAAAACTGGAGGCATAACAAAATTCTGTCTGAGTTGTATTCTGGAATTATGCTTATCATTATTTCTCACAGTAATCTGGTCTCACACACCAAAAATGTATAAGATAATGGGGCGCCTGGGTGGCTCAGTCGGTTAAGCATCTGCCTTCTGCTCAGGTCACGATCTCAGGGTTGTGGGATTGGGCCCCGCATGGGGCTCTGCACTGCTGAGGGTGGAGCCTACCTAAGATTCTCTCTCCCTCCCTCTTCCTCTGCCCCCCCCCCCGCTCTCTTGCATGTGCATCCTCTCTCTAAAAAAAAAAATGTACAAGATATTAATATAGATTTCTACTATAAAAATTATGGTACACCACTAACATTCTTAGCCTCTCAGGATAGTTTTGCTAGTATATATGGCTTTATTCCAACTGCCAAGATAAGAATATATATATATATATTTTAATTCAATAGCCAACATAAAGAAGATGTGGTTTATATATACAATGGAATATTACTTGGCCACCAGAAAGGATGAATACCTACCATTTACACTGACATGGATGGAACCGGAGGTATTATGCTAAGTGAAATGAGAATATATTTCTTTGATATTCCTCATTGACAATCCACATCTTCACATTTATTTTAGTTTAATGGAACCACTATTAAACTTATGTTCTCTTTTATAAATTATCTTAGGACCTATTTGGTACATTTAAGCTTTGTATTAAAATAGAATCAATCTATTCCATCAGTTTACAAAGCTTTTGGAGTACCAGAAAATTTGGTCTGATGATCTGAATTTCTTGATTAGAAAAAAACAAACAAACTTTGTTCCATAACATTTATAGGCAGTGTTTTGATTCTTAAAATATGTTATGAATCAATTTTCTAAGCAATGGTAGAGCAGATGTTTCAATTACCAACTCCACTATCTATAATCACTATGTACTGCACATTCTTACTGGCAACTGCAATTGATATACATGGTAGTGATGCTTAGGTCTGCAAGAGACAAAGTCTATCCCAAGGTTCTAGGGGGCAGTGTGTGTTCTAATTTAGCCAACCTCAAACAATAGTAGAGGCCATAAGGATAAGAACATAAAGGTTTAATTATGTCTTGTCTCCAGAAAAGCACGTGTCCTTAACAGTGGATTGATAACATTTCCAATAAATAATGGCTAGGCAATAAGAGGTGGGCAAGCATTTGTTTGGATAGGATACAATTAGATAATTACATCCCATCATGAGTAAGCAAAATCCCAGGTGTGCTAAGGAAGTTTTTGGAAGAATTATTTTGTTAAGTAGTATAATATACAAAAAAGGTAGTCACTCTTATGAGAATGAAACTAGGAAGATCAGCAAATGAAGAAGGGAACAGCAGAGTCAACTATTATTATGCACCAGGCACTTCATAAATGTTGCTTCATGTGATACCCATGACATTCTCATGCAGGAACTACAGCTGCCGTCTCTTTGTAGAAGAGAGAGCGGACACTCGGAGAGGTGAAATAATTTGTCCGAAAGACACATCCCAGACCCAGGCCTGCTGACTCCCAAGTCATGGTTCTTTTAGTTCTCTACGCAAATTACCACAGAAAGAATTTAACAGAAAAAAAGCACATAATATGCTTGGTTTATTTTTGCCGATGACAAGTCAGCTATAAGCTGACATTACAGAGTGAGTCACTGTGGATTCAACTTACTTCAAGGAGGAATCCCCAACACCAATGCAGCCTCGCAAGCTGAGCTTTCTCAGGAATCCACCACATCGCTTTGAGATATTTTCCACCACTCGACCCTTGAGTCAAAAAGTCAGAAAAAAATCTCATTTTTCATGCTGCTTATCTAACAGCATAATAACCTGAAATTTTAGAAACTGAATATATTTTTCCAGGTGTAAAATAAGTTATTTTGGAGCATTCCTCCAACACCCCACTCTGTTCCTAAAGGAGCTGCAAGCATTGAAAAATGTTTTCAATTAAAGTATGAAGTATTCAAAAAAAAATTAGTGCACTATATTTTGGAAGTTTTAGCCCTGGAGGTAGGCCTCCCATACCCAGGGCTCAGAGCTACCTCGCCAATTACAAGGCTCTTTGAGGTCAGCTGTGGGAATGCTGGCTGCTGAGCGGCACTCTCAAACGACACTGCTCCAAAAAAAGAAAAAAAAATTCTATTTTAGCTAAACATTACCACTCTAAAGTTTGAAAATGTATCATAAAAGCTCCCCCTCATCCTCCTTAGCAATCCCCTATTGAAACACATTTGCTTTGAAATAGGAACTTGGGCTAGATACTGGCAGATTCATTAAAGGGAAAAAAATGAACAGTGATTAAGCACTTTCACTTTTTCAGGCACGATTTTAACACTTTCTTGTACTTATTATGGCTCATTTACTATTCACAACAACCTCATGGTCTACATGGAGACAATGAAGAGTATGTCTGGAATACAAATCTCTCAGGTCATCTCTCTTAACATTACCATGCCCTGTGATTAAGTCAATGGAAAACTACAAGTCAATCCAGGCACGACTTCCAATGGCGCATACACTTCAGGAATAACGATTTGGGTTACTCTACCAGGTAAAGAACCATGACCAGCTGAGGTGCTTGCTGAAGATAAAGGGAACACAGAATGGGTAGTAGAAGGTAGTTAAAAATATCAACTACCACCATGCAACCAATTACAGAAATGAAAACTGTAATTGTCATGAATGTCTCTCCTTATTTTGTTTAAGTATGTGTGTGGGTAAAGCCAATATATTTGTTTTCTTTCCTCTTCTGTTCCCTTATGTAAAATAAGATGTGCTGACACCGTATCATGGTATTTAAGTATTGTTAATTCTATATCATAGTATTTAAGATACAGGATATCAAGAAAAGTGAACACCACTCAAGGACTTTATCTCTTCTTTTGAGGAAGGAGTTAGTGTGTTTTTGGTTGTGCACTGGATACTTGTTATCACATTAGGTCGAATTACGACCTTGTCATTGTTTTTATTTGGAGATTAAGTATGACTTAAGGTGATGCATATGGGTGCCAAGTTGACAAGGGGTGATTTTTGACAATTAATCTTATGTGTCAACTTGACTGGGCCACAGGGTGTGCAAACATTTGGCCCAACAGTATTCTGTATGAGTCTGTGAGGGTATTTTTGGATAAGATTACCATTTGAATCAGTGGAGAGAGTAAAGTAGCAGTGGGAGGGCCTCATCCAATCAATTGAAGACCTGAATAGAATGAAAAAGGCTGAGTAAGAGGGAACTCGCCCTGCATGACTGCTTGAGCTGAGACACTGGTCCTTTCCAGCCTTTGGACTGGGGCTGAAAAACATCAGCTCGTCTTAAGTCTGGACCCTGTCAGCTTTCAGACTGGAATTTACCCCATGGGCTCTGCTGGTTCACAGGTTAGACTGGAACTACATATCAGCTCTCCTGGGTCTCCAGCATCTTAGGACTTCTCCATCTCCGTAATCACATTACCCAATTCCTTATAATAAATCCATATATTTGTATACATACATACCCTATTGTTTCTCTGGAGAATCCTGACTATTAACAGACTGGATTCATACCTTCATTTTGCAAATAAAGAAATTAAATGGTTAAATTGCCAAGCTTACACTTTAGTGAGGAGTAGAGTTAGGGTTCTAAGAGATTTATTTGATTCTAAAGGCTGCACAACCACTGCCTCCACAAGGGAGGAAGTACTGAAAGGAGGCCATTTGGGTCTTTAAAAAAAATGCTATTATCCTCACTTCATAAAATAGCACCCTTGACACTGAACTGTGAGCACTAAGAATTCACTAGGACACATCAAACAACAGGTTCACAGGAGCGGGGCTCACACATACTGTTACCTGGCTAACATCTTAAAATGAAAATCTACACTCTGATATTGCTAATAGCTTTATTTATGCTTTCTTGAATATTCCCTAAGTTAATAAATCTCTGTCACTAGAGGGGGAAAAAATATTATGACTTGGAAGTGCAAGTACAGAATAAAACAGTGAAAACCCCTCCATATCAATGTCTACAAATAGAGTACACAAGATATTTTTCTCCATTTCAAGTTAGTCACACTGATATAAGCTTTCTATTCTTCCTTTCTTTGGAGTAAAAGTTTTTGTACTCAGGTTAAAAAAAATTACATTCAGAATTTTCTGTTCCACTGTTTCCAAGAGAAAACTGTTCCACTGTTTCTAAGAGAAAAAATGAGCAAATTGTTTCCAAATGCAAAATTCAATTTAATGACTGTATATTATCCACTTAGATAGTATGTTGTAGGTGTGGATTTTGGAATGAAAGGCTTTAGAGAAAAATAAGGCCTAAATGGAGAGACCTTTGGAGTTGTAACTTTTAGATTAACATGCTACTTGGTTATTTCTTATTTTTGGCCAGGAGGAATCTTTATTAACTATGAAGACATTGACAAAAATGCTCAACTTTTAAAGGCATGGAGAATGCCTAAACATCAGGGTAACAACACTTATTCAGGAAAGAGTGATGCTCAAGGAAAGGCACAATGTACTCTTGTCGTCTGGCTGCTTTATTTTACCTTTTCTCTGAAACACAACAGTCACATAACCCATCGTGTTCAGGGTACCTACTGTCTCCTCTTACTAGATGAATGACCTCAGGTAAGTTACTCAAACTTTTTGTGCCTCAGTTTCTTCAATATGGTGTTTTTGAGAAGATTAAATGAATATATGTAAGTTACTTAAATAGTACCAGGCACATAGTAAATACTGTTAGTATATTAATCCTGAACCTTGGTACATTCTCTCCTCTCTCAACATATCCATAAATCATTTTCATCCCAAAGAAATAATTTGAGATGATCAGTTTATCCATGGAATGCTTCCCAGGGTGAGTATCCAATGGGTCCTGTTTAGACAACACAGGGGGCTCCAACACTTGGTTCATAATCCAATCTGGATTGTTAGCCCCAAAAGGGCAACTAAATAGTATTAGACTAGACTAATACTAACATGGTGCCAGCTATTTTAAGTTTTCACATGTAGGGGCACCTGGGGGGCTCAGTCGGTTAAGCATCTGCCTTCGGCTCAGGTCATGATCTCGGGGTCCTGGGATCGAGTCCCGCATCGGGCTCCCTGATCCACAGGGAGTCTGCTTCTCCCTCTGCCCTTCACCCCCCTCATGCTCTCTCTCTCTCTTGCTCTCACTCTCTCTCAAATAAATAAATAAAATCTTAAAAAAAAAAAAGAAAAAAGTTTTCACATGTAATTCTTTACATAACTGGTGACCCATAAACTAGTCTTTCCTTTAGTGGAAGTACTCTTAAGAATTTATATAGCTGCGGTCAGCCGTCAGCTAAAATTCTGAAATCAAATAATGCACAAGATAGTGCTATTTACTTGAAACAGTATTTTTAAAAATCTGAATCTAAAAGTTTTAAATATGCCTTTCAAAAAGTTGTATAGTTTGGAAAAATCATCAAAGAAAACTGAGGGGACAATAAGAGCCACAAAAAAAGAAAAATAATTTGCAAAAATTTTAAAAAACAATGACTCTCCTTTGGTGAGCAGAAATGACTACAATTTTTGGAATTTAATGTGCTTCTCAACATCACTAAGTAAACACAATGAACAAAGATCTAGAGATTATCAGTTTGAAGAGGAATCACATGTCAGCATGTTTGGGTGGACATTGCTACAATCACTGCTATTAAGTCTGGAAAGGGCATTAAAGAACTCCTAATCCAGGGACCACAGTCCAAAACAGCAACTGAGAGCTTATCTTTCCAGGCTGGGCGTGAAGCCCTGAGGTCCCCGACCCTTCTAAACTCAGAACACCACAACATGCAAGGAAACCCACAGTGGGAAACCCTGTGCTCGGCCCCACTTGCTGCAGGTGCTCTGCTCCACCGGTCTGGGATGGGATCAGAGTCTCTCCAGCTGGTAACCTAGAGAAGTAGGGGAAGGGCCGCCACAACTGATTGCTAGCTCTTCTAGGGAACACCAGGTTCAGTAACTCACAGGAAACTGTGTGGGCTCATCTCACTGTTAAGCATGATTATTTCCTTATCCATTAAAAAAGGCACAAAACATACACTTTGTCAAAAACACTTGATGAAAATGCTATATGAGGAACTGAATTAAAATACAACTCCATGACTACAACTGAATTGGCTAAACTAGAAATGAATAAGGTTTTCCCAACATTGCGTAGATAAACTTCAGAATCTCCACATCCTTAAAAGAGTAGCCTAGATAATTATTATGTGCAGTGAATATTACTTCCCTCTTTCTTTTTGGTTATAAATTGTATTTAATCTAAAAGTTGTTTTAAAATAAACTTTTCTCATTTGGTCAGGCTTACCACTCTTACATGGGGATATTCACATATTTCCAGATAAATACATGAGAATCCTAGAATTATAAAAGGTTTTAAGGATTATTTTGCTTCTTTATTTTATAGATAATAAAACTGAAGCATTGAGAGATTATATGGCTTAAGTGGCTGAGCGGCAGTGATATCTCAGGTCTCCAGCTTCACTCGTGAACCTGTGTTTCTGCCATTTCTCCATTCTTGATGCTGAATGAGAATTCTCAGTGGATCTTTCAGATCAATAAATATTTGTCAGGAGTCTCCTAAGATTAAAGCACTGAACTGGGTGTTAATAATGCAAGTATAAGGCTTTAAAAAGCTGAGTGGTACTACCAAGGTTACAGATATGAACAAGGAGGAAAAGTAGTTTGCTACTGATACAGAGCCAAAGCAAAATACAAGCAGAATTTTGGTCTTGATGTACATAGATATCTTCTTTTCTTCTTTATTACACCTTGACATCTTAATATTAAATCTAAATGCAGCAAAAGAAAAGGGCAGGAAAGAGTGACCAGTTTACTTATCTTTTTAAATAGTCTTTTATCTAGGGGTACCTGGGTGGCTCAGTTGGTTTAAGCATCTGCCTTCGGCTCAGGTCATGATCCCGGGGTCCTGGGATTGAGCCCCACGTCAGGCTCCCTGCTCAGCGGGGAGCCTGCTTCTCCCTCTCCCACCGCCCTCCACTTGTGTTCCCATCTGTCAAATAAATACATAAAATCTTTAAAAGAAAAAAAAGTCTTTTATCTAAAATAAAGCTAACTTACCTCTACATCTGTTTGAAAGTTAAAAAGGTCTATTCTTTGCCAGTTGCTTCCATCCAGGGCTAGGATGTTCCAGGCCTAGGGGGTGGGAGGTAGAGGAGGAGAGATGGGGTGAAAGAGATACACTAAGTGAGACTGTTAATGGAAGTCCTGATTCAACCTTTGTATTTCCAAACTTTTATTCTTGATATACATTAAGTGGATAATCAAATATGGAATTATGATAACACCATGTTATATTAAATATAAAAGATGACATTTAAAGTTAACTGCTTGGGGCGCTTGGGTGGCTCAGTTGGCTAAGCATCCAACTCTTGATCTTGGCTCAGGTCATGATCTTAGGATCCTGGGATTGAGCCCCAAGTTGGCTCTGTGCTAGGTATGGAGCCTGCTTAAGAGTCTCACCCTCTCCCTCTCCCGTTGCCCCTCCCCCCACTTGCACACGCACGCGCATGCATGCTTTCTTAAAAAAATTAAATTAAAGTTAACTGCTTGCTTGAACTAAAACTAAAACTCATTCTCATTCTAATAAAACTCAATATTTATTGATTGATAAAAATCTGGTTAATACTCTACCTTGGAAATCTGTGCACATCGGCACAAAGTTACTATATCCAAGAAGGAAAATATTCTAGGAAGAAAGGGGAAAAACAAAAAAATGAGATGGTATTAACATTTTAGAATATTTACAACTTGAAAGATAAAATCTAATGCGCCATCTGGATATATCATAAGTTTTTTCAAGATTCCTCAATTTGCAGTACACAAGCTCACTATAATTCTACATCACTACTGTGAAATATCAAAGGCTCACATGTTCCAAAGCTGTTTGAGACTCACTACACAAATCCCCTTAAAACAGAACCCATTAAACTTTTATGTCCCTTGTTCTATGACATGGACATGGGACAGTAGATCATAACTTGTCCTATTCAAAAACCAACTCTCTAATCTCCTAGACACTAAGCCTGGGGAGATCTAAATCCTTCTAATTCTCATGTCCCTAACGTATTACAGTACAAACTCCTCTTCTCGTAATAGATGTACCAAACAGGCTCAGATGCCTGAGCCTCAAATAACACAGCCAAGAAAGACTCAGTGATAAAACCCATTTGGCTTTGATGTATTTGGTCACAGGGCAGAAAGATGGAGCCCATTCATTGGCAAGTTCTACAGTGACCAGTTTTTCCTGAGCAAAAGCCAAGAACCACAGAAGATGGGAAAGATGGGGAAAAAGAAAAGCAGAGCCATAAACAAAAACCTAGTTGACATCAGTAGTGCCCTTAGAGGAAGCAGTAGCTGTCAGCATGGCAGGGGTCTGAGTGAGGTCCCAACATGGGCGGTGGACATGAGTTGCTGATGACAGCAGAGTGGCAAATAGCTGCGTGTGTCTCAGTGCTGTGCAGTAACAGCTGCAAACAAAGAGCAGCTTTTCTGCGAGAAGAAAGGTGAATGAGGATGAGGTCAGGGACAATAGGATCTCAATTCTTATAGTCCTGGGAGATAAATATGAGTTTCCATCTCTGTGTAGAAGGGGGAGAAGGTAAGATGGCGAACAGCCATCTATCAAGTTCTTCAAAATTCTCCAGAGATAACAATCAGTGGTCAGTTGAAAATCCATGGGCTCAGGGAAGGATAGTAGATCCATAAAACACCAGAGCAATACCCTACAATAATGCATACACAAGCAGCACCATGGGGCTAGTGATGCTATAGATAGCATTCTACAATATAGGCTCCAATCATTTTCTAGTTAAAAGCAAAGGACAGAAGCATAAGGGCTGCACTGACCTTAAAAGATTGAATGGAACTTTGTATATAGGAAAATGCTGGTGGCTGAAAATATGCACTAAAGTATATGCTAAACATATTTCAGGGTGTCTGCAAACACCTATATTGCCTCTGTGGAAATACATCTTGCCCCACCCACAGGCCTTTTTGCCTCAAACATCCATGTTCTGTGCCATATGACCATTCCACAGTGAGCCACAACTCATCACTAGCTCCCTAAAAGACCAAGGACCAGATAGAGAAATGCGTATGGTAGAATATCTCATGCTGCGGTCGGGTTCTAAAGTACGAGCCTAGGTGAAAAAGGAGTTAGCTAAAGTTTCCCTTGAGAATCCCTTAAGACTGTACCACCCTGGAGACCACATTCTATCACCTCTTGGTAAGAACAACTGCACTGATGTTAATAAAGATAGCTAACTTTGATTATGTATTTACTATGTGCTAGCCACAGTTTATGTTAGTCATTTAATCGTTTTGACACTGTTACGAGATGCTATTATTATCTCTGTTTTTTGGAGAATGAAATGGAGCACAAAAGTTAAGTGGTCACTGACTGATGGGCATTAAGGAGGGCACATGATGTGATGAGCACTGGGTTTCATACACAACTGATGAATTGTTGAACACTACATCTGAAACTAAAAAAAAAAGAAAAGAAAAGAAAAGAAAAAAAAAGAAAGGTTAAGTAACCTGCCCAGGTCATACAGATAGTAAGAGCAGAGCTAGGATTTGAACCCAGGTAGTCTGGCTTGAGAGCCCAAGCCTATGACCACTACACATAACAGCCTTAGAAAGTTTAACACAGCTGTTTTTCCCTCAGGACTGGACTAGATGCTATTTTTTCAACTGAACAGCAGATGAAGTAATTGTGCTTAGTGAGCATGCTGTATGGAAAACACCTATCTTTGAATGCTAGAATCACACTAACTAAAGCAAAATGCTCACACATCCAGACACACATGAGAACCAACAGCTGGAACAAAAGTTCACATTACTCCTCTCGTGCTTCCTACCAAATTTTATGGTTACTGAATGAAAAAGTAGATTGCCTTTAGTGTTTACATTATTTTCCCTCTTCCCATCACCCCATGAATGTAGGTGAATTTGCACAAGTTAAATAGGCATGATAGGACTCCAAACTGCCAAATGCAGCCTAAGCCAAATTCCTGAATCATGTTTCAGTGAATAAGATAAATGCCTTGAATGACAGAGCCTGGGACACTGGCAATAGAAACAGAGATAGCTAGAGGAGTTAGAGTCATGGTAAATTGAGTTCTGGCCTTTCCAAAGCATCTTTTTTTTCCTGGAAATTGCTTCCTACCTCAAATGTGATAACTTCACCCTTCATTAGGAAAGCACTGCAAAGGCAACTTGGTTATCAACAAATATATATAGGGGTATAGAGGAGTGGATGTACTTCTGGACTTTGTATTCTATTCCCCTAGTCTGTTTCTCCACCTTTGTGCCAATGAGACTGTTTTAATTATGAAGCTTTGTAAGTCTTGAGGTCTGGTAATGTTAAGTCCTTCAACTTTGTTCAAGATTACCTTGGCTATTCTTGGTTCTTAGAATTTCCACTTACGTTTTAGAAGCAACATGTCGATTTTCACAAGAAAACTTTATGAAATTTTTACTGGGATTACATTGCAGTTATAGAAACTTTGGGGAGAATTGAAATCTTTTACAATATTAAGTCTTCCAATCCAGAAACATGATATATTTCATTATTTATTTAGGATGTCTTTCTCATAGTAATTTTTGTAGTTTTCCATATTGATACTCTGTTCATCTTTAGATTCCCCCTCACTGGTTATTTGATGTGTTACTATTAAAATGGAATTTTAAAATGTCATTTTCTGTGTGTGTGTGTGTGTTTTTTTTAAGTAAGCTCTATGCCCAAAGTGGGGCTTGAACTCATAACCCCAAGATCAAGAGTCACATGTTCTACCAACTGAACTAGTCAGGTGTCCCTTCAATGTCATTTTCTAATTGTTAATATATATATGCGCATATATGTATATAAATTTCCACATATTTAGCTTGTATCTAGCAATATTTCCAAATTCATTAATAAATTCTAATGATTTTTTAAAGATTTAAATAATTAATTATTTATTTGAGATAGTGAGAGAGAGAGAGAAAGCGTGCACACAAGCATGAGTGGGGGTGGGGAGGGAAGGGCAGAAGGTGAGTGAGAAGCAGGCTCTCCACAGAGCAGGGAGCCTGACACAGGGTCAATCCCAGAACCCTGGGATAATGACCTGAGCCTAAGGCAGAGGCTTAACCTACTGAGCCACCCAGGTGCCCCAGTTCTAATGATTTTCTACATACAGAATCAATTCATTTTTCTTCCTTTCCAATACTTTTCTTTGTCTTGCCTTATTGAAGTGGCTATGATCTCCTCTAGGGCCAATAATGCTAAGGAAAGGCAGCTTTTTCTCATTGCCATTTCAGAGAAAAAACTGTCACTTTTTAATCACTGATTAGATATTTACTATAGGGTTTTCCCCCTACCTTTTTGACTTTTAAAAGTTACTTTGTTATACCCTGTAAAAGGTTTTTGTCCACGCATGATTTAAACAACTTTAACATTCATTTATCTCTTTTAAGAATTTATTAAAAGAGCAGATAATACACAGAATTGCCATATATTACCTCCGATCTTGACACAGCTTCCCCTATTATTAACATTTTGCATTAGTGTGGCACATTTGTTACAATTGATAAATACTGATACATTATTATTAACTAAAGTCCACAGTTTAGGTTAAGTTTCACTCTTTGTATTGTACAATTAGTTCCATGGGTTTTGACAGATGGATGATGACATGTATTCGCCATTACAGTATTATACAGAATAGTTCACCAGCCTAAAAATCACCTGCCTCACCTGTTCATCCCTTCCCTCCTTCAGATGAAGCCCTGTTAACCACTGGTCTTTTTAACATTTCCACAGTTTTGCCTTTTTCAGAATGTCATAATTGGAATCATATAGTATGTGCCTGTTCAGATTAGCATCCTTCACTTAGCAATATGCATTTAAGGCTCTTCTTTGTCTTTTAGTGGCAAAATAGATCACTATTTTTTATTGTTGTATAATATTGAAACTGATGTACCAGTTTATCCCCATCTATTTAAAGCCATCTTATTTGCTTTCAGTTTTGGGTGATTATGAATAATTCTTTTTTTTTAAGATTTTAAGATTTTATTTATTTGACAGAGAGAGACAGCAAGAGAGGGAACACAGCAGGGGGAGTGGGAAAGGGAGAAGCAGGCCTCCCGCTGAGCAGGGAGTCTGACGCTGGGCTCGATCCCAGGACCCTGAGATCATGACCTGAGCCAAAGGCACACGCTTAATGACTGAGCCACCCAGGTGCCCCGATTATGAATAATTCTGCTATAAACATTTGTATGCAGGTTTTTGTGTGGATATGTTTTCTACTCAGTTGGAAAAATACCTAGGAGTAGAATTGCTAGATCACGTAACCTTATGTATAGCTTTGTAAGAAACTGCCAAACTGTCTTCCAAAGTGCCTGTACCATTTTGAATCTCCACCAGCAATGAATGAGAGCTCCTGTTGTTCTGAATCTTGCCAACATTTAGTATTGTTAGATTTTTAAATTTAAGCCATTCTAAATAGGTGTACAGTGATATCTCATTATTTAGTTTTTAATTCCTTAAAGACATGATACTAAGCATCCTTTCATATGCTCATTGTCATGTGTATGTCTTCTTTGGTGAGGTACCTGTCTAAATATTTTGCCCATTTAAAAAAAAAAGATTTTATTTATTTGACAGAGACAGAGAGTACAAGCAGGGGGAGCGACAGGCAGAGGGAGAAGCAGGCTCCCCACTGAGCAGAGAGCCTGACATGGGGCTCAATCCCAGCACCCTGGGATCATGACCTGAGCCAAAGGCAGACGCTTAACCCACTGAGCCACCCAGGTGCCCCCCTATTTTGCCCATTTTTTTAATTGGTTTGTTTTCTTGTTGGATTTTAAGAGTTGTGTATTTTGGACATCAGTCCTTTATCACATATGACTTTGACAAGTATTTTCTCCAAGTCTGTGGTTTGTCTTTTCATTCTCTTAACATTCTTTCTCAGATAAGTTTTTAATTTTAATAAAGTCCAACTTACCAATTTTCTCATTGATGGATCATACTTTTGGTACTGTATTTAAAAATTCATTGCCAAACCCAAGGCCACCTACATTTTTTCTCCTATGCTTCTTCCAGAAGTTTTACAGTTCTGCATTTGCCATACAGGTCTATAATCCATTTTGAGTTGATTTTTGTGAAAGATGTAAGGTCTGTGTTTACATTCTGCCTTTGCATATAGATGTCCAATTGTTCCAACACCATTTGTTGAAAAAGAGAGTTTCTCCATTAAATTGCTTTTTCTCCTGGGGTGCCTGGGTGGCTCAGTGAAGCATCTGACTCTTGATTTCGGCTTGGGTCATGATCTCAGTGTCATGGGATCAAGCCCCACGTCAGGCTCTGCACTCAGCAGGGTCTACTTGAGATTCTCTCTCCCTCTGCCCCTCCCCCTGCTCATGCATGTTCTCCCTCTCTCTAATAAATAAATAAATAAATAAATAAAATATTTTTTAAGATTGCTTTTGCTCCTTTGTCAAAGATAAGTTGACTTTGTGTGGCTCTATTTTTGGGGTCTTTATTACGTTCCACTGATCTATTTATTCTTTCACCCACAACATACTGTCTTGATTATTGTACCCTTAAGAATAAGTATTTAAGTCAAGTAGTGTCAGTCCTCCAGTTTTGATCTTTAGTATTGTACTGGCTTTTCTGAGTCTTCTGACTTTCCATATAAACTTTAGAATGAGCTTGTTGATATCCACAAAATAACCTGGTGGTATTTTGATTGGGATTATGTTTGATTCTACAGATCAACTTGGGAAGAATGAACATTTTTATTTTATTTTTTTTTTTTTTTAAGATTTTTTTTATTTATTTATTTGAGAGAGTGAGAATGAGAGAGAGAGCATATGAGAGGGAGGAGGGTCAGAGGGAGAAGCAGACTCCCCGCCGAGCGGGAAGCCCGATGCGGGACTCGATCCCGGGACTCCAGGATCATGACCTGAGCCGAAGGCAGTCGCTCAACCAACTGAGCCACCCAGGCGCCCCAAGAATGAACATTTTAACAACACAGGTCACCCTATCCAGGAGTATATATCATCTCTCCATTTATTTAGATTTTGATTTTTTTCATTGGAGTTTTAGAGTTTTCATCATATAGATTCTATACAAATTATGCTAGATTTATACCTAAGTATTTCATTTTTTATGCTAATGTAAATGGTATTGTTTTTCACTTCAATTTCTAGTTGTTCACTGATGGCATATAGGAAAGCAATGACCTTTTACATATTAACCTTTATCCTAAGAATTTGCTGTAATTGCTTGTTATAGAAATGTTCTGTCACTTCTTTGGGATTTTTCTCCATACACAATCATTTCATTTACAAACAAGACCAATTTTATTTCTTCCTTCCTAATGTATACCTTTTCTTTCCTTTTCTTATTTAATTGCATTAGCTAGGACTCTGGTCCAGTACTATGATAAATAGGAATGGTAAGAGTGGCCATCCTTTTATTATTTCTGATCTCGGGAAAAAAGAATTGAGTTTCTCACCATTAAGTATAGTGTTAGCTGAAGGTTTTTTTAGATATTTTTTATTTTTTTAAATTTTATTATGTTATGTTAGTCACCATACAACACATCATTAGTTTTTGATGTGGTGATCCACAATTCATTGTTTTCGTATAACACCCAGTGCTCCATGCAGTACGTCCCCTCCTTAATACCCCTCACCAGGCTAACCCATCCCCCCACCCCCCTCCCCTCTAAAACCCTCAATTTGTTTCTCAGAGCCCATAGCCTCTCATGGTTCATCTCTCCCTCCCATTTCCCCCCCTTCATTTTTCCCTTCCTTCTCCTAATGTCCTCCATGCTATTCCTTGTGTTCCACAAATAAGTGAAACCATATGATAACTGACTTTCTCTGCTTGACTTATTTCACTTAGCATAATCTCCTCCAGTCCCATCCATGTTGATGTAAAAGTTGGGTATTCATCCTTTCTGATGGCTGAGTAATATTCCATTGTATATATGGACCACATCTTCTTTATCCATTCATCTGTTGAAGGGTATCTGAGCTCTTTCCACAGTTTGGCTATTGCAGACATTGCTGCTATGAACATTGGGGTGAGGTAGTAAAGCTCTATGCCCAACATGGGGCTTAAACTCATGAACTCAAGATCAAGAGTCCCATGCTCTACTGACTAAGCCAGCCAGCCAGCCTGTTTTTTTGTAGATATTCTTGATCAGGTTGAGGAAGTTCCCCTCTATTCTTGGTTTGATGAGAGTTCCTGTCATGATGGACATTAGTATTTGTCAAATGCTTTTTCTGCATCTACCGATGACCGTATAATTTTTTCTTCTTTAAACAACTGATGTGATGGATTACCTCAATTCTGGAATGAAGCATTCTTGCATACCTGAAATAAATCCCACTTGGTTGTGGTGTATAATTCTTTTTATGCATTGTTCAATTTGGTTTGCTAATATTTTGTTGAAGACTTTCTATCTATGTTCACAAGATATAATATTCTGTAGTTTTTCCTTTCTATAATGTCTTTAGCTCGTTTGGGTATGAGGGTAATGCTATCTTCACAGAATGAGTTAAGAAGTCTTCTGCTTCTATTTTCTGGATGACATAAAGAATTGGTATCATTTCAGGGTACCAAGGTGGCTCAGTTGGTTAAGTGTCTGACTTCAGCTCAGGTCATGATCTCAGGATCCTGGGATCCCTGCATTGGGTTCCCCAATCAGCAGCAAGTCTGCTTGTCCCTCTCCCTCTGCTCCTCTACCTACTTGTGCTCTTTATCTCTCAAGTAAATAAAATCTTTAAAAAAAATTGGTATCATTTCTTTCTTAAATGTTTGCAGAATTCACCAATGTAACCATCTGGGTCTGGTGCTTTCTGTTTGGGAAGGTTATTAATAATTGATTCAATGTATTTAATTGATATATGTCCATTAAGTTTATCTATTTCTCCTTGTGTAAGAGTTAGTAGTTTTTGTCTTTCAAAGAATTGGTCCATTTCAACTAAGTGATCAAATTTGTGGACATAGAGGAGCTCATAATATTCCTTTATTATCCTCTTAATGTTCATGAGATCAGTAGTGATGACCCCTCTTCCATTTCTGATATTAATTTGTGTCTTCTCTCATTCTTTTTAATCTGGCCAGAGGTTTGTCAATTTTTTTGATATTTTCAAAGAACCAATTTTGGTTTCATTGATTTCCTCTATTGTTTTCAATTTCATTGATTTCTGCTCCATTTTTTATTAGGTCCTTTCTTTTGCTTGCTTTAGACTTCTACTGATTCTCTTTCTCTAGTTTCCAAAAATGGAAAATCAGATTATTGTGCTTAATCACATGGACTGATTTTCAAATATACAAAAAAATCCTATATTCCTAAAATAAACCCACTGGTTATAATTATTAGGCTTTTTATATACTGCTGGGTTTGACTTGCTAGTTTTATTCAGGATTTTTACATCTATGCTCATGACAAATATTGACCTGTAATTCTCCTTTCTTATAACATCCTCCTTCAGTTTGGTATTAGAGTTATGTTGGCCTCATAAAACTGCTCCTGTACTTTGAAAGAGTCTGTGTCAGATTGGTATCATTTCTTCCTTAAATGTTTGGAAAATTTCAAAGAAAAGCTTTCTGGGCTTGTTCTTTGCAGGAAAATTTAGTAATAAATTCTATTTAACAGATAACTTTCCATTGCTTCTTGGCCTTTTGGCTAATGCAAGTGTAGTAACAGATAACTCCAGATTTTTAATTTCTTCTGGTGTTTAAAAGCTGTGTTTTTCAAGGGATTTTCCCATTTAATCTAATTTCATACAGTCGTCAAATGCATTCCATAATTATGTCCATAACTACTTTTAAAAATCGGTAACATCCCTTTTTTGGGATCACTTCTTTTTCTGTTTTTTTCCTTGATCAATCAAGCTAGAGAGTTATCAATTTTAGTAATAAAAATTATCTTTGTTGATTTCTCTATTTCATTAATCTATGTTCTTATCTTCATCAATTCCTTCATTATAGTTTCTTTGAATCTGCTGTTTTTCCAGTTACTTGAGATGGAACTTTTGATCATTGACTTTCATCCCTTCTTTTCTAATGCATGTATTTAAAGCATTTCCCTTAAGCACTATCCCACAAATTTTGATATGCCATACTTTCATTATTGTTTAGTTTGAAATACTTTCTGATTTCCACTGTGATAACTTCTTTGATCCACGAATTTAGAAATATGTAGCTTAATATTTTGTTGTTCTTGATTTCTAGCTTAGTTCCACTGTTGTCAGAGAACATACTCTAGATAATGTCAATTCTTTGAAATTTGTTGAATTTACATTATGGCTCAACATATAAATCCATTTTGATAAGTGTTTCATGTACATTTTAGAAGAATGTGTGTTCTACAGTTATTGGATGTAGTGTCCTATATATGTCAAGTTGGTCAAGTATGGTTCAAATCTCCTCTATCCTTTCTAATTTTTTTGTCTGATTATTCTACCAGTTACTATAAGTCTATCAGGAGTATGTTAAAGCTCTACATATAATTATGGATTTGTCTATTTTTCCCTTTCGTTTTGCTTTATATATTTTCAACTTATTTTATTAGGTTCATCAAAACTTAAGATTCCTCTTGCTGTCCAACTGACCTTTTATTACCAAGAAATGTCTCTTTGTGTCTAATACACACCTTGCCTTAAGGCCTACACGGTCAATGCTAACATAGTCAGAACAGCTTTTAATGTTTCCATCTTTTACTTTCGATCAAACTGTGTCTGTTATTTGTACAACTCCAGTTTAACACAGTTTGTCTTTTAATAGGAGTGTTAAGCTCATTTACACTTAATCATGGATATAGCTTGAATCTACCATCTCGCCATTTGTTTTCCATTTTCCCCAACTGCTCTTTATTCCTTTACTCTCCTTTTAAGAATTCTTCAACCAAATAAATGATATTTATGTCTTTGGTGGCTACTCTGAATACAATACATCCCCATTTCAGTCTAGTTTGAATTAATATTATACCTCCACAGCCACAACCATAATATACTCTCATTTAATCTTCTCTTATCTTTTGTGTTGTCATATATTTTATTTGACATATATTATAAACCAAACAATATAGTGTTATGATTTTTGCTTAAAACAATTATCTTTAAAATAATGTTTAAGAGGTAAAAGGTATTTTATATTTACCCACATACTTACCATTTATGGTGTTCTTCATTCTTTCCTGTACATGATTTTCAGCCCCCTTCAGCCTTAAGAACTTCCTTTAGCATTTCTTACAGTATGGGAATGTCAGTGATGAATTCTGACAGTTTTTCTTTACCAGAAAATGCTTTTATTTTTAAAAGATAATTTTGTGGGGTGGCCTGGGCAGTTAAGCATCCAACTCTTGGTTTCAGCTCAGGTCATGATCTCAGGGTTATGAGATCAAGCCCCAAGTCAGGCTCCCGGTCAGTGCAGAGTCTGCTTAAGACTCTCCCTTTCCCTCTGCCTCCCCCGCCCTCTCTCTCTCTCTTTCTAAATAAAATCTTTTTTAAAAAAGATAATTTTGCTGGATATATAATTTTGAGAGTTTTTTTCCTTTCTGCATTTTAAAGTTTTTATTTTAATTCCAGTTAGTTAACATACAGTGTTGTATTAGTTTCAGGTGTACAATATAGTAATTCAACAATTCCATACATCACCTTGTGCTCATCACAACAGGTGCATTCCTTAATCCCCATCACCTATTTAATCCATTCCCCCACCCCCTCCCCTCTGGTAACCATCAGTTTGTTCTCTATAGGTAAGAGTCTGTATTTGTTCTCTCTTTTCCCCTTTCTTGTTTATTTCTGACATTCCACATATGAGTGAAATCATATGGTATTTGTCTTTCTCTGACTGACTGATTTTGCTTAGCATGATACTCTAGCTCCATTCATGTCCATTGCAAATGGCAAGATTTCATTCTTTGTATGGCTGAATAGTATTCCATTGTATAAATATACCATTTCTTTTTTATCCACTCATCAATCAGTGGACACTTGGGCTACTTCCATATCTTGGCTATTGTAAATAATTCTGCTACAAACATAGGAGTGCATGTATCCCTTTGTTTTAGTGGTTTTTTTATTTAATTCTTTGGGGAAATACCCAGTACTGTGATTGCTGAATCACAGGGTAGTTCTATTTTTTTTTTTTTTTTTACTATGTTCAGTTAGCCACTGTATAGTACATAATTAGTCCTTGATGCAGTGTTCAGCAATTCATTAGTTAAATATAACACCCAGTGCTCATCACAGCACGTCTTTCTGCACTTTAAAGGTGTCATTCCATTGTCTTTTGTCTTGAATTATTTCTTACAAGAAGTCAATGAAAATTCATATTATCATTCCATATATAAATCTTAAGTTTTCTCTTTACCTTTGGTTTTCAGTAATTTAAGCATAGTGCACTTAGGTGCTATTTTTCACTGTATTTATTCATTTGGCATTTGCTAAACTTCCTGAATCTGTAGACTGTCACCAGATTTGGAAAATGTGGGGCTGTTTCTTTAAGCTTTTTTATGCCCCATTCTTTCTCTGGACCTCCAATTACACCTGTGTTAGACCATTTGCTATTACAAGGTACTAATGATGTGTTAAATTTTGCTATCTCTTTTCTCTCTGTATGTCACTTTGGATAACTTCTATTAATCTATCTTGAAGTTCATCGATCCTATCTTTTGCAGTGTCCAATCTGCTGAAAAGCTTAACCAATTTTTTTTAAAAAAATTTAGTATTGTATTTTTCAGTTCTAGAAATCCCATTTGATTCTTTTTAGAATTTCCACATCTCCTGAAATATCCCACCTCTGTGCAGAGTGTGGAACCCAACATGGGGCTTGATCTCAGGACGCTGACATCACAACCTGAACCAAAACCAAGAGCCAGACACTTAACCGACTGTGCCACTTAGGTGCCCCTCTGTACTTATGATTGTTTCTAATTTTTGTTTGCTCATTTGTTGTTGTTTTTTTTTATAGATTCCACATGTAAGTGAAATTATATGGTATTTGTCTTCAACTCATTTCACTTAGCATAATACCCTCTAGGTCCATCCATGTTGTCAAAAATGTCTAGATCTCATTGTTTTTTATGGCTGAGTAACTTTCCGGTGTGTATGTACGTGTGTACACAACTACACACATCTTTATCCATTCATTTATCAATGGGCACTTAGGTTGTTTCCATACCTTGCCTACTGTAAATAATGATGCAATAAACACAGAGGTACATATATCTTTTCAAATTAGTATTTTCATTTTCTTCAGGTAAATACTCATTAGTGGAATTACTAGACTGTATGGTATTTCTATTTTCAATATTTTGAGGAAACTCCATAATGTTTTCTAAAGTGGTTGTATTAATTTATATTCACAGCCAACAGTATATGACGGTTCCCTTTTCTCCACATCTTTTTTTTTTTAATTTTTTTATTGTTATGTTAATCCCCATACATTACATCATTAGTTTTAGATATAGTGTTCCATGATTCATTGTTTGTGCATAACACCCAGTGCTCCATGCAGAACGTGCCCTCCTCAATACCCATCACCAGGCTAACCCATCCTCCCACCCCCCTCCCCTCTAGAACCCTCAGTTTGTTTTTCAGAGTGCATCGTCTCTCATGGTTCTTCTCCCCCTCCGATTTCCCCCCCTTCATTCTTCCCCTCCTGCTACATTCTTCTTCTTCTTTTTTTCTTTCTTAACATATATTGCATTATTTGTTTCAGAGGTACAGATCTGAGATTCAACAGTCTTGCACAATTCACAGCGCTTACCAGAACACATACCCTCCCCAGTGTCCATCACCCAGTCACCCCATCCCTCCCACCCCACCCCCCACTCCAGCAACCCTCAGTTTGTTTCCTGAGATTAAGAATTCCTCATATCAGTGAGGTCATATGATACATGTCTTTCTCTGTTTGACTTATTTCGCTCAGCATAATACCCTCCAGTTCCATCCACGTCGTTGCAGATGGCAAGATCTCATTCCTTTTGATGGCTGCATAATATTCCATTGTATATATATACCACATCTTCTTTATCCATTCATCTGTTGATGGACATCTTGGCTCTTTCCACAGTTTGGCTATTGTGGACATTGCTGCTATCCCTTTTCTCCACATCTTTGCCAACATTTGTTATTTCTTGTCTTTTTGATAATAGCCATTCTGCAAGTGTAAGGTGGTATCTCATTGTGGTTTTGATTTGCATTTCCCTGATGACTAAAGATGTTGGGCATTTTTTTCATGTATCTGTTGGCCATCTGTATGTCTTCTTTGGAGAAATATTTATTCAGGTCCTCTGCCCATTTTTAAATCAGATTATTTGGGTTCTGAGTATTGAGTTATAGGAGTTTATATATTTTTAATATTAGCCCCTTACAGATATATCCTCTCCATATATATTCTCCCATTCAGTAGGTTGTCTTTTTGTTTTGTTGATCGTTTCCTTTGCTGTGCAAAAGCTTTTTATTTTGGTATAGTCCCAAAAGTTTCTTTTTGCTTTTGTTTCCTTTTCCTGAGAAGACACATCATAATCTATAATGTTCTGTAACAGTTGTTTTAAAGTCCTAATATACTAATTCCAATAACTGGGTCATCTAAAAGTCTGCTTACATTGACTGTTTTCTCTTGTTCATGGGTCGCATTATTCTGCTTACTTGTATGTCTCATAATTTTAGGCTGTATTCCAGATATTGTGGCTAAAATAGTAAAGAATGTCATATCATTTTGGCTTATTTCCCAGAGTTCAAGCCCTTTCCTCTATCTGCTCATCCAGAATCCTCCTTGAGTTGAACTGGAGCTGGGTCACAGCTAAAATTAAATTTCACTTGGGGCGCCTGGGTGGCTCAGTTGGTTAAGCGACTGCCTTCGGCTCAGGTCATGATCCTGGAGTCCCGGGATTGAGTCCCGCATCGGGCTCCCTGCTCGGCGGGGAGTCTGCTTCTCCCTCTGACCCTCCTCCCTCTCATGCTCTCTGTCTCTCATTCTCTCTCTCTCAAATAAATAAATAAAATCTTTAAAAAAAAAAAAATTTCACTTGTGTCTGGCTCATCTCCCACTTCCTGAGCCATACATAACATTAAAAATATCTTGTCAGTTTATGATCTAGAAGCAGTTTCAGATAGCTCTGGTTTGCCTTTGGATTTAAGTCTGGCAAGTATTCTGAATCCCATCATTGCAAGAATGATGGCCTAGACAATTGCTCTCTGCTTATAAGCCTTTCCTCCATCGCTGTCTTCTTGGCAAAACTTGGTAGGACCAGGGAGGAGTGGAGAGGAACTAATGAGAAAGAACTGCTAGACCAAATTATTTGTCCTTGCATTTGAGTCTCCAAAGCATGGCTGATTTAGCCTGTGTCTAAAGCAGGCCCATCTGTACCATGACCAGGCATCCACCACCAGGTATAGTGGTGGATAGCCCTTTATAGGGCTTGTCTCTCTGAGAAATTCAGTTCATTCAGGCCTCCTCTTGTCCACTGCTCTTTGCTTGCCCTACAGAAAGTATGACTTTTAAATTTTGTCCATAATTTTTCTTGTGATTACCATAAAAGTCTTTCATGTCCTTCCTAAACAAAAGCAGAAGTCTCTATAATAATGTTTTTTAATCTTAAGGCCTATCTTACATTAATATTTCTAAAGTCGAAGTTAATCAACTCCCAAAAACTTAAATCACTTTAACTCTGATCACCATCTTCCCATCATCCAAATGAAACCATTAACAATTGTTCTTGAATTGTTCATGAAATCTTCCATGTTAGTTATTATCCATATCATCAATATTTTCTTTCTTTTTCTAAAGTCAATACTAAATAATATTTACCCACATGGTTACATTTGGTTTGCCAGTTTGTTTCTCACACATTCTTTCTGAGATCAAACTTATTAGATTTTATCCTTTAACAGTTCATTCAGATAGGTGAGTTCTAAAAGTTGGAACGTTTTAACTGTGATTTTAAAAACTGAGGTAAATTTCACATAACAAAACCATTAAAGTATACAATTCAGTGACATTTAGTTCATGCACAATGTTGTACAACCACCACCTCCATCTAGTTTCAAAATATTTTCATTACCCCAGAAGAAAACACCATGCCATTAAGCAGCCATTCTCTATTCCCCACTTCCTCTTAGCCCCTGGCAACCACTGACCCACTTTCTGTCTCTGTGGATTTATCTATTCTGAATACTTCATATAAGTGGAATCATACAATATGTGACTTTTGGGTGTGGCTTCATTTCTTAGCAAAATGTTTTTGAAGGTTATCCACACTGCAGCATGTATCAGTACTTCCTTCTTTTTTATGGTTGAATAATACCCTATTGTATGTATATACCACAATTTGTTTATTCATTCATTATTGATGGACATTTGGGTTGTTTCCACATTTTGGCTATTACAATGACACTATATTTGTGTACAAGTATTTGAATTTTTGATTCTTTTGGGTATATATCTAGGAGTAGGATTTCTGGGTCATGCGGTAATTCTAACTTTTTGAAGAACTGCTAAAAACTGTTCTCCACAGTGGCTACACTATTTTATGAAAAAGGTTTTTCATTTTAGAATGATTATTTAGGTAAAGAATTTTAGGTTTACATTTCCACTGGCACATAGAAAATATTTTTCTACTCTTTGCTTCTATTGTTCCTGATGAGAGATCTATTGTAAATTTAATTGTTAATTCTTTTAGGTAATTTTATTCTCTGAAGTTCTGCTGTTTCATTGTGCCTACGTACAAACTTAACTTTATTGATCCTGTTCAGGACCCACTGTGCTACTTAAGTTTGAGGATTTATATCTTTATTCCATTCTGAAACATTTTCAATACTATTGCTGCAAATATTACCTCTTCTACATTTTCTCTATATTCTTTGTCTATAATTTCCTTTACACGCATGTTGAATCATCTAATCCCACCTTTTGGGTTTCTTAGCCTTTTCTATATTTTTATTTCTTTGCTGAACTATGTTAAATCCCATCTCTATTTTCCAGTTTCCTAATTCCATTTTTAGCTTGTCTAATAACTGTTTAATCCATTTACTCTACCTTATACTGGATCATTTCCTTAGGTAACTTGTAATATTTTATCATGACCTCATTTTCATCTGATTATTGATGTGTGGAAAGCTCATGCATCTTGGTTTGTGAAATGTCCCTATGAAATTGTTTAACATTTGATTCTGCCAAGTTCTCCAAAGGTTTCATATTTCCAGCATCAATTTTACATTAATCTCTAAGCTTGGAATTTGAATCATCCACACAGGAAATTAGATTTCCCAAGAAAGACCTTTTCCCCCCAGAGCCCTAAGCAGAAGCAAGGTCTTTTGTTTGTTTATTTAAGTCCCATCTTACATGGCGGAGGGAACCTTTCCAGAGTCTCTGCATTATGTAGTGGTCACAAATTTGATTCCTCTCCATGTACATGTGAGGCCTCTCATCTCCTTTCCCTGGTGGCATTAAAATCCACGCCACTAGTTATTATAGACAGTCTGGTAGCTGATTTGCTAACCATTGCCAGTTATCAGTACACTAAGATTATTTCTTTCTTGAACTATGTATTTGCTTTTTTGTTCTATTATAACCATGGTTTCTCCTGTGTTTTCATACTAGCTCAATTATAAGGTTACAGGATGTTCCTTTGCTTTGATAACAATTAACAGCATGGTATACAGAATGTTCTAGGAGTAGAATGTCAGCTACCCTTCACCTCCGTTACTACAGCAAAGAAAACTAGGTACATGAGCTAGTGGATTTTTGATAAGACACATGACCTGTAGTGTTGAATAACCCGTTAAACTGGAATTTTGTGCTCTACCAAAAAGAATAAAAATTACATGCCTTATCTTTTAGTTAGATATATGGAGATCTGTGAGGATTTTTAGTCTGTTTGTTTTATAGATTATAAGACTAACACATCCTGGAAACAATTTTTGTTGAGTGAAGAACATTTAGCTATAAAGGAAGAACATGAGATTTGAAGTTAAAAGCCTTGAAGTCTCAGATCCACACAGACCTTTTAAATTCCAAATATCATGTTTTTAAACAACTGTGTAATCTTAAATCACTCAACCTTTGAGCCTAAGATTTTTGATTAAAACTGTTCCTTTTACTTGAAAAGATTTTGAGTGTCAAGTGATTATTATGAAATTGCTACAATGTAATCAGAAAACATTCCTTTTTAACCCAAAATAATAATCATTAGTAAACCTTAGACTGAATCAACAGAGGCAGAACGTTAAGGCCTTTAGGAAAGTGTGGGGAACTTTAAATGAATGTCAGTTGTTCTGCTAAGAATTGCTGTGGGTTAAGAGTGGTAGTAACACCCAGAATATGACTTTCGGCATTTCTATATTTATATACTTCCTTCATATCCTTAGAACAGCTAGGATAACAAATAACAAAAAGTGATGCCAGGCCCTCCCTACATTCTTCAAAGAACTACCTACTTAGAATAATGCCTCCAAAGATGAAAATATGGGCTTCGTTTTTTGGTGCAAATGAATAGTCTTTAAAATGTGGATACAGAAGACAAAATTTTTTCTAAAGACCACTAAGCCTATTCTCATATACTAAGGTAGATCAGTAAAAAGAAAACAATTATGCTCGTTTAGTAAATTAAATTTGAGGTTTCAGAGCATTGGTTTAGTGATGTTATCTAAAAGAGGAAAAAAAACCCAAAACCCTAAAAGAGTTAACCACTTCAGGAATGTTTCTGAAAGCACAGACACTATTTATACTTTTTATCTCAGTGTGTGAGAGCTGAGGCATGTTAACAGATTTATCTTTTTCTTTATTCATCTTTTTTATTGTGTCACTTACTAAAGCTATTAAGCTTTTTAATTTAAAATATAATAAAGAAAAGACTACAGAAAGAAAATGACTCCACAATAGCAAAACTAGCTTCACATGAATCTAGTCTCTTTTTGGTTTTGACCCTCCATATTTTTTTTTCTTTTTTAAAAATATTTTTATTTATTTATTTGACACAGAGAGAGACAGAAGAGAGGGAACACAAGCAAGGGGAGTGGGAGAGGGAGAAGCTGGCTTCCTGCTGAGCAAGGAGCCTGACATGGGGCTCGATCCCAGGACCCTGGGATCATGACCTGAACCGAAGGCAGACATTTAACGACTGAGCCACCCAGGCGCCCCTTGACCCTCCATATTTTAAAGGGAAGTTAAAACTAAGTTATTAAAGAGGCTCCTGGGTGGCTCAGTCATTAAGTGTCTGCCTTCAGCTCAGGGCTCGATCCCAGGGTCCTGGGATCGAGCCCCGCCATCAAGCCCCGCATCGGGCTCCCTGCTCGGCCGGGAGCCTGCTTCTCCCTCTCCCACTCCCCCTGCTTGTGTTCCCTCTCACAGCTCTCTGTGTCAAATAAATAAATAAAATCTTTTTTAAAAAACTAAGTTATTAAAATTTGCAATCATTACATTTTCTAATAAAGAACAGATACTTTTTGGTTAATTTCCAATTATTCAATTACTATCTTATGAATAAAGTAGCTTTATGAATAAAGATTTCATCATAAATATTGAGCACTAAATAGTAGCTAAAACACATCACAAAAAGAAGTTAGTCAGCTTCTGACTAAAGCTATTTAAAAGACTTTTTTTAATTTTAATTTTTTTAAAGAATTTATTTATTTTTTGAGAGAGAGCAAGCGAGTACAAGCAGGGGGAGTGGCAGAGGGAGAGGGAGAAACAAGCTCCCCGCTGAGCAGGGAGCCCGATGTGGGGCTTGATCCCAGGACCCTGGGATCATAACCTGAGCTGAAGGCAGACGCTTAACCAACTGAGCCACCCAGGCACCCTTTAATTTTAATTTTTAAGAGTTTTATTAAGTTCTTAATTCCAGTATAGTTAACAGTGTTATAAGTGTTTCCGGTGTACAATATAGCGAGTCAACAATTCTATACATTACTCAGTGCTCACCAGGGTAAGTGTACTATTTAATCCCCATCACCTATCTCACTGATTCCCCCCACCCTAAAAGACATTTTAATGAGAAGAGTGTAATCAAAGATCAGTGACTTCATGCAAATGCAAGAGGCTTAAACAATGATGAATCTACTTCTGCCATAATGCTAGTGATCTTAAAGAATCCATAATTGAGTTTCTGGAAAAAATATTTGACTTTTAAAATATAAGTCAAGTGAATGATGGAAAAGGTGAAATTTTCCAAGGTTAGATCATTGCACCATGGAACTGGGGAAGGGAGATTTGCAAAGTCAACATTGGAAAGGAAATCCAGGTAGAATATATTATTTTTTTTTAAGATTTTATTTATTTATTTGACAGAGAGAGACACAGCGAGAGAGGGAACACAAGCAGGAGGAGTGGGAGAGGGAGAAGCAGGCGTCCTGCTGAGCAGGGAGCCCCATGCAGGGCTTGATCCCAGGACCCTGGGATCATGACCTGAGCCGAAGGCAGACACTTAATGACTGAGCCACCCAGGTGCCCCCAGGTAGAATATATTATTAAGATTGAATCAAAATACAATAAAGGATGAAAAAAAATAACTCTGAATTTTAATAAAAGTAATTTGAGAAATTAACAGTGCGCTTAGTAAGTGGTGATTCAAAAGGTTGGAACACAACAAACGGGAACAGTTCTGAATGAGAAGTGGGAAACAAAATATTTATAAAGATTAGAGATAACTAACCCTAAAAGACAGCCAAGGGAAGATGCAGTAACAAGGTGGTTAGGCACATTAGTAAAAATCTAATCAGGAGACAAATCAAGAAAAGACTAAAATGTAGCATACCTTCATATCTTTCAAACTTATCACAAATCTTTTTATTAGGAATATTTTGATACATACAAAAGAATATATGACTTTGTAGTCCCTAATAGTAAGAGTGTATGAATCACTACTGAAACTTAAAAACTAGATCATTACCAGTATCACAGCATCTACTTTGTGTTCCTCCCTTATTTCCGTTCTCTACCTCTCAACCAGTATGTTCATGATTTCTGTTTTTTGCTCCCTTCAGGATTTTACTACAATGTATACATTCCTAAAATGTGGCTTTTGATTTTGAATCTTAAAAAAATAGTACATGCTGTATAGTCTTTTGAAACTAGCTTTTTTCCCACTAGCATCATAACACTAAGATTTATCCATGCCATTTTGTGAGATTTTAGTCCATTTCATTATATGTTTATACTTCACATTATACATATCACATTATATTTATCATCTACATTAATAACATTCCATATTCCAGTGAATATTTGGTTGTTTCCAGTATTTTTACTATGATGAATAGTGCTGCTATGAACATTTTTTTAAAGATTTTTATTTATTTGAGAGAGAGAGAGAGGGAGAGAGCACGAGCTGGGGAGGAGGAGAGACAGAAGGGGGAAGGAAACGGATGAGCAGACTCCACGCTGAGCATGGAGTCTGATGTGAGGCTTGATCTCATGACCCTGAGATCATGACCTGAGCCAAAATCAAGAGTTGGACGCCCAACCGACTGAGCCACCCAGGCACTCCTGAACATTTTTATACATGTCACCTGGTTTACATTTGCAAGAGCTTCCTTAGGGTATATTCAAAAGCTGCAATGCGGGGTCAATCCCAATGTTCAATTTTCATTTCCTAGCTTCCCTTGCAGGTACAAGTAGCCACATAACTAAGAGCTCGCCACAGGAAGGGGGCTAGCTGGAGGGAAGCCATGGTTGAAAACAGTAGAGCTTCCTTCCAAGAAGTCTTTAATAACTGCAGAGAGCAGGGCTTCCTTGATGACTCCATACACCATTCCCAACTTTATTACATGAACAGTAAGTAAACTTCTGTTGTGTTTTAGACATTAGATGATTATTAAATACATATGCCACATTAGCCTACTCTACACTAGTAAAGAAAGGGACACCTTGGAGTAGGGTGCTTCTAGAACAAGAATCTAAAATATGTGACATCTGCGTAGCGGCCGACAGCACAGGAAACACAGCTGGCAACTATGTGACACCATTGCCTGTGGTAATGTGGAGGGCAGACATGGTACGGAGATCTAACCTAGAGAAGAGGTTAGGAGGTGCCAAAAGATTAGTGACTAATGGCTTATCATTGCTGTATTTAGCAAGGCATTACAACAAAGAAAGTACTCAGGAGAAAACTAGTTGGCTTGCAAGCAGAAATAAAAGGGGAGAGAACACAGAAACTGAAGGCCTTAGACTGTTGAAAAAGCCAATTATGTCTAAATACTACTTTCCAAAACTTAAAAGTATCTTGAGCTAAAGGAGATTGCTTGAAATTCTCTGTTAAATAGATTAACTAAGGCCTGTAGCAAAGACTAAAGTCGCTCCCTTTCTTTCCAAGCCTATTATTGTTGCAGATGTCTCTGGAGAAATACCACTGAGAAAGAGAGGCACAGAGGCAAAAAGTAAAATACAGGAGTCCTGAGGCTGCAGTCTAGGAAATAACTGTGGGTGGGGTTACAGGCAGAGGGAACTAACTAGAATCAAACAAATCAGAAGACTAGTGAGTTATTAAATTGTCAAAGAATTCATCCCAAATTTTGGCCTAAAATAAACCACTTATAAACTAATCCTCAGGTCTCCAAAACTGCACAGGTAAGAAATGACTATGAAATAGGAAGAAACCCCAAGACAGGAAAATTCCCTAACATCCACTTCAGGTTAGTTATGAAAGATAATGGGCAAGGAAGAACCTTCCAGAGGTTGGAGTTAAGGGTCACCAAAAACCAGTGGGAAGAGAGTTCTTCACAGAAAACAGAGTAGGAACTTCCCCTACTGAAGGCACAAGGGCGCCGGCGTCCTTAAAGCTGGCCTAACAGAATCTCATCATTGCTATAGAACAGTAACTACTGTGTGTCTTACAATCTTCCCCTCCCCAAATTTTGTTTATTGCTATCACCCTGTCCCTGATCCGAGTAAGGAGAGGGGCAGTAGTTGGGGAAAGGTAACAAAATCCTGAAGCACCACATGGAGATACGATGGAGAGGACTGCATATCAGCCAGAGATCCTAGACTTGGAGCTGGATGCAGTGAATGGATGGGATTTGGTTTATCTCTTGGGGAAGAGGTGTGTTCTCTGTGGAAATAAGGGTCACCAATATGGTAATCTGGTTACCAGAAAGGCAGACTATGGCATAAGTGGCTAGCTGCTCACCAAATTTCATGTTTTTCTCTTTTCCTGGGCATACATGTCTAACTGTGTGCCCAGGAAGAATAGAGCTCTATGGATTCTGGAGAGCAGCTAGCTGCCTCTACTTCTTTTGCAGCAGTCAGGTGGGGCTGTGTGGTTGAATTATTATCGAGTAAATGTGAGAACATGATATGTGCCACTTGCATACAGGAATCTCCCAGCAGTCCTCAAAGTATGCTCCAGAGACCCATGACAACCATCTGAGACTCCTTTAGGGATTCAACAGGTCAAAACTATTCTCAATACAAAGACGTCAATTACCTTTTCTATATTAACACTTCCACTGATGGTGCAAAAGAAATGGTGAGTAAAACTGCTGGTTCCTTAGCACAAATAAAAGCAGTGGGACAAAACTGTACTTAGAGTCATTTTAGCCTTCAATGCCATGCCCTCAGTGTTTAAAACCAATAATAATAATAATAATAATAATAATAATAAAACCCCAAAAGTTTCACTTAAGAATGTCCTAGACAAAGCAGAAACAAATTATTGATTTTATTGAATCTTGACTTTTGAACAAACATCTTTTTAATTTCTGTGTGACAAAATGGTAAGTACACATAAAAGGTTTCAAATGGTTTTTGGTCCCAATCACTGAGCTCCCTCACTGCACGACGCTCTATCCCACCACTGTCCGGCTGCTGCCTTCTCCCACAGAGGAAAAGGAATCACATTATACGTTCGCTCTCAAGAACCTCCACTCTTTCTACCCCTTTGCTGATGCAAGTAAGGGTGATGATCTCCTTCCTGCTGGCACTGAGGATTCCATCCATATAAGAATTCAACAGAGAAATGGGAGGAAAACCCTTACTACTGTCCAAGGGATCAAGAATGATTACAATAAAAAGAAGCTAGAGAAGGTGTTTAAGAAGAAATTTGCCTGCAATGGTACTGTAATTGAGCACTCAAAATATGAAGAAGTAATTCAGCTAAAGGGTCACTAGCACAAGAACATATGCCAGTTCCCCATAGAGCCTGGACTGACAGGACAACCAGCTGAAGGTTCATGGGTTTTAAGTGCTTTTGGCTCACTGAAGCTTAAGTGAGGATTTCCTTGCAGTGATAGAATTTCCCTTCTGTCCCTTGTCACAAGTTTAAAAATCTCACAGCTTGTATAATGAAACCATTTGGGGTCTACTTTTAACTTGGACTAGTGTAACTCGTTCATGCAATAAACTGAAAAGAGTCAAAAGAAAAAGTTTCAAATGATTGTCTTAGGGAAAAACCAATTGTTTGAGTTATGAGCTAAACTAGCCACTTTTTTTTTTTTAAAGATTTTATTTATTTGGCAGAGAGAGACACAGCAAGAGAGGGAACACAAGCAGGGGGAGCGGGAGAGGGAGAAGCAGGCTTCCCGCGGAGCAGGGAGCCCGATGCAGGGCTCGATCCCAGGACCCTGGGATCATGACCTGAGCCAAAGGCAGACGCTTAATGACTGAGTCACCCAGGTGCCCCAAAACTAGCCACTTTTTTTTAACTAGTCATTTTTTTAATGAAACATTTTAACATGAAATAACAACTGACATACTACAATAGCCAAACTATGGAAAGAGCCTAGATGTCCATCAACAGATGAATAGATAAAGAAGATGTGGTATATATATACAAGGGAATATTATGCAGCCATCAAAAAAAATGAAATCTTTCCATTTGCAACAACATGGATGGAACTAGAGGGTATTATGTTAAGCAAAATAAGTCAATCAGAGAAAGACAAATATCATATGATCTCACTGATATGAGGAATTTGAGACAAGACAGAGGATCACAGGGAAGGGAGGGAAAAATGAAACAAGATGAAACCAGAGAGGGAGACAAACCATAAGAGATTCTTAATCTCAGGAAACAAACTGAGGGATGCTGGGATGGAGGGGGGTGGGAGGGATAGGGTGGCTGGGTGATGGACATTGGGGAGGGTATGTGCTATGGTGAGTGCTGTGAATTGTGTAAGACTGATGAATCACAGACCTGTACCCCTGAAACAAATAGTACATTATATGTTAATAAAAAAATTAAAAGAACTACTGACATAAATTGTGGTAATTCAGACTAAAGTACATAACAGACATTTTCTAAAAAATGAAGTGAGCCTGCCACTTCAAGGAAAATTGTGCCAATGATAAAATTCAAGTTTTTGAGTAAAAATTAGAATTTTGGAAAACTTGTACTGGCTACCATGAATTGTCAATGTCCCAAATCTTTTTTTTAATAAAGACTGTATTTACTTATTTATTGAGAAAGAGAGAGAGTATGCATGTGAGCAAGTGAGTGAACCAGGGTCGGGGGGGGGAGCACAGGCAAAGGGTGAGGGAGCCAGAGAATCTCAAGCAGACTCCACACTGAGTGCAGAACTGATGTGGGGCTCAATCTCATGACCCTGAGACAGGATCTGAGCCAAAATCGAGAGTGCGATGCTCAACCAATTGAGCCACACAGGTGCCCCGTCAGTGTCCCAAATCTTGATATTTTCCAAATGATAATTTCATGATGTTTCAAAATCCAGTTTGAATAAGGAAAAGATCTTTCCAAAGTACAAAGACAAATGGAATTGAACTTAGTAAAGTACAAAGGGTTGATTGCCATGGTTTTAAAATTCCAGTTTGCAACTAATCTTTAAGAAACTGCCACCTGTCAAGTTTAGATAACACATCAAAATATCCATAATTAGATGACTCGGCATTAAAGTAATCTTCCCTTTTCCAACTACATATACAAAGCTTTATGGCAGAAGCAAATGAAATAAAAGATTTAGGATAATCAGGAAAAGAAAATGTAAACACAGAAGTTTATATCCAGCAAAACTGGTTTTCAAGTATAAAGGGTACAAACTGGTATCAACGTACAAGACCTTAGAGAATACTGTTCCCATGAACCCTTCCTGAAGAATGAATCTTCTGGAGAACAAGCACCAGACAACAAAATGACTACACAGACACTAAATAAAGACTGGTGATGAGCATTAAATAAGCTCAATGAAAGTTAAAAGAGAGAGGATATATGATGGCTATATATTTGATAGTGCAGATTTAGTACAACCATTTAAAAGCAGAGGTGAGGAGTAAGAGAACATATGCAAAAAAATGTCATTGTTTTCAGTAATTATATTGGTAAAAACTATATTGGTGTTGTTATTCTGAGGCTATGGTGTCTGTGATGTAGATAAAGCAAATAAGCAAATACAGGATATTCTAATTCTATAATCCCCTGTGTCAGAACCAGGACTATTAGTGTGGAAGAAAGATGTAGACGTTTTGACTGATGAAGTAATAACAGAGTCCTGAATTTGCAGCAGATATATCAGTATGAAATCATGAGTTTCTCATCTCTCTCTATATGTTCACTATACTGAAAAGGTCTAGAAATACCTCTAGCAACAAGACTGTAGTCCTGAAATACCCTTTCCCACAAAAAGAAACGAACACTTCTTGAAAAAATGGCTGATTCCAGGTCTGGAGCAGGTATCATATGAGATGAGCCTCATACATCTGTATATTTGTCAGGAAGGAAACTATCAAAACTACTAGGGTCATGTAAAAGGACTCAGGAGTCAGAGATAAGACCTTTTGAATTTCAATAAAAGTAATAATAGCAATGAATTGAAAATCATTAAATAGGTTTAAATTCATAAACTTATAATACTTGTAAAAAATCTAAGTCCCGTTCAGAAGATAAGAAACCAACTAATTTTTATTTTTAAGTAGTTTCAGACTTACAGAAAAGTTGCAAAAATAGGACAAGGAATTCTTGTGCACTTTTCACCCAGATTTCCCAAGTGCTAACAATATACTGCATTTGCATTTTTCTTTATATATATATATATATATATATATATATATATATATATATATGTTACATTAATTAAACAGGGAGGCTATTAGACTGAGGTGGCTCTAATGTTGTGGTAGCCTACCTAAGCAACCAAAAACTAAGCCTTTAAATGCCCCAAAATTATAAAATCAGAACACTAAGGACAACCAATCATAAAGAGCAAACGAGGCTTTAAGATAACAGCCAATCAGATAACTTCCTTTCTTTGCTTTCCCACCTTCTCTATAGAAGACTTTCCCCTGGCTCTGACTGGTAGAGCACTCCCAACCACCCCTGCTTTGGCCCTGCCCCAAACTGATTCTTGCTCAAAAAACTCTTACAATTTTTAATATACCTCAGCCTATCTTTTAACAAATATCATATACACACATATATGTCATTGTCTCTGAAATATCTGAGAGCAAGCTGCAGACATGATGTTCACTGACCTCTAAATACTCAAGTATCTCCTAAAAACAAGGACGTTCTTTTTCAAAGACACAGTACAATGATCAAAAAAAGGACAGTAATACAGTACTATTATTTAATCTATAGAACTTATAAAAATGTGCCAATTGTGCCATTAATGGCCCTTAAAACAAAAGAAAAACATTTTTTTCTGGCCCAGGACCACATATTGCAGTTAGTTGTCTTGTCTCTTTAGTCTCTTTGATTCTGGAACACTTGGCCTTTCTTTATTCTTTCTTGACTTTAATACTTTCGAAGCATATAGCCCAGTTACTTTGTTGGATCTCCCTCTGCGTGTATCCGCTGTTTCCTCATGATTAGATTCAAGTTACTAATTTGTCAGGAATGCCACAGAAATAATATTGTGGTCTTCTTGGTCATCACATCAGGAGACACAAGGTGTCCATTTGTCCTATTATTGGTGATGTTAACTGTGATCATTTAATTAAGATGATGTCTGCCAGACTGCCTCATTATAAAGTTACTATTTTTCCCTTTGTAATTAATATAGATTACTGTGGGAGATTACTTGAAACTATGCAAATGTTTTTTTCCCCAAATGTCATACCTTCACATATCTCACTTTCAAAAACTGATAAATAAACAGAAAGAATCAGGCATTTAACCTTTTTTATGTAAACTGTAACACTTTATAATCAAATAGGAATGAAGAGAAATAGCTCTTTATATAAGTATTCTAACTAATAAATGAAAAAAGAATCAGAATATCAATTTGCAGCCCCAATAAGTTAATGATCTAAACAATAAGCATCAATAGATGCTAGCATCCCCCACACACAAAAAAAGAAAACCAGACATTTTGTGACTCCTGATGAAAGAACACCACATTAAATCTTACCAAAGGACAGAACCTGAATCTGATCAAGCCTTTTGATCCAGGTATCAATTTCCAAGAAATATACATGATAACGGAAACATGCTGAAATTGTACCATGAGGATGGAATTAGCAAAACCCAGACTGTTGGAACTTCTGCAAGGCAAATTCTTTAAAAGTATATGTATGGAACAGAAAGAGATGAACAGGGGACCTGCTGATTATCAGAGACTTAAAAAGATTTGTAAATTTTCAGTGGGCAAGACAAAACTGTAATGTTTAGGGATGCACATCTGGGTGATAAATCTAAAAAATGAAATACAGTGATAACTATAAAAGTCAAGATAGTGGTTACTTCTGGAGAAGGGAGAAACAGTTGTGATTTGGATGGGGTATGATATGGAGGTTCCTGAAAAAAATTAAAAAAAGAACTACCATATGATTCTGCAATTCCAATTCTGGGCATATAACCAAAGAAATGAAAACAGGATACTGAAGAGATATACGCACTCCCATGTTTCCTGCAGCATTATTTACAATAGCCAAGATATGGAAACAACCTGAATCCATCAACAGATGGATGGATAAAGAAAATGTAGTGAGTCTGTGTGTGTGTGTGTGTGTTGTGTGTGAGCGCCTATACTAGTCACCCATAGGAAAGAAGGAAATCCTGAGGAAAGATGGCGGAGGAGTAGGGGACCCTATTCCAACTGGTCCCCAGAATTGAACTGGATATCTACCAGACCACTCTGAGCACCCATGAAACCAGTCTGAGATGTAAGAAGATCTGGATCTCTACAAACAGAGTATCACAGGCGGTTGGTTTCAAGGCACGAAGCGGGGAGCCCTGATTCCGCGGGCACATATCGGAGGATAAACGGCAGCAGGAGGGAGCCTGGCCGTGGGGATCCTACACCGCCGGTGAGTGACAGCCTCGCGCGCTGGGTACCAGGCACAGACTCACAGACCGGTGGCGGCAGGGAAAGGACTTTAGGGCAGCCCCCGGGGCGGAAACCCGGAGCGGTGGGGTCACGCGTGCGATCTGGGGGCAGCTGGCGGTTCTAGAAGCACAAAGGGCAGAGACGTGCTCCGACTTGGAGGCAGGACTGGGGGCGCTGCGGAAGGGCGCACAACCCAGGCCGCTGCAGTTTACAGCAGCACAGAAAGAAACGGAGACAGTGTGGCCTGGAGAGCTCACTGAAGAACAGACTGCGGTCTCTCTGCTCTGAGGCAGAGGGTTGGAAATGGTCTCTTCTACTCTGACTCGCGGAAGAGATGCGGAAAGCCGCCAGGGAAAGCCGCCAGAGAACAAAAGCCCCAAAAACTGATTCCCGCTGAGCCCATCCCCCGCCACAGGGGCACAGGGCAACTCCGCCCAAACAGGCTTGCCTGAGTAACAGCGCAGCAGGCCCTTCCCCCAGAAGACAGGCTGGGAAAACAAGAGGCCAGCAACCCTAAGGTCCCAAGAAAACAGGTGCATCTTGCTTGGGTTCTGGTCAATAATTTGGACTCTATACATTCCCTCAAACACCCATCAACAGAATGACTAGGAGGAGGAGCCCCCAAAATAGAAAAGACTCAGAGATTATGACTTATGCTGCAGATTTACAAATGGATGCAGATGTAACCAAGATGTTGGAGATGGAAGTCAGGCTAGCAATTGTGAAGACAATGGCTAGAATGGAGAAATCAATTAATGGCAACATAGAGTCTTTAAGGGCAGAAATGAAAGCTGAATTGGCAGAACTTAAAAATGCTATTAATGAGATCCAATCCAATCTAGATAATCTAACAGCTAGGGTAACTGAGGCAGAAGTGCGAATAAGCGACCCGGAAGACAATATAATAGATAAAAAGGGAAAAGAGGAGGCCAGGGAAAAACAACTCAGAATCCATGAAAATAGAATCAAAGAAATAAGTGACACCATGAGGCGTCCCAATGTCAGAATACTTGGAATCCCAGAGGGAGTGGAGAGAGAGAGAGGACTAGAAGATGTATTTGAGCAAATCGTAGCTGAGAACTTCCCTAATCTGGGGAATGAAACAAACGTTAGAGTCCTAGAGGCAGAGAGGACCCCTCCTAAGATCAAGGAAAACAGGCCAACACCCCGGCATGTAATAGTAAAACTTGCAAATCTTAGAACCAAGGAAACCATCTTAAGGGCAGTTAGGGGGAAGAGATTCCTTACGTACAGAGGGAGGAACATCAGAATAACGTCAGACCTAACCACAGAGACCTGGCAAGCCAGAAAGGCCTGGCAAGACATATTCAGGGTACTAAATGAGAAGAACATGCAGCCAAGAATACTTTACCCGGCAAGGCTTTCATTTAGAATGGATGGAGAGATGCAGAGCTTCCACGACCGGCAGAAACTGAAAGAGTATGTGACCACTAAGCCCGCCCTGCAAGAAATATTAAGGGGGGGGTTCTATAAAAGGAGAAAGACCCCAAGAGTGATCTACAACAGAAATTTACAGGGACAATCTATAAAAACAACGTCTTCACAGGCAACATGTTGACAATTAATTCATATCTTTCAATAATCACTCTCAACGTGAATGGCCTAAATGCTCCCATAAAACGGCACAGGGTTGCAGACTGGATAAAAAGACAGAACCCATCCATATGCTGTCTACAAGAGACTCATTTTGAACATAAAGATACATCCAGACTGAAAGTGAAGGGATGGAGATCCATCTTCCATGCCAGCGGACCTCAAAAGAAAGCTGGGGTAACAATTCTTATATCAGACAAATTAGATTTTAAACTTAAGTCTGTAATTAGAGACACAGAAGGACACTATATCATTCTTAAAGGGTCTATCCAACAAGAAGATCTAACAATTGTAAATATCTATGCCCCCAACATGAGAGCAGCCATCTACATAAGCCAACTGTTAACCAAAATAAAGAGTCATATTGATAACAATACGTTAATTGTAGGAGGCCTCAATACTCCACTCTCAGCAATGGACAGATCATCTAAGCAGAAAATCAACAAGGAAACAAGAGCTTTGAATGATACACTGGATCAGATGGACCTCATAGATATTTACAGAACACTCCACCCTAAAACAACAGAATACTCATTCTTCTCAACCACACACGGAACTTTCTCCAGAATAGACCACATACTGGGTCACAAATCAGGTCTCAACCGATACCAAAAGACTGAGATTATTCCCTGCATATTCTCAGACCACAATGCTTTAAAACTGGAACTCAATCACAAGAAAAAATTAGGCAGAAATTCAAACACTTGGAAGCTAAAGACCACTCTGCTCAAGAATGGTTGGGTCAACCAGGAAATCAAAGAAGAACTTAAACAATTCATGGAAATCAATGAGAACAAAAACACATCGGTCCAAAACCTATGGGATACTGCAAAGGCAGTCCTAAGGGGGAAATACATAGCCATCCAAGCCTCACTCAAAAAAACAGAAAAATCCCGAATTCACCAACTAACTCTACACCTTAAAGAACTAGAGAAAAAGCAACAAATGATGCCTAAGCCACGCATTAGAAGAGAAATAATTAAAATTAAAGCAGAGATCAATGAATTAGAAACCAGAAACATAGTAGATCAGATCAACGAAACCAGAAGTTGGTTCTTTGAAAGAATTAATAAGATTGATAAACCACTGGCCAGACTTATCCAAAAGAAAAAAGAAAGGACCCAAATTAATAAAATTATGAATGAAAGGGGAGAGATCACAACTAACACCAAGGAAATAGAAACAATTATTAGAAATTATTATCAACAACTATATGCCAATAAACTGAGCAATCTGGATGAAATGGAGGCCTTCCTGGAAACCTATAAGCTGCCAAGACTGAAACAGGAAGAAATTGACAACCTGAATAGGCCAATAACCAGCAACGAGATTGAAGCAGTGATCACAAACCTCCCAAAAAACAAGAGTCCAGGGCCTGATGGATTCCCTGGGGAATTCTACCAAACATTCAAAGAAGAAATAATACCTATTCTCCTGAAGCTGTTTCAAAAAATAGAAACAGAAGAAAAACTTCCAAACTCATTCTATGAGGCCAGCATTACCTTAATCCCCAAACCAGGCAAAGACCCCATCAAAAAGGAGAATTTCAGACCGATATCCCTGATGAATATGGATTCCAAAATCCTCAACAAAATCCTAGCTAATAGGATCCAACAATACATTAAAAGGATCATCCACCATGACCAAGTGGGATTTATCCCCGGGATGCAAGGGTGGTTCAACATCCGCAAATCAATCAATGTGATAGAACACATCAATAAGAGGAGGGAGAAGAACCATATGGTCCTCTCAATTGATGCAGAAAAAGCATTTGATAAAATACAACATCCTTTCCTGATTAAAACTCTTCAGATTATAGGGATAGAGGGAACATTCCTCAAGTTCATAAAACCCATCTATGAAAAACCCACAGTGAATATCATCCTCAATGGGGAAAAGCTGAGAGCCTTTCCCTTAAGATCAGGAACACGTCAAGGATGCCCACTCTCGCCACTACTGTTCAACATAGTACTAGAAGTCCTAGCAACAGCAATCCGACAACAAAAAGAAATAAAAGGGGGGCGCCTGGGTGGCTCAGTTATTAAGCGTCTGCCTTCGGCTCGGGTCATGATCCCAGGGTCCTGGGATCGAGCCCTACATCGGGCTCCCCACTCTGCGGGAAGCCTGCTTTTCCCCCTCCCACTCCCCCTGCTTGTGTTCCCTCTCTAGCTGTGTCTCTCTCTGTCAAATAAATAAATAAAATCTTCAAAAAAAAATGAAATAAAAGGTATTCAAATAGGCAAAGAAGAAGTCAAACTCTCTCTTTTCGCAGACAACATGATACGTTATGTGGAAAACCCAAAAGACTCTACCCCCAAATTACTAGAACTCATAGAGCAATTCAGTAATGTGGCAGGATACAAAATCAATGCACAGAAATCAGTTGCTTTCTTATATACTAACAACGCAACTGTAGAAAGAGAAATTAGAGAGACGATTCCATTTACAATAGCAGCAAAAACCATAAGATACCTCGGAATAAACCTAATCAAAGAGGTAAAGGATCTATACTCTAGGAACTACAGAACACTCATGAAAGAAACTGAAGAAGACACAAAAAGATGGAAAAATATTCCATGCTCATGGATTGGAAGAATAAACACTGTTAAAATGTCTATGCTACCCAGAGCAATCTATACCTTCAATGCCATCCCGATCAAAATTCCAATGACATTTTTCAAAGTGCTGGAACAAACAATCCTAAAATGTGTATGGAATCAGAAAAGACCCCGAATCGCCAAGGAAAGTACTAACAAAATAGTTAAAACTTTTAGTAAAATTGATAAAAAATGGGGTGAGCACTTAAACATAAATTAATGATAGTTCAAACGAAAATAAATACATGACAGCAGATACTGTAGAGTTAAAAAATAAACATAGAACTATCAAAACTGGCTAAAATAAAAAACACAAGAAACAACAAGTGTTGGCGAGGATGTGGAGAAAAACGAACCCCCACACTCTGTTGCTGGGAATGCAAACTGGTGTAGCCACTGTGGAAAACAGTATGGCAGTCCCTTAGAAAATTAAAAATAGAATTGCTATATGATCCAGTAATTCCACTACTGGGTATTTACTGAAAGAAAACAAAAACAATAACTTGAAAAGGTATACGCACTCCTATGTTTACTGCAGCATTATTTACAATAGCCAAGATATGTAAGCAACCTAAGTGTCCCCTGATAGATCAATAGATAAAGAAGACACGGTATATATATACAATGAAATATTATTCAGCCATAAAAAAGAATGAAATATTGCCATTTATAACAATATGGATGGACTGAGAGGATATAATACTAAGTGAAATAAGTCAGAGAAAGACAAATACTATATGATTTCATTCATATGTGGAATGGACAAAGAAAAAAAGAGACAAACAAAAAAACAGACTCATAAATACAGAGAACAAATTGGTGGTTGCCAGAGAGGAGGGGGGTGAGGTGATGAGTAAAATAAATGGAATGAAGAATATACTTATCTTGATGAACACTGAGAAATTTATAAATTGTTGAATTATACTGTACCCCTGAAACTAATATAACACTGTATGTTAACATTTGAATAATAAATAAATAAATAAATAAATAAATAAGACACAGTGGGACAGAATATCCTTTCAAAAAAAAAAAACCTATCAACAAAATTTTAAACTCAGACAAAATGGACAAATTCCTAGAAAAATGAAACTACCAAAGTGACTCAAGAAAAAATAGAAAGCTTAAAAAATCCTACTCATATCAAATTAGTTAAAAATTTTCCCACAGAGAAAATTCTAGGCTCAGACAATTTTAGAATTTTAGTTCTATCAGACTTTCAAATAACGGTTAAACCAAAACACACGGACTATTTCAGAGAGCAGGAAAAGACTGAATACTCCATAACTCAATTCTATAGGCTTGTATTAATTCCAAAATCAGATAAAAACAATGAGAAATAAATTTAAAGACCCTAGTCACCCCAAAATACAGATGTCTTCTGTGTGTATTGGCACATAGAAAATTAACTAATGGAACAGAATAAAGACTAACTATATAACTATTAGAGAATAGAATATATGATAGAGGTAATAATGGCATTCTTTTGATCAGGATCATCTAAGGAAAAGACCAAACAAGGAAATAAAGACTTTAAATGACACACTGGACCAAATGGACTTCACAGATATATTCAGGAGATTTCATCCCAAAGCAACAGAATACACATTCTTCTCTAGTGCCCATGAAACATTCTCCAGAACAGATCACATCCTAGGTCACAAATCAGGTCTCAACAAGTACCAAAAGACTGGAATCACTCCCTGCATACTTTCGGACCACAATGCTTTGAAACTAGAACTCAATCACAAGAGGAAAGTCGGAAAGAACTCAAATACGTGGAGGCTAAAGAGCATCCTACTAAAGAATGAATGGGTCAACCAGGAAATTAAAGAAGAATTAAAAAGATTCATGGAAACAAATGAAAATGAAAACACAACTGTTCAAAATCATTGGGATGCAGCAAAGGTGGTCCTAAGAGGAAAGTACATAGCAGTACAAGCCTTTCTCAAGAAACAAGAAAGGTCTCAAATACACAACCTAACCCTACACCTAAAGGAGCTGGAGAAAGAACAGCAAATAAAGCCTAAACTGAGCAGAAGAGAAATAATAAAGATCAGAGCAGAAATCAATGAAATAGAAATCAAAAGAACAGTAGAACAGATCAACGAAACTAGGAGCTGGTTCTTTGAAAGAATTAATAAAATTGATAAACCCCTGGCCAGACTTATCAAAAAGAAAAGAGAAAGGACCCAAGTAAATAAAATCACGAATGAAAGAGGAGAGATCACGACCAACACCAAAGAACAACAAACAATTATAAGAACATATTATGAGCAACTATATGCCAGCAAATCAGATGATCTGGAAGAAATGGATGCATTCCTGGAGATGTATACACTACCAAAACTGAACCAGTAAGGAATAGAAAACCTGAACAGACCCATAACCACTAAGGAAATTGAAGCAGTAATCAAAAATCTCCCAAAAAAACAAGAGCCCAGGGCCAGATGGGTTCCCAGGGGAATTCTACCCAACATTTAAAGAAGAATTAATACCTATTCTTCTGAAACTGTCCCAAAAAATAGAAATGGAAGGAAAACTTCCAAACTCATCTTATGAGACCAGCATACCTTGATCCCAAAATCAGACAAAGACCCCATTAAAAAGGAGAATTACAGACCAATATCCCTGAATAACGTAGATGCAAAAATTCTCAACAAAATACTAACCAATAGGATCCTACAGTACATTAAAAGGATTATTCACCATGACCAAGTGGGATTTATTCTTGGGCTGCAAGACTGGTCCAACATCTGTAAATCAATCAATGTGATACAATGCATTAATAAAAGAAAGAACAAGAACCATATGATCCTCTCAAAAGATGCAGAAAAAGCATTTGACAAAGTACAGCATCCTTTCTTGATCAAAACTCTTCAGAGTGTAGGGATAGAGCCATCTATGAAATATCATAAAAGCCATCTATGAAAAACCCACAGCGAATACCATTCTAAATGGGGAAAAACTAAGAGCTTTTCCCCTAAGGTCAGGAATACAGCAGGGATGCCCACTATTACCACTGCTGTTCAACATAGTACTAGAAGTCCTAGCCACAGCAGTCAGACAACAAAAAGAAATAAAAGGCATCCAAATCGGCAAAGAAGAAGTCAAACTCTCACTCTTTGCAGATGATATGATACTTTATGTGGAAAACCCAAACGACTCCACCCCAAAACTGCTAGAACTCATACAGGAATTCAGTCAAGTGGCAGGATATAAAATCAATGCACAGAAATCAGTGGCATTCCTATACACCAACGACAAGACAGAAGAAAGAGAAATTACGGAGTTGATCCCATTTACAATTGCACCCAAAACCATAAGATACCTAGGAATAAATCTAACCAAAGAGGCAAAGAATCTGTACTCAGAAAACTATAGAATACTCATGAAAGAAACTGAGGAAGACACAAAGAAATGGAAAATATTCCACGCTCATGGATTGGAAGAACAAATATTGTGAAAATGTCAATGCTATGTAGAGCAATCTACACATTTAATGCAATCCCTATCAAAATACCATCCACTTTTTTCAAAGAAATGGAACAAATAATCCTAAAATTTGTATGGAACCAGAAAAGACCCCGCATAGCCAGAGGAATGTTGAAAAAGAAAAGCAAAGCTAACGGCATCACAGTTCCGGACTTCCAGCTCTATTACAAAGCTGTCATCATCAAGACAGTATGGTACTGGCACAAAAACAGACACATAGATCAAGGGAACAGAATAGAGAGGCCAGAAATGGACCCTCAACTCTATGGTCAACTAATCTTCGACAAAGCAGGAAAGAATGTCCCATGGAGAAAAGACAGTCTCTTCAACAAATGGTGTTGGGAAAATTGGACAGCCACATGCAGAAGAATGAAACTGGACCATTTCCTTACACCACACACAAAAATAGACTCAAAATGGATGAAAGACCTAAATGTGAGACAGGAGTCCATCAAAATCCTAGAGGAGAACACAGGCAGCAACCTCTTCCACCTCAGCCGCAGCAACTTCTTCCTAGAAACATTGCCAAAGGCAAGGGAAACAAGGGCAAAAATGAACTATTGGGACTTCATCAAGATAAAAAGCTTTTGCACAGCAAAGGAAACAGTCAACAAAACCAAAAGACAACTGACAGAATGGGAGAAGATATTTGCAAATGACATATCAGATAAAGGGCTACCATCTAAAATCCATAAAGAACTTATCAAACTCAACACCCAAAGAACAAACAATCCAATCAAGAAATGGGCAGAAGACATGAACAGACATTTTTCCAAAGAAGATATCCAAATGGCTACCAGACACATGAAAAAGTGCTCAACATCGCTCGGCATCAGGGAAATACAAGTCAAAACCTCAATGAGATACCATCTCACACCAGTCAGAATGGCCAAAATTAACAAGTCAGGAAACAACAGATGTTGGCGAGGATGTGGAGAAAGGTGAACCCTCCCACACTGTTGGTGGGAATGCAAGCTGGTGCAGCCACTCTGGAAAACAGTATGGAGGTTCCTCAAAAAGTTGAAAATAGAGCTACCCTATGACCCAGCAATTGCACTACTGGGTGTTTACCCCAAAGATACAAATGTAGTGATCCAGAGGGGTACGTGCACCCCGATGTTTATAGCAGCAATGTCCACACTAGCCAAACTATGGAAAGAGCCAAGATGTCCATCAACAGATGAATGGATAAAGAAGATGTAACACACACACACACACACACACACACACACACACACACACACAGTGGAAAATTATGCAGCCATCAAAAAAACCGAAATCTTGCCATTTGCAATGATGTGGATCGAACTAGAGGATACTATGCTAAGCGAAGTAAGTCATTCAGAGAAAGACAAGTATATGATCTCACTATGAGGAGTTCTTAATCTCAGGAAACAAACTGGGGGTTGCTGGAGTGGTGGGGGGTGGGAGGGATGGGGTGACTGGGTGATGGACATTGGGGAGGGTATGTGCTATGGTGAGCGCTGTGAATTGTGTAAGACTGATGAATCACAGACCTGTACCTCTGAAACAAATAATACATTATATGCTAAAGAAAGAAGATAGTAGGAGGAAAAAATGAAGGGGGGGATATCAGAGGGGGAGACGAACCATGAGAGACTATGGACTCTGAGAAACAAACTGAGGGTTTTAGAGGGGAGGGGGGTGGGGGGATGGGTTAGCCTGGTGATGGGTATTAAGGAGGGCACGTATTGAATGGAGCACTGGGTGTTATACGCAAACAATGAATCATGGAACACTACATCAAAAACTAATGATGTAATGTATGATGACTAACATAATAAAATAAAATTTAAAAAGAGACAAAAAATAGTAAGTGTTGGTGAGGATGTGGAGAAAAAGGAACCCTTATATATTGTTTGTGAGAATGTAAATTGGTGCAGCCACTGTGGAAAACAGTATGAAGGCTACTCAAAAAATTAAAAATGGAGCTACCATATGATCCAACAATTCCAGTTCTGGGTATTTATCTGAAGAAAATGAAAATGACTTGAAAAGATATATGTACCCGCATGTTTACTGCAGCATTACTTACAATAGCCAAGATATGGAAGCAAACCTAAGTTGCTTATAAATGAATGGATAAAGAAAATGTGGAGTATATATATAAAATGCAGTATTATTTAGCAATAAAAAAAGGAAAATCTTGCCATTTGCAACAACATGTATGGACTTAGAGGACATTATGGTAAATTAAATAAGTCACACAGAGAAAGATGAATACTGTACGATCTCACTCATATGTGAAATCCAAAACAAAAACTGAGCTCATAGATACAGAGAACAGATTTGTGGTTGCCAGGGGTGGGGGGCAAAGGGATAGGCAAAATGAGTGAGTGGGGTCAAAAGGTACAAACTCCAGTTAAGTCATGGGGATGTAATGTACAGCATGGTGACTATAGCTAATAATACTGCACTGAATATTTGAAAGTTGCTAAGCAAGTAGATCTTAAAAGTTCTTATCACAAGAAAAAAATTTCCGTAACTATATATGGTGATGGATGTTAACTAGACCTGTTGTGATGTTTGTTTTGCAATATACACAAATACTGAATCATTATACCGTACACCTGAAACTAACGTAATGTTACGTATCAAATACATATATAAATTATTTTAAAAGCTAGGTTTACTGTGTTATGGTACATAAAATCCAGGTCAAACGCCAGAAGTTACAAAATGCTTAAAGGAAATCTATAAGCACACTCAAGAGGGAGAGAACATAGCCTCAAACTCGGGGAAAGCCTTAGGCTGAACTAAGTGAAAGAGGGGTAAAGCAAAAGACAGACATTTTCAAGAAGCAGAACAAGCCCTGGAGAGAACAAATTAGAGAATGATACTTTCAGGGACTGGCGCTAATTCAGAACCACCAGAATTTACAAGGAAACTGGAAAAGAATGAGAGATGGGACAGAGTAAGAGTTAATAAGTACACATTTCTGGGAGAATAATTTAGGTCATAACAATTTAAATGGACTTTATGCTAAAAGTAATAGGAAAGGTTTGAGGCAGGAGAGAGGCAGAATTAGTAATATAAAGATAAGATAAAGAAATAACAAAATAGAAAAGTGTAATAATTACAGTGAATAAAATATGAGTTTTGATCATTAAAACCCCAAATTGCCCTCTTGTAAAGACTATTAAATTCAGGCACTATTTGGCAAATTGGATGGAGAAAAAAATACAAATACAGAAGATACAGTATATTAAGAACAAGAGGGAAAAAAACCCAATGGCAAATCAATAAGAAACAACCTAATAAGGCAAAACATATATTTCAAACAAAAGGAAATACATGTAATGATAAATAGATGCTCAACACTACCAAAATTCAGGGAAATTCAAATAAAGAATACAATGAAATGCTATTCTACTCTTAAGACATGTAGCAACACTAAATGTTAGAGTGACTCAACAGAGGCTCTTATTCATTGTATGAAGGTAAACTGATAAGACCACTTTGGAAAAACAATATTACTAAAATAAAGTTGATTATTTGTATAGCTTATGACCCCCAGCAATCTCACTCCTAGGGAAACTTCTGTATATTTGTACCAAGAGACATCTATGAGGATATTCACAGCAGCACTGTTTTTATTAACAAAACACTGGAAACCCAAGTATTTATCAAAGAACAATCAATAAGGGGTGCCTGGATGGTTCAGTTGGTTAAGCATCTGCCTTCGGCTCAGGTCATGATCCTGGGATTGAGCCCCACATCGGGCTCCCCGCTCTGTGGGGAGCCTGCTTCTCCCTCTCTCCCTGCCCCTCCCCCCAACTTGTGCTCTCTCACGTGCTCTCTCTTAAATAAAACTCTTAAAAAAAAAAAAAAAAGAACAATCAATAAGTGAATCTTGACACATTCACACAATAGAATGTTATACAGCAGTAAAATGAGTAATAGCCAAGCAAAGCAACATGGGTCACCTTAGTACCGTAATTTTGAGTGAAAACCGTGTCTCAGAAGATACACTTTTTTTTTTTACAAAGTTGATAAACAAGCAAAAGTAAACACTGTAACCATTTAGTCAAATATACTTAAGATAAAAAAAACTTTTAAAGAAAGGAATCATAAATACAAAGTTCTTGAAAAAGTAGGGAGGGGGAAAAGGCAATGCATGGATCAGTGATGAAATGTAGGATTAACCAAGAGTTGTGAGTAATCCAATTCTGTAATTCAATTTAAGTAAAAAAAAAAAAAAAAAAAAAGCTGTAGTAATCATCCATACACCCTGGTATATACATCCCTGTATATGTGTCTTGCAAATATATCTATTAGTAAATTCTAAGAAATGGAATTTGTGAATATGTACATTTAGCATTTTGAAGATTTTCCCCCCAGTGGCCCCACAGAATGACTCTAGCAGTTTATATTCCCACCTCTAAAGTATCTTAGAGTGTCTGCCTTCTATCTCCTTACCAAAACCTAGTATTATCAACCTTTTGGGTTTTGCCAGTCAGGTAGGTAATATCTCAGTATTTTGATTTCTATTTAAATATGGGCCTGATTGAGTACTATACAAATTGGCCATTTGTATTTCTTCCTTTGTTCATACTTTCTTCAAGCTCTTTTAATAATAATCCACCTTATTACCTAATAATTTTTAAGAGGTTTTTATTTGTGCATTGAAGAATGTAGCCCCTGCTTATAATGTGCATTCTAATTGGTGAAATACCCACCACTGTGCTACCACTGTGCTCTCTGTATCTGTAGTATGGTATACATATCTGGATGTATTTTACTATTCATAGGGTCAAATTTACCAGTCTTTTTCTATTGTAACTTCTGAATTCACAGTTTTTAATTTAACAGGTCTCTAACATAACTTTCCAGGGATGAAGCTCTGGAAAAGAATGTATTAGTTCTACCATTCCTATCTGTGGAGCTTTACTGGTGTTTGATGCCACCTCAATGTAGGTTAAAAAAAAAAAAATCCAAAGGCATCAACAGACTTTTAATGTATAACTATAACCCCAACCTAGACAAAGGAAAATTTGCTTCTGCCAGGATTTGGACTTAGATGCCAACCCTAAAACAGTACATAATAGTATACAGAGGTAATGAAAAGGAAGGGCCTTTAAGCTTCTGCATCTGATTTCAACACACATTAATTCAGTCGTGTATTGCCTCATGCAAAGTGAAAAGCAATAAAAATGAACGAATGCAAAAATTCTTTAACGAGAAAGAAAAACCTGCTTAGTTGCTTAAACTTGAATTTGCAGTATGTACCCCCAAAAGAGCATCTTACCTGTTAGGCTGCCTTGGAATATACATAAGGCATCACAGACAGCAGGAGGTGGATGCAACAGTCCTTGAAAAAAACCCGTGGAATGCTGAAACCAACCAGCAGGCAAGAACACCACTCAATGCTGCCCCAACCAGGAATGAGCCCTTCACTGCACCGCTCCCCAAGGTCCCACAATTATACATAAGCACTGGGCTATAACTTAACGACTGCAACAAAAACTACAGTTATTTTCACTCATGGAATTGGTTTATGATTTTAAGAAAAGGAAAATTTGAAAATTTTTGCACTAGTCATTTTACAATTTTCCTTACCAAACTAGTAAAACTGCCAAATATATGTAATTGTGTAGTTGATTTCATTTGCTTAGAATTATTAGGCTCAGCTCTCCTGTTGAGGGTAATCAAACCTTCCCTTCATCAAGCCAACAAACACTACTAGTACTTAATTCTGTCATGTGTCCACATAAATTTTACAAGGAGAGAAAATGACCTAAATAATGATTTCAGTTTTTAAAAATGTGTCTAATAAGAGATTTCTTTCATTATTATTTATTACTAACAAGAGCTTTATCTTCTCTGAATGTTTTAAAATATTTACTGCATGTAGCACCCCCGATCTCATGTGTGGTAGTTTACATGTGTTTTCATTTCATCATCAACATCTGAAAGCAACCATAATAGAAATAAAAACTTAAGGTCAAAAAGTTAATATTAAAATTTACAGTCTGAACTTTAGGCCAATACTCAATTCACATAAGATTTCTTTTCTTAAAAGAGGAATGGTTCCTTGCAAGAAACTACACTTTTTATAATACGAACTAATCACCAGTTGTCATACCACTACCACTAACCTGCCTAAGCCCTAGTAGTTGTCAGTTTAGTATCATTTGGTAGTGTGCAATTTCCATTGAGACTGAATTTGTCCAGAGTGATGAAATGAAGCACTGGGTTACACTGACTTATTAACCAGGTTTTTTACTGAGATTATTAGCAGTAGCATATGCTGAGATCCATATCAGGACAGTTTGCTTTTATCAGTTGTTTGCATTAAAACTGACTACATTGTCACATAGCATTTAATAAGTAATTCAGGCATCTAAAATTGATATTAATTAACATTAAAAGCTAACATTTATTTAGCATTCATTAAATGCCAGGCCCTCTAAGAGCTAGCAACAACCCCATTCAGTAAGAACTATTATCATCTCCATTTTATAGATATAGGAAATTATGGCCCACAGAGTATTAAGTCACTTTAAGGTCACACAAATAGTAAATGGGGAGAGCTGAAATCTCAACCAACACTGGCTCCAAAAGTAATACAGAGAATAACAATGAGGACAAAATGTAAGGACAACCCAACTCACTAAGAGATATATAGATTTCAACAAATTGAAGATTCCCATTGTTATAATGTTATAAGCATTATATAACTGACTCCCCAGGAAGAGTAAAATTACAAGCTGTTGAATTGTGTGAGCCTAAAGGGTAGAGAGGAAGAACTGGAGTACCCTCAATTTATGAATGAAAGCTGGGTAGAAAAAGCAAAATTGTAAAAACTTATTAAGTAACAAAGTAAAGATGGGGTGATAGAAGGAATCTGGGAACAATATTGGGTAGTCTTAAAACTAGCAATAAGATGATCAGATGAAAAACCACCTCACAGATTTTTCTGAGTTGATTCAAAGTGATGTAAAAAGATGAAAAGAAACACATAATTCTAGGTTGTGCTTGTTAATGGTTCCAAAGCGGAAGCCAAAGCTGAGACTTTGCCCGATGTGATCAGTAATGGAAGCTAGTAGAGAATTTAACAGGGTGGTAACAGATGCAGTAAAAAACGGCAGACATGGGACACCTGGGTGGCTCAGTCGATTAAGCGGCTGCCTTCGGCTCGGGTCATGATCCCAGGATCCTGGGATCGAGTCCCATATCAGGTTCCTTCCTCGGCGGGGAGTCTGCTCCTCCCTCTGCCTGCCACTCCCCCTGCTTGTGCACCCTCTGACAAGTAATAAAAAAAAAAAATCTTAAAAAACAAAACAAAACAGCAGACACAAGATGTCCTGGCTGCAAGTAAATAAGATTATCATAAAGTCAAAGAATTCACCTCTATTGATGAAGTAAGATGGAGGATGAATAAGAATTTAACAAGAATAGGAAGTCTGCACTGTCACAAAGAAGTCTACAATATGAAGTAAAATGTAAGCCAAGGACAGACTGAAAGTATGAAGACATCATTTAAATGAGCAAAATAATCAAGACTTTAGCTCCATAAGGGATGATGAAGATGGCTACTTGGGTAAATTGGCTCAACCCCTTCTTCAAAATTTTGCTCAGAAAGGAGCAAAAGGACAGGAAAGATCTACTATTACTGAGAATGTAAAGTCTGAGAGTAAAATGGCAGAAATGATTTAAAGGCCAACAAACATTAAAATACCATGGTTGGTTAGAGTTAATTTTGAGACTCAAGAGTCAGAGAAGACCTGTAGAGACAGTACTTTAAAATTTAAATTCCCCTCACAGACTCCAAAATAAGAGCAGAAGTGGGAATACAAATCTATGAATAGACATGTTATGAATATTCGGTCTCAAATGGCAATTCTTTTTGAAAATGGATCCCTGTATGAGCTTTGTGGCATGATTCAAAACCTGTAACTGCAGGATTCATAACAGCTGGGTCCATCATGGATCTTTAAAAGAACTAAAACTTCTAAAATAGCAGTTCAGAAATCACACTAGCACAGAAAGTAATATAATCCCTCCCCCTTTGTCAGCATATAGAAACTATTCCAAGGCTGAGAACAGTGTCAAAGCTAACCCTACCGAAGGCGAAAATATTAAGGTAGCAGCTTTGAGTCACAGATAGCAGTAGTACTCATGGGAAGAGTGGAGATTAATCACACCCCAGTGTTGAATGACTAATAATGGATCGGCCTGAAGCTGGTAGATTCTCCAGAGGAAGAAGGACATGTTCATATTACAGCTTGATGTCTGTGCTAGAAAGAGTTCAGACCAAGAATGAAACACTGCACAATTCCAGGGGACACCATGAACTTTGTCATCTGTTGTGGATGGCATCCCCTCCATTTGTGTAGTAACAGCCTGCCTATCCTAACCCAGCCATGCTGGTTCTAACAGCTCACTGTGCTTGATCAAGACCTCCCAGGTTTATACGAAAAACATATCATTCCCTTCTTGTTACTACTTTCTTAACTTTATAAGGGTCTAAAATGCCAAAGAATATTCTCTCTTATCCAAACAAGTATTTGTTTTATTGAAATAAAATATTATTGCTGTATTTTTCGTGATCCTGTCATGACATAATTTTCTTTTTTATTAACTGAGTAAAATGACTTTATGACAACAATATCAAACAACACCTGATGACTAATGGAACACCCTCTGAAGCCCCTCAAATGTGATCACTACCACAAAGAAGCTAAGGGAATGGAGTCATCTGGTCAATCACTTACTCTATGTCAGCATTTCCCAAAATTTTTTCCACAGAATATGGAATTAATATGGAATATTAAAAGAGTTCCATGGTCAGTAAGTTTGAAATGCCACGACTACCAGTCTGGGAGTATCATCATGTGTATTAGCCTATTAAGGCCCTGAGAAGTCATGCAGTAAAGAAATTGGTTTTGTTATCCCAGTGTTTCCCATACTTATTTGATCACAAAACTTGTTCTGTTTTGTGGAACATCAGTGATATGAGAAGACTTTGGGAAATGCCACTCAAAGATGACCACGTATACACGTATTAATTACTTGTAAACAATTAAAATAGAACATCCAAAACTAAAACAAGATTTCTTCGATGATTGCAGAGTACTAAAGGAAACTGCAGTGCCTTGGGATCAACAAACGTTGGTTGATAGTTTTATTTGTAAAATGACAATCAAAACACCATTTACTGTATATTCAGTGATGCCAGAAATACAGGACAAAAACTATGTTTTACAGTACTCACTGTCACTTAGCACATAATTCTCATAAGATGTACAAAAATATATCAATATTTGGACTGAGCATTTTAAGTGCTCTGTAAGAACATATAACCATACTTATTTTAAAACTTGTTTATCAGAAAACATCTAAATGTCTGTCTGGGACTTCAGGAGTTCACAACCTTAACAATAATCTCTCCTCATGTTATTGACTACATTGAGAATTATCTACTGATACCAAAACAATGGCACCTACTGAAGATTATTACAATACTTACCACATTACAAAAAGAATCCAGACCAATGCTATGTACATACTTAGTACATTCTGGATTAGACCAAGTAAAATTTAACAACAAGCTGAACAGCATTCTATAAAACAAAAACAAAAAGTCAGTTAGGCTAATTCTGTCTGTTTTTCTATGCTATGGACTCATAGTGAGAAAGAAGATTGTCTTGGAACTTGATGACTGAATCAAATCTGAGTTCATTAAAGTTTATCTACATTTACCTTAGGAGAAGTTCTTTGGGTAACTTTTTGTTAATAAGGCCTTCATCATTATTTGAGAAAACCTAAAAGAAAAAAAACAAGGACACTGTTAAAATGTTCGTCAACTAAAAAAAAAGTTACATGATCATAACAGTGCCAATTAGTGTCCTACATACACGATACCAATTTCATGAAGCCACCGTCCTTCAATATTAATGGGTATAAAAGGAGTTTGTACCCCATCACCATTTCATAAAAATGTGACACAGCAATTTCTATGCCACATTGTATTAGAAGTTCTAGCCAAGGCTATTAGGCCAGAAAAATAAATAAAAGACATCCTGACTGGAAAGGAAGAAGTAAACAGCTTCTACTCACAGATGACTTAATCCTGTATATAGAAAATTCTAAGAAATCCATAAAAAAACCATTAGAAATAATGAACGAGTTTAGTGATACAATATACAAATACGCAATATATTTATATAAAAATAAATTGTATTTCTCTTCATTAGCAATGAACAACCTAAAAATGAAATTAAAACAATTTCACTTATGGGGCGCTTGGGTGGCTCAGTCAGTTGAACAACCAACTCTTGATTTCGGCTCATGTCATGAGCTTGGGGTCCTGGGATCAAGCTCTGTGTCAGGCTCCATGTGCAGCAGGAAGTCTGCTTGGAGATTCTCTCTCTCCCTCTCCCTCTGCCCCTCCCCCTAAATCTTTTTTAAAAATCTCAATTACAACAGCATCAAAAAGAATAAAATATTTAGGAATAAATGTAAAGAAATACAAGACTTATATATTGAAAACCCATACAAAAAACTCTGTTGAGAGAAATTAAAGAAAACAAATTGAAACACATCTCATGTTCACGAATTCGAAGATTTAAGAGTGTTAAGTTTAGCAACATTTCTCAAACTGGTTCACAGATTTAATGAAATCTCTATCAAAATCCCAGCTGTCCTTTTTTTTTTTTTTAATTGAAAAGTTGAGGGGCACCTGGGTGGCTCAGTCAGTTAAGCTTCTGCCTTCGGCTCATGTCAGGATCCCAGGGTCCTGAGATAGAGCCCCACATTGGGCTCCCTGCTCAGCAGGGAGCCTGCTTCTCCCTCTCCCTCTGCCTGCCACTCCCCCTGCTTGTGCTCTCTCTCTCTGTGTCAAATAAATAAAATCTTAAAAAAAAAAATAAATTGAAGAGTTGATCCTAAAACTCATATAGAAATGCAAGGGTCCCAAAAGAGCCAAAATAATCTTGAAAAATTGGAGGACTCACACTTCCTGATTTTGAAACTTACTACAAAGCTACAGTGATTAAAACATCATGGTATTGGCATAGGCTAGAAATATAGATCAATGGAACAGAATAATTCAGAAATAAACCCTTATATTTACAAGCAATTGATTTTGGACAAGTGCACTAAGATCATTCAATGAGGGGAAAGAAATGTATTTCAACAACTGGTGTCAGGACAACTGGATGTCTACATGCAAAACAATAAAGTTGTATCCCTACCTCACATTATATTAAAAAATTAACTCAGTATGGATCAAAGACCTAAAAAAATATGAGTTAAAACTATATCCCTTAAAAGAAAAAATAAGCATTAATCTTGGTGATCTTGGATTACATAATGGTTCTGTAATATGACACCAAAAGTACAAGCAACCAAAGAAAAAATAAATTGGATTTCATCAAAATTAAAAACTTTTGTGTCATAGGATACCATCAAGAAAGTGAAAAGAAAATCCATAAAATAGGAAAAAATATTTGCAAATCACGTATCTGATAAGGGAATTATATCCAGAATATATAAAGAACTCTTACAATGCAACAAACAGAAAAATAAGCCAGTTAAAAAATGGGCATAAGATCTGAATAGACATTTCTGCAAAGAAGATATGCAAATGGCCAATAAGCACATAAAAATAAGTTCAACATAATTTGTCATTATGGAAGGGCAAATCAAAACCATAATGAGATACTTCACAGCCACAAGGATGGATAAAATAAAAAAGATAATAACAATGGCAAGATTGTGGAGAAACTGGAACCCTCATACACTGGAAAGTAAAATGTTGCAACCACTTTGGGAAATAGTCTAGTAGTTAAACATAGAGCTACCATATAAAACTAGCAATTCCAATCATCACTACCTATAAAAACAAGTGTCCAAACAAAAACTTGTACATGAATGTTCACAGCAGTATCCAAAAAAGTAAACACAATCCAAATGTTCATCACCTGATGAATGGATAATCAAAATGTGGTATATTCATACAATAGAAGATTATTCAGCAATAAAAAGGAATGGAGACTGATATATTACAACAGGAATGGGCCTTGAAAACACGCTACATAAAAGACAACACACATAAAAGGCCACACACTGTATGATTCCATTTACATTAAACATCCAGAAAAGACAAATCCGTGGAGAGAGAATTAAGGCTAGTGGTCACCTAAGATGAGAGAGTGACTGCTGATGTAGTTTCTTTTTAGAGTTATAAAAATGTTCTTGAATTAGTTGTGATGAAGATACAACTTGGTGAATATACTGAAACAAACTGGACTGTATATTTTAAATGGGTAAAATTCACAGTATATGTGTAATATCTCTATCTATTTCTAGATTTTATTTTTAAGTAATCTCTACACCAAATGTGGGGCTGAAACTCACAACCCTGAGATCAAGAGTCACAGGCTCCACTGACTGAGCCAGCCAGGCACCCCTATAATCTCTCATTTTTAAAAATGGATTAAAAAACCCATATATACCAGGGGCACCTCGGTGGCTCAGTCGTTAAGCGTCTGCCTTCAGCTTGGGTCATGATCCCAGGATCCTGTGATCGAGCCCTACATCGGGCTCCCTGCTCAGTGGGAAGCCTGCTTCTCCCCCTCCCACTCCCCCTTCTTGTGTTCCCTCTCTCACTGTGTCTCTCTCTGTCAAATAAATAAATCTTTAATAAACAAATAAATAAAAACAAATAAAAAACCCATATATACCGTAATCCATCAAAGCAAACTGCAAAAATGAAAAGAATGCTGTAAATAGTATCCTACATTCATTTTTAAAATACTTCCAATGATTAGTTTTAGTGGTGTACATATGAGTATAGGATTGCTGACAACACTGGCTTCATCTTTGGCCCTGCATCTTGTTCTCCCCTCTGGTGCAGAGATGGTGCCACTTTAGATAACTAGTAGACAGCCTGCTCTGGCACACAGGTGGCACCACTTTAGGTAACAAGTACAGATCCTCTAGTACACAAATGGCGTCACTAGAGATTACCCTGTGACCACACCACCATAGCTCTTGCACTAAAAAAGCTGTGGGTTGAGGTCCAAGCTGGGTGGAGAATGGGGGTGTAGTACCCTGGATCCTCCATCCACCTGCTGGCCCAATACCCTGTCAGCAAGTGACCCTGAATAAAACCCTGTATAGGGAGGGGGAGAAAGCTGGCGGAGGAGTAGGGGACCCTATTCCAACTGGTCCCCGGAATTGAGCTGGATATCTACCAGACCACTCTGAACACCCGTGAAATCAGTCTGAGATGTAAGAAGATAGATCTGGATCTCTACAAACAGAATATTGCAGGCGGTTGGTTTCGAGGTACGAAGCGGGGAGCCGTGACTCTGGTCAGATATCGGAGGATAAATGGCAGTGGGAGGGAGCCTGGCCATGGAGATCCTACATCGCCAGTGAGTGATAGCCTCCCACGCTGGGGACCAGACACAGACTCGCAGACCGGCAGCCGCGGGGAAAGGACTTTAGGGCAGCCCCTCAGATGGAAACCCGGAGCGGCGGGGCTGCGCATGCGAACTGGGGGCAGCTGGCGGTTTTAGAAGCACAAAGGGCAGAGAGCTGCCCTGACCTGGAGACGAGGGCTGGGAGCACTGCTGAGGGGCGCACAGCCCAGGACGCTGCAGTTTATAGCAGCACAGACAGAAATGGAGATAGTGTGGCCTGGAGAGCTCACTGAAGAACAGACTGCGATCTCTCTGCTCTGAGGCAGAGGGTTGGAAATGGTCTCTTCTCCTCTGACTCTCAGAAGAGACGTGGAAAGCCACCAGGGAAAGCCGCCAGAGAACAAAAGCCCCAAAAAACCGGTTTCCACAGAGCCCATCCCCCGCCAAAGGGGGCAGCACAACTCTGCCCAAACAGGGTTGCCTGAGTAACAGGCGGCAGGCCCCTCCCCCAGAAGACAGCCTGGGAAAATAAGAGGCCAGCAACCCTAAGGTCCCTGGAAAACAGGTGCATCTTGCTTGCATTGTGGTCAATAATTTCGACTCTATACATTCCCTCACCCACCCTCAACAGAATGACTATAGGAGGAGGAACCCCCAAAATAGGAAAGACTCAGAGACTATGACTTCTGCCACAGATTTACAAATGGATTCAGATATAACCAAGATGTCAGAAATGGAATTCAGGCTAGCAACTGTGAAGACAACAGCTAGAACAGAGAAATCAATTAATGGCAACACAGAGTCTCTAAGGGCAGAAATGAAAGCTGAATTGGCAGAACTTAAAAATGCTATTAATGAGATCCAATCCAATCTAGATAATCTAACACCTAGGGTAAGCGAGGCAGAAGAATGAATTAGTGACCTAGAAGACCAATTAATAGATAAAAAGGGAAAAGAGGAGGCCACAGAAAAACAACTCAAAATCCCTGAAAATAGAATCAGAGAAATAAGTGACACCATGAAATGTTCCAATGTAGAATGACTGGAATCCCTGAGGAGGTGGAGAGGGAGAGAGGACTAGAAGATATATCTGAGCAAATCGTAGCTGAGAACTTCCCTAATCTGGGGAATGAAACAAACATTCGTGTCCTAGAGGCAGAGAGGACCCCTCCTAAGATCAAGGAAAACAGGCCAACACCCCGGCATGTAATAGTAAAACTCGCAAATCTTAGAACCAAGGAAACCATCTTAAGGGCAGTTAGGGGGGTAGAGATTCTTTACATACAGAGGGAGGAACATCAGAATAACGTCAGACCTATCCACAGAGACCTGGCAAGCCAGAAAGGCCTGGCAAGACATATTCAGGGTACTAAATGAGAAGAACATGCAGCCAAGAATACTTTATCCGGCAAGGCTTTCATTTAGAATGGATGGAGAGACGTAGAGCTTCCAAGACCGGCAGAAACTGAAAGAATATGTGACCACTAAGCCGGCCCTGCAAGAAATATTACAGGAAGTTCTATAAAAGGAGAAAGACCCCAAGAGTGATATAGAAAAGAAATAAACAAGGACAATCTATAAAAACAAGGTCTTCACAGGCAACATGATGACAATAAATTCATGTCTTTCAATAATCACTCTCAACGTGAATGGCCTAAATGCTCCCATAAAACGGCACAGGGTTGCAGATTGGATAAAAAGACAGGACCCACCCATAAGCTGTCTACAAGACTCATTTTGAACCTAAAGATACATCCGGACTGAAAGTGAAGGGATGGAGATCCATCTTCCATGCCAATGGACCTCAAAAGAAAGCTGGGGTAGCAATTCTTATATCAGACGAATTAGATTTTAGATTTTTAAAAATTATTTATTTATTTCAGACAGAGAGAGAGAGTGCACACAAGTGGGGGGGAGGGGCAGAGAGAGAAGCAGGCTCCTGGCTAAGCAGGGAGCCTGATGCGGGGCCCGATCCCAGGACCCTGGGGTCATGACCCGAGCTGAAGGCAGACGCCCAACCAACTGAGCCACCCAGGCGTCCCGACAAATTAGATTTTAAACTGAAGACTGTAGTTACACAGAAGGACACTATATCATTCTTAAAGGGTCTATCCAACAAGAAGATCTAACAATTGCAAATATCTACGCCCCAACTGTTAACCAAAATAAAGAGTCATATTGATAACAATACGTTAATTGTAGGAGACCTCAATACTCCACTCTCAGCAATGGACAGATCATCTAAGCAGAAAATCAACAAAGAAACAAGAGCTTTGAATGATACACTGGACCAGATGGACCTCATAGATATATACAGAACATTCCACCCTAAAACAACAGAATACTCATTCTTCTCGACGGCACATGGAACCTTCTCCAGAATGGACCACATACTGGGTCACAAATCAGGTTTCAACCGATACCAAAAGATTGAGATTACTCCCTGCATATTCTCAGACCATAATGCTTTAAAACGAACTCAATCACAAGAAAAAATTAGGCAGAAATTCAAACACTTGGAAGCTAAAGACCACTCTGCTCAAGAATGTTTGGGTCAACCAGGAAATCAAAGAAGAACTTAAACAATTCATGGAAATCAATGAGAACAAAAACACATCGGTCCAAAACCTATGGGATACTGCAAAGGCGGTCCTAAGGGGGAAATACATAGCCATCCAGGCCTCACTCAAAAAAAAAACAGAAAAATCCTGAATTCACCAACTAACTTTACACTTTAAAGGACTACAGATAAAGCAACAAACGATGCCTAAGCCATGCATTAGAAGAGAAATAATTAAGATTAGAACAGAGATCAATGAATTAGAAACCAGAATCACAGTAGATCAGATCAACGAAACTAGAAGCTGGTTCTTTAAAAGAATTAATAAGATCGATAAACCACTGACCAGACTTATCCAAAAGAAAAGAGAAAGGGCCCAAATTAATAAAATTATGAGTGAAAGGGGAGAGATCACGACTAACACCAAGGAAATAGAAACAATTATTAGAAATTATTATCAACAACTATATGCCAATAAACTGAGCAATCTGGATGAAATGGAGGCCTTCCTGGAAACCTATAAGCTGCCAAGACTGAAACAGGAAGAAATTGACAACCTGAATAGGCCAATAACCAGCAACGAGATTGAAGCAGTGATCAAAAACCTCTCAAAAATCAAGAGTCCAGGGCCTGATGGATTCCCTGGGGAATTCTACCAAACATTCAAAGAAGAAATAATACCTATTCTCCTGAAGCTGTTTCAAAAAATAGAAACAGAAGGAAAACTTCCAGACTCATTCTATAAGGCCAGCATTACCTTAATCCCCAAACCAGGCAAAGACCCCATCAAAAAGGAGAATTTCAGACCGATATCCCTGATGAATATGGATTCCAAAATCCTCAACAAAATCCTAGCTAATAGGATCCAACAATACATTAAAAGGATCATCCACCATGACCAAGTGGGATTTATCCCCGGGATGCAAGGGTGGTTCAACATCCGCAAATCAATCAGTGTGATAGAACACATTAATAAGAGGAGAGAGAAGAACCATATGGTCCTCTCAGTTGATGCAGAAAAAGCATTTGATAAAATACAACATCCTTTCCTGATTAAAACTCTTCAGAGTATAGGGATAGAGGGAACATTCCTCAAGTTCATAAAACCCATCTATGAAAAACCCACAGTGAATATCATCCTCAATGGGGAAAAGTTGAGAGCCTTTCCCTTAAGATCAGGAACACGTCAAGGATGCCCACTATTGCCACTATTGTTCAACATAGTACTAGAAGTCCTAGCAACAGCAGTCAGACAACAAAAAGAAATAAAAGGTATTCAAATTGGCAAAAAAGAAGTCAAACTCTCTCTTTTCGCAGACAACATGATATGTTATGTGGAAAACCCGAAAGACTCCACCCCGAAATTACTAGAACTCATACAGCAATTCAGTAATGTGGCAGGATACAAAATCAATGCACAGAAATCAGTTGCTTTCTTATACACTAACAACGCAACTGTAGAAGGAGAAATTAGAGAAACGATTCCATTTACAATAGCACCAAAAACCATAAGATACCTCGGAATAAACCTAACCAAAGACGTAAAGGATCTATACTCTAGGAACTACAAAACACTCATGAAAGAAATTGAAGAAGACACAAAAAGATGGAAAAACATTCCATGCTCATGGATTGGAAGAATAAACATTGTTTAAATGTCTATGCTACCCAGAGCAATCTATACCTTCAATCCCATCCCGATCAAAATTCCAATGACATTTTTCAAAGTGCTGTAACAAACAATCCTAAAATGTGTATGGAATCAGAAAAGACCCCAAATCGCCAAGGAAATGCTGAAAAAGAAAAACAAAGGTGGGGGCATCACGTTGCCTGATTTCAAGCTGTATTACAGAGTAGTTATAGTAGTGATCACCAAGACAGCATGCTACTGGCACAAAAACAGACATGTAGACCAATGGAACAGAATAGAGAGCCCACATATGGACCCTCAACTCTATGGTCAAATAATCTTTGACAAAGCAGGAAAAAATATGCAATGGAAAAAGACAAGTCTCTTTGATAAATGGTCCTGGGAAAATTGGATAGCCACATGCAGTAGAATGAAACTCGACCATTCTCTAACACCATACACAAAGATAAACTCAAAACAGATGAAAGACCTCAGTGTGAGACAGGAATCCATCAAAACCTCTTTGACATCGGCCACAGCAACTTCTTTCAAGATACATCTCCAAAGGCTAATGAAAGAAAAGCAAAAATGAACTTTTGGGACTTCATCAAGATAAAAACCTTCTGCACAGCAAAGGAAACAGTCAACAAAACAAAGAGGCAACCCACAGGATGGGAGAAGATATTTGCAAATGACACTACAGATAAAGGGCTGGTATCCAAGATCTATAAAGAACTCCTCAAACTCAACAGCCAAAAAACAAATAATCAAGTCAAAAAATGGGCAGAAGACATGAACAGACACTTCTCTGAAGAAGACATACAAATGGCTAACAGACACATGAAAAAATGTTCATCATCATTAGCCACCAGGGAAATTCAAATCCAAACCACATTGAGATACCACCTCACACCGGTTAGAATGGCAAAAATTGACAAGGCAAGAAACAACAAATGTTGGAGGTTGTGGAGAAAGGGGAACCCTCTTACACTGTTGGTGGGAATGCAAGTTGGTACAGCCACTTTGGAAAACAGTGTGGAGGTGCCTCAAAAAATTAAAAATAGAGATACCCTTTGACCCAGCAATTGCACTACTGGGCATTTACCCCAAAGATACAGATGTAGTGAAAAGAAGGGCCCTATGCACCCCAGTGTTCATAGCAGCAATGTCTGCAATAGCCAAACTGTGGAAAGAGCCGAGATGCCCTTCAACAGATGAATGGATAAAGAAGATGTGGTCCATATATACAATGGAATATTACTCAGCCATCAGAAAGGATGAATACCCAACTTTTACATCAACATGGATGGGACTGGAGGAGATTATGCTAAGTGAAATAAGTCAATCAGAGAAAGTCAATTATCATATGGTTTCACTCACTTGTGGAACATAAGGAATAGCATGGAAAACATTAGGAGAAGGAAGGGAAAAATGAACGGGGGGAAATGGGAAGGAGAGATGAACCATGAGAGACTATGGACTCTGAGAAACAATCTGAGGGTTTTAGAGGGGAGGGGGGTAGGGGAAGGGGTTAGCCCGGTGGTAGGTATTAAGGAGGGCACGTACTGCATGGAGCACTGGGTATTATACGAAAACAATGAATCGTGGATCACTACATCAAAAACTAATGATGTAATGTATGGTGACTAACATAACATAATAAAATTAAATTAAAAAAAAAACAAACCTCTGTATAAATGGTATGGAGTAGCTTGCTTCATTTTTCAGTATTAAAGTGCCTTCTTAACCTGGAGGATACATTCCTGACCCTCCTCCACCTTCTAACAGTGAGATACTAACATTAAGTGCCTGTTGTATTCCAAGCTCCATTAAGCACAGTGTTCATTGGATAATTTACTTTTTTTCTAGTTCCTTGAAATGTAAAGTTAGGTTATTGATTTGGGATTTTTTAAAAGATTTTATTTATTTGAGAGGGAGAATGAGAAAGAGGGCATAGGCTGTAGGGAGGGGCAGAGGGAGAGGAAGAAGCAGACTCCCTGCTGAGCAGGGAGCCCAACTCAGGGCCTGATCCCAGGACCCCGAGATCATGACCCAAGTCAAAGGCAGACGCTAAACCGACTGAGCCACCCAGGCACCACAGATCTTTCTTCTTTTTAAAGATTTTTATTTCAGAGAGAGAGCACAAGCAGGGGGAGCAGGAGAGGGAGAAGCAGGCTTCCCACTGAGCAGGGAGCCTGTTGTGGGGCTAGATCCCAGGACCCTGGGTTCACGACCTGAGCTGAAGGCAGACACTTAACCGACTGAGCCACCCAGGCGCCCCTCTTTCTTCTTTTTAATGTAGGCATTACAACAGTGCATTTCTCTCTGATCACTACTTTCACCGCATCCCATGAGTTTTGATATGTTGTTTTCAATGCCATTTGCCTCAAATTATTTTCTAATATCCTTTTTATTTCTTCTTTCACCCACTGGTGAAGAGTGTGCTGTTTAATTTCCATATATTTGTGAAATTTCTAGTTTTCCTTCAGTTTTTATCTCTAGCTTCATTCTACTGTGGTAAGAGAAGGTACTTTATGTGAAGTCAATCTTTTGAAATTTATTAAACTATTTTTCTGGCCTAACATAAGGTCTACCCTGAAGAACAGGATAGGTTTCATAGGAATAAGTTCCATGTTCACTTGAGAAGAATACAAATTCTGCTATTGTTCAGTGGAGTGTTCTATATATCTCCAGTAGGTCTATTTGCTTATTGATCTGCTAACTGCCATGTCACTGAAAGTATGGGATTGAGGTCTCCAATTGGTGTTGAGGGTGGTGGTGGTGAGTGACACCATGACAGTCTTCACATACCTCAATAGCTGTGAGAAGGATGGGCTTATTTTCTGTTATTATAAAGACCAGTGAATCAAAGCTACAAGACCGCAACTCAACATAGGGAAGAACTGTGTAGCAATTAGAATAGCCCATATAGAATGTTTTACTTTCAAGTAGTGATGCTCTATCCACAGTGCTGCTACAGAGATCACAGAACCAGGAATGTTGAAAAAAGAAATCACTTCTTTCAGTGAGAAGTTTGAATAGAAAACCTCTAATAACCAAATCTAATTTACCGAATCTACCATCCAGGTTCTACCATGTACTTCTCTGTTACCTTGGGTATGTCCATTTAATTTTTCTATGCCATGATTTCTTCTTTTGTAAAATGGGGATAATGAGTAACCCTGCCACAAGGGTTGTTGTGAGTTAAAGGAGTTTATATATGTAAAATGCCTAGAATAGTCTTGGCAAATAGTGAGTACTCAACAAATAATAGTTATGATGATGGTTGTGAAATCTCCAACTATTATTGTAGAAATGTCTATTTCATCCTTCATTCTGTCAGTCTGCTGTATATATTTTGGGGCTCTATTGTTTGGTGCATATATGTTTATAATTATTGTAACTTCTTGCGAAATTGACCATTTATCAAAATATAAGAGACCATCTTTGTTTATTGTTTTTAAATCAGAAGTCTATTTTGTATGACATCAGTACTATTTGTATAGAAAATCTTTTCCCATCTTTTTACTTTCAGCCAATTTATCTTTGGTCTAACAAGAGTTTCTTGTGGACAGCACATAATTGGATCATGGGTTTTTGGGTTTTTAATCCATTCTGCCAGTCTGCATTTATTTGGTAGGCTTAATAATTTCACATTTAAAATGATTACTAACAAGGACTTACTTTTGCCATTTTGCTATTCTTGTATACTGAAGTGTATCATTAGATAAATGTCAATTAGGTCAAACTGGCTGGTAGTGATGTTCAAATCTTTTATATCCTTACTGATTGTTTTTGATCTACAAATTCTATCAATTAGTAAGAGGTGTTGCTATTTAAAACTATGATTGTAGATTTGTTTCTTTCTCCCTTTGATTCTCTTGAGCTTTGTTTCATGTATTTTGAAACTTTGTAGTTAGATACATATACATTTAAGATTATTTATTTTTAATAAATTAACCCTTAAAGCATTATGAAATATCCTCTTTCTTTCTAGAAATTATCCTTGTGCCAAAATCTACTTTGACTGTTATTAATATAGCAACAACCAGCTTACTTCTGATTTTTGCATCTTTTTCATCCTTTTACTTGTAATCTTTGGCCTTATATATGTGTGTGTATATATATTTGTATTTTCAAATATACATTGTTTCCATTTTTTTATTTCTAAAAACATTTTTTAGTATAGCTGACACACAATGTTACATTAGTCTTAGGTGTACAACAAAGTGATTCAATTTATCTATACACTATGCTTTGCTACCACAAGTGAAGCTACCACCTGTCACCATGCAATGCTATTACAATAACAGTGACTACAAGGGTACCTGGTTGGTGCAGTTAATTAAGCATCTGACTCTTGGTTTCGGCTCAGGTCATGATCTCAGGGTCGTGAGATCAAGCCCCGTGTCAGGCTCCCTGCTCAGCAGGGAGTGTGCTTGGTTTCTCTCTCTCTGCTCCTCCATCCCCCTGCCCCCAGCTCTCTCTCCCTTTCTAATAAATAAATAAATCTTTAAAAAAAAAAATATCAGTGGGGCGCCTTGGTGGCTCAGTCAGTTAAGCGTCTGCCTTCGGCTCTGGTCATGATCCCAGGGTCCTGGGATCCAGCCCCGCATCGGGCTCCCTGCTCAGCAGGGAGCCTGCTTCTCCCTCTCCCTCTGCCTGGCCTGCCTACTTGTGATCTCTCTCTCGCTGTCAAATAAATAAATAAAATCTTAAAAAAAAAAAATACCAGTGACTACATTCCCTATGCTGTGCTGTTGTGGCCATTTTAGTATATAACATTCCTGGGTATACAAAAAAATCTTCTAGATTATCACTATAATCAGATTCAAATTTTTACATTTGTTGTGAAAAATGTGTTACATAGCTCTTTAAAGCAACCAAACAGTATGTCTTAGTGTTCAATTTATTTACTTCTTTAATATTTTTTCATTTTTTGTTATTATTTAATTCCAGTATATTTAACATATAGTGTTATATTAGTTTCAGGTATACAATACAGTGATTCACCAATTCTTTTTCAAAGAGAGAGTGAGTGAGTGAGTGGGGACGGGGAGAGGGAGAGAGAGAATCTTAAGCTGGCTCCATGCTGGGGCTCAATCTCATGACCCTGAGATAACGATCTGAGCCAAAATTAAGAGTTAGACACTTAACTGATTGAGCCACACAGGAGCCCCTGATTCAACAATTCTATATATCATTACTCAGTGCTCATGATCAGTGTACTCTTAATCCCCTACACCTATTTCACCCATTCCCCCCACTCACTTCTCATCTGATATGCTTTATTTTAAATGAGTACCCTCAAAGTTATTATTTTTTTTTCAATAAGAACATTTTTTACATGAAGCATACTTCAGAATACTTGGTTCTAAAAAATATATATAAAACATTCCACCCCCAAAAAGAGAATACACATCTTCCTCAAGTACAAACAGAAGAATCCTGGTTGAATAACATAAAAGAGACAAAATAAATATTACAAATTTAAGAAAAGTGAAATCATACCAAGTATATTCTCCAACCACAATGGTACAAAAATACAGAACAATAAACAATAAACTATAGAATAAAACAAAGCTGGAAAACCCGTAGTGCAAATACTAAATACTTAATATGTAAATATTAAATACCACACTACTGCATAAGCAATGGGCCAAATAAAAATGAAATGGTAAATCAAAATATGTCTCAAAACAAAAGAAAAAGAAAACAGTATTTCAAAACCTATGGGATGCAGCAAAAGCAGATGTTATAGTGAAATTTATGCTATAAATGCTTGTATTAAAAAAAAAAGATCCATAACTTAACATTACACCACAAGGACCCAGAAAAAGAAGAAACTTAGCTGAATTTTAGTAGATGAAGGAAACAACAAAGAAAAATCAGAAATAAAATAGAGACCAGAAAAACAATAACATAACATTGAAAGTAATGACAAGTTTTCAAAAAAATAAAAATTGGCAATGCTTTAACCACATAACCAAAAAAAAAAAAAAAAAGAAGGAGAAAGAGAAAGAGAAAGAAGACTCAATAACCAAACGAGAAGGGGAAGAGAAAATAATACAACAGATAACTCCAGAAATACATAGTGTGAAAACATTACTATAAATAATTATATACTAACAAATTAGATAACTTGGAAAAAATTCAGATAATTTCTAAAAATGCACAAGTTACCACAACTGAATCATGAATCTTGAATCCAAGAAATAGGAAATCTAATTCTTAGACCAATAACAAGAATGAAAGTTAAATTAGGAATCAAAAATCCCCCAGGACAGAGGCACCTGGGTATCTCAGTTGGTTAAGCATCTGCTTTCAGCTCAGGTCATGATCCCAGGGTCCTGGGATCAAGCCCTGCAGCAGGCTCCCCGCTCTCCCTCTGCCCTTCTTCCTGCTCATGCACATGCTCTCTCTCTCAAATAAATAAAATCTTAAAAAAAAAAAAAAAAAAAGGCCAAGACCAGATGGCTTCATTGGTGAATTATACCAAACATTTTTTAAAAATTAATGACAATATTACAAATCTTATTAAAACCCTACAAATAATGGAAGAGAGGGAACACAGTCAAAGTCATTCCATGAGGCCAGTACCACCCTGACACCCAAAACAGGATAAAAACAATACAAAAACAAAAAAGTCCAGTTTGTCCTATATAAGTATTGCTACTCTGGCTTTCTTTTGACATCCATGTACGTCATAAATGTTTCTCTACCCCCTCACTTTCAATCTGCAGGTATCTTTAGGTCTAAAATGAGTCTCTTGTAGGTAGCATACACATGGGTCTTTTTTTTTCCTTAATCCATCTGACATCTTATGTTTTTTGACTGAAGCATTTAGTCCATTTACATTCAAAGTAATTAGTGATAGATATGTATTTATTACCATTTTATTACTTGTTTTGTTGTTGTTTCTGAAGATTTTCTCTGATCCTTGTCTTTGTCACTTTTGGTTTCTCCTTTGCACTCAGAGTCCCCTTTAACATTTCTTGCAGGGCTGGTTTATTGGTCATGAACTCCTTTAGTTTTTGTTTGGGAAACCCTCTCTCTCTCCTTCTATTCTGAAAGATAGCCTTGCTGAATAGAGTATTCTTGGCTGCAGATTTTCCCCATTCAGCACTTTGAATATATCATGCCACTCTCTTCTGGCTTGCCAAGTTTCTGTTGAGAAATCTCCAGCTAGTCTTATGGATTTTCCCTTGTAAGTTAAGGACTTTTCTCTTGCTGCTTTTAAGGTTTTCTTTTATCACTATATTTTGCAAATTTAATTACAATAGGTCTTGTTCAACACCAAGGCACCAACACCTGCTTTTCTTGATTTCGGTGGGAGTTCTCTTTGCCTCATGGATCTGGATGTCTGTTTCCTTCCTCATATTAGGGAAGTTTTCTGCTATTATTTCTTGAAATAAATTTTCTGTCCCCCTTTTGTCTTTCTTCCTCTGGGAATCCTTTTCTTTTTTAATTTTTTTTTAAGTAATCTCTACACCCAACATGGGGCTTGAACGCACAACCCCAAGATCAAGAGGTGCACGCTTCACTGAATGGGACAAATCTGGGACTCCTATAATATGAATGTTATTACATTTGATGGAGTCACTGAGTTCCCTAAGTCTACTCTTGTGTTGTTTAATTCTTTCTTTTGTTCAGCTTCATTATTTTCCATTATTTTGTCTTCTAGGTCAATAATTCATTCCTCTGCTTCTTCCAGCCTGCTGTACATTGCAACAAGCCTGTTTCCAATCTCATTTATTGCATTCTTCATCTCGGATTCTTTGTTAACTCCTTTATCTCTGTGGAAAAGGTCTCACTGTCTTCTATTCTTTTCTCAAGCCCTGTGAGTATCCTTATGATTATTGCTTTAAATTCTCCATCAGGCATGTTACTTATATCAGTTTTGCTTATTTCTCTGGCTATGGCCTTATCTTTTTCTTTCCTTAGGGATAAATTCCTCCATCTTGGTATTTTGTATAAGTCTCTGCCTTTTTCTGTATGTTAGAAAAGTCCATTATGTCTTCTCCTCCTGAAAGTAATGGCCTTACAAAGAGGTCATATAGTGTTCAGGGCGTGGCACTTCAGGGAGTATCTACTGTTGTGTTTTGGCTGCTCTATCCTTCAGGCCAGTTGTCTGCAGAGGCTCTTCTTGTCTGCTATGGGCAGTATTTGCTCCCTGGTCTGAATGTGGTAAGCTTTAACAGGTAGGGGAATGGTGAAATAAATAAATATATATATATATATATATTTACAGTGAATGATAACTACACTTATTCGGAGAGCTTTTGTAATATATGTAATTGTCAAATTACTATATTTTACACCTGAAACTAATATTTGTTTAAAAGATAAGACTTTTGGGGCCCCTGGGTGGCTCAGTTGGTTAAGCAACTGCCTTTGGCTCAGGTCATGATCCCAGGGTCCTGGGATTGAGTCCCACATCAGGCTCCCCCTGCTCTGCGGGAAGCCTGCTTCTCCCTCTGCCCTGCCTGCCACTTCCCCTGTTTGTGCTCTCTCTCTGTCAAATAAATAAATAAAATCTTAAAAAAAAAAAAAAAAGATAAGACTTTTTAAGACTCTTTTTTAGGTTTTATTTATTTGACAGAGAGATAGCAAGCACAAGTAGGGGGAGCAGCAGACAGAATTATTACACACACATACACACACATATATGCAAATATATACACATATACATATATCACATCCTTATTGTTTTTTAATTCCAATATAGTTTACTGTGTTATATTAATTATATTTGTTTCAGGTGTACAATTTAGTGATTCAATAATTCTATACATTACTCTGCTCATCATGGTAAATGCACTCTTTAATCCCCATCACCTATTTCACCCATCCCCCTACTTATCTCCCCTCTGATAACCATTAATTTCTTCTCTATAGTTAAGTGTCTGTTTTTTGGGGTACCTGGGTGGCTCAGTTAAATGTCTGACTTCAGCTCAGGTCATGATCTCCGGGTCCTGGGATTGGGCCCTGCATGGGGCTCCTGCTCAATGGAAAGTCTGTTTGTCCCCCTCCCTCTTCTTCTGCCCCTCCCCCCACTCGTGCTCTCTCTCAAATAAATAAAATCTTTAAAAAGAAAAAAGTGTTTCTTGTTTGTCTTTTTTCCTTTGTCCATTTGTTTTGTTTCTTAAATTCCACATGAGTGAAATCATCATATAGTATTTGTCTTTCTCTGACTGCCTTATTTTGCTTAGCATTATACTCTCTAGCTCCATCCATGTTGTTGCAAATGGCAAGATGTCATTCTTTTTTGTGGCTGAATAATATTCTATTCTGTGAGATATATATCACATCTTTTTTATCCACTCATCTATCGATGGACACTTGGTGTGCCTTTATATTTAAAGTGTTCTTATACATAGCATATACTTGAGTCATGCTATTTTATCCAGTTTGACAACTGCTAACTTTTAACTGGAATGTATGGCCTACTTATGTTTAATGTAATTCTTGATATGATTCATTTTGTCTACCATCCTGATATTATCTTCCATTTGTCCTGTCTGTTCTTTGTTCCTGCTTTCATAACTTATTTTTGATAAAGCAGTATTATTCAATTTCCTTTAATGACCACATAGCTGTGGCTGTTTTTTTTTTTTTTAAGGTTTGCTCTAGTGATTACAGAGTGCATCTTTAACTTATCACAAACTTAACTTCCTCCTGCTTTGCATTTATAGTCATATATCTTACTTCTTATACTAAGTATCCAATAATACATTGCTATTATTTTTGCTTCACATAGCCATAATCTTTTGATTTTATATTTTAATCCCCTAAACTTACATTTACCTTCATGGTATAATTCATTCCTTCCTTCAGATCTGAGTTTCTTTTATTATCACTTCCCTTCAGCACTGAAATACTTCTTTTAATGTTTCTTGTATAGGTTTGCTATATATTTTGTCTGCCAGAAAATGTCTTTATTTCTATTGTATTTTTAAAAACATTTCCCTGTATATAGAATTCCAAGTTAGCATGTTTGCTTTAAAAAAAAAAAAATCACTTTAAAAAAGTTATGCCATTGTCCTCTGGTCTGCATTGTTTCTGAAAATCTGTCAGCTATCATTCATATTATTGTACCCTTTTATATATTATTTTTCTTTTCTACCTCCTTTATAAAAAACTTTGGTTTTCAGCAATTTGACTATGACTTGCCTAAGTTTAGACTTCTTTGTATTTATCTTGCTTGGGTTTGGTGTCCAGTCTACTGTTAAGCCCATCAAATGAATACTTACCTTCTGATATATTTTTCATTTCTAGCATTCCAAACTGGTTCTTTTTATAGTTTTCCATCTTCCTGCTAATATTTTCTGTTCACCATGTTCAACATCTGGACCATCAGTGACTTTGTTTCTCATTACTTCTGACATTTTCTTATTTCTTTGCATATCTCATAATTTGTTATTTTATGTCAGATATTGTGTATAAAAAACAGTAATTTACAAAGTTCAATGAAACGAAGAGTTGTTTCTTTGAAAAGATAAATAATGCATCTATGTTCATCAGGGATATTGGCTTATAATTTTCTTGTGGCATCCTTGTCTGGTTTTGGTATCAGGCTTTGCAAAATGAGTTTAAAAATATTCTCTTTTCTATTTTTTGGCAGAACTTGAAAAGGACTGATATTAATTATTTAATATTTGATAGAATTCACCTATGAAGCCATCTAGTCCTGGACTTATGTTTGTTGGGAGGTATTTTAGTCATGCTCATCAGGAAAAAAAGAGGGGATACAAATAAAATCAGAAATGAAAGATGTCACAACTGATACCACAGAAATACAAAGAAATATAAGACACTACTATTAAAAACTATACGCCAGCGGTGCTTGAGTGGCTCAGTTGTTAAGCGTCTGCCTTCGGCTCAGGTCAAGATCCCAGGGTTCTGGGACTGAGCCCTGCATCAGGCTCCCTGCTTGGCAGGGAGTCTGCTTCTCCCTCTCCCTCTTCCCCTGCAAGTGTTCCCTCTCTCACTGTGTCTCTGTCAAGTAAATAAAATCTTTAAAAAAACACCATATGCCAATAAGTTGGACAACCTAAAAGAAATGGATAAATTCATAGAAATATACAACCTACCAAGACTGAATCATGAAAATACAGGAAATCTGAACAGATGATTACTAGTAAGGAGATTAAACCAGTAATCGAATACCTCCCAACAAACACTGATGCCAGGCTTGATCCCAGGACCCTGGGATCATGACCTGAGCCAAAGGCAGATGCTTAACCAACTAAGCCACCCAGATGCCCCATAAAATAAATAAATAAATCTTAAAAAAAAAAAAAAAAAGTCAGCAGGACTTAACTCTGGGAGAGCCAGAGGGCTATGGGAAACCAAGTCTGTGCTCTTAAAGGGCCTGCATGCTGTTTCACTCATTCCAAGATCCAGTAGAGAAACAGCACTTTGAAAGGCACCTGGGTTATACATGAAGGAGATTCACAGACTAATTTTAGGACCTGATCTGCAAGAGCTTTCTATGGGAAAGGAAGTGCTGGTGGGTGTCATTTCTCTTGCCTTCTTTCAGTTTAGCTGGCCTGATACTTGTGTGAATCAGTTCTGACTCTCCATCTACCTTCCTAGTACCACCTGCCCCACCCCGGAGTTCCCCTGTGGATCCACCTTAGCAGATGCCCCTCCAAAGCAGTTCTCACCCCACCACATACAGCAGGCAGCCCTGGCCAGGATCATCACTCCTCCAGAGTAACTCCCACCTTGTGGAGAGGGAGGAGCTAGCCTTACCCATCAGCACAACCACAGTAGCTACAGCCAGGCCTCTCAGCCAGCCCACTGGGGGCAAGCCCTGTCCACTGTGCACCTGTAGCAGTCACAGCCAGTCATTGTAGCCAGCTGGGCAGAAGGCCACCCTGTCTACCAGCATGCCTATAGCAGCTGTAGCTCAGCCACATCAAAAGGGCACATGCAGTCCACACAGACAACACTCCCTGGAGTGCCTGGTTCTGGTAACCAGGAGAGACTGTGCTACTGGGCACCACAGGATGCCTTCTACATAAGGCCACCACTTTCAACACCAGGAGACATAGCTGACCCTACCTAATACATAGAAACAAACACTGAGTCAGACAAAATGAGACAGAGGAATATGTTCCAAATAAAAGAACAAGACAAAACCCCAGAAAAAATGCTAAGCGAATGAAGATAAGAAATATACCTGATAAAGAATTCAAGGTAATGGGGCACCTGGGTGGCTCAGTTGGTTGGGCGACTGCCTTCAGCTTGGGTCATGATCCTGGAGTCCCTGGATCGAGTCCCACATCAGGCTCCCTGCTCGGCGGGGAGTCTGCTTCTCCCTCTGACCCTCCCCCCTCTCATGTGCTCTCTCTCATTCTCTCTCTCTCAAATAAATAAATAAAATCTTAAAAAAAAAAAGAATTCAAGGTAATGGTCATAAAGACACTCACTGATTTGAGGGAAGAGCTGATGAACTCAGTGAGAACTTCAACAAAGAGAAAACATAAAAAGAACCAGTCAGAACTGAAGAACACAGTAATTGAAATGAAAAATACAAGCAAATTAGAGGATACAGAAGAAAAGATCAGCAATCTAAAAAGCAGGGTAGTGGAAAGCAACCAAGCTGAACAGCAAAAAGAAAAAAGAATTTTAAAAATTAAGGATAGTTTAAGAGACCTCTGGGATTAACACTGAGCATACTAACACTCACATTGTAGAGCTCCCAGAAGGAGAAGACAGAAAGGACAAAAAACTTATTTGAAGAAATAACAGCTGAAAACTTTCCTAACCTGGGGAAGGAAAAAGGTACCCAGGCCAAGGAAGCACAGAGAGCACCAAACAGAATGAACCCAACGTAGTCCACACTAAGACACATAATAATTAAAATGGCAAAAATTAAAGATAATCTTCAAAGCAGCAAAAGAAAAGTAAACAGTTAAGTACAAGGGAAATCCCATAAAGCTATGAGATGATTTTTCAGCAGAAACTTTGCAGGCCAGAAGGACTGGCATGAAATATTAAAAATACTGAAAGGAAAAAAGGCTAAAACCAAGATTATTCTACCCAGCAAGGTTATCATTCAGAATTGGGGAGAGATAAAGAATTTTCCAGAAAAACAAAAGTTAAAGTAATTCATCACCACTAACCTGGCCTTACAAGAAATGTTAAAGGGACTTTAAGTGGAAAAGAAAAGGCAGTAACTCGAGGGAAGGCAAGGAAAAAACTTCACTAATAAAAGCAAACTTACAGTTAAGGTAGTAGATTAATCACTTATAAAGCTAAAATGAAGATTAAAAGACAAAAGTAGTAAAATCAACTATACCTACAAAAATCAGCCAAGAGGGCGCCTGGGTGGCTCAGTTGGTTAAGCGACTGCCTTCGGCTCAGGTCATGATCCTGGAGTCCTGGGATCGAGTCCCACGTCGGGCTCCCTGCTCAGCAGGGAGTCTGCTTCTCTCTCTGACCCTCCCCCCTCTCATGCTCTCTCTCTCTATCTCATTCTCTCTCTCAAATAAATAAATAAAATCTTAAAAAAAAAAATCAGCCAAGAGATACACAAAATAAAAAGGTATACAGTATGGCATTATATACATAAAATGTGGAGGATTAATATTGTAGCACTCTTAGAATGTGTTCAAACTTAACCGACAGTTGACTTAACGGACTGCTATATATATAGGATGTTATATATGAACCTCATGGTAACCACAAACCAAAAACCTATGATAACACAAAAAATAAAGAAAAAGGAATCCAAGCATAATACTAAAGAAAGTTATCAAACAAGGGAAGAGAGGAAGAGAATGAACAGAGAACTACAAAAACAACCAGAAATTAACAAAATGGCGATAAGTACATACCTATCAATAATCACTTAAAATGTAAATGGACTAAATGCTCCATTCAAAAGATAGAAGACTGAACGGATTAAAAAAAAAAAAAAAGACACATTTATACGCTGCCTAAAAGAGACTCACTACAGATCCAAAGACATGTGCAGATTGAAAGTGAAGGGATGGAAAATAATATTCTGTGCAAGTGGAAGTGGAAAAAAAGATGGGGTAGCAATACTTATAGCAGACAAACCAGACTTTAAAACAGACTGTAATAAGAAACAAAAAAAAAAGGGTATTATTACACAGTGATAAAGGGATCAATCAAACAAGAGGATAAAGCAATTGTTAATAACTATGCACCCAACACAGGGGCACCTAAATATATAAAGCAAATATTAACAGACACAGAGAAATAGACAGTACTACAATAATAATAGGAAGCTTTAACATCTCAGTTGTATTAATGGATAGATCATCCAGACAAAAAATCAGTAAGAAAACAATGGCTTTGAATTAAACATTAGGCAGGATGGACTTAACCAATATTACAGAACATTCCATCAGAAACAGCAGAATACACCTTCTTTTCAAGTGCACATGGGATATTTTCCAGGTTGGATCACATGTTAAGCCACAAAACAAATCTTAATTGACTTAGGAAGACTGAAATCATATCAAGCATCCTTTCCAATCACAGTGGTATGAAACTAGGAAAAAAAAACTGGAAAAAAAACCCACAAATACTTGGAGGCTAAGCAACATGCTACTAAACAATCAATGGGTCAAAAAAGAAATCAAAGAGGAAATTAAAAAAAAAAATCTAAAGACAAATAAAAATGGAAATGCAATGGTTCAAAATCTTAGAGATGCAGCAAAAGCAGTTCTAAGAGGGAAGTTTATAGTGATATACGCCTGCCAGAAGAAACAAGAAAAATCTCCAAAAACAATCTAAACTTATACCTAAAAGGAATCAGAAAAAGAACACAGCCCAAAGTTAGAAGGAAGGAAATAATAAAGATCAGAACAGAAATAGATGAAAGAGACAAAAAAAATTGAAAAAAAAAAAATCAATGAAACTAAGAGCTGATTCCTTGAAAAGTTAAATTTGGTAAACCTTTAATCAGACACATCAATGAAAGAGAGAGAGAGGAATCAAATAACATCAAAAATGAAAGAAGAGAAGTTACAACCCATACCTCACAAGTACGAAGGATTATGAGAGACTACTACAAAAAAATTACATGTTGGGGCGCCTGGGTGGCTCAGTCGTTAAGCATCTGCCTTCGGCTCAGGTCATGATCCCAGGGTCCTGGGATCAAGCCCCACATCGGGTTCCCTGCTCAGCAGGAAGCCTGCTTCTGCCTCTCCCACTACCCCCTGCTTGCGTTCCTGCTCTCGCTGTCTCTCTCTGTCAAAAAAATAAATAAAATCTTTAAAAAAAAAAATTACATGTCAACAAGCTGGACAACCTAGAAAAAAAAATGAATAAATTTCCAGAAACATACAATTCTCCAAGACTAAATCAGGAAGAAATAAAAAATATGAACAGAATGATTACCAGTAATGAAACTTAATCAATAATCAAAAACTCCCAACAAACCCAAGTCCAAAACCAGATGGCTTCCCAGGTGAATTCTACCGAACATTTAAAGAAGAGTTAATACCTATCTTTCTCAAACTATTTCAAACAGCAGAAAAGGAAGGAATGTTTCTAATTCATTCTACAAGGCCAGTATTACACTGATACCCAAACCAAAAATACAACAACAAAAAAAGAAAATTACAGATCAATATCTCTGATGAACACAGATGCAATAATCCTCAACAAAATATTTGCAAACTGAATTAAAAAATACATCACAAGGATCATACACCACAATCAAGTATAATTTATTCCAGAGATGCAAGGATGGTTCAACATCTGCAAATCAATGTGAAATACCACATTAACAAAATAAAGCATAAAAATCATATGATCATCTCAATAGATGCAGGAAAAGTATGTGACAAAATTCAACATCAATTCATGATAAAAACTCTCAACAAAGTAAGTTTAGAGGGAACATAAAACATAACAAAGATCATATGTGATACACCTAGATCTAACATCTTAATAGTGAAAAGCTAAAAGCTTTTCCTCTAAGATCAGAAACAAGACGAGAATGTCTACTCTCACCACTTTTATTCAAAATAGTACTGGAAGTCCCACCACAGCACTCAGACAAGAAAAAGGAATAAAAGGCATCCAAAGTGGAAAGGAAGAAGTAAAACTGTCACTATCTATAGAGGACATTATACTATATATAGAAAACCCTAAACACTGTTAGAATAAATGAATTCAGTAAAGTTTCAATTCAGTGAAGGATATAAAATCAATACAAAAATCAGTTGCATTTCTATACATTAATAACAAACTAGCAAAAAGAGAAGAAAACAATCCCATTTACAACTACATCAAAATAATAAAATACTTAGAAATAAATTTACCAAGGAGGTTAAAGATCTGTATTCTGAAAACTGTAAGACAGTAATGAAAGAAATTGAAGATGACAAAAATAAATGGAAAAATATACCATGTTTCATGGACTGAAAGAATTACTATTCTTAAAATGTCCACATTACCCAAAGCAATCTACAGATTCAGTGCCATCCCTATCAAAATACCAACAGTACTTTTCATAAAGCTAGAACAAAAATCCTAAAATTAATGTGGAACCACAAAAGCCTCCAAAGAGCCAAAGTAATCTTGAGAAAGAAGAACAAAACTGTAGGCATTACAATCCCAGATTTCAAACTATACTACAAAGATAGAGTAAGCAAAACAGTATGGTATTGGCATAAAAACAGACACATGGATCAACAGGATAGACTAGAGAACCTAGAAATAAACTCATGCATATCTAATCAATTAATATATGACAAAGAAGCAGAAAATATACAATGGGGATAGGACAGTCTCTTCAAGAAGTAGTGTCAGTAAAACTGGACAGCCACATGCAAAAGAATGAAACTGGACCACTATCTTACACCAATCACAAAAACTAACTAAAACTGAATTAAAGACTTGAATGTAAGGCCTGAAACCACAACACTCCTACAAGAAAACATAAGCAGCAAGCTCCTTAAGGATAGCTTGGAGACAGTTTGTTGGGTTTGACACCAAAAACAAAGGCAACAAATGCAAAAATAAACAGTGGAATATCAAACTACCAAAAAAAAAAAAGCTGCTGCACACCAAAGGAAACCATCACTAAAATGAACATACTGTATAGGAGAAAATATTTGCAAATCATATATAAGTGGTTAATATCTAAAATATACAATAAACTCATACAACTCAACAGCAAAAAAAAAAAAAAAACTAATTTAAAAAATGGGCAGATCTAAACAAACATTTTTCCAAAGAAGACAGATGACCAACACGTACATGAAATGGTGATTAAAATCATTAATCTTCAGGGAAATGCAAATCAAAACCACTATGAGATCACCTCACACCTGTCAGAACAGCTATTATCAAAAAGACAAGGAGTAACAAGTGTTGGCAAGGATGTGGAGAAAAGGGAATCTTGCACACTATTGGTGGGAATGTAAATTGGTGCGGCCACTATAGAAAACAGTATGGAGATTCCTCAAAAGTTCAAAATAGAACCACCCTATGATCCAGATTCTACTTCTGGGTATTCATCTGAAGAAAAGGAAAACATAACTTGAAAAGATAGCTGCACCCCCATGTTCACTGCAGCATTATTTGCAATAGCCAAGATACGGAAAAACCTAAGTGACGACTGATGGATGAATGGATAAAGAAAATGTGGTATATATATAAAATACAAATATTTTTCAGCCATAAAAAGGAAATCTTGCCATTTGTAACAACATGGATCTAGAGGTATAAATCCTGTTATTTATGCTAACTGAAATAAGTCACATAGAGAAAAACAAATATCCTATGATCTCATATATATGTGAAATTAAAACATACACACACACACACACACACACACACACACCCCTGAGCTCATAGATACAGAGAACAGATTGTGGTTCCCAGCGCTGGGGAGTAGGAAAAGTGGGTGGAAAGGGTCAAAAGGTACAAACTTCCAGTTAGAAAATAAATAAGTCATGGGGATGTTAATTAAGTACAACATGGTGACTATAGTAATACTGTACTGCATATATTTGAGAGTTGCTAAGAAAGTAGATCTTAAAAGTTCTCTTCAGAAGAAAAAAAATTTTTTTCAAAGATTTTATTTGTCAGAGAGGGAGAAAGAGAGCACAAGCAGGGGGAACGGCAGGCAGAGGGAGAAGTAGGCTCCCTGCCGAGCAAGGAGCCCGATGTGGGGCTCGATCCCAGGACCCTGATCATGACCTGAGCTGAAGGCAGACGCTCAACCGACTGAGCCACCCAGGCATCCCAAGAAAAAAAATTGGGGGGTGCCTGGGTGGCTCAGTCGTTAAGCATGCGTCTGCCTTCAGCTCAGGTCATGATCCCAGGGTCCTGGGATCGAGCCCCACATCGGGCTCCGTGCTCTGAGAGGAGCCTGCTTCTCCTTCTCTCACTCCCCCTACTTGTGTTCCCTCTCTCGCTGTGTCTCTGTCAAATAAATAAATAAAATCTTTAAAAAAATTTTTTATAACTTGTATGGCAATGGATATTAACTATGCCTATTGTGGTAATCATTTCTCAATATATACAAATACTGAATCAAGTTGTATATCTGAAACTAACAATGTTATATGTCAATAATACTTGAATTTTTAAAAACCAGTAATATACCTCCACAAAGGGCAGCTCCTTCTTTAATTACGTTGCTTAGGGTAGGGATGGGGAGGTAAAGGGGACCGAATTCTTTTAATCTATGGTTGGGCTGGGTTAGAGATTTTTTTAAGCATTTATTAGATTCAGTTCAAGAATGGCTTAAAATCATTTTAGGGTGAGATAAGAACTTAACCTTCAGGAGAACTCAGGATCTGAGCAGTGGTGAAACTTCACAGATCTCTGAGCTGTACAACTTAGCTGCTTGCTTTCTGAACTCGAGAGATTTTTTCCCTATTTTGCATTCTTGCTGCCAGGTGGGGAGCTGTCTTTGTTCTCCAGTAAGCACCCTTCATCGTCTGTGCCTTAAAATCTGTCTGTCTCTCTCCCCTGTGCTCTGACTCCACCTTCTGAAAGGCTGTTGCCTTGTCCTCAGTGAAAACCTGGATAGCCAGAGGGATATTTGTCAGCTCTCCTGCCATGGCCCCAGCCTGTGGTAGCCCTACTTTATACCTGGCAAAAGCCTCTAGTGCCTCAGAGAGATTTGTATTAACTCTCCAGCCCTGCCTCCACCCACCTCAGACTCCACCCACCCTCAGGATCTAATTCTTAGCTCTCTTTCCCTGACCCCAGCCTCCAGCATACTATAACCTTAAACTCAGTGAAGGCCCATGGGAAAGGGGTGGCAGGTGGGTACAGCCTTACTCTGTGGCTGGGGCTCTTCAAAATTCCAAATTGTCACTCCAGCCCACACGCAGTTAATAAAAGTTTGGCGGGTTTCTCTTTACTGCGCTATAGCAGGTTCTTCCTCCTGCTGTCCCACCATGGATAGAAGTATCTATGGGTTTCCTTTTTTCCTGGGAAGGCTCATTATGTTCTGGATTTTATTTCATTTAGATTTCCTTGTGTCCTCAGCTCTCTGGTGGGTTTTTAGAGAACTACCATTTTCTAGCTTCTTCACCTTTCTCATTATTACGATGGAACCAACGTCTAACTTCTGCAACTTTCCACATCCTCACAGAAAGTGGGAGTCTTTCTTACCCTTTTTGATGACAGAAAACAGACTTGGAGCAGATAAATAACTTGCACAAGGTTTAGAACTTAAAAAAAAAAAAAAAAAAACTGTAATTTAAACTTATATTTCCTGACTCCAAGTCTAGGAGTTCTTTGTGTGCACAAAGGAATTCTTTGTACTGCACAACAGGTAGTAAAAAGGCGATCTGTACAAGTCATTTACCCCCTCAATATTTCTAGTTTGTAAACTGAAGGGACTGTGCTAGAGAAACTCGAAGTCTCCTTCAAATCTAAAACTTCAAGGTACAATGAAGTTTGTGTTTTTAAAATATATACCCTCACAGTTTCTGAAAGCCTAATTGTGTCTTTAGATTTTACATTTCTAATGAGCATCACAAATTTATCAAGTCCCAAACTGACCCCTGCTTTCTTTATCCATTCCCTGGTCTTCATCTCAGTAGATGACAACTCCTTCCTATCACTCAGGCTCCAATCATGGAAATCATCCTTGACTTTCTTTTCTATTCCACAATGAATCCATCAACTAATCCTATGGATTACTGCAATAATGTCCCATCTAATGTCCTCTGTTTTTGTCCTTTCTCCCCTCACTCATACCCCAAATGTATTTTCCACAGGACAGAATGGTACATTCTTCTTCACCTGCCAATTGCTTCCCCTTCTCACAAAGGGAAAGGCAAAAGTCCTTCAAATGGCTTATAAACCCTATGTGATTTGGCCTAACTACTTTCATCTTACCTCCTACCATGCACCCCTGTCTTATGACACTCCAGCCACACTGATTTCCTTGCAGTTCCTCCAACACACTAGGCATGATCTTGCCTCAAGACTTTTGCATTTGGGTCCTCTCCTGAAATGGCCTTTCTCCAGGCATGCCCATGAAATAGCCTCTGCTCAAACGTCATCTTATCAGAGAGGCCTTCCCTTCCATTCTATATAAAAAGCAACTTCTTCCTCCTCTCATCCACTCTCCCATCCTGCCCTAAAATTTCCTTTCTCACTCAGCTTTTTCTCCAAAGCACTTTCATGACCTTATCTGTATGTTTATTATGCCTTCCTGCCACCACAACGTAAGCTCCATGAGCGTAGAGCCTCGCCTGTGTCATTGTTGGATACCCACTGCCTACAAGAGTGACTAGCACACAGTACACACAGTAAACCTTTGTTGGATAGAAAACCACAGAACAGAAAATTTAATGGAAAGACAATTGTAGGGGCAGCACTGAGAACTCAAAAAGCTGGGTTTGAACCTCGATTCTGACTCCACAAAAACTTTCCCAACAACTGCCCTGTTCCGCTTTCTGTCTGGTCTGTCCTCTGTTTTTGTCCTCATAGCCACCCCAGTGCTGGAGGTGGTTAGTAGTAGACCCTACACAGGATAGAGGTGAAACACAAAATGCGGCAGGGAAGGCAGAGGTGAAAGTGTAGTCCAACCCATGGCTGGCCATATTTGAGCTTTGGCTGTCTGCACTATTAAGGGGGTAGGAGGGGGGAGCCAAGTAAATCCTGCAGGATGTCATTAAACAACATCATGATAGAGCGTTTGTCATAAAATAAAAAAGAGCTTGCTGGCTCAGCTGATAAAACACTGAAACTCTTTTTTTTTTTTTTTTTTAAGATTTTATTTATTTATTTGAGAGAGAGAGAGAGCACAAGAGGGGGGAGCAGGAGAGGGAGAAGCAGACTCCCTGCTGAGCAGGGAGCCTGATGCGGGACTCGATCCCGGGACTCCAGGATCATGACCTGAGCCGAAGGCAATTGCTTAACCAACTGAGCCACCCAGGCGCCCCAAGACACTGAAACTCTTAATCTTGGAGAAGTACATTCATGCCAGGCACTGGGAACAATCTTTAGTTGGGAAAGACGCCATGGTATAATGGCTAAGAGGCCAGACTTTAGAGTCAGACTGGTTGAGTTCAAATCCAGGCTCTGCCACTCACTATGAGGCCTTGGACAAATTACCTCATCAATATGGGCCTGCTAAATGGGTATAATAATGTCAATCTTAGAGGTATGTGGAACGGTTAAATGAGATAAATGTGAAGTGATCAGCCTAAAACCAGACAGTGGGGAAGGGCTCTATGAAAAAGTTATTGTTACAGTTCTAAAAATTATGCTCCATCCCCATTCCAGTGCAGACCAAAAGGAGACCAATATTGTTAATAGAAGGAAAATATATTCTTTTTATGATCTATTAACATAGATCTCATTATATAAACATATTAGCTCTCTTAACCATACCATGTGATAGCAAATAGACCAAAACTGTCTGTAAATCTTGTTATATTTTATTGTAGTTTTCCCCCCACCTTGTGCTTCCCAACACCTCTGACAAGTCCTAACCACAGATAAACACAGAAAGAGAAGTGCCAAAAGAGGGGAAAGTCCAAGTGAATGAATCAAAATGGGAAAACAGTAATGATACAATGTTATATTTCTGAGAAAAAAAAAAATCTGCCTTACAAGCTAAAGTATTAGGCAAGAGCAAAAACATGACAAAAAGTATCCCAATGTATATTTTGATCCATATGAATCAAATTGCTGTCTTTTTGAAACAATTTTCAAATATACAACTAAAATGTATGTTAAAATTACTATTAGGAAAAATCTCAGAAAATAGAATTTTATTTTTTAAAATATATTCATCCTCCAAGTCTAAATGGCTTTATGTAAAACACTGGTCTTTGTGATTCACAAAAAGCATGTGTCAATTCCTGAATGCAAAGTGAAATGACAGGAGAAACTTTCAATGCTATTACAACCATGAGTATGAGCCCCAATCCAACAGTCTGTCTTCATTAATTCCTCTTCATTTCATCTTTGTAAAAAAGGGGAGGGAAAAGTAAGAGGAGAGAAGGCTAGGCATGCCTACCCTGTTCTGTAGTATCTAGCTCAGTGCCAGGAATAATAAAATACAAGTATTCCTAAGTGCTCAAAAATATTAAAATCCAAATAGGAAAACAAATTTCGTAACATATACCTGGCATATATATTGGGGGAACATATACTGATGCACTATATATTACAGTATAATCCAGTGTTTGCATAAGCAGGTTCTGAGACAATCTGCCTGGTTTTGAAATCTCGCTTAATTTATCAGCTCGGTGACCTGGGCAAGTTACTCTATCCCCCTTCTGTGCCTCAATTTGCTCACCTCTAAAATGGGGAAATGGTATCTTCTTCATAGGGTTGTTGTGATGGTTAAATAAGACATATAAGGTGCTTGGAAAAATATCTCACTCAGAATGTACATAATAAATGCCAGCTGTCATTATAGAATAGAAACAAGTGGCTTAATTGAAGAAATTTTCATTGAGAGATAGTGAAGCATTGTTCCAAATTGATGTGCAAAGTAATTCATATCAACTGCTAAAGTTGTATGTTTAGATTCAAGCATTTAATGAACGATAATGTTAACAATCTTGAATACAGTTTGGGGGATTACACAGGCAGCTTCCTCATTCCCCCTCCTATACATACCAACCATTCCCTACTTTCGTTGGAGCCTAGGCATCAGCTCATCATCAAATTAAATCCCTTCCATGAATGAAATTCTTAATGTTTAAAAATAGACAAAAAGCAAAAAAATTTCTAAGTTTAACAAAGCAACCACCAGTACACAAGTATAATAGAATGCTTTTAAAGTAAATAAAACTCTAACATGCACAATAGTGAATCAAGGTGGACTATGGGTCAGGATGGAAGGAGAGAAGAAAAGGAAAATGGGAAACAGGAGGAACATGAGACTTCAGAGAGCTGTGAATTCCTGAATATTCTCCCTTTCTCTTTGCTATAATTGTAAGAGCTTTTCCCACATATAACATAGAAAAGTCATTGCAATATTTACAACACTCAGATTTTTGTAAAATTCATTTTCTGAAACTTTTGCAGGGTTCCATTAATTTGTCACTTAAAAGCAATTCAGAATTAAAGAAACATACACAAAATAAAGCCTGCATTTCTATTACTTGTGGGTAATGTTTTTTCCCCCTACTATCAAAAGGCCACACATCTGGGCCACCAATGATAGATACAGACCAGCCACCTTCTCTTCCTACCATGCCTCTCCCTAGTTATCAAAAAAAAAAAAAAAAAAAGAGAGTCTGCCAGGGTTCCAAATGGTAGGTTTTCTCTCCATGCCAACTGGCACTTGGGAAGCCCCCTGCCTTCTCAGCTTATTAGCACTTCCACTGTAGATAAAGAGCAAATCTACACTAGTGATGGTTAAAAAAAACTGTTTCTTAAAACCAGGCATTTTCTTATTACCCACCCCAAACCCCTCTCAAATATTCTATATCAAAGGTGTGTCCCCAGCAGAGTCCAGCTCCTCTCTTCTTTTACTCCCTTTGGAGGCCTCCGGAGATATCACACCTTTGGTCAGCAATTCCTTGAATCCTGTCTAGTCAAGCCAACACCTCTGCTGAGTCTTCAAGTCAGGTTTTAAAAAACGAGCTTAATGGGGGCCAGGTGGTATGCCCACTCACTCTCAAGTTTATTGAATAAAAGTAGCGATTTAAGACGTTTACAATGTACTAATTACTAATTAAATCCCTTAAGGGGCTGCGCACAGGAAAAAACCTCCAGCTTAATGCCCCCATTTAAAGGAGGAGGGAAAATCCAAAATTACATATTTAAATTTCCCCACACGCTAAAAATCCTGTCAATGATGAATTTTAAAGAAATACGTATCATGTATCATATTATTTATATATAATTGCGTAGACACAAGACACGTAGCACACAGACTGCAATATACTGTTAATATGAATATGATACACATATCCCTTTAAAAAAAAAAACCACACCCTCTCTGGGTGGCTTCCCAGGCTCGCTGGGATCAAAAAGCGTCACGCTGTCCGGCGGCCCACCGGGTGGGGGTCCCAGCGGAGGCCCAGACCTTCAACGCAGAGAACGCTGCGTCGCGGGCGCCCCGGGCAGGCGGGCGCTCCGGGCCCCCCGGGGCTCCTCTTCCCCCGGGCCCGCCCAGTCCTGCCCTGCCCCGCAGCCCCGAAGGCCGCAGCCTGGCCTCTCCGCGACCCCGGCGCCGCCCGCCGGAACCGAGCAGTGGCCGCGCGGGGGCTCAGCCCGGGCGGGGAAGGGCAGGGTGGCACAACCGGCTCGGGCCCCAGACTCACCATGGCCGAAGAGCCGCGAGCGCGCCCACAGCCCGGAGTCACAAGGCGCCGGCAACGCCCGTTGTCCTGGTGACGCCAGCTGGGCGCCCCGCCCCGTTCCCAAGGTGGGCTCGGAGGCGGCCATTGGCGGCTTTCTAGCACGTGATGTGCAGGGCGGTGCCGTTTGGACCTCCCCCTGCGCCCCCACTCCGACCCGTGCATCTGCTCTTGGGCGGGGCCTCTTCGCCTTTCACACTTTGCATCTGGACCATCATCACCCTGATCACCTTGACATCCCTCACCTGACATATAACCCAGCCACAGGCTGCCCAGCTGGAAGAGACCTTTGTGGATTTACTTTATTTAAGAAAGAGATTACACAGGTAATACAGGATTATTGAAGACATTTTAAACTAATGATAGCAAGAATTAAAACCACACTAAATCCCAGCACAGGTAACCACAGCTTATATTCAAGTTTATCTGATTCCAGTGAAATATATATTATAATATATTGTATTCTTAAAAATTGAAGCAAACCATATGCACTTTTATAACCTACTTGTTTCAATTAAAAATTATCTTTGCATGCCAATTCATGGAATAGCATTGTGCGTGTATACTCTAATTTATTAAATTGATTCGCAATTTGTTGCATGTGTTTAATATGGTTGAAGGGAACTTTAGATATCCTCAAATCCAGCGCATTAAATCTATGGAGACATGTTCAACAGCCAATCTGACATCTCCCTTTGAATGTCTAACAGGTATTTGAAACTTAATAAAGCCCAAATAAGACTTTTGTTGTTGTTGTTGTTGTTTATGTTCAGTTGGCCAGCATATAGTACATCATAAGTTTTTGTTGTAGTGTTCAACGATTCATTAGTTGCATATAACACCCCAGTGCTCATCCCAACACGTGCCCTCCTTAATACCCATCACTTGGTTACCCCATCCCCCCACCCCCGCTTCTGTAACCCTCAGTTTGTTTCTCGGAGTCCAGAGTCTCTCATGGTTTGTCTCCCTCTCTGATTTCTTCCCATTCAGTTTTCCCTCCCTTCCCCTGTGGGCCTCTGCTCTATTCCTTATGTTCAACATATGAGTGAAATCATATGATAATTCTTTCTCTGCTTGACTTATTTCACCTAGTATAATCCCCTCCAGTTCCATCCATGTCGATGTAAATGGTAGGTATCCATCCTTTCTGATGGCTCAGTAATATTCCATTGTATATATGAACCACATCTTCTTTATCCACTCATCTGTTGAAGTGTATCTCAGCTCCTTGATTCAAATGTCGTGCTCACTCACCAGTCTTCCTCATCCCAGCAAAAGTTCCCATTTTCTCCTTGGTTGTTCAGGACAAAAACTTAGGAATCATCCTTGATTCTCTCCTTTACTCATACCACATGTTCTGGACTCTATCTTTAAATAAACCCTGAGTCTATCCATTTGTCGCCATCTCTGCCTCACAGTCACCATCATCTCTTGCCTAAGTTAGTCTCCATGCCACCTGTCTTCTCTCCTACAGTCTACACAACAGCAGCATCTCAGTGGCTTCTCATGGCACTTGGAAAAAGATCCAAACTCTCCGTCCGGCGGCCCACCGGGTGGGGGTCCCAGATCTCCGTGATGGAGATCTTGCCTCCTGCACTAACTTCATCTTCTCCCCTCTTCCCTCATCCAATCCACACTAGCCATGCTTTATTTCCTGAGGTTCCTCAAACATGTTGAACACTTTCCTACTTAAGAGCCTCAGCAACAACTGTTTCCTTTTTTTAAGAATATTCTTCCTCTAGAACTTCACACTGCCCATTTCTTTGCTTGAAACAGGTCACTTATCTCCCCAAATGTCATCTTCACTGAAGCCTTCACTGACCAGTCAATTTGAAATATCTCACCCCCGTTACTCTTTCTCACCACAGTCTTTATAACCTCTCTTATAACTGTCCTGTTTTCAAATACCTAATGCCCCTTGAAATTATCTTTTACAATTTTTGGTATATTAATTACATCCTGTCTCTTCACCCTGGAATGCAAGATATCTATCTTGTTCCCTCTCTGTGTTCCTATTGTTTAGAACAGTTCCTGCTTATAGTAGATATTCAATATTGAGGCTTGATTGAATGAACGAACATACATTCTCAGACTGGATGGTCAGTTTGAAGATACAAATAAGAATATGACTGTCAAAGTAGGGAGTGTGATAGAAGAAGAAAAACTGTAATTATAAGTTTTATCTATTCTAATATGAAATATACATATAAGTAGTAAAATATAAATGTACAGTTTTTAAAAAGTGAACACCTATGTAAACACCACCTAGTTCAAGAAATAGAACATTGCCAAAAGCTCTGAAGAGATCATGTGTCCTTTCCCAATATTAACTCCCCCCTTCTCCAATGACCACTATCTTAATATTTATAAAAAAACACTTTCTTGCTCTTCTTTATATAGTTTTTATAGCTCATTAATTTTCATTTCTATTAAGTATTCTATTGAATATATATACAAGAATATATACATTCCACTGTTGGGCATTTGGGTTGTTTGAATCATTTCCTGTTTAGGACTATTATAAAACAATGCAGTTGTGAGCATTTTCCCTGTGCATGTGAGTACTCATTTCTCTAGATGAGGGTTTCTTGGCAATTTTGATATTTAGGGACAGATAATCTTTTGTTGTAGATGGTGGGGGAACAGGGTGAGAGGGAACTATCCTATGTATTGTAGGATGTTTAGCAGCATCCATGGCTTTTACCCACCACATGCTAGTGGCATGGCCTCAGTTGTGAAAACCAAAAATGTCTCCAGGCATTTCCATATGTTACTGGAGAAGCAAAATTTACCCCAGTTGAGAATCACTGATCTAGGGTAAATAACAAGCAATAGAATTCCTGGTTTGTATATCTTTAGATTTACCACATAGTGCCAAACTGTTTTCCAAAGTACTTGCAAGACAAGTGACATGGGATTAGTAGAGAGCTCCAGGAATGGTTTCCTTGCAAGAACTGGTCTTCCCAGCAAGAATTCTGCTAGCAGGGGTGCCTGGGTGGCTCAGTCGGTTAGGTGTCTGCCTTTGGCTCAGGTCATGATCCCAGGGTCCTGGAACTGAGCCCCACATAAGGTTCCCTGCTCAGTGGGGAGTCTGCTTCTCCCTCTCCCTCTGCCCCTACCCCTTGCTCTCTCTCTTGCTCTCTTTCTCTCTCACAAATAAGTAAATAAAATCTTTAAAAAGAAAGAATTCTGCTAGCAAAAACAGATACAATCAACTTTTTTGGAATTTTGGAACCTAATCAAATGCCTGTGTCAAACAGCAAATGCTTAATGAGGAAAAAAGCAACTGAATTTTGGTAAGAGACATTGTGTGGTTTTTGCTTACCTGCCTAGCATCCTTTATTCCCCAGATCAACAGCAGCCTTGTGGACAGCCCATTCCTGGTACAATGTATTGGTGCCGGGGAAAGTAATATGGACCTTATTCTTAAAAATTGTGGTCATGCATTTGACCTGTCTAAGGGACCAGTACAGAGACTGATCTATATTTTGCCTGCCTCAGGTTAGACTGGCTTTCTGAGTGGCATCTGATGGAAGCAGTAAAGCTATATGGTACCCATTGCTGCCTGGGGCAAGGAATGAAGGATGAGGCAAATAGCAGACAGGCCCAAAAGCCTGGATATAAGTAAGCTGAGGAGGAAGATTCTTAGGGGACCAAGAGCAGTGCAGGACTGGGGGATCTGGAATGCAATGTGCATTCCCCGGCGGGCAGACACATACTCAGAAAAGACCTGAGAGGACCCTAGATTTACATCTCTGGCTGATCTTTGGACTCCACTAAAGTAGGAGGTGAAAGCTAAGGCAGAGTTGTAGTTAGCTTGGCTTAGCATTTAAGGAGTACCCTAGCCCAGAGCCAATATGCAAAGACCAAGGGAGGGAGGTTTGTTTTTTTTTTCTTTTTGTCTCCAGGCATTTAAGGAAATATATTCTGTTTCCTAGCTCACTGCTGAGATAACAGAACAGAAGCTTCAGTGAGCATACAGGACAAGGATTACAATCTTTGCAAAACTAGTTTGGAAATGGACAACTGCAACCTTCAACAATCAACACCAGAAAGCCCTGTGGAAAGGGAGGAATTCTACAGAGATGGTGAGTATATTTGTTATTTAGGACTAGGGGTACAGAGATGATATCTAAGGGGTATGAGGTTTCTTTTTGGGGTGATGAAAATGTTCTAAAACTGTTGCACACATCTGTGATTATACTAAAAACATTGACTTGTACAGTTTAAATTAGTGAAATGCATGGTATGTGAATTATATATCAATAAAGATTTTTTTTAAAAACTCTGTTGTTGGCTCATACACATTCTTAACTCTAATATATTCTTGGTAATTTATCTTTGTATCAATATGAAATATCTCTCTTGGTCCTGAACTTTTCTCTTTGAATCCCCTTTATTTTTTCCCCTGCTTTATTGATGTATAATTGACAATTAAACATAATATATATTTAAGATGTACAACTTTCTGATTTGGTACATGTATACACTGTGAAGTAACCATCACAATCAAGTAAATTAACATATCTATCATCTCACATAGTTACATTTTCTTTTCTGTGTGTGTGTGTGTGTGTATGGTGAGAACACTTAAGATCTTCCCTCTTGGCAAATTTTAAGTATACAATATGTTACTGTTAACTATAATCACATTGTTGTACATTAGATCTCCAGAACTTATTCATCTTGCATAACTGAAACTTTGTATGCCTTGACCAACATCTCTCCATTTCCTTCTACCCCCAACCCCTGATAACTACCATTCTACTTTCTGCCTCTATGTATTTGACTATTTGTAGATTCCACAAATAAGTGAGATCATACAGTATTTGTTTTTCTGCATCTGGTTTCTTTTGATTAGCATAATGCCCTCCAGGTTCATCTATGTTGTCATAAATGGCAGGATTTCTTTCTTTTTATTTTTTACTTTTTAAGATTATTTACTTAGAGAGAGAGAGAGAGCACGTACGAGTGCATGCATGAATGAGGGGTGGGGCAGAGGGAGAGAATCCCAAGCAGACTCCATGCTGAGCCCAACATGGGGCTCAATTTCATGACCTGAGATCAGGACCTGAGCCAAAATTGAGAGTTTGATGGCTCAGCCAACTAAGTCACCCAGGCACCCCGAGGATTTCCTTCTTTTTAAAGACCAAATAATGTTCCATTGTGCAAAATATATAGATTTCCCTAGCCTAAAAGTTTATATGAATGTATTTATATATAATTGGGCTTTTGTGACTGGCTTCCTTAATTTGGCATAACATTTTCAAGATTCATCCAAGTTGTAGCATGTATCAGTATTTCATTTCTTTTTATGGCCAAATAACATTTCACTGGATGAATATACCATTTTGTGCTTATCCATTTCTCCACCAACAGACATTTTAGTTGTTTCCATCTTTTGGCTATTGTGAGTAATGCTGCTATGAACATTCATGTACACATTTTTGCAGGGACAAATGTTTTCATTAGCCGTAGGTATATGCCCAGGAGTAAAAATGCTGGATCATATGAATCAAACTCTGTGTTTAAGCATTTGGGGAACTGTCAGTACATTTTGCAAAGTGGCTCCCCCATTTTACATTCCTACTAGTGGTGTATGAGGATGGTAATTTCCACACAGCCATGTCAGCACGTGTTATTATGTGACTTTTTGATCCCAGCCATCCCAGTGGGTGTGAAGTGGTATTTCACTGTGGCTGTAATTTACACTTTCCTGATGATTAATGATGTCGAGTATCTTTCCGAAAGGTTACTGACCATTTTTATATCTTCCTTGGAGAAATGTCTATTTACATCCTTTGCTCATTTCTAATCAGGATAGCTGTCCTTTTTTCTTTCACTGTGTGTGCTTTTGGTGTCATACTTTAAGAATCTTTTGCCAAATCCAAGGTCATGAAGATTTATCCATATGTTTTCTCCTAAGAGCTTTTAGCTTTTATATTTATAATTGACCTATGTTAATTTTTGTACATAATGTGAGGGAAGGGTCCAACTTCATTCTTTTGCAGGCTGATATCCAGTTATCCCAGCACCATTTCTTGAAAAGATGGTTATTTTCCCCATTGAATGATCTTGGCACCCCATTGAAAATCAACAGACCACAGATGTATAGGTTTATTTCTGGACTCTCGATTTTATTCCATTAACAACATAGCCTTAAATTACATAACATAAAAATTGACAAATGTGACTGAGATGCACATTTTTTCAAACACATAAACTGTTTCCTTAATCAGGGAGAGCTACAAAGTCTACATACTATGAACCATGAGGGGCATTAGTCATACAAATTAGGGTATAATTGGTACCCCCAGAGTTGTGCAACATGATATCCCTGCCCAAAATTAATCTTAGTAGGACATCAGGATGTTGCTTGAAATTCTTTAAAAAAAACCCTACTGACTCTATTCACTGACCATGGCACAATAAAACTAGACAAATGACAAAACATAATCATAAATTTAAAAGCTAAAAGGCAAATTTGAATCAATCATGGTTGAAAGATGAAATAAAAATTGAAATAAAAATATTTAGAACTAAAAATGAAGTAACACAAATACTTGTGGGAATCAGCAGAGGAAAAATTATTATTAAATCATTAAATAAAAAACAAAACAACTGAAACAAAGCAGAATAAACTAGAAAACGTACACAAACCTAAAGTATGTTGAAGAAAAAACTAGTTAAAATGAAGGCAGTTTAAGACAATGAAAAGATAAAGATAAGTCACACATTGGGAGAATATACTGCAAAACATGTATCTGATGAAGAACTTGTATCCAAAATATATAAAGAACTCTTAAAATTCAACAATAAGAAAACAGCCCAATTAAAAAAATGTGCAAAAGATCTGAACAGACACTTCACCAAAGAAGATATACAGATGGCAAATAAGCATATGAAAAGATGCTGAACATCATATGTCATACAGGAATTGCAAATTAACAGTGAAATACCACTATATACCTATTAGAATGGTTAAATGCGAATAGAGCTGTAGAGCAACAGGAACCATTGGGAATGTAAAATGATAAAGCCACTTTGAAGACAGGTTAGCAGTTTCTTATAAAACTAAGCATACTCTTACCATATGACCCAGCAGTTCTACTCTTTGGTATTTACTAAAATGAGTCAAAAACTTATATCTACACAAAAAGCTGCATATGAAGCTTATAGCACTTTTATTCATAATTGTCCAAACTTGGAAGCAACCAAGATACACTTCAGTAGGTGTATGGATAAACTGTGCTACATCATTCAATGGAATATTATTAGCATAAAAAGAAATGAACTATCACCACCAAGAAGAGACATGGAAGAATCTTTAATGTATATTGATAAGTGAAAGAAACCAATCAGAATAGCTTACATACTGTAGGACTCCCAAGTATATGACATTCTGGAAAAGGCAAAAGTATAAAGACAGTTAAAAGATCAGGGGCGCCTGGGTAGCTCAGTCAGTTAAGCGTCTGCTTTCGGCTCAGGGCATGATCCTGTGGTCCTGGGATCGAGCCCTGCATCGGGCTCCCTGCTCAGCAAGCAGCCTGCTTCTCCCTCTCTGGCTCTCCCTGCCTGTACACACACTCTCTCTCTCTCTCTCTCTGTCAAATAAATAAATAAAATCTTAAAAAAAAAAGAGTTAAAAGGTCAGTGATTGCCAGGAGTCTGGGGGAGCAGAGGTGATTTTTAGTGCAGTGAAACTATTCTGTATGGTACTGTAATGGTAGACACATGAAATACATTTGTCAATCCCTTAGAACTATACAACACAAAAGTGAAGTCTTTATTATGCTAAGTGAAATAAGTCAGACAGAGAAAGAAAAATACCATATTATCTCATTTATATGTGGACTCTAAAAAAAAAAAAAACCAAACAAGCAAAAAAAGCAGAAACAGACACATAAATAAAGAGAACAAACAGGTGGTTGCCGGAGGGGTGGGTGGGGGGATGGGCAAAATAAGTGAAAGGGAGTGGGAGGTACAGGCTTCCAATTATAGAATGAGTAAGTCATGGTGATGACTGGATGGAGGTATAGCACAGAGAATATAGTCAATAGTATTATAATAGCATTTTATGGTGAGAGATGGTAGCCACACTTGTGGCAAGAATAGCATAAAGTATAGGCTTTTCCAATCACTGTGTTGCACACCTGAAACTAATGTAATACTGTGTGTCAACTATACTTCCATTAAAAAAAAAAAGACCGAGGCACCTGGGTGGCTCAATCCATTTAAGCATGGGACTCTTGATCTCAACTCAGGTCTTGATTTCAGGGTTGTGAGTTCAAGTACTGCATAGAGCTCCATACTGGGCATGGAGCCTACTTAAAAAAAAAAAAGACTGAATCATAATGTAAACTACAGACTTTAGTTAATAATTTATTGGTTCATCAGGTGTAACAAATGTACCACAGCAACACAGGATATGGGGGAAATTGTGAGGGGATGGTGTGGGGTGGGATGGGGGTGGGCAGGAGATAGAAAGTGTATGTGAACTCTGTATTGTCTGCTCAGTTTTTCTTCTTTCTTTCTTTCCTGTTTTTTTTTTTTTTTTTAGAGAGAGGGAGAGGAGTGAGGGGGTAGAGGAAGAGGGAGAGAGGATCCCAAGCAGGCTCCATGCCCAGCACAGAGCCAGACACGGGGCTCGATTCCACAACCCTGAGGTGAAATCGAGCCAGATGCTTAACTGACTGAACCTCCCAGGAGCCCCTCAATTTTTCTGTAAACCTAAAACAGCTCTAAAAAATAGTGTCTATTAATTAAAAAAAAAACTATAAAGGCAGAAATTCATCACAGGGAAAAAAATTAGAGTTGAATAGAACCAGAATGTGGTTTTTTGAGAAGTTTAGTAAAATAGATAACTACTGATAATATTGATCAAGTCAAAAAGAGAGAAGGTACATATAAAAACATTAAGGGCATTGTATGAGAAGAACAATACATAATACTAGGAATAATTTTGCACTAATAAATTTGAAACGAAAATAGTCATTTTTCTATAAAGTTGTAAATTTCAAAAGTAAATTGTATATTAAAAAAAAAAGTAAAGGAAGCGTAGAAAACATAAAAAGACAACTAATCACATGAGAAACGGAAAGATCTGGGAAACTTCCCAAATGTATCAAATGATGTTACAAACAAGTTTTGCAAAAACTTTAGGGAACAGAAAAATCCTCTTACATAAAATATTCCAGAGTACAGGAAAAATGGAAAACTAATTTTGTGAGTTGGGAATAACCTTGTCACAAAAGTTAGACATATATAGACAGCAAAACAATAACAACTAAACAGAAGGCAATCTTACTTATACACATAGATGTGGAAATCCTTAATATTAACATTAGTACATCAATTCCAGCAAAGTAATAAATCACTAATGATAATCAAGCTTTCATCACAGAATGCAAAAATGATTTGGCTGGCTCTCTGCACATGCTCACTAGCCATTTGCAAAGGCTCACACTCACTGCCCTTGGGGGTGCACATAGGGAGGTAGCCATGGGGAGGCGTGTGAAGCTGGGGATAGGGGATAGGGAGGATACCCGTAGGCCAGTTGAGGGGGGGGACCCACAAACGAATCATCCCCAGCAGTTTGTGGGGAGGCTTCCCAGTGGAGTCCACAAAGCAGCCGGTAGGATCTGTGTCTCTTTGATGCTGTGGAGTGCCCTAGCTGCTGTTCTTGCCAGCCCCCCCTTGTCCCCCCACCCAAGTTGTGGCACATACCTCCATGTTCTGGATGGAACAAGAAAGGAATGGGTCTCTTTGGCAGCCTCCCATACAGCTGGGAAAGCCAGGTGCTCACTCACATGGTCTCACTCTCTCCTGTGGGAGAAATCACCGGCTGAGTAGGTTTCTCTAGGCACTGAGCCATGCAGCCTTGGGGGACGTGACACAGGTCAAGTGAAGCTGTTCCTCTTACCCTCTTCAATGCATCTAATCTTGGATTTTTTTTTTTCTCCAGCAGGGCTGGACTCCTGGACGTCCACAAAGTCACTCTCATCTGTGGCTGATTGCCAAAGTTAACTGTCCATTGTCTTTTTCTGGAGATTCCTATTAGACACATAGTGGGAATTCTCCATAGGAGGCTATAAAAGATTTGTCTTTCTCCCCCTATAATTTCCACCTTTTATCTCATTGTGCCGTGTGCCAAGAGATATTCTCAGCTTGATGTTTAGTTCTCTAATTCCTCTTTGGCCATGTTCAATCTGTTATTCAACCCATCTATTTGGGCTTTTACAAATTCCAACAACTATGTGTTGTATTTTCAAAATCTTTTTTAGTTTTTTTCTCTCACAGCTGACTATATTGCATAATGATTTTAAATTTTTTTATTTTGAAATGATTTTTAGGTTTGTTGAAGGGATGCAAAGATAGGACAGAGCTGTTATCGTTCCCTTTAATGCTGACATCCTATATAATCATGGTGCAATTATCAAAACTCAGAAATTACCACTGCTACCATACTATTAACTGAACGGCAACTTTATTCAGATTTCACCAGTTTTCCACTGATGTCCTTTTTCTGTTCCAGCATCAAATCCAAGATCTCACATTGCATTTAGTTGTCCTGTCTTGTCAGTGTCAATTCCTCAGTTCTCTACAGTCTTTCATGACCTTAATACTTTTTTTAAGATTTATTTATTTCCGAGAAAGAGCATGTGAGTGCAAGCACCTGGCGGGGGGGCAGAGGGAGAGGGGAAGCAGACTTCTCCCTGAGCGTGGAGCCTTAGGTGGGGCTTGATCTCCCGACCTGGAGATCACGACCTGAGCTGAAACCAAGAGTCAGTCACCCAACTGACTGAGCCACCCAGGGGCCTCTTATGACCTTAATACTTTTTGAAGAGTATTGATCAGGTGTTTTTTAGAACACTCCTCGATTTGTGTTAGTCTGATACTTTCTCATGATTAGATTGAGGCCATAGATTTGCGGGAAGAATACAACAGAGGCTGTTTCCTCCTCAGTGGGTGGCACAAGAGAGTACATGATGTCAATAAGTCTTGTTTGGGGTGATGTTAACGCTGATCATTTGGTTAAGGTGGGGTTGGTAAGAAAGAGTTGCCCCTCCTCAGTTTACTTATTCAATCCAATTATTCACTATGCTATTAGCTGTTTGATGCGTTTAAGTAGACATTACCAAATTTTACGCAAGTTTTTAAATTGTCCTCATTTTCAGAGACTTATCTAATTTATTTCACCATTACCAGAAGTGAAAATTCCCTTAAAGTTTTCCTGTTTATGTCCCAGAGACAGAGACAGAAATAGATATCATAGGCATAAATATAGATAGGTAGATATGTTATAGATAAATAACTTCTGGTATCAGAAGGCATCAAAGAGCTAATAACATAGTGAATAATTGAATTGAATAAGTAAACTGAGGAGAAGGGGCAACTCTTTCTTACCTATACCACCTTAACCAAATGATCAGCATTAACGTCACTCCAAATAAATGGGCATAGGTACTATGATGATCAGCGTTAAAAACAAACAAACAAACAAACAAAAAAACACCTCTTAACTTCAGCTTCCAGATCCCACAAAGATGCACAATGTGTGCCTACAGAAGCCAAAGGGAAAAATGGATGGAAAGAATGACTCAGTATTCAGAGGAAGATTCTATTATCAGTGAACAGATTATATGGATTGACTAGCTGGTAATATTGACCAAATTACTGAGAAAAAATGAAGGGTAGGATCTTTTGAAATGCTATAGAGTAAAAGTTACTATAAACACAGTATGTTAGGGGTGCCTGGCTGGCTCAATCAGTGGAGCATGCAACTCTTGGTCTCCAGATTATAAATTCAAGCCCCACATTGGGTGTAGAGATTACTTAAAAAAAATAAAATCTTTTAAAAAATAAACACAGTATGTTAAAAATAATCCCCAAATGCCAAAGAAGTTGTCTGGCAAAGTGACACTCTCTTACCCAAAGGTCTTCTGTTCTTACTCCAAAATGCTCTTTTCACCAGTATAACTACCCATGTTTCAAATGTTTAATTATACTAAAAAAAAAAAAAAAATTCATTCACCTTATAAAATAATCAAAATGTTATATAAAATCCAAAGTACCCTTTGACTACTAACCATATAAAAAAGCAAACCCTTACCCTACCTACCTATCCATCATTCTGCATTTGGTGGTATTGTTCAAAAAAGAATGCGGATGGGTCGCCTGGGTGGCTCAGTTGGTTAAGTGTCTGCCTTCAGCTCAGGTCATGATCCCAGGATCCTGGGACCAAGCCCCGCATCAGGCTCCCTGCTTAGCAGGGAGCCTGTTTCTCCCTCTCCCTCTGCTGCTCCCCCTGCTTGTGTGTTCTTTCTCTCTCTCTCTCTCTGTCAAATGAAATGAACAAAATCTTAAAAATAAAAAGAAAAAAGAATGAGGAAAATCTGTATGTTCTAATATAGAAGCCCAAGACCTAATTATTGAGAAAATAAAGAAATTTGCTGATTACACATTATATCATTCATGTAAAAAATTAAAATACATTCTAAACAATATTATTTTTTATATGAATGAAGAAGAATTTTCTTAAAAACCAAGTCCAAATAGCAACAGAACAATCCTTTTATTTGCTCATTTATTCATACACAGACTATCTGGCAGGCCCCTCTTAAAAGTCAGTAGATAAGAAAATATGCTGGCTTAAAATATAATATAATGAAAAACAGTGGGCTTTTAATTATTCTGCTTAGCAGTCATCTCTCCATTGCTGGGGTTTACTGAACAACAAATGGAGGGCAACAGAATACTTAACCTAACAATAGGTTTGATGACAGTCTATGAGGGGGAATCTAGTTTTCTTTTTTTTTTTTTTAAGATTTTATTTATTTGAGAGAGAGAGAGAGAGAGATAAAGAGAGAAAGAGCATGAGTGGTGGGTGCAGAGGCACAGAGGGAGAGGGAGAAGCAGACTCCCCTATGAGCAGAGAGCTTGATGCGGGGCTCAATCCCAGGACCCTGGGATCACGACCTGAGCAGAAGGCAGACGCTTAACCAACTGAGCCACCCAGGCGCCCTCCGAATCTACTTTTCGAATGGCCAGGCATCTTGGGCCCTTCTATCAACACAATTTCTTGAAGTAAATGTTAAAATCTCTATGCCTTTGTTATACTTCAGTAAAAAGCAAAATCAACATATGGGCGAAGATGAGAGATATTTAACATGTCACATCATTAGGCTGGGTTTTCCCTGTTTTGTCACCATGTTTCATGTATATGATGACCATTCTTCTGGAAATAAAGATTTGGGTGCATAGTCTGACAAGTACATTTATACCAACGGGTACAATAGGACTCTCTATTAACAATGCATGGACTATCTGAAGGAGATCTAGGATGAATGGTCCCCAGAATAGCAGTCATCTTGTTTAATGGCTGAGGGTTCCACTGGAAATTGAGCAGGAGGTGTCCCGCTTTCCCAGAGCAAAAGGATGTAGTTCAGCAGTTCCTCTGTGATCTTTAAGGAAGTGAGGATCTTGACATCAGACATGATAGAAGATTGGAGTGTACTTATCCTTCCTGCTCCACAAGTTGTCCTTGCTCAATTCGCCTACCCTTTATTGGGCACCTACTCTGTGCTATATACTGAGCTAGAAGCTGCAGATGTAAAGGGAGACACAGCCTCTGCCCTCATGTGGTTTACAGAGCAAGACAATGTGCTAAGGTACCATGCACATAGAAATTATTAGGGATAATCATTTTATATGTAGGAAGTTTTTTGGTTTACCAAGTAATTCCAATCTCAAAAACCCTGAATGTTAGGTAGCATTATCATCTTTATTTTATAGGTAAAGAAACTAAGACCAGAGATGTAAAGTGATGTCTCCATGATGGATATTAAGTTCCAAAAGTCAAACTTAAACTCAGTTCTGCTGACTCCTTTACCAGAGTCATCCCTCTCAGTGGCATCTGCATCTCAACAAGGATAAAAGTCTTCCATGAAAGCTGTAGGATTCAAACCAGGGACTTCTGGAGCTATTTGGGAGATTGGAGCACGGGGGTCCTCCCTGGGTCCCTGAAAAGCCAGCATGGCAGTAACCTGTAATAACACGCCCCTGGAAAGAAGGGTAGCACTGCAGCCCCACTCCTTGGCTGCCTGGAATGGCCTTCCTGCCAAGTCCAAAGCCTGTCTTCCTCTGGGGCCAGGGCTTCTGAATTGCTTTCTGTGGGCTCATTCCTAATTTTCATTAGATTAGGTGCAAACACTCTGAGTAAACAGAATAAAAATTCCCTAGCATTGGTAGCCCACTGCTAACAGCTACACCCTGGATGGTTTTCTTTTAGTTAATAATTCAACTGTTTATAAAAAAAGGGGGGGGGGGCTTGGCAGGGACTTGGCTCCAGCTGCAAATCAACTTCAGACCCCAGAGGAACTTGAAAGAACTACCAGTGCCCACAATGGCTCTTCAGTGCAGCCTATGTTTATTCAGGAGCAGCCCACAACCTCCATAGCCCCAGAGGCAGCCTACATGTAAATGCTACATTGTGCAGTGATTTTTTGGTTACGTGGCTTCAGGCTGGTGGCAGATGATTTGTGAGACTGCTTCAGATCCATCACATTTGAAATTCTACCTTGGCTGGTGTGTATTGCTTGGAAGGCTCATTCATTCATCCTTCTATTCATCAAAGCTTAATTAAATGCCTACTATGTGCTAGGTACTGTATTAGCTATTAGAGATAAGGAGACATGAAAGGACATAGTCATTGCCCTAAAAAGAAGATGCTAAGAAGATACCTGTGCAATCCCCTGGCAAGTTCCTTATTATACTGAGAGCATTACTATGACACTTGACATGCTCTCTTCTTGGGATCCTTTGATGAGTTAACAGCAGATTGAGGTATATGATTAACTCATCAAACATAGGTTGAGAACATACAATGAACCAGGTACTTCTCAAGGCAGCAGAGATAACAACACAGGAAAGACATGGACTCTGTCCTCAAGGATATTCTGACTAGTGGGAGCGACAGATCTGCAGAACAACAGTTGCATTAAAGAGCCATAATGACTAAGAGACAACTATTCAGGCTCCAGTGGAAGCACAAAGGAGTCATCAGTGGAGAGACTGGACTAAGTTACAAAGAGGACTTCACAGAGGAGATGATGCTGGTATTGATTCAAGAAAGATGAGCAGGTGTTCATCCAGGTGGACTGTGGGAAATGGAGTGTCCCCAATACCATGGAAAGTACCTCACTCATTCTTTCACCAGACATTTATTGAGTACCTGTTATGTGCCAGGCATGGAATAAGGGCTGTAGTAGGGACTGGTGATACAGAGGATGGAAAGACCCCTGGAAACATCTCCAGAAAAAGGGACAGACCCATAAATACATAGTCACAAAACATGACCTAAGCTGTACAGTCACAAGGTACTCAAGAGGTTACTTATGATTTCTTTCTCACATCTGAACATAGACTGTCAACATTAGAGTCTGCCTTTCTAGAATTTAACCCTAATTTAATAGGAAGAAATGCTTACAGGGTGTATAAGAGGTAAGGGTGGAGATTTTGGAATCATATACAATTGTGTTCAAATCCCACTTTTGCCAAGCTAGCTGTGTGACCTTGGGCAATTTGCATAACCTATATAGAAAAAAGTTCCATTTTCTCATCTGCAACCTGACTATGGAGTTGTTGCAAGGATTAGGGATAACATATGTATTAAAATGCCTGGTTATCATAGATGATCAATAAAAGGCAATTACTTCTTAGTGCACATTTAACATTGAGAATGGAATTTCCAGTACCAAAGTGATATGTTAAGTTTATTTAGGACAATCATTATTCATTACTTCACTGTTAAGAAAACTACGATCAGGGGTGCCTGCGTGGCTCAGTCATTAAGCGTTTGCCTTCAGCTCAGGTCATGATCCCAGGGTCCTGGGATCGAGCCCCGCATCGGGCTCCCTGCTTGGCGGGAAGCCTGCTTCTCCCTCTCCCACGCCCCCTGCTTGTGTTCCCTCTCGCACTGTGTCTCTCTGTCAAATAAATAAATAAAATCTTTAAAAAAAAAAAAAAAAAAAGAAAACTACAATCAATATTTGGCCTTCTGACTCTATGTGCCCAGGAGAAATATGGACATAACAAGATATAAATGAGGCCAGGTAAGCTAATTAAATTTTAAAATCTTTAGTGGTTATTCTAAGATCCTACTTAATGATCTAGGCCATTAGAGTCCTTGGTCAGATTTTTAGACAGAAAAACAACTTGCCCTACAACCAAGATAACAAGTTAGACAGTATAGACTAGTGTATGGATTATCTAAGGCTTTGAGCATAGGCAGACATCTTTTTGAATGCATGACCTCTGAAATATCATAACCGAAGCAAAATATTTTGAATATAAACAATGGGACTCTCAGGGAGGGTCTAAGCTCACTCCATTTCTCACATACAAATTTAATTACCACAGAATGTTTATGAGTGGTGTGTTTATATGTGATGATGGGAAACTAGGGGAGGCGGGGGATCTGAAAAGGGTATGGATTTGGGGGTAGAAGAGAGAGGAGGAGATGAGGGGTCAGGGAGACAACAAAAGAAGGTGGCCACAGAAAATGGCAGAGTGACCAATAGGACTGCTAAGAATAGGGAAGTCTAGGGGCGCCTGGGTGGCTCAGTTGGTTAAGCGACTGCCTTCGGCTCAGGTCATGATCCTGGAGTCCCGGGATCGAGTCCCACATCGGGCTCCTTGCTCGGCAGGGAGTCTGCTTCTCCCTCTGACCCTCCTCCCTCTCATGCTCTCTGTCTCTCATTCTCTCTCTCGCAAATAAATAAAATCTTAAAAAAAAAAAAAAAGAATAGGGAAGTATAATACTCTGTTTTATGTTGTTTGCATTTATGCAAAAATATCCTTTCACTTTTCTAAATCCTTTAATAAAAGACTATTTCATAGGTAAAGCCTTAAATAAATAGTTTTGGTAAAAATAAAGAAAAAGGTACTCCAGGGTGCCTGGGTGGCTCAGTTGGTTAAGCGACTGCCTTCGGCTCAGGTCATGATCCTGGAGTCCCTGGATCGAGTCCCGCATCGGGCTCCCTGCTCGGCAGGGAGTCTGCTTCTCCCTCTGACCCTCCCCCCTCTCATGTACTCGCTCTCTCTCATTCTCTCTCTCTCAAATAAAAATAAATAAAATCTTTAAAAAAAAGAAAAAAAGAAAAAAGAAAAAAGAAAAAGGTACTCCAACATGAATTCCACATTTGAATGGACACAAGGGTGAAAATAAAGGGGCAGCCACTTTCTGTAGAACCAGAAGTGGGGCAGGAATTCAAAACCCATGTCTCAGAAATTTTCAGAAACCTTTGGGTGGACTTTGGACTTTTCACAGAAACTTGTGACTTTGTTAAATTAACATGTGTTAAGTAAAGCCATAAAGAAGTTTATTATTTACAGGTCCTGGAATAGGTACTTGGCGTGCCTCAAGGGACCATGTGGAAAGATCACAGCAGTGCAGGCGAAGGGAATCCTGGGTGTTACTTTTTCTCCCATATTTGCTATCTCTATCTTTCCACTATACTTAACTGGGAGATTTCTCAACTTTACCTTCAAACCCATTTATGGAGTTTTCCATACTTTTTCCTAAGAAATCTTTTTTTTTTTTTCTCTAAATACTCCTTTTGTTGGGGGCGGAAGGGGTTGTTAAAAAGAAAATCCCGCTGAGTAAATGCATAAAGATCTAATTGGCTTTATTAAATGATTCATGAACGATTCATGAACTAGATGGGTAGCATCCCACCTAGTTGAGGAACTCTCAGGAGTTGTACAAAATGGAAGGTTTTTATAGGAAGGAGGGTGGAGCAAGATGTTATTAGCAAAAGAAAAGAAAGGATTGTTTCAGGCAAGGTCACCTTTCCTTAGGGGAAAGGACAGCAGGTCTTATTAGGTGGATTACCTCATCTTCTTTAGGGGGTATGGAGAGAGCGCCTGTGATAGATTCCTCATAGACGCTGATCAGAAAATTCCTGACTGACCAATTAAGACTACATTTTGGGGGAGGTTAAAACTGCAATTAGGTATTAAGCTCAGATTGGGTGACTTGACTTAAGTGACACCATTTTGGGCCTGTGATTTTCTTTTTAACAGAGTACAACACTCTGTTCTACATTTTTGAATGCAGCATCTTATCTCTATGAGAGCACTAAAGTTATTGTGTTGAAGATTTCTTTTCCCTGCATTGTCTCTTTTTTTTCCCCACTTCTCATTTCTTTAGTTAGGTCTCTATCTATCATCTTACAGGTTTTCCTCAGATACCTAGTGACCCTGCATTGTCCACCTTTCAGCAGATGAGGTCATCAAGGGATGTGTGCTGTAACAACACCTACATGTAAGGAGCCATCTAAGTCACAATACAACTCCACTTTCTATGTAGATGGTTACATAACATACATGATCTCACCAGGCACCCAGGCCCCAGGAATCCATAGATTACAGGTTTGTTTACCATAAGCAATCCTAGAAAACCGGGTACATCCTTCTAAAAGCATTCCAAGGATAAGACTCTCCCACTAGCAATACCATTAGTTTGTTTGCTAGGAGGTCTGCATTAAATGTTCATAAAAATATTTGACTGGCTCGCCCTTTTTCTTTCCTGGTGTGTCTCCCAAGTAATGAAGAGAATGAATTACAGACCTATTGCTTAGCCAATTACTTTGCTGCATTTACAGTGTGCTGGGATATCTTATTTAATCACAGCGAGAACTATAAGGCGTTGGTATTACTATCCCCATTTAATAAACAAGGATGTGATACTCAGCACCTAAATTGTTTCCCCAAGGTCATGATATCTGGTAAAATCAGGAGGCCCTCACAGGGCTAACCTCAAGTTCTCCTCCCCATTGTGATCCCAAGGATAAGGTCCCCTAGCCAGACAATCCTCCTTATCACGGCGACCAGGCATAGTTTCTGCTTTTCTCTGAGTAGCAGGTTCCAGTTCTTCACCAGCCTGAGGAAATTATTCAAAAGGACAGTCACATCCTCCCAGAGGAACCAGAGGTCACCTGACCTTCTTGTTACTCAAAGCCTATATCCCTTAGCCCCTACTTGTTCACTCTGTTCCCAAGTGCCAACCCCTATGTGGTCCTGCATGGCATGCAGTGTCCTCTTCCCCTACACTATAACTATTAAACTGTTGTCAATCTCATAAATAACTGAAGAGTTGTAGATTTACACCATACAATAAATGATCATTCTGAGTAGAAAGAGCATTCAAACTACACACTAAGTGCTCCAGGTCCAAATTCCTTAGTCCCTATTTGCTGCACATATTTCACATAAACTTAACCTATAATATCCCACTTTTCCTACTGACCTGCTGACTGGTGGCCTCATGCATCTTTCAGGCCACTGCAAACAGCCTAATAAACTAAGTGGCTGCCAGGAGCTTTGAATACTTTTCCCACAATGACCACAGACCGTAAGGAGTGAGCTGTCCCTAGTTACTTGGGACTGAGCACCCTTGATTATATAATTGATTAGTCTGCATACTGTCCTTGAAAGGGAGAAGTTGGTTACATGGGATCAGAAAAAGAACAGGGAAAATGAGATGCGTCACTGGTTAGCTTCCATGTTTAATCATGTTTCAAGTGAGAACTACACATGCATCTCACACACTATTAGATGAGAACATTCACAAACTAGAAATACAAGATTGAGGATTCCATTCTGGCTTATGTTAATCCTTCTAGTAATATTTCTTCAGAAAATGAAAAATCTGGGTCAAATATGAAATCGGATGGGATACTGGGACAACAGGTATAAACAGGAGGTATGAACCAGGATGTTTGGTCATTCAGATTCCTGTTTGCCAGAGCAAAAAACAGAAGAGTCTGGAAAATATTAGTGGCTTATCTTCAAAAATACCAGGGGTCGGGCGCCTGGGTGGCTCAGTCGTTAAGCGTCTGCCTTCGGCTCAGGTCATGATCCCAGGGTCCTGGGATCGAGTCCCACATTGGGCTCCCTGCTCGGCGGGAAGCCTGCTTCTCCCTCTCCCACTCCCCCTGCTTGTGTTCCCTCTGTTGCTGTGTCTCTTCTCGGTCAAATAAATAAACAAAATTTAAAAACAAAAACAAAAACAAAAACAAAAATACCAGGGGTTGATACCTGTTCTTCCCAGAATATCGTCATTACTAGAATAAATCAATACGGGCTTTGGTGCCTGTAGGTAGTTATTAACTGAGTAAATGGTTTATTTTTAATTCCATCAGCAAATATAATCATGGGTGGAAACCCATAAGGCTTACAGTGTTGAAAGCAGTTCATAGCAATAGGGAACTCTGTAGCAACCAGGCTTCAGTACAAACTGCCTTGCCACTTTGGCCTCATGTCACAAAAGACACAATACTTGAAGTGTGTGTGGCAGATAGAGATGCCTTATGAAGCTTGGGCAGACCAGATAGTAGAATGGCAATGCAAACCCCTAGAGTTTAAAAGTTGAATCAACTACGCTCCATTTGATAAGAAGTTTGTGCCCTGGTGGAGATTGACTGCTTGACCATGGATACCATGAAAGTATGAGACCTTAGCTGGTCTTATGAAGGGGCTATTTTGAATTGTATAGCAGAATTCCACTCTTAAACAAAAATGGTTATATACATCAGTAGGTCTGGAAGGAACAAGTAAATTGATGAGCAGGTGGCTCAGATTCCCATGGCACTTGGTTCTCTATTGCTTTGCTGCCTCTACCTCAACCCACACCTAAGGACCATTGAGGAGTTTCACTTAACAGAAGAGGAAAAACCTTGGGCCTTCTCTACACTTGAGTGTCCACAACATGTAACTAGCCATCCCCACTGTGGTACAGCACTAAAAAAACAGTGGGTGCCTGGGTGGCTCAGTGGTTAAGCGTCTGACTTCAGCTCAGGTCATGATTTCAGGGCCCTGGGATCGAGCCCCGCAACAGCTCCCCACTCAACAGGGAGTGTATTTGTCCCTCTGCACTCCCTGACCCCGCTTGTGTGCACTCTTGCTCTCTCTTTAATAAATAAATAAAATATTAAAAAAATAGTAGTGACACAAAAGGACAAACATTATACGATTCCATTCACATGAGGTACCTAGAACAGTCAAATTTGGAGAGGCTGAAAGTAGAACAGTGGTTATCAGGGCCTAGGAGGCTGAGGAAATGAGATTTATTGTTTAGTGGGTACAAAGTTTCAGTTAGGGATGCTGAAAAATTTCTGGAGACAGATGGGGGTGATGGTTGCACAACAATGTGAATGTACTTAATGTCACAGATTACCCTTAACAATGATTAAAGTGGTAGATTTTGTGTTAAGTATATTTTTACCACAATGAAAAAAAAAATAGCAGAAGAAAATTCTCCCAATGGGTAGAACTTTGGTTAATATGACCAATGGCCTTACTCATGAATCTGCACTGATCTATGGATAATGCCTAAAATAGTTGGTCAGAGATCTGAAAAATTTAAGACTAGAAGACTGATAACAAGGGTATCAGTATGGACCTCTTAGAATTAGAAGCCTGTGAATATATGTAGCCTATGCTCCCCAGAGGCATTCAGTGCAGAGGATGCCCTTAATATATCAGGTGGACACCTTGGAGACCCATTCTCTAGTCATCAGGTGCCTCTTTCTACAGCCACATCTGTGCTTCTATAATGGAACCATATATGTAGAGATGATGGTAGCAGAGATGGAGGCCATGCAGGAGTGGAATAATACAAACATCTCTTCTCTTCTTAGATTTGATCTGATTACCACCACTGCTGATTGTCCTGTGTGCCAAGAGCAGAGGTCCCGTGAGTCCCCATACAGCCTAATTCCCTAGCTGGTCCCTCCTGTTGGCTACGTGGGGAAAAGTTGTTTGTATTGGATCCTTTTTTCCCAGTCACAGTTATTTGTTCTCATTGGAACAGATCCTTATTCTAGATATGATATTGTCTTCCTTGCCTACTTTGCTTCTACTACCATGACTACCATGGTCTCCTAGAATGCCTCATCCTTTGCCATAGAATCATGCATTACATTATCTAGAACCAAAAAAACTAATTTTGCAGCAAAGGCAGTAGGACAGTGTAGTTGTGCCCTTGAGTTTTACTATATGCCTCTTTACCCAGAAGCAGGTGGCTTGATAAAAATGTGAGGTCACTAGCTGGTGACAATACCTTGAGAGGTTAGGGCATTTACCCAGGATACAGATGTGTCTTAAACTATCAGCCAATATATGGTGTCATTTCTCTTATAGACAGAATACACTGTCTAAAAACCGAGGAGCGGAAGTGGGAATGACCTCCTTCCCATTACACATAATAACCCGCCTACCAAAGTTCTGCATACCATCCCCTCAACCTTTAGATCAGTGAACTGAGAGGTTTGGGTGGGCAAAGGACATACTTTCACCAGTAAACACACAGGCATGTGCTAGTAACTTGGAAGCAAAGATTGCTCTCTAACAGACAGAGGAGAAGGTCACTGTACTGGCTGGTGATTGGTCCTGATTACCAAGGGAAAATTGGGTTGCTGCTACATAATAAGGCATGAATGATTATGTCCAGATCCCAGAGAACTCCCATGTCCAATGACAACAGTCAGTGAGAAACCATGGCAAACTAATTAAGATAGATCCTTAGTATGCATGAAAGTTTGGGCCCCTCCCACCAGTTAAAAAAAAAAAATTCATGCAGGCCAAGATGCTCAGAGAATGGAAGGGGGGGAGCATTGCCATGATTATCAAATAAGGCCTCATGACCAGTTATGGAAATGTGTCTCTAGCATCCATATTTTCTAATTACTTACTTCTCCCCTTTTCCTTTTATGTGAAACAGCACTTATGTGAAAATAACCATTGATGGTGGTTAATATTACAGTTTAGCTCCAAATGAGAATACCATTGAATCGACATACAAAAACTGATAGGACATTGGGTTTCCCCTGTTTTGTTTTGAATTCTCTTCCTCCAAATGAAAGATAAGAATAGATGGACTGTGTGGTCACTTTCCAAATGTCTCTCCAGCTCCATTTTCTGCCCTTCTCTGACCAACTCTGCACCATGACAGGATGACCTCTAAGGACTCTGGCACCTGTTTTCCTTTGCCCTGCAGCTATCAAATGGTTCAGCCAATAGGAGGCATAATGAGGAATCTGAAGGGCCAAAGGAGAGATTTTGGGGTATTTCTTCCCCACTCCCTTCCTACCAGATAAGTGGCAGCGATTTTGTTCCTCTATGTATGGACGATGCTCCTTTCAGGCAACCTCTTTCATGGCCATGGCTCTTGCTGAGTTTTGGTAACACCTCCACCTCCCCTCCTACCTTCAGTCCTCAGAGTTGTGATGGCTTCCTACTGTTGACAGTCCCAAGACCTCTACCATTTCTTATTGGTTCTCTCAACCCTACCTACATCTCTATACGTGGTCCTTTTATTAAACTTTCTTCTATTAAACCTACTTATTCTTTAGGGCAAATTTTGAAGTATTTGCTATTAAGCAAGAAAATGCACAGATTTTAAGTGTACAGTTTAGTGAGATTTAACGAATATATACACTCATGTGACCACCATCCTCATCAAGATATAGACCATTCCCATAAGGTCAGAAGTTCCTTTGTGTTCCTGCCCTGTCAAAGGCAACCACAGTATTTACTGTCACCACAGATTAGTTTTGCCCCTCTTGAGCTTCATATGAATGGAATCATAAACTTTTTTGTGTAAGGCTTCTTTCACTCAGCAACCACATTATTGAGTATATCAGTATTTCATTCTTTTGATTGCTAAATAGCATTCCATTGTGTGACTATGACACAGTTTGTTTTTCTAGTCATCTGTTGATGATGCTTGGGTTGCTTCCAACTTTAACTATTGTGACTAAAGCTGCTGTGAAATTTGTGTACAAATCTTTTTGTGGATATAAGTTTTATTTCTTTTGGATATACATCTAGAGGTGGAATTCTTTGTCACAGGAGAGCTGTATATTTAACTGTATAGGAAAGTGCCAAACAGTTTTCTAAATCAGGGGTACCAAACCTTTGGAGCATGCCATCTCCCCAAATTAGGACAGGCCAAGACAGATCTGAAAAAAGACAAATTTTAAAATGTCAGGATTAGACAGTAATGGTCAACTGACTATTCTAAACACATTAGTGGCACAGCTCCTGAGGGAGTCTGTCAGTAGCTCCTGCAGGAGCCTCCTGGCCACTCCCCTCCATTCTCAGCAATAATCAGGCTTTAAAAGGTCCCTTCCAGCTCAGACATGTGAAGTCTCACTCCTTAGGTTACCAGCTAGCTGTTAGAAGAGAAGTAACTAAGTAAATTGATTTACACTTACATGTGAATGATTGTCGGGCCTTACTGCATATAACGCCCCAGAGCATTTTTATTTTAAAAGCATAATTTTGTGTTTTGTTTTTTTTTAAGGGAGAGGGTGGGGCAGGGGCAGAGAGAGAGAGAGAGAGAGAATATCTCAAGAAGGCTCCATGCTCAGCACAGAGCCCAAGGCAGGGCTCAATCTCACAACCCTGAGATCATAACCTGAACTGAAATGAGAAGTCTGACACTTAATGGATTGAGTCACCCAGGAGCCCCTAAAAGCAAAGTTTTATTTCACGAAGGAATTAATCACTAATAATAGCCTTGTTGACATTTAGAACAAGGAGAGGAGATATCTTTTCAGTACACTTCAAAAATTATATGAGCTGAAAAATGACACCTGTAGTAAATCAGATGTGGGTTCAAATACCAGTTTTTACCTTAAAAAAGAAAGTAAGTAGTCTTTCGATGTCTGTGTCCTAGTTCATTGTCTTGGGGACAAGCATCTGTTCCTTTTAGCACCAATTGTTCATCTTCCTTAAATATCTGTCTTATTTAAGTTTGAGCATTTTTTTGGACAGATTGGAGCCTCACGCAGGGTCAGGCACACTGTGGGCCCTCCCTACATGTCTGTTGGCCAGTACGTGAAGGTGGAAGGGACTTATACACTGTACAGTGTCACGGGTGCCCCAGTTACAATACTGATCTTTATTACTCCACGCGCGAAAAATGCAAATCCTCCTTTCCTCACTAAATGATGTTAATGCTATGAACAGGACAGGGGGTGAGCGGGAAAAAGGAACCAATCCAGAGGTGGCCACTTTATTTTTATTTTTTATTTTTTTTAAAGATTTTGTTTATTTGACAGAGAGAGACACAGTGAGAGCAGGAACACAAGCAGGGGGAGTGGGAAAGGGAGAAGCAGGCCTCCCGCGGAGCAGGGAGCCCGATGCGGGCCTCGATCCCAGGACCCTGGGATCATGACCTGAGCCGAAGGCAGACGCTTAACGACTGAGCCACCCAGGCGCCCCAGAGATGGCCACTGTAGAATGTGGATTCCCAGCCCAGACCAACAGAATCCGAATTTTAGGCCCTCTCCTGGTCAAGGAAGCCCTGATTTGGAAGGTGTGAAAATGGTGACAACCACGCCCGCGCTGTCGGTGCTGAGAAATGTTAGGGCGTACCTTGAAAAGTCGTGAAGGAAGCGTCTCGAAGATGCTCCTTTCTGAGGGACTTTCAAGCTACGCTTTTAGGAGGAGTCTCGCTGTTCCGTGCGTTTCACTCCTTAGAGTGAGGTTGGCAAGTTAGATTCTTCTTTTTCATAAACATGTTCCTGCTCTGTGGGAGGACGCCAACTGCAAAGTCAAGAGGCAGAGGACAGAATTAGGCATTCGGTTTTGAATGGTCCTCCCGGAGCGCCCGGCCTCTCAGACTGCGTCACCCTTTCGCCGAGGGTCCCCCAAGCAGGCGGGGGTTCCCTGCAGCCGGCTCTCCCCGCCTCCCGGCGCCCTCATCCTCCGCCCCGGCGGCGCCCCGGGAGCTCGGCGTCCGGCGCAGCCTCTTTTGGTACCGAGGCCTCCAGGTGCCCGGCGCGAAGGCGGAGCCGGGTCCAGCCGCCTCCCCGGCGCCTCGGACGAGACCCGCGGGAGCTCGGGGGCCCCAGCGCGGCGGCTCCGGGCGCCCGGCCTCCCCGAGCTGCGCGCGCTCCTCCCTGCGGCGCGCGGGGCGCGAAGCCCACGGAGCAGAGCGCAGCGCGCACAGCCGAGTGGCGCACGAGGGGCAGTGGCCGCGCAGCCGCGCCCGCCGCCGGAGCCCGCGCTCAAGCCCGCCGCGCGGGGACGCCCGGACCATGGCTGCAGAGGGACGCGGCCCCCGCGCCCAGCTCTGGGCGGCGGCGCTGCTCCTGCTCGGTCTGCCGCGCCTCTCCGTGCGGGCGGATGGTGAGTGTGCGCGGGGTGCCGGGGGTGGCGCGTGGGGTCCGGGTGGGGAAAGCGACGCTCGCTGGGGTGCTCCCTCCCGCAAGCCTGGCGGGGAACGACGCGAGCGGCGCCCGGGCGACCCTGTGTCCCTCGCCTGACCCACCGGGTCTCCGCTCGCCCCAGCGCCCCCCACCCCAACCCCGGCCCGTGAACCCTTCCTCCAAGCACCGCAGAAAGCCTGTGCGATGGTCCGGGAGCCTGCCGCTAGCTTTCCGAAGATCTTCATGAGAGGTCTTTACAATGAAGTCACGTCTAGGGTGCCCTAGAACCTCTTCCGCCGAGATACAACTTTCCACGTGTATTAAACGTACTCCTGGTGGCAAGGCGGAGAAGACGCCCTTGGTAGTGTGGCTTGGTCCAAGAATATTTGAAAGATGAGTGGAAATCAACTAGATAAAGGGGAGAGGAGAGTGTCTTGTGGGGGAGGAAATATCATGTGTAAAGGCCCTGTGAATGGCAGGGAAAATGAGATAAATGATAAACTGGCTGGAGCCAAGATTGCAAGGTGAGGATGTCGTTTGACACAAAGCTGGAGAAGTAGATAAGGAAGAGATTATTGCAGGTTATAAGAATCGATCTGCTTTGTTTGTTTGTTTCTTGTTTCTTGAACCTCAATTCAGCTTTCAGTACTTCCCTTAAATTGGCAGGATCAGAGCCTTATATCGGCTAAGTTTCCAAAAGCTAATTCAGCTGTATTTTGATTTTGGAACAAAACCCTGTTGACTTGGTGAAGGAGGATCTGAAAGAAAACAAGCCAGCAGTTCTCACATCCATGAGCAGTTTCTAGAAAATCCAAGCTTGGGACAAATTAAATTGTTGAAGGAGAAAAACCCTCGCCTGATTTGGGATGCTTTGTGTATTTTTAAATGTCATTGATTTTTAGTAAGCAATATCGGGTGAAATGAGAAGACCCGACAAAAGGAAGCATGGTGGTTAAGGAAAGGAGTAAAGTAAGAAAAAACTTCCAGATATTATCTTAGAATTTTTGGTACTTTTTGTCCTAAGTGCCAGCTTGAAAAACTCTTTGCTCCTAATTAAGGATGAATGCCTTATTTCTTCATATCCTCAGAGTGTTAGAGGAGAAAACAGTTTTAACTTTGAAGGCTCCTCATGATAACCCTTCATGTTTTAAAAATTGAGATGTAATTCACATAAAATTTACCATTTAAAAATTTAATTTCAATGATTTTTAGCATATTCACTATGTTGTTCAGCCATCACCACGATCTAACTCCTGAAAATGTCTATCCCCTGAAATGAAATCCCATACCTATTAGCAGTCAATCCCCTGTTCATTTTTTACTGTAGCATTTTTTTTTGCCTGACATTGAGTCATGAAAATTAGCTGATTTTAAAGAATGCAAGTAGAATAAATTGGAGCTAGTATTAACTTTTGGAACAATGTATACTATTGTACCAACTTAATTCCTTTTAAAGAAATATCTCTGCAATCCCGGAGGTTTTAGAGTTTCACCCTATTGTTACTGCTTAAATGGAATGCCAAGTGGATATGGATCAATATTTTGTGCCTATCTGGCTTGAGGTGGGTCATAGAAAAATGGAGCAGAAATATCACTGGAGAAGGAGAGAGTAACCGCAGCATGAGAGCTTGTTTTCTTGTTGCCCCTTGCCAGAAATGCTTCCGTTTCTCCCTTCTCCTTTCTTTCCTTCTCCCCCTTCCCCAATTATGGGTACACTTGCTTTCAAGAAACTCCATTTGCTGAGTTCCAACTTTTATAATAGAACCATTGAAGAATTAGAACCTATATTATGAAAGGATTCTTTTCTTTACCAAATATATGTTTAACTACTACCACTTTCCACATTTAGTTATTTGTGTTCTACAGTGATGGAAGGAAGAAGAAGAAAAGTTCAGCTAAACTGTGATGTGTTATAGACATTTGAAGAGAGACTTGGAGTTCTTAACTCTATGGACCTATTAAAAATAAGTCAATGAGATAAAATAAAGAGCATTTAGTTTACATTTGACTAATAAGATACGCATCTTATATATAAAAGATATCTGTATTTTTTCCCTTTTTTCTACTGTACTTTTAAAATACTTTTGAAATTGAAAATTTTTCACATTAACTGAAGGCAAATTAACTGCATTACAGGAAAAGATTTGTTAATTCAACAGATAATTTATTGAGCATCTACTGTAGGCTAGGTACAGGCCTTGCTGTTGGGGATAGAATGGTGAGGAGAAATAGGTCCTTGCTATCAGGTAGCTTAAAATCCAATGGGTTAGAGAGTCAGTAGATAAATCATTACATGAATGGAACATGAAGTTGTAATTTTGATAGATGATGAAATTAAAGGATAGAGGTACTATGAAAGCATATACTAGGAAGTTTGGATTTGGTGTAGGAGGGTCTGAGGGGGAAGAATGAGTGTCTGAGTAGAGAATAGCATATACCAAAAAAAAACTGTGAGCCAGGAAAATGGGCTATGTGATAAGAGACAGAATGACTGGAGCCAAGAGTCCAAAGTGGAAGTGGTTTGAAAAAATGCTAAGGAAATTGGAGTGGGTACAGTGAGGTGGGTCCTCATGGAAAGAAGTTTTGTTTTAATCCAAAAAAGGGAAAGAAGCCACTGGATGATTTCCAGTAGTAGAGTGACTGATAAGATTTGCATTTTGAAAAGATTACCCTGATTGTGATGTAGCGAGAATGGATGGGACCAAGGCAAGACTAGATATGGAGAGGCCATTTTATTTGTGCAGGTGGGAGAGGGTGGAAGTATAGAGGTGGATGGGGTGAATGGAAAGGGTCTGGACTGAAGAGAAAAATGTGAGTCATCTGTTTTAAGTATAGTCTTTGAAACCATGTGTGTGGATAGAATCCCAGGGAAAGGTTTCACAGTGAGAAGAGATGACCTACAAATGAGCCTGGAGTGAAGGAAACAGATTTAGGGTTATTGACTCTGTGTACATGAAATATATTGGCCTATAATTTTCATTTCTTAAAATATTCTCGTCAGGTATTGACATCAGGATTGTGATGATTTTCTTTTAAGATTTATTTATTTATTTTAGAGAGAGAGAGCATGGGAGAGGGGTACAGGGAGAGAGAGAGAGAGAGAGTCTCAAGCAGACTCCACGCTGAGAGCAGAGTCCAACATGGGGCTTGATCTCACGACCCTGAGATCATGACCTGAGTCAAAACCAAGAGTCAGATACTTAACCGACAGAGCCACCCAGGTGCCCCTAGGATTACAGGCATTTCTAAAATAAGTTGGGAAGTTGTTCCCTCTTCTGTTCTCTGAAAAGGTTGCTGCAAGGTGAGCTGTTGTTTTGCTTTATTTAGTGTTTGGTAGTGAGGTCATATGTGTTTGAAGTTTTTCTCATGAGAAGAATTTAAATGAAGAATTTATTATTTTTTAAAGATTTTATTTATTTATTTGAGAGAGAGAAGAATGGGAGAGAGAGAGAGAGAGGGAGGGAGAGCACAAGCAGGGGTGGAGAGGTAGAGGGAGAAGGAGAAGCAGGCTCCCCACAGAGCAGGGAGCTTGACTCGGGGCTTGATTCCAGGACTCTGGGATAATGACCTGAGCTGAAGGCAGACGCCCAACCAACTGAGCCACCCAGGGGCCCCTAAATGATGAATTTAATTTCTTTAAGTAGATAAAGAGATATTCAGATTTTCTTATTCATTTTGGGTCAGTTTTGTTAAATCTGTTTTTTTATGAAATTTGTCCATTTCATCTAAATTGTCATCCAGATGTACTGGCATATATAACATAATAATCTCGTGATTTTTTCACTGTCCATGGGATCTGTAGTGATGTCCCCTTTCATTCTTGATATTGCTAATTTGTATTTTCTCTCTTTTTGTCTTGATCAGTTTTGCTAGGGATTTATCAATTTTGTCATTCTTTAGAAAGAAGCAACTTTTGGCTTTATTTCCTCTATTGTATGTCTGCTTTTCATTTCATTGATTTCTGTTCTGTCTTTGTTATTTCCTTCTACTTCACTTTAATTTTATGTTCTTCTGTGTTTTTAAGATAGAAAATTAGATCATTGATTATCAACCATTCTACTTTTGTTTTTTTTTTAAAGATTTTATTTATTTGACAGAGAGAGACACAGCGAGAGAGGGAACACAAGCAGGAGGAGTGGGAGAGGGAGAAGCAGGCGTCCCGCAGAGCAGGGAGCCTGATGCGGGGCTCGGTCCCAGGACCCTGGGATCATGACCTGAGCCGAAGGCAGACACTTAACGACTGATCCACCCAGGCGCCCCAACAATTCTACTTTTGTAATATGAGCATTTGAGGCTATAAATGTCCCTTAAATACTACTTTAGTTTCTCTACCAGTTTTTGTCACTTACATAAAAATGTTTTATTTCAATTGTGGTTTCTTCTTTGAACCATGGTTTATTTAAAAGTATATTTTGTAATTTCCTTGCACAAGGGGATTTTCCTAGTTATTACTTTGCTATTGAGAGGCAGTATAATTCAGTGGTTAGGATCACTGATAGAGTCTGGTTTTGTATCTCAGCTGTGTGATCTTGGACAAATCATTAATACTAAATCTTAACTATAAGATAGGGATAATAGGGATGCCTGGGTAGCTCAGTCAGTTAAGTGTCTGCCTTCAGCTCAGGTCACGATCCCAGGATCCTGGGATTGAGCCCGGCATAGGGCTCCCTGCTCAGCGGAGAGCCTACCTCTCCCTCTCCCTCTGCTGCTCCCTCTGCTTGTGCGCTCGCGTGCTCTCTATCAGATAAATAAATAAAATCTTTTAAAAAAATAGGGATGATCATAATAACACCTACAACATAGAGTTGTTATAAGAATTAATTTAATGAATATTTGTAAAGCAATTTGAATAACACCTGGACCATAGTAAACACTGTATAAGTGTTTGATAAATAAAACAAATGATTTTAGGTTGTTTGTATTGTGGTTTAAAAATATGCTTTGTATGATTTGAGTGTTGAAAAGTTTTTCAATTTGTCTTGTAGCTCAGTATTTGATCAATTTTACAAATGTCCTGTGTGTGTCTAAAATGAATGTGTATTTTGTAGTATGCAGTATTGTGCATTGGTCCTTACATCAAGCGTGTTAATTTTGTTGCTTAAATCTTCTATATTCGTTCCAATTTTTTCCTGTTTTATCAATTACTGAGGAGGATTGTGCTTAAAATTATAAACACTGTGAGGGGCGCCTGGGTGGCTCAGTCATTAAGCGTCTGCCTTCGGCTCAGGACATGATCCCAGGGTCCTGGGACCGAGCCCTGCATCGGGCTCCCTGCTCCGCGGGAAGCCTCCTTCTCCCTCTCCCACTCACCCTGCTTGTGTTCCCTCTCTCGCTGTCTCTCTCTCTGTCAAATAAATATATAAAATCTTTAAAAAAAATTATAAGCACTGTGGATTTTTCCAAATCTCCCTGTAGTTTGTTAATATTGCCTTCTTCCAGTCTAGAGTTGTTATTTATTTAAGTGTTTAAAATTATTTTATATTACTCATGAAATAACTATCATCATAACAGAACCTGTTCTTCTCTAGTGATGCCTTTTTCAATGACAGCTTTATTGAAATATGATTCATATGCCGTACAATTCACCCATTTAAAGTGTGTGATTCACTGGTCTTTAGTATACTCACAGAGTTATGAATCACTACACACAATTTTAGAACATTTTTTCACCCCAAAATAAACCCTATACCCATTAGCATTTACTTCTTGTTTCTCCTCAACCTCCCAGGTCCTCAGCAACTACTTTCTGTCTCTATGAATTTGCCTGTTTTGGACATTTCATGTAAATGGAATCATAAAATATGTGGGTTTTTGTGACTGGCTTCTTTCACTTAGCATAATGTTTTTATCCATTTGCAGCATGTATCAGCACTTCATTTTACTGCCAAATAACATTCTATTGTATGGATATTCATACCGTACTTTGTTGATCCATTCATCAGTTGATGGTCATTGGGTGGATTCTACTTTTTGGCTATTATAAACACAATTTTACAATTATGAACTTAATTTATTATTTACCACACATAATGCTGCTATGAACATTCATATAGAAGTTTTTATGTAAACATGTGTTTTTAGTTCTCTTGGGTATTCACCTAAGAGTGTGATCCCTGGGTCATATGGTAACTCTATGAGAAACTGCTATTAACTGAGAAACTGCTAGACTATTTTCCAAAGCAGCTACATTCTTTTACATTTCCACCAGCAGTGTTTGAAGGTTCTACTTTTTCCACATCCTCATCATCACTTATGTCAAAATATGTCTTTTTGATGATAGCCATCCTAGTGGATATGAAGTAATATCTCGTAGTTTTGATTTGCATTTTTCTGTTGGCTAACCATGTTGAGCATCTTTTCATGTGCTGATTGACTATTTCTTTAAAGATGTCTATTCAGGGGGTGCCTGGGTGGCTCAGTCGGTTGGGCATCTGCCTTCGGCTGAGGTCATGATCCCCAGGTTCTGGGATCGAGCCACATGTAGGGCTCCCTGCTTGGCGGGGAGTCTGGTCTCCCTCTCCCTTTGCTCCCTGCTGCTCGTGCTCTCTCTCTCTCGCTCTCTCTCTCTCAAATAAATAAATAAATTCTTAAAAAAAAGATGTCTATTCAGACCCTTTACCCATTTGTTAAATACCATTTTAGCCCTTTTTAAGTATACAATTCTGTGGCATTAAGTATATTCACATTGTTGGGCAACCATCACCAACCACTGTTCATCTCCAGAACTTTTTCATCTTTGCCAGCTGAAACTCTGCCCCATTAAGCATTAGTTCTCTTTCCTCCCCACCCCAGCCCTTGGTAACCCCCATTCTATTTTCTGTCTCTGTAATTTGACTGACTTATTTCACTTAATATAATGTCTTCAAGATTTATCCATGTTGTAGCATGTGTCAAATTTTTCTTCTTTTTAAGGCTGATTAATTTTCTTCTTTTTAAGGCTGATTAATATTTATATATATATAATACACCATATTTTGTTTATCCATTCATCTGTTGTTGGATGCTTTTGTTGCTTCCACCCATGGGTGTTGTGAATAATACTGATATGAATTTGTACAAATATCATTCAAGTCCCTGCTTTTACTTCTTTGGGAATTGCTGGATCACATGGTAATTCCATGTTTAGTTTTTTGAGAATCACTATATTATTTTCCACAGCAGCTGCACTATTTTATAATCCCACCGGCAATGCATAAGGGTTCCAATTTTTCTCTACATTTCTGCCAACACTTGTTATTTTCTGTTGTTTCTTTTTTTATTAATAGCCATCCTAATGGGTATGAAGTGGTATTTAATTGTAGTTTTGCTTTGCATTTCCTTAATGGTTAATGCTGTTGAGCATCTTTTCATGTTCTATTGGCCATTTGTAAAACTTCCTCAGAGAAACATCTTTTCAAGTCCTTTGCCCATTTTCAGTCAAGTTATTTGGTTTCTTTAATTGTTGTTGAGTTTTTGGAGTTCCTTACCCATTCTATATACAAGTTTCTTATTAGATGTGTATTTGCAGAAATTTTCTTTCATTCTATGGGTTGTCTTTTCGCTTTATTGATTTTGTTCTCTGAAGCAAAAAGTTTTTAATTTTGATGAAGTTCAATTTATGTATTTTCTCTTTGTTTGGGCTTTTGTTGTTATATCTCAGAAACCACTGCATAATCCAAGATGACAAAGATTTCCTATGTTTTCTTCTAGGTCTTTGATTCACTTTGAGTTAATTATCGTGTAGGGGGTGAGGCAGGAGTCCAACTTCACTCTTTTACAGGTGCCCGTACAATTGTCCCATCATCATTTCTTGAAAAGACTCTTCTTTCCCATTGGATAGTCTTGACACCCTTGTTGAAAATCAGTTGGCTGTAAATGTGAAGGTTTATTTCTGGAATCTTATTCTTTCCTCCATGTCTCTTTATTATCTTATTATTTTCCAACTTTTTTGTGTCTTTACTACATTTTGGATGCTTTCTTCTGATTTCTGTTTCAAGAATAAGTTCTTTGTTCAATTGTGTCTGATATGCAGCCAAAAATATCCATTGCATTTTTAATTTATCATTGTATCTAATTTCTAGAAATCCTGTTTGGTTCTTTTTCTTATCAGCTAAGCCACTTTTTATAGTCTTCTATTCTTTGCAGGTATTTTCAGATGTGCCTTTTATTCCTTTATATGTAGTAATCATCACTGTTTTATAATCTATGCCTATTAACACCAGTATCAGATTTCTCTGTAAGTCAGTGTCTGCTGAATGTTTTATATGTTGCTTCTCACTAGTGGTGCCTTGTTTCCTATACACTTAGTTGTATTTTACTGTCCTTGTCATTGCCTTTGAAAAAATATTTGCATGGGATTTCCTGAAGCATAAGATGAAAATATTTTTTTCTCCAGACAAGATCTATGTTTGTTCTTACCAGGTGTCTGGATAAATGTCGATCTCAAGCCATTTTAAGCTAAATTCATGGCTTAAAGTATCTCAGAGGCTAGTTTTTGCAATTCCCAATGAGGATTAGCACTTGGGTTCCTAGCACCAAGACAACTCTTCCAACAGTCCCTTGAGAATGAGGGGACGGAATATTGTTTATCCTTGTTCATTCTTATCCTGAGAGTTTAACCCTTTAGTGTCCAAGCTTTGTGTATTAATATGTGCATGAGATGGTGGTGGAGGGGGGCGGAGAGGTCTATCACATTCCCTACCTTGTGAGCCCTGGGCTTTCACTTTTATCCCCCTTGCTCGGGGGCTTGGCCATCAACACTTTAGTTAAATTTCATAATATTTTTTTCCAGATAGGCAAATGCCATTAATACAAAAGTGTCTTGGGGCACATGCTTCTCCAGACCAAACCATAAAGTATAGCTGTTCAGATTGTGTATTGCACACTGGTACCAAGTCTAAGGGAGGACCAGTCACCTATACATACATTTATTGTGAAACATTTTTGCATTTTTCTCATAACTTTGGTTCCAAAGCTGAGGGATAGTTATATTTATTATAGTTATTTTGCAGTTGATAACAGTTAAAGTGTCTCATTCTAATAAAATCAGTATATTATGATAATTTTGCTAATAGACAGAAGTGAAGTGTCTCATTCTAACTGGGTGTTTTTCTCCCTTGCCTTTACCTTAAACTTGGTCAGGTTATCTAAGGCATTGCTTCATCTCTACAGGAAGCTCCTAGGGACTGCAGTGCTCCCCTCCTCCTCCATGGGTTTCTTGCCTAAAGCTCTCTTTTGCTTTCAGCCTCAGCTTCCACCTCTGCCTGAATTCATGTTTCCATTCCGCTCATCTGCCACACGTCTTTTGAGGCCCTCTACATGCCCATGTGCTGCAGCGAGCCAAGGTGCACCAGATATGGTTTCTGCTACCTCGTCCAGTCTGGGAGAAATGGCAGCAAGCACAAGTGAACTCATTGCGGGAAGGGCCTGATAGTGTCCTGAGACAATAGGACAGAGAGAAGGGAATGGGGAGAACTGTGTATGGGGTCACCCCTAGGGCTGGGGCAGAAGGCAGAGCTGAGACCTAAATCAGTGCCCCGGACACCAACTGACCCAACTCAGGGGGACGGAGAACACTGAGCCTCACCCCGTGGTGTTTGTAAAATAGCCTGTAGAAAGGAAGATTTGAAGGGTTTATCCAGATAAACATACCAGAGCAGATGGTTAATTTTTTTTTTTTTTTAAAGAAGACAGGAGCAAAAAACAGATGAAAGCACCAAAGTAATTGTCATCACCTAGTCCCGGGGATGAGTGCAATGGGGTAGTTGCTGCCCTCGGGTCTTCAGGCAAGCAGGAAACTCCAGTTCTGACAGGTGTCTGCCAGAGAGTGAGTTTGCTCAGGTTAAATTCCCGTGGATCCTGGAGTAAGCCTGTGTTCGTGCTTGTCCCCACACAGGGAAGCTTTTTGTGCTGGAGTCTCAGAATGGCTCTCAGGGCCTAGAACTGGAGGTGGCTCGGCTTTCCTGCAAGAGCAGGGGCGCTCACCTGGTGTCTGCGGAAGAGCTGCGGAGGGTGGTCCAGGATTGTGCCTTTGCGGTGTGCACCACCGGCTGGTTGGCGGATGGCACCCTGGGGTAAGTCAGGTGTGCTGGGGAAAGCTCTCCTTCCCATTCACCCCCGCTGCCTACCAGGGCTTGTATGGGAGCTCAGTAATTGTTTTATTGAGGTGCCAGGATAGGCAACATGCAATGGGCAGTAGCTTCCAGCACATTCTTGTTTTGAGTTCTCAAATAAAAACATTTTTGTGGCATTCTGTCACAGTTTTTCCCCCCTTTGTTATTTTGAATTTCCTTTTTAAGTTACAAAAATAATACATGCTTGTAAAGAATTTCAAATAATACAGATACATGTAAAAGTATCAAGTTTTTTCTCTTTTTTTCTTTTTCCCCACCTCGATTGTAGTGACTCTTAACTGGTATATATTCTTTATTTCTTTTTCTCTGTGGATATTCATCTACATACATATGAATAGGAGGATGGTATCGCCACAAATTCTTTCACGTTACTCCCATTGATAAGTGGGGTCTGTGTCCTCTCCCTTTGAATCAGGGACGGTATAGTATTGCCTTGACCGATAGAATACAGCAGGATTGATACCATGTGACTTCTGAGGTTAGGTCAGAAAAATCCATGCCCAGATTTCTGGGACAGTCACTTTTGAGATGTCAAGTAAGACGTCTGCCTATCCTGAGCAGGCCATGCTATGAGGAAGCCCAGGCCACAGGGAGATGCCCCACAAAGGTGACTCCACCGACAGCCCCCACTGCTGTCCCAGCCCATAGCCAGCATTAATTGCCAGAAATGTAAGTGAAGGTGCCTCGGCGTGAGTCTCACCCCCAGCTGTTGAGTTCTTGCCAGGCTATGAGTCTTCCCAGCTCAGGCCCTAGACTAGAGATTAGAGAGCAGAGACAAGCCATTTGCATCGTGCCCTCTCTGAGTTCCTGACCCAAGGAATCCTTGTGGAGAAATAATTCTTGTGGCTAGCTAGGAGAAAACTGCCCATTCGTTCTGCTAACTGCTTCTTTAGTCATACTCAGAAAAGGCAGGAGCCCTTCCACTGTCTCCTTCATGCCACAGGAATGTGAAAGAGCAAAGTGGGTTCCAGCAACTACTTTGGCTGATAATAACCTTGAAGATGGGCTGGCAGATGGCCATAGAAAACACACACAACCAGACTGACTTACGTCTCTGGTTGTGTCATGTGTGAAGCAGCAGTTGAATAAAGAGGACAGCTAGGCTACATCCAGAGCCTCCCAGTGACTCTGGACCCATGGCCCTCTCTGCCTGACATTTTACGTCCAGGTTCCTGAACAGACAAAACAGGTCCTATACATGCATGTTTCCACAGTGTAGTCAAATGTGGATATTTTTCATAACTCTGTTATTATCATTGCATCAGATAACCAGGATGTTCGGGAATTCTGAAGAGCCAGCTTGGAGCCAGACTTCCGTCTCCCAGGCATTGCAAATCAGGACTGGGTCTTTAGAAAGGTCCATCCTCTCTAGGTTTGCTCTAAAATGTTAGGACATATTAGTAGATCTCTACATTGCTTAGATGATATTTCTTTGTAGCAAACATACTTACTTGATATATTTACTACACAACATATTAATTCTAAAAATAAAACTATTTTAATGTTTCTGGAACCAAGAAGCATCTGATCATTAGTATATACATTTCACTGTGGGTCTTTCCTATACAGCCATCCCCCCTCCACACTGAAAACCAATTATTAAATGCACGGTGCATCTTGCAATTGATGGCATAGTAAATATATAGTAGATCTGATCTGTATGTCCATGAATTTATGTTGAGTGTACACATAAATCCAGAGGAGGATGGAGGCCTAGAGTGGTGAATACAGAATTGGGAACCACTTGCCTCCTAGAAGCTTTTGCAGATTCCATAAAGGATGGCTGAAAAACAGTAGCAATTTAGATGGCCTTATAGGACTAGGACAGAGATTTGAATTCAGGTTTTGTGTAGTCAGGGCCTGCAGAGTCTTTTGCTTTGGGCTGGGACTTTACAGGGCTGTACCCCAGGAGTAAGAGTAAATTGGAAGAAGCTTACAGGCCCTCATAGTAGCCACAGCATAGCTCAAAATCCTCTGGAGCCACGAATGTGGGTTGAGATGATACTGGAGTTCCAGTGTGCCCAATAACTAGCAGAACTGATTTTAAAAATCCTCTCTAGAAGGGGATAGCCTTATCCTAGGCAATTTATTTCCACAAACAATTTTTAGAAAATATAGGCTTTGTCCCGCAATATAAAATAACCAGTCACATAGGAGATAAGGCAACCAGAATAAAGACAGCGAATAGAAACTCTAAATATTTGCATTGGTAGATGCAGACTTTAAATAACTTTCTCAAATGTTCAAAGATACAGAAGACAAGAAGGAGAATTTTGGCAAAAGACTGAAACTATGAAAATAACCAAATGGAAACTCTAGAAGTGAAACATACAATAACTGAAATTAAGAGCATAATGGATGGATCTAACAGCTGATTTTAAAAGAGCCAAAGAAAAAATTAGTGAACTAGAAGATATTTTAGAGGAAGTATCCAGAATAAAGAACAGAAGTAAAAGAAGGATGAAAAATACAGAAGAAAGGGTCAAAGGAAGAGATGTATGTAATTGGAATTCTGAAAGAAGGAGCAAAAGCGATATGAGACTTATCTACAACTGAAGAAAAACACCCAGGCACAGATTTAAGAAGCCCTACAAAACCTGAGTAGGACAAATAAATTCAAACTTAGCACATCATAGTGAAACTGGTAAGAATCAAATATAAAGGAAAAATATTAAAAGTAATAACAAGTACCTTCCAAGGAGCAACAATAAATGGACAATGAAAGCCCAAAAACAACTGAGTGGTACTTTCAAAGAGCTGCAAGAAAATTATTGCCAACCTAGAATTTTATACCCAGAGAAAATATCTTCCCAGAATAAAAGTAAAATAAAGACATTTTCAGACAGACAAAAGGTGAGAAAATCCATTATATTGGACTTGCACTAAAAGAAACACTAAAGGCTCATCTTCAGGCAGGAGAAAAGTAATTACAGGTGGAAGGCTGGAGATGCAAAAAAGAAATGAATGTCAAGAGTAAATATGGGGTAAATTGAAATTATGTAATTATATAAAGCAGTAAATAATACTAAACACTAAAAAACGGCACATAGATCAGGTAATGTTTTAGGTATGCTAATACATAGTATTTTAAGTATTTTTAAGTTGTATCATTGGAGAAGAGAGTAAAAGTAATATTAAATATTAATAAGTCATAACCACTAAAAGGATAGTAAAAGGATATATAACTTCCAGACCAATATGAAAAAGAGAATGCCAAAAAAAGATTCAAACAATCAGAATTGGGGAAAGAAAAGAGAGAAAGAAAGAATGTGCAGAACTAATAGAAAGATGGCAGATTTCAATTCAAAGAGATCTGTGATTAAATTAGATGATTAAAATAGATGAGATGCTCCATTTAGAAAACAGAGATTTTTTAAAATTCTACTATTTGCTGTTTGCCAAAAATACTCCTAAATAAATCACGGGAGAAGAATAAATTATGGTTTGTTAATAAGTAGCACGTATGTAGAACTGAATGATACTAAAACTATAACATACTCAAACTTATAAGATGCTACTAAAGCTATAGCTAGAGGGAAATGTAAAACATTTAGATGCTTGTATTAAAACAGAGAAAAGGCTAAAGGTTTATGAATTAAGTAATGATCCATTTTAAGAAATCTGAAAAAGAACAGAAACAAACCCCCTCAAAAAGAAAGGAACTAATAAGAAGAGCAGCATTTTGTGAAATAAAACACACATACACTAGAAAAGATCAACAACGTACCGGCATTGAAACTTGAACTGATACATGTGGGCCTCAACAGAGGCATCACCTGTGTCTTCCTGATTGCAGGCCTTTGTCTGGGAAGAGTACTTCCCTACTGATGCTTTCAGCCAAAGATCCTAACTCAGAAAAATCTCTGCTGATTGGGAACCAATGGCAGAAAAGAATTGTTCTTTCCTATTCTTAGTTAGTACTCCTAATACAGTGTCTTCTTTGTCTGTTTCAGGACAACCGTGTGTAGCAAAGGGAGCGATGAACAGCAAATCACGAGAGCCATTGATGTGAGAATTGAAAGCAACCCAGTTCCTGGTGGCACGTACAGTGCCCTTTGTATTAAGGATGAAGGTCAGTGCCGGAGCCTTTGTCAAGTTTCTGGAGGGTGCGTATGGTGGTCGCCATCTTAGGTTGCATTCTCCAGAGGCAGACCTTGAGATGAGGAAGTCTTCCAAAGAAAAGCCAATAGGGCAGTGGGGCAGTGGGAAGAGAAAGGAGGTAGACCAAGCGGTGTGGCAATACTGAGCAAAGTCCACAGTGGCAGTGAGGTGGGGGTGACCTTGGCTCAGTCCTATAGGAAATCTCTGGAGACAGTGTAGGTCACCAGTTTTTCTGATCAGAGGTGAGAGCAGCGGTATTTATACCACTGCGCCTGTCAGTCGTTGGCTGCTTCAGGGGATGTAAACTCCCAGGCACTTGTGGTTTATGCTGTGTGCTGGCAAAGGGTTCCAGGAGCCTGGGCGCCACCTTCCAACAAAGATGCAGAGATGCCTACTGGGAACCCCTGTGCATGGAACTGGTAAAGGTATCTAGGCAATACGGGGCAGACCCCTGACAGCATCTGCTACCGTTGTTGATGTAGCTTGCCCTCCAGTCTCTCTTCATGGTGGACAGCACACGAACAAGGAAAAAATCATTTTTCCCCAAAAGGAAATTTCCCTCAGGCTGCATCCTAGAGGCACCAAATCCTAATCTCCAGGGAAGGGGTCGGAGGAGTTGGGAAATCAGAGAGCCAGTTGAACCCCAAGGCCCTGGCTGACGCTTGTTAGATACTTATCAGTGACAAGCTTCCCTGCTCCTATGGGGTCTTCCTCCAGAAAGTCTTCATATGCTCATTGCTATGGAAGAGTGTGTTGGGAGAGTCTTCTGATATCTGCCCAGTTGAGCTACTGAATGATGTGGCCTTGCTGTGTAAAGCTTGGTGAGAACAATATCCATGGTTTGTTTTTCAAAACCACGTAAGTAAATTAAGATGATCCTTTGAATCCCAGACATAGGCAAAAGTTCAGATTCCTGAGAGAGACAGCACAGAGCCAGAAGAAAAAGAGCATGATCTTCTTTCTTCAGTGATCTCAATGAATATGTGGGGCTTCTGAATCTTCTCTTTCCCTGCTGAACAAGGGGTATCAGTTAGCTTTTGCTATGTAACATACCACCCCAAAATGTAGTAGCTTAAAATAACTATTTATTTAGTTCACTAGTTTTTTGGATCAGCAGTTTGTCTTTCTGCTGGTCTTGGCTGGGCTCATTCCTGAGTCTACAGTCAGCTGATGGCTAGGTGGCCTTGCTTCTAGGAGTTGGTGGCTGTTGGCTAGGGTGCTGGGGGCCACTGAGCCATATGTTCATCATCATCCAACAGGATAGTTTGGGCTTTCCACCTCACTGGCCTTCAGATAGGTGGTGTCTGTGCAAGTATGTGCTCCTTTTTGCCCACAATTATAGTGCATGAAGCCAGAGGTTGGAAACATCCATTCACATCCCTGTAGGGCACCAAGCTCAAGCCATGACAGTGACTCCAGAACTGAGTTTTTGCCAAATGGATATAATGTGCCTTCCGATATACAGCAATCAGAGGAACATTACTTCAATTCAGTGGCATTCCTGCCAAAAATGCATAACTTGGATCTACTCAAGAGGAAACATGAGCCAAACTCAAATTGAGAAACATTCCACAAAATGACTTTAAAAAATGTCTAGGATGAGAAAGGCGAAGTGACTCTTCTAGATTAAAATAGACTAAAAAGACTTGACAATAAAATGCAAAATGTAATTTGTGATCGGGGATTGCATCCTGGACCAGAAAAAATAGCTATAATTGATAAAATCTGAGTATGGATTATGATTTAGGGACTAGTTTAATAACTGTACTGCAGTCCTGTAAGAGAATATCTTTGTTCTTGGAAATGTGTGCCAAGGTTTTAGGAATGAGGAGACATCATATCTACAGCTTATTCTCGAATGTGGCTCAGAAAAGAATTACAGGTACAGATATACATATGTATTCATGTATGTGTATATACGCATACATATATTTGTTTCTGTATAAATAGATATCTACATCATCCATCTATCTAGAGAGAGAGAGACAAATGATAAAGCAAATGGGGAAGATGAAAACACATTGGTGAATCTGGATAAACGGTTTTATGGGAAATCCTTATTCTTACAATTTTTCTGAAATTTTGAAATTATGTAAGAATGAAAAATTTCCGACCAAAAAATGGTCTACATACTTCCAAAAACAACAATAACAACAACAGGAAAAACAAACACAAAAACACTCTGACTCATGGGAACCAACAAGGGAAGACAGTTCATGACGGCTGTCAACCAATGTGAGGAGCGATGCCCCTGTGTGTGGCTCATTAGCGTCAGGGTGCTCCAGAGCCCTGCCTCCCAGAGCAGTTTGCCCGAGCCTCGCCTGGCCTCCCGCACCTCCGGGTCAATGCAGATGAGCTCATATGGCGAAGACTGGAGTCTTGGTCCTATGGGCCTGATTTAGGAGGAGGCTTCAGGTGGGCCACAAAGGGGACTCAGGAATGCATGCTGAGGGGAGATTAGGGTTGGAGGGCTGCTCTCTCTTGAGCGTTCTAGAAAAGCAGGATGGATTCCCCAAAGTCACTCAGAGAGAGCACTGTCCCTGTTGAGCGCTGCCTTTCCTCCTTTGGGAAGAGCCTGTAGAGCACTCCTTCCCGGCCTCTGCCCTACTCGGGAGCCGTCGCTTTTCCTCAGTAGAGCCTTTGTTGGCCGCACAGGCAACAAGGGAAATCTGTGTGCTGAAGGAAGGTGTAGCGCCTCGGCAGAAGCCGAGAACAGGCAGTTCCTTGAGGTTCTGCGGCAGGGGAGGGGGCTGGTCTGGTTCAGTGTTCGCACCAGTGCCGCGTCATCTCCTAAGGTTGCCTTTTTCCTGATGATGCTCCACGGCACTTGGCTCCGTGCTGCTGCTTCTCTCTGGCAAGATGGGAGGAATGAAGCGTGCTGACTCCCAGAATGGTAGACGAGTGCCTCATGAAGAGCCCAGAAGGAAAACAGAGCCTGTGGAATATCCAGGCAGCTTCCTTCCTGTGTTTCTTTTTTGAAATAAAGCTCATCATGAATGTAGACTTTTCTCATTTTCCTTCCAGTATTTTTGTTTCATTGACAGTGAATTTCCAGCCCTGTGGTGATCTCACTTAAACTAATAAGTGAAGTTATTTTTAACCAGCTGGATGCTGATGAAATAAGCTGCCTCCACTTGGGTTCTCTGGCTTTGCTTCTCTTGGCGGCTTGTCTGTGGGGTCGACGGCATGGGGTCTGGAGGCTTCGTGTGTCCTCTTGCCTTCTCCCTGTTGCACCCCCCAAGGCTCCATGTCGGGTATGCTTCTGTTCCCCTGCATACTTTACTGTTGCCTGTATTTCCCTTAAAACAGAAAAGGAATTATTCCCTTCCTTTATGTCATCAAGTAGAGCTGGATGCTCACCTTTTTGAGAGCAATCAGGAATTTGTGAGAGTAGCCAGTTCCCAAGTCTGCCTAGAGGAGGTCCTGTGCCTCAGGATTGACTTTGGGGAAATTCTCCCACTGCTTTGAAGAGACTGGAATCCATTAATTGAAGGTTTTGAACCGCTGATAGAACTGATATAATTTAGGTTCTCCCAAGGGAGTGTGGAAGACTCTGAGCTTATTAGCATTAACCTGGTATTGGCCATTTGTTTATTTGTCCAGGGTAATGTGAAGTCTAGTGCCCAGACTTATGGGAGAGAGAGAGAGAAAGAGAGAGAGGACTCATCCTCACCCTCGAGGAGTTGACAATGTATAAAGATAGGTAAGAAATGAATGTGTTTAGGAGGGTAATTAGGGAGGTTCTTGCAGTGGTGGCAGTTGAGGTGGAGTTGGAAGGAGTTGGTTTCATAGGGATAATGGTTAAGGAAGGGCAGAGAGGACACTGCAGACAGAAGAGAGCAGGTGGAGCAAAGCCTAGAAGCATAGATCCCAGTGGTTTGGGGGAGACTCGCTCTGGGAGAGCCATTGTACTAGTGCTTCAGGGAGTGAACTGGGTTCAGAACATCCCTGTGGTCCTGAGTAGCAGCTGGGCAGGACTGAGGTGGCTGCAGAAGGCAGCCCAAATAATCCCCACTGCAGGAAGCAGGGATGCCCCCTCCTCTGCCACCCCCACCCCCAGGCCTAGACAGCATCAGGTCTTGCTTTCCCAAGACTGAGGTCTTCCATTCCAAAAACTTGGGCTAGAACAGTCCTGATGTACAAACAGCCAGTTCCCAGAGATGCTAGGTGCCTGGGCAGCTAGAGAAAAAGTGCCAGTGGGTCCTTATCCCCTGGGGCAGATAATGGTGATGTCTCTGTGACCTGGGGCTACAGGCACCAACAATCTGGATGGACTTCTCCACTTCCCTGCTACCCAGAAGAACTGCGGCTGCCCTCTGAACCCGTTGGTGCATTTAGGGAGCCTGTGCTTGGCTTTCTTGTATGCGCTGGGCGGAGGAGCCCGAAGTCCTGCCTCACAGACACACACATGAGCCCCCAGAGCTGAGCACTCCAGTGGCAACTTTGTTCTCGAGATTCTCGGAGGTCCTTAACAATGTGCAGTCCCACAACAGTCTCTGGATCAGTAAGTCACTTCGTGACCATCTGTCATTAGCTTTCCTAGAGAGTGTCCTCATGGGGCTCAGAGTTCTGCGGAAAGAGAACCTAGAGCCAGGTGTTCTTCAGGTAGAGCAGAGGCCACACATTTACAGGATATCATCAGAAGGGTTTATAATACCTCTCTGAATCCCCCAGCAGCTCGTACAGGCTCAGAGAGTTATAAGCTGCCCAACCCATCATCAGCAGTGATTAGAGTGTGGATCTTTCTTACTCTAAAGCCCAGGTTTTCTGCTCCGTCACACAGTATGCCTCAGGAACTAGCAGCTTCCTTGACCGTCCACGGGGGCAGATGCCACCCAGGCAGCCGGCACAGCGTCACAGAGCGGGGGGCAGCCCTCCTCCCAGAACCACATCCCTGTCTAGTGTTTGCCTGGGGCCTCCAGGCTTCAGTTGCACTTCTGTTTACGCTTTAAAAGGATTAATAATGTAGATTCCCTGCCCTTCATGTCTCATCTTTCATTGGTAAAAATGAGCTGAGAGAAACTTCGAGGTGTGGAGAGGATCCAGAGTGCCAGAGGACAGGTGGGCCGGGGCCACCCCTCAGTGTAGCCAGAATCCCATTGACTGTGATGGAGTTTTCGCTCAAGCACACTCCCTCCTTGGGAGGCCGTAATCAAAGCCACCAGGATTTCTGACTCATATGCAATTCGGTTGCAGACCTGCTTCCTTCTTTCTCCTGGGCACCTCCCTATATCCATCAAGGCCTGACCTGCCTCAGTTTACTCAATAGTAAGATCATTTTAAAGCCTGTCTTCCCAGATGTGGGGACTCAGATCCACACAGCTAGCTCTCCTAGTGTGACTTTTGGGCAACTCATCAACTTACAGCAACATTTGGGCTCTTAACATTTCCCTGCAGTAAACCACACATGAGCATTCCTCTCTGTTTGTAGGGGCCAAGAGTTTCAGGTGTACTTTACAGATAATGTTTTGGTTTTTAAATTTTTTTTAAAGATTAAAAAAAATTTTTTTAAATAATCTCTATACCTAACGTGGGGCTTGAATTTACAGCCCCGAGATCAAGAGTTGCACACTCCACTGACAGAGCCAGCCAGATGCCCCTACAGAAAAAAAGCGTTTAATGGAAGGAGCTGCACTCATGCATGATTTCACACCTCGGAGGGCCTGGTTTGATGCAGCTGTGGCGAGGGAGGGGGTGGGTCGCTGGGGGCCATGCAGGCCTTGGGGCAGAGTCAGAACTGCCTGAACTACCTTTTACCCTCAACCCATGAATGGGGTCACCTTGGGGCAGTGGAAAGGGCTGATCTAGGGGAAGAGATGTTTTTACTTTCTACTTTTAACACAACTCTACTGAGTGATCATAAAAGAGAGAGAGGAGGAAGGAAGGGAAAAAGTAGACGAGGTGGGGAGAAGGGAAGGAAGAAATAGCAAGTAGAATGAAGTGAGAGCTAGGACATGGAAAATCTTCCAAGACATATTATGCGGGTCTCAGAATATGTATAGCATGACCTAATTTATGTCGTTAAAAAAAATGTACTTTGTACAGGAAAGCGCTTAGTGTGTTTGAGGAACAGTGTACCTAGATTGTTCAAGTGACAAAGGAGTAGCCCAAGATAGGGCTGGAGAGGTGGGGAAAAGAGCTAGCTATGCAGGGGTGAGAACATTGGGCTGAGTTTTAAGGGGAAATGCGAAACCATTGCAAGGTTTTTAGCTGGCAGCTGATTTTTGAAAAATTTCTGAAGATCATTTTGGCTGCTAGTGTGCAGTCCAATAGATCGGAAACCTCCAAACTTTGTGCAAAGTGCTCTGGAGCCCTCTGTTTATGACAAGAAGGTTAATCGGAACTAAACCATGTTGTGTTCGAGGGAAATAACACCTCAAACACAATAGTGCACAGTGGTTAGACCTGTGGGCTCTGTACCCAGAATCCCTGGGTTCAAATCTTGGCTCTATCACTTACCTGCCTTGGAAATTATATTAGTATTCATGATGTAGAGGTGTTGAGAGGACAGAATAGGACAATGCAAGTAAATCACTTAGCCCAGTGCCTGGCACAGAGTAAGACCTAGCAAATACAAGCGGTGACTGATTAGTATCTAGCTGCATACAAACTCTAACAATACAGGGTGTTAGTGGCATGGTTTCTTCACCTTGATGTCACACTATTTCTAATAAAGCAACCCATAATTTCTTTTGAAAACATTGAACAAAATTTAATATGCATATGCCATACAACCAAGCAATTCCATGCCAAGGTATTGACCCAAGAGAAACATATGGCCACACAAAAATGGGTGCACAAATGTTCATAGCAACTTTATCATAAAAGCCAAAAACCGGAAGCAACCCAAATGTCCATCAGCTGGTGAATGGATCAAAAAATTATGGTATATCCATATCATGGGTTATTATTTGGCAATGAAAAGAATGAACTAGGGTACCTGGGTGGCTCAGTCAGTTAAGCATCTGCCTTTGGCTCAGGTCATGATCTCAGAGTCCTGAGATCAAGCTGCGTTGGGTTCCCTGCTCAGTGGAGAGCCTGCTTCTCCCTCTCTCTCTGCCCCTCCCTGCCATTCATGCTCTCTCTCTTGCTTGCACTCCCTCTCTCTCAAATAAATAAAATTTTTTAAAAAAAGAAAGAAAGAAAAGAATGAACTATTAGTACATGTGAAACATGGATGAATAATATTTTTTTTTAAGATTTTATTTATTTATTCATGAGAGACAGAGAGAGAGAGAGGCAGAGGGAGAAGCAGGCTCTCCGCAGAGCAGGGAGCCCGATGTGGGACTCGATCCCAGGACCCTGGGATCATGACCTGAGCCGAAGGCAGACGCTTAACTGACTGAGCCACCCAGGTGTCCCTATGGATGAATAATATTATGCTAACCTAAAAAGCCAAATATAAAAAGGTTACATACTATATTATTCCATTTGAATGAAATTCCAGAAAAGGCAAAACTACCTATGACGGAAAGTAAGAACAGTGGTTGCTTGGGTTGGGGTTTGGGAGGGCATCCAAGGCCAGGAGCAAGGAGGAAATAGCTGAGGAGAGCTGTTCTATACCTCAGTTGTGGTGGCAGTTACACAATTGTATATATTGACCAAAAACTATTAAGCTGTACACTTAAAATTGGCAAGTTTTAGTTATATAAATAATATTTAATAAAACAAAAAACAAGAAAAAAATATTGAGCAGCTTTAGAATTCCAAAATTCTTTCTCTCCAGAGCTTTCTTGCATATACTATCTCATTTAATTCTCAAAGCCATATTGTGGAGAGGGTATTATCATTCTTTCTGTTCAGGTGATGCAACTGAAGAACAGAGAGGTTTGGGGCATTGTCTTTGGTCACACAGCTCCTGGAAGGTGCATATGGGAACCCTCACCCAAACACATTCCTGTCCCTGCTCTTCCAAGTTCTGTGCAGCAGGACATGAGAGCCAGTCAAGCCTGATGCATCCATCTCCATGACTCCTGTTGACCCTGAGGCTGCAGCTCTAATCTGGACTTGGCACATGCTTCAAATTTTTGACTTCAGGAAGAGAATATTAAGAGCTAACACCTGCTGTGGCACCCACTGTGTTACCTGTGTTCACTTGTTTAACACAACAACCCTGCAGAAAGTTACTATTGTTATTTTACAGATGAGGAAACTGAGGCACAGCAAGGTTAAGTAACTTGCCAAAGTCACACAGTTAGCAGGTAGGGGAGCAGGGAGTCAAACCCAGACACTAAAGGATTTTGTTCTCTGAGGTATTCTTCTTTTTACCCTGGAACAGCTCATCTTCCCTGGGGACTGCTGTCCCAGCTGGGAGGTGCGGTGCTCATACTCGGTGGCCCTGCCTCCCAGTTTGCCTGGGACAGTTTGTGTTTGTTTATACTTGTCCCACTGTAATTATTAACAGGGTTCCCTCTCATTTTTATAAGTACCTTAATATGGATAATAAATTATATGGTCACCCTAGCTATTATCACTACAGGCTTGAATTAGAAGGAAAATTCTCCCTCGGAACTCTCTTTACCAAAAGGGGAGTGTGTGTGAATGGCAGAATAGCTCCGTGTGGATCTGGGCTTTACCCTGCTCACCACAGAGGCTCATTGTTGTTGGAGCCCAGATAACCTGACAGAGCCAGAAATGCAGCCCATGCCCAGGGCCCGGCAGGGGACCCTTCCAACACATCCTGTGGTGTAACCATCTGAACTTAACCTGGTTATTTGCTACTCTCAACAGCCAAAGCCTGACCCCAAGAGTTTGTATCCCTCAGCAGTCCCTCTGTGCTTTCTCTCACCTTGAACCTAGCCTCCATCACGGACCACTGCTGCCATATCAACAGTGGGAAACCTGGGCCCATGTCTGTTCTGGTCTTCTTATGAACCATTTTGTTTTGCCCTTCTTTGTGGCCACAGAGGGCATTCAGTTCCTGTCCAGCCATCGTGTGCTTGGCTGTATTTGGCCAGAGGGAACTGGGTGTTCAATTACCATTGTGACTTGACGAATGATTCCAAAGACCATCAGTCTCCAACTGTTTGCTTGGGAAATGGAACTCATTTTTATTTATGTCCCCATTAAGTTCCAGGCATGTAGTGGCCATTTAATTCTGGTAAAAATCGTATGAAATAGGTGTCATTAGCTCCATGTTACATTTTTAATATATTTTTAAATTATAAACATGAATAGGTGGTCACTGTAGTCAAGAAAGTCTAAAGAAAATTAAAATCATTTATAATCAGTCTGCCTTGAGATAAGTACTTAAGCATCAGTCCTGTTTACGCTGCATTTTTAGTTCACCAAATTGGGATTTTATGGACAATATATAGGTCTGCATTCTGTTTTTTTCACTCGTAATATATATCTTCCATTGACACTGAATATGCTCCAAAGGATGATTTTTTTTTAAGATTTTATTTATTTATTTGACAGAGAGAGATAACGAGAGCAGGAACACAAGCAGGGGGAGTGGGAGAGAGAGAAGCAGGCTTCCCGATGAACAGGGAGCCCGATGCGGGGCTCGATCCCAGGACCCTGGGACCATGACCTAAACCGAAGGCAGATGCTTAACGACAGAGCCACCCAGGCGTCCCAAAGGATGATTTTTTAATGGCTATTGTGACAATCCATCACATGAATGTATGTAAACTAGACATTCTTCTGTCATTAGACATTTTGGTAGTTCTGTGGTTTTCATTATGATAAATAATACCGTGATTGAACATCCTCACACATGTATCTTTCTTCCCATCTTTAATTTTCAGGCTCTTTTTATAGTTACAATTTATTGAGAACTATGTGTCAGAAGTTGCACTAAGACCTTGTCAACTGTGTGCTGCATCAGACATGCTTAACTACCTACACAATGACAGTCCCCTCCCCCTTCCTTCAACAGTACCATCCTCAACCAAGAGCCTGTTGTTAGTATTCACCAGCACGCCACTGGTCAGTTGGGGGAATAAGCAAGCAGGGAAGAATTTCAAGAAAAGCAAAGGGTGTCAACATTTCAAAAGAGAGGGAATCCCTTTAAGGAGTCAGAGCAAAGAAACTGTTTGAAACTGTTTAGAAGATAATTCATATTCTCACTGAGGAGCTACTCCATGTCCCTTTACGTACCATCCCATCTCTCTCCTCCCCTTCATGGCCCTGAACTTCCTCTACATCCATGGTCTCCATGATCTCACTTCCTATTGCTCCTTCATCTCTCTGTCCACTGCTTTCTGGCTTCTGTCCTATCACGGAAGTGAAACTGTTCTCCCCAGGGTTTCTGGCAGCTTCCCTACAGATAACTATAGTGGCAGCTTCTCAGCCTGCATTTTGCTTGCTGTTTGTGCAGCCTTAAGTACTTGACCATGCCTTCGTCCTTGAAACATCTTTTCCCTTGACTTCCTTTGGCTTTCCTTTGTATCTGTCTGGCTGCAGGGGTGACCTGTGTGAACTCTTCATTCTCTGCTCACCTCCTGGGGCTTTCACCTAGACCCTCCTCTCCCGTAACTCAGCATTTCAGTGGTTTCAGTTTTCATCTAAACTCTCATTAATCTGGGGTACCTGGGAGGCTCAGGCAGTTGGGCGTCTGCCTTTGGCTCAGGTCACGATCTCAGGGTCCTGGGATTGAGTCCCATGTCAGGTTCCCTGCTCAGTGGGGAGCCTGCTTCTCCCTCTCCCTCTGCTGCTCCCCCTGCTTGTGCTCTCTCTCTCTCTGTCAAATAAATAAAATCTTAAAAAAATAAATGCTCATTAATCTCAAATCATTTTCTTTTTTTTTTTCTTTAAAGATTTTATTTATTTATTTGACAGAGAGACAGCACAAGCAGGGGGAGTGGCAGACAGAGGCAGAGAGAGAAGCAGGCTCCCTGCAGAGCAAGGGAAGCCTGATGTGGGACTCCATCCCAGGACCCCAGGACCACGACCCAAGCCAAAGACAGTCACCCAACCAACTGAGCCACCCATGCGCTCCTAATCTCAAATCATTTTTTTAAGCCTTGGTTCCCCTACTAAGCCCCAGATTCCATACACACAGCTACTTATGGATGCTTCTTTTAGAACCTCAAACTCCAGTCCTGCACTGTGCTCATATCCCTTAACCTGCTTACCCCTTCCCTTGCCCCATCCTCTCCTTTACTCCCACAACTTTTCAATTATAAGTTCTGCAAGAACCTTCCTTCTTAGTATCTCCCATATCCACCTGGTTCTTACCATCTGCACCTCACTTCAGCTCCTGTCCTGCTCTCCTGGACATCTCAAATGGCCTCCTAACTGGTCCTTCAGTTTCCAGGGTGTTTCCTCAATCCGTTCTCTACCCTGCAACAGTGCTCTGTCTAAGGTGCCAAGGGGACTGTGTTATTTCCTGTTTTTAATTGTCCCCCCTTCTCCACCAGACAAATTCCAGATTTCCTCCCTGGCTTACAAAGGCCTTCCATAAACTCATGGCTGCCTACCTCCCTTGTACTTTATGCTTCAGTTTTACTAACTTCTTGCCATTCCTCAAATAATGAGAAAGGCTCAGATATCAAACACATTTTTTTAAAGATTTTATTTATTTATTTGACAGAGAGAGAGCAGGAGAGCACAAGCAGTGGGAGCGGCAGAGGGAGAGGGAGAAGCAGGCTTCCCGCTGAGCAGGGAGCCCGATGTGGGGCTCGATCCCAGGACCCTGGGATCATGACCTGAGCCGAAGGCAGTCACTTAACCGACTGAGCCACCCAGGCGCCCCTCAAAACACATTTTAAAGCTATAGTAAACAAAATCATTTGGCACTGTAGAGAAACACAAGTAGATAAACACTTTAATGCAAAAGGCTGGAAGCACCAAAACAGACCCAATGTGCCTAAGTTTATTTTTTTTAAAGATTTTATTTATTTACTTGACAGAGAGAAAGCACAGCAGGGGGAGTGGCAGGCAGAGGGAGAGGCAGGCTCCCGGCTGAGCAGGGAGCCCGATGGGGGGCTTGATCCCAGGGTCTCAGGACCATGACCCAAGCCGAAGGTAGCCACTTAACTGACTGAGCCACCCAGGCGCCCCTAAGTATAAGTTTATAGTGAAGTGGGTGGTGAGACTTCCAGTCAGTGGGAGAAAGATGGGTGGATTGATAGTACTAAGTTGATCGGTTAAGAATTTGGAAAGATAAGACAATGCATTATTGTACTGATACATGGAGATCTCTTAAAGATTGACAAGGTGAAGACCATAATAGATAAATACTTTTAAGAAATACAACTGGTTAATAAATATTCAACTATTTTTACAAATTCAAAGATATACATGTTAGTATAAGAAATCACCTTTTTTGGCTCATGAAGTTGTCAAAGTTTACAAAGATGGTAGTCCCTAGTGTGCTAAGGAGAAAGAGGCAAGTTTATATACCACTAAGGGGTATAGACTTTTAAACACTCATATTCAACTTGGCACAAACTATCAGAAGCTTTAAAATATGCCCTTTCACCCATCAATTCTACTTTGGGTATTTTATTCTAAGGAAATTAATATGGATAAATATAAAAGAATGTTACAAACATGTTCATTACTTAATAGGGAAAATTGGAAACAAAGTTAACGTCTAACAATAGGGGAGTCCTTTATGGTAAATCCCTAAAAATGGAATAATATATAGTCATTTACAAGTAAATTCAAATAATACAAGTATTTGGGGTGCCTGGCTGGCTCAGTCCGTTAAACATCTGATTCCTGATCTTGGCTCAGCTCATGATCTCAGGGTTGTGAGTTGGAGCTCTTGCGTCAGGCTCTGTGCTGGGCATGGAGCCTGCTTAAGATTCTCTCTCTCAGCCACAGGGGAAGGGAGGGAAAACTGAATGGGAAGAAATCAGAGAGGGAGACAAACCATGAGAGTCTCTGGACTCCGGGAAACAAACTGAGGGTTACAGAAGGGATGGGGGGTGGGGGGATGGGGTAACTGGGTGATGGGTGTTAAGGAGGGCATGTGTTGGGATGAGCACTGGACGTTATATGCAACTAATGAATTGTTGAACACTACATCAAAAACTCATGATGTACTTACTATATGTTGGCTAACTGAAAATAATAATACAAATAAATAAAAATAAAAAGATTCTCTCTCTTCCTCTTCCTCTGCCCATCACTACCCACCCCTCTCTCCGTCTCTAAAAAATAACAGGGACACCTGGGGGGCTCAGTCAGTTAAGAGTCTGCCTTCGGCTCAGGTCATGATCCCAGAGTTCTGGGATCGAGTCCCGCATCAAACTCCTTGCTCAGCGAGAAGCCTGCTTCTCCCTCTGCCTGCCTCTCTCTCTTTCTCTCTTTCTCTCTCTCTCTGACAAATAAATAAAATCACTAAAAAACAAGAACAACAAATAATACAAATATCTGTTGATGAGGAAAAATATCACAATATAATGTTAAATTAACAAGCTACAAAACAAAGCAGTTACATCATCGTGTGGCAAAATATCATATACGTTTGTGTGTATGTGTGTGTGTGTGTGTGTGTGTGTGTAAAACTGAAAACAAAACCCACGTTAACAATGGTTATCATTGGTGAAATTCAAGGAGAATTTTTATTTTTCCTGTGGTATTGTTTTCCCTGTGAGTTTTTTGAGTTTTCTGGCTTGTGTAAGAAATACCTATATGGATAATTTTAAAACTTTTTACCATGAAATTTTTCAAACAAACACAAAAGTAGCAAGAATAGTATCACAAATCCCCATGTGCCCTCACCCAGCTTCAGTAGTCAATATTTTGCCAATTTGATTTCATCTATTTTCCCCAGCATTTTTCTCCCATTGAGATTTTTTTTTCTCCTATCGAGATATTTTAAAGCAAATGCTGGGCGTTATGTCATTTTATTCTAGAACATTTAAAAATTATTTTCTACAAGGGGAAACTCAGGAACTAGTCTCATGTAGGTTCCATGTGACAGTAAATGATTTCAATTTATTGATCGACACAGAATTTAACTTCGTATGAACTTGCCCACACGCTTATCGTACGTCCGGGGTAGAAAGTCTGCAAGTTGGAAACCACTGCCTTAAAGCATGGATCCTTGTCAAATGCAGTTCCCCTTGGGAGAGGGTGTGAATAATTTTCACCCATTTATACCTCATGCTGCATAAATAGCAGATTTTCTGAAGGGGAGATATTTTTAAAATTAACTTATTTCATGGAGGTATAATTTATATCAGCAAAATGCACAGATCTTAAGTTTGATGAGTTTTGACAGACATATACACCAGTGTAACCAACACCCAGTCAAGATACAGAACATTTCCCTTATCCCAGAAAGTTCCCTGGAGCTCTTTTCCAAAGATCCTCTGCCCCTCCTCATCCCAGCAGAGCCAAAGCAATATCTGTTCTGATTCCCATCACTGTATTTTAGTTTTGCCTGTTTTTGAGGGTAGGTTTTTATCTAGAGCACTAGTTCTCCAAGAATGGTCCCTGGACCAATAGTATTCATATCACCTGGGAACTTGTTATAAATGGAAATTCTTGGGCCCTAACTATGACCTACTACTAAGTTAGAAACTCAAAAACGCAGCAGTCTCTGAGAGGGTGTGTGTGTGTTACAAGCCTTTGGGTGATTCTGATCACGTTCAAGTTTGAGGAGCCCTGATATGGAGAGCCTGGAAACTCACAATAAAATTGGACAGAACAGGGAGAGCAGTGCTGGCTGTGTATGGGGTGAGTAGGGTGGGAGGGAGCTGGGCAGGTGGGCACAAAAGACAACTTTTTCACATAGCTTAGATAACACCAAAAGGAAGGAGGAGAGGTCAAGCATTTGTGTCAGAATGTCTGCATCTTGGTTTTGCGAAGGAGCTATGATGGTCTGTAGGCTTAAAATTTCTCAAAAGTAAAGCATCAACTTTCTTTTTTTTTTTTTTTTTTTAAGATTTTATTTATTTGACAGAGACAGTGAGAGCAGGAACACAAGCAGGGAGAGTGGGAGAGGGAGAGGCAGGCCCCCCGTGGAGCGGGGAGCCCGATGCGGGGCTCGACCCCAGGACCCTGGGATCATGACCTGAGCCGAAGGCAGACGCTTAACGACTGAGCCACCCAGGCGCCCCAAAGCATCAGCTTTCATATGAGTTCTAAATTCTATGGAAACTGGCTATCAGAAGTTGTGATTGGCAAATGAGTCATTTATTAATACTATTTTATAGACAAGATCTTTCATAAAATCTCTTTTCTTGGAAGGGAAAGTAACAGAAATTGCTCTTTACATTGAAATTGCTGAAACCCAACTTTAGGGTCTGAGAAATTCACAAACCACCATCCCTAGTTGCAGAATAATTGAGAAGTAGTAGGGAAGGCTAAGGGAATAGGATCTAGGTCTACAGCCAGCTGTTTTTCAGAGCTCCCTTGTGAGGTTTAAGATGGGAAGGTTAATGAAAGGAACTAATTCAAGTTGCGCCTGGACATGAGTGGTGTTTTTGGCATGCCCTTGGTTGTGTTAACACATGGAACCATTGTCCTGAAGTTTTTGAAATCACACCACGTAAGAAGCAGTGTGTTTCCTGTCTTGAACATTTGTGGGAGATTCAGAAATATATGGTATGTGTATGTAGACTCTCAGGAGTATGATTGTGGTTTTCCCGAGCCAGATTCTAGCCTGTGCTGTTCTGGAAATTAACTGTGAGGGAGAAGATACTGTGAGGGAGAAGATCCTGTGAGTCTGGTAGGGTGTGAATCTGGCCTGAAGTTCCCCCTTTATCTACTCTCAGAACAGTTACTCTGCTCCCGAATTTTCCTTCCAAGGAGTTGGTGTTGTGTCCCAAGATAGAGCTGCATGAGACTGATCGTATTTACCAGTCCTTTGATAGTGTTTGACAAAGAGCCTCCAGTTTCCCAGAATGAGGTCCTGTTAAGAGGAGAGAAAATTGGGATGTCCAGCATGAGTCCTAGCCCTCTGAGGATGGTGGAGAGAGAGATGGAGGCTGTTGGCCCTTGAGGTGCTAGTTGGAATTCAGGCCAGCCTTGCATGACTGAGGCTTTCATCTATTCCTCTCAGGATGCCTTGCCCAGACCGAGTGATGACGCCTCTCTGCCCAGTGCGGGCAGCGCTGGATTTGTGGCAACTCTCAGATGGCTGCCTGTCCCTACTTACTCCATAGATGAAGCAAACACTTGATCTCCTGGGCTACACAGTCAGGATGGTTGGGGTTACCATCTTGACATGGCTGGCACTCTGTGCCAGCTTCCCTGAAATGCAACCACACCGTTTTTTTCATTCAGAAACTCTTGTGTTAAAGAACATGCATAGCAATGACTCTCTTTGAAAAAGTGCTACCAAAATTACAAGCTGACAGGCCAATCAGGGTGGCTTAAGGCACAAGTTCTGTTTTCTATTTTCATCTTTTCTTAGCATATTTTCTTTTTTTAAGCAATGTGCTTCTTAGGTGATTTGACTGCATATGGACTAAAGGTTCTCCTTTCTAACATAAAACTAGAAGAAATTCAAATTAAAAATTATTTTTTTGAAAAAAAATCACATCACTTGGATGCAGCAATTCCACTTCTAGAAGGTTATCCTAATAAAGTATGTACCAAAATGTACAAATGAGCTGTTCATTTTGTAACATTATTTATAACAGTGAAAACTTGGAATCAACAAAATGTCTCTGTAATGACTAAATAATGTGCTATAGTATAGCCTTTTAAAAGATTGAGGTAATTTACGGTACTTATGTAGAAACAGCTCTAGAACATTAGGGGAAAAAACAGACTTCTAGTTTCTAGCCCAGCATGTAAGGAAAGAAATTAAATCAATAATTAATAACCTTGCCAAACAGAGAGCACCAGACCCAGATGAGTTCATTAGAGATTCTGCCAAACATTTAAGGAAGAAATTATACCAATTGTTAAGACAATCTCTTCCAGAAGTTAGAAGCAGAGGGAATACTTCCTAACACATTCTATGAGGCCAGCATTTACCCCTCATACCAAAATGAGACAAAGTCATCACAAGAAAGTAAAACTACAGACCAATAACTAATGAACATAAATGTAAAAATCCTCAACAAAATATTAGGAATTTGAACCTAGCAATATATAGAAAAGAATTATACACCAGAACCAAGTGGGATTTATCCCAGGTGTGCACGCCTGGGGCAACATTCAAAAATCAGTTAATACAACCCATGATATCAACAGGCTAAAGAAAAAGCATGGGATCATATTGATAGATACAGAAAAACATTTGCTTAACGACTGAGCCACCCAGGCGGCCCCAAAAATAGGTTTGTTTTTGTTTTTGTTTTTGTTTTTGTTTTATTTGACAGAGAGAGACACAGCGAGAGAGGGAACACAAGCAGGGGGAGTGGGAGAGGGAGAAGCAGGCTTCCCGCCGAGCAGCGAGCCCGATGTGGGGCTCGATCCCAGGACCCTGGGATCATGACCTGAGCCGAAGGCAGACGCTTAACGACTGAGCCACCCAGGCGCCCCCAAAAATAGGTTTTTAAAAAAGCAGGTATCAGTAATACATATGATATAACCTTTTTTATGTTAAAAACCACACACACACACAGAAGTATACCTACCTAGGGGCCCCTGGGCGGCTCAGTCAGTTAAGCATCTGCCTTCAGCTCAGGTCATGATCTCAGGATCGTGGGATCGAGCCCTGTGTCAGGCTCCCTGCTCAGCGAGGAGCCTGCTTCTCCCTCTCCCTCTGCCTCTGTGCTTTCCCTCCCTCCCCCCCCTCTCTCTCTCAAATAAATAAACTCTTTTAAAAAAAAGAACACTACATCATGACATAATGTATGGTGATTAACATAACATAATAAAATAAAATTAAAAAAAAAAAACAACTTACAGCAGGTAGGACTGACCCAGGGATAGGGAGGGTGTGGATGAAGTCACAGCAAACTCTGTGGCATAATTTTCTAACTTGTTTGGAATTTGGCTCACCTGGATGTCTCACTAGTTTTTGTAGAATACCATAAACTTGTGATATATTAAATTTTAATTTCAAATAAATAAATAAATAAGAACTATACCTATCTACACCTACCTAAGTCTGTCTGTATGTTGGTATATATTTATACCTCTGTCTGTATTTATTTGTGTAGACGTAACGGGTAACAGCGACAGCATCAGAGTTGAGGCTGGGGGAAGCAAGAGGCCCCTTCCGCTGCACTTGATAGTCTGTAACCTCTTAGCTCTTTGACAGAGAGTACCTGCTCACTTATGTAAGTAAGACAAAAAGGAGCTTGCTGCCAGGCATATGTTTCCGAATCTTCCTTTCAAGGAGACATGAGAGGGTAATGATGCCTGGCAATTTCAAAATACAAAGTTGCAACAAGTATTTTGTTGAGTGCCTCATTTGGGCCCCAGCATTTGTCCAGGCTCTGGGGATGCCAAGGGCGAAGGAGAACTAGCCTCTGTGATCCCAGCTCAGGGTGCAGGCAGCACCCAGGGAGGGGGAGAGTTGTATTTAACCTGGTTTTCTCCCCGGCTGCGCAAGGGCTGCATGCTTTGGGAAAGCTGATTGTGACTCCTTGTCCTCAGAGAAGCCGTGTGGAGACCCGCCTTCATTCCCACACACCATCCTGCAGGGCCGCACGGGCCTGGAGATGGGGGACGAGCTGCTGTACGTGTGCGCCCCCGGCCACGTCCCGGGCCACCGCGAAACCGCCTTCACCCTGCTGTGTAATGGCTGTGGGGAGTGGTACGGCCTGGTGCAGGTCTGCGGGAAAGGTAAGCTGCCCCCACACCCTGGGAGCAGAGCCACCCCACTTGTGCTGGATGGGCTCTTCTCCACAAAGGTCCCTTTGAAAGAGGCTTCCAGACCTTTCCCCTGGGTTCTGGAGCTGACAACATCTCCACTCTAACTTATTTAGAAAGTTTACCTGGAAATCTGATCAAGATGCGGTACCAGGAAAGAGCACTTGTGGGGAAAGGGACCCGGGATTGGTAAACTGGGCCGGGAGGGCTGTCATGAATGCAGGCTGCAAGCTGGGCTCCCTGAGGGGTGACTCTTGTGACCGGGCATAACCCTTGTAGGGACCTTGCGGGCTTTGCTATGGCTTGGGACAGGAGCTTCTGGCTCTTTGGGGCATGGGGCTTCGAACGCAGGGTGGGTCCACAGCCACACATGGAAGTCCTGCTCCCTTGCCCGGGAGCAGTCCTGGGGAGGTTGAGGCAGGGAGGATACTCTAAGACAGCTGTGTGGCCTGGCCCCACTGACGAGAGCCACCTGTCGCTGCCCTGCAGCCTTGCTCTATTCCCTGGCCTGTAGCCTATGGCAGTCACGTGAGCCGACATACTTAGTTGAGACTGAAAAGACTCCTGGTGGGCCTCGACAGAAACCTGATGTGGTTCCCCTAGATGTCCTCATTCCATTATTGTCGTACACCTGGGGGTCACAGGCTTCTGCATCCCACCTCTGCCCAGCCCCTTGGGGATTCTCCCAGTAGCAGAAATCACTGTCCCCAGCCACAGCCTGACCTGGCCTCCCCACTCTTGACCTTAGGGCTTCATGCCCGACTCTGAATTGTTCCCTGACCTCACAAGGCTCCTCTTACCCTAAGACTCCTTCGGGGGCCGCTTCCTGACCCCCATGATATCTGGGTACCAAGCGGAGGCTAGCTCCATGGAGGGGAATGACTCCAGCACCACAATGTGAATGAATTTATCAGTCTGTCCCCAGAACGTCCTGCAGCTCCCATGGGACCATGCTGAGACTAGAGCACTGTCTTGTCGTCGAGATTCATCCACATTGTTGCCTAGGCTGTGGTTTGTTGTCTTCACTGCTATTTACTAAGTGTGAATACAGCACTGTTTATTTCTCCAATGTGCTGGTGGACGTTTGACTTGTTTTCGTTTGGTGGCCATCACAAGCTCTCTTGCCATGGTTGTGTTCATCCAGGTCATGTGGTTCACATGTGAACATATTTCTGCTGGTTCCTGGGAGTGGAATTGCTGCCCATGGGGTAGGTGTGTCTTCAGCATAAGTGGATGCTGCCAGAGAGTTTGCTAAACTATTCCGACCACTTTACTCTCTTGTTGGTCAGCATCCTCACCAGCCTTCGGGATTGGGAGACTTTTACCTTTTTGCCAATCTGGTGACTACCTTGGGGTGACTTAGTTGTGATATTCATTTGTCTGGTTGAGCACTTACTACATTTTAAACAGGCACTAGCATTTCCTCTGTAAAATGTCTACCCAAGTTTCTTGCCCATTTTTCTAATTGATTCGAATTATTTATATAATGTAGGATTTCTTTTTTACATAAAACTTTCATAAGTTGCAAACATTTTCTCATTCTGTGGCTTATCTTTCTCCTCTTGGAGGATCTTTTAATGAATAGGATTTTTTTCCTTTTATTGTTTATTTCACTACTTCTCAAACTTTCTGTGGACCATTAAAAATTGTTTTCTAGTATTGGCAGACTGATACCTTAGCAAAATACAGTAAAAAATCAATTAATATAAAGCTAAAATAGGGACACCTGGGTGGCTCAGTCGGTTAAGCATCTGCCTTCGGCTCTGGTCATGATCTCGGGGTTCTGGGATCGAGTCCCACATCGGGCTCCCTGCTCAGCGGGGGGGCTGCTTCTCCCTCTCCTTGCTGCTCCCCCTGCCCGTGCTTGCACACACACACACACACCCTCTCTCTCTCTGACAAGTAAATAAATCTTAAAAAAAATATGAAGCTAAAATAAAGATATTCCAGATACAAACACGATTTTTTGTTAAATTAAATGGACATAAAATTCCCCTGCCAAATTGTTATGAAAGCTTCTCAGAACATCCTCTCAGGTATCTACATGCCTCATTACAGGCTAGCAACCAAAGTTACAGACTGGGACAAGCACTAGAAGCACTGTTTGAGCAATCTTCCGGCACTTGCCTCATCATTATAAGATTGCTGTTGTTTTGTGGCAGGCAGGAGCTCCCTGCCAATCCTGATCATTCACCTGCAGCAGATGATCAGGCATAAGGCTCAAGCTTGCCGCTTGTGGAGTGTGTCACCTCAAAGCAGACCCATACCCACCCTGAGATTGATAACGACCTGGCTTTATTTCTGGTGAGGTTCAAGCCTGGCCATCTCAGGAGCCACACCCACCAGCCAAATGGGCTGTTTACAGGCCCCGGCCGAATGAGAACTAAAAGCAAGTTTTGTTTGTCTGCAATGGTGTTTATTTTCTCACGGCAAGGCAGAGTTTTTGGAGCTTTCAGCTGGTGGGCAGGAATTCTGCTTTCTGTACTTGGCTGAGTATACAGACTGTTAAGAGATTTTGTCGCCCTGTAGATTTAACATTTAAACTAGCTGTGTCATTATAACGGGTGTGTGTGTGTGTGTGTGTGTGTGTGTGTGTTACAAGACTGTCTTCACCAGGGATTTCACTCCCTCTTGCACATTTATTTTTATAGTGACATCCACTTTTTTGATGAGGGAACTGCTTCAAATTGGAGAACAGTCATCTTGGGAGAGTGGGCCACACAAGGGTTGGACCCAGGCGGGTTTGGATGAGAGCTCTTCCTTGTAGGGGCTGATTGGCCACTCACTGCACATCCCTTCCTGTGGCAGGGCCCAGGTGCTGGGTGTACAAACTGAAGCAAAGCTGTCCCATCACTAAAGGCAACTCTATAAAGCAGGTGCCTCAAAGGAGACAGAAGCAGTAGCTGATGCAGTGGAAGGGAGAGCTGGAAAGCAAGGTGACTTTTAAAGGAAATGTGTGTTTCCAGATAGTGGAAGTGCTCAATGACGCGAAAGGCTGCAGACATCAAATAAATGAAAGCTACAGTTGTGTGCCTTGGCTTCACAGCATGAGAAGGTTCTGGTGGTCTTGTATTTTCAGTGTGAATGTGGGGAGTGGGATGCCGCTGGGCCACACTGCAGTGAGTGCAGGAATGAACTGGGATGAGAAGAGGGTGGGGGGCAGACAATTCATTCTTGAATCTCTGGGGCTCATGAAGAGCACTAGGCAGAGTGCTGGAAGAGGATCAGGGGACCAAAGAGATTGTGGGGGTTTGTATTGTTTGCTTGCTTCTGTTATTTTTAGGTTGGAGAGATGGCAGTTAATGTAAATGACAATGGAAAGGCTTGGAAGAGAAGGGGAAACCGAATTATTTTCTTGACTTCCCTGAGCCTTAATTTGCTCATATGAGAACATGGATACTAGTTTTCACATAGATTCCCCCATGGGCGTCTTGCAGGTGCCTCACTTAGAACAGGACCTGCGAGGTGAATGGGCTCAAGGAGTGTTCTTCTTTCCCTTTCACCTTCATGCTGATCCAGGAGAGCGTTCAGGCCCCCTCACTTACGGGATCTAAGGGGCTCTGTGCATGAGTCTGGCTCCCTCCCCACTTCCTTGTGGGTTATCGACTCTAGCCCCTATTACCACAAGTCACCAAAGGCATCCTCTGACTTAGAACTGTCTGTTCCTTGAGTGAGTAGTTAGCCTTTGCCAGCAGGTGTCTCGGGTCCTGGAGACCAGAAACTGGGGCCACAGCTGCCTCACTCCTCCAAGGAGTGCTTGTCCTCTCTGTACTGGGGCCTGGCTCCTCACCCTCCTCCCCTCAGGCCCTCAGGACACGGGACATCCCCCTACTCTTACCCCAGAGTATTTCCTTTTATTTCCTTGTGAGCTGCTGGTGCCCACTCCAAACCCTCTGGTAGAAGCTGCCCATAGATGCTGCCTCAGGAGCAGCTCTGCTGAGGTCATGGTAGGATCCTTGTCCCTTATTTCCCCTCTCGACCTCTCCAGGCCCAGAGAGCCTTCAGGCATGAGTACCCTGGACATCAAGACTTAAAGAACTTGAGGGCTCTGATGAGTTTGGTATTGGAGATTCCCGAGGCTTAGGGGGTCAAGCTACCATGAAGACTATTCCATTCAAAGTTGGCATTGTATAGACATTTGAAGACTGACTGGACGCCTTGGGCCAGATTCTCTAAAAGCAGAGCCTGTTCAGATGCATGTGGTTTACTGAGGGAGGGAAGCAGGATAGGGGAGGAGAGGAGAGGATGTGACCTCAGCGGCCTTCTCCCTTTGCCCGATCTCATGAACTGTACCACAGGGTTGGTCCCACTTGGAAGCACGGAGGCCAGCCCTGAGTTCCTCCATCTCCATCTGTCATTGGTTGCCGGGGCTAGGTGGCATGGTGCGCATGTGACACCTGAGCAGAGCTCCCATTCCCCCGAAGGCAGCTCTCCAGAGAAGGGGAACAGCTGTGAACAATTAGCTGCCCGCACTCACAGTGGTGGGTGCGGGTGCGCTGGCCCGGGAAGTGGCCGTGGATGGGGCGTCAACAGCGCCCCCTCCTACAGTGCAGACCATCAATACTGGAGAGCAGCAGTTTGTTTGTTTGATTGTTTGTTTGTTCTTTAGTCCATTAGTAAGGTGGGGACTTGCTGAATGAGCTTGCTGAAATTTAAAATTTGTAATGATGAGCATGAATGAACCCATAGGGGCATGTACACCTGGGTTGGTGGGGGGGCGGGTACAGGAGGATACCTTGCTCACACGCTGCCTATGTGTTCACTGCAGTTAAGATCCAGCCTCAAGTGGTGGTAGTGAGGTCTCTCACCTAAGCATGGTGACTTTGTCCTTGACCATGAACTTAAATGGGTGAGGACTTATTTGACCACCATTTTTTCCTTCTGTGTGTTGGTATTTCTCTAGCTTTGGTTCCTAGAGACCAGGTCTGGATCTGGCCCTTTAGCTTTCCATTCTCCTGTCCAAATACACACATCTTCTTGGTTTCTGTTCCCAGCTAGGCAGCAGGAAATGTCTGTCATACATACCTCTCTAATGTTCTTGATATCTAACTATAATTGGTTGTTGCCCTAATTACAGAAACATCCTGATGTTTTGCTCCCTCCGTGTGTATGCAGTAGACATCCATGCTAGGTTTGCTTTCCTTTGAGCTTCTTATTATGCCAAGTCCCATGTCCATCTTCAAAACTCTGTTTTCTCTCTGGTCACCTGTACCCTAAAAAGAGTCTCGACCTCCCAGCCCTCCAAGAGGCCTCCCCTGGCCACATGACCCCAGTGATGGTGCCCATGCAGTCTCAATTGTGGCTTGCCCAAGGAGCCTCTGGTTCCCTGGCATGCTCACTGTCCTGGCTTCACGCTGCCTTCAACACCTCTGTTCTCTCTTGACATCGACACTCAGTGGTCCTGTGGCATCTGCCCCCGTTCCAGGTGAGGCTGTTTATCCTGTCTTTGTGATTGGCTTGGGAGAGAGCAGCTGCTGCAAAGTAGCATAGGGACGATGACCCAGGAAGTGAAGGATTCATAGACTCTTCCTCTGTGATTTGCCCCTTGTTTCTCCTTTAAAACTTGCCCTTACAAAGGGCATCTGCCAAGTTAAGAGAGGCTCAGAAAAGCCTTTAAGACTTTCCACCCCAAGCTCCATGGATTCTGTTGATCCTTTCTGGTCTGTAATATCAGGAACGTGAGAGACACCCAGTTTGACCTCACCCTAGCAGCCCCACCACCTCCGAGTCCAACAACAAATAGACAGCTTCTCTTTTTCCCTTCCCGGGCCTGTCAGATGCAGGACTCGATCCCAGGACCCCGGGATCATGACTTGAGCTGAAGACAGATGGTTAACCTACTGAGCCACCCAGGTGTCCCATGTTTTTGTTCCCTTTTTTCAACAACTTGATTGAGGATTAATTTGCCTACAATAAACTGTGCCCATTGCAACTACAAAAGTGTCTGAGTTGTCACAGGTTCAAACAACCACGAAACCACCACCACAATCCAAATAGAGAACATTTCAATGAGAGGTGTCTTACACATTTTATCTCATTTAATCTGCACAAATCTGAAGGCAGAAATGGCTAGCTCCAATGTACAGATGGGAAAACTGAGGTACAGAAAAGTTCAGTGACTTACCTGCGTCACACAGCCAGAAAGCCTTAGAGCCAGGACATAAAAGTAGGCAGGTCTTGTTCCAACATCTGTCTCATCTCTGCTTCCTCCAGGGGCCTGTGATGCTCAAGGAGAGCAAAGCCACAGGTCAGGGCAAGGCCCCACAAACTAGTTGTTCCCTCAGAATGTTCCTTTGCTCTTTTATCTCATTTCTAAAGGCTTCCTTTTGTTTTCTTAAATTAACTTCAGTTTCTGTTTGTCTTCATTTTTTGGATTTAACTTCCTTCATAGAATAAAGCATGAGACTGCAACCAAATTTAGAATTTCCTTGTCAATATTGCCATATTTGTTCAGAGGTTCATTGAACCAGTGGTTATTTCTGGCTTGTCTGGTTGTCTTTTTCAGAATTACTATTTTTAAAGACTATGTCATCAAGACCAGAGGAAAAAGAAGGTATGTGTGGACTTCTGGAAATGCAATAGCATGACGCCCTGGGACAGAGCCTCGGGGTTCTGGACTGTGACCTTGTGTCCTTCAGCCCTGTCACACCTGGATAGATGCGGGCAGGACACAAGCAAGGCTTCTGCTTTTACTCCCGAGTTCTCTCGATCTGTGCTCTTCTGTTTCCCTAAAATAACAGTGAAATAGAAACACCTGGATGACCTGGTTTTTCCCATGAGTTTACATCTCCTGGACTTGTTGGTCTAATCAGAAGGCCCCATGTTGTGTTAGCACAGGTTTCAGGGAGAGCGTGGGAGAGGGGAGAGGGCAAGAAGGATGGCTGGATGATTACGGGGAGCGTAGACACATTAGAGGGGAGCTGAGAGAACTAGCACCTCAGTAGGCACACAGCTGGGCTTTTCCCGCTTGTGGGCAGAATTTAATTTGGGGTTGCGATTCAGTGAATAACAAGCTTGACTCTTACGCATGAAGAGAAAAACAGGCTTGGGATACGTTGCCAGGGGTAGACTACTGGTAAACAGTTGGTGTCCTTATCTTCATTTGAGGTTTGGGAAAACTGTGACACGGTGAAAACCTGTTTCTAAGCCAGGACCTTGGTCTGAGAACCTGGGGAGACAGGAAGCAGCCCCAGGCTGCCATGCAGGGATGCTCTAGGCTCAGGGGGCTCTGGGGGTGGAGCCTTCACACACACACATGCACACACATATGCGCGCGTGCGCATACACACACACACACACACACACAGAACTCACACTATCACGCTGACCGTAAGGGTCCAGTCAAGGAAGGCACCCCCCACAGCCACAGTGCACTGATCTTTCCCAAACCCATAGCTCTAACTCTGCATGAGGCCAGTTTCCTGCAAGACAGGGGGGTGGGGGAAGAAAACATGGCTCGTGGACTACCCACATTCCAGGTGCTTTTGACTTCATGACATATTTAATGAAGCTCATGGGGTAAGTTATACAGGAAAAGGGACTTAGCAGACATTGATTATGCCCAGTAATGGAACCAAGAGCTCCTTCACTCTTCTTTGCTACTGTCACAAATCAAATAATGCCCTGCTTGATGGACTTCCAGACCAAATCAAGTTTTATCAAAATGGGCTTCTACCGCTCACTACTTCACCTCTTCACTCACTCGTTTGTTCCCTCAACAAACGTTTCTGGAGTGTCTACTGTGTGCCAAGCGCTGCACTGTGTGCAGGGTATGCAAAGGCAGAGTTCCTGTTCTTGACGTTCCCGGGCTGGGAAGGGCTGGGCGTGCTTTGCAGTGAGCAGGGTGGTTGTACCCAGTGCACAGATGGATGCTGCGCCCATCGTCCCATGCGTAACACGTGATTCCCAAATGAGACCACGTAAGGTTTAAGTCTCAAGCACCATCGAGGTCTATACTGGAGTTACCCTGTCCATATAAGGATGAGAAGTGTCTCCAAAATATCCTTAGCCAATCCCCATTCATAAGCACCTTGCATCTTACCAATGAGAGCCCATTTCTGATATGTATTGTCATAGTTCATAGGCCACTAATTTCGCCAATAGCCATTTCAGATATTCAGGGCACTAATTAGCATAGCAGTGGCTTTGAGCAAGGTACAGATAATAGAAGTATTTGTAGTAGGCACATCTAGAGGGTGAGTTTCCTGATGAGAAGGCTAACTGTCCACCCGTGGACTGTGAATTCTTAATTGGAATGTCAGCAGCACCTGGTTTACAGCTTAATGTAAGTGACGTATGCATAACATCAAACAATATTTTCTTGAAATATTTCGAAGTACAACCATCCTAGGAAGAATGAATGCCTACTGTATTTATGGTTTAGTGACAACTTAATGTGTAATATTGTTGAATTATATGGAAAACACTCCTAGCGTCACCTTCCCGTCCTTGCCTTCCTAAGAATATCCAGACTTCCAAGACCATGAACTCTGTTTTCCCTGTTTGAATTTTATTTCAGTGGAAGCATAAAGGATGTACTCTTAGGTATGGCTTCCTTTGTCCAACATCATGTCTGTGAGGCACATCCATGTTGTTCCATGAAGCTGCAGTTCATTCTTCTTCCTTGCTGTGGAATAGTCCATTCCACTGTTGATGAATATTTTTGTTGTTTCAAGTTTGGGGCTATTATGACATTGTTGTGCAGGTCTTTTGGTGTCTGTGTGGCATGTGTTCCTCATAGGAGTTAAATTGCTGAGTCATAGGGTGTGGATAGGTTCAACTTTAGTAGATAATGCCTAACCAGTTGTCAAAATGGTTGTACCAAGTTATGCTCCCAGCAGCAGTGTATGAGGGCTCCAGGAGCCCCATATCCTCACTGATAGTTGGTATTGTCGTTCTTCTTGACTTTAAGCATTCCAATGTATAGGTCGTAATACCACTTAATTTTAATTTCCCCTATTATTAATGATGTTGAGCACCTTATCAATATGTTTATTGGCTATTTGAATATCTCATTTCTAAAGTGTCTATTCATTTCTCTCACTCATTTTTCTACTGGGTTGTCCATTTATTTCATATTGATTTGTAGTTCTTTATATGATTCTGGATACCAGAACTTTTGAGGTTATATATGTTGCAAATATCTTCTGCTAGGTAAGTTGCATTTTCACTTTCTCCATAGTATCTTTGATGAAAAGAATTTTAACATAGTCCAATTTATTAATCCTTTCCTTTAAAAAAGTTGTGGTGAAAAATACATAACACAAAATTTACCATCTTAGCCACTTTTAAGTACACAGTTCAATAGCATTAAATATATTCATCTTGTTGTGAAACAGACCTCCAGAACATTTTCCTCTTGCAAAACTGAAACTCTGTACTCATTAAATAACAACCACCTGCCCCCAACCCCTGACAACCACACTTTTCCTTTCCATTTCTGTGAATTTGACTACTCTAGGTCCCTCATGTAAGTGCAGTCAGACAGTGTTCGTCTTTTTGTGATGGGTTTATTTCACTTAGCACAATATCCTCAAGGTTCATCCGTGTTGTAGGCTGTGATAGTCATCCTTTCCACATCAGTTTTAAAAATCAAATTAAGGAAATTTCCTTATATGCCTAATTCCTAAGGGTTTTTACCTTGTTGACTTCCGTCAGATGCTTTTCTGAAACTCCTTTTTCCTTTTTTTCTTTTAGAGAACGAGAGAGAAAACATGTGAGCATGAGTGGGGACAGGGAAGGGATGGGGGGAAACAGAGGGAGAGGGAGAGAGAATCTTAAGCAGGCTCCATGCCCAGTGGGGAGCCCAACGTGGGACTCAATCTCACAACCCTAAGATCATGACCTGAGCCAAAATCAAGAGTTGGATGCTTAACGAACTGAGCACCCAGGTGCCCCTGAAACTCCTTTTTTCAAATAAACCAATCATGAGTTCCTAGGATAAACCTAGCCTGGTATAATAGATTATCTTTTTAATGTAATGCTTAATTATTCAGCCTATCAATACTAATATATTACTGGTTTCCATTTGTCAATATTTTATTTATGATTTTTATATCTATTTTTAGTGAGAATGGCCTGCAGATCTACTTTCTTATCATGTCCTTGCCAGGTTTTGGTACCAAGGTTGCACTAGATGTATAAAATAAGTTGGGAAGTATTTCCTCTTTTTCTGTTCTCTGGAAGAATTTGTGTAACATTGGAATTATATTTCTAAATATTTGATAGAATTCATTGACAAAGCCACCTGTGCTTAGTTTTCTCACTACCTGTGTAGTGAGATTCAATTTCATTAATACTTAATGGCATATAAAATTTTTGTATTTCTTTTTGTGGCACTTTTGATGAGCTTCTTCTAGGATTTTGTCTATTTCATCAGAATATTTTGGATGGGGGGGCGCACCTGACTGGCTCGGTCAGAGGAGCCTGTGACTCTTGATCGCCGAGTCGTTGAGTTCAAACCCCATGTTGGGTGTAGAGATTAGTAAAAAAAATTAATAAACTTAAAAAAATAAAATAAACTTTAAAAAAAAGAATTTTGGGGGGCATAAATTTATCATAATCTTGTCACTGTCTTTCCTGACAATATCTGAAAGATCTGTGGTGATGCTTCTTTCTATTCCTGATATTTTCATTTGTGTTCTCTCTAAATGTTTCTGAGGTAGTCTTTCTAGGGACTTATCAGTATTTTGAGCTATTAATCAGTAGTTCTTTTCCAAGAATGAACTTTTGGCTACATTGATCCTTTATTGTATGTTTGGTTTTTATTTTATTAATTTCTGCTCTTTCTTATCTCCTTCCTTTCCTTTCTTTTTCTTTTTTTTTTTTTTTTTTAAAGTAGGCTCCACACCCAGTATAGAGCCCAACACAGGGCTTGAACTCACAACCCTGAGATCAAGACCTGAAGTGAGATCAAGAGTTGGGGCTTAACTGACTGAGCCATCTAGGTGCCCCTCCTTCCTTTACTTTCTTTGTGTTTAACTTACTCTTCCTTTCCCAGCTTCCTGAAATCAATGTGATTTTCAGCCTTTCTTCTTTTCTAACATAGGTATTTAAAGCTATAACTTCCCGTTAGCACAGTGTTTGCTGCTTCCCACAAGTTTTGATATGTCATTTTTCATTATCATTCAGTTAAAATATTTTCTAATTTCCATTGTAATTTCTCCTTTGACCCATGAGTTATTTAGAAATATTTTGTTTAATTTTTATACAATACAGGAATTTCCTAGTAATCTTTTGCCTAATTTCACTATGGCTGGAGAACTTAATCCTTTAAAGTTTGTTGACATTCCATTTATGGTCTACTTTGTAAAAGTATTCTATGTGTATTTGAAAAGAATGCTTATTCTATAGTTGTTGGATGTGATCTACATATGTAAAGTAGATCAAATTTATTAGTATTATCTAATTTATTAGATACATATTCTTAGCTCTTTGTCTGCTTGCTCTAATTGTTGATGATAAAGGTATTTAAAACATCTCTCTATGATCAGGGATTTATGTGTTTCTTTTTTTTAGTTCCCATATTTTAGATTCATATATTTTGAAGCTCTCTTAAGTACATACACATTTAAAAGTTAATATCTTCCTGGTAAATTGAAACATTTATCTTTATAAAATGACCTTCCTTATCTCTAGTATTATTTTTTTTTTGATGTAGCGTTCCATGATTCACTGTTTGCGTATAACACCCAGTGCTCCATTCAATATGTGCCCTCTTTAATACCCATCACCAGGCTAACACATCCCCCCACTCCTCTCCCCTCTAGAACCCTCAGTTTGTTTCTCAGAGTCCACAGACTCTCATGGTTCGTCTCTGCCTCCAATTTCCCCCCCTTCATTTTTCCCTTCCTACTATCTTCTTCTTTTTTTTAACATATAATGTATTATTTGTTTCAGAGGTACAGGTCTGTGATTCAAGTCTTACACAATTCACAGCGCTCACCATAGCCCATACCCTCCCCAATGTCCATCACCCAGCCACCCCATCCCTCCCACCCCCCACCACTCCAGCAACCCTCAGTTTGTTTCCTGAGATTAAGAATTCCTCATATCGGTGAGATCATATGATACATGTCTTTCTCTGATTGACTTATTTCGCTCAGCATGATACCCTCCAGTTCCATCCACGTCGTTGCAAATGGCAAGGTTTCATTCCTTTTGATGGCTGCATAATATTCCATTGTATATATATATACCACATCTTCTTTATCCATTCATCTGTCGATGGACATCTTGGCTCTTTCCATAGTTTGGCTAGTGTGGACATTGCTGCTATAAACATCGGGGTGCACATACCCTTTCGGATCCCTACATTTGTATCCTTGGAGTAAATACCCAGTAGTGCAATAGCTGGGTCATAGGGGAGCTCTATTTTCAACTTTTTGAGGAAACTCCATACGGTTTTCCAGAGTGACTGCACCAGTTTGCAGTCCCACCAACAGTGTAGGAGGGTTCCCCTTTCTCCGCATCCCCGCCAACATCTGTTATTTCCTGACTTTTTAATTTTAGCCATTCTGACTGGTGTGAGGTAGTATCTCATTGAGGTTTTGATTTGGATTTCCCTGATGCCGAGCGATGTTGAGCACTTTTTCATGTGTCTGTTGGCCATTTGGATGTCTTCTTTGAAAAAATGTCTGTTCATGTCTTCTGCCCATTTCTTGATTAGATTCTTTGTTCTTTGGATGTTGAGTTTGATAAGTTCTTTATAGATTTTGGATACTAGCCCTTTATCTGATATGTCATTTGCAAATATCTCCTCCCATTCTGTCGGTTGTCTTTTGGTTTTGTTGACTGTTTCCTTTACTGTGCAAAAGCTTCTTATCTTGATGAAGTCCCAATAGTTCATTTTTGCCCTTGTTTCCCTTGCCTTTGGTGATGTTTCTAGGAAGAAGTTGCTGCAGCTGAGGTCGAAGAGGTTGCTGCCTGTGTTCTCCTTTAGGATTTTGATGGACTCCTGTCTCACATTGAGGTCATGAATTTTTTTAATTCTTCTTTAATTTCCTGGTTGACCCATTCATTCTTTAGTAGGATGCTCTTTAGCCTCCATGTATTTGAGTTTTTTGACTTTCCTCTTGTGATTGAGTTCTAGTTTCAAAGCATTGTGGTCTGAAAATACGCAAGGAATGATCCCAGTCTTTTGGTGCCGGTTGAGACCTGATTTGTGACCTAGGATGTGATCTATTCTGGAGAATGTTCCATGGGCACTAGAGAAGAATGTGTCTTCTGTTGCTTTGGGGTGAAATGTTCTGAATATGTCTGTGAAGTCCATTTGGTCCAGCGTGTCATTTAAAGTCTTTATTTCCTTATTGAGCTTTTGCTTAGATGATCTGTCCATTTCAGTGAGGGGGGTGTTAAAGTCCCCTACTATTATTGTATTGTTGTCGATGTGTTTCTTTGATTTTGTTATTAATTGGCTTATATAATTGGCTGCTCCCATGTTAGGGGCATAGATATTTACAATTGTTAGATCTTCTTGTTGGATAGACCCTTTAAGTAGGATATAGTGTCCTTCCTCATCTCTTATTATAGTTTTTGGTTTAAAATCTAATTTGTCTGATATAAGGATTGCCACCCCAGCTTTCTTTTGGTATCCATTAGCATGGTAAATGGTTTTCCACCCCCTCACTTTCAATCTGGGGGTGTCTTTGGGTCTAAAATGAGTCTCTTGCAGACAGCATATCGATGGGTCTTGTTTTTTTATCCAATCTGGTACCCCGTGTCTTTTGATTGGGGCATTTAGGCCATTTATATTCAGGGTAACTATTGAAAGATATGAATTTAGTGCCATTGTATTGCCTGTAAGGCAACTGTTACTGTATGTTATCTGTGTTCCTTTCTGGTCTATGTTACTTTTAGGCTCTCTCTTTGCTCAGAGGACCCCTTTCAAGATTTCTTGTAGGGCTGGTTTCATGTTTGCAAATTCCTTTAGTTTTTGTTTGTCCTAGAAGCTTTTTATCTCTCCTCCTATTTTCAATGACAGCCTAGCTGGATATAGTATTCTTGGCTGCATATTTTTCTCATTTAGTGCTCTGAATATATCATGCCAGTCCTTTCTGGCCTGCCAGGTCTCTGTGGATAGGTCTGTTGCCAATCTAATGTTTCTACCATTGTAGATTACAGACCTCTTGTCCCGAGCTGCTTTCAGGATTTTCTCTTTGTCTCTGAGACTCGTAAGTTTTACTATTAGATGTCGGGGTGTTGACCTATTTTTATTGATTTTGAGGGGGGTTCTCTGTGCCTCCTGGATTTTGATGCCTGTTTCCTTCCCCAAATTAGGGAAGTTCTCTGCTATAATTTGCTCCAATATACCTTCTGCCCCTCTCTCTCTTTCTTCTTCTTCTGCGATCCCAATTATTCTAATATGTTTCGTCTTACGGTATCGCTTATCTCTCGAATTCTGCCCTCGTGATCCAGTAGTTGTTTATCTCTCTTTTTCTCAGCTTCTTGATTTTCCATCATTTGGTCTTCTATATTACTAATTCTCTCTTCTGCCTCATTTATCCTAGCAGTTAGAGCCTCCATTTTTGATTACACCTCATTAATAGCCTTTTTGATTTCGACTTGGTTAGATTTTAGTTCTTTTACTTCTCCAGAAAGGGTTTCTCTAATATCTTCCATGCTTTTTTCAAGCCCAGCTAGTATCTTTATAATCATGATTCTGAACTCTAGTTCCGACATCTTGCTAATGTCCGTATTGATTAGGTCCCTGGCAGTTGGTACTGCCTCTTGTTCTTTTTACTGAGGTGATTTTTTCCGTCTTGTCATTTTGTCCAGAGGAGAATAGATGAATGAGAGAACAAAATGCTAAGAGGGTAACAATGACCCCAGAAAAATATACACTAAACAAATCAAAAGAGACCCTGAAACAGGGGGGAAAGAAAGGGAGAGAGAGAAAAAAGAAAAAAAAGAAAAAAAAGAAAAAGAAAAAGGTTAAAAAAAAAAAGAAAAAGAATATGATCAAATATGATCAGCCTGGTGAATAGATCAGTGCCACACACTAGATTTTGGGTGTATCTTGGTCTGTTAGAAGAAACTGCCTCCCAAAATTTTAAAGAAATAAAAGCTTATATATGTACAAAAATAAGGTTAAATACAATGAAGGGATGGAATATGACTATAAAGATGAAAATTATAAAAGATTTTGTAAAAGGAATTGATAAGATAAGAAGTTGGTTGAAAAAAGAAAGAAGAGAATTTAAAAAAAAAAAGGGAGAGAATGTGATCAGGCAGGAGACTAGAACAAAGCCATACACTAGAGATTTAGGGTATATTTTGGTCTGTTAGAAGAAACTGTATCCCAAAATTTTAAAGAGAGAACAACTTATATATATATATATATACCAAAAATAAGGTTAACTACTATGAAGGGATAGAATATGACTCTAAAAATGAAAAATAAAAAAGATTTTTAAAAAAGGGATTGATAAGATGTTGGTTGAAAAAGGGAAAAAGAAAAATTCAAAAAAAAAAGAAAATTAAAAAAATTAACTTTGAAAGACTAAAGAATCATGAGAAAAAAGCCATTAATTCTATGTGCAGTATTCCCCTAGCACTGGCGTTCTGCCATTCTCGTTGATCGGTAAACTTGGTCTTGGCTGGATGTTCTTGCTGATCTTCTGGGGGAGGGGCCTGTTGCCGTGGTTCTCAGATGTCTTTGCCGGAGGCGGAATTGCCCCGCCGTTGCCCAGTCCGGGCTAAGTAATCTGCTCGTGTTTGCTCTCGGGAGCTTTTGTTCCCTGCAAGCTTTCCGTACAGCTTTGGAGGCCGGGAGTGAAATAGCGGCCTCCCAGTCTCCTCCCCGGAGGAGCCGAGAACTCGGGGCCCCGCTCCTCAGTGAGTGCCCAGAGAAAAGCAGTCACGTGCACGTGTGTGTGTGTGTGTATACTTGTTTTATGCAGGCAGTATTATTCACTTAGATTTGCCCCCCACCCTGTATTTACCTGCTTCATTGTTCTTTCCTTCCTACATCTTGGGGCTTTCAGCAAGGATGCTTTCAGCAAAGATATTTTCACAGAGTAACAATTCTAGGTTGGCAGTTCTTTTCTTCTAACACTTTTTTGTCTTAAAGATTTATTTATTTGAGAGAGAGAGAGAGCACGCATGAGCAGGACGGGCAGAGGAAGGAGAGAATCCCAAGCAGACTCTGTGCTGAGCTCAGAACCCCATGCAGGGTTTGATCTCACAACCCTGAGGTCCTGACCCTGAGATCATGACCTGAGCTGAAACCAAGAGTCAGTCGCTGAACCCAACTGCGACACCTAGGTGCCCCTCTTCTAACATGTTAAAGGTATCACACAGTGTCTTCTGGCTTTCTTTCCTTTTTTTTAAGTCGCTCTCAGTCTGTTGCTTTTTTGAAGGCTATATGACTGCTTTCACTGGTTACTTTTTTTTCTCTTTGGTTTTAAGCAGTTTTAATTTGACGTGCCTACATGTAATTTTCTATGAATTTATTCTGCCTGAAGTTTGCATTGACTCTTGAATATGAGTCTTCACGTCTTTTTCTCAGTTTTGTAAAATTCTCATTCTATTCTATTCCTTACAGTTTGTTTATTTTTTAGTTCTGTCATGATGTTACATCAGTTTGATTCCTGAAGTTTAAAATCACCCTTTTCATGACATTCTGTTATCACCCCCACTTTGAACTTTTGTTCTATTGCACTCACTTTCTTCTTAAGTTCTGTAGTGTGAAACCGTTGTGAGGAATTCATTCTGTTCCATAAATTCTTTCTTCTAAGTTAGGTTCTTTTGCCTTTTACATGCATCTTCCTTTCATCCAAGAGAGGGAATGGTAGCTAGAAGGGGACGACTCAGCAGAAGGGGTATGTAGTTTTACTTTTGCTTGTTTATCTGTTTGCTTTAAAATATCTGGGCTCTGCTCTCTCTTCAGAAAGGTTAAGTGTCCTATGCCGAGATTTACTTCACCTTCACAAGATGAAGTCCTGGCGTTTTGGATTCCATCAAGAACAGTCAGCCCTGCTGATTACTGGTCTGGTTCTCTCCACCCGCTTGGCTTCTGTCTGGGATTTGTTGACTCCTCGGTACAGTTTTTGAAGGGTGAGGGTGGGTTAGGAGTGGAGCCATGCTGCCTTTCTCTACTCTGCTCCAGAATCTTCTGTTTCTCCTCTGATAACTATTTTTTGAAATTTGTTACAAAATATTATGTCCTTTTCCATGCATTGTGGTTGTTTGTAAAAACTTTTTCCTGATGCTTAATATAGTTTTTGCATTTTAAAAAATTCATATTCAACAAGCCTAGTTGTGTGTGCACACACACACACGTACTTTAAAAAAGGTGTTGTCTCCTCATTTTGAAAGGTATAGGGTAGAGAAAATATGTGATGCTGTTTTAGCTGCACTATTTGGATATTTTCAAACCTGGCATACAATCCACCCTAATGATAAGGTCATCTGCGCTTCTGCCCCTGGTGATATACTCAAGGAGTCTGGAGTGTGAGCAGTGAGGTAGAAGAAGGAGAAGGCAGAGCAGAGGGAGGGGTTGTCAGGAGAACAAGAAGCACATGGAACTGCAGCTGAGGCAATGGAATCGGGGTTTGGGCAGAAGAGAAAGGAAGAAGTCCGAGCAGAGGTTACAAGGACGTGTCAAGGCAACAAATACTCTGAAGTACTGGAAGATCCTGAGTATCCCTCACTCACACTTTTTAGCTGTTGCCTGTTTGGGTGGAGTTCTGTTTACCCATGGACCACATCAGGGTTGGCGCCTGCTGGGGTTGTAAAGAGGTGGCTGCAAGGACCACAAGAGAACATGCCCACTCCACTACCCGCCTTTACGTGGGCCCCCGCCAGCTTTCACACTGGCAGAACTCTGCAAATGTGGGCTCCTTTAGCCCTTATACCCAATGGTTGGTGAGCTCCAGTGGATGACCTGATAGAGAATAAATGCAGTGTCAGAATTTAACCAGAAATGACAGAAGTTCCATGGAATGAAACAGAACCATTTGTGGGCTCTCGACGGGTTGGTGTCTTGGGGCTGTAATGAGGCAACCAAGAAATACTCCCTAGTAAAATAACGTGTGGTAAGAGGCCCTCCATTGCAGATCGTGCATGAGGTAATAGCCTGCGATTTCAAGTGGGGGAAAGCTTCTTGAGGAAAAATGGTCTTGGAGAGACCTGCTTCCTGCCTTTCCCCATCATGAAAGGGGGCTGTGTTCTAGCTGAGAACACAGGCGTATTCATCCTCAACAGCAGAACCTCTGGGAGACAACTGGTATATGTACATTGTTTTGCAAACATATTATTTTTTTCCACAATGCCCTAAAATACATTCTGGTTATTTATTTATTTTTAAAGATTTTATTTATTTATTTGACGGAGACACAGCAAGAGAGGGAACACAAGCACGGGGAGTGGGAGAGGGAGAAGCAGGCTTCCTGCGGAGCAGGGAGCCCAATGTGGGGCTCGATCCCAGGACCCTTGGGATCATGACCTGAGCCGAAGGCAGATGCTTAACCGACTGAGCCACCCAGGTGCCCCACATTCTGTTTTTTTAAAACAAAAAACAAGTTGGATACAGCAGATTTGAGGCAAAAATGACCTGTCAGATGTGTGAAATGCCAAGTTTCTTTGCATTAGGACTAAACTTGGGTGGACATGGCTCACTTCCCTGCCTCATGAAGATGAATCTGCTAGCAGTGGGGAGGGAGTTCTCCTGGGGTGTCCTTTTATGATGGTAGGTGCGGGAGCACCAAGGAAAGGCTGGGAGGAGAGTAGGTGCTCTCATGGGCCAGGCTGTGCACTGATTTGCTCACCTGTGTGTGAAAGGTGAGTGTGTATGTGTGTGTTGCACTCCCATGTATGTGTCTATATTCAAGTAGTACTTCAGTGGTGGTATCTTTCAGAGGTGTTATAAGATACTATGGTTATATGTCATTAATTCCTCAGAGATTGGAAACGAGCCCAAAGTCCTCTTGTGTTTAGAACACTGTGTTCCTGGCACTAGATCTTAGCTTTGAGCCATTATGAGGCAGGAATCAGGAGAAACTGGGGAGCTGAGGAGATATTCCTTCCTGTTTCTCCCAGTGCCAGTTAATCTTTCACTCATTCAAGAATACCTATAAGAACACCTATAACGGGTTGGGCACCATTCCGCTCTAGGGATACAGTGACTTGGTCTCTGTCCTCGAGCCAGCTCATGGCCAGTGTGTCAGTTTTTTCTACATAATAAACCACCCCCCAAAATGTAATGGCTTGGGGCGCCTGAGTGGCTCAGTCGTTAGGCGTCTGCCTTCGGCTCAGGTCATGATCCCAGGGCCCTGGGATCGAGCCCTGCATCGGGCTCCCTGCTCAACGGGAAGCCTGCTTCTCCCTCTCCCACTCCCCCTGCTTGTGTTCCCACTCTTGCTGTGTCTCTGTCAAATAAATAAATAAAATCTTAAAAAAAAAAAGGTAATGGCTTAAAGAACACTCATTTATTTGGGTGCAATTTTCTGTGTAAGCAGTTTGGGCTGGGCTTACCCGGCTCATTCTTCGTCTTCTGGGCTTGGCTGGGTCACTCAGGTGAATGTGGTCAGCTCGCAGGTTGATGGAGCTGACTGGTTTAAGATGGCTTCAGTTGGAACAGTTGGCCTCTCCTCCACATGGCCTCTCACCCCTCAGTAGGCTGTCCGAGGCTTGTTCGCGTGGCAGCTGGGGGTGCAGAGAGAGAGAGAGAGAGCATGCAAGGCTTTCACTGTATTCTGTGGGTCAAAGCAAGCAACAGGCCAGTCCCAATTTGAGAGCTGGAAAAAGAGACACCACTTCTTGAAGGGAAGAGTTACGCAATCCCATTGCGAAAGGACTCAGTGTAGGGAAGGATGGAGAATCGTGGCCATTTTTGTGATCACCCTACCGCAGTCAGTCAGGACACACACGTTCAAACAAACAGTATAACCGCATTAAGGTCAGAGATTTAAGTCATGGCCTTCTTAAATGGCCAGCTGGATTCAGTATGACTTGTTTGGGTAAATTTTAGAGAAAAGCTGTGTCATAGTGGCTTTTGTTTCATTTTGTTGTGTTTTTAAGAAAAGATGGTACTTGAATGCAAAACCTAGTCTTTATTCAGCAGGATGGGTGAGAATTTGTGCATACAAAAGCTCTGCGATTCAAGCTGGTAGGTCTCAGGACCATGGAATTCCATCCCCTATGCTCCATGAGGGCTGGGACTGCTTGTCCTGTTCACCAGTGACCTGGAGCCTTCGCAGCGTCAGACAGTGGGCACTCGGGGAAGTTTGTTGAATGTCGGAGCAGGTGACTGCAGTACTTGGAATGGAGGTACAGTGGAGCGTGAGGCATTATGACAGCAGAGAGCGTGTAGGGGGCCAGCCTGCCCTGTGTTGGAATTCTGGGATGCTCCTAGCATGGTCCCGCCATTGATGTGGCTTTTGTCTGGGGATTGTGAACAGGACATCATGTGGTAGAAGGGTCTCCTGAAATAATTACTAGACAGTCTTTTTCTTTCTTTCCTCTTTCTTTCTTCCTTTCTTCCTTCCTTCCTTCCTTTTTCTTTCTTTCTTTCTTTCTTTCTTTCTTTCTTTCTTTCTTTCTTTTTCTTTCTTTCTTTTTCTTTCTTTCCTTCCTTCCTTCCTTCCTTCCTTCTTTCTTTCTTATTTTATTTTTAAGTAATCTCTATACCCAAAGTGGGGCTCAAACTCACAACCCTGAGATCAAGAGTTGCGTGCTCTACCGACTGAGCCACCCAGGCGCCCCTTTGCATTTTTGAAGACACAAATAAAGTGAATGCACTTAAATTTTAGGAGCAGATCAGAAAGGACTTTTAAATTTATTTATAACTCGCATTAAGGAAGCAAAATAAGGAGTCTTGTAAGAAATAAGCCAAATGTCCTTTAATCCAGTTTCAGAGCCCAGGAATTCACCACATGACATCTCAGCACTCTATCTAGACCTTGGTTCTGGAGCTCTTTGCATTTGTGCTTTCCGAGTTGCAAACTGAAGTGGGGGAAGACTACTAAGATCTATTTCTTCCCACAGAACACTTCTCACACCAACAACCAATTATGCCAATCCTCCGTCCTGAGCCTCCTGTATTTCTGACCAACTAGCTATAAATTGAGGATTCTCATGACCATCCTCTCAGCCTCAGTAATTTGCTAGAAAGGCTCACAGAACTCAGGAAAGCACTTTACTTACATTTACCAATTATTATAGAGGATATTATAAAGAATACAGATGAACAACCAGATGTAGAGATATAAAGGGCAAGGTCTAGAAGGATCCCGAGTACAGGAGCTTCTGTCCCCGTGAAATTGGGGTGAGCTACCCTCCCAGCACGTGGATGCATTCACCAACCTAGAAGCTCTTTGCACCCTGTAGTTCCGGGGGTTTATGGAGGTTTCATTATTTAGGCATGATTGATTCAATCATGGCCATTGATGATGGACTCCACCTGCAGCCCCCTTCCCCCTCCTCACAGGTCAGGGGCTGGGGCTACAAGTTCCAACCCTCTGATCACTTGGTTGGTTCCTCTGGCAACCAGCCACCATCCAGAAGCCATCTAGGGGTCACCTCATTAGCATAAATTCAGGTAAGGCTGAAAGGAGCTTGTTATGAGTAACAAAAGATGTTCTTATCACCCCCATTGCTTAGGTAATTCCAAGGGTTTTAGGAGCTCTGTGCCAGGAACCGGGGGCAAAGACTAAACATATACTTCTTATTACATTGCAATGTCCTAGGGGGCCTTTCTGTTTTAATAACTAAGTATGACTTCCAGTAGGACTTGACTTTCAAAGACCACTGAGAATGGGGAAAGCCCAGTGGGCTGCTGTCTTCTGAGGACACAGCTCCTTGAGCCTTCCTGACCTGCTATCCTTACATTCTGGTCTCCTAACTGCGGGGCCCTTTGTTCATTCTTACTTGGCTGGATTTAGAATATTTCACAGCATGGCCTCAAGCAAAGAGCAAATCAGAATTTTTAAAAGATATGTTTTTACTTAACATACATACATATCGTAAGGGGACAGATCAATTAATTATCAGAAAAGAAACAAAGAAATTAGCCACCACACAGGTCAAGTAGAATGTTGCCAGGATCCCCAAAGCCATGCTTGTCCCCAGACTTAGTCATCACCCCTTCTCTCCATCCACCAACCTGACTTTTAACATCATAGATTAGCTTTGCCTATTTTTGCACTTTATGTAAATAGAATCACACAAAGTGTGTTCTTTTGTGTCTGGCTTCTTTTCCTCAACATTATGGCTGTGAGATTCATCTATGTCCTTCAGAAGTAATAGTTGGTTCATTTTCATTGATGTACAGATTTTCCTTGTACAAATATGCTATGGTTTATATCAGCTCTGTGGTTTAGGGACATTTGAATCGTTTCCAGGTTTTGGCTGTTATGAACATTCATGTGCATGTCCTTTGGTGCCCAAACACTAGATACCATCAGTTTACACTAGATATTGTCAGTCTGCTTACTTTTAGCCATTGTGGTGCTATGGAATGGCATATTTTTATGGCTGTAATTAGCATATCTCTATTACTAGTGAGGTTGAGCACCTGTCCACATGTTTAATGACTACTTAGATGTCTTTTTTGTGATGTGCCAATTCAAGTATCTTTGCCAACTTTTCTATGGCTTGTCTGCCTATTTAGTATTGATTTGTAGGAGTTCCTTATGAATTCTGGATAGGACTCCTTTGGAGATAGTATGTGTCACAAATATCTTCAAGTCTGTGGCTTGCATTTTAACTCCCTTCATGGTGGCTTTTGATAAACACAAGTTCCTATAGTTAATGTAATCCAGTTATCCACAATCCTTGTGCCAATACCACAGTCTTTTTTTTTTTTTAAGATTTTATTTATTTATTTGACAGAGAGGGACACAGTGAGAGAGGGAACACAAGCAGGGGGAGTGGGAGAGGGAGAAGCAGGCTTCCTGCTGAGCAGGGAGCCCGATGTGGGGCTCGATCCCAGGATCCTGGGATCATGACCTGAGCCGAAGGCAGACGCTTAATGACTGAGCCACCCAGGCGCCCCACCAATATCACAGTTTTAAAAAGTACTCCAGTTTTAGAGTAAATCTTGAAATTTTGTAGATTTCAAGAAATTTTCTTGGTTCTTTGCATTTCCATAAATTTTTGCATCAGCTTGTCAATGCCTGAGATTTTTATTAGGGTTGTATTAAATCTGTATAGATCAATTTGGACAGAGTTGACAGCTTAACAATTCTGAGCCTTCCATTACATGATCATGGTATATCCCTTCATTTAGTGAGGTCTTTAATTTTGCTTGGCAATATTCCGTACCACTCCATGTTGAAATCTTGCACATCTTTTGTTAGCTTTATTCCTAGGTGTTTGATTTTTTTAATGCTATGGCAAATGGTGTCTTTTAAAATTTTTGTTTCTGTATATTGCTGGTATATAGAAATACAGTTGATATTTTACATTGACAATAGACCCAGTGTCCTTGATAAACCCATATATTAATTGTAACAGTTTATATGTAGATTCTTTGGATTTGTCTGTGATACACAGTCATATCATCTGTGAATGACAGCTTTATTTCATCTGTTCCAGTCCTTATGCTTTTTATTTCCTTTTCTTGTGTTCTACGCTGCTGGCTCTGTGACCTTGGACCTAATGGGGTTTTTCTTTCTCCCCTTCCAGATGCAGCTGAGGCACATATTGACTATGAGGATAATTTCCCGGATGACAGATCCGTGTCATTCAGAGAGCTCATGGAGGACTCCCGGACAGAGGCAGAGGAGGACAGAGGTCCGGGAGAGGCCTCTGAGGAGGCTCCAAGACAGGACCGTCTGGTCTCCATTTCTGTGGGGAGAGAAAACATAGCCCAGGATACAGCCTTTGTGCCAACTACAGGCTTGTCCATCATGGGAAGCAGTGTCCCCACAGACCTGCCAGGATCCCAGCTAAACCAGAAGTACTTGTTCTGGTTTCCTGCTGAGAACTTCCACAAGCCTGAGCTGGAGAAGGAGATGGATGATGGCACCAAAAAGCAGTTTCCAGCTAGAGACAGCCATAGTAGCCCAACACCAGCTCCAGGTGAACCTGAAGCCGAGGTGATCTATAGCAGCACTCGTGGTCCTTTGGGGCCATTCTTAGGTAGGACTGACAGCAAGACAGGGGACCCAATGGTGAGCAGCAGTGATGAGTCCTGGTTAGATGGCTACCCTGTGACCGATGGGGCTTGGAGGAAGATAGAGGCAGAAGAGGAGGAAGAGGAGGAAGATGGGGACAAGGGAGCTGGGTCAGTAGGGCTGGAAGAGAGGGTTCCCGTTACTCCTAATCAGCCCATTCCTGTAGAAGTTAAGAAGCCCGGGAGTACCACCCTCACACCAAGTGACGACATGACCCATAGTTCAGTTCTTCCCTCTCAAACACCAGACGTAGAAGCTTTGGCTCTCAGACCAATGAATGTGTCTGAAACTGAGAGTCCGAGCAAGGGAGATGGTGACTTGACCAGGTACCAGTCAACTGTTCCCTGGAGCTTTGCCACAGAGACATCTCCCATGGCCACCCTACCCTATGAACTCACCAGCTCTACCCTGGGGACAGTGACAACTGCTGTCCAGCAGATGCCGAATCGCATTCCCTCAACTATCATGGCGGCCAGCCAGACTCCAGGGGAAACCATTGCTACTGAGGTCCAGGATAGTTTCCCATACCTGCTGTCTGAGGAATTCTTGGGACAGGAAAGCCCTGGCCCAGGTGCAGGTGAGGAGCTTCTTCCAAGTGTGGAGCCGTGTATAGGGGATGGGTGTCCCGGCCTCAGCGGAGGCCCTGTCATTGCCACCACTGTCACCGTCCTGTGTCTGCTGGTGCTCCTGGCAGGCGTGGGGGCGGTGTGGGGCCACCGTAAGTGCCAGCACAAGAGCTCCGTGTACAAGCTGAATGCTGGGCAGCGGCAGGCGCGGCACTACCACCAGCAGATTGAAATGGAGAAGGTCTAGCCACCTTCAGAGCTGGCTCTCCCGAAGCCACTTAGGAGGAAAAGAAACTGCCACGTCTCATTAATAAACACTGATAATTCACTAGAGCATGAAACAGGTGGAGTAGGGCTCGTCTCTCTTTTTCTCGGGTCTTTGTTCTATAGGCCGAGAAGTCCCTCTGGAGGCACCTGGTAGGACAAGAAGGCTCTGGTGGCATCATCATATGCATCGGTATCTCCTTAACCAACCACCCTGGAATGTACTGCGCTGATCTCAGACCTGTGCTCAGGCCCTAATTCCAGTATGAGGTCAAAACTCACCTCTCACTTCATCATACTCTTGTCTCCATTCCCTTGTTTTAAGAAAAAAAAATTAATAACTCCATGACCTGAAATTTTTAGAAAAAGTGTGATAAACTGAGCACTTGAGAGCAGTGTTATTTAGGATAGAGATATTTAATTGTTGGGGGTGGGACATAGAAAAGTAATGGGTTATTTCCTTTTAATGTTGTGACATTGTGAAGGCAAATGAGCCAAGAACCAGGACATAGTCTAGAAGCTTTTGGTTTCTTTTTAATTTTTTGTTGAAATTGGAGGGAGGAAAAAAAAAAAGAAATCCGAGAGAATTTAGGACTGATGCTTTGTTGGGGTGGGGAGGGAGGTGAGGAGTAGCAAGACACATCCACCTTTGTTCCCTCCATTTTGTAGGACAGACCATTGTTTTTTTAAAAAACACGTGATTAGTTTTGGGAACACCTGGGTGGCTCTGTCGGTTAAGCGTCTGACTCTTGATTTCAGCTCAGGTCATGATCTCTGGGTCCTGGGATCGAGCCCTACATTGGGTTCCGTGCTCAGCAGGGGATCTGCTTGATGATTTTTCTCTCTCTCCCTCTCACATGAATAAATAAGCACATGCTCTCTCTCTCCCAAATGAATAAATAAATCTTTTTAAAAATAAAAGAAAAAAATTTAAAAACGGTTAGTTTTGTACCAGTAAGCATCATTTCTTCTTGGAAGCAGTGGCCTAGTTGTCCTTGACCAGCCTGTGCCTAGGAATGTCCTAGAATTTTTCGCTGAACTAACAAAACTCAGTTCTTGGTTTCCTCTCTCAGGATTAACCATTTCTCTGAACCCAAGTCAGAGGGAATGACACGGGAGGAAAACAATGTTTTAAGAGGACTAGGATATCAAGTATGGGTACCTATTCAGTGGGAAAGCAGAGGAATTAAAAAGGAATACGAAATGCTCTGTGCTGACCTCCTCTGTACTCTGTTGTGGCAATTGGGAGCTCCATGGAAACATCATGAGCCCAGGATGGACTCCTCCTGGCTATTGAGCAACCCATTTCCTGGTACCTGGGTCACCTTAGGATGGCTCAGCACGTTTACGGCAGTGGTTCTCGGAGCACGGCCCCCAGACGGGCTGCGTCCGCTCAGCAGGCAGCCGAAGCGTGGGGGCGGGGCTGAGCCAGCTGCGCTGTGAGGAGCCCTCCAGGTGATTCTGAAGCACACTCAAGTTTGAGAACCGTTGCTCTGTCGTGTGAATTGTGAGCTTTGAGCCGGCGGAGGCTCTGGCGGCTCGGACGGTGAGGAACACCCACGGCTTGCCTCGCCCGGAAGGCCGCGTGGCCGCGGGCCCGGGGGGCAGCGTCCGACCCCGCCATCGCCGGTGGGCTCCTGCGCATCCGCACGGAAACGAAACACGTTATATTTTTACAGTGTGAGTCACCTTCTTAGAAACAGTCTTCAGTGGTAAAAAGTGGTGAAGCCTGGACATTGATTTTGGGACCCTAAGTGTCTACGTGCTTTTATGGGGCATGAGAGAAATCCTGATCGTTACAACTGAACAGTTGGTGGTGGTCCTTGACCTAAGGAAAAAGGAATTTGCATAACATGTTTTCCACCCTGCCACCTCTTTCCGGTGCAAGCTTTGGAAAAATAACTGGCTAAGTAGCTCTAAAGGCAATGCAGCAAAATCAAAGACGCTAGTCCCCATTACTGGGTGAAATGAAGGCCGGAAGCTATGGGATGGGACACCTCTGTGTCAGGTGAGATCTAGAATAGAACTGAAATACTTTCTGCATGTAGCCAAAGCAAAACACGACAGAATAGACGCCAGAGACTGTATATATTTATAAATTAGATTCTTTTCTAATCTATGACAAGATAACTTTTCTATTGTTAACTATATAAAATAACCCCCATCTCAACATTGGGATTGTGTTATTTGACTATTATTATGTAATAACCCAAGAACACTGACTTAATACCAACACAAAAATAGGTAATGGTAATACGAATGTATTAATAAATTTATTACAGATACATTAATACATGCAAATATATTATTTTATAGATATGAACTACATGAAAACAAACCCAACACATCAGTTTTTAAGTTTTTATTGATTTGCTGTCATCTAAATTAATGTTACAGGGGCACCTGGGTGGCTCAGTCGTTAGGCGTCTGCCTTCGGCTCAGGTCATGATTCCAGGGTCCTGGGATCGAGCCCCATGTCGGGCTCCTTGCTCAGCGGGGAGCCTGCTTCTCCCTCTCCCACTCCCCCTGCTTGTGTTCCTGCTCTCACTATCTCTCTGTCAAATAAATAAAATCTTTAAAAAAAAATAAATTAATGTTACAGGATCTAAAAATGCATATGGAAAGGGAATGATGAAAACATTTGTAAATCTAAATTATGTCATCATGCATGTCTTGAGACGTGTTCATGAAAATTGAGGGTCAGATGGTCCATCAACACAAAGCTTCTGAGATCTTTAAAATAAATAATTATTTCCCCTAAACGGTTGCCAAATGTATTTCATATCTGGGTTACATCATGATGGTTTAAAACCCGAAAATCATGTCTTCATATTTGCTCTAAGACCACCCTCTTGGAGTCTCTGCCTTGTTACCTCTTGCAGCAGGATTTCAGGGACATCTGCACAGCCCCGCCCCTCCTCCTGCCTCCCTTCCTCTTCCTCACCTCACCCGGAGACCCGGCCCTTCACTACGACGAAGCCCAGGATCAGGGCTCACTGTGGTTCCCAGGCCAGCAGCACAGGCACCACTTGGAAGCTTGCTAGAAATGCAGAATCCCAGGCCCACCCCAGACCCGCTGACTCAGACTCCGCATTTAACAGGGTGCGTAGCTGATGGGTGTGCAGGGGCGTGCAGGGCTGAGAGCCCAGGGCTGATTGCCCTCCTTCTCCTGACTGGACACTCGGAGGGATGATTCAAGAGAGTTAGATGTAGAGACCAGTCATAAAAGCGTGGGCAGGGTTAACAGAAACATCCAGGGGTGCTGGAGGGCTCTTAGGGGACCGGAGGAGAGCTCAGTGACAGGAACGGCTCTTCGGGACAAAACCTCTAGCCTCAAGGAGAGCACAGCCCCGCTGTCCAATGGTGGCCTGAAGGAAGCAGGGTTCACCCTGCAATCTTGGCAGCACGTCCCAGTGGCAACCCGAAGTCAGAGGGTGAGGGAGCCCAGGCAATGTCAACCATAAGGGTCAGGCCCCTGGGGTGCAGTGCAGGCTGAGAAAGAGATCTGGAGAGACAAATGGAGAGATGCAGCTCAGAGAACATCAGCATCAATCCCATCTGCCTTATGTCCCCTTTTACTTCTGCAACCTCCAGGAGGCCAGGCATGCCTCCCAGGTTCCTCAGTGTCACGGACACTGTTGTGCCCCGCCCAGATCCCCTTCACTCTGCAGGTGAACCCATCCTCCAGCTGCCCTGAATGTTGGCTGCTAAAATGCTCAAAAATGCCTTCTCCTCCAGAGGATTGCCTTCGGCCTGATGGGAGTTCCTCCCCAGGAGTCAGACCCACCTCATCACGGCCAGGGCAGCCTGCAGCTCGGACGGGCACGGGCATACCTGAGGCCTGCCTCCCTGCCTGCAGCGGGGCCTACCCTTGGTATCACTCGTGCTCCTGACCTCCCATGCGATCAGCCTAAGGCTGGTTTCCCTCACACCCCACTTCAGAGCCTTCCATCCCACACAAGCCTTCCCAAGCTCTGGTTCCCTGCATCTCCCCTCCTCCTCAATCCATACTTCTCCCCTGTATCTTGTGGATTTTTGGGCTGACTCCAACAAAACGCCTGTGTCCCCCCCCCCCCCCCAACCGCCCTCCTTCACACGGCTACTGTTTGAACACTCCATGCCCTGTCTCCGCTACTGTCCCGTCTGGTCCCTCACTCTTTGCACCTGCTTCCTCCGCTCTTTGTCTCCTTCCTTGCCCTTTACTGACATGCACGAAGCATGGAAGCTGTTAGCAGTCATACCTGAAGGTGTTTTGGTCCTTGTTTGAAACAGTACATATTTTATCACTTCTCCGATGTTGGCAGCAAGGGACCAGCTCTTTAGATCAAAAGCAAGCCCTGGATCCCAAATGTTTAGATTTCCTCGAAAAGAGAACCTTCCTGGGAAGAGGAATGAGTCCCTGTCTCCTGAAAAGGCCCTCGGCCCGCGAGGCTAGCAAGGATCCCCTCCGCTGAGTAGGATCCCAGAGTCCTTGGGGTAAGGGTTCTGCTTTGCTAGACGACCGTCAGAAATCTCAGGGACCTGAGAAAACAGAGCTCATTACAACACACATCCTCGAATGACGGGGTGTGGCTCAGTCCCACCCAGCAGATAAACAGTAGAACATAAGCAAAATAAAACATTTAATGTGATTTTCCTTAAAAAAAAAATCTTTGTTTTCAATGACTTTCCAAGTTCTAATTTCCTGTAAGAATGGGATTGCACATATGGCCCTGGCCAAGGGAAGGGAGGGGAGAGACACTGGCAACAATGTTCATAGTCTGGCCTCCCGATTGCCACCTTCAAGTAGGCCTGAAAACCCGTCCATCTTGTATCTGTTGGCCAAATTGCTTACTTCCTTCTTATTTTCTTATAAAATGAGGCACCAGTATCTTACCCTAGCAGCTCCAAGAGAATAGTGAGCCAACCTGTTCATTCAACAAGCCACCAAAGCCAGGTATTTGCGGGGAGGCACCAGAGTGGGCAGTGAGAGGGGCTGGGGTCAGGCTGCTCCCACACCTGCCCCAGGGGGAGAAGGGCCCTACCGTGGGGCACAAACCACAGCGCTCCTGACTGGTTTCAAGGACAGGAGTGGGTCAGTCAAGGCGAAGCTGGGCTGCCCCGGTGTCTTCCCTGTCGGGGACACGCTACGGGGACGGACGGGGTGGGGAACGGCCCTAACCCTGGCTGCAGGCACAGGAAGTCCTATGCACAAAACCTTTGGCTGAGGCTTATTTGAGGTTCCTTTCCCTTTTTCCCCCCTTGTATATAGTTGAAACTCTCCACACTAGGTCATTCAAGCCTGCAGTCACCAGAAAAAAGAAGTCGCTGTTCGGGGGATGGCAGATGATCAAGAGCGCAGACAGCTGTGATGAAGGATTAGTTGTGGGTTTTTCTCAGGGCCTCGCTACAAACTGGGTTGCAGTTCCATGTGCAAACACTATTAAATGAGAATGTTTTCTCTGGCACCAACCCACCTTTCCCCCATGGTTTCAGTATTGAATTAAAAAAAAAAAAAAAACTGAAGTAGCTTAGGTTTACAGCTCACATTCAAAACTTAAAAACATTATTTCCATAAATGTTGGCGGGAACCGGCGGCTGTTTATCCCACCAGCAGTCATAATAAACCCTTCCCCATTGACAATCGAACAGATCATTTTTTGTTTGCCACTGAGTTTGGTTCAATAAAATGTTTGTGCTCTGAAAATTCCCTTAGTAAGAACTCCTAAAAGCAGCATTTCCCAAGGCGGCCTTCGTGGCCAACGGACCCCGTGGCTCTCCCGGTTCCCAGAGGTGCGCACAACAGGTTAGTGGCCCTCATTAGAAAGGCTCCAAATTCAGAGGTCCCAGCACACTGAACATGTTGGTGTGTGAGACATTTCAATTAGTCCCTTTTAAACCCGCTTCCACCACTAGTGTAGAGACTGAACATTAATGGGGCCACAGTGGGTGCCCCCTCCCTGGGCTGCCCAGGGGACAAGGTGGCTGGACAGATCACCCCGTCCCCGTGCCTCCCAGCTGGGCTCCATGCAGATGGGTTGGAGGATAAGCAAGCCTGGGTCTGGAAACTCCCACAAAGCTTAACAAATGTGTTTGTTTTTTCAAAAGACAGGCGCAACTCATGCTGAACCCATGCAGTCTCAATCCAGGAATCTTCTAGGCTCTTCCAAGAAACACGCTCAGGGAGGTGCTGGGTTGAGGTCGCTGAGTGCAGCCTGAGTACTGGGTTTCATGGTAGGTGTGGAGGAATCGGCCCACCTCTTTTTCTTTTTTTTTTTAAGATTGGTTTGGTTTCCTTTGGAATAAAAAGATCAGGAACCGGGTTCCACAGCCTTCAGTCAAAGCAAAGTGCTGACAATGCCGACCAGCCTGCTCCCAGGGCTTCTTCCTCAGGGTTACTGCTAGGATGGGGGTGGAGGTGCTTTTCAACCCCCCATAAAGAGGGGCCAAGTTCAGAGAGTGAATGAGGACCCCTGCCACCACCACCACCACTCAACCCTGTGTGGAAGAACATCATCCACAAAGAGCTCAGCTCAGCCCAGGCTCAAGGAAGAGGACAAAATGGAAGCTCTGCAGGGCACACAGAGGTGGAGTGGGTGAGACCACCCCACCCAGCTGGTCCCCGTGGTGGTGTCCTCGGCTGTTCTCGCACAGCTGGGAAGGACAGCTGCAGCCAAGAGGTCCCCCGGGAGTTGCCAGGTGCAACTGGCTTCCAGGCATCCTGGGGCAGGGCATCCACTCACTGGGGCCCCCTCTACTTTAGAGTCCTGCCCTATGACTCTCCTCCCCACTGGCTTCAAAAGGAAGTTTCTCTGGTGGAGTGGAGGGCAGGGCGAGGGAAGAAGGAGGACCCAGTGTTCGAGGGGCGGAAGGCAGTAGCATCTGACTCGTTGCTGAGCTGGAGGGTGCCCTGACTGGAGGCTGCTGGGGACACCAGTGTGGCCATCACAATGCCAGTCACACGGACTCCTTGGCCACACAGCCCCTGGGAGTGTAGGCTCTGTAGGCAGGCCAAGTCCAGCCAAAGAGAGTAAGTAGCAGCTTATTGTCTTGAGTTGAGTGCCCCAGGAGAAGGACCTGGCAGGAGGATTCTTGTGCAGGTAAAGGAGGAAGTGCTCTTAGGAGAAAGGGATGAGGGAAGCAGAATAGTGCAGAAGGAGGAACAGAAGGGCCCATCTGTGTTCCCAGAGCTTGGAGTAGCGAGATGGGGGGTAGGGGAAAATATAGGAGTTTTCCACCTCCAATTATTCACCATTACATTAAAGACCCCAAATTCTAGCTCCCTTCACTCCATGCCACTGTAAGAAAAGTCCTGTCTCTCAAATGCTGAGCCAGCCTCCTCCAGCCTCCATCCCCAGAGAGTCCCAACTCGACTAAGCGGCTTATTGGAGGAGGGAATAAGGTTGAAAAAAGAAAACTCAGATTCCAAAACACCACTTTCCTGGGTTTCTCCAATCTCAAAGGTGGCTCCTTCTCAGTCTCTTTGGCAAGTTTCTCATTTCCCAGAGAGCCTCAGAGCTCTGTCCTCGGCCCTTTTCTCATTTCTTAATACATGCATGCAGTCTAGGTGACCCCATCCAGGCTCCTGGGTTTATATACCATGTACGTGCTGATGATTCAGCAGGGGGCGAGGGTTGGTGTTCCTCCCAGACACCCTTCACAGAGCCAAGACCCACATCCGCACCCCCGGCCCCTATCCACTCCCGGTGGTCACAGTCCTTCTTCCAGAGAACTGCCCTCAGCCGACCGAGCTACTTGCCTTCAAAGGTACACCCCTTCCCCCTATGGGACAGTCGATAACTAACGGATTGATGGAGGCCTTCACAAGTTTCTTCTGAATGTACCCCCACAAGAAACCACATGCATCTGGATCCCTGTTTCAGGCTCTGTTGAAGGCCTGATCTGAGAACGCTCTCAAATTTTATTTGCAGCCTGAACCTCCCATCCCAGCCTCAGACAGCCTGCTTTGCACCAAATTCCTTACTTACCACACACAACCAACTTCCCGATATTCAGTAAATGGCAACTCCATCCTTCCTGCTACTCTGGCCAAAAACCTTTGAGGTCACCATTAACCCCTCTTTCTCTTATGCTCCACATCCAATCTGTCACCAAATCCTACGGGCCCTGCTTTCAAAATAAGCCCACAGTCTGACCATTTCTCACCATCTCCATTGCGACGGCTCAGGTTCAAGCCAGCACTCCCTTTGCCTCGTATCCCTGCATCCACCGTTGCTCACAATATGGCAGCTGGAGGGCTCCAGTCAGCCAAGGCACTCCTCCACCCAAACCTTCCAATGGCTCCCATCGCACTCAGAGTAGGAGCCAAAGGCCTTACACTGGCCTAAGCTGTCTGTCCTCTCTCCCACCTCCCTCACCTTATCTCCTTCCTTTCTTCCCCTTGCTCACCCCTCTTCTTGGCCTCTTTGCTATTCCCTCACCACAGCGAGTATGTTCTCACTGTAAAGCATGGCATATGCTGTTCCCTCTGCCTGGAATGCTTTTCCCTGAGACCTGCTTCTGATGTCACCTTCTCAGTGAAGTCTTTCTTCCCTGACCATCCTATTTAAAACTGTAGCCTCATCTCCAGGCTTCCATACCCACTTCGCTGCATTATTTTTCTCCATAGCAATTATCACTATTGATAGTCTGTATATATTTATTCTTATTTATTTGCTGTCTGTCTCTCCTTATAGAATGTAGGCTCCAGAGGGCAGGGTTTTGTTGGGTTTTTTTTTCTGTCATTCTGTGCAGTATTTCCAATGCCCAGGTCAATGTCTAGTATGTAGCAGGTGCTCAATAAATATTTATTGAAAGAATGAAATGAAACTAGACTCTCTCTGCTTTCTTCCATTCCCAACTTTGAGACTTATAACTGACTCTTGTCCCCAAGGGGGGCCGACCAACCACTGTAAGACTTTGGAGATGCAGAAGTGTTGGGCAAAAGCCGTATTTCTGTAGCCTGCACTATCTACCCAACTTGTCTTTCAGTGGGTGCCGGAAATGGTTCAGGTCAGACCATGTGGAGGCTGTCAGGGGCGGGGAGAAGTTTGGCCTTTGTCTTCCACTATCTTTCCTGGATCAGGGCATGGGGATGAAGAAGTATAAAATCTGGAAGAGTGAAAACCCAAAGTAGGTTTTCACAATTACTTAATTTTAGGGGTATTTTTCTTATTTAAAATACAATAGTGATTTTCTGGGGGGAAAAAAATGGAAGACTGTCCTTCCAACCAAAACGGTGAGAAAGGCAGGCATGAACATGGAGAAGGCAGGTGTGAAGATGGGGAGGGAGACAGGTGTGAGCATGGGCCGACCCTGGGGAGGCAGGTGTGGTCACGGGGAAGGCAGGCTCACCCCTTATTGTATGTAGTGAGAGCTGAGGCTTCCCTTTCACTTCACAGAGTAAAGAGAGGGCTCTGAGGTGTCAACAACGTGGGCTACTGGGGAAAGGAAGACGAAGAATCTGTGTCTCCTGAACATCAAGGGCATCTCTCTGCTGCGGACTAGCCAGTCTCCTCCAGCTCCAAGAGGTCATCCACATATTCCAGAACCTCTCCCTGTAAGAGACAAGAGGACATCTGCGTTAGGTGGGCTACCCGACTTTAAAAGTGCCGGTAAGCAGAGACGGTCTCTAAGATGTCACTGCCGGCGGCCTGCGTGGCCTGGAGCAGCCCTTCCCCACTGCCCTTGGGCCCAGAGGACCTGACTTCCCCTCGGAGGGACCTGGCTTCCATGTGAACGTGCAGTCACGTGCTCTGGAACGCCCGCAGACGGCCCGTGGGAAGGGGCAATCCAGCCACCCTCTGAAAGACCTGTTTAGTGCCCCCTTTTCTGGGCATCCCCCCTACCCCTTAGCACTTATTCCACAGGAACACTCTCTATCTGTCCCCTTCTGCCCTCATCAGCAGACCAGGAGTTTTTCAAGGACCAGGACCTGGGTTGCTTTTCTTCCCCAGAACGTGGCATGCAGAAGGTGGGAAACCCGCTAAAGGAAGAATGATTGAGAGTATGCGTGCATAATTCTGGTGTGGCTCAAGCAGTCACTCCCTTTACGAGACAGTCTCCTGGGTACAGTGGGACCCACTTGCCCATTGTCAGGGCCAGGAGCCCACCTGCTCCCTCCTTCTACAATCGGCCTCAACCTGAAATAGCCCAGCACACTTTCTGATTTCCTTCTCTGCATTGATTTCTCTCCCACAACACACCTGGGCCCAGCTGATGACACCCATTCTCTTTACTGCCAAGAATGAGTGAATCACCAAGGAGGCCAAGTCCCACTCCCACGAGAGGGTCAGCCCCACTGAAGCTAATCACCCCTGCTAAAGCTTGGCCTCCTTCACAGAGGCCACCATCACAGGCCAAGAGCCTATGTGCTCTTTTTGATATTTTAACACACTTTCCGTTATAAAATCTCAGCATCTGAGAATAGTTGGGAAATCTCCCAAGTACATGAGACACAACAGGGGGTCTTATTATTTTCATCAAATACTTCTACCTTGTCATGCCTGAGATCAGAAACTAAAGTCACGGAAGTGGAAGACCACTGATTGAAAAAACGATGTTCTGGGGCGCCTGGGTGGCTCAGTCGGTTAAGCGTCTGCCTTCGGCTCAGGTCGTGATCCCAGGGTCCTGTGATCGAGTCCTGTGTCAGGTTCCCTGCTCGGCGGGAAGCCTGCTTCTCCTTCTCCCTCTGCCTGCCGCGCTCTCTTTCTCTCTCTCTCTCTTGCCCTACTCTCTCTCTCAAATAAATAAATAAAATCTTAAAAAAAGAAAAAACGATGTTCTTTGGTTGCTTTCTGGAAGCAACCCAAAAGGAAAACACCGTAGAGGGACTCCATGTACGGCCGTGACAGCTCTTCCCAGAGTTACTGTTCCTTGCTGTGCGGCGGCTGCGACCTGGGATGATGGTACTGCCTGCTCTGAGCTCACTAATAAGCACCCAAGGCAATACAGATGAAAGAAACACAAGCCCCTCTGTGGCCTGTTATAGTCGAGGCACCAACAGCCTAGCTCAGATCTGCTCTGGGAATGCACCCATGCCCCAACTGCTGGGAGGGCCAATTGCTGATGGGCCGATAGCTGCCCCTTCTCTGGACAACTGATCTTGACTAAAAGGGGAGCCCCACCAGGGAGTTTACACACCAGCCCCTCTGGGCTGCCAACAACCAAGGAGAGAAGGATAAGCTGCCTAGAAAATGCAGGAAGACTCTGTGGTACAATTCATGCTCCAGAGCTCCCATGGGATCAGGCTAAGCTTGACACCAGCTAAGACCGTATCTTTTCATGGCTCCTTCCCTTGCCCCTCACTTCTTTCCTACCTGAGAGCACTCCCTCAATAAATCACTCATGCAAATTATAATCTATTTCTTTTAGACCTTCCCAAAGCAAACAACCATCAGAACCCGAAACTTGAAGCATCTATTTCAGCCTGCTTTATAAAGTTTCTGAAACCATAATAAGCATCTGCAAAATTTTTAACCAGTGTGCAAACTTTCAGGAGCTTACAACAATTTACAACATATTTCAACCCCAGAAAGATAATAAAGGAGAATGCCCCTATCTTCAGTAGCTAAATCGTATTGATGTTTTGTTCCAATGTAGTATTTTGTCCTTTGGAAATTTTAAAGGTTAAACTAAGAATTTTATTGTATTGATTATACTTTGTTTCAAATAATTACTTGTCATACTTTGATATATAGAAAAGAAAATAGCTTGTTCTTTAGAGATGGATTAATTCTTTCAAAATTCTAAAGCTTTGATTAATAAGCTAATTACTTCCAGGACCTTCAACAGACTCCTTTTTTTTATCTTGACAGTGTCAAGTCCAAGAATACTAGGAATTTTAAAGCCTAGAATAAGCCTGGTGTTCAATGGATGATTACAAACCAGCTGTGTAACTTTGAGCAAGTCACTCTACCTTTCTGAATTTTTCTCCTCATCTGTGACATGACAGAGCCTTACTGAATATCATAAAAGTTCTCTTGTTCTAATATCTATGATTTTTTCTAAACATATTGTCTTTGTACATCAAAAGCCCTCAAAATGTTCATAGCCCTGGACCCAGGAATTCCACCCATAAGAATTTATCCTAAGGAAATGACTAGAAAAAAAGTAACCAATTTAGTCTCAGCTATGTTATTTGTGAAAGTTAGAAGCAACCTAAATGCCTAAAAAAAAAACAGAAAGCTTTACTTTAAAAAATCTATACCATGGAATATTAGTCATCAAAAAGTCATATTTATAATAAACATTAACTAACAAGGTTAACAAAAACCACAACATCTTCTCAATAGATGCAGAAAGCAAATGACAAAATTCAACACCACTTCATGATAAAAACATTACACAAACTAGGATTAGAAGGGGAACTTTCTCAACCTGACAAAGGGCACCTACAAAAAAAAAAAAACAACCTCACAGCTAGCAACTTTCTTAATGCTAACACAGAATGTTTTTCTTCGAAGATTGGGAACAAAACAAGGATGTTCACTCTCTCCATTTCTATCTGACATTTTACTGGAGATTTTAGTCAGGGCAATTAGCAAAGAAAAATAAACAAAAGTCATCCAGATTGGAAGAGAAGTAAAATCACATCTACTCATAGATAACATGATCTTGCATATAAAAACTCCTAAGCAATACACACACACACACACACACAACTATTAGAATAATAATAACAAGTTCAACAAATTTGCAGAATTGCCGTATCATTATACAAAAATCAACTGTGTATTTCTATATACTAGCAATGAACAATTGAAAATAAAAATAAAAATGAGAAAAAATTCCACTTGCAACAGCATCAAGAATAACGAAATTTAAGAAAACATTATTGAAGGAAATTAAAGAAGACCTCCAGAAGTAGAAAGATATCCCATGTTAATGGATCAGAAGACTTAATACTGTTAAGATGTCAATACTATCTAAAGGATCTTCAGATTTAGCACAATTCCTATCAAAAATCCCAGAGGCCTTTTGCAGAAATTGGCAAGCTGGGGCACCTGGGTGGCTCAGTCGGTTAAGCATCTGCCTTTGGCTCAGGTCATGATACCAGGGTTCTGGGATTGAGCCCCACATCGGGCTCCCTGCTCTGCGGGGAGCCTGCTTCTTCCTCTCCCTCTCCCTGCCGTTCCGCCTGCTTGTGCGTGCTCTCTCTCTCTGTCAAATAAATAAATAAAATCTAAAAAAAAAAAAAGAAAAGAAATTGGCAAGCTGATCCTATAATTCATATGGAAATACAAGGGACCCAGAATAGCCAAAACAACCTAGAAGAAGAATGAAGTTGGAAGACTAATACTTTCAATTTCAAGATGATGTAGTTTCAACCAGACACACTGGATCTCATCAAAATTTAAAACGTTTATGCTTCAAGTCACCATTAAGAAAATGAAAAGACAACCCACAGATTGCAAGAAAATATTTGCAATTCATGTATCTGACGGAGGACTTATAACCAGAATATGTAAAGAACACTCACAATTCAACAATAAAAAGACAAGTAACCCAATTAAAAAATGGACAAAGAATTTGAATAGACTAGACATCTCTGTAAAGAAGATACACAAATGGCTTAATAAGCATAGGAAAAAATGCTCAACATCATTAGTCATTAGGGAAATTAAAATCAAAACCGCAATGAAATACTATTTCACACCCACTAGAATGGCTATAATAAAAAAGACAAACACCAGGAAGTGCTGACAAAGATGTGGCAAGTTGGAAATTTCATACATTGTGCTCGCTTCGGCAGCACATATACTAAAATTGGAAATTTCATACATTGCTGGTGGGAATGTAAAATGGTGCAGCCACTTTGGAAAACAGTCTGGGAATTCTTCAAGTTAACCACAGAGCTATCATCTGACCCAGCAATTCCACTTCTACATATATACTCCTGGTACATAAGACAATTAAAAACTTTGGTCCAAACAAAAACATGTACACAAATGTTCATAGCATCATTATTCAAAATAGTCAAAAAGTGGAAACAACCCAGGGGCGCCTGGGTGGCTCAGTCATTAAGCATCTGCCTTCGGCTCAGGTCATGATCCCAGGGTCCTGGGATCGAGCCCCGCATCGGGCTCCCTGCTCCGCAGGAAGCCTGCTTCTCCCTCTCCCACTCCCCCTGCTTGTGTTCCCTCTCTCGCTGTGTCTCTCTGTCAAATAAATAAATAAAATTAAAAAAAAAAAAGTGGAAACAACCCAGTACAAATGTCCATCAACAGAGGAACAGGTGAACAAAATATGGTATATCCATGCAGTGCAATATTATTTAGCAATAAAAAGGAATTTTAGGGGCGCCCGGGTGGCTCAGTCGTTAAGCGTCTGCCTTCGGCTCAGGTCATGATCCCGGGGTCCTGGGATCAGGCCATGCGTCGGGCTCCCTGCTCAGCGGGAAGCCTGCTTCTCACTCTCCCACTCCCTCTGCTTGTGTTCCCTCTCTCACTGTGTCTCTCTCTGTCAAATAAATAAATAAAATCTTAAAAAAAAAAAAAAGGAATCTTACATTGTAACAGAATTATATATGACAACATGGCTGAACCTTGAAAACATTCTGCTCAGTGAAAGAAGCCGATCGCAAAAGACCACCTACCATAAGATTCCATTTATATGAAATGTCCAGAACAGGCAAATCCATAGAGACAGAAAGTAGATTAGTGGTTGCCAGGGGCTGGGGACAGATGTGGGGGAGGGGTGGGCAGAGGAGAAGGAATGGGGAATGACTACTAACAGGTTTGGGATTTCTTTTTGGGGTGATGAAAACGCCCTAAAATTCTTAGGGATGGATGTACAACTTTGCACATATACTAAAAACCACTAGATTGTGTACTTTAAAAAGGAGTATTTATGGTGTGTGAGTAATATTTCAATAAAGCTGTTCTAGGAAAACATCACAAGGGCAACTTCTCATATTACAATGCTAAATGGAAAGCCATGATATCTATTACAGTTGGGTTTATTATGAATATATATTAGAAATGTATAGAAAACATTGGAAGTATCTATATCAAAATATCAAGAGCGGCTTGCTCTGGATCATTAGAAACTCAACCCTTCCTTTTTCTAAATATATTTTTCTCCACTTTCCAAACTAGAGCAGCCAGCCTTGCTTGTATTCTAGCCAGCACTCCTTCCTTTGCAGCATCCTTGTGACCTTATGTCAGGCTCCGCTTCTTAACCCAACCTAAGACTCACAACACAATGATCACTTCCTAGTCTATAAAGCATTTCCACATGCAGCATAGTACTTCATTTTCCCAACCCTGTGAAGTCAACATTATTAGTCCCATTTTACAGATGGAAAACCAGAGCTCTGGGGAATTCAGTGCCTGCTAGTGATGGGTCTACCCCCATTCAGTACCTGCTAGTGGGGGTCTACCCCCAAATTCCATGATCATATCTTATTTAAAAGTGCTTCACCAAAAACCAGGGCAGTGGAAAGAGAAGACCTGGAAGCTCGGGGCCTCTGGGTCTGGCCTAGCAGCTCATCGAACTTTCCTGTCCCCCAGGCTCTTCATCTATGAAGTGAGGGGTCAGGCCAGAGCAAGCTCCAAAAGCTGACAAGTCCCCAGAGGCCATAGAAGCATGCTCTGGTTTGTTTCAAACACATCTCTCTAAATATCCCCATAATGAGGGCTTTTCTGTGACTAGGCTGCCCCACCCCAAAATGACTCATCCATCACCAGTGGAGTCTTTGTCAAAAAAAGGAGTCAGCTGAGGGGCACCCAGCTGGCTCGGTCAGTGGAGCATGTGACCCTTGATCTCGAGGGTCATGAGTTTAAACCCCACGCTGGGGGTAGAGATTACTTAAATAAAAACTTAAAAAAAAAAAAAAAAAGGAGACAGCTGAGTGAGAATCAGGAATTTCAAGCAATCTCAGAGAACGATAAAATGACTCACAGCAAGGACTGAATTTACAAAAAGAAAAAGAAGAAAAGAGATAATAATTATATCCCAGAAAAACTGGGATGAGGCTTTCCAAGTGTGTTCGGAGCGCTGAGTCATTGAAAATGCACTGCGTTTTTCTAAAGGTAAAAAATGATCACTGGATGGCTTCTACGGTGGGTTCCTCCATAGTCACTGTCAGGAAATGTGGTGCTATGACCTGGGTTTCCTAGAAAGCGGTGTTCCCCCCTCCAGTGCTCTTTCATTAAAACGCCCATAGAAACTGTATTTCTCAAGGTTCCCTTCTGTTTCAGGGATGACTTAGCCTTCCAGTGATTTCTGCAAAGATGTGAGTAATATTTTCTCTTAGCCAGACGTGTGCTAAACATGAAAACTTACCTCATCATCATCCATTATATTTTCCTTCGCAAAGTCATACAGCTCTTTCTGGAGTGTAGTCACGTTAAAGAACTGAACTGCTTCCTGTTCAGACACAAACACAGAACAGTTTCTATGACCAACCCTTTGATGTCAGAACTGGGAGGAGGGGGAGACAGGGTATGGATTTCTTTTGGGGGTGATGAAAATGTTTAAAATTGGACAGTGGTCATGGTTGTACAACTCTGTGAGTCTACTGGAAACCACTAAATTGTACATCTTAAAAGCATGAATTTTACTGTATATGAAACATACCTCAATTAAAAAAGAGTGGCCAACCCCAAGTAAGTGAGAGAGACAGAGAGAGAGATTGTGTGTGTGTGTTTCTGTGTGTTGGCAGGGGAGTGAGGTGTGCATGGCCAACTGGGACAGCATACAAAAATCTCAATGAAAATACAAGTTAAGGGCAAAGACCAACTAGAAAAGATCTTTTAAAAGTAATATATAATCCCAGGCGCCTGGGTGGCTCAGTCGGTTGGGCGTCTGCCTTCGGCTCAGGTCATGATCCCGGAGTCCTGGGATGGAGTCCCGCATTGGGCTCCCTGCTCAGTGGGGAGTCTGCTTCTCCTGCCCCTCACCCCACTCTCGTGCTCTCTCTCTCTCACTGTCTCTCTCAAATAAATAAATAAAATCTTAAAAAAAAAAAAAAAGTAATATATAATCCCTAGAGTTCCCTGAAAACAAACACATGCGAAGCTGAGCTTGTCCGTCAAGTGAATTAAATGATGGTCCATCCATAAACGAATCTATCTTGGAGGTGTTAAAAAATAAGTAGCTGTAGGAGTGTGACATGGAAAACGTTCATGATGAATTGTTGGAAAGACAAAGCAAGTCGCACAACAGCAGGTAAAGTGTGACCCTGTTTCGGTAAAAATAAATACATGCCGTATGTATGAGCAAACGCACAGCGATAAGGCAGGGGGTAAAGAAAAGTATGGGGTTTTGAGGGAATTTCACTTTCTAAGTAAAACATTTTTGTAATGTTTGGTAGTTTTTACTGATTTAGGAATCAGAATAGAGCAGTAAAATGTTAAAAAAAAAAAAAAAAAAAACAGAAAAAAAGGAGTTCCCCTTCATTTCTGTAATAACTTCTTCCTGTAAGGGGCAAAGCAGTCCCCTAAAGTGAGAAGAGGAGGCCCGCACACGTGACGTCCCGTGCCCCGCCACCTACTGGTCTGGGCTGGAAATGCTCGTCCGAGAGGCCCCACTTGTCCCTGTGGTACTGGTAGTACACCAGGTTCTGCCGCATGACCTTGTCGTCGTGGTCAAAGAGCAGGTAGCTGACTGCGCACGGGGCTGCGTTCTTCAGGTCGTTCACTGAGGCCGGGGAGAAAAGAGGCACAGGAAATCAGCCAACCGTGCCCTGAAATCCCCCTCAGCAGCAACGGCTTCCTAAAGAAAATATCCATGGGCAAGCCCCTTCTCCACAGCCCCTCCTTGGCAAAGCCTGTGACCAGCCAGAATTATCCCTGGGTGGGCAGGTCACAGACTGGGTCTCCACGGCAGCCTGGGGAGCGGTTTTGAAACATGGAAGTTCCTCATTAGGCAGAATCTGCCTTTCCAGAAATGTCTACTGTATTCCAGTTCAAGCTCCACTGACCTGAGCTGGGAAAGCTGGGTCCCCTGCACTGTCCTGGGGCTGAGGGAGGTAGGGAGGATGTGCCTGCGTCCCATCTGGATGGCACCACAACCCCCACATCCAGGCAGCCCTCCTACAGCTACCCTAAACCTAGAAGACCCAAAGGATGGTGGGCCTTCTGGGCTGGAAGAGATCTGAAGTCACGTGGTGTTGACACCTCCTGGAAACTGGGGTTCCCACCTCTAGCATCCCTCCTCAGAGTCGCCCCACCTAGGACAGCACCTTCAGCACAGGAGATCTGCAGGGTTGGGATTTATTTGGGGGCTGGGGGGGGGCGGCAAGGGGAAAGAGGTGATAAGCCACAAGCCCCTGTGTATTTATCCTGGCACATTATGCTCCAATTTTCAACCCACTACCTTTGCTAAAGCGCTGGTTGGCGGAGTAACCAAAACGTGGGTATGAATAAATTGTGCCACCCAGTGGCTGTCTCCTGTAACAACAACCTTAAAAACCGAGCGCTTCAGGGCACAGATTATTCACAAAGTCTACAAGGCGGGGAAAGGTACTTATTTCAAGGCCTACGGGGCTGGGGTTCAAGCATAAATAACACCTTCCCTCAAAAAACTCAGTGTGGTAGATAATCTCAAAAAAGTTCGCAACAGGCTGACTTTCAAGAAGCTAATTTCAAGAAGTACATCTTAATTCATACTGTTTACCTATAAACTCAGAAAGCAAAGATTCCCGTGAAGCAACCAGCAGAGCTAGAGGTTCTGGTCTACTGGTGTCTGTAAGTCACTGCCGCAGTCCCTGATACGCACGGCGACTTTCAGAGCATGCGAGGACTCCAAGGACCAGTGCGCTGCCCGAGGGGCCTGCATGTATCTGGAACACTTCGAAACTCCTAGTGTCCTGGCTCTGTGCAAGCACAGCCAAGCCCCGGTCAGAGGGCCAGAACACCTGCTGGATTCTTCCCCGCGTTTCAGAGTCCAACTCGGGGCCTAGCTCAGGAAGGTGCCAACGCAGGTTTTTGTGAAAATGAAATAAAAACAGTAGCTTATCAAAAAACAACTACAACATCAGCTTATGTTTTCATCCACAGAAAACGTTTATTTCCTTTTTTAAAAGATTCTGTTTATTTATTTGAGAGAGAGAGAGAATGAGCAGGGGGAGGGACAGCGGGAGAGGGAGAAGCAGACTCCCCATTGAGCAAAGGGAGCCCGATGCGGGGCTCGATCCCAGGAGCCCGGGATCATGACCTGAGCCGAAGGCAGATGCTTAACGACTGAGCCACCCAGGCGCCCCAGCAGAAAACTTTTAAACTGTGAATCCAAGATTGGCAAAGTGTTGATCAAAATTCAAGTGGGTGATGGGCATACTACAGTTCATTATACCATCCTCTCTAATGTACACTTTTAAATTTCCAGAATAAGGTTGCTTTTTTTTCCAGAATAAGTTTTTTAAATGTACATAACTTGGGGCACCTGGGTGGCTCAGTTGATTAAGCATCTGCCTTTGGCTCAGGTCATGATCCTGGAGTCCTGGGATCCAGCCCCACGTCAGGCTCCCTGCTCAGCGGAGAGGCTGCTTCTCCCTTTGTCCCTCACCCTGCTCATGCTCTCTCTCTCTCTCAAATAAATAAAATCTTTAAAAAATAAAATAAAATGTACATAACTTTCCATAATTCTCATTAAAGCAGGGCTCTTCCAAGTGTGGATGAATATAAGCAAACAGTTAACAGAGGGATTTGGGGGAGGAGGGGAGATGGGAATGGGTGGTTTGCTTTGGGTGTTTCTTTGTACATCTCTGAGATGATCGGTTTGCTGTGACAAGCCTATACTACAAGTCTTTTTGTAACAAAGCACTAATCAATCACTTACACTAAAAAAGAGGGCTCTTCATAAGCAAAAACACTGCCTAGTAGAATAACTGTCCCCACAGCATTAGAACGCAGCCAAATAAGTATTTGCTGGGGACCCACTGTGAGCTTAGTGCGTCTTCTGTGAAAGCGTGTTCCTAGATTATATAGAATAAGACTTGGGGCGCCTGGGTGGCTCAGTCAGTTGGGCATCTGACTTGATTTTGGCTCAGGTCATGATCTTGGGGTAGTAGGATTGAGCCCCATGTCAGGCTGCGTGCTAAGCATGCAGCCTGCTTGGGATTCTCTCTCTCCCTCTGTCCCACCCCCAGCTCACTTTCAATCTCTCTCTAAAAGAAAAAGAAAAAAAGAATAAGACTCTTGTCCTCTATGCTAAATAATCCTTTACCAAACAGCTAGTGCCAGGATTATAGCGGCAAATAAAACTTCATCCCTGCCCTCTGTGCACGGGAAAGGACACCTGTTGAAGACACACCTCACCCTTCTGTTGATCTCAGAAATGTCCCAACTAAGGGACATTTCAGGATATCTCATCACATCCTTAGGTGAGATTCAGGCTGTCATGATAGCAGGTTCACTGCTAAAAGAGGCAAGTTCCCTTACTCACAAAGCTCTGCAGTAAATGACTGTTCCAGAGTCTTCTCAGGAACAATCCTGATTAGCAAAATTAAAAATTAAAAATATATGTATAGGGACGCCTGGGTGGCTCAGTTGGTTAAGCGACTGCCTTCGGCTCAGGTCATGATCTCAGGGTCCTGGGATCGAGCCCCACATCGGGCTCCCTGCTCGGCGGGAAGCCTGCTTCTCCCTCTCCCACTCCCCCTGCTTGTGTTCCCTCTCTCACTGTCTGTGTCAAATAAATAAAATCTTTTAAAAAAATAAATAAATAAAAATAAAAATATATGTATATACATATAGAAGAAAATTTTCTTCTTTTTTGTCCCTTTTTCAACCTTCAGCAGGCATCCTGCAGAGGACAGGAGGTGGTTGTTGCAAGAAGAGGGAACTCAACAAAGAATAAAACAGCCACAGTGGGGAAGGGGGACTGTGGGAGCCAAGGTCACCGGTCACTCTTGACAGCAAGCGCATCCCTGATCCCGAGGGCACCCACCCCCTAGCGGGAAGGATCCTCCTGTGCGCGTCACCACCACGGTACCCCCACTCAGACGACATCAGTTACGGGGAGAGGAGGAAAAGGCAAAAAGACAGACTCTGAAGCCTGAACTCTGAATCTCTTTCTCTTTGTTTCCCTTCGACTCCTTGGGATGTTCTGATTGATTAACTCAAATTTCAGGCCCAAGGAGGACCAAGTGGGACAAAACTCAGTCTGGAAGGGAAGACGGATGATAGGGAGGAAATAATGCCAGGTGCCAGCGTACAACTACCCGAAGCACTCCACACGTAGCAACTGATGAGGTTAGTACAAATTATCTCCAATTTACAGATGAGGAGACTGAGGCACAGAGAAGTTAGGAAGTGATGAAGCTGAAATGTAAATCCAGGCAGTCTGGCTCCAGGGGCCGTGCCCGGAATCACCAGAACTTGCTGCCTTTTCGTGCAAAGCACGCACCAGGGCTGTCAATGCGACCTTGACGAATTCTCTCAAAAACCAGAGGTAAGGGTTATTACCCCAATTTTTTACAGATGGGGAAGCTGAGTCTTAGGAGGACTAAGGACCTTGCCCAAGATCTGTAGTAGATAATTACTTACATTTGTAATAAGCAAACTGCAAATAATGATACATGGTGGCCACAAATTTCTCCACCGGATAGCCTCCTATAACGGGGGTGAGGTTCTTTTCACACTGTAGTTTGCATTCCAAGACCTCTACGTAATGATCTGAAAGAAGACACACAAATTCTCAGAGCAGTGCATCCATCAGCTTCTCAGTACCACTTCTGCCTCCCTCAACGATCCAGGTAAAAGGTAAAGATGATAAAGGTAAAATACTTGCAACACTTATGATAAAGGGCTAAAACCCTTAATATGCAAAGTTCCTTAAAATCCATAAGAAAGGGCACCTGGGTGGCTCAGTCGTTAAGCGTCTGCCTTCGGCTCAGGTCATGATCCCAGGGTCCTGGGATCGAGCCCCGCATTGGGCTCCCTGATCCGCAGGAAGCCAGCTTCTCCCTCTCCCACTTCCCCTGCTTGTGTTCCCTCCCTCGCTGTGTCTCTCTCTGTCAAATAAATAAATAAAATCTTTAAAAAAAAAAATCCGTAAGAAAAAGACAAACACCCAATATAAAATGGCCAAAGGATGGTCACGGAAAAGAAACTGTAAAAATGGCTAATAAACATTGTGAAAAGATGTTAAGCCTCATTTGTAATGAAGGAACACAATCCCACCTAAAATATTTTAAACTGCTAAATTGGCAAAAAAAAAAACCCCAAAAAACCAAAACCAAGCAAACAAAAAAAACCCTGTTTTGTTGAAGTAGGGTTGACACACATGTTATGTTAGTTTCAGGTGTACAACATAGTGATTCAACAAGTCTATACATTATGCTGTGCTCACCACAAGTGTAGCTCCCATCTGTCATTTAAATTGGGAAAATTTTAAAAATTTGGTAACATCCAGTGTTAGGGAGAAAATGGTGAAACTTTCACTCTCATAGTCTGCTGGTAGAAGCAAAACAGGAACACATTTTTTGGAGAGCCATTTGGCAAAATGCATCAAAGGTTAAAATGCACACATCCTCTGGCCCAGCAGTCTACTTCTAGGAAAATTTCTTTAGACATGGGCACACATAAGCATTGTTTGCAACAACAGACTTGGAAATAACCTGAATGCCAATCAATACGATAGTGATTAATCAATTATGGTATATACAAACAAACAGAATTATTTATTTTTTTTAAAGATTTTATTTATTTATTCATGAGTGATGCGCGGGGGGGCAGAGGGAGAAGCACGCTCCCCAAGGAGCAGGGAGCCCGATGCGGGACTTGATCCCAGGACCCCGGGATCATGACCTGAGCCAAAGGCAGACACCTAACCAACTGAGCCACCCAGGCACCCCTCTATAGAGTCTTTAAAAGAGAATAGGTAGACCTAAATATGTTAACAGATAAAGACGTCAAAGACTACATTTCCCAGCCTCCCTTGCAGTTGGGTTGGGGCCATATGACTGGTTGTGCCATTGAAATGTGGACCACAACAACTAATGAATGCTACTTCTACCGCTTTAAGGACTGGTCCCTAAAATCCTCCACATGATCCTCGGCCCCCTCCCTTTTCTCCCTTCAGGCAGCTAGCGGCAAAAGACTCCATGATGATGGTACACGTTTTGTTGGCAAGACTGGGGAGGACAGGCATTCTCACACATTTTTTCTAGGAATACAAAATGGTAACTTAAAATACTAAATAATTTGCAGAGACATTTACTCTTTGAACTATTAATCCCACTTATGTTGATTCTGAAAACATACCTCCACACTTAGCAAAAAAAAAAAAGAAAAGAAAAGAAAATGCCTAAAGTTCCCCATTGCAGTATTACATGTAATAGCAAAAGATTGGCACAAACCAAACGTCCATCAGATAGTTGAATAAACTGTGGTGCATCATTCCCCCCACCCCTCAGTGGAGTAGTCAGCAACAACAAAAAAGAATGACTCTCTCTATGTGCTAGTTAGGATATACTGCTAAGTGGAAAAAGCAAAGAACAGAACAGTGTATAAAATATGGTACCTATTCAGTGTGAAAAAAGCAAACAAAAAAATACAGAAAAATAGATGTACATATATACATATATGACCTTTATAGAGAAAAAAGAATCAGGCAAGAATTTTCAATACACACTAAACTGGTATATGTGTGGTAGTAGGGGAGAGGGTAGAGACAGTCTGAGGAAGAGCAAATTGTCCTCGTCTTAAAGTATCTTTTCCCAAATTATTTATTAATATCAAAAGGAAAAATAGTATTGCTGAGAAGCTGGAAACTGGAAATTACCTTAACCAAATGCTTACAAGTCAACATCACCAGTAAGGGGCAAACAGACACCACATGCATCTGGATGGGATACCCCGAGAAGCATACTTCCGTAGTGTTCCAGCCAAAAGTGCACAACCTGAATGTAATAGGAACCCAAACTGAGGAATATTCTATAAAGTGACTGGCCTGTATTCTTATATATTCTTTAAAGATTTTACTTATTTATTTATTTGACAGAGATAGAGCAAGTGAGCGTGAGCATAAGCAGGGAGAGTGGCAGGCAGAGGGAGAGGGAGAAGTAGACTCCCCACTGAGCAGGAAGCCCGATGCGGGGCTCGATCCCAGAACCCTGGGATCACGACCTGAGCCGAAGGCAGACGCTTAACGGACAGAGCCACCCAAGCGCCCCTAGCTTATATTCTTAAAAAAAATATCAATAGCTTAAAAAAAAAAATCAATGGCATAAAAAGAAAGGCCAAGGAACTGTTCCAGATTAAAGAACACTGAAGAAAAATGACAAATAAATAGGAAACATGATATTGGACTGCACTTCACCAGGAAAGAAAAAGCTCCTAGAGGACATTATTGGAATAATGGAGAAAATGGGAATATAAACTATAGATTGCATAAAAGTATTGTCTCAATATTAAGTTGCCTGAATTTAGTAACTGTATTGTGGAGTTTTGCAGAATATTGTTATTCTTAGGAAATATACTGAAGTATTATGGGGTAAAGGGTCATGATGTATGCAACGTACTCTCAAGTGGTTCTGAAATAAAAATAATTATACACACACATCCAGAGAGAATGATGAAGTAAATGAGACACAATCATGTGAAAACCTGGTGAATTTGGCTAAAGAGTTTATGAGAGTTCTTTGTACTACTCTTGCTACTTCTCTACAGGCTTGGAATTACTTAAAAATAAACAATTAAAATAAAAAATTATTTTAAAATAAAATTTAAAACAAAAAAAAATTTCTCAGTTGTCTATCTATCTACATATAAAGATACAGTTATAGAGATATATCTTAGGTAGATCAAAGATAAAGTGATCTTTGCTTATTTTTGTAGGAAAAAAAAAACGTTTAGAGGTATAAGCCAGAAGCTAATAAAAATGGTTACCTTTGGGGTGAGTGGAATGGGTAGAAGTGATGTGGATAGAAGCAAGACTTCCTTCTAACTGCCTGTAACTCCTTCCTCCCCTGTACTCAGGTATTTTTCCAGAAACCCCTACTAAACCAAAGGCTGGACGTGTGGGTTACATATTACCTCCCCAGCCACCATTCACATTGAAGCTCAAAGGAGATAATAACTCAGCTACTAGTAGCTCCAGGGATCAGTTTGCCCCCCTGGGTTCACCTCCACCCACATTTCTATAAATAAATCCATCCTGAGGTATCCTCATGCATGTCGGCCATCTGTCTCCAGTCAAGACCCTGACCATACAGAAGACTTATTTTTTACAGTCTATCCTTTTGTGTCTTTCACAATTTACACTATGTGCATACATGTTACCTATTCAAAAATGAAATAAAGTTCGAGATTAAGTGCAATGTAGGTGAGGTGAGACTATTTCACTGGGGTTAAGAGGTAAGACTCCAGTCAAAACGGCCTGGGTTCAAATCCCAGCCCTTCCCCCGAGGACAACAAGCTGAGTACTTAACCTCTCTAGGCCTCAGCTTTCCCAGCTGTAAAATGGGGAGAATGCTAGTACCTTTCTCATAGGGTTGCAAACTCTAGATAATACCCATAAAGAGCATAGAACAGGGCCTGGCATCTAGTTAGAGCATAGTAAATGTTACTTTTTCTAGTAACTGTCTTTTACCTATAGTCAAAACACTGCAGCTCCAAGCAAGCACCCTTTTGTCCCCCTCCTTCAGTCTGAGTGTAAGGAGTACTTCCTGACATTATAGGCAGGAAGGGATGCTGGAAGGAATGACCTCTCACCAGCAGAGGCACACTGGCTAACAGGCACTACGTGAGGGCCAGCATGAGCACCAGCAGCTGCCAACACTACAAAGAAAGAGAAAACCAGACATCCGGTGCCTCCTGACACGAGAACTGAGCACCAACTAGGAAGCTGGCTTGTGCCCCAACTTCCACAAAAAAAGAAAATCAAACCTGAGCCTGATCAAGCCTCTACATCCAGCTACCAAGTTATAAGAAATACAGAGAACAGAGGACCAAGGGGATACAATCAGCAAAATCCAGACTATGGGAATCTCTACAGGGCGAATGATCTGGTTTTTTTCAATAGCCACGGGGGCAAAATAGACATAGAGGAAGAACCTACCAGTTAAAAGAGATTTAAAAGACAACCAAATTGCTACATTATTTCTGAGGCTGGAAGATGTTATGCTAAGTGAAATAAGCCAGTCACAAAAGGACAAATGCTACAGGATTCTACGTATCCAAGGTACATGGGGTAGTCCAATTCACAGAGACAGAAAGCAGCGTGGTGGTTGTCAGGGGCTGTGGGCAGAGGATGGGGAGCTGGTGTTTAATGGGTACAGAACACCCGTTTGGGAAGATGAAATGATGGGTGGTGGAGATGGACAGCAGGGGTGGCTGTACATCAGTGTGCATGTATTATATGCCACTGGACTGCACTCTTAAGGGTGGCTCAACTAGTAACGTTTTATATAACGTGAGTCATGAGTTGCTCTTGGGCCCATTTTTATTTTTCCAAAAGCCTGTGGGGGATCTGTAACCAGGCAGAGCTGATCTGCTAGACCCCCTTCCAGACCTGTGCTTGATTGAACACTGTACTCAGGTATTTTTCCAGAAACCCCTACTAAACCAAAGGCTGGACGTGTGGGTTACATATTACCTCCCCAGCCACCATTCACATTGAAGCTCAAAAGTTCCTCGGAGGGGCACCTGGGTGGTTCAGTCCATTGAGCGTCTGCCTTCCGTTCAGGTCATGATCCCAGGGTCCTGGGATCGAGTCCCCCATCAGGCTCCCCGCTCAGTGGGGAGTCTCCTTCTCCCTCTCCCTCTATCTACCACTCTGCCTACTTGTGCTCTCTTGCTTGCTCTCTCTGTGTGTCAAATATAGAAATAAAATCTTAAAAAAAAAAAAGTTCCTCAGAGTCACTCAAGCCACCAGGAAGGCATGCGGATGCCACAGGGCAGCTGTCCCATTCACGTGTGGAATACTGCCCGCCACCAACCTGCGATGGAAAGATAGAAATCCTTGAAGTCCTTGATCTCCCTGGAGCCCTCACAGGCTGCGAGACACTCGTAAAAGGCTTTGAAGAAATCGGGAAGGGCCAGCTCCATGTCCGTGACGGACGTCCTCCAGTTCTCGCCGTTGTAGGCCCGCACCGCCCGGATGAACAGGCTCTGGAAAGCGAGAAGAGGCGGGTGAAGCTCCCAGACATGAAGGAGGCGGGCCGTCCAACCGAAAGGAGTCAGACCACCGTGGAGTTACACTCTCATGCGTCCCAAGAAAACCACGCCAACCCTTAATTAAAGATGAGGCCGGCCAGGAACTGACTTATATCTAGCTTTTTCTGTCCTATGTACAATGGCACGCTTCTTATTCAATTTAATTCAAAAAGAAGGAGGTGCTTGATAATAAAATCAAATTCAAATCAAGAAAAAAAGAAAAACCAGAGTGCCAGAAATCAGGGCAGTGGCCTCCGAAGGTCAGGGGTTGGGACAAATGCTTGACTGGAAAGGGGAGATGAAAATATTCTATGTTGTGACTATGGTGGTGGTTACACACTCGCATACCTTTACCAAAACTCATCGAATTATATACTTAAAACTGGTAAATAAATTTTAAATAAGTTCTACCCCAATAAAGCTGATCTTTAAAATTGAAGCAGAGAAAAGATACAAGCTTTAGAGCGGGTGCCAGATACACTTCCCCCAACAGTTAAGTATAAAATAGGAATGCCAAGCATTAGTACTAGTTACTAGGGGGGTGGCCATGCGCGGGATAGTGGAACTTCAAGAAATTTCTGCTGCCTGTTGACTGGACCAGATAAAAGAGAGATAACGAAGGCTGAGGAAGCTGCTTGGTCTCACAAGAAATAAGTAGAGATCTTGGGCACATGCACGACCCTGCTCACGTGGAGGGTCCAGGACAGGCCCGGAAATAAGCGTGGCACACTCCATTTAGAGCTCCTGTTCAGCTGCTCCAGAATGGGGGTGTCTAAGGACCACCCCTCAGACCAGAACTCTTCACCAAGCTTAAGGTGTCAGGGAGAGAGGGTGATCTCCCCTAAACGTCCTGAGCAGGCAGCATCCCCTGGAAATCAGGCAGGCAGAGAGCTGAACCACTTGCCTAGAGGCTGGGAACACGAGCAGCAACGCCAGGCAGCCGGCTCCGCAGGGGTGGCAGGGCGGCGGCAGCAAGAAGAAAGCCAGGCATGGCGGGGGTGGCCCTGGGCACACAGCCGGGCAGCCCCACCACACCCGGCAGGACTCCAAAGAGGGAAGGAGTGAGGCACAGCGCACTGACCACGAGCACTCGGCTCTGCTCCCCAAGCCCAGGGAAAACCACAGGCAGAAATCCTTTTCACGGGAGAATGGAAAAGGAGCCAGCAGCAGACAAGACATTCCGACTTTTGGAAGGACAGAAAGCCAAATTATCACAGAGGAGGGTCTGGGGCAAAGCGACCTCCCTCCCCCACTACGCACTGCACTACATCACACACGTGTCGGCATTTGCAGGCACTGACGACCACAGAGACTGGTGCCAGGCCCAGAACAGAAGGCAGGGCTGAAAGTCTGAACGGGGCTGTTGGAGGCCCACCCACCTGTGCCCCCAAGGGGTCCCACCTCCCAAAGCTGCTCCTCACCAGAGACTGGTGATTTATTCTAGAGACTCTATCTATAAAGGCTGTAGGGTCAGGGATCAGGCATTGCAGATCGAGAGTTGAGGCATGAGGCTAAGAACCAAGAAGCAGGTAAAGTCTCTGACTCAGCTATGAGGCCCCCACCCCTCTCCCCAGACTGGCTCTCAGACACAGGCAGACAAGCATGACACTTCACTAGTCCTGCAAAAGGCTGGAGAATTCTTCCCTGGAAAACTGAAGGGCCACCAGAATAGAGACTCTGCACCCTATATTTGAGGGTCACCACCAATGACAAAGTGAGTTTGCAGTCTGGTCACACGACAGGTAACCCTAAAGTCAGTCCTTGGATACTTTCAGCACATCCTGCTATTTTCAACCCTGCCCTAACCCTTCCTTGGTACCCATGCCCCTAGCATCCAAACTCGATAGATCTGGACAACAGTAAGTGCTCAAAGGAGTTAGTCTTCCTCATTCATTCCCATCAGACTCCCCTTCAAGATGCCTAGATTTCAGTAGTAGCCTCTAATCTGTCAAGTCAGTCCTCCAAGCTCCTCGATTCCCTTTCCACCTCAATACATATGGGGTGTGTATGTGTGTGTGTGTGTGTGTGTATAAAAAGATGTGTCTTCTAGTTTCATCAGAAATGGAAACTTATGCTCCTTTTTCTTGTATTCTTGGTCATTTCTGGATGATCTCCAAGACATGTATTTATTCCTCTATCTTAAAACTAAATGATCAAATGACCTTATTTCTTTAAAAAATATATATTTATTTATTTTAGAGAGGGAGGGAGAGCAGGAGTGGAGGGGGGCAGAGGGAGAGAAAGAGAGCATCCCAAGCAGACTCCCCACTGAGCGAGGAGCCTGACATGAGGCTTGCTCTCACGACCCTGAGATCATGATCTGAGCAGAAATCAAGAGTCGGACACTTAACCAACTGAGCCACCCAGGCACCCCAAAATGACCTTATTTCTAAAATACAGCATTTAAATGAAACATGGCTTTAAGTGCATCATAGAATATAAAATCTCATTCTCAAATGGGTCAACTTTATGCTAAAAAGTCAATCATTTCCATTGTCATAATATTCATCAATGCCATCAAAAACCATTAGAGGTCCTTAGATCAATAGCTGTTCATAAAGATCCGCTTCTTTAGCCACTCACACTGCAGCTACCTTGCTGTGTAAAAACCCAAATATACCTCGAATGACTTGGTTTCCAAGTCCTTAATGTAGTCCTCGGCATCAGGCAAGCTCTTGTAATACGCCATGTTTCTCTTCATCATTTCATCATCAGGATGCTTCAGTAGAAAGGTGTGAGCAGCAGCAATGGCTTTTGGAAGATTATTCGCCTGAGTACAACAAAGTAAGAGGAGCTCTACTCAATGGAGGATGAGCAGTGATTTTTGCAAAACAAGAATGTTCAGTCCTTCAAGTAACTGTGTTTCAACACAATGCTTCCAGCTGAGGGTTCAGTGACTACCATGGCCCATCAAGCCTTGCACTCTCTTGCTCTCCAGCTTCCAATGGGGTTCACCAGTGAGGAGCCCCAGTGGGAGTCGGAAGGAAGGCAAGGGGGTAAGTTGGGTTACTTAGTCTCCTGGCTCCCTCCCTTCAGTCACCTTGGGCCGCTATTGGCCCTTAACTGAAGGTCACAGCTCCTCTCGAGGTGGCCCTCTCTGGATAGTCTCGCTCCTTCCTGCTTCCTGGAACTTTCCTCTCCCGTGCCCTTTTTGGCCCAGGGGGAGTCACATCCACTATTACTAACCTTTGTAAATAACCACCTTTCAACATCCCTCTAATTACCCAGTGGGACTACACCACACCTTTTCTGCTGGAAAAATATACTAATATTTTCCAATATATATATATTGGAAATATATATATATATATGATATATCCCCAAATATATTACTATCTTCCCAAGTCTCTCACAGAACCTCCTGCTTTACCATTCTCGATGACCCCCCCCCATTCACTCATCCGTTCACTCAGCACACAAGCCCTCCTACGTGCCAGGTGCTATCCTAGGAAGTGGGTCCATAACAATGAGCAAAACAGGGGAAGAAAGCCCTGCCTCCATGTGCGATACACTCCAGTATGCTTCCGTGTATCCCCGAGCAACCTCGATTAAGGTCTCTGGCCCTGGAGCTTCAGGTCTGGCCCCCTCGTGGACAGTGCCCAGAGGGCAGAGGTCCTCTGGGGGGGATCTGTGTGTTGGGGGATATGGGCTAGAGCAATACGGACACCTCCCTGTGTGGACACTCAGCCAACAAGCATCGGGCCCCCATGCTAATGTGCTGTCTCTGGCTGTCCCCTGGAATCATGGCACGACCTGCTGTGGGGGAAGGGGAGGCACCCTACATGTGCACAGAGACTCCTTCAGCCAATCCAGAGCGACGCTCAGAGGTGGGAATTAGGAAATTAGGTTTGCAGAGAGAAAATAAAGGGATATCTGGTACATTCTGGATTTCTGAGAATCAGAGGGTAGCAGATTATCTGTATGAAACAGGACTGGTGCCGAGTCATCTGGAGACAAGGCAGCGGCTGCACTGGAGAAGGGCTGGGTGGTAATGAGGGCAGACTCCCAGGTGTCAGTGCTGATGTTCTGGAAGGGCCAGTCAGTGGCCTATGTGGGAATGCTTTTCAAAGAGTTCTACAGAACGCCTTACACCCCTGGCCGGAAAAAGGCTAGTCTGCCAGCTACAAGGAGGGGAGGAGGTATGAATGCAGCCCTCTAAAGCATTTGCCAACGAATTGCGATTCGCTAATTCTCAGAAGAGCATTTAGAAAAGGGGCACAGAAAGGGATTTTTAAGGCCTCTAACTTAGGACCTGAGTTTTAACAAAATGGAACCCCTTCCTGGAGAGGAAAGGGTGATTTATTCACTTCAGCTTGGGCTCTGCCAGCTGGAACATGGAGCCACATCTTGGCAGCTAACCCTCTGACAGAAACCCAGGCAGGTTCTGGAGAAGGGGGTGGGAGCACTACCCTCCCAGGTGCTCCTGAGAGACAGCCACCTGCATGAGAGGACCCCAGCTACCTACCAAACGAGCTACTCCTAAATCGGCCTCAATGCAGTGGCAGGCCCTGTGGCTGGGGGTGGGGGTGGGGGTGGGGGTGGGGAGACAGAGTCCTTGTCCAGGCAAGGTCGGGGGTAGGAGTGCCTGGGAGGGGGCCAGCTCTACCCGCTCAGTTTAACAACCATTAAAAATTTGATCAAGTGTGGGGGCCCACTTTTTGCTCGGCCTACAGGGAAGATGGGCATTTCACAGAGATGCAGCCCTGGAGGGAACCCACAGCTGATGGTGTGGACCTAAGATGGGCTGATGACATAAACCCCTATGGTGGGCTTCAGGGCTACCCACCAGGAGCACCTTCTCTGCAAGACCACACATCCGTGCCTCTTTACCTCCCTCTGACAGGCCAAACCCACCATCCCCACCTGTGTGTTCAACTGAGACGTTTGTCCTTAATCAGTGAAACGGAGGCCTGCGAACCAGGGCAGCACAAGAACACTGCTCAGCCCCGCCACAGCAGGCAGCTCTGTCTCCGGCACCAGCCTCCAGCCTTCGGGTGCCCGGCAGGGTGTATGTGCCTGCCGCCAATCACGTCCTCCTACCCACGCACCGAGTGTAACAACAGAAACATCGTTAAGGAAAAAAATAAACCATACAGTAACACCACCTCAAATCACTTCTTCAGTGACTTTCAGTTGAAGCAACTAACTGAAGATCCTGGCTTACTAATAAAATCCTGAACCTTTCCTGTCCTTTAAGAGATCTCAAAATACCAAGACAGATGGCATTTCACTTAGTTTTAAGTAAGTGATTGTTACAAGACCGGTGGAAGGTTTTGAAGAATAGCTGTGACCATCCTGACCTTTGAGGACACCATCATGAAGGAGAAAACCTTTGCCCTCTGGTCACATTAAGTAAAATACTCTTCCCCTGCTCCCTATATCACTTGTTTCAAATTCATCTGTAGATAAATCAGCTTCTACTATCCTCCAGTTTTAAAAATAAAACATTTCCCCCTTGATTATATGACTCAAATTTGGTTCAGACTGTATCTGGCAAAAGCTACACAAAAAAGAGAATTAAATGAGTCATTTTTAACTTAAAACATAGTCCTTTAAGAGCCAGCCATCATTTTTCAATGTCCTGGAGCTTTATTAATCTTATCCCCTGGTTCTATTTTAAAACTGTTTTTTTTATTGCCAGGATAAACATTCACAAAACTGATACTTTATAAAATGTAAGCACAGAAATAACTCATCTTTTCACCTATTTAGGGTTTTGTGCTATTTTATTGCTCTTATGAATGCAACAACGTAAGGTGGCTCTGTTTCAGAAATACGAAAAACAGATCTTGCAGTCCAAAGACTCAAAGCAAAGTTTCAAAACAAAACAACTTCTACCTCGAGTCTGGAATATGCCATGAATCTATTTTTGTAGTCATTAAAATAAATGCAATATATTCCTTTAAAAATCGTTTTCAATTAGATAAAGTAGAAACTGGACTTTGAGAGGGCTTTCTTGGCAAAACCTGGTAACGACCCGCCAAGATAAAGTCGCTTTATCCAGGAACAGGGCATTCATGCCATTCTTAAAATTTGCGGGTTCCCAGAGAAAGGACTCCAAGGATCAAGAACTGCAATTTGTGGCTATTTTTAGCCAGCAATCACAGAATTTAAGCAGCCACAGAGAAGGAGGAAGACAACTGTGTTAAATTCCAGATGAAAGAGAGCCGATACCAATCCTGATGAACCACCACAGTGCACAGTTCTGCTCCTTTAGGCTGGGTGTGTGCTCCCGACGAGCCCCTGCCCTGTCCTGGCCTCAACTTCCTCCTCTTTAAAGGGAACTAGCCGGCAGCTCAGGTCCTCTTCCCCTCCATTACTGAAAGTCACCACTTACTTGAGAAAAAGGGGTTTTAATGATACGCACAGAAAAGACGAGTCTGTCTTCAAATAACAGCTAACATTTATCAGGCACTGTTGGATGGCTAGACACTCTGTGTACGTATTCTCTGCCCCAGAATAACCCTTCCAGAAAAGTATTTTCATCCCTATTTAAGATGAAGAAGCGGGGAGACAGGATTTGGAGGCGTCCTTGGGCAACGCTGGGTGGGAGCAGGCTGGCTCGGGAAAGGCGGTGCGAGGCCGCCCCAGACGGAGGGGCGGAGCCCGGGCCTGGGGGCGGAGCCCGGGCCTGGGGGCGGAGCGGGCCGACTTGCCTTGAAGTAGGCGAACTGCAGGAACTTGTAGGGCTCCCGGCGCTGGAAGTCGGCCAGCACTTCGCGGCTGGGCTGCGACTGGCGGAAGGCTGGCAGGCCCTGCTTGCAGCGCTTGAGGCAGTGCGCGCGGCGCAGCAGGCCCCCGAAGAGGCGCAGCTCGGGATAGTGCGCGAGGCCGGCGGCGGGCTCGGGCTGGGGCACCGCGCTGCAGTTGCGGTGGCAGAAGGCCTCGCTGTCGCGTAGCAGGCGGTGCAGCCGCAGGCTGATCTCCAGGTAGCCCACGCTCTCCGCCCAGTGCTCGCCGCTGTACTGGTCCAGCGCGTGCCGGTAGGCCGACTCGAGCGGCATCAGCTCGTCCCGCGGGAAGCTGCGGAAGCTGTAGCGCTCGTACTGGGCGCGCCCGCAGCGCAGCGCACAGCCCGCGCACAGGAGCGCCAGCAGCGCCGCGGCTGCCCCGCGCCCAGGCTCCATCGCGCCCGGCGGAAGGAAGGAAGGAAAGAAGGAAGGAGGGGGACGAGAAGGCAAGGAAGGCGGAGGACTGCGCTACGCGGCGAGCCCAAGGCTTGGGAGGCGGGGACAGCAGCCTCCGGCCCGCCCCGTCCTGCCGCCCTTCCCCACCCAGCCGGGGGGTCCGGGAGCCGCTGCCGGCGCAGGGACGGTGCCCTGGGGATGGCGCGCTGCCCTCTGGTTCTGCATCGTCTAACCCGGGCTCCCGGCCTCCACTGTTCATCTGTTTGGAGCTGGCGGCCTGCAAGCCAGGCGCGGCCCTAACGCATCACAGCGCGACTTAAACTTTCTCATCACTTAGAGGACGTGAAAACGCAGATTTCTAGGCCGTGCTCTCAGCGTTTTTGACTCAGCAAGTCTGGAGTGAGGGTCTGAGGATTTGCAGTTCTAACCAGCACCCTGGTGAGGCTGATGCTGAGGGCCCAAGGCCCACACTTTGATAACACTGCCAACGACCTTACATTTCAATGAGAGAGGAAGAATAAATAAAATTAATAAGGATGTCAGTGGCACTTTGTAAGCTATTTAGCTGATCAAGTTGAAGATGCACACGCCTTGAGTCCGCGATTCCACTCTTCAGAATATGATCGAGAAACGTGTGTGTGCATCAAAAGATATGGATGGAATGTTAAAGGCAGAACTATTATTTTTCTAATTCTTTAAACTTCTTATTTTTAAATAAATTGCAGAAAAGTTGCAAGGATAGTACAAACAACTCTTATGTATCCATTATCCACATTCCAAATTGCTAATATTATGCCACATTTCCTTTCTTTAAATTTATCTATATATTTTTTTCCTGAATCATTTGCAAGCAGGTTGCATACATTAAGCCTACTTGACCCTAATCTTTCAGTTTGTAGGTCCTAAAAACAAAATTAGACAATGATCAAATCCAGGAAATTTCATATTAAGAGAATAATTTAATCTACATTCCCTATTCCAGTCTTGTCAACTGTCTTAATAACGTCTTTTATGGGTTTTTTTCCCCCATGGACAGAATATAGTCCAGGATTATGTATTGTATCTATTTGTCTCCACAATTTAGTGGTCTGTAATCTTTTAGCTTTTCTTTTCTTCAGCTTTTCTCATTATTCCATTGACATTTTTCAAGAATACAGGCCAAAACAACAACGCGAGCTGCTAAACAACTGTTAGAATGGCCAAAATCCAAAATACCGACACCACCAAATGCTAACGAGATGTGGAGCAGCAGGAACTCTCGTCCATTGCCGTGAGAATGCAAAATGGCACAGCCACTTTGGAAGACAGTTTGGCAGTTTTTTACCAAACTGAACATACTCTTACCACACCATCCAGCAATCAATCGCACTTGTTAGTATTTACTGAAATGAGTGAAAAATTTATGTCCACACAAAGACCTGCACACAAATGTTGACAGCAGCTTTATTCATAACCACCAAGACTTGGAAGCAAACAAGATGTCCTTCAATAAGTGAATGGATAAAGAAACTGTATAATTTATCCAGACAATGGAACTTTATTCAGCATTAACAAGAAATGAGCTATCCTGCCACAAACAGACATGGAGGAAATGTAAATGCATTTTACTAAGTGAAAGAAGCCAATATGAAAAGGCTACATACTGTATGATTCCAACTGTATGACCTTCTGGAAAAGGCAAAACTATGAAGGCGGGCGGTGAAAGGATCAGTGGTTGCCAGGCATTGGGGGGACACAGGGATCAATAGGCACAGCACAGACAATTTTTAGGGCAGTGAAACTATAATGGTGGATAAGTGTCATCATACAATTGTCAAAACCCATGCAATGTGCAACGCCAAGAGTGAGCCCTAATGTAAGCTGTGGACTTTGGGTGATGACGTGTTAACATAGCTTCACTGATGGTGACAAATGTACCACTCTGGTGCAGAATTTTGATATTGGGGAGGGCTGTGCATGTGTGGAGGCAGGGGTGTTGGGGGAGGTCATCAAAAAGACATGATTGCCTATCAACCTGTGCGTTGAACACGGAAGGTGACTCACCCGCTCCCTTGTCTTTGGAATGTGGGTTCCCCATGCCTTTCCTGCTCCCAGAAGCTACTCCAAGGACACAGCCTTGAGATAGTGATGTGGTGTTGAGAACACCTGCACACTATACTTGACTAAGCCCAAGTAAGGCCTCTTTATGAACTTAAGATGTGGCGGGCAGGTGCGGGGATCCGATGCTGATGCTGCCGCCCAAGACAAGTCTTTGTATGTAAGTTCCTTTTGCTATTAAAACTGCCATCCACCAGCCTGGAGTGGCCTGCCTCTTTCTTCCATCTCTCCCTGCCCCCTCCCTTCGCATTCAGTGTCAGATTTCACCCAGGAAGCTCCCCAGAGGGTTGTGAACCAAGGGGGGGCTGGGCAGTATATGGAAAATCTCTGTACCTTCTACTCAATCTTGCTGCAAATCTAAAACTGCTCTAACAAAGTCTATTTTTTAAAAAAATTTTTTAATAAATAAAGTATTTTTAAAAGTCTATTTATTCATTGGTGTTTCTCTGATCTTTCCTCATGATTAGATACATATTAAGTGCTTTTGACTTGAACACCACGGAAGTAATATTGCATCCTTCTCAGGTGTCACATGGGAGGAACACAATGTCTGCCTTTATCAGCGGTGTTAATTTTGATTACTTTGCTAGGGTTGCGTCCATTTTCTCCACTTCATTCTTTTTTATAAGTAATACGTGTTTTTGGCAAGATAAAACAGCTAGCAGGAAGCAGAAATAACCTATCCAATAAGCAGAAGAGTAGTTTTTTTTTAAAGTATGTGCACATAGAAGAACATTTTACAGCAGGAGAAAAATGAAAGAATCCCAGCCACACATAACAACAGTTCAATCTAAACAATCTCAAATAAACAAACACAGAGTGATTGTATTTGTCTAGAATTTAAAAATACACTGAAGTACACAAAATATTCTTTAGGAATGCAAACAATATGGTCTGGTTCACACAAACACACAGGGTAAAACCATAATGAGAAAGGAACCGTAAACCAAAACTTTGGAAAGTGGCTTCCTGTAAGGTGGAAGGAAGGGCATGGAATTGGGAGAGAGTCCATGGGGATGAGGGGGTGGGAATGACCATGAGGATGCCCACTGCATCATTTTTTTATGCCGTATATTTTTTTAAGATATTATTTTATAGTTACTTGTTATTTGAAAAAAACTTGTTGAACTATCCCTTCTGAATGGAGGGAAGGAGGCTGTGGAGAGAGCTGAGCTGGGAGTGGAGTGTGCCCGGTCCCCCGGGGCCTGCCACTCCCATTAAGTCCAATGGAAGCTGTGACCTCTGCTGAAACATCGTTTGGTCCTGGTTGGTCACCATTGAGGAGTCATTTCTCATTACCCTTGGCCAAGCCCTTCCAGGTCCGGCAGCTCTATGCCACTTCCAGGCCACTCTGCTTTGACAGTGGGGTTTGGGAAATCTTTGGGAGCTGCTTGGATCCCAGGCAACCTCCACATATTGCAAGCCAACCTGCCAGCCCCACAGAAGGTAACTCTAGGGGAGGAGACATGAAGGGTATGAAAGACTGTAAGAAGGCCACCAGGGCTTGAATATGAAGAGTGAGGTAAGGGAGTATGGGACAGCAAAGATGCGATGTGTTGCCTTTGAGGAGTGAGGTTGTGGGTGTGCAGGTGGAGGTGGGGAGAACAATTGCTTCCCATAATAATTCAACACAACCTGTAGAAGGAAGTGAAACCAGACACTCCCTTGTGTGGCTGACCCCTGTTTATGGGGCTGTTGAGCCTCAAGAGAGCTAGGTCTAACAGTATCTCCTCATTATAGGGGCTAGTGTTCCCCCATGGGACTTTAATGACAAATTCTCTTTTGTATCATCAATTTATTCATTCTTTCAAAGCTCTGTTCAGCATCCACCTTATAGCAGGTCCTGCCCTTGGTGCTGGAATGCAAAGTTGAATCAAACATACATCCTTGACCATGAGGGACTGCAAGTTGAGTACAGATAAGACATCATTGTTTTTTATTTGTTACGTAAACCTATTTACTCTAGTAAACTATTGTGTGCCAGGTACATATTAGAGAAAAGATTATCAAATTTTTCCTCAGAGAACTCAAAGTCTGGAGAAGACAGGGAAGTAAGCCTTCAATGACCCTCCCATTAGAGCTGGATTGGAGACATGGACAGAGTCCTGTGTGGGCCCCAAAGAGGGCTGGGTAACCATCTTAAACTGTTCCAGCTGCTACAACAAAAATGCCACAGAATGGGTGGCTTATAAATGCAGGAATTGATTTCTCACAGTTCTAGGGGCTGAGAAGTCCAAGATTAAGGTGCTAGCCGATTTGGTTCTGGTGAGAGCCCACTTTCTGAGTCATGGATAGCCGTCTTATCACTGTGTCCTCACATGGTGCAAGGGGCCAGGGAGCTCCCTGAAGTCTCTTCTATAAGGGCATGAATCACATTCATGAGAGTCCTGTTCTCATGATCTAATCATGCAAACGACCCCCAAAGACTCCATCTTCCAATACCCTCACATGGTAGATTAGCTTCCAACACAGGACTTTGGGGGTGGGGATACCAACATTCAGTCGACAGCACTAACCTAGTCTGAAGCAGGCAGCCTAGGGCTCAGGGGACAGGTGATTAGTGAATCTGTGGTGTCACTGAGATGGGTTTGATACAGCAATTATATACATTGTGATCACATTACCACTGATACTCTCTGACCTAGGAGTCACAAAATGAAGTATCTCCTGGGGATGTTCAGTTATGTCAAAAGTGAAGGGGACCAGATGGATGGAGATTGTTGCCTCCTAGAGGGGCCAACCCTGCCTAAAGCAGGTCCCAATGCATATCTCTGACCACTGTTACCCTGAAGGGGCCAAGGATCTGGTGTCATGAGACCTTCTGATCTTTGAAGAGAAACCGGAAATCCAGATTACATAAATCCCCCTGATTAAATGTTGACAACTCTAGCAATTACACAGAATGTGAGACACTGATGGACCAACATGGTCGTTGTCAGAACAAATAGGCATTCTGGCCACAGCTGGTTGCAACCTTCAATGAGCTAGCAAATGACTCTGATCTTTCAGAGAAGTGAGTCACAGTCACAGATGTGGCTGAGAAGACAGAGACGGTGGGCTGACTACAGGCCCCTGAAGAAGAAACAGCAGGTCTAGACCAAACATGAGAGGGAAAGAAACACTCCCGAAAAGTGCAGCTGAGACATTCTGGGGAAGCAGATGCTGTTGACAATAGGGTGACAGAAAGAAGATAGGAGAACAAAGTGTCTAAAACAAAGTCATCAATTTTTCTCCCCGAAGTCAGGTCTCACTTGGGACATTTTGTTTCTAGACATCTCAAACTCCTCAAAGGGAGACAAGGGACATGGGGACATGGGGACAAGGATATCCTAACCCTTATGACTGCCATATGGTGTGATCCAGTTCCTGACACACAGTTGCTGACTTTTATTGGAACTGTGGACAAACTGTTGGTCAATTATTTCACAATTTTATCTTTTTATCGTTTCATAACCATACCCATCAGCTGGTTGCACAACCTAACCCCAGGATACAAGTCTCAGGACTTTCTATGTCAGAAAACTTAAAGACATGAGAAAGATAAGGATTTGCTACACAGCAGAACTACCCACGTCTGTAGGCTAGAGACTTTATTTTTCTATTTTTAAATAGCTTTGTATTTTGACATAAGAATTCCTGGATGCCCTATTCCTAATTCATCAATAGTTAATATTTTGCCTTATTTGTTCCATAATGTGCTGTCTCATCATAGACATGTAATCTATGTGTACACTATGTATAATATATAATTATATATGTAAATAGATACATACTATTATTACCATTTGAGAGTAAGTTATACCCCTTTACCCCTAAATGTTTCAGTGTATTTCCTAAAAACATAGCCACAGTATCATTACCAAAATTAGGAATTTTATTATTGATACAATATTATTTTTTAATCCATAGTCTATATTCAACTTTCGTTAATTGTCCCAATAATGTCTTGTTTAGCTATTTTCCCTCTCTGGTCTGAGATCATGCATTGTATTTAGGTGTCATGTCTTTTTAGCGGAGGCTTTGTTTTTTTCCTTGCCTTTAACATATATCATTTAATACTCCTAAAAGCTATTCCAAATTACAAGTATTTTAATAGAATTTTCTAAGTACTAGAAAAGTAAAGTTTGTTAACTTTTTATGCTGAAATACAGGTCAGAACTGACATAAGGACTTGAAATTTGCTGAATAGCAAAGCTTTGTTAAGACCATCAGGGGAACTAGGTTGGTCAAAGGGGTTGAGATTCATTCTCCTGTGCACAAAGCCCTGTTAGCATAGAAAAATAGGATTTTCATCTGTTGTATTGGGCCACACATCTCTCTCTCCTTCATTGTTCTTAGGCTACAGATGAGGCCTCTGTGCTTCTCAAAGTACCTTTGGTGAAGGATCAGTTTTGTTTCTGTGGTTATCAGTGCTTTTCCCCATATTTCAAGGACTGATCCTGCTGTAAAAATACAATAAAAGTAAATAACTAGAAAGGAAATAAAAACAGACTTACAAAATTCACATCTTCTTTTTGCATTATTTGATTCACCTGACAAACTTTCTCAAATTGCTACAAGTTTCTAAAGACCTACTCTGAATTCCTGAACCTATTTCACGCCACTGGTACTCGGACCACACTGAGTATCACTGGTCTATATTAAAGCATGCACCATATTTCTATTTTAAACATTTTATTTATTTATTTGTGAGAGAGAGAGCGAGCACAAGCAGGGGGGCCGAGGGAGAAGCAGGCTCTCTGCTGAGTGAGGAGCCCAATGTAGGACTCGATCCCAGGACCCTGAGATCATGACCTGAGCCAAAGGCAGACGCTTAACTGACTGAGCCACCCAGGCGTCCCTAGCATGCACCATATTTAATTGTGTATGTGAACATCTTTCTCGCTGGACAGGAGTCCCTATCCCTACAGGGCAACAGACTTCTCGTGGTCATTTCATATCCCCCACAAGCCAGAGCAGGAGGCTTTATATCCCAGCAAACTCTATGTGCACACTTGAACAGGAACTAAAAAATATAGCCAGAAGCCCGGCTTTGTAAAAATAACTCATGTTCTAAAGTCAGGCAATATGACTTTAGAGCCTCCATTACCGTCTAGCTCTGTGGCGAGTCATTTAACTCCTCCGTGCCTCAGTTTTCTCTTCCGTGAAATGTGGGTAACAACATGCAACTTGGATTGTGAGTCAGAAGTGACACACTGCTGATAAAGCAGTCAGCTCGACTACAACACAAAGGCAAGGACTCAAATCTCAGAAACAAACTACAATCCATACTCCCTGGGCAAGCTTTTACTGTAAAGTGCCAGATAAAACACCTTGTAGGTTTCGTGGGCCTTAAGGGCTCCGTTTCGATGACTCCCCTCTGCCGGTGTGCAAAAGCAGTTATACACAAAACGTGGAGGAAGGGAAGTGGCTGTGTTCGAATACAATTTTACTTGTGGACAATGACACTGGAATCTCATACTGTTTTCGAATGTCACAAAATATCATTCTTCTTTTGATTTTTCCCCCCAACCATTTAAAAATACAAACATAATTCTTAACAAACAGGCCATACAAAAATAGGCAGCAGGCCAGATCTGGGCGGCTGGTCTTTGTCAACCCCTGTGCCTCAATTCAGTTAAGAATGCCTGCTGTATATTATCACCTTGGGCCTCTAAGCTGGGAAAGTGGGAAAAACTGAATCTGCCATGTGCTAAGGATTTTTTTAAAAAAATTTTAACTTCATTTTGCAATAACTCAGACTTAGAAAAAAGTTGAAAAAACAGTACAAAGAATTCCTTGTTTGAGTCCCCAAATGTCAACATTTTATCATAGTTGCTTTATTGTTCCACGTGTATGTATATATTCATTTTTCCTGAACTGTTTGAGAGTTGCAAAGGTGATGCCCTTTTGTTTCCTAAAAACAAAGACATCCTCTTATATAACCACAGTGTGAGTATCCAAATCAATAAATTAATACAAAACTATTATTTAATCTTCAGACTTTGTACCCTTATCGAACTCAAGAAATTAACTTACAGACCTAATTCTGACTTCATCAACTGTCCTACTAACACTCTGTATGTGCCAAATGTCTTGTAGTCATCACCTCTGCTAACTTCCCCAACTACCCTGTGAGTTTGATATTATTTTACCAATGAAGTAAAATGATTTACCAATTTACCAATGAAGAATGGTACTATTTTACCAATGAAGGAACTGAAGCTCAGAGAAGTTAAGTAACTTGCCCACAGTCACATAGATACTAAGTGGCATAGTTGGAATTTTAATTCAGGTGTGTCAGCTTCCAAAGCCCTTGCTTTTCAGTACTGGACCCAGGTTGCAGGGTTTGAAAAGGACTTCACCATACAAGGAGACGCAGTCGGTGTTTCAGGCATGAGAAGAAGGGAGAGCCCCTGACTATTTCTCAGTTTCTCAAGGAAATGCCCAGTGGGAAAAGAGAAAGGCATGAACAAATGGAATTTTAGCTATTTTGTTACACAATACAAAAGGTTTTTGAAACATTTTAAAAGTAAAATATAACTTTTTAACTTATTTTAAAAATAGATACAGAAAGTGACACAAAACAAATACATGACTTAATGAGTTATATTATGGAGAAAACCCTTGTAACCACCCTTCAGTTCAAGAAACAAAACTCTCTTGCCTCCCAGCCCCCAAAAGCCCCTGCGTGGCCTGGGTCCCAATCTCAGCTCCTCACCCCCCTAAGTAACCACTATTCTTGACTTCTATAGCCATTTCTCCCAGCGTTTAAAAACCAAATTGAGGTTTTTTTAAGGATCCACAAGTTGAAAGAAAAAATTATTCTGACACTTGTTAAAATGGTAAGGAAGACTTCCTTCAAGATGTAATGTGGGGTAGCTGGTTGGCTCAGTAAGTGAAGTGTCTGCCTTGGCTCAGGTCATGATCTCTGGGTCTTGGGATCCGTGATGGAGCCACGTGTCAGGCTCCCTGTTCAGCGGGGAATCTGCTTCTCCTTCTGCCCTTCCCCTCACTCGCGCTCTCTCTCTCTCATAAATAAATAAAACCTTAAAAAAAAAAAAAGATGTTGTAATAGGGGAGAGAGGTTTCAATTCTTTCTTTCTATTTTTTAGGTTTCAATTCTAAGTAGAGCAAAAACAAAGACAGCTGGGGATTTATAGCTTACCAGCAGAGTGAGGGGGTTGTGGGTAGAAAATTACAACAGGGGATATCAGAAAATTCTTGCTAAGGGCAGGTCAAAGACTTAGAAGTCAAAGTTAGGGGATGAGGAACTTGATCAGGTATCAAGAGTCAGGGAATCTTCCCTAAACTGACTAAGCAGGATTCTTTGCTAAGACAAGGCAATGCAGGCCTGCCAAGGACAGGAGGGGCCTAACTGAAGTTTAGTTCAGGAGGGAAGCTGTTAATAGCATAATTTAACCTTACCTTTTATTTTTCAAAATAAGGAGTTAGCAAAATATAATATTTAAAAGAATTTTGTGCTGTCGATTATAACTAATAAAGCTGGAAAGAATTAAACATATGTATATATTTAGAAGTTTTATATATATACATACACACATATATATAGAAATGCAAAATAGAACAACCTTATGATCCAGCAACTGCACTACTGGGCATTCACTCAAGAATACATGAACACTGATTCAAAGGGATACATGCACCCCTATGTTTATAACTGCATTATTTACAATGGCCAAGATATGGAAACAGCCCAAGTGTCCATTGATTGATAGATAAAGAAGATGTGGTGTATATATATAATGGAATATTATTCAGTCATAATAAAGAATGAAATCTTGCCATTTGCAATGACATGGATAGAGCTAGAGAGTACAGTGCTAAGCAAAATAAGTCAGTCAGAAAGACAAATACCGTATGATTTCACTCATATGTGGAATTTAAGAAACAAAACAAACAAGCAAAGGGAAAAAAATAAGAGAGACAAAGCAAGAAACAGACTCATAATTCTAGAGAACAGTTTGATGGTTACCAGAGCAGAGGGGGTGCGGGGGTAGGTTAACTAGGTGATGAGGAGTAGGAGCTCACTCGTAGTGATGAGCACAGGGTGATGTATGGAAGTGTTGAATCACTATACTGTACACCCAAACTAATATAACACTATGTTAACTAACTGGAATTAAAATTAAAACTTTAAATAAATAAATAAACTGAAGGAAAAAAAAATAGAAGCGATTTCCCTCTGAAACTCAGTTTCCATTAAAGGTGAGACTCTTGCAGTGTCAGTGAAGGGAAGTGGGATTTTCAGAGCTCCTGGGGAACCAGCCGGGAAAAGATTCTGTTAACTGAGGCTGCAGAGACTTTTTCTTCCCAAGTGTAAAAAGATATAATGCTATTTCACACCCATTTGACAGATTCCCTGCATTGCAAGGATGCTGGGAGACTCATGTGCAAAATTGAAAGGTGGGAGGTGTTGCTTCTCTTACCTCTCAAAACCCAACCATGAAGGAGAAATTCTGCAAACCCGGGTGCTTTGCGGGTTGGTATTCAAATTTTGTCACGGTTGAACCTTACCTCTAAAACTAGTAACCTAGCACAGTGGTTCCCAAATTCTCACTGGAATAACCTGGAACATTTGTAAAAATGCAGATTTCTGTACCCCATTCCTAGAGTTTCTGATTGAGCGTTTCTGGGTGACGCCCTGGAACTTTCATTTCTGACAAGTACCAGGTATACAGTTGGTCCAGGGGCCACACTTTGCGGACCCCTGGATTAGTCTTGCGGAGAGCCCCGGACGCAGGGCTAACATTCTATCTCCTCCGCTTAGGTGTATCTGGTCTCAACTTCCCCTTCTGTCCTCTCAAGGCAAGGGAGCAAGGAGACCCTTGTTAAAGTCCAACCCCGGGGCGCGTTATCAAGCTGCTGACAGTCAGGCCTCCTGATTGCCTGTCCAAAGGGTCCCTCCCCGCGGCAGCTGCCAGCAAATTCCAGATAACACTATCCCGGAGTCACGCGACCGCCCGCGGCCCCCGGGTTTGCCCAGGCCCCTCCCTGCCCCGGCCCACGGCTCCGCGGTCGCGGGGCGGAGCGAGGGGCGGAGCAGGCGTGGGGCCGATAGCAGGGCCGGTAAGGGGCGGTGCCAGGCCACGGGTCCTCAGTCAAGTGACTCGGAGCGGCTGGCCCGCGCGCCGACTGCGGAGCAGAGAGGCTGGAGAATGGACTTGCGGGGGGTGGTTCGCATTCTCTCTCTACTGCTGGTGCCGCTGCTGCTGGGTTCTGCGCGCGGCTTGCGCGTAAGTCCACAGGACCCCGCGCGGGGGCACACTGATAGGGGGGCAGGCTGGCGGGGGACCGGGCGGGGGCTGCGGCTTCCCGGGGGCCCTGCAGGGCGTGGGCCTGGGACCCCGGAGCGCGCCCCGGCAGGCAGGCAGCTGGAGGAGCGCAGGCAGTGGACCGGCCCTCCCGTCGGGGGCGGGCCGGGCGGGGCGCGCGTCCTTCCCGGTAAGCTCTGTCGCTCGCGTGCTCAGCCCCGGTCGCTCCTTTCGCTTGGACCCACTTCCCCGTTGGTGCAAGGACGGGGCGAGATAAGGTGCGCCCAAACCTTTCCAGCTTTGCAGTTTTCCGGGAGGGGGATTCCAAGGAGCTCTCGGCATTGGAGGGCGCCTTGTGCTGTGGCTTGAGGCGCCCTCCCTTGACCAGTTCGGGTGCTGCGGAGCGCTCCGGAAGGAGAAAAATGGGGTCAGATGAGGCCCCCGCGATGGGAACGTTGGATTGATTCCTTCGAGGTGTTCTCTTTTCAGACATCTCGTCCCCTTCTCGCCACTCTTTGATGCCTACTTTTTTGGCTTGGATTTTCCCGATCTTCAGGGTTTGGCGGTGCAGGCCAAGGGTGGGCAAGAGATAGGCTGCAGGTGGCAGCCAGCGTTGCTGGAGGGGGGTCCGGCGGAGCAAGTAGGTGAGGTGGTGGGGGAGTGCAAAATTGGCGGGAGAAGGACAGTCTCAGTTAACTAGTCAGAGCTAAAGCATGGGCCCGACGGGCCTCCAGACCGCTGCCTGGGGAGGTCAGCATCACAGTCGTGGACAGATGGGGGGGGGGGTGGGCAGTAATTGAAATGGGCACCTGCCCCTCTGCACGTTTAGCGAACCGACTGTGGTTCCCCCAAAGTTTGGGTGGGCTGATGCTAGGGCGTGTTTTCAGTAGAAGGAGGGGAAATTTGGGCCCGTTTACTTGTAAATTGCATCCCTTGATAAAAGGCTTTCAACGAGTGCTTAGAGAAAAGTCATGGATTTATCTAGAATCAAAGTTGAAAATTTTAAGTAGTTGAAAAACAGCTGCTGAAAATAGCTTAATTTGGGGTTCCAGGGAAAGGTCATCTCAAATTGAGTGTTTGCTAACTTCTGTCTGCCTCCGTTTCTGGTTTCCCTGCCCCATTTTGTGTGTGTGTGTGTGTGCGCGCGCGCGTGCGCGCGCGCGCGCCCTGGGGGGGAGAGCTACCCAGCTGTGAGAACCACTGGCCAGGGTGGAGTTGGGGAACTGTTGCAGGGAACAGTGGCAGAGAAAATGGGGGGTGGTGGCAGATCCAATATCTGGGAGGGTTGTGGGAGGAGAGAGATCAGGGTTTATGGATGGGGAGCTGGTGGGAAGGGCAGCCCCCTGGAAAACGGTTGTGCAGCATCATCCAGCGGGGGGGGTGCCCAGAGCCTACACAGGGAGGCCGGCTTCACCCCAGGAATTCTTATGTCAGGTGTCTAGGTGTCGTTCCTGGGCCCAGAGCTTTGGAAAGATACCAGCAAACTAGCTTTCCACGATTTCCTTGTTTACCCGTATATAGAACAGCGGTTCTCACACTTTAACTGTCCTAGAAATTAAAATAGAAAAATTTAAAATATTTATTATTTTATTTAAGAAATAATAAATCATTACATGTTAACAAACTATATCTTTTGAAAAATAACAGTATTTCTCCCCAAACTTGAGGGGGAAGAGTGGCACTGTTTTACATTTTTGCAAACCTCTTTCGCACCTGTCCTAATAGATGATAGCCGGGAACAGTCAGTCTTGCCACATCACATGTCATTGAGCCTCTGGAAAACCCCACTCTACACTCATGAGAGAATGAGAGTGCAAAAGACAGTTATAGCTTAGTATTATTATGAACATAATTTTCAGTAAATGTACTTCCTGAAAGGGTCTCCCCGGACCACACTTTGAGAACCGCTAATTTAGAATAACGTTTTTCTTATTATAAAAAAAAAGTTCATATGCTCTGTGGAAAAACTTTTTTAAACATTCAGAAAACTATCAGTAGGAAAACGAGAACTGCCCACCATGTGACAATCCACTCTGTATTTTAATAATAAAGTGTAGCAACTGACTGGCATTTGAGTGGCTTGGATTCAAGGAGGGTTGGGTAGATATGAGTGGCCTTCAGGTTTTGAATGGGGACAAGGAAGCTCTAATATCCCACAAAGCTGACGCCGGTTCCTGGTTGCAGGCGGAGCTGACCTGGAAACCTCTGCTTGGCCACTGTCCTTTCTAAGGAACTCGCCTTCCCGAGCCCGCCCGCACAGAACTGGCAGGGGACCCTTTTAGGAGCAGAGAACATGGCGATCTTCAGGCAGCTGTCCCTGGGTGCAAAGGCTGCCCTGGCCGCCGGCACTGTCTTCGTGTCCATGATTGTGTCCCGCTCCTATCTGGCGGGGAGCCTCGAGCTCAGGGCCTGGCGTTGGCTGTTGCGCCTGCAGCTCGCCCTGTTTGCCAACTCGCTCATGCTCATTGGCTCCCTCTACATCTGGCGTAGCACAGTCAGCAACCTCAGCCACTCCCCAGCCGCAGAGTCCACCTGTTTTCAGCTTTGGAAGATGGCTGTTGTGGCATTTCTGGCCCTGGCCCATTCCAGTTTCTTCACCATGCTCTTTTTAGTGGCCGAGGAGCCCTATCTCTTCTCCGTGGCGGCCTACTCCTGCCTCGGGGCATACATCATCATGCTCTTCTTCCTGTGTACCCTCAGTGGCATGGAGCAGGCCTCCCAGCTCTTGGCCTGGCGCGGTGGTCGGGCCGTGGGCAGCCTTGACAAGACAAGGAAGCTGGCCGTCAGGCCGGCCCTGGCAGTGGCAGTGACCGCCGTGCTCAGCGTGCTTGGGCTGCTGAACGCCGCCCAGCCCCCAGCTGTGAAAACCGTGGAGGTGCCCATCCAGCAGCTGCCTCCCTCGATGGACAGCCTCAAGATCGTGCTCCTCTCAGACATTCACTTGGGCCCCACGGTGGGCAGGACCAAGATGGAGATGTTCGTGAGGATGGTGAACATGCTGGAACCAGACGTCACAGTGATCGTGGGTGACCTCTGTGACGCCGAAGCCTCCATCCTCCGCACAGCTGTGGCTCCTTTGGGCCAGCTCCACTCACGCCTCGGCACCTACTTCGTCACGGGGAATCACGAATACTACACGTCGGACGTCAGCAACTGGTTTGCGCTGCTGGGATCCCTGAACGTCAAGCCCCTTCACAATGAGAATGTGAAGATTTCCGCCGCGGGGGCCCAGCAGGGGGGTGGAGAGGAGGAGGACTGGATCTGCTTGGCTGGGGTGGACGATATCGAAGCGGACATCCTGCACTACTCTGGCCACGGCATGGATCTCGTCAAGGCCCTGGGGGGCTGCAGCCCAGACCACACCACCATCTTGCTAGCTCACCAGCCGCTGGCTGCCAAGAGAGCCCTGCAGGCTCGGCCAGATATTAACCTGATTCTTTCTGGGCACACGCATGCTGGGCAAATCTTCCCCTTGAACGTGGCAGCCTATCTCTTGAACCCCTTCTTTGCTGGCCTCTACCAAGTGGCCCAGACTACGTTTGTATATGTCAGCCCAGGCACAGCCTACTATGGGATACCCATGAGGTTGGGTAGCAGGGCGGAGATCACGGAGCTCATCCTGCAGCGGGCTCCCTGAACCTGGCCCTGCCTCGTACGCCTCTTCAGTGCCCTTGCCCTTCACCAGCCATCCCTCCCTAGAGCGGGTTGCCTGCTTTGCCCCCTTCAGCCTCTCCTGCCCAGCCCTGCCAATACACGCTTGGTCTCAGGCCTGGCTTGAACAGTGATTTGTGCTGGGGCTGCCTGGCAAGTCCAGGCTGGTTCACTCTGTAGATGGCCAGTTACTTTTTTATATGTCTCTGTGAGGCCACTCAAGTCACATATGTAAGAACGAGCATCTGTTTTCCAGGTGATGTGGAGTAAGCTCTCTTCCTCTGCAGAGCTCACAAGGCTGAACTGAAACATGGGGTTGCTTGAAAGGATACCTCTAGAAAGCAGAACAGAGAGGAACACTGGCGTTTTTAAACCCTCTTTAGGACTTAGGCAGTTCCCAGGATCATTGATCCAGAGCTTTCTGGGGAAGGGGCAGTGTTGCTAGGTGATCTGGGAGGACAGGCAAGAGGGAAGCCCCTCTGGCTGCTGGAGAAGAATGTTTCCTTTTCCCTCGTGGTTCTGTCAGAGTCACCTTTATTGAGGGCATCAGGCAAACCCGCGGGGGCACAGGGCTCGGGCTGTTCTGGGCCTCCAGTGCTGCTATTTTATTGCCCGTACTCCTGGGCCTTGGGGATTGGGGGTGGGGGTTGGGGTTGGAAAGAAACATGAGCACAGTGGTAGGCATTGGTAATAGTACTGCTGCTTAGGAATTCAGAGGGGGTTTGCCTCCCTGGTCTCCTTTTATCGGACACTTGGGTGAAGTAATTAGGGATAAGCTGCTTTTTTCCTCCTCGAAGGTGAGCAAACGGAGGCAGAGAGAAGCAGGATGCTGGCAACATGACAGGGTATGTAGGGGACCCTTGGCCGGAAGCCAGGTCTTCTACCTCCCTGTCCACGGTCCGATGCTTAAGGAGCAGGATCTGTGACAAGTGAGGGCAGGACTCAAGCACATGCAACTGTGTAAAGAGAATGAACAAGGCTCTAGAACCTGATGGTCTCTCAGGGCTGGAAGGGGGTTGGCTTGTTTCAGCGTAGGATGTCTGTAAAGTTGGAAGAAGAGTCAAGAAAGTGGACTCCCCCCACCGCCCAGGTTTGGGTGTGTGTTTTGTGAGAAACTGGGGTTCGCTCTCTACCAGGGGAAGTTGAGGTTGCATGGGGACATGGCAGGACTTTGTGCTCTGGCAGGGCAGCGAGACCTTCCTTCCCTCCCTCCCCCTGGGCCCTGGCTGTGGAATGCCAGGACTGCCTTCCCTGCTGGGTGACTTCCACGCCAACACCTTCCTCTCCATCCCTCACCCCGTCCTGACCCCATCAGCACTGTCCTAGGGCTCTGGCCATAGAACCATAGCGCCATGCTGCTGGGCTCTGGACCCTCTGGAGTGACCCCACCCTGCTGGCCAAGCCTCTTGTGCCAGAGGCAAGAGACCCTTCAGCCCTGAGGTAGCAGTCAATAAGCTCTCCTGTTGGAAAAGGCCTCACTGAGAAGCCTGGGGACCTCGGCTCAGCATTGACTTATTTGTAATTGGGAGTCTTTCTCCAACGGGGAACAAAAACACCACTCTGCCTGGAGAAGCTCGCCCTGCTGCTCATTGGTCCGGCAGCAACTGGCAAATGACTTGCCCTCACCGAGCCTCAGTTTCCCTCACCCTAAAATGAGGATAATTCTCTCTACCTCAAGATTGTTTTGTGGGGCTGGTATTAAGACGTGGAGTAAGGTACATGTGGCCCATGTTGGTGGTGGTAATATTTAAACATCACATGGGGCACGCTAGGGAGCTGTGTTGTGCACAGGTGCCCAGAGAATTTATGGAGTGGCCAAACCTGGGGAGTGTGAGTGGGTAGCATGCTGCCTGTGGCCAGGGTCCGGTGATCTGTCAAAGCAGCAACTGCTGGGGGTCCGCTTCCCTTGGCCTGTGCTACAGTATCCTTGTGCACACTGGGCCTGGCCGCAGGGAGTTTCTTCATTTTCCTCCTGTCTTCCTGGTGTATAATGGAATCCTAGGCCATCCTGAAGACCCCCTTTCTTGTTTGCAGGAAGTCGAGATACTGACAGCAAGCCTTCCAGGCAAATCTAAAATCTGTCTTTGAGTTGAGATGTCAGTGGTTTCCTTATTTTGTATCCCCTTGTGCTCAGTCGTCCTTGCAGCCAGGAGTATTTGGAGAACAAACTTACTCAGAACTGAGGAAGGGACCCTGGCCTTTCTTTGAATACATCTTGCAGATGATGGGATTACAGAGAGGTGAAGTGCTTCACCCGGGGCTGCCGCCCAGCTCCCACAGTACGCTCCTCGCTGGCCACCCTCCCGGCCTCAGGGTGACTGCTCTTCCAAACCCTCTCCCTTCCTTGGGACCTGACGCCATTTTCTGGATCATTCCAGTTGACTTTCTTGTTCCCTTTTGTTTAGATCTCACCAGACTCTGCTAGTTGATGCCATTTGTCGTCCAGCCTTAGGTGCAGCTGCTGGTGGTTGACTTGCCTACCTTTTTGGATCTTTTTTCATCAGTGTTCTGAGCTTTATGAAATTAGCTTCCTTCCTTATTTTTTATCTTGCATCTTTGTCTCTTCTTTCTCCTGAAGGCTGTCATTTTGCGGTCTTGTGTACCCTTCATCCTTGTTCTGAAGTCCTTGCTTGACTGATTTCTTTCTATTCCTGGAAGTAAGACAGGGCCATCCTGTGTGTCTCGGGAATACTGAGCAGCAACTTCCCGTGCGTGGTTTATATCCCATGATGAGGTGCAATTGTTCCCAGCAGAAATCCCTCCATTACTGTGCAGATGTGGCTCTGGCACTCTGCTCTCCACGCTACCCTTTGCACCTGTTCCCTGTTCCCCACTCACTTACCTTCTTTGTTTTGTTCGTTTATGGCTGGGGGAGGTGGTGAGGAACATTTACTTGAAGCTTGAAAATTCTTTCAATTTCCTTTCTGTTTCTTTCTTTTTTTTAATTTGTTAAACACAAGTTAAAATGAAATGTAATGCTTTTTAAAAATTAACAATAGCATGTGAAATATACTGTTGTTATAAAATCTCAATAAATCAATGCTCTGTCATCCTTTCCAAACATCCAGCCATCCTTTTCTCACCCTTATTTTATTTTGTTTTAAACTTTTTATTGTGAAAAAGTAAAAATATTCACAAAGCAGAGAGAATAGTATACTGAATCCCCGGGTTCATCATGCAGCTTCAGTAATTATGACTATTTCACTGTACTTTCTCATGTACCACTGCCTAGTACTCTTTTTTCTTTTTTGGCTGGAATATGTTAAAGCAAATCTTAGAAAACATAACTTCAGAGGCGCCTGGGTGGCTCAGTCAGTTGAGCATCAGATTCTTGGTTTCGGCTCAGGTCATGATCTCAGGGTCCTGAGATCGAGCCCCATGTCAGGCTCTGCGCTCATGCTTGAGATTCTCTCTCCCTCTCCTTCTGCCCCTCCCCCCCCCATGCTCACTCTCTCTTTCTCTCTCTCTTTCAAATAAATAAATAAATCTTTCTTTAAAAAAGGAAAACATAACTTCACCCAAATATACTTTTTAAAAAAGCACATCCATGTCATTGTATCCAATAAAGGTAATTCTTTAACATCATTTAATACCTAGTTAGGAGATCTGGGGCTGAAAGCCAGGTCTTCTACCTCTTAATAAAGTGTGTTTTTCTGCTGTTTCAGGGTTAAGTAGTTGTATCTGAGTACAGGATTAAATGAAAGTAACTGCGTAGAGAATTCATGTTCTGTTTCTCCTGATTACGTCAATTGTCTTTTTCTTTTTATTGTGATAAAAAAACATGTAGTGTAAAACTGATCATCTTAATGATTTTTAGGTGTGCAATTCAATAGTGTTAAGTATATTTATGTTGTCATGAACCCCACCCATTAAACAATAACTCCTCTTCTCCCCCCCCCCCCCCCCCCCCCCCCCCCCCCGCTGGCAACCACCATTCTACTTTCTGTTTCTATGAATTTGACTGCTCTGGGTACTTCATATAAGTGGAATCAAACATTATTTGTCTTTTTGCAACTAGCTTATTTCACTTTGCATCACGTCCTCAATGTTCAACCATGTTGTAATATGCGACAAGACTTCCTTTTTAAGGCTAATGTTCCATTGTATGTATAGCCTACATTTTGTTCCATTCATCCATCAGTGGACATTTGGGGTGTTTCCACCTATTGTCTATTGTGAATAGTGGCTGCTACGAACATGGGTGTGTATATATCTCTTCAAGGCCCTGATTTCTATTCTTTTGGGTACATACACAGAAATGGGATTGTTGGAGCGTATGTTAGTTCCATTTTTCCTTTTTTGCAGAGCCTCCTTACTATTTTCCATACCAGTTGCACCATTTTACACTCCCTTCAGTGCATAAGAGCTCCAGTTTCTCTACATTCCCACCAAAACTTGTTCTTTTTTTTTTTTTTTGATAATGTGGTTTTGATTTGCATTTCTCTGATGATTAGTGATATTGAGCATCTTTTCCTATGCTTATTAGCTATTAGCCTATCATCTTTGGAGAAATGTCCATTCAGGTCTTTTGCCTATTTTAAAAATCAGGTTATTTGATTTTTGTTGTTACCGAGTTATAGGAGGTCTTTATATATTCTGGATATTAACCCCTTACCAGATATATGATTTGCAAATATTTTCTCTCATTCCAAAATTGACTTTTCACTCTATTGATTGTGCCCCTTGATGTGCAAAAGTTTTTAAGTTTGATGTCTTATTTGTCTGTTTTCATTTTTGTTGCCTGTGCTTTGCTGTCATATCCAAAAAAGAATTATTAAGTTCAGTGTTAAAGCTTTTCCCCTTTGTTTCCTTCTAAGAGTTTTATAGTATTGGGTCTTATGTTTAGGTCTTTGATCCATTTTGAGTTAATTTTTATATATGGTGTAAGGTAAGGGTCCAGCTTCATTCTTTTGCATGTGGATATCCAGTTTTCCCAACATCATTTCTTGAGGAGACTCTCCATTCCCTGTTGAGTTGTCTGAGAGTCCTTGTTGAAGACCATTTGAGCATAAATATGAGGGTTTATCTCTGGCCTCTCTACTATATTCCATTGGTCTATTTGTCTGTTTTTGTTTTTGTTTTTAAAGATTTTATTTATTTATTTGAGAGAGAGAGAGAGAGAGAGCATGAGCAGGGTGGGGGAAGGGCAGAGGAAGAGGGAGAAGCAGACTCCTTGCTGAGCACGGAGCCCAACACAGGGCTCAGTCCCAGGACTCGAGATCATGACCTGAGCCAAACGCAGGTGCTTAACTGACTGAGCCACCTAGGCACCCCTATTTGTCTGTTTTTATACCAATACTGCACTGTTTTGATTACTGTAGCTTTGTAATATTTTTGGAATCAGGAAGTGTGAGTCTTCCAACTTTGTTCTTTTTCAAAATTGTTTGGGCTACTTGGGGTTCCTTGAAATTCCATATGAATTTTTCTATTTCTGCAAAAAAATGCAGTGGAGTGTTGATAGAGATTGCATTGAATCTATAGGTCACATTGGGTAGAATGGACATCTTAATACTCAGTCTTCTAATCTATGAACACAGGATCTCTTTCCATTTATCTCTTTCAGCAGTGTTTTGTAGTTTTCAGTGTATGAGTCTCACCTCCTTGGTTAGGTTTATTAAGCATTTTATTCTTTTTGATGCTATTGTAAATGCAGCTGATTTTTATTTGTTGATTTTGTATTCTGCAGTTTTGCTGAATTTGTTTATTAGTCATAACAATTTTTTTTTTGTATATGGAATCTTTTCTTTTTCTTGCCTTGTTGCTCTGGCTAAGACTTCCAGTACTCCGTTGAATAGAAGTGGTAAGAGCAGGCATTCTTGCCTTGTTTCTGATCATAGAGGAAAAGCTTGTGGTCTTTCATCATTGAATATGATGTTAACTGGACTTTCATATATGGCCTTTATTATGTTGAGTTGATTTCCTTCTACTCCTAGTTTGTTGAGTGTTTTGTCATTCAAATGATGTTGAATCTTGTCAAATCTGTTTCTGCCTCAATTAAGATGATCATGTGTTTTTTGTCCTTCATTCTGTTAACATGGTGTATTACATTGATTGATTTTCATATGTTGAACCATACTTGTGTTACAGGAATAAATCTCACTTGGTCATGGGGTGCAGTCCCTTTAATGTGTTGTTGAATTCAGTTTGCTGGTACTTTGTTGAGGATATTTGCATCAATATTTATCAGAAATATTGGTCTATAGTTTTCTTGTTATGTCTTGTCTTGCTTAGGTATTAAGGTAGTGTTAGCCTTATAGAATGAGTTTAGAAGCCTTTCTCCTCTTTGATTTTTTGGAAAGGTTTCAAGAAAATTGGTGTTAATTCTTCTTTAAATGTTTGGTAGAATTCTCTAGTGAAGCCATCTGGTCCTGGGTTTTTCTTTGTGATTTTCAGTTACTGATTCAATTTTCTTTCCAGTTATTGGTCTCCTCGGATTTTCTGTTTCTTCATGATTCAGTCTTGGTAGGTTGTATGTTTCTAGGAATCTTTTCATTTGTTCTAGATTACCCAATTTGTTGGCATACACTTGTTCATAGTAGTATCTTATAATCTTGTTTATTTCTGTGGCATCAGTTGTAATATCTCCTCTTTCATTTCTGATTTTAGTTGAGTCTTCTCTCTTTCTTAGTTATCTAGCTAAAGATTTGTCGATTTTGTTGATCTTTAAAAAAAAAACAACTCTCAGTTTCATTGATTTTTTTCCCTATTTTTTTTTGTTTGTTTGTTTGTTTGTTCTGTCTTTCATTTATCTCTGCTCTGATTTTTATTATTTCCTTCTTTCTGCTAGCTTTGGGTTTAGTTTGTTCTTTGGTTTCTTTTTTTTTTTTAAGATTTTATTCATTTGACAGAGAGAGACACAGCAAGAGAGGGAACACAAGCAGGGGGAGTGGGAGAGGGAGAAGCAGGCTTCCCACTGAGCAGGGAGCCCAGTGTGGGACTCGATCCCAGGACCCTGGGACCATGACCTGAGCCAAAGGCAGACGCTTAACGACTGAGCCACCCAGGTGCCCTGTTCTTTGGTTACTTGAGGAATTATGTCTCTTTATAGTTCTTTTGTTTGAATCAGGACCTAAAAATAAGACCCATATACTGTATATGATATATTTCTTAAATCTAACTCTATAAAACATCCTCCCCTCTTTATGTCATTTATTTGTTTAAGTTATCTGGATATTATCTTAGTATTTCCTACATTTTGGAATTGTGGTGGTTAATGTGTTGTACTATCCCTCATATTGTCTGTGAACTGGTAGAGCTAGAGACCTATAAAAGTTGCAGTTAGAGGCTGGATAGATTCAGGTTCAACTTTTTTTCTTTTTTGGGCAGGACGACTTCATTGCTTTCAGTGAGGCTAAGACTGACCCACGGGTCCAGTGTTGTCAACTTGATCCCTCCACTGGAAAGTTCCTCATCATCTTTTCATCTAATGTTTCAGCAGTCATTGATGATTATTGCCTGACTATTCCACTAGGGATTCCAAAGTTGTGATTTTTTTTTTTAAAGTTTGCTACACTCATTATAGAATTTAGTGAGCCAGAGTACTAAGAAGGCTTTCCAGGAATAGTTGATTACTTAGCTTTTATATATTCAGGAGACAATGGAAACTTCTTTTACCTTTGTTCTGAATTCTGAAGGAGTTTTTGGAGCACTCAGAAATATAATCCTGCCATCAGCCCCCAAAATGGTGATTTTTAATTTCATCATCTGTGGTTCTTCTAAAAAGAACTCTCCTCATCAGTTGGTTACTCTGAAAAAGGCTGTAACACAGGCAAGAGAGATGCTAGACTCTTCCCCTTTATTCATCAATTGTCAGAATAAAGAGTTGATACCCCAGCAAACTCCAAGGATGTTCAATAATCTCTTCTTTGGGGTGGGAGGGAATATCATGAATTTGGCTCTTTTCATATATCTGATGTGTTTCAGTCCATTGAAGTGATAAATCTTTTTTTTTAGATTTATTTATTTATTTATTTGAGAGAAAGAGAGAGGGAGAGAGAGAACAGAGGGAGAGTGAGAGGGAGAAGGAGAAGCAGACACCCCAGTGAGCAGGGAGCCTGATGCCAGGCTTGATCCAAGGACCCTGAGATCATGACCTGAACTGAAGGCAGACGCTTAACTGACTGAGCCACCCAGGCACCCCTGAGTGATAAATCTTTTGCTGCTCAAAATCTCCCACCTTTGGCCAGTTGGAGCGAAATTGCTTCTGTATCATACCGTAATGGTTTTTGATAGTTTTAGGCTTATTTTGTATGTATTCTGTCCTAGACTTGGACTAAGTAATTTCTTGAAGGAGCTCTGGTTCCTTTGAGTGGGAAATATTTAAAGGCCATAATTTAAGTGCTAGAGGAGCTAAGTGTTACTAGCTAGTGTCGTTTCTAAGCTGTTTCAGTGGCTGTTGCTAGGAAATAAATATTTTTTAGAAAGAAAAAAATTATAAGTTATATTAGTATTTCCAATTTAAATGGCAAATTATGAGCTTTTTAAAAAACAAGAGAGCAGTTTTAGTTTCACAGCAAAATTGAATGGAAGGTACAGAGATTTCTCGCAGAACCCAGATTACAGGGTTTTTACTTAACTTTCTCAGATTTTATGTTTGTTTCTGTTTTACACTGAAAATTTTGGTTCCTAACAGCCAATGTAATTACTTATTTACTTTATCCTACTTAACATATATTATGGATTCAAAATAGCAATGAAATATTATTGCTAGGATGAAATCTACTGGATGCAGTTTTGTTTGTTCATTTGTTTTACCTGAATGCAGTTTAAGATATATTTTTATCCTTAGGCTAAATACCATCAAAATACTATTTCAAATTCACTTGAAATGATTCTTTTCTGTGTGGAAAGAAAATTAGGTCTGATTTTAACTTTTAAGAACTGTTTTATAATTTTAAAACTTGTTTTTATTTTTTTAAGACTATGTACTTTTCTCTGAGCTGAGGAGGCAGAATTAAATCTGTAACTGCCTGTGAGTCCTGGAGGATTGGGAGCTGGTCCCAAGCTGTGTTCATTTCTCCTCCATTCTGCCATTTTCCTTCCGCTTCCATTGTAATTTATGCTCCATTGTAATTTACGCTCTTCATCCACCGTCTTTGGAATGCTGGACAAAAATCTTTTTGGAACAAGACAGGCATAAATAAATAACAACATTGATAAAAATAGAATGCATATGCCATAGCAGGTCATCCACAACTTCCTCCCCATCCGTATTGATCATCACCCTTCCCTGTGGCTGTTTTGCTTCTTCAGCCCGTCTGGTGTCTGGTGCTTCCCTGACACTGGATGTTTGAAAGGCTCTTAGCTCTGGCACAAAGTTTGTTGTATAGTCATCTGAAATACCCCTCTGTCTTTCTATTCTGTGAGCTGAGGGATCTGGGAAGCCCATGTGTATAAACACCCTTCCATCCCTATCTTCCCCACTCCCCTCAATCCCTTGTCCCTCAACCGGAGGGCACTAGCCGCCTAGGAGGGTGGGTCTCTGCCACTCTGGAGCTGAGCAGCTCATGTCAGGAATTCTCCAGGCTCTTGGGCCTCTGGGGTGAGTGAAAGGGCATACAGGGTGCTGGGGATGCAGATCCAGTGAATAGGTGCTTTACTAGAGTCCTACTGAAGGGCTTGAAGATGTATTGTCTTCATATGGTCAGCATGACCCATAACTTGTGATGTCACTGAGCTCCTTTTATTTCTTTGTTCTGGTTGAGGAATGTGCATAAAGTAATGCTAATATAATGATTTTTAGTCCTGAGTATTAGGAAACCTGGGGAATGTTCACCTTACTTGGTGACATAAGTATTGGTATTATGTTTAGTTTTCTTAAAGAAATGCTTATTTACCACTGAAATAATCTACACGAAATAAATAACTTTAAAAATGTTCTGTAGGACAGTATTAGGTCTCTGCTGTGTAATTGGTTCAAGGGTATTTTGTTTGTACTGCTGTCTTTTTTCTCCAGTATTATATGCATTATGTACACAGGGGTCTTGGGAAGGTGTGTGCTTTGCCTTGCCTGCAATTGCTTTTTCTTTTATAAGTTTCTGTGCATTGTAATGCATTGTAAACACTGATGCTACCACACCCCTGCATGTATGAAATAAAACCATGGCTCTTCAGTGTTCCGTTCCCGTGCCAATTAATTTAGAAGGCGTGGAATCTGCCCACGGGTCAAATTTTATGTTGTTTGTATTTTGGGGGAATAAGCTCTGAAGGCAGTTTCCCTCTTTCCTTGTCCCCTGACATTTCTCAATTGCCTTACTTCTGTCAGAGGTACCACAGCTCAGACATACTAAGGAGGCTGGCCCTTTAAGCTGGATCCTCTCAGGTCCTTCAGTGTTGAGAGGGGTCACTTTGGAGCCACGAGGCAGATTTTCCCTCTTGACCTTGGCCATGACAGCCACCATTTGGAAGCTGTCTCTTAGGTGATGCTGCTTCTGTGGCTGTCCCTATCACTCCACTCTGTGCTGCTTTTCTAAGCCTCAGTTTCAGAAACTTGTCACTGCTCCCTGGATCCAAATAACATGATGCTGTTTATCTGTCAGACCAGCATGACAGCCCATGGGATGTGCTGATGACCAGGGTGTCTCACGGGAGAGAGTGGGGCAGTCAGGGGGGCCTTGGGACAAGAGAGAGAATGTGTACTGCTCTCCTGCCCGCTTACAAACAAACTGCTTTTGATCCTTTCTACTGATGGTTTTGAAAAGAATAGAACATTAGCCACAGACCAAGTGCCGGGGCTGCGTTGACTCTCCAGTAATAATACTACACCCACACGGCAGGTGCCGCTTAGCTCAGTTTGTAGCCCACCATCCTGCACCGTGATCTGTCTGCTTTTTGCAGGGGCGCACATGTGACAGGAATAGGGATATGATGAGAATGTTTTGTGAGACTTTGCGGAGTGGATATGAGGATCTGCCATCCCAGGAGGAATTGTGGGCTTGCCTCAGATTTATCTTGGATCGAGGTGGGGAGTGGGCACTTCCACGATTTCCACTTGGCTCTTCCCTCCATAATGCCTCTGACTTGCGGTGTGGGTTCAGGGGACTCTTAAGTAAAACCATCCGAATTCGTGCTCAGGACCAGGGAAATCACCATAGGATAGGCCCTCTGACTTGTTGGACCCATGTAGAGAAGGACTTGGGCCGTGGGTCCTTTTCTCCCTGGTCTTCTAAAGAGCGGTAAATGCCATTACATTTCAGAATACCCTGGTATGTCAGCTCAGGTGGATCCAACCGTCCCCAGAGGGCCTGGGGGCCATGTTGCCCAGGTACCTGAGTTCTGTTGGGGAAGGATTAGGGGACTATTCATTGTGTGTACTGGAGTGGCATCACAGGGTTCTTCCTCAGGGGATCCATCCAGCCCTCCCTTCAGTCAGTTTTCCGTTGCAGTACTCGTGAGTTCTTGGTGGTTTTGTCCTTGTTGGACACGTCAGGCAGCACACTTGCTGGTTATCATCCCACCCACTGGAAGTGCTGTGGCTTATGAGCCTTTGCCTGAGATTGCCACAGGTCGGCACGGCCTGGTTGCACTCTGGCCTAGCTGGTCGTTGTGGTGATTGTGTGGTCCCTCTCTGGTTATGCCAGAGTCTCGTCATCCTCGGTGCCGCGGCAGCATTTTCTGTCATGCCTCGCCTACAGAGGACAGCCTCACTGGGCTTCTCGAGGATGCCAGGGCCCTCCTCAGTAGTGCATTTCTTCCTGAAGGGAGTGTTCTCTGGCCTGTCCTGGGGGATATAGTCAGATGGTGGGTTGTCTGGTCACCATTTTTACATTCCCATCTCTTTGAGACATCTCACACATTCCTCAGGATGCCAAGCCCATCCTGGCATCTCCACCTCATTTCCCGTAGGCCGATATCATGCTCCGGCTCCAATGAGCCAGCTCCCAACAGCATCGGAACTGGCTTAAGGTACCTTTGTCAAGATGGTAACTCACAGGGGCGCCTGGGTGGCTCAGTCGCTAAGCGTCTGCCTTCGGTTCAGGTCATGATCCCAGGGTCCTGGGATCGAGTCCCACATCGGGCTCCCTGCTCAACGGGAAGCCTGCTTCTCCCTCTCCCACTCCCCTTGCTTGTGTTCCCTCTCTTGCTGTGTCTCTCTCTGCAAATAAATAAAATCTTAAAAAAAAAAAAAAGATGGTAACTCACAGGTCATGGGAGAGTGCACTGTCAATAAACTTCCCTCTGGCCGGCCTTACATTCTGTCCCTCAAGGTCCTCTCCCAGTGTGCCCACATGGTTAAGTCCTGAGCCTTACCCTTCTAGCTGGAGACGTAGTCTCTTTAAAGATGGTCACAGAAGCCTCCGGCATCACAGAATGCCTGGAGTGGATGTTGATCCCATCAGGCAATCTTCCTTCAAAGCTTCCAAATCTGCTAATAAAAATCAGCCAACTTCACAATCCTTGTGAATTACCAGTACCCCTCCCCCCCATTCCAGGGGTAGAGCTGATGTAGACGCCAACTCCTCTTCTGCCGGTACCTGCTGTCAGTCCGGCACAGGTGAGGACCGTAGAATTCATTTTGCATAATGTGGGGTGTCACCACCCACTTAACACCAATTCTAGGGTCTTGTTGCTGTTGATAGATATGAGAAATCCAGGTATAGGTTCACAGCCTGAGGATCTGCTGTTTAGGCCAATCCTGGTACCCATTGTCTTAATTTGGGTTCTTTTAGAAGCAAAACATGAAACAAGGGCTTGAGTGCAGGTGATCTGAGAAGTGATCCAAGAATGCAGGCATGAAGCACAGGTGGAAAGAAGCAGAAGTCTGTGTAAGGATATATCATGGTTCTCGCTGTGGGCAGTAGGGTCAGAATTCTGCCAGGATCTCCTGGAAGGTACACAGAACATCTCCAGTATTGTCTGCCTAAAAGATGCAGCTATCCACCCCATTGGTTGAGGGTTGGCCCCGGGGGCATGGGCACCCCAGCACTCCTGGATCCCTGGGAGAGAATCTTAAGCAGACTCCCACCGAGCATGGAACCTGAGGCAGGGCTCGAGCTCATGATTCTGAAATCACGACCTGAGCTGAAATGAAGAGTCTGTCACTCAACCCACTGTGCCACCCAGGCGCCCTTCGTCAGTCCACTTTTTAATTTTATTTATTTATATTTATTTTTCCAGTTTTACTGACGAATGACTCTCATCACTGTATAAGTTTAAGGTGTACAGCATGATATTGTGATTTACATATATTGTGAAATGATCACCACTGTATGTTCAGCTAATGTCAATCTTCTCATATAGATATGGTGGAAAAGAAAGAAAAAAAGAAGAAAGGAAAAAAATTTTCTCCTTGTGATAAAAGACTTGTAGGATTTACCCTCTTTTTTTAAAAAAAAGATTTTAGTTATTTGTGAGGGGTGCCTGGGTGGCTCAGTCAGTTAAGCAGCCTACTCTTGGTCATGATCTCAGGGTCCTGGGATCAAGCCCCGCATCGGGCTCCCTGCTCAGTGGGGAGTCTGCTTCTCTCTCTCCCCCTGCTCATGCACATGTTCTCTCTCTCTCAAATAAATAAAATATTTTTAAAGTTTTATTTATTTATGAGAGGGGGGAAGGAGCAGACGGAGAGGGACAAGCAGACTCTCTGCTGAGTGCCAAGGCTTACGGACCCCAATATCACGATCTGAGCCAAAACCAAGAGTCAGACACTTCAACCGACTGAGCCACCCAGGCTCCCCTAGGATTTACCCTCTTAACAACTTTCCTGTATATCACATAGCAATGTTAACTATAGTCACCATGTTGTACATTTCATCTCTAGTGCTTATTTATCTTTTAGCTGGAAGTTGTACCTTTTGAACGCCTTTCCCCAGTCCCCCCCCCTTTTTTATTTTGTCAACATTTTATTAGGAAAATTTTCACACATAGAGTTGAAAGAATTTTATACTCACCGTCCAGATTCCACCATTAACATATTACTATCACTCTATCCCTCCATCCATCCACCCATCAATCCATCTTTTTTGGATGTGTTCAAAAGTAAGTTGCAGGCGTCAGTGTACTTTTCCCCCAAGCATGTCCTCTATCATTAATTAGAGGTGAATATTTGTTTATAACTCTTTTTCCCCCTTTAAGGTAGACTTTACATACAATGAGATATACAGATCTCAAGGGTACCCTTTGATGAGTATTGAGAAATGCACACGCCTGTATAATCCAAAACCCATTTTCAGCTAGAAGATTACCATTACCCCAGGAAGTTCCCTCATGTTCCTTACCAAGCAGTACCTGCCTTCCCCCTCCCAAAGACAACTACTCTGATTATTTCCCGCCATAGATTAGATTTGCCTGTTCTAGAACTTCATATAAATGGGCTCATACAGTGTGAACCTTTTGTGTAGGGCTCAAACTCAGCATGACAGTTTTGAGATTTATCCGTATTATCGGCAGCACCAGTAGTTTTGCTTTATTGCTGAGACGTATTCTATCATATGAACACACTGAAGTTTGTGTATCCTTTCTCCTGTTGATGGACATTTGCTTACTTCCAGTTTTAGACAATTATGAATGAAGCTGCTGTGAACATTTGTTACTAGTCTTTTCATGAAAGTATGGTTTTGTTTTTCTTATAACCAAGAAAAAGGCTTTATTTTGAGGTGGTTTAAACAGTGTTGCAATTAAAACAAACACACAAACGAACAAAGAATACCAGGTGTCCATACCAGCTTCCACAGTGATCAGCTTTGCGCTGTGTGCCCTCTGCTCTTTTGTTTGCTCTTCTTCTTTTTCGTCTGTAGTAACCCCAGAGGTTGTGTCATTCTACCCATAGAAACTTCTGTATGTATCTCTAACTGATGAGAACTTTTTTTTCTTTTGTGTAATCAGCATGCCACTGTTTTAGCCAACAGAATGAACAGCAATTCTTTTAATTCCACCTAATGCCTGATCTCTGTTCAGACTTTCCATCTCAACATTGGGTTTTTTTGCAGTTCCTTAGAATCAGGATCCAAACCAGGTTCCGATGCTGCATTAGGTCATTATGCCTCTTAAGTTCTCTTTTATTTTCTAACAATACTCTTTATTTTGTTTGATTTTAATGCCATCAGTCTGTTGGAGCAACTCTATCATTGGACTTCTAGAGTGTCCCACATTTTGGATTTGGCATATTTTGCTTCCTTGTGCTATGGGTAGATTAAGGTTCAGTTGAGGTTCAAGTTCAGTAATGAGGCCTGCTTCTAGGTGGGGCTGTACTTCCTGTTGAATCACAACATGAGGGACATAGTGTCTGCTTGTTCCATTTTTAAGAGGCTGACATTGAGCAGAGGAATCATGTACATGTAACTCCCAGTTGTTAATATCCGTGCAGGCTTTAATTTCCCCCAGTTGATACCTCTTTTAAGTCTGTCTCTTTTTCTAAATGCCCCCAATTTTTCCACCTGAGACCTGTGGGAGCCTCTTCAGGTTAGCCCCTGTGTCCTACATCTAACCACCCCCTGGTCCTGGGGGTTCCGCCTCCTGTCCACTGCCCACCTCTCTGCCGCCGCCACGGTCCATGACTCTGTTTCCTTTTTGCAGCTTCAGGAAAAGGCCAGAGTGCCCGACATTTGAAAACACATGTTTTCACGTGGTCTTCCGTGTAAGTTGCTCTCCACAGCTCTTGGCATAAAGCCCAGGCCTGTGAATGTGGACATCAGGGCTCATTTGGTCTGGTCCCTGTCCATCTTCAGCTCCCTGCCGTGCACGGTCTGTACTGAGGTTCTAGGGCTCCTTCTCCGCACCCCACACACTGTCTTCTCTGCCTGTGTCCTTTCCCTCGCCCAGCTGTTCCTCATCCTGGGGCTTAGCTCAAGCCAGTAATTCCCAACCTTGGCTGTACATGACATCATCATCTGGGCAGTTTTAAGAAATGCTGATGCCTCCACCCAAGATAAAATCTGAATGTCTGGAGGTGAGGCCTGACTTTGCTGTTTTTAAAAATTTGCACAGGTGATTCTGATGCCTGGCCAAGGTTGAGAACCAGAGTTCCTCCCTCTGGGAGACTTGTCCGCACGCCCCACTCCTGGGTCATGTGCCATTTATTACCACTGCAGCTTTCCACTCTACCCCTGACCCCAGCTTTATTGAGGTATAATTGATAGCTAATACTGTGTAAGTTAAGGTGTGCAGCATGATGATCTTATCCTTACTTTACCATCTGGGCCTCACGATGTTGACACCTAGTCTAGATGGAAGCTTCATGTAGGCTGTGGCCACATCTGTGTGGCTCCCTCTGATATTACTCAGCACATAGTAGGTGGTTGGTAATATTTGTAAATGGACGGCAGGGAGATACTTGGGCTGGATTCTGGGGTTGTTTGGATGCAGGGGTGGTGCTCCGCTGAGTGGGACAAAGGCCTGAGTCCATTGTCTGCTAAGATCAGGTCTCAGCAACCTCATCTGCTCCTCTGAGCCCCTTCCCCTAGACAGGCGGGCTACAAATGCCCCTCTGCATTTCCCCGTAGCTTACCCCCTTTCTACATGTCCAAAGAATTTCCGCACCTCATGCATCACCTCTGAACTCACAGGATGTGTAGCAAACCCTTTTTTGGCACCTAATCATATATGTGCTGTGAAAATGTTTTTAAAATCATCCATTGGGGCACCTGGTATAAGAAGTAACTTTCATATTTTTTGTTTCTTCAGGAGTTTCTTGCATTTGAATGACAGTCAAAGCCTTGTTTACTAGAAGAACAAAGTGATATACAATTGATGCTCTGGCCCTTTCTTTAGAAATTATTCTTTTTTTATTTTTTAAAGATTTTATTTATTTATTTGACAGAGAGAGTACAAGCAGGGGGAGCAGCAGGGAGAGGGAGAAGCAGGCTTCCTGCTGAGCAGGGAGCCTGATGCTGGGCTTGATCCCAGGACCCTGGGATCATGCCCTGAGCCGAAGGCAGTCGCTTAACCGACTGAGCCACCCAGGCACCCCAGAAATGATTCTTAAATTAGTTATTCATTTATTTTTGGTTAGCTTTATTGAGGTGAACTCACATACAGTATAGCTTTCCATTTGCCCCTGAGCGATCTACTCTGAGTTGTTTAACTTTCCATCACAGTGCTTTAACTCCCTAGTTGGATTTCAGGCCAAATGTGATCTAGGACCTATGCTCTTACAGTTGTTTCCAGATATGGCTTCAAGGGAGGCCTCCAAAGCTGTCATGGACTGTGGTACTGCTATGAAAAAAAGCTTTTTTAAAAAAAGCCTAAAGCTGCACAGGGAGTCTTACCAGCAATGGAGGAAAGCAATTAACTGGTTTCTTATGGCCCTGGTCCTGTTGGCACTTAGGACACCTCGCTGCCTTTTTCCATCCACCAGAGGGCAGTGTTCTATTCTACCTAACCATTGGCTTCCCTTTCAAATCCTAGCATTTTAGCTTCTGAACCCATCCCCAGTGTTTCTCGAAATTTGATTTGCCTAGATTTTGCTAGAAGTACGTCTTTCATTGCAACCCAGTAGAGACATATATCAAATGCAACTCTGTATATGTATATATAACAAAAGTTTAATAAAACAATACTTGCCAATCAGCACCCAAGTTAGGTTCGTGAATCACAAATTGGGTTGCAGCCTGTAATTTGAAATATACCGCCTTAAAGTTCATTTAGTCTGACATCCTGTGTGTTTATGGAAGTGGAGATACAGGGTTAGAGAGGGCGTTTGCCTAGTCACTGCAAGACTTAGAGCCCCAGCCAGGACTTTAGACTTCTCCTCTGTTGCTTTCAGCAAGGTGACATGACTGTCGAGATACATCTAGTGCTCCAGCCGGTCACAGCCACAGGGATGGAGGGTGTCCATGTATGTGTTCTATTCCCAGGACACTGTGCTTTGCTATACCAAGGAGAGAGTCTCCTCCAGCAGGGTTTTCCCTTTGGGAATAAAACTTCTGTGTCTCAACCACCAATTGTCACATTGGCGCTGGCCTCTGGAAGGTAAAACCTTTGGAGTCCTGCACGTGGGTCCTCCCTGATGATTTCTGTTGCCTGGGTGCATTAGCCACTGGCTTAGCGGTGCTTTGTTTTATAGCCCAGAAGCCAGGCATTAACTCCATCAGCAAATTCCGCAAATGAAAGAGGCAGGGAGCCACTTGCCATGGTCAGAGTGTCTGCTTCCGAAATGCGGAAGGTGGAGGTTCTCATGTTGTCCCATCCTTGCTCTGTAGAATGCTTCCCAGAGGACGTTCAAGATCGACTATGGTCACAACCGCTTCCTGAAGGATGGCCAGCCCTTCCGCTACATCTCAGGAAGCATTCACTATTCCCGCGTGCCCCGCTTTTACTGGAAGGACCGGCTGCTGAAGATGAGGATGGCTGGGCTGAACGCCATCCAAACGTAAGTAGGAGGGCACTGGGCCTAGACACCCACACCTAGACAGAGGGCACAGCTGCATTTCTCCATGCAGCTAGTGATTTCGCTCCTCAGAATGGGACACAACATAATCTGGAGTTCCGGGAGGGGCTTGGCATCAGCTCAATTGGCCCTTCTTCAGATAATTAACCACTTCTTCTGATCTTGAACTTGGTCTCTGGAAATCATAAAATGAACCTTAGCTTAAAAAGGCAAAGGGGAGTAACAGTGACAGAGAATTTACCGTGTGCAGGGCACTTTTCATGAAAGATTCCATTTCTTCATTCCCATTTACAGCTGGTGACACTGAAATTTACGCAAGCGCCTGTTTCTGGCCAGCAGTCTCCCTAGAATCTGGAGTGTTTGTAGGCAGCCACGGCTTTCCTCAGCTCTAGGGGACATATGCCATGTCAGGTAGATTCCTGAAACCCAGTTTTCCTTGTGGTTCTGATGGGGTAATTCTATAGCCTAGACTTACAGAATTCCCCCAATAACTATCTCTCCTCATCTCTTCTGCTGTTGCAAGGTGACTAACTTGGGGGAAAGTTGGGGCGGCTGGCCACTCTGGTTTTCTCACTACTGATGAGGATTGCCGATAGCCTCTTCAAGATAAGGGGTGAGGGAAATGCAGAGGCAGATTCCTGGGGCTCGGGGACCTACCTGCAGTTTAACACTTCGTCTGGGGGACCAAGGCTATCTGTCCCAGGGAGCCCTGAAGCCATGGGATTGTGGGAAAAGGCCACGAGCCAGGGGTCATCCAAGAGACCTCTGTGATGGCAGCGGGTAGCTTCGTAATGTAGTCTGTGGTCTAGGCTGAAGGCAGCCAGGGGAACTGGTAGAAGTTTTTGTCACTTTACTTCCTGTGTGCCGTTCCTGACAAAATCTTTTGCAGGAGGACACAGGGGTGAGAGGTTTTTTTTGTTTTTTATTTTTCTTAAAAAAATTTTCAAAAAGAAAAGTATACCTCTTATTACCTTAGCATAGATATTTTCATTTTCCCTTGGCCTTACACGGGCATACATAATTTTTACATAGTAGTAATTTGTGCTCATGTAATTCTGTGGTTTTTTAAAGTCATTACGTAGGAATGGGCATTCTTTGTGGGTCATAAACTTAAGTGTCCCCCACCAAATTTGGTTCCCTTGGGTAAGTGCTGAGAAAACTTGAAATAAGGCCTGGTTCCCAAGGGGCTGCAGGAGGGAGCTGTGTGAGTGTCTGAGGGTTTACACCCTGGATTTTTTAACCCTTTCCAAGAAGGGGCTATGTGTGTCTCGGCAGGTACGTGCCCTGGAACTTTCACGAGCCCCAGCCAGGACAGTACCAGTTTTCTGGGGAACATGATGTGGAATATTTTATTAAGCTGGCCCAGGAGCTGGGACTGCTGGTCATCCTGAGGCCTGGACCCTACATCTGTGCAGAGTGGGACATGGTGAGTACGTCTAGACTGGGCTCTACCTGGCTGGTGCGCCCGACAGGGGTGGGCTGGCAGGCAGGGATCTGGGAGAAAGTGAATTAAAGCAGTTTAAATAAGTCTCTAATTCCAGATCCCGCTGAGCCTGTCACTGTAGCCAGCGCAGGCGTCCTTTACCTTAGGAGGTGCCTCGGCGGAGAGGAGCCGGTAAGGGTCAGAAGGCAGGTGTCCTCCTCTTAGTGCGCACTCATGCAGCTCAGTTTCCCCCTTTGTAAACAGCAGCTAGTGGTATGGGCTCTGTCTCCCTCTCAAGTGGAATAATCTATACAAAGGCTTTGATTCTCCAAACACTGCATGCGTGTGAAGTCATCTTTCACTGTGTTACAATTTCTAGTTTCCTTGGAAGTTACAAACCAGAAAGCCCAGTTAATACCTTTTCTCCATGAAACTTTTCTTCTTTTCCCTCACTGCTAAGAGTCATTCCTGTCCCCTCCCCGATCCCCAGACGTTATAATGGCTTTTCTCTTCTTCTTTTCTCTCCCCTTCCCAACCCCCATCCTAGGGAGGATTACCTGCTTGGCTATTATTAAAAGAGTCTATTATTCTCCGTTCTTCGGATCCAGGTAAGTTGTTACAGATGTCTTGAGAGAATGTATGATGTCTTTAGACATTTTATATCAGAAGCATCAGGTATTTTGAAGGCTGGGGCACCCCTGTGCCTCTGAAAGCTTACTGGAAGTGCGAGGGTTAATCACTGTCCACTGCAGGCTTCGAATGTGTAGGAAGTAAGGCTCGCTTGAACTATCTGACCAGATCCTGCTGATAAACTGGTAACTTTGAACTGGCATTGGGCCCTGTTTGTGGTTTACCGACTCACTTTAATGCTTTCTCTTCCTGCTTTCTCATTAAATTACATGGCCAGTGATAGCATCTAGCTAATCAAACTGGCAATTCATTTGTCTAAGAGTGATCTGTAAATGAAGTCTTTTTCTTGTCTTTTTAAACAACTAGAAATTATTTTAGCTGTAAACCCTGATCACTCAGAAGTTCCCATTTAGCTGCACTTCTGTCTTCTGAAGACTTCAGTTTTTCCTGGTGATGCTAGCGTTGGAGATGGTGATAAGAGCAGCTAACCATTGATTAAATTAAAATAAGATAAAAAGGAAAAACACCCAGTAGTGCAATTGCTGGGTCATAGGGTAGCTCTATTTTCAACTTTTTGAGGAACCCCCATACTGTTTTCCAGAGTGGCTGCACCAGTTTGCACTCCCACCAACAGTGTAGGAGGGTTCCCCTTTCTCCACATCCTCACCAACATCTGTCGTTTCCTGACTTGTTAATTTTAGCCATTCTGACTGGTGTGAGGTGGTATCTCGTTGTAGTTTTGATCTGTATTTCCCTGATGCCGAGGGATGTTGAGCATTTTTTCATGTGTCTTTTGGCCATTTGTATGTCCTCTTTGGAGAAATGGTGATCTGAAGGGGCACCTGCACCCCAATGTTTATAGTAGCAATGTCCGTAGTAGCCAAATTATGGAAAGAGCCCAGATGTCCACTGACAGATGAATGGATAAAGAAGATGTGGTTCTTATATACGATGGAATACTACTTAGCGATCAAAAAAAAAAAATGAAATCTTGCCATTTACAATGACATGGATGGAACTAGAGGGTATTATGCTAAGCGAAATAAGTCCGTCAGAGAAAGACAAATACCATATGATCTCACTCATATGTGGGATTTAAGAAACAAAACAGATGAACATGGGGAAGGGAAGGAAAAATAAAATAAGACAAAAACAGAGAGGGAGGCAAACCATAAGGGACTCTTAACTCTAGAAAACGAACAGTGTTGCTAGAGGGGAGATGGGTGGGGGGATGGGGTAACTGGGTGATGGGCATCAAGGAGGACATATGACGTAATGAGCCCTGGGTGTTACATGCAACTGATGAATCACTGAATTCTACCCCTGAAACTAATAATACACTATATGTTAACTAAATTGAATTTAAATAAAAAAATTGAAAATTAATAAAATAAAATAAATAAAAAGGAAAAACACCCCCCCCCCCCCACTCTGACAGAGAGAAAGACACCATTCAGGCACTCTTTTCTTCATTCAACAAACATGGGCTGGATGCCTCCTGCGCTCCATGCTTGGTGTGTAGTAGTGAGGACGGGTACCGTGTGTACCGCTCGTTGTCTACTGAGAGCTCATTGAAGACATGGCTCCTTGCAGGACAACTTCTCTGAGACTTTCAGTGCACGCAGCCACCCCATTTCACGTAGTCATTGAATCCAGCATGTCCTGGTCTCAGCTGCCAGCTCCAGGGTAAGGGGGCGGCCTTGTGTCTGTTTGCAGGACCAGGTGTGGAGTGGAGTTAACCTGTCTTGTTTTCCAGATTACCTTGCAGCCGTGGACAAATGGTTGGGAGTCCTCCTGCCCAAGATGAAGCCTCTCCTCTATCAGAATGGAGGGCCGATCATAACCGTGCAGGTAACCTAGAGACGAGCATGGGCGGGCGGTAGGGAAAGCTTTCATCCATCCACAGCATATGCAGGAGTGATGCAGCTATGAGCCTCACAAGTCTGTTTCTTTGCGAGGCAGTGCCACAGCTGGTGGTTTTCTTGAAGTTGCGTTTTGGGGAGGCGTTATTGTTTTGAATCCTGCTGTGTACCAGGCCCTGTGCTGACGGCCCTATAGACCCTATTCCGTTATTCCAACCACCGTCTCTTTTAAAAGAAGAACTTCGGGGCGCCTGGGTGGCTCAGTCGTTGAGCGTCTGCCTTCGGCTCAGGTCATGATCCCAGGGTCCTGGGATCGAGCCCCGCGTAGGGCTCCCTGCTCCGCGGGAAGCCTGCTTCTCCCTCTCCCACTCCCCCTGCTTGTGCTCCCTCTCTCGCTGTCTCTCTCTCTGTCAGATAAATAAATAAAATCTTTAAAAAAAAAAAAAGAAGAAGAAGAAGAACTTTGAAGAGGTTGAGTGACTCGGCCAAGGTCACCCGGCTGGCAGGTGGCCGAATCAGGATGGCAGCGTAGGTCCCAGGTCCGCTGATCCTGTGGCCTGTCTCTTTCTCTAGTGTGTCAGGCCGCAGGGATACAGCACAGATGGAAATGCTCCGGTGTCTGCCCTGCTTAGGCTGTCAGCTCACGCTGATGTGGAAAGAGGATGTGCTGAATTGGGGGCCATTATATTTTCCCTCCTGCTTCCTGCCCCCACTCTCCTTCTTTCATCTGTCCTTTGCTCTGCAAAGACTGCGATATTATGGGGTAGATCGTGTGCCAAGTATTTTCCCTGTGAAAAATTGGGACCCTTGACCTGCAACAACTTGTGATGTTTGCAAAATTCCTTAGGTTAAAACATTAAAGCATGTTCACTAGTCATTTGCCAAGGAATAAATGTAACACTGGCTGCATCCTGAAACAATGGGGTGCAGTGTGGTGCTCCCTACAGAAGTATGGCCAAGATTTCCTTCTTAGGGACAATACTATGGACAGTTGTAGGGACGCTCACTGTGGGAAGGGAGCATGGCCGCTCTCTTGGCCTGCAGGTGTATGTCGAATGAAGCAATGAGAAGGTGGATCTGGCCAGAGGGACCTTTCTAACACTGCACGTTGAAGAGAGGCCAGGTTGCTGCTCCCAGAGGGATGTCCAGGGAGTGCCGAATGCCCCTCCACCTGACCTGAGTCGGTACTGGTGAAGCATACAGGAGCCCATTTCTCTGTATGAAGCTTCAAGGCTGCAACTTGAGTGTGTCTTTGCATGGCTGGGTCTTCTTCCTTTCTCTTAATCTCAAGTTTTCTCTAGTCTTCCTCCTTTTTTAGTCTCTGCTTCTTTCCAAGTCACTTTTAATTTTTGCTCACAACTTTTCTGTACCTTTTGGTTATTGAAATGCCACGAAAAGCATAATCAGATATGAACTCCGCAGAGGAGAGCAATGTTGGCTGCCCTGGGGGCATTTCTTGAGTACATCCCTGGCAGCCTCGGATGGTCTGAACTTGACTGTGGGTCCTCCCCGGGGACTCAGCCTCCTCCTCCGCCTTTCACACGTCCACCTGCTTGAATGCCACCTAGTCTGTGTGCCCCTTGACTACTAAATAAACAAGTAAGTGTGGGAGCTACAGAAGAATATAAGAAAACAGAAAAGCCATAATTTCACTTAAATGTCAGGGGCCAGAAGCAAGCTTTTCATATTTCAGAGAGATTTCCTTGAATTTTTTCCCATGCCTTTAAAAAATTTCTTTTTACAGAGTCAGTTTAAACTGTGTGACCAGTTTCTTATCCGACTTTTCTTACTTTACTCTTATGTCATAAGCATTTTTTCATATCATTAAAAAATCTTCGGGATGCCTGGGGGCTCAGTTGGTTGAGCGTCTGACTTCGGTTCAGGTCATGGTTCCAGGGTCCTGGGATCGAGCTCCGCATCGGGCTCCCTGCCCAATGGGGAGCCTGCTCCTCCCTCTCCCTCTGCTGCTCCCCCTGCTTGTGCTCTCTCTCCCTCTGTCAAGTAAATAAATAAAATCTTATTAAAAAAAAAAGCTGATTTCCATGTCTGTCTACATTCAGGCCATGGGGCAAAATGATGGCTTTACTCAGTTCATGGTGTTGGTGCTCTGTCTGGGTGCCTGGAGAGTTTGAAGACGCCCTGCCTATGTGTCTGCAGGCAGGACAAAAGTGAGGTGCAGAGAGCCCTGCCTGGTCCTTTATTCATCCTTATGACTCAGTCATGTAGCAAGTGTTCTCTTCTGGAGGGGTTAGCTAATCCAGCACCACCTTAGCTGGTTTGCCTATGTGGATGTTTATCTCAGTTTGTACCAAGACCACACCTAAAATAAGTAAAGCCGCAGATGCCTATTAATAATATCCAAGGTGAAAATAATTAGGAGTGGGGACCTTTCACGCACAACTTCACTTCATCCAGTTTATGGGGCATTCCTCCTAAGGTAACAGCCCTACTTCTACCTGATGTTGTGTAAGATCAACAACTTTAGAAGTCACAGTGCCTTGTGGCTTCATTAAGGAGCTTGCAGGATGAGACAGTTAAAACTCTCAGACGGGGACCCGCGGTGGCCTGTTTTTGTAAATAAAGGTACGTTGGCACCCAGCCGCGCCCAGTCGTTCACGTGTGAACGTGGCTGCTTTTGCACGTCAGGAGCAGAGTTCATCAGTGCAGAGACATGTGGCCACAGACCCTAAAATACCCCGCGGGCCTTGATTGAAAAGGTTGACTGACCCCTTGCTCTAGAAAACTCAAGCGTTCCTCTGAATCTCACTGTGACTTGTCTGTGTGTTTTTCCTCTCACCTTCCCCGTCTGGGCACCACCTCTGTGTCTCTCTGGTTGACTCTGGCGTCGAATGTGAGTGTACTCTGAGTAGTTTGGTGAGCCCTGACTGGTGCCAGGTACTCACGAGTTGACTCAGTCAATCCTCATAGCAGCCCAGCGAGGGAGGCTCCGTGGCCTCTTGCAGACCGCACGGCCTCACGGGCGGAGCCCCGCGGGCAAGAAATGGCAGAGGGGACACTTGCACGTGGACAGCTGGGCCTCCGATGCCCGTGCCCACAGCTCTGCACTGCCTTGCAAATGTGGACCTTTTTTTCTAATAACTTAGCCAAATTGTGTTCATGCAATTGTTTCAAGCCTGTTTATTTTAACGTACAATCATGATAATAATCATCGTGATCATGGGTAGTTAAAGCTTGAAAAAATAAGTGACCCTAAGTGAGCCTTGGGTTGGGGTGTGGTGGTGGGCAGAAAGGAATACGAGGTGCAAAGGCTCTGGGCCCACTTAGTTGCTAGAGCTGACCCTGGAACTAGCTCTGAACTTGTGAATGGCCAAAGGACAAAGGAACACACAGCCATTTAAGTAGATCTTATTAAAAGAGGGGGGGAGAAAGAAAATGAGGAGGAAAGTATCTCGCCAGTATTTGCAAGCTTTTCTTCAAGTTGCTCTCAATTATTTCCAAAGGGACACCTGTGGGACTAATCAGTGTCAGGAGCAGTTGCCCCGGTGGGGGGCGGGGGGGGGGGAATCTGCTCTGTGTGAGGGGCAAACTCCTCCTTTTTCAAGGTGGCTTCAGGACCAGTGAAGCTCTTGGTGCTGGGCATACTCGCTGCAGTCTGAACCTGTAACATGAAAGTATTATCAAAGGGAAATAGTCATTCATTAAACTCTTTGAGAAGCAGCCCTGTGCAGAGAATGATGGTGGTGTTTAGTTCATCTCCATCCTTCACCGTCCTGTGCCTACTCCCTGACTGTCCACAGGTCACATGAAGCTACTGGCCATCTAGCAAACAGGGAGTGCTCTCTACCTGTCTTCTTCCCTGGTAGTGCCTTTCCCCCTAGAGCTACTTTGGGCAGCCCCTCCAGAGAAGCTTCCTTACCCATCTCTCCCAGTCACCCTCTTTTCGGAGGGATCACAGTTTCTTGTGCTTAAGTTTAATGACTATGGATTCCCCAGGATCACAAAAATTTATTTGCCTTATGTGCAGGTTGAGACTGGATGGCCGGGTATTATTGTCATTTTTGTAAAATCGTGAACTCTAACACCAGGGTGTGGCATAATGAAGCGTTAGGATGAGAACACCCACATAACCACCACCCCAGACGGGAAATAGCATATGGCCAGCACCGGAGAAGTTTCCCTGGTGTCTTTCGTGACCACCCCACTCCTTCCCACTGTCCTGACCTTCACGGCTATTTGTTTCTTGGTGTCGTTTCTATTTTTGCCACCTGTGTATGTACCCAGATTTATAGTTGGGTTGGGCCCGTTTTGAATTTTCTGTGGGGGGCATACTATCTGTATTGCTTCCCTCAATGTCGTAGCTCTAAGATTCTTTCATGTATTGGGTGGAGCTGAAGGTCATTCATTTTATTGCTTTACAGCAATGTTTCTTCACCTTTTTTTCGTTGTTGCCCCTAAAGAGTCTCTTTAGACATTTTTTTCTAATTGCCTCCCCCACGAACTCTTAATGCCTTCCATCTACTGTATAAGTGTATGTATATCTGTGCTTTACAGATAAAAAAGAGTAAGGTGTTCTTTTCTCCTGTAAGAATCAATTTTCACCTCTTTGGGGGTGCTGTCCTCCCCCATTGAGAGTTCGCGAAAGTGGAAATGTGCCCTCAGCACTATTGCCATTTTGCACCTGATAATCCTTTGTGTGGAGGCTGACAAGTAGGAGGTTTAGGAGCATCCCTTGGCCTCTACCCATTGGGGTGCCAGCAGCACACTCCCCCCTCCCGCCACTTGTGACAACCCAAAATATCTGCAGATTTGTCATATGTTCCCTGGGGGGAAAATAACTCCTGGTTGAAAACCACTGATGCTATTGAACGCAGACTGAGCGTTGGTGATGGAGTACAAAAAGGAGGAGGACCACCTGAACGTTTGACAGCAGATCAAGGAAATGGTGGTACATCCTTATCCAGCCAGCATTTGTCCTCGTTACTGCCATGGACATTTTGCATAATGTGTTAAGGTACAAAACTTATGTTACAACTGGTGCAAGTAATGTGATACCAGTTTTGAGAACAGAGAACAATGACTGTGTATTATCGTGTGTATTTAGGGTGTGTGTACGTGTGTAAATCTGGAAAACTAAGCCAGAATGCTTATAGCACTTATCTCTGGTGAAAGGAATTAACACATGGTTTTTCTATTTTCTTTGCATTTCCCCCCATTTTCTAATATTCTACCATGGGAAGATCTTATTTATGTCACATTTAAAGTACCTATTATTTAGTACTGGCTAGAACATCACCACAATCCAAAACCAACGTGGTGGTTTTTGTTTTTCTTACTTTGGTGGAGTGGGACATAGTAGAAGGTAAGTTTTTATGCTGAATTGCTCTTTGGAAAATGAGTGTTTGAGGACCGAGGGTAAGAAATATTTTTGGCAATCATTGGGCCTTGTCATCTCTCATAGATGCTCAGGTATTGTCTACAAACAAAAGCTTGCTTAGAATGAGGGTATCGGGCTCTCCTGATTTCCCCCGCCTCTTTTGTAATTTGTAGGTTGAAAATGAATATGGCAGCTACTTCACCTGTGATTATGACTACCTGCGGTTCCTGCAGAAGCTCTTCCGCTACCACCTGGGCACTGACGTGCTCCTATTCACCACTGACGGGGCACATGAGACATTCCTGCAGTGCGGGGCGCTGCAGGGGCTCTATGCCACAGTGGACTTCGGACCAGGTCGGTGTTTGTAATCACAGTAAAACCCAGCTAAGGCCATGCGGGCTTGGGCAGTGAGCTCCGTCAGTCGCTCAGGGCAGCTGTGTGTTAAGTGGGAACATTGAATGAGATCTCTCAAATTTTCCTTTACGGAGGAGCTGGTGAAACGGAATAATGAATAAAGCACCCCTCCGGTGCGCAGATTTTATTTAAGCTGATTGGCCCTTTTGGGCAAGGGCTCCGTCTTTAGCGCTGGTGAACGCACCTGGAGGGTCAGCCACTGGCGGGGTGCGGTGGGCCTGTCCACCCTGGAGTGCAGGGAACTTCCCTGCGCTTCCGTTCTCTTTCTGCGGAGCTCAACACTCTGAACCGGGACGGCCTGCAGGTGGTTAGCGGATGCCGCACAAATTGTGTTCCCTGACTGGTTCATGCTGTGTAAGCTGCAGAGGCTCCACACAGGCAGGTTCTGGGGGCAGGCAGTGTGGCCCGGAGGCTCCTGGCTGCCGTAAACGTTAAGAGAGCAGCTTTCATGAAGGGCATGACGCCGACAGGCAGCGTGTGCGCCTGAAAAGGATCCCGGATTGGACTTGCCTGCTTGCTTTCTATCTTTCTATGCTATGAAGGACATTATTGGGACAATCGAATTTTTGAATCAATTCTGTGGATTACATAACAGGATTGTATCCATGTTAATTTCCTGGTTTTTTATAATTGTATTGTGTTTATTTGAAGGATACCCTTGCTCTTAGGGAACGTACACTGAAATATTTAGGGTAAAGGGAATTCATGTCTGCAACTTACTCATAAATGGTTCAAAAAAAAATAAGTGTATTGAGAGAGAGAGAAACTGATAAAGCAAATGTGGCAAAATATTAACAATTGGGGAATCTTGGTTCTTTGGGAGTATGAGTTCTTTGTTCTATTCTCACAACTCTTCTATAAGTTTGAAATTACTTCAAAATAAATGTTAACTCCCGTCCCGTCCCCCCCCCCAAAAAATAGCTGCTCTTCAAGTAGCATAAAGACCCCATGGCCTTCCTGGCTGAGGGGTAAGACAGCCCGCCCACAACACACCCAGTGCTGGCTTTCTCTCGAGACGGATGTACGGAAGACTGAAGTTGCACTTTGCAAGACATGTCTCTACGTTAGCATAAAAGAAAAGGACTGGCTTTAGGTGAATGGAGTGTTTCTAGACACATGGTGCGTGGCTGCGAGCATCTGGTGCTGAAATAACCCATCTACAAAGAGCGGCCCGGGAAGTGGCCCGCTGGTTTCCTCCTGCCTTGGCACACTTCCCATCACAGTGATGAAGAAGCGCATAGCTTTCTGTTGGGAGCAACAACGGGAAGGTTATTCCGAGTTTGTTCTAAGCATTACGTGTGCGGGGGGTGATAGCGCACCGGCTGTGGCTCTGGGCTGAAGGATAGCCCACTGGAAGGCCCGTGGTCGCGGGGCAGGTGGGGCTCAGGGCAGGCTCGTTCATGTGTGTGGGACGGGGGGCAGCGCCCAGGGTCAGGTCACGGGAGGAAGCTCATGAGAACAGAACTGAGAGATCTGAATGCCACCCGACGCTTAATAGTGAGACATTAACAGCCGTAAAGTAAATGAGATTACACTCTGGCTGAGCACGTTCTCTCCTGAAACCTGGCCTTCCAGAGAGCAAGGGGTTATTTGGAGGTCTTGGCCACTGTCACTTCCACTGTGGGTGCTGTGGGAAGTGGGTCATGAAGTTTGGGGCCAGGGGGTCCCCTTCTCTGACTAGAGAGACACTCTTCATTGTTGCTCGGTCACAGAAGGAGGGCAGACCACTGCCTCTGTCAGGAGAGCTTCGTTCCCTTTAGAGGAGGAGGGAGAAAGAAGACACCAGGAGCAAGCTCGCATGCAGGCATCTTAATGGGGTATTTTAGAAGGAAAACTTGAGAGCACGTACCACATAGCCTGGGATGGCCAATGATGTACAAATTCAAAATCAGCGTATATGCCATGATTCAGGCAGAAAGACAGTTAGACCACATCCATCCCTTTGATTTGTTAAGTACTGGGCAGATGTCTGTGGCACTATTATGTGTGTGGTGCTATGGAGGCTGCAAGGAAGTACCTTCAAAGCAAGCCCCTCCTGTAGGGAGCATCTAGGTCAGATGTCCATGTGAAGAGAGAAGAACACAAAACACGTGTCCAGGTCTTGGGGAAACTCAGAGAAGACAAGGCTGCGACGTGATCCCCTGAGGCAGTGCAATCAGGAGAGGCCAAGGGGACCACTCAGAGAGGAAGCAGTGTTGCATGGTCCCCACACGTCCATTGGGTGGATGGTCCAAGGCCAGCCTGCAGCTGGTCGGGCGGTGTTCCAGGCCCACGGGCCTGTGGCAAAGCATGGGGCCTCAGGCTGAAGGTCTGTGAAGGACTCTTTTTATTTAACTTCTTATCATTCCCATGATTCTCCCTCTTGTAATTTTCAGGTGCCAACATCACCGCTGCTTTCGGAATCCAGAGAAAGAGTGAGCCCAGAGGGCCGTTGGTAAGAATTGGGGATGAGGTGTGGGTTTGCTTGCACTAAGGGAATAGGGCCTTGTTTTCTCTGGCTGAGGGCTCAGCAGCTGATGGGACTGTGGGCACGTGGCCCTCTGGACACATGAGTGACAGCAGCTGTGCTCTTACTGGAAACCGCGGCCCTGCTCTTGAGTGGAACAAGATGGGGACAAATGTGAGAGTCTGCCATGAATCAGGCTGTGCTCTTGCATGCTTCATCCCATTTGGCCTTGCTCATAGGTAATATCATGGTCTCCCTTTTCACGAGGCTCAGAGAACAGGTCACTTACCAGGGTCACAAAGCTGGTGAGTGGCAGTGCCAGGATCCGAGATCAGTGTGGTGTTTCCCGAGATCTCTTTGTGACAGAGCTTCTCCATCTTCCCTGTGCTCCTGAATCACGTGGGAATCTTGGTGAAGATGCCAGCTTTGATCTGCTGGGCCCAAGGTGGGGCCTGAGGTTCTGCGTTTGTGACAGGCAGCCTGGCGAGCACACGTCGAGTTGCAGGGCCCTGTGGTGCGCAGGACAGGCCGCGGGGGAGCTGATGGCAAGACCCGGGCAGGTCTGAACGGTCCTTCAGCTCTTCACGCTCGGCTCTTCCCTGCTCTATACTTGTTCCTGTTGTTTCTTGGCACAGTTGAAGGGCTGATGTCCTGTGCCTGCCCTGCGGCAGGTGCACAGAGCCTTTGCTGCTTGGTGAGCTGTGGAGAACCTGCATTCACAGACCCAGGGGGGGCGGTGGCCGGGGAGGGGGTTCCTAGACCCTGAGACAAGAAGGCCCCAGAACACGTCCAGACTTCTTTTTCCTTCTCAAGATGAAGGGTGTGGCAGGGTAATGTTCAGGAGAAACATGAAGTGCTTGGGGCCTGCTTTGCAGAACCACTTGGATGAGTCCACCTCACTTGAAGTCAACCTGGGACCTAAAAATCTGGACTGACACAAAGGGTGAACTTAGACTGGATAATTTTATTAGAATATTTTGCCGTCTAATTCTTTTGCCCAACAAACTTTCCCGCCTGTTTAAACTCAGGGTTGGCTAACAAAATTTTGTTGCAGGGACAACTTTTCAGGAATACCTGTGTCGTCGGTGCCTAAACACTGAATTTGGGCAGTGCTGTCATTGGAACCCCCCAGGGGCTCCCCAGCTCTGGGTTAAGCACTACATGTAACACACGGCTCTCCACCCGTCCTTTGGTAGAGTAGAGAGGGCGATGGGTACAGGGAGGTGCCAGCCTTTGAAGGTCCTAAGTCCATCCTAAGCTCCATGTCCTTTTCTCTTTCTAGGTGAATTCTGAATTCTATACTGGCTGGTTAGACCATTGGGGCCAACCTCACTCAACAGTGAGGACTGAAGTGGTGGCTTCCTCCCTCCATGATATACTTGCCCGTGGGGCGAATGTGAACTTGTGAGTGTTAATTTCTGAAGGGCAGGGCACCCTCCACAGCTGTGGGCTCACAGTGAAGTATGTCTATTCTCTTGTTTCCTTGTAGGTACATGTTTATAGGTGGAACCAATTTTGCCTATTGGAATGGTAAGAACAATCCTACAGGTTGTGGAAGCTTATGCTAGAAAGTTTCTGGTGCTTGATTTGGGGGTGGGAAGTACCTACAGACAATTTTTATTTTCTATTTTTGTTTATTCCTAAATTTCCTGATATAAAAACTGCCTATATAATTTTTAAAATCATTAAAAAAAATTTTTAAGGAACATAACTTGTGCACTTAGAAGCCTTATTGTTTTTTAATTTTTTTAAAGTTTACTTATAAATTTTTTAAGTAATATCTACACCTAGTGTGGGGCTCAAACTCACAACCCCGAGACCAAGAGTCACATGCTCTTCCGACTGAGCCAGCCAGGCGCCCCAGAAACCTTATTTCAAACCAAGTAGCTGGGCAGGTCCCATAGTCTCTGGCGATAGCTTACTTGCTCATGTATTCTGCTATGATCTTTTTCTTCCTTTTTTTTTTAACGTTTTGTTTTGTTGAGATATAATTCACATACTATAAAAATCACAATTTTAAAGTGTACCGTTTAGTGGTATTTAGCATATCACAAAGTTGTGCAGCCATTACCACCATCCAATTCCAGAACGTTTTCATTACCCTACAAAGAAACCCCTTACCTGAGAAACTTCCCTCTCTTCCTCTTCCCAGCTCTTAGCAACCACTAGTCTATACTCTCTGTCTTTATGGATTTGCCTATTCTGGACATTTCTTATAAATGGAATCATACAATATGTGGTCTTTTGTGTCTGGCTTCTTTCATTTAGCATAATCTTTTCCAGGTCCATCCATGTTGTAGTGTGGGTCAGTACTTTATTTTTCTACTGACAAATAATATTCTATTTATGGATATAAAGCATTTTGTTTATCCATTTGTCAGTTGATGGGTATTTGAGTTGTTTCCACTTTTTGGCCATTATAAATAATATTGCTATGAACGCTAACATGTAAGTATTCATTTGAATCCTCATTTGAGTTCTTTTGGGTGTATACCTATGAGTGCAATTGCTGGGTCACGTAGTATAACTAATTCTATGTTTAGAGTTTGAGGAACTGCTATGGTGTTTTCCAAAATGACTGTACCATACCATTTTCAATTCCTATGTGGTCTCTTTTTATTTTTTTAAATAGGAAAAATTATGACAAAATTCTCTTCGTTGCCCTTGATTTTTGTGGACAAATCGTGCTATATTAGGTTTTTTTTCTTCCTCAGGCTCATTGCTCACCCCTCTCCACATCTGCATTTTTCTCTCTGAATCATTGAGGATGCTCCTCAATGCTGAGTTTTGGAAGCTATTTTGGGCCTGAGTCTCCTAGGATCTGTAACTGGGTGCTACCAGCTCCTATGAACTGCTCTCTTTTGTGCAGGATGGGATGGGCTAGGAGAAGACTTTGCTTACAAATGTTACTGATATTATTACTATTATCAGAGCCAAGAAATGGAGATACTGCAAAACTCAAACGTCACTTCCTAAAAGATCATAGTATGCCAGGCTTGCTCGTCAAAGTCTTGGATCATGTCTGTGTGTAGTCTTCTCATTAGAAAGTGATACCTTTTTCATTCAGTAGATAAGGACTCCACCTACCTTCCATTCAGGGACTTGAGCCAAGCATCCAGTCCAGGAATAAAGACTGATACTTTTGGGAAACTTTACAGTCCGTGATAGAATTTTTTTTATCTTGTATTATTTTACTTAAAATGATACATTCATCTTTTTTAAAAATTTAGATAGATAAAAACAACCACTCAGAAAATGGAAGTTGTCCTTCTAGAAAAAGTCTGTTGCCTTGCTCCTGACCCTGCCATAAGCCCCCATAAAAGTCTCTTTTCTGCCTCTGTTTTCCCATTTAGTCCTCATAGCAGTCTCATTTGTGCCAGAGATTATGGACCCATTTTACGGATAAGAAAAGCAGGGTACCAAAAAAAGTCCACGTGTTTCCCCTTCAGCTGGCAGGGGATAGGGCTGGCCTCGAACCTGGGCCTTGGAAAGCTGGTCACTGCCCTTGGATCACCTCTTGCATCCTGAAACCCCCACACCAGCCCCACCTGTGTCTGTGGGCCTCTCTCACCTGCTCTAGCGCTTGGTCTCTTTGGGGACATGGAGGAGGGCCAGTCCGTGCTTCTTAGCTGCTGCTCTTCAGGCCAGATCCCAGAGGAGAGCAATGAGAGCAAAGCCCCTGGTGGGGGGCTTCCTGCTCATCCTGGCCACAGTAGATGCACCTGCTCATGCAGGCGTGTGCACCACACTCTGCCTGTGTGCATCCCCATCTGTGAGGCCCCCTGCGGGATCCAGGCCATCCGAGGCTTCTCACACGACGCACAGAGTTGAGGAATGGTAAGCCTTGCCATTTCCCTTGCCTTCCCACCTCGCACTCCCTACTGTGGACAGAAGACACTTAAGTTAGGACTGTTTCTCTATGATACTACCCTGTGATGGTCTGAGGATCAGAGAATTTTCCAGAGAAAGATTCTGCTGGTGGAACTAGAACAAAGACTTCGTGTTTCAGTCCATCCTTTAACTCACTGGCCAGCTTTCCTGCCTGGCTTCCCTCAGCCTGTAATTTTGTTTCTGGGAGTTACATCGTTCAATTCAACTTGGTAACCACTGATTGAGCTCAGCTCGGGTAAGTGAGGCCGCATCTACCTCCAAGGGGCAGGCAGCTAGTGTGGTGCCGTGCATATAAATAGGAAGGGGGGGCCCGGGGTGTGGGGGCAAGGTGACTGCCACATTAGAGCTAGAGGAGGGGCCACGAAAGAGGTGAGCTCCTTGCAACAAGGGATGTGGTTTTATTTTCCTTTGCATCTCACAGCAAAGGATGTGCTTTAATGTATGTATCCCCACAGGCAGGTGGACCTGTTGGCAGGCTGCTCCCTCTGATTAATACAAAAGATGGTAAAGGTAATAGGACTGGGTCAGTTCAATTGCCTGAGTGGTCCAGGTCCTTTGGAAATGTAGATTTTGTACAAAGAACAAATGAAACAGAGTACTGGGGCCGGGGGGCGGGTGGAATTGATCCTCAGCCTAGCTCATCTGTCAGCTTCACCACCAGCAGGATCACCCAAGGTGGCTCCATCATTTGTGGGCTGGCGGATCAGTCGAGGGAACTTGTTACTAAATCACAGGTGAACTATCAGATTTTATGCCTCATTTACTTAAAAATTAGGTTGGCTCTAAGATGATCTGAAAGCAACTTTATTCTCATACCCTTGCGTTGTAAAACGCTCTCTGGAGTAGAAGAGAAAGGGCTGGCCCAGAGCCTGGCTGGTCCACAGAGGGCAGCATCAGCATCACCTGGGAGTCTGTTAGGAATGCAGAGTCTCAGGTCCCACCACAGCCTTGCCAACTCAGAATCTCAGGTGGGGTGGGGCTTAGGAATCTGGACAAGCTCTCCATGTTGCATGGGTGAGGTTTCTAAGTAGCAGCATAGAATCACAGCCCACTGTTGCATCCGATCTCCTACCTGTGAACATCATCTGTGACAAGGGGAGGGGCCTAGGCTCTAGGTTGTGCTGCTTGAATGATAATTGCAAAGTCATCTACTCTTCTAGTCTTTTTTGGCATTATTTATTGGTCTCTGTTGTGGGTTTCATTCCCTGGGAAAAAGACTGAGATTGCCCAGCAGGAGGTTTATTGGGGCGCGTTCCCAGGAGCAGCACCTTTAGAGGGTGTGGGTGGCAGCCCTGGGCAGAGGAAGAAGTTGACCAATGAGGCCTCTCTGAAGGTGGCTCAGCTGATTCTAGAGGGAACCCTGCAGCTGGGACCGCCAAGGGTCTGGATTTTTGAGCCCCCCTTGATCAGTCATTGGATATGGGCCCTCCCTGGAGGGCCATAACCTAGGCAAGGTCACCCAGCAGAGACCCGTGAGCAGAGGGACTCCTCTGAGAGCCAGCAGCAGCTAACCCTCCCGGCAGCTGGGGGCGTGGGGGCATGACTTGTTCCTGAAGGGGATACGAGAGGACACCACAGCACCCTTGCTCTGCAGACGTTAACAAAGACCTTAGGGTTCCACTTGAATTTGGGGACTGACGTGTGTCACAGTCATCTCCTGCTTTGTGTGTTCTGATAACCCCTCGGTTGTGTTTGGCTGGTCCTTGGTCCGAGGGCATGGAAAAGATCACAGACTTTGGGATATCAGTCAGAGGTGTGGGTCATGCCAGAAGCCCTTCACTCCTGGCTGTGAGACATCGAGCTGGTTTTGGGGGGAGCTTCAGCTTCCCTCCTGGTTCAGTGATGGTGATATCTGCTGGGGTCCCTGCTAAGAGCTTCTGCTGAGAGAATGGGTGGGGACAGAGCCTTGTAGACTCTCAGGTGCTTGGTGAGGGCCACCTGCAGGAAGAAACTCATTTCTCTAAACCTGGACTCCTCAGGGCCACCTCTGTATCACTTGACAATTGGTTCTTAATGTGTCCTTTATTTTCTCCCTCCACAACCCGAGCCCACAAATCCCAAAAACCTTGTCCCGGGGGAAGGCCTTCGGTAGTAACTAGTGGTGTATTTTTGTCTTCTAGGGGCCAACATGCCCTACCAAGCGCAGCCCACCAGCTACGACTATGACGCCCCACTGAGCGAGGCAGGGGACCTCACTGAGAAGTATTTTGCTCTGCGAGATGTTATTCGGAAGGTGGGTGCTTGGTGCAGGCTGCAGTGGGCTGGTCTGGGACTGAGCCTGCTTCGGACACATTGTGCTCTGTCGGTGATTCCCTGCTGTTTCAAACGACGTATGAAGGGAGGCCTCAGAGGGATTTGGCCTTGAGTCTCGGCCCCCACCTGATTCAGAGTGAGCCTGTGAGCAAGTTCCTCCGCTAGTCTGTTCCCTGTAAAACCGGAGCGATAGCGCCTCGTTGCATTATCAGGATTAAAAACACCGGTCGGGCATCCAGGATAGGCCTGGCCCATCTGTTGTGCACCGAGCGGTAGCCATTGCAGTTATTTATACTGAAGGTAAGAAAATGTGTGTCCACACACACAGCTGAAGCATGGATGAGAGCAAATCCGTGGGCTTTTGTGAAACACGGTACAAAGGTGAGCTGTCAGCAATACTTCATTTTTTAATTTGGGGCAAGTCATTGCTATTTCCTTTTGGCCTGCAAGCTCAACTGCTCAGTCCCACTAACACTGTGACCTTTTGAGGCATCTAAAGCACCCAGGTGGGGTTTCCTGTCTCTGCTGTGGGGAAAAAAAAAAAGAAAAGAAAAAAAAAAACCCACAATTTTTCTGCTCAGTCACCTGAGTTTTGAAGTTAAAAAACAAAGGTTTTCTGCCTATAAATGGTATGGACCTTTGTTTTAAGTATGCCTTAGTCTCAATTTAAGACTAAGTGTTAAAACTTACATGATGAAATATTTTAAGCATATTGAAAAATATGATCAATACTTAACTACTCATAGAATTTGTCCATTGCATCTGGATTTTCAGATTTGTGGTTGAAATGTTGTGCACGCTAATTTTTACTATGGGTTTCATCTCTGCACAATTTAAAGTGATGACTCCCAAGTTCCCTCTTTTGTGTTTGTTCTGTTTCAAACCTCTCTGTTCCTATCTTTGGTGTTTCCTTCCTTTATCTGAAACTTTGTAACCTAGCCTTTCTTTCAAGCACCTCTATAGCTCCAGCTCCTAAGTGTTGATATGTAATATATTTATTATCATTTGCTTCTAAAAATGCCTATCTGGGCTCTGTGCGCGATGGATAGTGCATTGGACTTCTAAAAATGCCTATTTGGATTTGCTTTGGCCCTAGAAATGTTCAGAAGTAGCAATTATTAAACATAAGTATTTTTTCTAGTTTGCTGGTTTCTAACATATTTGCATTCTGGGTAGAGAATATGGTCTGTATGATACCAATCCCCTGAAATGTGTCGAACCCAGTCCCAGAGCCTGGCGTGTATCACAATGAATGAATGTTCCATGCCTTCTGGGAAAGACTGTATGTTTTATAATTGTTGGACATAATCTATATACCTGTTCCTTAGATTGCACTTATTCAAGGTGCTGTTGATATCTTTGCTATCCTTCCTGGCTTTCTGTCCATTTATTCGATTACTTATTGAAAGAATTGTGTTTACATATTTCTCTTTATACTTGTGTCAGTTTTTTTTTTTAAGATTTTATTTATTTATTTGAGAGAGAAAGAGAGAGCACAAGCAGGTGGAGGGGCAGAGGGAGAAGCAGACTCCCCGCTGAGCAGGGAGCCCAATGTGGGGCTCGATCCCAGGACCCTGGGATCATGACCTGAGCCGAAGGCAGACACTTAACCGACTGAGCCACCCAGGCGCCCCTAGTTGTATCAGTTTTGAAGCCATGTTATTAGGTATGCAAACTGAGAATTAAATCCTTCAGTATCATTTATTTAGTATCATTATGTGGTAACCCTGTATCTCTAATAATGCTTTTTGTCTTCAAGTCTTTTTTGTCTGATACTAATAAAGCTTATCTGCATTCTTTTGGTTAATATTTACCTGGTGTACCTTTCACAAGGCTTTAATTTCAATCTTTTTTTTTTTAAAGAATTTATTTGTCAGAGAGAGAGAGCTCAAGCAGGGGGAGTGGCAGACAGAACGAGAAGCAGGCTCCGTAATGAGCAGGGAGCCTGATGTGGGACTTGATCCCAGGACCCTGGGATCATGACCTGAGCCGAAGGCAGACGCTTAACCAACTGAGCCACCCAAGCATCCTGAATTTCAATCTTTAAGTATTTTTTTAACGTGTCCCTCATTAACAAGATATAATTGGATTTTTGAAAAATCTAGTTTGAGCAGTTTTGTTTTCTAACTGGTGCATTTATTCATTCTCATTCATTATGATTCTTGATACACATTGATTATTTCCAACTGTCTCATTTTATAATAATCTTTTTATCCACGTTTTCCATTTTGTCTTCCCTTGATTACTTTCTGAGTCATTTTTTTTTTCTTATTTTTATCCTCCCCCTTAGCCCCCCCCACCCATCATCCTTCCACCCCCCCCAGTTGGGAAGTTATTCAGTATATTTCTGTTCTTTTAGTGGTTACCTACTGAAGTGTAAAATATGTATCCCCCCCAAAGCACAACTCATAAGCATCCCATTCAGTGAACTTATACAAAGTGAACACACCCCTCTAACCAACAGATAGCACCCCAGAAGCCATGCTCATGCTCCTCTCTAGTCATGAACCTTCAATCCCCAGAGCCAACCACTATCCTGACCTCTGTCACCATAGGTTAGTTTTGCCTGTTTTTTTGACTTTATATAAATGGGTTCATACAGTATGCCTACCTTTATGTCCGGCTCTCAAAAAAATTTAACGTTCAGTTTTAGCTTATAATAATTAAAAAAGTAATCAGTACAACCATCCAACCAAAACTTTATTTCACATTAACCCCAATTATATCCCTCTTGACTTATATGTTATTAATGTCATGTAGTTTAGTTCTCTTCGGTTTAGAGTTCATGTATTTCAATTCTTTCTTTAAAAAAACCTTAGAAGACATTATTATAATTGTTTCAGACACTATTTGACCTGACCCACATTGTTTATTTATTCACAAGTAATTCCAAGTATTTAGCAAGTTCCCTCTACACGCCAGGTATGGTTTTAGCCACTCGGTATGTATAAGGCCTCCTTGAGAAGGTGAAGCTGGAGTGGAGACTTTAAGGTGGTAGGACAGCCATGTGGGACATCCAGGGCGAGAGCGTTCAAATAGAATGTCGCCAGGGAAAGGGTAGGCATGCGCATGACATTTAAGAACTAGCAAGGAGGCCAGTGCGGCTGGAGCCTAGTGAGCCAAGGGGAGAGTAGTAGGAGGTGAGATCAGAGAGATAATGGGAAACTCATCCCATAGGGCCTTATTGGGGGCCATTGTAAGACAGGGCTTTGACTCTCAGTGCAATGGAGATCCATTGTAGAGTTGAACAGAGCAGCTAAAGGATTGCTCATGCTGCTATGAGGAGACTAGACTCTGGGAGGCAAGACAAGGATAGAACAGGAAAACCAATTCCAAGGCTTTTGCAACCATTTAGGTGAGATGGCATTGGACGAGTTCAAGGATAGCTGTAGAAAACTTTCTTGAAATGGAATTAGTGGGTCAATGTTGCTTGCCTCTGACATTCTGATAGATATTACCAAATGGTCCTTCAATGAAATTGTACTTCCCCACAGTACCAATACTGTGAATTATCAGACTTTTTGACTTTGCCATTTGATAGGTATAAAGGATTGTTTTAAAAGAAAACACTGCATTTCTTTAGTGATGAGTGCTAGAGTTGTACACCCTCTCATGCATAAATCGTCCATACGCATTTCTTTTTCTACTTTTGCCGGTTCTTTCATAATTTCTCTGTTTGCCTATTTGTCTTCTCTGTAATTTGCAAGAGTTCTATTATTGTGGCATTTTTAACAGTTTGGGGGGGGTTTCTTCATTGTTTTTTTCTGTAAAAAACAATCCTGAATTTTTATGTAGTCAAATCTACCACTTCTCTCCTTCATGGCTGCTTCCCTAGTCTAGTAGTGTAAATAAATTCCTGTGAAGTGCTTAAAATTTTTGTGATTTCATATTTTATATTGATGCACATGGAATTGCTGTTTTTGCTGTTGGGAGTGAGGTAGGGATTTTAGCTTTATTCATCTCTTAGATTACCAGAGACCTTTAACTGTCTCCAGGTCCCTTTTGTTCTCCGATCTCTTTCAACTGTAAACTGTAACTGGTATATTACTCTCCTTAATAGACAGGTGACATTATCACCAAGAACATTAATACTATTGCATACGCCCTGTTGAGGAACGTGAAGAAAGTGATGTATTCAGATACGCATTTCAGAAAGGGTATTGGATAAAGCAACAAGAATGAATGTGTATTTATTGTTTTTAGTAATCTCTATACCCGATGTGGGCCTCAAACTCACAACCCCAAGATCAAGAGTCTCATACTCCCCCAACTGAGCCAGCCAGGCACCCCAAATGTGTATTTAAATGAGTAAAAAAAATCATTACAAATTTAAAAATTTTAAAGATTAAAATAATCACAAACATCACAAAACTTAAAAGCGTATTTTGGATTTATTAACTGTTTAAAATATATCTGCTATCCTTCTTTCCTTACAGTATTCTTTTGGCTGCATGCTTTTTTTTTTTTTTTGTCTCTGTTATGTTTGTAATCTTTTTCTCCGGAGAGAACGGAAATCTTTCTCTTCAGCGTGGCTGATTGAACCTTGTCTTTTAGTATGTATTAAAAATTTAGAAAACAGAAAATTTCATGTTTTATTACTGATAATGTTATATAAATGGTTAGAATTGTTAACAAAATTGGGGCAATCTCTCTCCAGTTCCTTCCTACATGAGCTGCAGTATTTGGAAGAAGTTTCTCCAGACAGGTTCTGGCCCCATACATTTGAAACCTTGTGTCTCCTCTAGAACCCCCATACTTCTGAGGCTGGGTGTCTCAGGGCACTATCAAGTGATATGCAAGTGAGTCAGCACATTGACTATGAAGTGACTATGAACTGTGTAGATATATTCTACACCCAAATTAAATAAATCTCCACCTCAGCTCTCCTTTGGTTGAATTCCAAAAATGCCTGTAGCAACTCCAAAGCCTCCTGATGTGAAAGGGTTATGTGACACAGGGAAGCTGGAGCAGAAGGAGACAAGGGTCTTAGCTTATTGTGGTTAAATTAGATTACTTCTGCACATTTTACAAACACCTGTGACCATGTGAACGCACTGCCAGGACCCTCCCCTGGGACATTTCTGGACGCAGAAGATGAGCTAGGAGGCAGCTGCCATAACCTAGGAAGGAGATGATGTTAGGGGCAGCAGGGAATGGAGAGGAAGTCAGAGATTTGAAGAATGTTGAGGAAGTAAAATTGGTAGGATTTGGTAACTGACTGCCTGCAGGTGTGAGGAAGTATGAGGGGTCGTTGATTTGTCCAGGTTACAGCTTCAGTTGGATAACTGGATGGGTATTGTGGGCAGCAATCATGATAGAGGATTGCAGACAAGGTACAGGCTGCGAAGGGGCAAGGCAAGCAACTTCCATTCTGGGCTTGTGCAGCTCCAGATGCTTCTGGGAACATCCCGGTGGAGGTGTCTATCCAGCAAGCACCTCACTTAAGAGGGAGAAACTCCAGAAGAAGTCAGTAGGACAGGGTCATCAGTAGATGTAGAGGCTGAAGTCCAGGAGAGGTTAAGATGGCCCATGGAGAGCTCAGGGAGAGGAGCAGTGGGCCAAGAAGAGACAAACCCAGGGTATCCTGAGTGTTTAACCAGGGGGCACAGGAAGATGAACCCATGAAGGAGACCGTCTGAAGAAAGTTTTCCCTATTCTCTTTTTTGATATTTTAGGTTTGCAAGAGAGAAATGAACTACTTTCTTAGACTTTGTAGATGCTCAGTTGGGTGGTTTGTTAAATGATATTCAAAATATTTGCTTGCATTGAGGAAAAGAATGGGATCATAAACACCCCCCTATATAGCTCTTCCTGTCTCTTCCATTAGCAGAGACTTAAAAAGTGGAATGGGTCTCTTTTTTTAATCTATTTCAAGAGTAAGTTGGGTGTCTGTGGACAGTATCTTTCACTGACATGGACGCTCAGGGATAATTTCCCATCAGGCTGCACAGACCTGTGCTCAGTGATAAAGGCTCCAGGTGGCCCTTTTTGCATATGATTCTTTAAGGTATGACAAAGCTCATGACATTTGCATTTTCTAAGGTATTCTCTTTGGTGTGGGTAAAACTCTACCAGACATGGTTAACACTTTGACCTCGAGGATGAACCATAATACTGTGGGGCAGCGCCCTCCTCCTCCCTACCAGTCCCTGAGAGGGGCAGTGGTGAGTTTATTTTTGTATGCTTTTGAATGAATTTAAGACCATTTTTTAGGAGTTTTGTTACACTTCTTCAGAGGGATTCTATCAAAGATAAAAGTCCAGATGGGTTTTTGGCAATGGGTCATTTTACAAAAATTAATCAATTTGTATGTTGAGGACCTTGATCAGTAGAGCAGATCTTAGGATTCCCTGAGGTGGGCATTGGGGCTGGGTGGGGACTCAGAATGCGAAAATGGCCACAGTGACTCTTAGTACTTCAAAACTAAATGAAGGGATGCCTGGGTGACTCAGTTGGTTAAGCATCCAACTCTTGATCTCAGCTCAGGTCATGATCTCAGGGTTGTGAGATGGAGCCCCACATAGGCTCCACGTGTTCAGTGTGGAGTCTGTTTGAGATTCTCTCTTTCCCCCTCTCCCTCTGCCCTTCCCCCCCACACCCATGCTATAAATAAATAAATAAATAAATAAATAAATAAATATCTTCCAAAAAAAAAAAAAAGCTTAATGAAGTTTGAAACTTGACTGAGGACAAGTCTACACTGGCTGATTGATTGTTCTTGGTTTATGGATGGAATGACATTAGCTCAGTGAGTAGACACAAGCTATCTCTTGCTGATCCATGGTGCTGGTGGAAACACAGTGTTTTATGTCTAATAATTAAGGATGACAAAGTGACTATTACGTAACAAATGTTCGACTTTTAAAGCATTGCCTACACTCTTGTGGCACTAGTCTTTTCCTCTCCTGCAGACTTGGCTTTTCTAGTCTATCTTCCAGAGTGATTTCTCTAAAATGCTGATCTGATCAGGATGCTTCCCATGATTTGGCGTCCTGTTTTCCTCAAGCCTCATTTTTCAATTCTCCCCTTGTTGTACGTGACTCTTCGGCCTTAAAATGAAGGTACATAAAATTCCATGAACGGGACAGTACTGTTGATACCTCCTGGCCGCTGCACATATGTTCCTTCTGCCCTAATCCATCTGGAAAATGAAAACACACCTCAGTTGCTTTCTTTGGGGAGTTGTCTTTGATCTGTCTCTCTGCAGAGTTAATCACACTTTGTTTTCTTCCACCACCTTACAGTGTGGAAATCTTGAACACTCTACTTCCCGTAGTGTGTTGATACAACTTGTTTACACATACATTTCTCATGATCTGGACTATTAACTCCTCACTTGGAGTTTTATTAAAAAGACTTTTTTTAGGGGCACCTGGGTGGCTCAGTCGGTTGACATCTGCCTTTGGCTCGGGTCATGATCCCGGGGTCCTGGGATCGAGCCCTGCGTCGGGCTCCCTGCTCAGCGGGAAGCCTGCTTCTCCCTCTGCCTGTGCCGCTCCCCCTGCTTGTGCTCTCTCTCTCTGTCAAATAAATAAATAAAATCTTAAAAAAAAAAGGATTTTTTTAAACCGAGATAATGCTATAAACATAAAGTTGTTCATTGCAATGTTATTCATAATATCAAAAATTGGAAATGATCTAACTCCTAATATTGAAAGGATGGTCATATCCATTTGGATATAATATGCAATAAATATAATTATTGTCGATATTTGGTCATACCAAAAGTACTTTTGGTAAGTAGCAGTAGCAAATTACAAAACTATCTCTAACCTTACATGGTGTATGTGCATAAGGGGATGGTCCAGGAGGAAAACGGGAAGAGAAAAGGTTTTGTGGGGTGTTTTTGTCTTTGGAATTATGTTTAATAGAAGACACTTTCTGTCGTATTATTGTTGTACAATAAAGGAGGTCAGATGGAGCTGTAGAAACAACACTAGGCTTAGAGTCAGCAGCCCAGCTCACTCCTTTGCCCTCTTGATAATCTTGAGCAAGTTCCTTAGTCTCACCTCTAAAAAGAGAATACAATACTGGCGATGAGGGTCTTTGTGAGTAGCAAATGAGACGACAAAACCGGCAGAGAAGCACTCCATCGATGTTGGGTGAATGGAGCTTAAAGAAAGATGTCTGTGCAGTGACTTTTTCTTCCAATGTGGTAGATGAGATGGCAGTCCTAGTTACACTGGAATCCACTTTGACTTTCGGAGTTAGATATGACATGGTCACTACTATGTGCAGGTGAATGGGGGACCTCGGAAAACAGATCAGACTACTCTCAGATCCCCTCTGTGAATTTGTGTTTTCTGATTTTCTGGGCCAGCTGAGGTGGAGAAGGAAGAGGTGGGTAAACTGCCAAAGGAGAATGAATGTGTTCTAGGACTGTAGGGAAAGCTGGAAGAGAGCTCACATTTTGTCTGTCTGAGATCAACAGTAATAACTCCTTGGCCTCACATTCATTTTAATACGAATCATGAAGATCATTTTAATGTACTCTTTTAAAAATTTCACAGAAATATCAATTCATAGAATACTAGAAATATAAAGGACTTCCAGTTCAAGATGGCTGACTGACCACATACTCTGCCTTTCAAAATGTTATTAAATGGTAAAAAAATATTTTTTTAAAATGAAGCCAACAAGGGCGCCTGGGTGGCTCAGTTGGTTGAGTATCTGCCTTCGGCTTGGGTCATGATCCCAGGGTCCTGGAATCGAGTCCTGCATCAGGCTCCCTGCTCAGTGGGGAGTCTGCTTCTCCCTGCTTCTCCTTCTACCCTTCCCCCCTGCTCGTGATCTCTCTCTCTCTCTCTCACTCTCTCTCTCTCAAATAAATAAAATATTTAAAATGAAGCCAACAAGGGGCGCCTGGGTGGCTCAGTCATTTCGTTAAGCATCTGCCTTCAGCTCAGGTCATGATCCCAGGGTTGGGATTGAGCCCCGCATCTGGCTCCCTGCTCTGCGGGAAGCCTGCTTCTCCCTCTCCCACTCCCCCTGCTTATATTCCCTCTCTCACTGTGTCTCTCTCTGTCAAATAAATAAATAAATAAAATCTTAAAAAAATTTTTTTCTAAAATTAAGCCAATGAGAGGGAAGCTGTCCATGCATGAGAGATTTCAAAAACTTTCTGGGAAACCAAAATAGGTGGAGGGGACTAAGGAAGTAGCATAAGGAACTCTAGGTCCCCAGTGAGCATGAAAGGGGGTTATAGAAACAGGTAACAGAGAGTAGATTGCCGTTAAAGAACCTTGGAGAGCCAGGGTCCTGGAAGTGCAGGTGTGACAAGAGACAGAATGAAACAGAGCTAAAAATGAGAAGGCTGATGAAATTCTACATACTTCCCATCAAGTCCTCCACTCTTCCACCCCTCTTTCAAATAGACTGTCAGGGAAGCTTTTTTTTTTAACAGTCAGAAAATCAGAATTAAAAAAAAAAAAGTGTGCAGCCTGAGAGCAAAGACCTTACATATTATATTTGATTCCCTCCCAAATCACCCTAAAACAAAGTTCCCCACTGGACAAGCCTTGCTCCTATATACAGAACAGGACTGGCATAGAGAGGATGGTTATGCAAATGTTGGTGTATTCATTTGCATTACCATTAAATGTGAATGAATGGCCAAGGGTGGCCAGATGTTTGAGGACGTCCATAAAACCTGTAAAGGAAAAGAGAAAGCCCAAAATGAAATAAACAGAAAAATAACCTAAGGGCAACAGAGAAATCAGGGACAGGAACGAAAGATCTTAAGCAAAACAAAGCAGACCCTCTCAAATTTATATCTTTCAGAGACGTTTGAAAAGATGTTGCTTCCACAATATAAGAATGGGATGCTTTGAAAAAGGAGCCACTAAAAAACAAAAAAGAGTTCCCCAAAATAAAAAATAATCTAGAAACTAAAACTAGAGGACAGAGATGGAAATAGAGAAAAGATGAGATATAGAGGGACAATCTAGAATGTTTAATTTACCTTTAAGGGAAAAAGATGGAGAAAAAGAAAATATCAAAGAATTTTTTTTTCCAAAACAGAAAAGGATATTTGAGTTGCTCAGAATAGTAAATGTAAAAAACATACATATCCAAACACATCCTTGGAAAATTTTAAAACAGAGAGAATAAAGCACTTACAAGCTTCTAGAGAGAAAAAGCCAATCACCTTTGAAAGAACAACAATGAACTTGGTATCAGTCATACTGGATGATACAAGGAGGACATATCTTCCCTTCTGAGGGAAGATGATTTTCAACATAGAACTCTATAGTCATTCAAATTATCAGCTAAATGTGCCATTTTCAGACATTCAAAGATTCAAAAAATTTTCCTTCCACATACTAGTACTTGGGAAGTTACTTAAGATTGCTCCAGTGAAATGAGGTAGTTATAAGATCCTAGAAACAGAAGCTAAAACAAGGAGAATAATGAAGAGAAGTCCCAGAATATCAAGCCTAGAGGAGAGTCAGTTCCTTGGAGCAAGAAGACTTGAGAGTTCCAATAGGGAGTTCCCTAGGGGGGAAACGGATGTTTGGAGAAACTTGATACCGTCTTTGGAAATTTGGAACAACCTGTAGAGGTATTAACCTAAAGGCAGACAGGAAAAAAGAAAGGCAATTAGAAGCCCCAGGGGAGGGAAAAAAAAACACAAAAAGCTGAACAAGACAGAACATGACATCATGGTATATACTACTTAAATTTTCAGGGAGTAATGTTATGTAATTATAATCATGTGAGCACAAGCACTATTGATTGATTTTGAATTTAGAGTCAATGTACAGGTGAAGGGAAGATCTATGGGTACAGGATAGACTGTTTTAACCTTGACAATGTAAAAGTATAGCTGATGGTTTGGGGGTGGGAGTAGGGAAGAGAGCTCAGGGAAGGATGCAAACAGCCTTAAAAGGTGTGGATACAAAGGATAATCTTAACTGATGGAACTAAGATATAAAGGTATATTATTTCAAGCTACAAAGGTAACCAGTAGAGAAACTGAAAATGCTGATATAACCATGTTAGTAAGAGAGATATTCAGAATAGTACAACTGAGCTAAATTCTCGTGTATTAAGGAAATCAATGATAATGTTTTAATAGATCAAATAAGAAATCGCAGTAAGTATATTATTTAGAGACCAAAATTGCAAAAGGGGAACAATTAAATGAATTTAAAATGGTTTCTTCTGAAGAATAGAACTAAGAGAATAGTGAGTCAGGAGACTATTGTTTTTCATTATAGCAGTCTGTTATCTTCCTTCTTAAATTACTTTTAAAAAGGGAAACTGAAGGGAAGGAAGGGAGAAAGGGAGGAAGAGAATAAGGGAGGAGGAAGGAAATATAAGGAGACTGAGAGATCATAATGCAACCTACTTGGAGATGGACACAGACTTTTGAGACTTGGCACTTACATCTTCTGACTCTAAAGTGTGTGTGTGTGTGTGTGTGTGTGTGTGTGTGTGTGTGCATTTAATAAGGTTTTATTTTTATGTTAGTTTTTAACTTTTATTTAAGAATAATTTCAAAGTTACAGAAGAGTTTCAAGAATAAAAGTAGTACAAAGAACACTTGAGTATCCCACACCCAGATACACCCATGTCAACATTACACTCTGTGCATCATCATTTGCCCCTCACCACCCCCTTGGGTTTCCTAAACCACTGGAGTGTTGCATACGTCATGAGCCTTTACCCCTAAATACTTCGGTGTACGTTTCATAATAGGTAGGCATATGCTCTTATATAATGACAAGAGATTTAACACTGACACAAAACTTTAATCTACCAGTAAGATTTAACCTGCAAGCAACACTTCTCCCTACTAGGGCTACCTCCCTTCAGGTTCTGTCTTTCTGTGGGCCTTCTTCCTTTTCTCCCCCCACCCCACCTCATTCTCTCTCCTTGTTTTTGCTCTTTCGAAGTCTTGTGTTCTACAATTATTTGAATGATTCCTGGAGCTTAAAATGCAGAGATAATACACAAGCACACACTTAGAAGTAAAAACTTTACCAGACCCTGTCATGGAAAAAGTCTTTTGTTCCTTTGCCTTTCCAAGAATCACTGGCACTATTGTTGGAGTCTTTGAGCCTCCTTTTGAAAAATGAATTGTATAACTGTGTTTCTGACGATTTAACAGCTTTTTATCTTCTTTTTCCACTCTGATTTATAGTTTGAAAAAGTACCAGAAGGTTTTATCCCTCCATCTACACCCAAGTTTGCGTATGGAAAAGTTGCTCTGAAGAAGGTAAGAGAGCACATAAGCAGAGCTGTTGAGAGTGGGGAATGGAACTCAGCAGTTGTGAGTGAAAGTGTTACACTGGGGCGTTGGTTCTATTTTTCTGTGAATTTGTTTTCTGTGAGACTGCTGGGGTAGGTGATGTTTCTGGGAACATGGGGACGTGAGAGGTGAGAGGATATGTGTGCAGGTTGACAGGATGAGTACACGGGGCATGAGCAGGAGTAGGTGGGCGTTCTTAGATCACTCAGGTCATTTTGGTTCGATGATCAGTCATCCAAAGCAGCTTCAGGAGCCTTTGTGGGAATAACATGGTACCTTGTTATGTCCAGTGAGGCTCTTTTCCAAAACTCACAGGCATTTTCATAGATCTTTGCACAATTCAGTATACTCTCCTCCATCTCAAAATCATGTTCTAATTTTTGTGCTCTGTGGTTTATATGGTAAATGGGACATCAAGGGGGAAAGCTAGAAATTAATCATAAATAAGAGAGAAATTTTATTCTAGGAAAGAAGAAGAGGGGAGATTTCATTTTCTTGTCAGGAGTGACGTAAGCCAAAATCAATTTGTTTTGATCATCTTTGTCTTCAGGATTTCCCCTTTTATAATCCCTAACTCCTACATCTGTTAACTCACAAGAAAAAAAAAAATAACACAAGCAGTTACATATTTCTTAAGAATCTTGATATTCTAAAATAGCGTAAGTTTTTATCTAACCAAAATGCCAAACATGACTGTATAATTTTTCCGTCCCTGAAGCCCTTTGATATTATGGTTGCTTGAGCTCTTGTAACATTTTCCACCTAGTGTCAGATACATGTGTTACATTCTACAAAGAATGTGGTCTGTCTGCCTGATAGAAATCTTTATTTAGTTCAATCAGACTTCAATCACACTTGTAAAGGGAGCACCTTCTACTTTTTCATTGCTGCTGCTACTTAAGGTAAAGGTTGATTTGTTTTGGAGCTGTGAGAAATTTATTTTTATGCAACAGAAAATAACTGCAAATATTTAATACGGCAACATTGCAAAACCAAACAAAACCAATCTTAGTACCAAAAATACATTCTGTTTACAATGAAGGAAAATTGTGTAAGCAGAAATAGCTTTTCATTATTAACTAAATGTGTACAATTTAAGGGAGCAAGTTAGCATATAACTGAATTAAATTTATATTGGACATGGTCATATAGAATAAAACCTTTTACCGTGAGTTGAATTTCTTTAGCTGTCCAAATAGAAAGACATCCATGTGAGTAGCTGAACTGATGGAATTGTACTTAAGATTTTGTTTTCCTTGATGCCACACATCAGCAAGGTAAGGTAACCCTGGCAAGTGTTTATAAAATTCCCAACCAGTATCATGCCATGGGAAGTCCTGGGTTTGGAGCCAAACCTAACTGCAGATCTTGGCTCTGCCGTTGCTGCGGTGAGCCTCTCTGAGAACCTGTTTCCTCATCCCTAACATGGGGACATCGAGGGCAGCCTCCCTGGGTGGTGTGAGGATTCAGGGAGGTGTGCGTGTAAGGTGCTCTCACCTGGAGTTGGGTAGGCACTCAGTGATCAGTAGCTGTTACCATCCTGTTACTGCATCAGAATAAGCTTCCTGGGCTGCAAGCATACGCAGTCATTTAGACTGAATATAATAAGTATTTATTGAGTGTCTACTGTGTGCTGGGTATTGGGTGACACCGCACCGTACAGACCCTGCCCTAAGGAGCTGACAGTCTGGCAAGGACAGCAAAGGCAAACAACTAGTCAGTGATGCAGGTGTGGAAAATATGCTCCAGACAAGTTCAGAGGAAGGCACAGTCATGGTTACTTCCCTCAGGGATGCTGGGGAAGGCTTTCCAGAGGAGGCAGCCTCTGAGCCTTGGTTTTCATTCATTTTAAGGGCCTTTAATACAAAGAGGTTGTATTTGCGAATAGGTACGTTTGAAACCTTACGATTACCATCAGTTATTTTTCATCAAGAGTTCCCTAACTCATGGATAGACATGATTGAAGGTGACTGGACAGTGCAGCATTGAGCGGGATTTGAACTACTTAGGTCTATTTAGGGATTTGGGGGAAATCCACTAATGTCTTTGATAATTTGCAAATGGCATTACCCTCCACCCAGGGGTGACAGTGAGTGAATGCTGCTTTTGTTTCTTTTCAGTTAAAGACAGTGGAGGATGCACTGAACATTCTGTGTCCGCCTGGGCCCATAAAAAGCCTTTATCCCTTGACGTTTATCCAGGTGAAACAGGTAGGCATCCTTCAGCCTTTCTCTGCTTACAAAAATGTCCTTTCTGCACTGCCTTGCAGGGCCTGTCCTGAGTGCAGGGACCAGAACGGTAGGCAGATAAATCAGATCCCAGGTAAATTCACTACATATTTCCAGGCTCTCTTCGGCTTTAAGTACCACATGGTGGGCTGATCTTTCCTATCTTCCCACCTCCCCATTTCTTATTATCACTCAAACAAGGTAGTAACTCAGCCTGATTCAACATAATTCTTTAGTGCAAGCTATAAACAGTGCATTTCTGATCTAATTAATCTGTATTACTAAGGGAAGATCACATTTTAATATGCAAAAAAGACAATTATTTGCCTTGTTTGCTCAAAGGTATAAGGGCTGTGTTCTTAATAGATCAGGTTCTCAGAGATTCTCTTTCCTGCTTTTGAAGAGAACAGAGAGCAGGGCACGTGTGTGTGTGTGTATGTGTGTGCACGCATGCATGTGTGTGGTGAACCCAGGCACTGCCTCATATTTCTTTTCTTTTTTTTTTTTTTATTCATTTGAGACACAGAGATAGAGAGCAGAGAGCATGAGCAGGGGGAGAGGCAGAGGGAGAGGGAGAAGCAGGCTCCCCGCTGAGCCAGGAGCCCGACGTGGGGCTCGATCCCAGGACCCTGGGATCATGACCTGAGCCGAAGGCAGCGTCTCAACCCACTGAGCCACCCAGGCGCCCCATTTCTTTTTTTTTAGTAGGCTCCATGCCCAACATGGGGCTCAAACTCATGACCCTGAGATCAAGAATTTCATGTTCTACCAACTGAGCCAGCCAGGCGCCCCTCATGTTTATTTAAAATGTTTTTCCCAACTTTTTATTTTAGAAATTTTCAAATCTAAAAACGTTGCAAGAGAAGTATAATTACACCCATATCGCTTTCATTTGGATTCACTAAGTGTTAACAATTCCTCTGAGTGTATGTATGCAGTCAACTGCCTTTTTTTAACCCTTTGAGTTTGTGGTCAATATCCTGACACTTCACCCCTAAATATTACAGCATATATATATATTTTTAAAGATTTTATTTATTTATTTGACAGAGAGAGAGACAGCAGGAGAAGGAACACAAGCAGAGGGAGATGGAGAAGCAGGCTTCCCACAGAGCAGGGAGCCCAATGTGGGGCTCGATCCCAGGACCCTGGGATCATGACTTGAGCCGAAGGCAGACGCTTAACTACTGAGCCACCCAGGAGCCCCTACAGCATATATCTTTTAAGAAAAAGGACATTCTCCTACATAATCACAATATAATGATGAGACTTAAGACATTTACCATTGATATAATCCTGTTATTTAGTATGTATTCTATAGTCAAGTATCCAATGACGTCCTTGATACCTAACTTTTTTCAATCCAGTTTCCACTCTGTGATCACACATTGCATTAAGCTACAATGTCCCTCTAGTCTTCTTTCATCTGTAACTATTCCTAAGTCTTGTTTTTCCTCTCTCTCCTTCTCGCTACATGGACATTTCTGAAGAGTTTGGGCCAGTTGTTTTGTAGACTGCCCCTCACTGATTAGATTCAGTAACACATTTTTGGCGGGAACACGACAAAGATGGTGTGTCCTTCTCAGAGCGCCATGTCAGGATGCCCGTGAGGTCAGTTTGTCCCTTTGTTGTGATGTTAAGTTTGAACACTTCGTTAGGAATTCAGCCCCATTTTTTGAAATGGAAACTTATCTGGAACCCCCTTCACTGACTGTCTGTGGAGCTCCCCTTCTGGAAGGTGATAAAACAATGGCATATCTAATCTTAGTTTAGTGTATTTTGCCCCCAGTGACTCTTTTTACACTTGTGATTTTTATTCCAGCAACTCTGTGATCAATAAAATGAGTAATGAGCCCCCTCTCCTTAACACTGGATAGAATTCTTGCTCTAGCTCCAGCCAACACAGGCTATGTGTCCACATCTTCATCTAGAAGATGCACCCCGCCTTCTCCACCTCGTAGGGGAGCACTTCGGCAAGACATGGTCACTAGAGCACTTGGAACCTGGGAAGTGAGTTCCAGGTTGGTGTGGAGACACTTGTACTCATTGTTCTTGGCCGGACCCTCCTGCTTTGCGATCTCTGGCCAAGGCAGTACTCGAGGACTGGGGGGACTCCCTGGGCCCTGGCTGTTTCAGGTCTGCGGCAAGCCCGCTGGATGTTTATTTCCAGCGAAACCCATCGAGGGCCCAGCTGCAGGGAGTAGGGTGCAGCCCTGTTACCTCTGCAGCTGCCCGCCCCCCCACCCCCCACTTCGGTGGCCTCAGCCACCTTCGCAGGGAGGACTGCAGCTTCCGCTCCCCTCGTTGAAGCCCTGCACAAAGTGTTCCTCAGCCTCTGAGTTAGGACTTACCACTTTGGTTACTTTGAAAAGAAAAAAAACAAAAAACAAGAGCTGGAGATTTGGGGTCGGGGGGAGGCATCCTTGTGCCTGAAGCCTGGGGTGGTGGCCCCAGGGACATTTCTTGAATTCAGCCCTTTCCTGCAACACAGGAACGTGGGTTAACATTGGGGTTTTTTCAGCTCCTCCAAATCACCTTTGCATTTGCCAAGATGCACTTCCTTGCTTTCTGGGCCCTAGACGCGAGGAACTGTTTCTCTGCCCCATGCTGGATGTCTGTTGGATGCTCTTGTATGGCGGGGTCTGATCCAGCTCACCCTGGCCAACGTCCGCAGCAAGAGCGTCACCAGCTGAGGCTCAGGGTGCTGTTGCTGCTGGGGCTGATAGTCTGGCGCCTTCCTCTCAGACCAGGGATACCAGCATCTATGCGACTGTTTTCTGACTTAGCAACAGGCTACACCCCCATCTCTCACTATCTCTATCCCCGCCACCCCCGGCCCTCCACTTTAAACAGTTTCTGGTTGACTCTTGTTTTGTATGTTAGAGCACATGTAGCCCAAGAACCTGGAAAATGTTTTACCGAACATTCTTGGCTTTGTTGTTGTTTGTTTGTTGTTGTTTTTTTAAGATTTTATTTTTAAGTAACCTCTATACCCCATGTGGGGCTTGACATCACGACCCCGAGATCAAGAATCACATGTTCTACCTGCTGAGCCAGCCAGGCGCCCCTGTTTGTCTTTTTGGTTGTTGTGTTGTGTTGTGTCGTGTTTTTGAGATACCAGAAATAACCTTTCGATATATATGATAGGATCCCCCCGAGTGATTCTGGGCAAATCATCGAACATGTCCCAGAGTCCAGTTTCCTCGTGTGGGAAAGGGCTGTCTGATAAAATGTGGGTTCCTTGCTGTTACTGCCGTGCTAGTGTATGATCTAAAAATGTAAGCCGGGTCCCTTCATTCAGACTGAATTTTTGTGGGAGGCTGGGGAACCTCTTAGAAACATCGCTTTCCCACAGATCAAGGTGACCAGGGTATCTTTAACAGAGTGATGTGTTTTTCTTATGTCTTTTTCTAACCAGTATTTTGGGTTTGTGCTGTACCGAACAATGCTTCCTCAAGACTGCAGTGACCCCACACCGCTGTCGTCACCCCTCAGTGGAGTCCACGACCGGGCCTACGTCGCCGTGGATGGGGTAAGAGCTGTCTCTGAGCTGTGTGCTTGTCTGCCCCAGCAGGGCGACGTGTGGTCTGCGCTTGGTAATGTGGCATTCCAGGCCATTGCCCACCTTTCCAAACTTGGGCTCTGCGCCTCCTCTTGATGTCCCTTCACTGTGCCCCCTTGCTTGCCAATGTGGCCTCACCCATGCTCCCTCTGCCTGGAATACGTCCCCTCACCCATCTGAACCTGGAGGGGAGTGCTCAAGGCTCCGCTCTTCTCAGAGACCTCCCCGGTCTCCCCAGTCCACGCCACCCTCTCTGCCCCATCACAGAATGTTGCCCATGTCTCCTTCGCTCCTTGAGAACAGGGTCCGTGTTGTACATGCCAGAGCGCTGATTCATTTAACCCTGCGCCTTCATCCTGTGTGAGAAATCCCATTCTAGAGCACTGTTCATGATAACGATCGCTACAATATGCAGAGATCTTTGTCTCCAAACACAGCAAAGACACACTGAAATAATCATGTGAGAGAACACATGAAGAGATTGTTCGAACTGAGGCAATTTGTTCAGAAAATTTTAAATTAAAATGTTTCCATTCTCGGGGCGCCTGAGTGGCTCAGTCGTTAAGCGTCTGCCTTCGGCTCGGGTCATGGTCCCAGGGTCCTGGGATCGAGCCCCGCATCGGGCTGCTCCGCGGGAAGCCTGCTTCTCCCTCTCCCACTCCCTCTGCTTGTGTTCCCTATCTTGCTGTGTCTCTCTCTGTTAAATAAATAAAAAAATCTTAAAAAAAAAAAAAGTTTCCATTCTCTTGTGATCAAAGGCTTTCATTTCAGTGGGAGCAAGTTTCTAGGACATTATGTGTATATTGCCCATGTGTATACTGATGGCAGTTTCTTGAATTCCATTTTAGGGGTTGTCTTAGTGAATTATAGTCAGTGTAGCTTCATTTTTTTTTTTTCTTAAAAACCTCCCCTTTCAAAAAGTTAGGAATATGTTGCTGCTAAAATACCTGTTGTTTTTTCTCACTCTCTTATATAATTTACATGGTTAATGCACCCTATCAGGTATTTTGAGGTGAGACTACTCCACCTAACTCTCTGATTTTATCTCATTTATCTGATTTTGTCTCATTTCTCCTCGCTGTTTAGAAGCTGCTTTTCATGACTGCCTTTTGTGCTGTGAGAACACAAAGCAGTTCCTGTGGCAGGGACCCCCTCCTGGAATTTTTGCCTCCATTCCCTTCCTATTAAAAATAGATGTGCAGCAAAACACCCCAGAGCAAAGGAAGCTAGCCTAGAGCTTCCCTTGCTCGGAGCTGCATCTGCTGAGTTGCCTGGTTCAGAAGCAGTGTGGGGGGAACTTGACCACCCGGCCGGTGACTTGGGCAAAGGGGCCATCAGAGCATTGCCTCCCGAGTCCGGTGACCCTTCGAGACAAGAAAATGAGTGTGATGACTGAGCAAGCCGTGCTCTGCTGACCTTCTCACCCCAGCTAATTCCCACTGGACTCTGACCCCGCAGGTGCCCCAGGGAGTCCTGGATCGAAGTGAGGTGATCACTCTGAACATCACCGGGAAAGCTGGAGCCTCTCTGGACCTTCTGGTGGAGAACATGGGACGTGTGAACTATGGCAGATATATCAATGATTTTAAGGTAGGACCGACCTCACTGTCAGGAATGAGGTTCAAAGGTTGACAGAACTGTGCCTGTGCCACCCAAGGAAGGTTCTGTAAAGCCATTTAAAAACTCACATATACCTTCTTCTCCTCCAGCCCCGTTCACACACAAAAGCGATTTTTAAAACCGTGCACACTTTGCCAAGTTTGGCAAGTGAACCTACTGTGATTTGTTTTGCAACTTCAGAGTTGGGTTATTTTGAAGACCTGTTTTCCTCTGCAGGTGATGAGAAAGTTGTGCTTTGCAAAGAGAACCCTTGCTTTGTGTTCAGGTTCAGTCACCTGGTAGGAAGAAACAGAAGGAGGAAGCAACTCCACCGTGCTGCTCCTTTGCTTAACAAACCCAGCTCACTTTCGAAAGGCACTTGGTCTCCGACAAAGCCAGCCTAGCATTTGGTCTGCTCTGTTTTCTGGGTGTGGACAATCCATGACAATGTCTTGAATCGTAGAAAGCCTTTCCCTTGATGCATGGCCTCTCATCCCTGCTGGTTACTCTGTGTCCAGGTGTCTAGCCCTAGCCTGAATATTGTTCCTTGGAAAACATTTTTCGAACATTATTCAGCAAACACTTGTTAAGCTCATACTCTGTAAGATGCTCCGCAAGGTGCTTTGGGGCATGCAAAGATGTTGAGATACGGGCTTCCCGAAAGGTGGCTCACCATCTGCTAGAGGAGAGAAGGCCCGCATCGAAGGATTGATGGTACCACCCACTCTAGGACAGAACCGGTGTATGGGGCTATTTCCTGACCCTCTTGGTGCAGCTCAGAGGCAAGGCGATTACCCTCTTAGAGAATGGCCGTGTGGGGCAACCTTTACCTCCAGTAGAAATGTACCCGTTAAAGTCCTTGTGCTCAGGCTGTAGTTAGTGGCCTTCCTGCTTGGCTATCACAGGCCATGTTGACACACGGAGTGACAGGGATTCTTGTGTATTCTCTGGGTCCCGGTACCCAGCAAGGGACCCGCACACAGCTGCCTGGTTCATGTTTATTGAATTACTAAGGGGGCAGTTGAGACTTGGTACTGAGAGTTGTCCTGGGATGAATTTGGGATCTCCTGGGGAATGGAGAAGTTCACCATGTAAAAGGCGGGAGAGAGGAAGCTAGGTGAGCCATGAGCATAGGCTTCAGTGCGGTGGCTGGGGCCGTGGACACCCCGGCCTGCTGACCCGGCTGGACGAATAGAGCCAACTGTTCACCTTCATCATCACTTCCTTTCTATCGTTCCACACATATCAAAGTATCCTCGTTTATGGTTACCTCACTGAGTCCCACGGTGGGTGAATGGACTCAGGCGTGATCATCCCATGAGTGCTGCTGAGGGGCTTAATGCCAAGACTTGCTCCTGGTCATATGAGGGGGCAGAATCTGTCCCCCCCAGCCCCCATTACAGTGGCTAGGTGTTCTTCTGCATTCCTGACTCCATTCATTCTCCCGTGCCTCAGATGCCATCATCCCTTCCATTCAGCAGTGACTCTGAACCAAACATTGAAGATCAGGGGTCATGGGGTCAAAAGCTCTGGCCTCAAGCCAGATGTCACTTTGACATATGCACAGTTTGAGTCTCACTTACTGTTGGTGTTTCATATCCTAGTTTGTTCTCCCCAAGAATTCAGGGAGGGACACAGAGACACTTGAAGCCTTTTGCTTCCCACCCCAGCTCATTGCTGTGTTTCTCCTTTACAGGGTCTTATTTCTAACCTGACCCTTGGTTCCAGTATCCTCACGGACTGGATGATCTTCCCACTGGACACTGAGGATGCGGTGCGCAGACACCTGGGAGACTGGCATGGCTATAACAATGGACGCCATGATAAAGCCTTGGCCCACAGCTCGTCTAACTACACACTGCCGGCCTTTTATATGGGGAACTTCTCTATTCCCAGTGGGATCCCAGACTTGCCCCAGGACACCTTTATCCAATTTCCTGGATGGACCAAGGTACGTGTCTTCGTGGAAAGTGATAAAGAATCAAAAAGAGCTGCTAATGAGATGGTGTGTGACAGTTCGGGAGTGGAGGGCTTTCCGTGTTAGTTTATCCATTTCTCAGTAGTGGGACCTTGGCCGATCTTCAGAGACTCAATGGCCAGCTTGAATATGTACCATCTGCCCCATTTTCACTGACTGACAACTTCCTTGAGCAAATGATGGCTTTCCTGCTTCCTCTAAGAAAAACTCTAGCTCCTTTGGATACTGCTTATGAGGGACACTTTCTCTTTCTCTTGAAGAAGATTTGGTCCAGGCAAAGGGGTGAGTCACTGGGAGAACTTGTTTTTCTTTTGTCCGGGCCTACCTCTGTACCCCCACAACACCCCACCAGCCCTACACCCTGGGACATCCACCGCTGTCTGCATGATCTTCTGCTCTTCCTTGGCCATTTTACTGCCTGGTCACCCTCCCTCCCCTTTATTCTTTGAAGACGTTCGCATGTCTTCCTTCACTGTTGTCTTCTTTACTTCAGTCCTATTTTCATCTTGGGTGACCTTACCATGACTCAGTTATTCATTCAACAAGTATTTTTCACTGGCCACTCTGTGCCTAAGCTTTGTGCCAGGTGCTAAGGATACAACGATGAACAGTAAGGATACAATGACTTGCCCTCATGGAACTTACATGCTAGTTGGGGAGAGAGACCCAAATCATATAATCACCCAGATTAAATGGTGAGACTGCAGCTGCAGTGAGTGCTAAGAAGAAATATGGGAGTTGATAATAATTGGGGCATTTGACCTTGTTAGGAAGGTCAGTGAAGCCTTCCCTGTGGGAGTGATGCTTGACAGAGATATGAAGGTTAAGAAGGAATTAATGTGGCAAAAGGGGGAGGGAAACATATTCCAGGCAGAGGAGATAGCATGTGCAAAGGCCATGTGGTCATAGGGGAAATGAGGAGCTTGAGGACCTGGTAAAGGACCCGAATATAGGGTTTAGGTGTGGAGTGTGGTTCAGAGAGAAGACTAGAAAGTGGGTAGAGATGAGATTGGAATAGGCCAATTAAACCACATTAAAGTTTTGTCTTTGTGTTGAGAGCCTTTGAAGCAGGAGGGTGCCATCACATGATTGTGATGGGACAAACCTCTCTGACCCCAGGGTACAGAGAGGGCTGGGTGAGGGCACCTGTGGATTTGGGGAAGCTATCTAGGTGACTGGACCGTAGTCTCAGTGAGAGACTAGGATGGTGGTAGCCAAGATGGAGATGATATCAACTATCTGAGAGATGTGTGACATTAAATCAATGAGATGTAATGATGGATTGGTTATTGGGGTTTAAAGAGAAGGACATATCCTGGATGACTCTTAGGTCCCAGGCTGGTAGCTGGGCAGATGGTACCATTTATTGAAAGAAGAGTTTTCAGAGGAAAACATGGGCTAGGAGGGGGAGATCATGAGTTGGATTTGGACAGATTGAGTTTGAGAGGACTTTGAGAACAGCTGAGAGAAGATACTGGAGGAGGGCTGTGGGATCTGTGGATGGAGAAGTTGGAGGAGGGATCTGGGCTGGGAATATATGTATCAGATCATCTGTGTGTGGATGGTCATGGAGACATGGGATGGAGGAGATCCCCTAAGGAGAAAGGATGCAGAAGGAAGAAAAGAGGCACAAACATGGTGGGCAGAGAGTGAGGAGGAAAACTGGCATTTGTCCTGCTGAGGGGATGAGTGAAAGACAGGAGCTGTTCTACGGGATGTAGTAACACGGAGCTCCCTGGGACCCTCAGCAAGTGTATGGGAGTGGGGCATCCACAGGCTGCATTGCATGCTACTGAGGAGTGTCAGATAAAGGAACAAACTTGGGAATGTAAATGTGTTTGTTTGGGTTTTTTTTAAGATATTATTTATTTATTTGACAGAGAGAGACACAGCAATAGAGGGAACACAGGCAGGGGGAGTGGGAGAGGGAGAAGCAGGCTTCCCGCGGAGCAGGGAGCCCGATGAGGGACTCAATCCCAGGACCCTGGGATCATGACCTGAGCCGAAGGCAGACGCTTAATGACTGAGCCACCCAGGCGCCCCAGGAGCATAAATTTGGATACTTGAATATAAACATTGTTTTTGAGAATTTTGACCCTGAAGGAGAAGAGGAGAAAAGTATATAAATCGCTTTTAAGAGGGAAAAAGATGCGCACAACATTTGTTTAAGAACTGTCCTTTTGGGGCTCCTGGGTGGCTCAGTCAGTTAAACGTCTGACTCTTGATTTTGGCTCAGGTCATGATCTCAGGGTTGTGAGATTGAGCCCCATGTCAGGCTCTGCACTGAACGTGCAGTCTGCTTAAGACTCTCTCTCTCCCTCTCCTTCCCCCCTCCTGCATCCTCTCTCTCTCTCAAAAAAATAATCTCATAGATTATTTAGAAATGTGTTAATTTCCATATATTTGTAAGGGTTTTTTTTAGCATCTTATTTTTATTGATTTCTAATTTAATTTCTCTATAAAACTCCTCTAGAAGAAGGAAGAAAGTCTATGACCTTCAATTAGGCAAAGACTTTTTTTTTTTAAAGATTTTATTTATTTATTTATTTGACAGAGAGAGAGACAGCGAGAGAGGGAACACAGTCAGGGGGAGTGGGAGAGGGAGAAGCAGACTTCCTGCTGAGCAGGGAGCCCGATGTGGGGCTTGATCCCAGGACCCTGGGATCTTGACCTGAGCCGAAGGCAGATGCTTAACAACTGAGCCACCCAAGCGCCCCTAGGAAAAGATTTTTTAGATTTGACACCTAACGCATGGACCCTTAAAGGAAAAAGTGATAAATTGGAGTTCATCAAAATTAAAAATGTTTGCTGTTCAAAAGAAATCATTAAGAAAATGAAAATCCGAGCCACAGAATGGGAGAAAATCATATGTTTAGCAAAGGATTTGTTTCTAGAATACATCGAGAATTCTTACAACTCATAATAGGAAGATAAACAACCCAGTCAAAAAATGTGCAAATTTCACCAAAGGAGATATACAAATGGCCGATAAGTACATGTATAATGCTCTCAACATCATTAATCGTTAGAAAAGTACAAATCAAAACCACAGTGAAATACTACTTCACACCCACTAGAATGGCTATACTAATAAAAGATAGACAATAACAAATTTTGGCAAGGATATAGAGAAATGAGAACCTTCCTATGTCACTTGTGGGAATGTAAAATGATACAAACACTTGGGAACACGGTTTGGGGTTTCTTCAAAGGTTAAACACGGACTGAGGAGTTCCACTTCTGGGTGTATACCTGAGAGAAATGAAAACCTATGTCTACCCAAAGACTTCTGTGCAAATATTCAGAGCAGCATAATTCATAATAACCCCAAACTGGATGTAATTCAAATGTCCATCAATTGATTAATGGGTAAATAAAATATGGTATATCCATACAAAGGAATAGTGTCCCACAGTAAAACAGAACAGACTACTGATACATGCTACAATGTGGATGAATCTGAAAAACATGCTAAGCAAAAGAAGCCAGACATAAAAGACCACATGCTGTAGGATTCCATTTATATGGAATGTTCAGAAAAGGCAAATCTATAGAGAAGAAAAAGTAGGTTGATAGTTGTCTGGGGCTGATGGTGGGAATGGAGAGTGACTGCAAGTAGATATGGGGTTTCTTTTGGGGATGATGGAAATGTTCCAAAATTAAATCATGGTGATGGTTCCACGGTCTTCTTAGATTTATTGAAACTTGTTTCATGACCGAGCACATGGTGTATCTTGATGAACTTACCTCCAGAATTTTAAGCTGTGATATCCTCTCTCTTGCTACGTGTTTCTATCCCCCAAACTCTCATGCCCTCCAGCCTGCTCTTGGATCTTATTGATGACCTGAAACTCTCCCCCATTAAGGCCACAGTTCTTCCCTATCCAGTCTAGACATCACTACTAATATTTTTAAAAAGCCATCAATCCACTGGCCCCCTTGACCTTCCGCTCTGTCTCCTTGTTCATCCTCTATTTTGAGTGGGTCCACAATCGGCCTTTGCTCCTTCACCAGTGACTGAGCACTGCCAGGGGGCCTCTCCAGCGTGCTCATCAGGGCCCCTATCCCTTCACTCTCTCCAGCCTCTGGAGGCCCCCAACTTGCCCAGCAGTCTTTGGTCTCTTCCCCCTTCCCCAGCTGGTCTTTCTAACCTTCACCTCTCCCCTTAGACGCCGTACTCCTCCCCCACCCACTCACCCTCCTTGACTGCTATCAAGTGTAACTCCTTTGTTCCCCCAGCTTCCTGTTAGACTTATCTCGGCCTCTACCCTCACTTCCTGCCCAGTGGCCCTAGGAGGAAGTCTAAGCTCTGAATCCCTCCCCACCTTCTTCCTCCAGGCCAGGATCCTGCTCTCGAACCTCCTGTCCTGCATCATGTCAGCCTTTCAGTCTCCTCTGCCAACTTCCGGGTTGCAGCCAAGAAGTGACATCTGGGGGCTCTAAGACCCCAAAACAAACTAAAACCCTCTCTGGACCTTCCCACTTTAGCCAGCAGGCTTGTTCTTCTTCCCTTGCTCCCTCCTTTCCTCCCCTCCCTCCTTGTCCCCTTTTCCCTCTTGGTGTCCTGCTGTGTCATATATCTCCTTTGTTCATGCTTTTTCACTCCCTCACTCTGCCCACCCAGCCATCACGTATTCATCTGTCAAGACCAGCCTTAACTCCTCTAAGAGGCCTTCCTAGACCCTTAGTCCAGCCCTCCCTTGAGCCCCCTCTGTGCCCCTCCTGGACTCATCACACTTTGGCTGGCACCTCGGTTTCACCCACTGGGTCATAAGCTGCAGAAGCGGCATTTTTTAAAAGTGCTCAGCTTCTTCACCATCCTGCTCACCTCCCGGGGCCTGGTTGCTCTGTAAATGCTCTAGGTGGAAGGGTGCCCAGGTGGCTGTGTTGCTGAGCTCCTCCACCCCTGGGCACCTTCCCCCCCCACCAGGGAAGAAAGCAGGTGGGAGGAGTGGAGGCCCTCAGGCAGCCCTGTAGGTGATGAGGGGCTTTGCAGGGTGCTGTGGGTATAGGGCCAAGGCGGACGAGAAGACAAACCATTGCTCCCCAGGTGGTATCAGTTTCGTGCTTTAAGAGAAAGAACTTTCAGGAGATGTGAAGCAGAAAGAGAAGCTGTGCATGACAGGAACGATGAGAAGAGTGGGGTGACTCAGGTGGAAGCAGACCTGACAGACGGACAGCCCTTCCCCGGAGTCAGAGGGAGTTTTGTCAGGGAGGGAATTTTAAGTGGGAGAATGGTAGATGCAAAGGTGCAGACGTGGAAAAGCATGAGACATCTTTGGAAGTCAGAGAGGCTTCACCTTGGCCAGGTCATAAAGGTGTCACACCCGAGAGTGCCTGACCCAGGCGTGGTGCTCAGCACTTTGGACACACGACCTCTGTAATCACCAAAAGAGCAGGAGGAGTGCGATATCCTGTCATCAGCTCTAGTTTGCAGAGGAGCAGCTCAAGAGAGCTAAGGAACTTGCATGAGGAGCAGAAGTAGGTGGTAGTGCAGCTCGCTGACCCTCAAGTCCGTCCGACTTGCAGGCCCGCGGGGAAAGGCAGGCAGCAACGTACAGGGCCTGGAAGGCCAATGAGGAGACAGGGGCTCTGCACTAATCTTGTCAGTCTGATGGATGTTCCGCACCTTCACGTTTGGAAGGTACATAGACACGTGATATTTCCAAATGTGTCAGAAGGTTTGGAACCCCAAAAACCCATAGAATGCATATGTCCCCTCAAACACTAGCACACAAATGGTCAAGTCGGCATTATCCAGAATTATCCAGAATCAGCCAGAAGGTGGAAAGCTCAAATGTCCATCCACTGGCATGAATAAACAAAATGTTTATTATATATAGTAATGGAAAATAAATTTGCCATAAAAAGAAATTAAGTAATCATATATGTTACAACATGGATGAACCTTGAAAGCATGTTAAGTGGAAGGACCCAATCACGAACCACACATGTGGAAGGTTCCATTTATATGAAATGTCCAGAATAGGCAAATCTGCAGACACAGAAAAATCAGTGGTAGCCTAGAGCAGGGAAGGAGGGGGGGTGGGGAGGGAGGATGGGGAGTGCAGGGTTTCCGTTTGGAGTGATGAAAGTATTCTAAAATTGATTGTGGTGATGGTTGCATAGCTCTGTAGTGTTCTCACAGCCACTGAATTGTATCCTCAAGATGAGTGAATTGTATGGAGTGTGAAGTATATCTCAATAAAGCAGACACGAAGGCCCATCTATGGGATTTGTGGACCTGGGTTACATGGGTCCGAAGGTCGCACATACACTTAAGACAGTGCATACTGTTCATACTGTTTTCTTTTCTTTTCTTTTTTAAGATTTTATTTGAGAGAGAGACAACACGAGCAGGGGGAGCAGCAGAGGGAGAGGGAGATGCAGACTCCGCACTGAGCAGGGAGCCCAATAATGACGCAGGGCTCAATCCCAGGACCCCGGGATCATGACCTGGGCTGAAGGCAGACGCTTAACCTACTGAGCCACCCAGGTGCCCCTCTGTTTTCTGTTATTTTCTGGTGAACAGTTGTCCCTCTTACTGAGGACAGTCCCAGGCCAGCTTCTGAGGTTCTGAAAGATCAACAGATGCAGAACAAATAGAACCCACCCCACAGACCACTGAGTTCTGGCTTTTGGGAGAATGAGCACTTTGGCAGGTGTGGGGGTGGGGGTAGGGGTGGACCGAATGACACGTGAAGCCGGAGCCATTCCTAGGACCCTGCCTCTGGACACGCTAACCCTCTGCCGCCCTCCTCCATCAGGGAGGCCCTGTCCCAGCCTCTGGGCTTGTGCTCTTCAGTTGATATGAAGAAACTGCCTTGATTTAGTGAACAAAGTCACTGATAAGGGCGATTAAAAAAAAATCACTTCTGGTTAGGTTGTGGCTTTCTGGTTAAATGCCCAACCATCAAACTGGGATTACAGTGGGAAGTGGTCAGGCATGTTTTGCTCTTTGCAGGAGACACAGGCCAGTGTTTGGGCTGCACAGAACTCTTATCTGACCACAAGCTCCCTAAGATAGGCGGTGTGCTGGCCGTGTCACGTGTGCTGTACTTCAGGTGTCCTGCTCGGCCACCACAGTGCCTCTGTGCTCCTTCTCTCTCCGCCGTATGCTGTGCCCACGTCCCGTGGCCATATCCGCCACAGCCTTCCTGCATGTATTATCCTCTCGGGGCAGCTTTGGGTGCCGGACAGAGCATGAGGATGAGAGCGGTGGAGTCGTGTCCCACTTTCCTCGGCCAGAATTAGGCTTTGAAAGCTAAGAATCCAAATAGAATACTGACTAAAAGTAATTTTATTTTTTAAAGGCAAGTATTCCCTCTTTCAAGATGTAAAAAATCATGAAATAAAAGAATTTCTAACAAAGGGCTGACAGGGCGCCTGGGTGGCTCAGTCAGTTAAGCGTCTGCCTTCGGCTCAGGTCACGATCCCAGGGTCCTGGGATCGAGCCCCGCGTTGGGCTCCCTGCCATGCGGGGAGTCTGCATCTCCCTCTCCCTCTGCCATTCCCCCTGCTTGTGCTCTCTCTCTCTCTCTCTCAAATAAAATCTTAAAAAAAAAAAAAAAAAAGGCTGACAAGAATCCCTTCATATATTTAAATTATTTCTGCATCTTGTTTTTTGAAATTTCTAATACCCTCATCATTTGGTCTTTCTGGTGCCAGTGGGACCTGATCACCAGAAACACCAAGTGATCAAAGGATTGGAACTTTCAGCTCCACCCCCCAACCTCTGACTTCTTGGGGTAGGGATTGGGGGCTGGAGATGGAGCTCTGTAAAAACTCTAGAACTTTTGGTGAGTGAACACATCCAGGTGCTGGAAGATACACCTGGTGAGGGCAAATGTAAGTAAAATGTTTTCCTGTGTTCTGTGCACCATTCTAGCAAATTATGAGCCTGAGGAAGAGGTTATAGGAACCCCTAATTTGTAGCTGGTAGTTCAGAAGTGTGGGTCAGAGCCCTTTTAACTTACGGGATCTGACCCCTGCTCCAGGTAGGTTATGTCATAATTGAATTGTTGGACATGCAGCTGGTGTCCAGAGAATTGGAGAATTCGTTGGTGTCACAGAAAACATCCTAGAAGGAACCAGGAAGGGAGTGATAGAAAGTGCAGTTGGAAAGGTGATTTCATGGCCTCATGTATCAAGGAATTTGGATATTATCTTGAGACCTTTGTAGAACTAGGGGCAATTTTAAGCATCAAAGTGATATGATCAAATATGGCAACAGTGTGTAGGAAGTACCAGAAACTATGAAGTACTTGGTGACTGGTATTCAGCATGTGAGCAAGATAGGCAAGGGCACTGCTACTGGGGAAGACATCATAATTAAATGCTATAATTTCAGATAGTGATAACAATTAGGAAGAAAGTAAATGTGATGATGTGATCTAAAGTGAGGTATAGGGGTGAAGATGTTGCTATCTTATATGGCATAATAGTTATCTATTGCTCTGTAACAAATTTTACCCTAAAATTTAGTGGCTTAAAACTATGATAAGCATTTATTAGGCTCACAGTTTCTGTGGGTCTGGAATTTGGGACCACCTTGGCCTGGTGGTTTTGGATCAGGGTCTCTCATGAAGTCAAGCTATCAGCCAGGGCTACATCTGAAGGCTTGACTGGCTCAGGAGGACCCACTTCCAAGGTGGCTCACTCCCATGGCTGCCAGGTTGGGGCTGGCTGTTGGCAGGAGGTCTCAGTTCTTCCCCACACAGGCCTCTCCATAGATTGCTTGAGTGTCCTCATGACATGGTGACTAGCTTTCCCCAGAGGGAGAGATCTAGGAAAGAGAGAGCCAGGCTGAAACTAGCCTTGGAAGTCACATAGCCTTCATCACATTCAGTTAGTTAAAAGAGAGTCATTGAGTCCAGTCCCCGTTCTTGGGATAGGAATTAGATTCTGCCTTTTGAAGGGAGAAGTGTTAAGAATGTATGAACATATTTTTTTTTTTTTAAAGATTTTATTTATTTATTTGAGACAGAGAGAATGAGAGAGAGAGCACATGAGAGGGGGGAGGGTCAGAGGGAGAAGCAGACTCCCCGCTGAGCAGGGAGTCTGATGCGGGACTCGATCCAGGGACTCCAGGATCATGACCTGAGCCGAAGGCAGTCGCTTAACCAACTGAGCCACCCAGGCGCCCTGTATGAACATATTTTGAAGCCACCACGTAAGGAGTGGTCAAGGGTGCCTCTAGGAGAAGATAGCCATTGAGACCTGGAGGATGAGACTGAGTCATCCCTGTGAGAAGCCAGAGGAAGAATGTTCTGGAGCCAGAAAGCAGCGAGTGGGAAGGCCCAGAGAGAAAGATCCTGTGAGCAAGGGGAAAGTGTGGGAGATGAGGAGTTGGCATGGGGGTTGGCCAAGTCGGGGGGGGGAGATTTTGGCTTCTCCTCACTCTGGTGGTGGTATTAAGCAGAGAGTCAAAGAGCTGACTGGCTTTGAAAGCTCCCTTCTCAGTGGGAATGGATTAGAGGAGGTCGAGGCTTGATGCGGGAAGTCCTAATGGGAAGCTAGTATAGCAATCCTACAAGAAACTGTGGGCGTGGGTGCTGGTGAAGAGAAGTGCAAGATTCATACTGAAAAGAAAAGGCAAGGTTTGCTGAAGGAGCCTGTATGGTGTTCAAGAGAAGGTAGTCAAGGAGGACGCCAGAGTTTGAGGCCCGTGTAATGGGAGGGGTGGGTGTGGTTAGTTTCTGAGGTGGGAAGGCTGGAGCAGGGCAGGCGGGGTGCTGGCGGGGATCAGAAGCTCTGTTTTAGACATGTTCAGCCTCAAGTATTTACTAATCATCTAATCTCCAAGAGGAAGTGGCCATCAAGTCTGAAACATAGCAAAAATAAATAAATAAGTAAAGCTACATTCAATACAATGAAATCGTGTTCTCCATGTTACCAGACCTAATAGCCATCTTATATAAGACCTGTGGGTCTTGAGTCTATACATAGAAGTCTGTACAAATCGGGAGGTGGGCTGCAAACAAAGGTATATATTCAGGGGCGCCTGGGTGACTCATTTGGTTAAGCATCAGACTCTTGATTTTGGCCTAGGTCATGATCCAGGGTCATGAGATCAAGCCCCACGCTCAGCACAGTCTGCTTGCGATTCTTTCTCTCCCTCTACCCCTCCCCCCCCAGCCCTTGCTCTCTCTAAATAAATAAATACAATCTCTAAAACAAAAGGTATCTGTTCCTATATTCAGTGCTTGTAATGGGAATGCAGAGGTGGGGTACCTGTCCCACATTTGGAGCTTCTGGGAAAGGCCTCAGTCGGTAGAACTAACTCTGGAGCGGAGGGCCATGGGCAGGAACTCCCTTCTGCCCCCACATTCCTCTGAAGCTGCTCTTGCCAACACCACCTGTTGACACGTCCCCCGGGTAGTTCTCAAGCGGTGTCTTACTTGACATCTTGGCAATAACGTCTGACATGAGGAACCGCTCCCTCCCTGGAAACTCTTCTCCTGACTTCTGTGCGAAATTCCTCCAGGGTTTCCTTCCTCCTCTTTCTTCCTTCTCAGGCTTCTCTTTCAGCTCCCATGCTGCAGTCCTCAGGACTTGATCCTGGGCCCCTTTCTAACACTTCCAAGGGACGTCGTCCTCACAGATGTGCCGGCAACACCCCAATTCCCAGCTCCAACCCAGCATTTTTGAGGACCCAGAGAACCATATCCAACCACCAGTGTTGGCCTGCCGTTAGGACTCTGCCAGGCACCTCCAGCCTGCTACGAATAAAACACACCTCTTCCTCCTCATTAGCCCTGACATCTGCTCTTCTGCTGGAGAAGTGGTCCAGGGAGAAGGAATGAAGCTGGGACTTCAGTGTAGCAGTGGGGGTGGGGGCGAGGGTCCTACTGTGGGAAATTCCCCTAGCAGCTGCATTTATTGAGCGCTTACTGCATGTCACTGGGCTGAGTGCTCACGTGTGTCGTCCCACTTAGTCATTTAGAACAACCCTGAGAGGGGCATAAATACTGCTAGGCAGCCCTGACAGGATCTGGTGACTGATTAGTAAAAGAGGAACTGAATACTAGAAAATGACTCTGTTTTTAAATTGGATTTATAAACATTATTTCCTTTACTGAAAAGTAGCATGTTAATGCACCTTGATGTGTATCAGTTAGCTTTTGCCGTATAACAAAGCATCAGACCTTAGTGGTTAAAGGAATGACAGTTCATTCAGCTTGTCATTTTGAGTATTGGCAAACTGGGCAGTTCTGCTGGTCTCAGCCGGCCATGCCCTTCTGGTCAGCGAGGAGGCTGTGCTCCCGGATGTTAGCTGTCTGTCCACTGAGGTGACCGAGGAGATTGGGCCATGTCTCTCTCATCATCCAGCAAGCTATCCCAGACTTGTTCATGTGGTGACCAGCAGTGTTCAGAGGAAGAATGCCGATGTACAAGGCTTCTTAAGGCCCAAGTCAGAAATCACAAGTCATTTCTTCCATGTTCTTCGGCCAGAGCAAGGCACGAGACCAGCCAGATTCGCAGGAGGGAGGAACAGATTCTGTCTCTTGATAGGGGGAGCTGCAGAGAACTGGGACCATTTCTGCAACCTGCCCCAAGTCTTAGCCCTGTTGACCCTACTTTCATTCTGAATCTGATAATGCTTTTTAAGCTTTTTGGGCCTGATTTACAGTTATTTTTACCCCCTACAAAGTCTACTATTTCCATCTAATTCATTGTTTCCCAGTCACAAGTCCTGTGAGCTTGGAAACTAGATAATCAAACTTCTTTCCACGAATAGATATTAATTTGGCACCCAAGTGGGGTGCCCGGCTGGCTCAGTCCATAGAGCATGCAACTCTTGATCTCGGGGGTCATGAGTTCAAGCCCCACATTGGGCTTAGAGCTTACTTTTAAAAAAATAAATTTAAACATGTTTAAAATTTTAGTAACAAACTTGTGAGAATTACGTGTAAACAGGAGTAAAGAGGCTCTGAGTTGAAGGGGGGATCTCCTGCAATTTTGGGTGTATGTTATTTTGTAACAAATATACAGCACTTTTTACTCAGCAGGTTCGTAGCTTTGTTCCAGATATGCGAGGCCCCGTGATGCCCATTGTTAGGTGAGCTGCTATTAAAAAGGTCAAGCAGTGCTGGAACTTTGGGGGCTAAGAAGGAAAGGAATTTATGTGTGGGGTTGTAAAAAAAAAAAGGAAAAAGTGATTCATCTTTTATGCTAATATTTTTTCGTGGCTTTAATTCTAGTTGCGTCTATCATAAAATACAGGGAGATCATAGAGTTCTGTATTGCTCCAAGACCAAGGAAGAAGCAGGGAGTGTGGTTTGCATCAGCTGCAGACCCTTTTGGGTCTAAAGGAAGCGGAGAATCCATTTTCTCCCGTGCACTGCTGTGCAGTGAGATCTCTTTACCATCTTATCTAAGCAAGCCCCTCACTATTTTACCTTTTTTAAAAAATTTCTTTTTCTTTTCTTTCTCCCAAAGTAACATCACAATTACTCATTAATTGTGTGTGGTGAGAGCCTTTTAACCTTGAGAAATGGACCTTGGTCTGTTCCACTCTTAAGTCCTCCAGGTGTCTCCATGACTTCTTTCAGAGATTGACCGAGTCAGTGTGTTCAACCGGAGTTTGTTGTCTTTGAAGGAACACTGGAGCACATTTGAAAATTTTTAAATTGTGACTTAAAACAGCATTGAAATTTTTGCTTTAAGTTCGAGGATTGTACTTATCTAGAGAATTTAAAACAGACACACATTTGTCTGATTAACAAAGAAGGTCACATATTTCCTGGAACCTAACATTTATTGGAACTATTATCACCTTGGTGATAATAGAGTGGGGAGTCTGCCAGGGGTCAAGCCATGGTCAGAGAAAGTCAGACTTTGTCATGGAACTATTTTAGCTGGGAGAGCCCCCACAAAGTCCCAGAAGCCATTGGTGTTCACTCTAGAAATGCTGGGCCCCAGTGGGGCTCACTGTATTAAGAGTGAGTCTACTTTTACTAACATGTGCATACTTTCCTCCTGCCCCCAATAATTTCAGCATCACTTTTTAAAGAGAAACAATAGTCAGTGTGTGTATTTTTAAATAGAATTTTTAAAAATTTGACTTTTTAAAAAAAAGATTCTATTTATTTGACTGAGAGAGAGAGAGTGCACAAGCAGGGGGGAGGGGCAGAGGGAGAGGGAGAAGCAGACTCCCCACGGATCAGGGAGCCCGATGGAGGGCTTGATCCCAGGACCCTGGAATCATGACCTGAGCCGAAGGCAGCCACTTAACCAACTGAGCCACCCAGGTGCTCCTAAAATTTGGGTCTTTTAAAGTAATTTTTTACAACTAAAAAAATCACAGCGCTAATCAAGGAGCAATGCAAATATTTTATTTTTCTTCCCAGAGAACAGGATTCTCTAAAACTGTTAAGTTGGGAGCAGAGGAGCCTGGAATATTCTTTCAGTTGGACTTCATGTCACCCGTTCGTAGAATCTGCCCTCAGGCAGAAGTATCAGCCAGTCTTCCCTGACGGGTGCTGCTAGGTATAAACTATCACTGCGCTGAGCACGGAGAGTCCCTCCCATTGTGAGCAAGATGGACCAAGTTTTTTCCTTCATAGAATCTATGCTGGAAATAGCTGATAAGCCAATGACCAAACAAATGATACAAAGATCAAACAATGACAATAACTAGAAGAGAAAGAAGAGCCTGAGGGGGTAGTGTGTGACCTGGACTGGAAGGCCCAGGATTGAGGATGTCCACGGCTCCTGTCCCTGAGGTGCTGGTGGGGTTGAGATCTCTGCGATCAGAAGGCTCGGGATCTGGGAGAACAGCCCTTCAGGTGGCGGGAACAGTTACTACACAGGGGAGACGAGCTTGGTGTGTCCAGGTGACGGGGAAAAGTCCAGTGGGGATCTGAGTGGGCAGGTGGGGAGAGAGTGGTGCAGACCGGGCGGGGAGGAAGCAGGCACCGGTCGCCTGGGGCCCTTGGGGAGGAGGTCGGAGGCAAGAACGCCCCCAAATCATCTGATTTTCATTTTGCTGCTGGGCGAGCCTTGGTTCTAGAGTTAATGAAGGGCGTCGGGGGACCTGTGAGGAGGCTGCAGGAGTCTGAGACAGCATCGATTATGACTTTCTCTAGAAGACGGCTGTGAGGGCCAAGAGAAGCAGAGACATTGTGGTCTGACAACGAGATGCCAGGCACCTCACCATTCCGCCGCTGTGCTAGCCACACGCGGCTGTTCAGGTTTAAATGCGAATTAATGAAAAGCAAAAATTCAGTTCCTCCTCACAGTAGCCACATTTCGAGCCCTCAGTAGCCATTGCCAAGTTGCTGCTGTGTTGGGGCAGTGTGGAACATTCCATCATTGCAGAGAGTTCCGTTCAACCGGGTGCTTCAGAGCTAGGGGCCTGTGACCCATTCTTTCCAAATTCCTTGTTTGTTCTTTCCAAATGCTTTATTCCTGTCCTGGAAGGGCATCTAGGCCACCTTAAACTTCATTTAATGCCCATTCTGTTAGGAGCTGAGAGTGGAGGGACATTTTGTCCTGAAGAAGTTCACAGCTTTCCAGAATTAACCAAGGCCACCGAAGGTATAACCCTGGGTTCGGGGAAAGTTAGAGGGGATGGGCAAGGCACGATGCCCACATACTGGGGCATCATCTGGGTGGGCCAGGAGGCAGAGTTCGTATGGGAGTGGATCATTTGGGGGAGAAAAGAATAACTGGACTAGATCATGCTGTGTCCAGAATTAAGGTAGCAATTAGGAGAAAAATCCTATCAACTTTGATCAGCAACCAGGAGCGAAAATTTGGGATCTTGTCTGTCTGTCAGTGCAGTCTGTGGAGATATGAGTATTCCCTAGAAGGAGTGAGACCTCACACGAATGTGGGATGAGCCAGGAAAGTGAAAGTTGGAGAGGGGCCAGGGAATCAAAGGCAGACACACTAAGATCCCTGCCAAGCTGGTCAAGCCGGCCCCGGGGCCCCTCAGAAGCAAGTCTAGCTGCCAGAGTAGTACTTTGGGGAGCTCACAAGGAGGTCTTTGGGACTATTGCTCAGGGAGGCTACTGCACGATTGGTTGGCAGGGCAGCATTTAGGAAGATGAGCCGGACACGGAGCAGAGGAGCGAGGACAGGCTGAACCTGTAGGTGCTCCTGTGGTTCTGTCAGCCGTGTGTCTGAGATAACCCCCCCAGGAGCAGTGGCCTCCGCTTCCCTTCCACATGCCCAGTCTCAAACAGGGTCCTCTTTTGACCAACTCTAACCCAAAACCCTCTGGCAAAGGGGATTCAGGGAAACGGTTCCCAGCTTTCCAGATGGACATGCCCAATTCAGCACAAGGGATGTGAGGGACGGTCCCTTGGATCCTCATGAAAGGGAATTTCAGGCGAGAGGGGATCAGGCCTCCACTTCGTCTACCTGGTCATTGGGTTGGGAGTGGGCGTTGCTTTGGTCAGGACACCTGTGAAGCCCGGGGCGCTCATAGCCCTCCCGCTGCTCTCCCTCTGAACCTGTCTCCCCCTCAGCCTCGAAAGTGAAGTGCTGCCCTTCTCTACTACTGCAAAAACAAGGCCCCGGCAGATCTTCAGCTGATAAGGACCTGGTAAAGCTGTCATTGCCCATGCCCGGGAGGAAGGATCGAGAGAGCATATCCCGTGGTAAAAACAAGAGTAAAATAGTTCTGAGAACCATGAAACTGTCATCCTTTCTCTAAATGACTTAATTCAACAGACAGATGGTTTTCAATCACTGGCCTCCTTTGTAGGCATGTGAGCGCCATGATCTTTTTTGTTAGTGTGAGAAGCCTGATGCTCCCTGGGCTCTGTCCCCAGCGCCAGCCACCGTGCTGACCGCCAGCCAGCGCTGCTTCCTCCGCCGTCCCCAGTCACCTGCCTGACATCCGGCAGCCAGGAAGTAGCAGGACTAAGATGGGAACCCGGGGAGGAAATCCAGAGGGAGGGAGAATAAAGGGGACACCTGGAGGCTGAAAAATACCCAAAGTGAGCAGCTGAGTCACTCTAGGTGAGCGGCTGCAGCTGGGTCATGAAGCGTGCAGGAGTCAGGGCTCAGCAGGTGACCCCAGGGCTGAGGTATCCAGGGTGTCCATATCCAGGGCGGCCACTGTGGATAGCAATTTCTTTACTTCTCCCTCCTTCCCTTCTCCCTTTATTCCTTCCTTCCTTCATCTCCCGTATATTCATTCTGTGTGTGTTTGTGTGTGTGTGTGTGTGTGATCTCCCCTCCTCCCCGCCTTTCTTTGTAATAGAATGTTCCACTTACTCAGCCACGTGTTAAGTCCTCCCCTGTGAGCAACCCCTAGGCCAGGCAGGGGGGCTGTGTAGACACACCCAAACGTGGTCCCTATTCTTTAGGCATTTCTCTCCTCTCAGTTTTAATATTTTTTTTTTTAAGATTTTATTTATTTATCAGAGAGAGAGAGAGACAGAGGCACGTAGAGGGAGAAGCAAGGCTCCTTGCTCAGCAAGGGGACTCGATGTGGGACTTGATCCCAGGACCCTGGGATCATGACCTGAGCCGAAGGCAGATGCTTAACCGACTGAGCCACCCAGGCGTCCCTCTTCTCTCAGTTTTATAGGGAAGGGAACTTCTACTCACAGAAATGGTCTTTGCAGCATGTGGGATCACGTCTGCTCCTGGGAGCAAGTGTGGCCTTCCCACCATGTTTGAGGATGGCTCCTGGGGCTTGGGTTCCCAAGCTGCTGCAGACCTTGTGTTCATCCCATGCATGCAGACGACATGGTTGAGCCCTGCCTCTGGGAGGGGGAGCGAAGAACTAGAGCTCATCTCCTTGGGGCACAGCTCAGCAGTTCTTCTCTGTGGACAGAGAAGTCAGGGAGGGCCTGGCATATGGAGGCAGCAGTCCCCCGGGACCCGGGACAACATTCCGAAACCCGGCGAAACTGCCACAGTGCTGTCCGGTACTGTCCAATACCGACCAGGCAGAAGCACCAAACGTGTATTGTCCTGAAGCAGGAACGGGTGTCTGGGGCAACGTTTTGTTTTTCCTGCCCTCCAGCCCCGGCCCGACTCAGCCAGTCATCTCAGCAGGGTGTGGGAGCTGAGGCTGGTGTGGGCCTAGGGCTCGAGCACATCTTCGTGAGGGCGCTTCCTGTCTCTGCCGCTGCTGGCCCCAAGCGTCAGACCCCCCCAGGGCTGTCGGTGCAGCCGGGCTTGATGGTTTTCTCTCTCTCTCTCTCTCTCTCTCCAGGGTCAGGTATGGATTAATGGCTTTAACCTGGGGCGATACTGGCCAGCGCGGGGCCCCCAGATAACTCTGTTTGTGCCACGGCACATCCTGGTGACCTCAGCCCCAAACACCATCATGGTGCTGGAACTGGAGCACGCGCCCTGTGGCGACAACGGCCCGGAGCTGTGCACTGTGGAGTTTGTGGACAGGCCAGTTATCAGTGCCACCCCGACCCCCAGTCATCCCCCTCTAGACCTGCCTTATCAACACTGGGGACTGGACTATGTCTGATAGCTAACCACTGTGACCCTTTGGAGTTTCTTCGGCCTTACACATACCTCACATACCCCCGGGTAATGCCAACATTCACTGAAAAGTTCGATTGGAAAATAGATCTAGCATGTGCATTTTCTCCGGAGGTTTCCGGGCAGCCTCGTGGTGCCCAGCCCTCCACCGGCAGGGACCACCGTGAATGTGTGATGAGCCTGGTGGCACAGGAAGGCACGATGCATCTGCCCGGTTGGAATGAAAGCTTTAAAGGTGTTCCTGATTTTTATTTCAGAGGAATCATGTTATCTTTTTGTGAAATAAAATTTGTATTCAAGTGATGTTACTGTTTTTCATGTTGAGTGGGTATTAAATTATAAGTTCTGATTTAAATCATAACTAGACTTGAGTGGGTCGAATAAGCCACTTCACTAACTTGCGGTTCAAAGGAATGGAAAATCATCTTGGTTTGATCTAGTGGACTACTGCTTCTCTGATCCTCATTTGACTTCCTTTTGTGTTTCTGTGATGTCTATTAGGTGGCCCATAAATGCGATTCAAAACCATTATGCAAACCACCTAAATGATCAGCCATGGAGAGTGTACATAACGTGGCACCTCTGCACGGCGGGATGCCACGTAACCACGAAAATGCTGGTGTAGATCTGTAGATGAAAACACTTTCGTGATCTGCTATGTGAAAAAAACAGATTACCTTAAATTTGGTCCCGTTTGGTGTGTTTAGATATCAGAACTGCACGTATCCACGCAGCACAGGCCTGAACGCACGTCGGTGGACACGCATACACGTGGGTGTGTGTGCATACACGGATACACGGGGACGTGGCATCGCAGAATATGCCTGTCCTGCCATGGGGCCGTAGCTCTCATTTGTTGAGCACTTGTCCTACACCATGCCCATTTCCAAGCATATCATAGATTTCATTCACTCATCCCTCGAGAGAACTGAGGAAAGTACTAGCATCTTCCCCGATTTACCCAGCCACACAGCTGTAAGTGGTAGAGACAGCACTGGAAGCCAAGCCACTTTGGTGCGAGTGTCCAGGCACACAGTTCACACATAATATATCAATACATGCTTATGTTCCCACCGGAAAGGATTGGAACGACGTAAGCCAAAATGTTACTTGATCGTAACTGGGTGGTAAGGATTTGAGAGAGAGTTTACTTTTTCTTTATTGCTCACCCAAGTTTTAAATCCTTTACAGAAAAGATGTAAAAGTTTTTGAAGGAGGAAGAAAGGAGAGATTTTTGATGCTAATCTACAACATGTTTTCACGATAGAGTCATTTTCCCTGTCTCGTAGACATCAATAACAAATATGTGAGACTCACCAGGGAGTACCAGAGCTCTGGCTAAGCCAGCTGCCGGAGACATCTCTGGGTTGAGACAAACTGAGACTAGAACTTTACTTAGGACCGTATTCCGTAGCACCTTTGTCTAGATGTCCTGCACTTGATGTTTGAGGCTTACTGCAGGGCCTCAAAGGAGGTGCTGCGTGGACTCATGTTCTCATTACTCCTCCTTTCACTGCTGGTTACCAAAAACTTATAGAATGATACTCCAGAACTGTGCCCAGTTATAAGCTTTAGAAAGAAATGTGAGACAGTTCCTTGCAAAGCATTATGTGTGTTGGTAATTGCACCTGCACTGTTCTAGACACTCCCTGTCGAGACTCCAGAAGACTCAGGCAGTGGAGCGGGGTCTCCTCGAGAGAGCGTGTGCTTGCATAAAAAATAAATAGCTTTATTGGGGGCGCCTGGGTGGCTCAGTCAGTTAAGCATCTGACTTCGGTTCAGGTCATGATCCCGGGGTCTTGGGATCGAGCCCTGCGTCGGACTCCCTGCTTAGCGGGAAGTCTGCTTCTCCCTCTGCCCCCACCCCCGTGCGCGCACACATGCTCTCTCTCTCTCATTCAAATAAATAAAATCTTAAATAAATAAATAAAAAATAAATAGACGGCTTTATTGAAAAGTAACTTACATACCATAAAATTTACCCATATGAAGGTCAGTCTTGATGAGTTTCACTAAATTTATGCAGCTGTGCAGCCATCACCACAGTCCAGTTTTAGAACACCCCAGAAAGTTCTCCGTGCAGGAAGTCTTCATTCCCGCTCTCACACCAGGCAACCGCCGATCTGTTTGCTGCCTCTATGGTTGTGCCTTTTATAGGAGCTTGCTATCACTGGGATCACAATATGCGGCCTTCCGTGTCTGACTTCTCTCACGTGGCAGCATGAGTTTGAGGTTCATCCATACTGTAGCGTGTTCAGGAATCTGTTCCTTTTTATTGCTGAGGAGTATTCCGTTGTGCAGACACAACACCTTTTGTTTATCTGTTTGTCGACTGATGAGCATTTAAATTATTCCAGGTGTGGGGCTATTCTGAATAATGATGGTGTGAACATCCATATACAATTCTTGGTGTGGTCATATGTTTTCATTTCCCCTGAGTAGAATTGTTTAGTCATATGGTAAATGTGTGTTTAACTTTTTAAGAAACTGCCAGACAATCTCAGAACATCGTTTTTGAGGCTAGCGAAGACCAAAGAAGCAGCAGAGTGTACTTGGCACCATCCAGAGTTGTCCTCTGTCCCCTCTTCTCCCCGCTCCACCCCTGTGAGCGTCTCTCTTTTTGTCTCTGTTAACCTGTCAGTCTTTGTTTCTCAGCAAACTCAGTTTATTCAGAATGAAATTGTTTAGTGCTCATCTGAGTTTGGGTTTTTTTCATTGTTTCCCCAACAAGCAATGTATCTTCTGTCAAATGACACAAATAGGAAATGATCTTGTGTGGTCTTTGTTTCTTGCCTTAGGAGAAAAAAAGTCATTTTCTGAAATCGCTTTTTTAGTCACTGTGAAGGATTCTGTCTGGTCTGTGGTAGACTAGCTGGCTGATGTGAACCACTATCTCGTGGGCCGTGAGGAAAGTCCAGTCAGTGTCCAACAAGACGGGGTGGCTCTGGGTTTGAGCCCTGGCTCTGCTCTTGGTCTGACTGAGCACTACATTCTGGGTCACCCCTGGCCCACCAGCCTTCTGGCAGTGATGTTTGTTAACTGGACACCCAGCCACTGTGTAAATGCCCCATGAGGATTCTGAACAGATTCCGCACCACACAGTTGCTCTGCTTGCATCCCAAGGGGCTTTCCCACGTGAGGAAGCCTCCCACGAGCTTCATTCCCCTGAACTCCCCCAAGCAGAAGCACTGTATCCCCAGCTGAAACAGGACAGGCTCTGGGACAGAAATGCAGGTTCCTGTTCCCACTCCAACACTTACCACTGGCATGGTCTCAAGCAAGCAATTCACTTATAATCTTCAATTTCCTCATCTCTTGTGTGTGGTTCCCCACCTCATGGGGTTTTAAATCCAATGCAGTAATCCTAAACGCACCTCAGATGGCACTTGCCATGTAGTAGGTGCTTACTGAATGCTAGTTGGATTCTTTCCTATGACATACCCCCACAGAAGCTAGTAAGCCATCATCTGAAAGCCTGAGGGACAAGGGGAGAAGAAATGCCACCTAGGACCCACCGTCCCTACCCTGTACCCCTTTGTGTTCAGTTCAACAAGCTGGTTCTCCTGACCAGGCACTGTGCTTGACTGAAGGATGCAAAGGGGAAGGAGACAGTCTAGTATGAAATATGGACACAGACTGGCAGTGGAAGAGGAGGTTCCACAAAGAGTGAAGGTGTGTCATCTGTCAAGACCCTCCAGCATTGGGACACCTGGGTGGCTCAGTTGTTAAGCAGCTGCCTTCGGCTCAGGTCATGATCCCAGGGTCCTGGGATCAAACCCCGCATTGGGCTCCCTGCTCAGCAGGAAGCCTGCCTCTCCCTCTCCCACTCCCCCTGCTTGTGTTCCCTCTCTCGCTGTGTCTCTGTCAAATAAATAAATAAAATCTAAAAAAAAAAAAAAAAGACCCTCCAGCATTAACATGACGCTGAGGGGGGAGAGGGTGGTGGGCAGTGACTGGAGGGCAGCCCCAGCCTATGGAAAAGACTCCTGTTCTCAAAACCTAAGTAGGGCCCTTCTGCCACAGCAGCCATTGAAGAGAAGCTGCCATGGCTCTGCGCTACCCCATGGCCATGGGTCTTCACAGGGGCCACAGGACAGCCAAGAATGTGAGCAAGCTGACGCACCACGACCGCCCACAGCACCTCACCAAGCACGCCAAGTTCATGCAGGACATGATTCAGTGGGTATGCAGCTTTGCCCTCTATGAGCAATGCACCAAGGAGCTGCTCAAGGTCTCCAAGGACAAGTGGGCCCTCAAGTTCATCAAGAAGGGGCCAGACTCACATCCACACCAGGAAGAAGTGCGAGGAGCCGAGTAATGTCCCAGCCACATAGGAAGGTTTCCAAGGCTGCCAAGAAGGACTCAGCCCCTCCTCCAGCTCTGTGCATAATAAAACCTTTACAGAAGAAGAAGCAGGGTGGGGGGGGGAAGCTTTCCAGTGCCAATGTATTGAATTCTTCGCCCAAAGGGCTTTCTCATCATTGTGTACTGTTTTGGTTGTTGTCTGTTTATTGTATATAAAGCACTTCAATTAAGTTTGTGTAAGTGGCACAAAACAATTATTTTGTGTTGCCCATGATGCTATGGATCAGGAATCTGGACAGGGGCGGGTAGGATGGCCTGTCTCTGTTCTGTGACAGCTGGGGCCTCTGCAGGATCCTGGAATCATCTGGAGTTTCCTTCACTCCAGTCTGGCATTGGGGCTGGCGTGACTTGACGTCTGAGCTCCGGTGGGACTGTCACTGAAGCAACTCCGTGGGGCCTTTCTGAGAGGCTCTGGCTTTCCGGTGCGGCGGCCGGGTCCTGAGAGGGTGAGCAAGCTTGCCAGGAGAGCCAGGCGGAACCTGCCTGGCCTGCGAGACGCAGACTCGGAGCCACACAATTCCACCGGACTCTGCTGCACACCCAGACTCAAGGGGAGGGCCCAGAGGTCCCACCACTTGATAGGAGGAAGGACAAAGGATAATAACCCTCTCACAGGTACATAGAGTGCTGGGGGGTAGCCCAGCCAGTTTTGTGTATTTCTATCTGTCCCACTCCAAGTCTAAGAACCCCCAGAGCATGAACTGAGTCCTAGTCACCTTTGGCCCAAGCTCATAGTCCAGGGGCAGGCAGTCGGGGACCCTGTCATACTGCAGGACCTCAGACGAGGGCTCTGGTGCATGCAGTTTAGAGAGGGGATGTTCCGAGGAGAGAGGGAGTGAGGGAAGAACAAGGGCAGGGGAATAAAGATAAGCCAGGAGACTAACTTCAAAAACAACCACTATTTACTTAGTTCACAATTCTGCTGGGCAGGTCTGGTCTGGACTAGGCTCTGCTGATGTTGGCTGGTCTCACTGCCATGTCTGAGGTCAGGCAGTAAGTCAGCTGAGGCACCTAGTTCCAGAGAAACACACATATTCATCGTATCACAAAGTTGGTCTCACCTTGAGTCAGGGGGGCCAGACTTACTACCCGAAGCTGTGTCAGCCAGCCATTGGCTGCAGGCTGCCATGGGCAGGGAGAGGGACTAGCTGTGCTCTGAGGGACTCGTGGAGGGGAGCCAAAAACAAGGGAAGAGGGGCGTCTGCAAGGTTGCAACCAGTGCTCACAGACGCTGGAGACTGGGGCAGGCATCATCTGCATCTGCTATAGGTCTCTAAACTGAGGCCTGAAGGATAAGATTGGGCCCCCTGAAGGGTGGGGAAAGTGTCCTGGGTGAAGCTGACTGTATTTGCAGATGGCCAGAGACACAAGAGAGCAAGGCCAGCCCAGACATGTGGGTGATGCAGGTGGACAGTGTTGAGAACACAGGGGGTGCACAGGTGTCCGGGAACCTGATGTGAAGTGTCTCATATGATTGTATATAATGAGGGTAACATTTTTGAGGCATTAGCCCGATATTTCTGTATCAGTCAGTATAGGCTAAGTTACATCACATAACAAAAAACACCCAAATCTTTGTAGTTTAAAGCAAGATTATTTCTTATTCTTGCTACATCCTTTGCCATCTGTCGGGGGTCTCGGTTGTTTTCACACAAGGCCCCAGGCTGACAGAACAGCCACCACCCAGAGCATTCCTCCCATAGTTGCCAAAGTGCAGTGATAGCCCACCCCCCAAACAACAACAATAAAAACCAGACTTGAATTGTGAAAGCGTCGTTAGGAATAGAAAGTCACCTCAAAAATGCTGAAATTACTCTTCATCAAGGAGATAGATCAGTCCTAAACATATATGCATATAAATAAAATATATAAAGAGAAAAATGATAGAACGATAAAGAGAAATGGACAACCCTTTATCAGAGAGCCCTGAAAAGCTGATGGGATAGTAAAACGGAGATAAATCATTAGAGACATGTTTGCATTTGGCGATCCAAAGTAAACTGACAGGGAAACTAGAAACTGTCTTGGGGTGGCTTCGTGAGGCATGGGGGGCAGGGGTCTTCAAGGTTGGGAGGTCCAATAGGAGCCAGACCCACATTACGTTGGGGGGCTCTGATCCTTAGGGTACGAGTGGAACAAATGGAAACCACCTTCCTTTGTCTGAATCCCAGGGGATGGAAGGACAAGAGCTTGGATGTGCAGCAAGACAGGAATAAGTGATAGGACCCCTCCCTGAGGTTGTGAGCACAGGCCAGCCCTTGTGTGGATCTGTGGTCTAAACTTGCATTACTGAGCTAGTCCACTAAACATCAGGCTGTGAGCTGAAGTATTGCGCAAAACTGATAATGCCCCTTTGTGTCTGACAGAAGCAAACTCAGAATCATCTTTGGAATAAGGGCAGCTTCCTCCCACATCTTGGGAAATCCCCCCAAATAATATTCAGGGTCAAAGAGCAGTCACAGTCAAATATAAGCAAACACACACACAAAAACAAAGCAATATAAACTAGAACCAGCAGAAACAGACCCACACAGGCTTCAGATATTGAAATTATGAGACATATTTTAAAATAAATACAATATTTAAAGACCAATAAACAATGTCTGCAGGAAATAGGAAGCTATGATGAGACCTCACAGATTTGTGAAAGAACTAAATAGAACTTTGGGAACTACAAAATAAAGTAGCTAAATTTTCATCTGTACCATGAAGGCAGAGCACTTTGAGTCCAGAGAGGGGAAACGCAGACTTAAAGCCACACAGCCAGTTAGTTGTCAGCACAGACAAAGCCAGGGCTCAGGTCCAGCTCACCTGTGGCCTCCCCCACCCCCCCCCGCCCCGTCCTCCCCTCCCCTACCTTCCCCAGTTATTCCAGCGGGTAAGCAAGGCCTCCACTGGGGAGAGCTGCCTCTCTGCTGAGTCGTCTTGAAGAATATTTTGCCTTTGATTTGTTTATTTGAATATTTTGATTTGTTCATCCATTAAAAAGAAAAGGGAAGTAGAAGCTTGGATTTTTTGCAGGAATTTTTGTTACAAAATTCCTTTTGTGTCAGAATCCCACGAATTCCTCTCTTGCAGGAATCTACAATACATGAACTTATTTCCTTCCTCAACTCTTGAAACTTATAACTTTTGTTTTATTTTGATTGCTGTTATTATGGAAAATGGTGGGGGAGAGCTGTTCTTTCCAACTCCCACCCGGAGAAAACATGTCCCTGAAAATCCCCACATCTTCACACTAAATGTACCAAGAAGCTCAGTCTCCTTGGGACAGAGGCCCCTCTCCAGAAAGAGGCTGTTTTTCTTGGTCCTAACTCTGCACGCTAAGGCAATTATCTCACCCAAGGGTTTTTGAGATGAGGGGCAATTTCCTGTTTTGGCGACACCGTTGGTGACACTTCGCCTGTACTCTCCCGATGTCAGAGAGTGGTCATCGTGGAGCTTCTGCAGTGTGGCCCTGGTCTCCCAAAGCAGTCGTTCCTGATGATCACAATACCCAACAAAGAAGAGAAATGTCCCACTTTTAATTAGGCAGAGGACACAAGTAAATATCCGGGGCGCGGTGTCAGAAATGCAGACTTGCAGATTGGGACCACGTTGGCAAAACATTCTGTGAGCCTTGGGGGCAGAAGAGGAAATGTGTAGGGCAGATAGTAAGCACCCACAGGTGCCTGAAGAGCGAGGTTGCCCTGAAGGTGATTTGTGCAGGGGCTGCTAATTCTTTCTGCAGTTACATTCCTCTCTATGGCCCGTAGCTCGGAATAGTCTACGCATTTGTTTCCCACTGACCGAGAGAGCCTGCGTGTAAGGTACATGTGATTTTCATTCTTGTATCCTCAGTACCCAGGCCAGCGCATCTAGCCCCTAGAAGGTTCTCAATCAATGCTTTGTGGGTGAAAGAGTACTTCCGTGACTATGCCCACAGATTAAGGGGGTGTCCACGTGTCTCCAGCATTCCTTCCGGCATGTCTGACACAGATGTGAGGGCAGGTGTCCTTCTCTTGAAGAATCTAGATAAGATCTGTCTTTAAAACCTTCCCAAGTTTCTGTGAACCCCTGGAGGCCTCACTTTCTCACAGTTTCCTCTGGCTAGACATTCTGCCTCGGCTTCCACTGAATTAGTTCAGTTCGTGAACCATCTCACCATCCCACACGCCCTGTTGCAGTATCTTGACTCAAATGTGGAGCTGAGTCCCTTGAGTTTCACAAAAACCTCACCCACATCGGGCCTTTTTATCTTTAGAACTTTATAGATGCTTTGAAGAGATTGTGGGCTGGGGCGGTCCATATTGCAACAGCATAAGCTCAGTAGTTTTGAATATTAGATATTCCAGGGTTTTTTTAAAGTAATCTCTACACCCAGCATGAGGCTTGAACTCACAACCCCGAGACCAAGAGCCACATGCTCTTCCAAATGAGCCAGCCAGGCGCCCCTAGATATTCTAGTTTTCACAAGACACTTTCCCATCATCCATATTGCTTACCCATCCTTTTATCTTCTCTCCTCTTCTTTGTCTACTCCCACCTCTGAATTTCTTTTTTTTTTTTTTAAGATTTTATTTATTTGACAGAGAGCACAAGCAGGGGGAGCAGCAGAGGGAGAGGGAGAAGCAGGCTCCCCACTGAGCAGGGAGCCCGATGCCGGACTCGATCCCAGCACCCTGGGATCATGACCTGAGCTGAAGGCAGATGCTTAACCCACTGAGCTACCCAGGTGCCCCCCACCTCTGAATTTCTAATAATTTTTAACATGAACATATTCCGTCTGTATTCCTGAAATGACACATGCTCACCTTTGCCCTCCAGGTTCAATTTCTTTGGAAGAGGCCCTAGAGGCAAGCTGAGAGAGAGGAGGAGAGAAGTCAGAAGGAAAGCAAAACAGGCAGATTGTGTGAACATCCCTGAGTCCTGAGAAGAGTTCTAGCACTGCCACCTCCCACGACCCAGTCCTTGGGGTTAAGCAGCATAATAGCATCCCCACCAAGGTTTTGGTATCTCAGCAAATGGGGCTTTTGGAGCCATCATTCCCAAGGCCGAGCTCGGGGAAGCAGCAAGCCCCCTGAGGTCCCCCTCACGGTGCCGGGGGGGAGGCAGCACAGCATGGGTGTCTACACGCGGGCCGACGCAGCCGCGGAGGGTTCCCAGGAGCCAGACCGGGAGAGGAGAGCAGTAGGAAGGTCTCCTATGCCCGCTGGCGCAGCATGAAATAGCGAAGATCCAGACGGCCTCACTAAGCCTCTGAGGCCACAGAGGAACACAGGAGAAAATGGAGTGTCTCCTGTGTCACAAGAGGAGTGCCAAAGGATCTGATAAGTAGCCTATGCGAGGGCGGGTCAACTCAGCGGGTCACTTCATGGATTGATGCTTGAGGCCCGGACAGGCTGAGGTGCATCTCAGCAGTACTGACATCACCAGCTAACGAAGACCAGAGTCCCTTGTAACCCCACACGGTGCGGGGGGCAGTAGGTGAGACCCTGAATTGACTGAGATTATGTTTTTGCCTCTGGGAGAACTGGGGTCTCAAAATAGAAAAGAAGTTCAGTTCTAGAAGGAAGTTTACTGTTGACACCCATGTGTATCTCGTTTAACACCTCTGGTAGGATCGGCCCTTCCTGGTGTCAGTAAATGTTTTAGAATCTTTTGTTATTTTAGTGGGTGTTATTACTTCCTCAAAAATCAACATATTTATTTAAAAGTATTTTCTACACTATTCTATTATATTGAGTTCATCTCAAGTGAGCTCTTGTTTTGATTATTGATCTTGTTCATTGTTTTAGAATTATATTTTTTTTCTTAAACTATGGAATTTTGGTTTGCATGCTCATTTTCACTGGGAAATTTTCTGTTAGTTTGTCATAAAGATTTGTTTCTGTCTGCCTGTCTGTCTGTCTCTGTGCTCCTCCATCCCTATATAGGAATTTTGAGGTGGCTTCTGTACAGGATGTTGTTGGTGCCCTACCCAGAAGCCTCTGCCTGCTGGTGCACCCTTCCTGCCTCTGCTGTGAGCATTGGACGCTCCTTTCCCCGCAGAACTAGTCTGGGCTTACTTAGGAAGATGCCTCACTGACATGCAGACACAAAAGACCAGACCCTGGGCGCCTGGGTGGCTCAGTTGGTTAAGCATCTGCCTTCGGCTCGGGTCGTGATCCCAGGATCCTGAGATCAAGTCCCACATCAGGCTCCCTACTCTGCGGGGGGTCTGCTTCTCCCTCTCCCTCTGCCCCTCCCCCTACTTGTGCTCTCTCTCTCTCTCTAAAAAATAAATAAATAAACAAAATCTTAAAAAAAAAAAAAAAGACCAGACCCTTTGCCTCAAAGTGGGATTAATTCTGTGGTACAATTCATGCCCAAGAGGCCCTGTGGGGACAAGCCCATGCAGAGAGCTTGTGATGGTTCATTTTATGTGTCAACTTGACTAGGCCATGGAGAGTCCAGACATTTGGTCAAACATGATTCTGGTGAAGGTTTCTGGGTGAGATTAACATCTGAATCTCTAAGTTGAGAAAAGCAGACTGCTCTCCCTAGTGCGGGTGAGCCTCATCCCATCAGTTGGAGACCTGAATAGAACAAAAAGGCTGACCCTCCCACGAATAAAAGAGGCAAAATTCCTTCTGCCTGAGTGCCTTCAAACTAGGACATTGTTTGTTTTCTTGCCTTTGGACTCAAACTGAAACACTGGCTCTTCCTGGGTTTCAAGGCTACAGGCCTTCATCCTGGAACTATACCATCAGTTTTTCTGCTCTCCAGCTTGTAAACTCACCCTGCAGATCTTGGGTCTTGTCCGCCTTCATAAGCACATGAACCAATTCCTTAGAAAAGTCTCTAAATAAATGATGGATGGATGGATGGATGGATGGATGGATAGATAGATAGGTAGATAGACAGATAGTTAAATAACCTCCTATTGGTTCTGTTTCTCTGGAGAACCCTAATACAGAACACATCTTTGCTTACCTTCTTCCCCTTTCCTACCCTACATCCTTCCTCCCTTCTCCACAGAGCAGCCCCCAGTAAACCACTTGCAAGGGAATCCCTGTCCAGGTTCTACTTCAAGAGAATTCAATTTACGACTCATTCCAGTTAGCAGGTTAGAGTTAAAGTCTACAACCAAGTCTTTTATTAGTGGCTTGAATCTCAAGTCCTACAGTTCTGAGGGTATCACAGATCTGACCACTGAGCCCTGTGCTTGGGGCTTAGTTCCAATCTTAGCTGTGAGTTTGTGTTTATCCTCCAGCCTACAAGGCCTACAGCTGCCAACCAGCAGTTCTTCCCTCTTCTTTCAGAGGTGAGATAGCCCTGCCTCGATCCAGCCTCTGGCTTCAACTCCCTCCCCCCCACCCCCCATATCATATGGAGCAGAGTTACCCCACAGGATCAGAACTCCTGACAGCTACTACCAGCCTCAGGTCCCAGGACCCAGCAGACTTGAGGTCTCAGCTTTGCTCACCACTTTGCTTTCATTTCCCAGTTCCGGTCCTCTGATATACTTAATCCTGTAATTTTTCTGTAATATTTTTTTATTGATGTATAATTTGCATGCCATAAAATATGCATATTGTTAAGTGTATAGTACAATAAATTTTGATAAATGTATCTCTCCAGGTCATCCACACCCAATAAGATATAGGAAGTCTTCATCACCAGTTTATTGCTCTGTATTCTTTTGCAGCTGATACTCTACCACACGTCAAAGGCAACCGTTGTTGTAATTTTTTTCTCCATAGATTAGTTTTGCCTGTTCCAAAGCTTCATATATGTAGAATACTACAATATGTGCCACTTTGTGTCTGGTTTCTTTTGCTCAACATAATGTTTCTAGGCATATCAATGTTTTAAGTGACTTATTCCTTGATTTACATTACTGAGTGGTATACCATTGCATGAATATACCAAGTTTGTTTATCCATTCTCTTGCTAATGGACAGACAGTTGGATTATTTCCAATGTTTGGCTATTATGAATAAAGCTATTACACACATTCTTTTATTAAATATTTTTATTGAGATATAATTCACATACCATAAAATTTACTCATTGAAAATGCACAATTCAATGATGTTTAGTATATTCACAGAGTTGTGCAACCGTCACTACAATCTACATTGTGAAGCTTTTCATCACCCCAAAAGAAACCCGTACCATTAGTGCTCACTCCCCACTCCCTCTTCTCCTAGCCCTGGGTAACCACTCATTGACTTTTGTCTCTATAGATTTGCCTGACCCAAGGTCATAAAGATTTACAACTATGTTTTCTTCTAAGAACTTTACAGTTTTAGCTCTTACATTTAGATCTGGGATCTATTTTAATTTTTTGTGTATGGGGTAGGTAGTGTGGTCCAACTTCATTCTTTTGCCTGTGGATATCCAGTTGTTCTAACACCAGTTGTTGAAAGAAACCATTCTTTCCCCCATCGAATTATCTTGACACCCATGTCAAACAATCAATGAACCATAAACACGATGATTTATTTCTCCACTCTCAACTCTAATCCTTTGATTTATATGTTTATCCTTATGCTGTACCACATTGTCTTACTCAGAGTAGCTTGGTAATAAGTTTTGAAATCAGGGAGTGTGAGTGCTCCAATTTTAATTCCTTTCAAAGTTGTTTTAGCTCTTTTGGATCCCCTTCATTGCTATATAGAATCAGCTTGTCAATTTCTACTCCCCCAAAATTTTTAAAAGTCAGCTGGGGTTGTGATAGGGATTTTATCGAATCTAGAAATCAATTTAGAAAGTATTGACATTTTTGAAAGATCTTTATTTTTTATTTATTTATTTATTTTTTTAGATTTTATTTATTTATTTGACAGAGAGAGAGAGACAGCGAGAGCAGGAACACAAGCAGGGGGGATGGGAGAGGGAGAAGCAGGCTTCCTGCTGAGCAGGGAGCCCGATGTGGGACTCGATCCCAGGACCCTGGGATCATGACCTGAGCCGAAGGCAGACGCTTAACGACTGAGCCACCCAGGTGCCCCTGAAAGATCTTTTTTTTTTTTTTTTTTTTTTTTTTTAAAGATTTTATTTATTTATTTGAGAGAGAGAGAGAGCGCAAGAGGGGGTAGGGTTAGAGGGAGAAGCAGACTCCCCGCCGAGCAGGGAGCCCGATGCGGGACTCGATCCCGGGACTCCGGGATCATGACCTGAGCCGAAGGCAGTCGCTTAACCAACTGAGCCACCCAGGCGCCCTGAAAGATCTTTAAAATACCAAATCTTCTAACCAGTGAGCACGGAATGTCCTTGTATTGATTTAGGGCTCCTCTAGCTTTCAGTACACATATCTTGCACTTTTTTTGGTTAAATTTATCTATGTTCTTGTACATGGAATTGTTTTCTGATTTCATGTTTGATTATTCATTGCCAGTATATAGAAATGGAATTGATTTTTTATATTGATGCTTTATCCCATAATTTGCTGAACTTATCTGTTCTAATACTTTTTTTTACTGATTCCTTAGATTATGTCATCTTATAGATATAGTTTTACTTGTTCCTTTCCAAACTGGATGCATTTTATTTCTTTTTCTTGCCTTTTTTCCCTACCAAGAACCTCCCGTACAATATGAATGGAAGGGGCAAGAGCAGATGTACTTGTCTTGTTCCTGATCTTATGAAGGGGAAGGCACTCAGTCTTTCACCATTAAATATGATGTTATGAACATTCTTTTTTTTTTTAAGATTTTATTTATTTATTTGACATAGAGAGAGAGAGAACAAGTAGGCAGAGAGGCAGGCAGGGGTAGAGGGAGAAGCAGGCTCCCCGCTGAGCAGGGAGTCCGATGCGGGACTCGATTCCAGGACCCTGGGATCATGACCTGAGCCAAAGGCAGCTGCTTAACCGGCTGAGCCACCCAGGTGCCCTGTTATGAACATTCTTGAGTAAGTCTTTAAGATTTTAAGGCTGAGGTCTTCATTTCACTTGAGTAAATACCTGGGTATAGAATCCCTGGATCACAGAGTAGGTATACGTTCAACTTTACAAAGAACTGTCAATCTATTTCCCAAAGTGGCTTTTGTACAGAACCATCTTTTAAATTTATTACATGTTATCTGTCATCTCAGTAAGTTTCAGAAGACAGGAAGACCCCCCCAAACTGTGAACTTTTGCTGCACCTCAATTAGAAGTCTTCCCAGTGAATAACTCAGCAATTCTGTGACCCTCAATAAGTTTTCAAGGCACACTGAAATGTGCCCTAATGTGCCCGTTCCCTCATAAGCTCACTCTTTGTCCACTGCACAAACCCTCTCTAACTCCTCCTCAGTTATTCCCCCACGAGGAGCCCAGCTGGACCACAAAATGCATCACCTGATCCACTGTTCACTTTGTTTACATGTGATATTTTCATGGTAATGTCATCAAAATTACGAGGAATCCCTCTAACCAAGGCCACCATGGAGAGGAAGCTGTACAGTGCACGATGATGGAGACGTTTTTCCTGCCTAGCTGGGCTCCAATTATAGTCTCGTTTATCTCCTGTGAGATCAAAAAAAGCAAACATTCTGCAGGCTCCTAGTGCTATCTCGTACACATCTCCCACCACGAACTCGGCTACACACTGATCTCTCTGAAGGCCGGCGTCATATCAGGATGAGCATCCACCTGCTCACCTCACCTGTGAGCCCCCTTTTTTAGACTATCTCTCTGTGGTTCATTAGTCAATTTCCATAATCACGAAGATCTCCTTTTTTTTCTTTTCTAAAATGGAAATATTTCTATTGTTTTGGCAGATTATGAAAGTAATCCATGTTTGTTTAAAGAAATAAAGAAGCCTGGAATGTATAAAGCATCATTCTTCCTTCTATGAAATGGCTAACATCAGTAATAGTTCGATAAATCCGGAAAAAAATTATTTTTAATGACTAACATTTTGGGGGTTAAGTTTAAGGTTTATCCTTCCAGGTTTTTAGAATGCTGTTAATAGTTCTCATAGAGAGTCTTATGATGGTAATCACCTGATCCCCCAATGCCTCCACCACCATGGCCAAGGAGCTCTCCACAGCCACATCCCACACCAAAGATGATTTTTACTACCCTGTCAGGAGGTGCTCAAAACGCCCATGAGGACCCAGCCTGACTGCAATGAGAGAGAGCGGAATACATTGTCTCCTCTGTCGTGGAGGTGTGACTAGAAGAGAGAGAGGCCTTAGACCTTGAAATTATCATGAGGAAGTTTTCCGGTAGGTGCAGATGCTGTGCAAAACAGATTAAATTCTACCACAGGAGGGGCGCCTGGGCGGCTCAGTCGTTAGGCGTCTGCCTTCGGCTCAGGTCATGGTCCCAGGGTCCTGGGATCGAGCCCCGCATCGGGCTCCCTGCTCGGCGGGAAGCCTGCTTCTCCCTCTCCCACTCCCCCTGCTTGTGATCCCTCTCTCGCTATGTTTCTCTCTGTCAAATAAATAAATAAAATCTTAAAAAAAAAAAAATTCTACCACATGAGACATCATTACAAATCTTGTAAGAAGTATCAAGATGAATATGGTGTTTTCTCTATCATTCCAAAATTTCAGATCTCTCAATATTCAGTAGGGAACAGTAATAGGAGTGAAAGATCTACATCTGATAATACAAAAACTTATAAAGAGAATAAAAGTTCTTTTTTTTTTTTTTTAAGTAGGCTCCATGCCCAACATGGGCCTTGAACTTGTGACTTCTGAGATCAAGAGTTGCATGATCAAATGACTGAGTCAGCCAGGCGCCCCTAATGAGTTTTTTGTTGTTGTTGTTGTTGTTTTAAGCAGGCTCTACATGGAGCCCAACACAGGCTTGAACTCAACCCTGAGATCAAGACCTGAGCCAAAAGCAAGAGTCCGACGTTTAACCAACTGAGCCAAGAACACAAGTTCTGGGCATCCCACCTTTAAGGGTCCCTTTTGTCAAGAATCACACTTTACCAGACAGCGTTTACTGGATTGCTGTAACTGTGATCACCTATTCCAGATCACTCCTGTGATGTGTCCTATTTGTGTGTCTCTTCCTTGGGGAGATCCTAGCCAGATTACTAAAAATTTTGTTAGTTGGGGTGCCCAGGTGGCTCAGTCAGTTAAGCATCCAACTCTTGATTTCGGCTGAGGTCATGCTCTCAGGGTCCTGGGATAGAGACCCGCCTCGGGCTCTGCGCTCAGCAAAGAATCTGCTTATTCCCCTCCCTCTGCTCCTCCCCCTGCTCACATTCTTTCTCTCTCTCTCTCTTTCAAATAAATAAATGAATAAAATCTTTTTTAAAAATTCATTAAAAATTTTGTTAGTCATCTATCAAAGATGTCAGTTTGATTATGGAGAATTTGTGAATCCTCAGCTAGATAAGGAAAGCTAATATCAAACTTTTCAAGTAAACATCTGAAGGCTATAGACATCTCAGCGTCTTTGTACCTGCAAGTACTGTCTTTAAGGGGAAAACCACATGAAGTCACCTTTCAATAACACAATGTGTCTATTAGTAATTCAGTCTAAAAAATAAAATAAAATAAAATGCTGTTAATACGTCATGGACATTTCTGCATGATAATAGGTATCTAGCTGGAAAGCATTCTTTTTAATAGCATCACATTCCATAGTATGGATACACAGTAATTAATTATTTTTTTATTATTAAATATTTCAACCATATAGAAAAGTACTGAGAATAATGGCATAAACAGGGTGCCTGGGTGGCTCAGTTGGTTAAGCGACTGCCTTCAGCTCAGGTCATGATCCTGGAGTCCCTGGATCGAGTCCCACATCGGGCTCCCTGCTCGGCAGGGAGTCTGCTTCTCCCTCTGACCCTCCCCCCTCTCATGTGTTCTCTCTCATTCTCTCTCTCTCAAATAAATAAATAAAATCTTTAAAAAAAAAAAAATAATGGCATAAACATGCATGTGCCACTTAGTTATTAGAGAAAATGTTCAACTGCATATAAACATTTTCCCCAGTTTGTTATTTGTCTTCTGATTTCTCTTTTGGTGATGTTTGTGTTATGCATATTTTTATATTCACATAGTTGAATTTATTAATCTTTTCTTTAAGGCTTCTGAATTTGAGAAAGGCCTTGCCCATGCCGAAATTATGAGGAAATTCTCCTGTTTTTCCTATTAGAACTTTTATTGTTCAACTTTTACATTTAAATATATTTTTGAGGTTTAACCATGTACAGTGTGATGTAAGAATCAAGCTTAATTTTTTTCCTCAGATGATAGTCCATTTGGCTCACTCCTTAAATAAGAAATTTATTGTATCCCCCACTTGATTTAAAATGCCATCTTTAATATATGCTAAATTCCCATGTATGTTTTGATCTAATACTAGATTTCTCATTCTGTTCCACTCAATTTTCTGGTCCATTGCCGTACTATTTTAATTAACTAATTAATTTAATATACATAGTAATTTATAATATAGACATCCTTATTGCTCTTCTTTTCAGAGTGTTCATTTTTTGTTCATTTTCACAGAAGCTTTTAAATCAGTGTATGTAGTTCTTTTTAAAGAACCACTGATGTGTCTTGAAGAATAACATTGGATTTAATCATTTAACTTAGGAAGATCTGACGTTTTTATAACGTTGAGTCCTCTTGCAAAAGAGCATCTAGGCCTTTTCATCCACATCATTTTGGTGTTCAGCAATAGTGCTTTAAAGTGGGGGTTTTTCATATATTTATATCTATTTCCTATATATTTCATATGTATAATATGTATCTTTTTTTTTTTTTAAGATCTTGTTTATTTATTTGACAGAGAGATAGACAGCGAGAAAGCGAACACAAGCAGGGGGAGTGGGAGAGGGTGAAGCAGGCTTCCCGCGGAGCAGGGAGCCCGATGCGGGGCTCGATCCCAGGACCCTGGGACCGTGACCTGAGCCGAAGGCAGACACAACGACTGAGCCACCCAGGCGCCTCTATAATATGTATCTTAATTAGGATTTTTTTTTTCTATTCTCTTTTAAAATGCAGGTCTGGTTTTCCATCACATCTTCTAACTAGTAGTTATTTGTAAATATAAATATAATTGAGTTTTATGTATTAGCACTTTCCCCTATTAACTCACTTAATTATCTTGTTATTCATAATAGTTCTTTCCGGTGATTCTCTTGTGTTTTCCAGTTATTCAATACTATCATTACAACTAGAGATACTTTGTCTTTTCTTTTCCAATCTTAGAACAGTTTTAAGTTTACAAAAAATCACGAAGAAAGTACAAACAGTTCCCATGCACCCCACATGCAATTTCCTGCATGGTGTGTTATATTTAATGCACCAATATTGATACATTATTATTAACTAATGCCCATACTTTATTCAGATTTCCTTAGTTTTTAGCTAATGTCCTTTTCCGTTCCAGAACTAATTCATTTAGTTGTCTTCTCTCTTTAGGCTCCTCTTGCCTGTGACAATTTCTTAGACTTTCCTTGTTTTTGATGACATTCAGTTTTGAAAGGTACTGTGCAGGTATTTTGTCAACTTGCCCCCTTTTCCACTTTTTATACGACTGATTTCTTTCTCTTAGAGCATGGAGCTAGCATATTCAGTATGATGTTTGGTAGAAGTGATAGCAGGCTTTCTTTTCTTCTGTTTTTAGCTGGACTACCTCTGGAGTGCCCCAGGAAGCATTTTGAGCTGAGGTTGATATATTGGGTCATGGTAATAAAATATTATATTCCTACACTTCTATCCTACCCTGATGATAGTGTTATTTTTCTTAGTGACTAGCTTTGGGTTGTTAAGCATGTTTGTGTCAGCAGCTCCTGATCTTCATGGTGCACCCCTCCCTCAGGAAACAGGTGTTTGCAGGCTGTATGAAGTCTGTCCCGCCGCCCCTCGGACTGCCCTTTTCTTCACCTTCTCCCCCATAATTCTTGCCTGAGAGTGGCTGCTTTTAGTAGCTCTTACATATATTTTGAAGTCTGAGAAACTATCTCTCTCCGAGTTTGACTGAAAATGGAGTTTGTGGGGCACCTGGCTGGCTCAGTCGGTAGAACATGTGACTCTTGATCTCAGGGTCATGAGTTCGAGCCCCACCCTGGGTGTGGAGCCTACTTAAAAAGAATTTTTAAAAATGGAGTTTGTGGGCTTTTTAATACATTCTTCTTGCTGTTATTTTATAGGTCCTAGAGAAGGCGAAAATGCAGACTTCTGCAATTGTGCTCATAGCAAAAGTTTTAATGAAGTAATTTTTGACCCAAAGAACACCCACTGATTTCTGGAACTAGGAGGCAATTCAATCAATCTTTGAACTCTGTCACACAAAGTTTTATTAGAAACATAGTGGGGATTTTGGAGAGAAGACTGCTGAACTTTGTGTAGTGAAATAGAAACTTGAATTGCCAGTATAGAGGGCTTAATTAAGAGATAAGGAAATTCACTCATTCACTAGAAAATAATTGAACAACTGCTTTGTGCTAGGCATTTTGCCAGGCAGTTAGGTAGTGGTTACCGTTGGAGTTAGTTTAATTCATGATTAGAATATTATTCCCCCTGAACCTCAGTTTCTTGGGGTAAACCCAACCTTATCTACTTTACAATGAAGCTCAATTGAGTTTCAGTATATGAAAACACTTGGTGGATTTCTGCTTTTCTGAAAGGGGAATTTGGAGCCATTATAAGCTTTTAAGGAGTAAAGTATTGTGACCACAAAAAATGGGTGGAGCTTGTGTCTGGTTCATTTGAGTCCAGGAAGTCACTGATGGGTACGGAATATAGGATGTCAGGAGGCTATAGCACAAGCAAAGGTGGAGATGGTCCATGACCACAACAGTAGTGGAAAGGGAGATGCCTCTGGGAGTGAGGCAGGCAAATTATGGGGGCAAAGGTGCAATTGACAAATGGAAGCATAAGAACCAAGAGTCAGACGGGGTTGATGGCCAGGGAGCAATGAATGAAGGACATCCCCGGGGCAGAGATTATGCCTTTTCATTTCCCCACACCTGGGGGTCAATTTCCATTTGTATTAGGGGCTCACTTGCCCCTGTGTGATCCTGAAGTCCTCGTTGTAGACTGGGGTTCCTGAAAACAGCCTCTGAGACTCTGAGATTAGCATACGGCAGATTGAATGGGGAGTCGTCCTGGGAACAACATCTATGAGGGCGTGAAGGAAGCAAGACTGAACAACAGGAAAAATTGCATTAGCATGTGGCCGCAACAGATGCCCCAGCTAATCGTACAGGGTGCTTGGAATTGGAAGGGCCTGTCAGAGTTGTCCCAAATTAAGGCAAGAGGGCAAGTATTTATTTTGCTGCTGCCTCCCACCCCCCACATATTCTCTTTTAACTACCCAAACCACTCCTCCCCCAACCCCCCGCCGACCACACAGTATGCTCTTAACACCACTTGCCTTTCCATCAGCCTCGAATGTCCTTCCCCCCTTCTGTTCATCAAAATCACGGTCCTGGGGTGCCTGGGTGGCTCAGATGGCTAAGTGTCTGCCTTCAGCTCAGGTCATGATCCCAGGGTCCTGGGATCGAGCCCCGCATCAGGCTTCCTACTCCGCAGGAAGCCTGCTTATCCCTTTCCCACTCCCCCTGCTTGTGTTCCCTCTTTCGCTGTGTCTCTCTCTGTCAAATAAATAAATAAAATCTTTAAAAAAAAAACAAAATTACGGTCCTTTTAAAAGCTAATTGTATGCTGAAATTGGAAATTGAACCCATTTCTCCTTCCCCGGAAGTCCCAAAGCATTGTGTTTGTTGCTCTGTTGTCCTATCTGTCCTGCTTGCATTCGAGTTGATCTAGTGTTTGTGTTTTCCCTTTAGCAGATTGTAAATTCCACAAGCTTCCTCCTTTATCCTATTAGTCTCTCCGTAACCCGGCATCCTGCTTAGCACAAAATAGACATTCAACCAACTGGAACTAATTGCAGCCAATGTTCCAAACTATGAAGAGAGTTTCTCAAGGAAAATCTCCCGAAGGGTCTGAAGACCATTTGCCAACACCCAGTATTTTTTTCTTCTCCCAGAAAGAAGATGACATGTATTTATTCGGTAGAATTTGAGTGCCTACTATGGGACAGATACTCACAGGGCTATTGCCCAGGGTTCTTGAGATAAACTTCACAGGCTATCAAACTAATCATTTAAAAACGTGCAATTCAGCGGCACGTAGTATGTTCACGGTGTTGCGTAACCACCACGACTGTTGTTCTTAAACAAATTGCACCGAGTCTGCGTTCCCCAGAAGCTGGGCATGTTGCCAAGAGGAAGGGATGGGTCCAGTGTCTGAGAACGGAGAGTTAACCTCCCCTTTGTGGTACTACCTTTGTGTGGAAATCGCGCTGGCTTGTTTTCACGTTTCTGGTGCTGAATGGGAAGACACTTTCTTGTCAGTGTTCTGAGAGTGTCATGTCGGGGTGTCACTGGAGCTTCCAAATTCCCCATCCTGAGGGAATCCGCCCAAGCTCTGGGACAAGGGAAGGCCTGAGGGTCTTGAGGTGATGGATGACCCCCCTCAGGACGAGGGACGGCAGCGGGCAGACTGCACCCCACCCTGTCTACCACTGTGTGCTCAGAGGGACAAAGGGACAGTGAAACCCCTTCAGTCCATCTGTCTTTCGGGGCCCTAAAATTTCCCTCTTGCTGTGATTAAATGAATACCATTACAAGCTCTGTCAGGGAATAATCATCTTTCTTTCCATCACCCTGGAATATATTCCGCTTTACAGATGAGGGAAAACTGAGGCTGAAAGTAATGTGTTCAGGTTCACACGGGAGTGCAGAGCTAGGATTTGCAGGCCGGGTGGGGCAGGCCACACGAAGGGAGGTTTTCTGGGGAAACCGCCCGTGAACCCAGCCTAGCCCTCCCTGCCATGCATCCCAGCCTCCTGGCCACTGCTGCCCATGGCGCCACCCCCCCGCCCCACGTGGCTGCCTAGACAGGTTGCCCTCTGGTTCCTCCCGCTGCCAGCCCAGTGCACCACACCCACATCAGCTGGCATCCGCAGCCCCGTCAGGAAACCGAACACAGGGCGCCTGGGTGGCTCAGTCGGTTAAGCGTTTGCCTTGGGCTCCGGTGATGATCCTGGGTGGTGAGATCGAGTCCCACGACCAGCTCCCTGCTCAGCGGGGAATCTGTTTCTCCCTCTCCCTCTGCTCATGCTATCTCTCGCAAATAAATAAATAAATAAATAAATAAATAAATAAAAGGAAACCAAATACAAACAGGATCAGGAAAAAAGGCTCTGTGGGACTATATACAAGTTTATTTTTGTCTATAAAGGCAACATCCACTTACCCTTCTAAAATCACTTCTCTGAAAACCAACTTTCTGGAAATGCGTCCTTTATAAATGTAGAGCATGTAATAATGTGTAAATTTACAGAAGCATTTGAACAGATAACTCAGTTAATAGTTTGCAAGACAGGTTTTTCTGGGGGGAGGGATTACAGGTCTCTCCCGACTTGATTAAAGTCTCTACTTAATTCTGATTAATTAAGGCTGGAAGAACAGAAATTTATTTTAATGGTGTCAAACAATTAATTACATGATTATGACTTGTAAGAAATGACTGAAATTTTGAGTCATCCAACAGTTAAAAAGGAGGCCAATATTTTAAAAGACAGGATGACATTTTTCACAACTTCATAATTTTTTGATGGTCCAGTTTATGCCACATCAGTAATAACCATTAGTTGATTATTCTTGCCTCGCTTGATGGCAGGCACTTCAAACTTATTAAGGAAGCATTGTCATACTTTATTAGCCCTCGTTATTTTTAGTTTTGAAGGTTCTGTTTGTACACGAATAAGAGACCCTAAATAAATGTATCTGCACCTACATATTATTTGTGAAATTTGAATATTCATCTGTTATAATTAAAACAAAACATGCTCACAAGCATATGAAAGTGTGTTTGAATCTCCACAAATGTGTTTGGATCTTTTAATGCCTTGTATTTCACGTTTGGAAATCAGACCACGCTAATGCCTTCACATCCTTATACTTGTAATCAGCATCAAAAGTTTGGCTTCCATTAACAAATCATCCTTTAAAATAAAAGACTCAAGATCCAGGTTCATTACTTCGCTATTTGTTTCTGAGTACACCTGGCTTCCGGGAATATACCATGCTTCGGATATATTATTAGAAAAACCCTAGGACGGCATGCCAAAGTTTTCTGTATTGTTCCACAAAAGCTAGAAGTTCATTAAAAGGGCCCATTTTTCACAGCGAGCAGCAAGGAGTAGCAATTGATTGCACCAGTCAATCCTCCACAGTTCCTCCTGGAGAACGGCATCAGTTCGAGTTAGAAGGGAATGAATGGTCCTTCCCTTACAGGATTATGGATAGCCTCACTGAAATGCTGCTTAGCGCTCTCCTTCGGTTTACTCATCCCTGCAGGCAGGCCATGAGAGAGGAGGGCTGCCGCAGCCCCATTGAGCTCTTCCTGCACTGAACTCGCCTGTGGCAAGAGGAAAAGCTGACTGCGGGGTGAGAAGCCCGCGCTTGGCTGTGGATGTAAGTCTCCTTCCCGCCACTTGCTCAGGAACTCTTACTATAATACAATTTTAAGCTCTTGACACGGGACGCTCGACTCCATCTTTTGCCTCTTCGTTTTCTACAGAGCATCATGGAGATCGTGATCCCCAGTGGACTGCGTGTAGGACGAGCTGGGAGTGTCAGGCGGGTAGAGTTGGAGGACCCTGCAATATTGGCAGAGCATGAACGGCCCCCTGCAGGTTTTAAAGAGCTGTACGATGTACTTGCGGAATTTCTCCCCTAGGAAAAAGTAGATGACTGGATTGAGGCAGCAGTGGACGAAAGCCAGGGTCTCTGTGGCCTGAATGGCATAGTCCAGGTGCCTTTCAAAGGTGCAATCCTGAAGGACCTGCAGTTCCACCAATGTGTCCAGGAAGAGCACCACATTGTAAGGTGCCCAGAACCCCAGGAAGAGGGCCACCACAGCAAAGACCATCCTCACCGCCTTGCTCTTCTTCTCGTTTTTGCAGTGCTGCAATGTCCTGATGATCATGGAGTAGCAGAACAGCATGGTGCCCAAGGGAACCACCAGTCCAAGAATGTTGATCTCCAGGGAGCTCAGCACCTTCCACCTCGTGGACTTGAGAGAGTACTTGGTTTTGCAGTAGGTATGGTTGCGCTCAGTATAACAGGTGCTGAATAAAAGGCCTGGAAGGGAGGCCAGGACAGCCACGGACCACGTGGCCAAGCTGGTGATGACCCCATAAGTCAGGGTCCTCGCTCTCAAGGAAAACACCGCATGCACAATCGCCAGGTATCTGTCGATGCTCATGAGCATGATGAAGAAGATGCCACTGTAAAAGCCCACCAAGTACATCCAGGAAATAATCTTGCAGAGACCTAGTCCGAAAACCCACTGGTCTGCAGCATAGTAGCCCCAGAAAGGGAGGGAGAGCACGAAGAGCAGGTCCGAGATGGCAAGGTTGAGCAGGTACACGTCCGTCATGGACTTGAGCCTCTTGTACTTGAACAGGACCACAACCACCACAGAATTTCCAAGGAGACCAAACAGAAAGACCAGGGAGTAGAGAGGGGGCAGGAAGAGCTCCCCAAACGCCTTGATGCCTTCTTTGGTGCAAGGCTTGGGGATGTTTTCGTAGAGATAGTAATTGCTGTAGACGCTTTCATCCAGGGTGGTGTCCGCTATATCCGTGGGGTTCATTGTCAAATCTACCAGCACCTTGACTCAGGTCTGAGCCCAACCAGAAGCTAACGAGGGGAAGAGCAAACAAGATTTCTGTAAGAACAAAACCAAATCAAAGTGGTGCTGAATACAGAGCATAGTTGCTTAATATTTTGCCCCGGATCATCACACACCCTTCCCAACCTTCCCAAGTTGAAGGGCTCCATTCCCCACAGGGCAGTGCAGCCAAATGGAAGGACGCTGCCCTTGGGAGTTTAGCAGATTCCACGTTCCAGCTCTGCCCCTTTTCTATCCCTCTGAGGGGAGCTTCCGTTCTCTCATTTGTAAGTGGGGACAGAAAAACCTCCTTCTTGAGGAGGTTTTTTCAAGGATGCATTTCTAAATAGTAGTCTGCAGTTACTGAATCATTTGCAGGCCAGTTGAGATTTCCAACAGTCCTACACCCAGAACCACCTTTGTGACATAAGAGCAAAAGAAAAAACAAAAAGATGAAAAATCTACGCAGGTTTCCCCTTCAGATTATAGCTCCCAAAATTCATGAATTGCTTAGACAATCATTGGGCTAGAAGGTTCGTCACCTGCCTTTATATAAAAATTCTAATTCCTCCTGCAACCTTGACACATAGATTTCAAAGTACGTTCCCTGGTATTGTGCATTGAATCCTAATTCCATGCTCCTGTCCCCCACCACCCTCCCAACAAAAATCAGGCGCTCTAAGCCAAGCAAGCATACCGAACCGTGGTGTAGATGACTCATGAAAGCTTCCGAGAGGTTAAATGAGGCCACACAGCTATATGCAGAACTTTTCTTTGGGCCCCAAGTCCCGGTAGGGGCTGGTTGGGTGGTAGGGGACTCTGATCTATGGTGTTTGCTGGTTTCTGTGGTGCAGATATTTCCACCATGGCAAAATTCCAGCTACCAACCACCTCACAAAATTCCTGAATCTTAGCAGTCCTGAGTTGGTGCAAGTTGTCTCTGGCATACACCACCCGGTCCCCTGTTCATTCTAGAACACCATCTTAGATGGGAACATGCCTGGCCTTCCAGGCTCCTTCTGGGCCAGTCTGATGCTAAGGCCCTTCTGAAGGCGGCAGCACTCAGATCATTTTGCAGCACTCAGATGGTAACTTGAGGGAACTTTTTGGTCTTTTCATCAAAACTGCATGCAAAAATCAGTCCTGTGCACGGAATCCCATCACAGAGGGAATTAGCCTGACAGACCTCGAAAAGGCACATCAGAGCCAGAAATGAAATCCCTCTATCTCCCAACCACCCTCATTTCCTATCTAAATGGGCAGGTGAAGAGGTTAAAACCTTCTTAAAGTTAAAACCTTCTTAAACCTTCACATGTTCACATGTGAATCAGAGCAATTCAGGGATGAAGGGCTTTCTGACTCAAGGCTACTTCCTCTTGCTTCCTTCTTAATGGCAGCCTGTGTTCCTTATTACAATACTGTTTGGTAATTCACATCTCCTCCCTACCACCCTCACCACCACAAGCCCAAACACTCAAACGACAAACTATGTTTGGTTTCTCAAGAGAGAGATTTGGATCTCCTCCTGCAAACAGATAACTGAAGACCTGGGGCATTGCAGAGCCCCTGAAACAATGTTGTAAAATGATTATCAATTCTAGTTAAATAAATAACAATCCTAGTCTCTCTCCACCATTTTGCTTGTGAAAGGTTAAGGAATAGACGAAGCTGAGGAGTTAAGAAATTATCAGGAGAACAAAAAAAGGAAACACAGCTGGTAAGTGGTGGGAATCAGCCTTATTTGCTTTCTTGGCCTGGGAATCTTGATAGAAGCAAGAAGCAGAAAAATGTGGATGTTTGATAAAAAAAAATTATCTGTGTATTCTGAGCATGTGGACTTGGGCCAGAGGTGCGCAGGGAGAGAGCCCTGCGTCTACGAATGCCCCTCAGACGAGGGCTCGGAGGATGTGAGTAGAAGTAGATGGTGTGTGAGCTCCAAGACAAGAGCCCGCTGGGAGCCCCAGAGTGCCCGAGATGCCTGAGTGTTGGGACTGGGTGGGCAGCGGGCCAGCTTACAGCACTTCCAAAGTCCACACACCTGTCCAGTGTCTAGAGAGCAGTGTGTGGCCTGAGGCCCTGGGAATGGCCCCGTCCCCACTTACCTTGCTTTTCTGACAGTGGTTCTGAGGAAGGTCTGTGAGCCAGTGCCAGGCTTGCTCGAGAAGCACAGCGCTAAGAAAGACAGGTGCCTTTGAAGGGCGCGTGGCTTCCTGTGAGCACCAGCTCTATCCCTCACCCATCTATGCTGAGTTCAAGTGGGTTTTTTTGATAGAAGTAAGAAGCAGAAAACGAGTGACTCAGAGTCACTCATTTCCCCAAACTGAAAGCTAGGAAGGTTTGCTCTCTCCTAGATTAAAGAGGAAAATGAAGTAAGTTTTCTTTTAAAAGAGAAACTTCTGGATTTTTAAACATTTATTTGCTGGATTTTTAATTTAAAAAAATTGCCTTTGGCCGGCTACCTGCAGTAGAAATGATCTTTATGTTCTGGATCAGTGGGCCGTCCGTTGTTTGCCTCCGGAGGTCGTGCAGTGGTGGGCAACCACGATGTGCCATATCCTCCAACAAGTGGGATCTGAGGAGGCCAGAGGGGGAGGCCAGACACATGCAGGAGAAAGGGTAACCAGAGGGGAGAAACGCGGATGTGAATGTGTGTGTCCAGGAGGGAATCGGAGGGCTTTAGTCAACCACGTTCAATAACTGGGTGTAACGTGGCATCCGACAACCTAGCTTCAAGCCCCCTTTGCAACAGGAAGACCCCTCCCCACAGCCCTCTACCTGGAAATCGTGGGGCTCCCACTGACAGTGATCGTGGCCGAGTCCCTCTGAGTTCACGTGGCAGTCACAGCCAAGCGGCGGACAGCAGTCCTATCTTCTGTCGGTCACCGCCTCAGCTTCTGCCGGCTTCCAGACGTCTTCCCTCTACTGTCTACAGTTGCTTAGCTCTCCAGTTCGGCTTAAAAGAGCCACAAAGGTCATTTTCCCTAAGGAGTTTGCAGGAAAAGGAATGAAAAAACTGAGCCAGAGCCACGTTTATCACCCTTTGCTCATTATTACCTCTTCCAAAGAGTCTTTTCAGTTATTTTTTTTCTTAAATCACCTCCCCATGAAATCTTAATACTGTTTATGATGTGGTATGTGTATATCAGTGCTTTATACATAAAAAGAGAAGGGTTTTTTTTTTCACCCCCCAAAACCAATTTTTGCCTCCTTGAGGGCAATGCTGCCTTTAGTAAGAAGGCATGAGTTAGAGTGGTGGGTCCCCAGGGGTTCTTTGGCCCCAGGGCTCATGGATGAAATCTGGAGACACTTTCTCTGGGGATGGGAGGAGCTGCTTCTGGCTTCTAACGGGAAGAGGCCAGGAATGCTGCTAAAATCCTACAGGGCAGTGGACAGCCCTCCATGACAAAGAGTGCTCCCACCTAGAATGTCAACAGAGCTGAGGCTGAGAGACCTGAGCTGGGGCAGCCATCCCCAGCGTGTAGCTGGGGAACCAGATTCACAGATACCCTGAGAAAAAGAAATGAAGATCTGAGGTCAAATCAGTACGGGGAACTCTGGGCTTGGGTTCAGGTTAAACACCGCTCCAGACTGCAGCAGTCTTGGGGCTTTCCAATGCCAATATCACTGTGAACTCTGGAAGCAGATATAGAATAAAAAAGTCCCTAACATATTTGGCCAGTGAATCTATGCCCATTACACAGGGTAATTTATAGAATTAACATATTTTTAGGTTCTGCCACCCTCTTTCTCTTCAACAGAGTGGCCAGGTAAGGTTTGGTGAAGGCAGCCTTGCAGCAGATGCAGAAATGCAGATCCTCGTGAAGACCCCAATGGGCAACACCATCACCCCTGAGGTCGAGCCCAGTGACATCATCAAGAATGGAAAGCCAAAATCCAAGACAAAGAGGGCATCCTGCCTGACCAGCAGCATCTATTTTTGCAAGCAAATGGCTGGACTACAATATCCAGAAAGAGTGAACCCTGCCCTTGGTGCTTCACCTGCGGGGTGGCCTCATCGAGCCTCCCCTCCATAAGTGGCCCAGAAATACAACGGCGACAAGATGATCTGCCACAATGCTCCCTGCACCCCCACTCTGTCACCTGCCATGAGAAGTGCAGCCACACCAACAAACTGTGCCCCAAGAAGGTCAAATAGGGCCCGTTTGACCGGAGGGTGGCCTCCTGCCCAAGGCCCAAGGCCCTAGGGCTTCAATAAAGTATCCCTTTCATTGACTATAGCAGTAAAAAAAACCCACAAAAACTCCCTGTTTTTAGAAATGCAGAGCCTGAGGAAGCTTCTATCATGGAATACCAGGCCTTGAGGGACAAGTTAGAGAGCTGGGGGCACAGCTGGGAGCTGGGAAAGCCCTGGTCTAGCCCATCTGAGCACAGCGCCTAAGCCCCCGTGGACCTGGCTTTGGGGTGTTAGGGTTCTAGAACATGTGATAGCCAGAGGTCCCAATGATCATGTGTTATCATTGGTCACTGTGGGTCTGGAGAAGTTCCCTTGAAAGGCAGTTAATGCTCCCTCGACTGAAGCTGCCTGCATGAGAAGCATCGCCGGGTCCGAGTGAGGGAGAACATGAGAACATGAGTTCCAGCATCTGTGTTGGTTGACGGCACCGGCCTTGAGGCCTGCTCCGTCTGGCTTTGGATCCCAGTGCCACCACTTCACAGCTATGTGAACCTCAGTCTTCTCATCTGCAAAAGGGGTGCTACTGCATGAGGACGTTGAGAGGACCGGCGAGCTAATGTTGGTGCCCGATCACTAGTGCTGAAGATCAGTAGCGCCGACAACATGCACAGTACTAGCCTTCTCTCATGAAGTAGCTGAGCTTGGCGGGTGGCCCGTAGCCACAGCGAGGAATCTGGGAGATACCTGGATGCCGACTCAGTGCGCCACATTCCACTTCTGAGTTAGTGAAGAGCACATTTCAGGTTTCCAAGTTGCAACGGTTATTGTCCTGGAGAAAGTCAGTCTTCAGGTTTGCAAAGTCGTAATGTTAATTGTCCTGGAGAAACACTAAATAGGTTCTCCCTCCAGTAGGGGTTTCAAAACTAAACAATACTCCCCCCCAAAAAAAGATCACATATTTACTAATGTCTGTTTCATAGATGGGGAAATAGGAACCTAGAAGGGGACAGGGTATGCTCAGGGCAGCACAGCCTGAGACGCAGTCGGGGCTAACACGTACGCTCTGACATTTGCAGAAACTATCTTCCACTGGGCTGAGAAACTCAAACCAGACCAGAGAGGAGCAGACCAGCAAAATACACTCAGGGCAAACCCTCCCCTGAGGCAAGGTGGTGTGCTGCCCAGCCCAGCGGCCAACAGGAAGGAAAGCCGTAACATAAGCCTACAGCGCCCTCTGGTGTACCAAACCTTATATCAACACCAAAAACGCTAAAGTATATTCCCCAGGCCATGCATGCCACACCAACCCACAGGAACCAGCCTGGGTGGCCCTGGAAGCCACTCCCAACGCCTTCAGGAGGAGCTCCACGGGACTCAGCTGCACAGCAGTGGTAGTAAAGCATCAAAGATTTTGGAGCGCCTGGGTGGCTCAGTTAAGTATCTGACTTTGGCTCAGGTCATGATTTAGGGGTCCTGGGATGGAGCCCCATGGCCGGGCTCCCTGCTCAGAGGGGAGTTGGCTTCTTCTCCCTCTTCCTCTCCCTCTGCCCCTCCACCTCCCACTCATACTCTCTCTCTAATAAATAAATAAAATCTTAAAAAAAAAAGAAAGCATCAAAGATCTGGAGTTCAGACCTGTTTACTTTCATTTATTGAGAGAAGGCTGCCAGGCAGAACCACCCAGGGCATCGTACCCAGCGACTGAGCAACAGTAAGCTGGAGCTAGAGGGGGCAGCTTATGTTTGACAAGCAGGGAGAGGTTAGTTTTCATAGGTTCTCTGTTGATTGCTAATTTGGATAATTTGAGGTCTTGGGGCAGAGGAACTGTCCCTAGCTCTCTGGTATCTGGTCCCAGGGTGATTAGGGCTGGTAGACAGTAGCCCCAGAGCAGAGATGCTGATAAGGAAGTGACTGCTCAAAAAGGGGAACTGATCGGCCTCTAGCCAGGGCCTCAAAATTGGATCAAGAAAGCACTTGAAAAAACAAATAAGCCATTTTACGAGGGAGGTTTGATTACACAGACAAAACTGGTAAGGAAATAGAAAATTGCAAACAATTAAATTAGAAATTGATTTTTAAAGAGAGAAATAAAACTCCCTGCACATTTAAAAATTAAAAAACACATTTTCATGTAACCTGGACAAAGAAAATATCATAATGGAATATAGAAAACACTTGTAACTGAATGATAATAAACTATCACTTATTCAAAATTATGGTAGGCAGCTGACGTGGTCCTGAAAGGGTAATTTAGCCCTTAAATGTTTATATCGGAAGAGAAGAAAGGATGAGAACTGTTCAACTAGAAAAAAAAACAGTAGAAAAAGGAATTGTAGAATAAAGTCAAAAATGGTATAAGGAAATAAACAATAAGCAGAAATTAAACAAAATTTGAAAGTAAAATAGACCCATTACAGTATCTGAAAACACAAAATTGACAAACCTCTAGGAAGATAGGTAAAGAAAAAAAAAAAAGGAAGCAATCTTGGAACATAAAGGGAGATATAAATACAGAGCAGAGATTTGAAAAATAAGAAACAGGAGCACCTGGGTGGCTCAGCGGGTTGAGCAGCCGACTCTTGATTCTGGCTCAGGTCCTGATCCCAAGGTCCTGGGATCAAGCCCTGCATCAGGCTCAGTGCTCAGTGCAGAGTCTGCTTAAAATTCTCTTTCTTCCTCTACCCTTCCCTCTCCCTCTACCCCTACCGCTACTCGCTCTCTCTCTCTCTAAAATAAATTAATTAAATAAAAATTTAAAAAGAAGGATAAGAGGGTGCAGCTGGGTGGTTCAGTGGGTTAAGCGTCTGCCTTCAGCTCACATCATGATCTCAGTGTCCTGGGATTGAGCCTCACATCAGGGAGCCTGCTTCTCCCTCTCCCTCTGCCTGCTGCTCCCCCTGCTTGTACTCTCTCTCTATGTCAAATAAGTAAATAAAATCTTTTTTTAAAAAAGATAAGAAACATTATGAATGATTGCATCACAATAAATTTGAAAACTTAGATAAAATGGATAAATTACTAGAAAGCATATTTGCCAAAATTGACCCAAAAATAAATACAAAATCTGACTTATAATCTTTTAAAAAATTGAATCAGTACTTTAAATGCTTTGCACAAAAACAAAGTAAAAAAAAAATTCAGGACAGATGGACTTACAGGAAAATTCTACCAAACCTGCAATGTATATATTTCTAATCTCATACACCTTTTTTACCCAGAATTACAAAAAAAGAATACTCCTAAACTCACTTTATGAAGTTAGTATAACCAAACTGTATGAAAAAAATAAAATTATTCAGTTTCACTCCTGAATATATTGATGCAAATATCCTATATAAAATACTAACAAACCAAACACTAAAACTGGCCAAATTAGTTCATTTCAGAAATGCAAAGTTGGTTTGATATTGTAGACTCTATTAATGCAAATCACCACACTAACAAAATAAAAGAGAAGAGCCACTGACATAAAAAGAGCATTGAATAAGTAGAACAATATTCATGATTTGGGGAAAAAAAACACACCATAGGACATTAAGAACAGAAGGGAACTTTTTAAAATTGATAAAGGTATCTGCATAGAAAATCTCTGAAAAACAATGTTTAACTGTAAATAGCAAAAGCCATTCCTTTCAAAATCAGGACCATGACTAGAAATGCCCACCAGCACCAGTTCTATCAGAGCTGGTAGAAAAAGACAAGATTTTAAAATAAAAGATATAATGAGTGCAACAAAGTTGCAGGATACAAAATCAATACACAAAAATCAGTTGCATTTCTACATACTAACAATCAATAATCTAAAAAAACTTAAGAAAACAATTCCATTTACAATAACATCAAGAAGAATAAAATACTGATAATAAACTTAATCTAGCAGGTCAAAGACTTGGATTCTAAAAACTATAAAATGTTGCTGAAAGTAATTAAAGAAGACACAAATAAATGGAAAGCCATCCCATGTTCATGGATTGAAAGACTAAATAATCAGATGTTGAATTACCCAATCAATCTACACATTTAATGTTATCCCTATCAAAACTCCAAAAGTGTATTTTGCAGAAATAGAAAAAAAAGCATCTTGGGGCACCTGGGTGGCTCAGTCAGTTAAGAGTCCGACTCTTGATTTCAGCTCAGCTCATGATCTCAGGGTTGTGAAATCGAGCCCTGCATCACACTCTGTGCTGGGTGTGAAGCCTGCTTAAGATTCTCTCTCTCTCTCTGCCCCTCCCTCCTCTAGTAAGTAAATAGATAGATGGATAGATAGATAATTAATAATTTTTAAAAATCCCCCATCCTAAAATTCATATGGAACCTAAGGAACCCGGAAGTGGTCAATCTTGAAAAAGAAGAACAAAGTTGGAGGTCTCACACTTCCTGATTTTAAAACTTATTATAAAGCTACAGTAATCAAAACAGTGTGATACCAGCATAAAGGCAGACCTGTAGACCAATGAACTGGAACAGAGAGCCCAGAAATAAATCCTCACATATATGGTCAAATAATTTTCAAAAAGGGTGCGAGATCATTCCATAAAGAAAGGACAAGTCTTTTCAACCAATGGTTCTAGGAAAACTGGATATCCTGGTGCAGAAGAATAAAGCTGGATCCTTAGCTTCACCACATACAAAAATTGACTCAAAATAGATCAAAGACCTAAATATAAAAGCTAAAACTATAAAATTCATAGAAGAAAACATAGTGGAAAGGCTTCATGACAATGGATCTGACAGTGATTTCTTGAAGATGACATCAAAGACTCAGGTAACAAAAATAAAAATAGATTAAAGACTATACCAAAATATAAAACTTCTGTGCATCAAAGGACACAATCAACAGAGGGAAAAAGCAATCTACAGAATGGGAGAAGCTATTTGCAAGTTATACATCTGATAAGAAGTAATATCCAAAACATATAAAGAACTCCTACAACTCAACAACAGAAAAAATAATCTGATTGGTGGTACTGGTACAAGGATAGAAAATAGAAACAGAATAAAGTATCCAGAAATGAACTTCAGTGACTGTCCCAGAGACAGACTAAATATGTTTTTTATTATTTAAAAAATCTCCAATAATGTCCTACTCCCCAGAAACCTTATGTGTGAAACCCCATGTGTGAAATCAACCACCCTCCCCCCCAAGACACTAACATAACAATATAACTAGAGATACTACTAATAGGTTAAAACCCAGAGGAGAGCTGTCACCTCCAAATGCCCCCAAGAGATACTTCATCACCCAGATTACAATTCTTCAGGGCGGAGGCGCCTGCGTGGCTCAGTCAGTTGAGTGCCCGACTCTTGGTTTGGGCTCAGGTCATGATTTCAGGGTTGTGGGATCGAGCCCCACATGAAGCCCTGTATCGGGCTCAGCTCGGGTACGGAGCCTGCTTAAGATTCTCTTTCTCTCCCTCTTCTCCTCTACCCCGCTCAAAAAAAATTTTTTTAATTTAAAAATTAAAAAAATAAACAATTCTTCAGGGCATATTCTCTGCACCACCTCCCACCCCACAAACTGACACACACACAAACCACCAAATTCTGTCTCCGGAATAACCAATTCCCTTCTTCCACCTTTCAGTCAGTCCTGGCTGAGGTTCTTCCTCCTGAACTCAATGTTCTATCCCTCCTTTGTTATACACAATTGGAGACACAAAATATATAAACACAGGTTTGTATATTTTTAAAGTATAAACAATGTTAATGGTCTCATTTTACATATGAGGGGGATGGTAAGTGAAAGAGAGTAACAGAGACACAGTTACCATGGCCTTGGAGAAGCTGACAGGATGAGTTACCATGAGGAAGGAAGTGGGGAAAAAAGTCATTCCTGCAGCCCTAAGAATCCTTAGGTGGGACCTGGGGAGGCAGGACGTGGCTGTGGAGACTGGGAAACAGGCTGCTGAGGGGCATCATGCTCTGTCGCTGCCATCTCTTTTTGGTCCAGGGGAAAAAGAAAAACAAACAAAAAAACTGTCAGAAAATAATAGCACCACAATGACCCAAATAATGGGGCCTCAGAGTGCAAAACCCAGGCTTGCAACAAAGGAAAATGAGACTGTTAGGAAGCAACCCTGGGCCATGTTCCTTTAGGGTTACTCCCTCCTCACTGCTCCCAGGGGTCAAACGCTATCTCTCCCATCCCTGAGAAAGAGATAGCCCTTTCCTCACTCTCCCCCAGGCTCCTCCAGCCCTGCCACTTCCCTGACACTCCCACATCAACACTCAGGTCCAGAATCTGCTCAAATGTTAGCCCCACAGGGCTCAGGGTTGGGATGTACTAAGCCTCCCTGAGTGCCAGAAGTCCATGTGGAGAGGGAGATGCAATAGGAATGGCTGAGCATTTACCTTACATCCACATGGCCACCGTGGTTCTCTCGTGCCATAATATTTGAGGACATTCCAAGATAAGTAACACTTCCTATGAAATTACATTTAATCATAAAACCTTTTTCACATAATTCTAATGGTACTGAAAAATGGTAGTTTAATTTAGAACAAAATGACATTTTTCGTTCTCTGAAAATATCTATAGCTTTATATAATAACATGATATATAATATATGTGTGTGAACGTGTGTATGTGTACCTATGTATACACACACTCATGAGTGCGAAGACTACTTATGTGAGCAATATTTACACCTACACAAGAAGCTGAGGGAATAAGCTCATGTCATAAAATGTATCCACAGTGCAACAGTACATCCCAATCACAAAACTCCTCAGCATCATCTTTTTGGGATCTGGGCTCATTTTCCTGTATGAGGCATGTGTCCATTGTTAACAATTTTGAGATAATAATATTTCTTTGAGTCTTTTGGCTTTTTAAAAGGAGAAAATAAGGAGAGAGGTTATGAATGACTGAATGCTGATAAATGACCCCTCTTGCATATAATTGAGAAGTGGGATCAATTTGGTCAAGGTTTAGTCTAGGCTGAATTATGAAAATTAAGAAAATGTGAAATCGTCCACATTTTATTACCTAATATCAAAATATCACTATATTAGTTTTCTGTTGCTGCTGTAACAAATTATCACAAACTAAAAAATCCTAACTGAATAAAACAAGAAAAATTGTATAATTTGGAAGATAAGTAAATATGAGATAGAATTAAAATATTGTTCAAAAATAAAATATAAACTACCAGGAGCTCTCTCCTTCGCTCTGCCATTGTGGTGTGTGCAGCTGACTATTCCTTGCCATGTCTTTTCACTAAACCTTCAGGATCAAGGGATTCCTGGCCAAGAAACAAAAACAAAATTGTCCCATTCCCCAGGGGATTCAGATGAAAATTGGTAATAAAATCAGGTACAACTCGGAGAGGAGGCACTGGAGAAGAACCAAGATGGGTCTATAAAGGATCGCACATGAGATGGCGCACATATTTATGCTGCATGAAGGTCACATGTTCATATCCTATCACTCTGTAAACATCACTACTACCTGAACAATAGACATGTTTTATTGGGGAAATGACTTTTCTCTACTAGCCTTCTGCTCTAGTATGTTGGTTCAGTAATAAACGTGAGAACTTTTGTTTGAAAAAATAAATAAATAATAAATAAAATAAAACAAAGAGGAGAATGGTCAGAACTAAAGTGTTCCACATTTTTAAAGTCCTATATTAAAACTTTATTAGTAAACTTTGTAGTTTAAATTTTAAGGGAAAACTCTAAAAGGATAGAATATAACTTTTTAAATAGAAGAAAAAATATAAAGAATAAAAGTGTCTCAATTTGGGACGCCTGGGTGGCTGAGTCAGTTAAGCGTCTGCCTTCAGCTCAGGTCATGATCCCAGGGTCCTGGGATCGAGCCCCACGTCGGGCTCCCTGCTCAGTAGGAGGCCTGCTTCTCCCTCTGCCTGCCGCTCTCCCTGCTTGTGCTCTCTCTGTCTGACAAATAAATAAATAAATAAATAAATAAAATCTTTAAAAGAAAAAGTGTCTCGGGGCGCCTGGGTGGCTCAGTCATTAAGCGTCTGCCTTCGGCTCAGGTCATGATCCTAGGGTCCTGGGATCCAGCCCCGCATCGGGCTCCCTGTTCCGCAGGGAGTCTGCTTCTCCCTCTCCCACTCCCCCTACTTGTGTTCCTGCTGTCGCTCTCTCTCTGTCAAATAAATAAATAAAATCTTTAAAAAAAAAAAAAAAAAAGAAAAGTGTCTCAATTCAAAAGTACTTATCACTACTTAAAAGACTGAATATTGGGGTGCCGTGTGGCTCAGTCGGTTATGCGTCTGCCTTGGGCTCAGATCATGATCCCGGGGTCCTGGGATTGAGCCCCACGTCGGGTTCCTTGCTCAGCAGGGAGTCAGCTTCTCCCTCTCCCTCTGCCCCTCTGCCCCCACCCCCCACTTCTGCTCACTCTCTCGTTCTCTCAAATAAATAAATAAAATCTTTAAAAACAAATAAAAAACTGAATATTCTATTTCTTTTCTCTCACACATTAGAATGTAAATTCCAGGAATGCAAGAATTTTTGTTTCTTTGTTAACTAGTATATCTTTAGCATCTATTACAATGTCACACACATGAGAAATGCACAAAATTATTTGCCGAATGAATATCTTACATGAATTACTTTATATGAAATAACAAAGGCACTTGACTTCAGTAATGGGCAAAAGGTATAAAAATTCCAGTTCACCAAATAGAAAATACAATTAGCAATAAATGATAATGGAATAATGTTCAATCTTCCTAGTAAAGGGGAAAAAAAGTTAAAATTATTCTGAGATACCATTTTATCCCATCCTATTCACAAACACTTTAAGAGGTAATCAAATCACACTGAGGCTATGTATGGAGAGTCATGAAATGACCTAGTAACATTTGTTTTCCCTGAGAAAACACACAAAAACATTTATGTGTAAAGGTGATCACTGGTTAATTTATGTGTAATATTGAAAGAATGATAATAAATCCAATTCCACAATATGGGAACAGCTAAGTAAACTGAGGAACACTTTATGAACCATTTATATAGGCATGAAAATTGTTTAGGAAGACAATGTAGTGATAAATGAAAATGGTTACATATCGAATGTAACAAAGCATGGCATAACTATGATCACAACAATGTAAACTAAGCTAAAACAGCTTGTTGGGACATTATGTAGCCACAGAAAAGTTCTGTTTGGGAATATCAATGGGAACAATCTTTTAGCAGGACAATTTGGCAGTATGTGTTTCAAATTTAAACTGTTCATATTCTTTGACCAAGAGATTTCTTCCTAGGAATTTAAGCTATGGCCAGTTCTCTTCAGTGAACACTCATTCAGTGATTCATCAAGATTTCCTGAACATCTACATAGCGAGCAATGGAGATTTCAAGATGAAATGTCCATGTTTCAGGGCACCAGTTTGCAGTCCAGTGGAGGAGACAAAGATGCGAAGAGATAGTTACAATATAGAGTGTAATATGTACAAACAAACTTGAACAGAATTACATAGTAAAATTGCTAACTCTATCAAGTGTCATAATGAAGTGAGATTTGAGCACAATTCTACCAACACAGAACAGGCTGTGGTTTGTAGGAAGGAACAAAGCTGCTATTTGCCAACTATATTTGCCAGATGAAGGCTTGAGGTAAGTACTGACTGGCAAGGCAAAGGAAATGGTGGGGTCAGAGACAAGGAAGGAATAGAGAAAATCCAGGCAGCCTGTTTGTGGATGGTACTGTTTAGTGTGGTAGATTGCAGTTGATATTAATGGTAATTGAAATCAGACATAGGCTGAAGTCATCACTGGCATCAGTGTTATTTGAAATAAGAAAAACCATAATCTCAGGGCACCTGGGTGGCTCAGTCAGTTAAGCGTCTGTCTTTGGCTCAGGTCATGATCTCAGGGTCCTGGCACTGAGCCCCACATTGAGCCCCGCCCACATCAGCATGGGGCCCCCTGCTCAGCGGGGAGTCTGCTTCTCCCTCTCCCTCTGCCTCTCCCCCAGCTCATGCTCTCTCTCCACTCACGCTCTCTCTCACGCTCTTGCTCTCTAATAAATAAATTACGTCTTCTTTCATATTGAATGGTAGCTCCACCTCTGAGTGCAGTAATGCAGATGTGTCTAAGGCTTCATCCAGTAGGTAGCCCTTAGAAATACCCCATGGGATAGTCAACTTCCACATCCTTGTTTTGTTTTGAGCTCTTGATGGTTTTCTTCTGCCCCAAAGGCCAGTCTTCCTCTTCCTCCAAGCACACCAGGGCTAGCTCAGCCAGCCTGCAGCACCTTTCTTTGGATTTAACCCTGACAATTCTTCCTCCCACTCAAGTGAGGATAGGAGGCACTAGTAAATTTCCTCTTTGCATCCAAGGAACTATATATAATACACAAGTACCTTTCTTTAAAACCTGAGGAATAAAACATGCAGTTTTATCTTATGATCAACTGTTTGTGTGAAGTCAAGAGGTCAGTGTTCATCAAAGAGCAAATCCAGTCACCTCAAAAGGATGGTTAATGAAACATCTTAGTTCTCCCGAGTATAGCCCTTTGATGCCAGAAGAGACCCAGACCCCAACGGCCTTATTCCCACCCAGACTGTACCCATGGACAGAGACTCACTGAGGAGAAGAAATTGCCCAGGGCATCAGCCAGGGTGTTTTTATCCCCTGAAGCAGATTTGGGGGGGTGGGGCAGTAAGCCTCGGTGACCCTATAGCCCACCCCGTAGTGTGCACCCTGGTGCTTTGAGGAGAATGAGGCCTGGTCCTCTCACCGACCTTCGAGCCTCTGAATTCCAACCTCCTCTACCCCAATCCCAACACAAAACCCAGTAGCTGGCCAGCAAGGAGGAAGAGAAAATGTGGGTAACTGCTGAAAGGCTTCTTTCTCTCCAGTCTCAGCTCACAAGGGCCCTGTCTGAATGGCACATGGAGGGGCATAAGTCTTGCAGCCTATCAAAGCCAAGCAGGCGCCACCTGGCGAGCTTCAAGGGGGTTGTGTCAGGTTGGAGTGAGCAATGCCGTCAATCATGGCTCAACACGGAGACCAGTAGGAGAGGGGAAACACCTGCCGCTCTTCCCAGCAGCCACCCCTGTGGTAGAGTTCCTCATCCCATTGCCCTTGCTTCTATCTTAACCCTTGGGTGATGGAACAACTGGGAAGATTCTGGATAAGGGTGTATGGTTGATCTAAGAACATGCTCATCCATTTTCTCAAATTCCCCCAATAAAGAGTGCCAAAGACTAGAGCAGGGCTGGAGAAACACTCCTGCCTCTTAATCTTTGCTATGCCTAATCAACAGAAACATATATGTAACCATTTGATCTACGGTTTACTTGTTGAATCAGTCAATTATGGAGACCAATTTCAATGACTTTGTTCCAGAGATAGGATTTTTACATTATTAGGAAGCCCCCCAAATATGCTCTACTCCCCAGACTATAGCCCAATTGGTGAAATTGCAGTTGTTTGACCCTGGGAACCACTATTAAAAAAACAATGGGAGACTGTTGATGAGCAGCAGAGTTTCCATGGAATAGCAACTAGAGTCCAAAGAAGAATGGTCCCTTCCATACAGCTAGATACCAACATGTTTCATCACCCAAGGGTTACAGTCCTGCAGGGCATATACTCCGCACACTCCCATTCTCTTCTCCAGGGACTACCACCCAACACACACACCATCCACCAAATTCCGTCTGTAGTAACCAATTCCCTCTAATCCTGACTTTCTACTTTTAAGTCTGCCAGCCCTGCTGAGCTTCTCTCCTTAACCCACGGTGCTATCCCTTCCTTGCTACGCATAGTGGGAGGCACAAATCACACAAATACAGATTTGTTTATTTAAAGAGTATGTTTTTAGCTCACCATGCAAATAAGTTTGGAAATGACAGTACATTCAGTATAAGCAATTTTAATACTGTCATGTCATATATGAGAGAGGGGTAGAGAAAAGAGTATCACAGGAATTACTACTACAGAGGAAGAGCTACGACGGCCCTCAAGATGACATGCGGAGTCACCATGAGGAAGGCAGTTGGAAAAAAAATTTCATTCCTGCAGCCCTGAGAATCCTTAGGTGGGACCTGGGGAGGCAGGACGTGGCTGTGGAGACTGGGAAACAGGCTGCTGAGGAGCACCATGCTCTGTCGCTGCCATCTCTTTTTGGTCTAGGGGAAAAAGAAAAACAAACAAGAAAACTGTCAGAAAATAATAGCACCACAATGACCCAAATAATGGGGCCTCAGAGTGCAAAACCCAGGCTTGCAACAAAGGAAAATGAGACTGTTAGGAAGCAGTGGGAGAAACCCTGGGCCATATTCCTTTAGGGTTACTCCCTCCTCACTGCTCCCAGGGGTCAAACGCTATCTCTCCCATCCCTGAGAAAGAGATAGCCCTTTCCTCACTCTCCCCCAGGCTCCTCCAGCCCTGCCACTTCCCTGACACTCCCACATCAACACTCAGGCCCAGAATCTGCTCAAATGTTAGCCCCACAGGGCTCAGGGTTGGGATGTACTAAGCTTCCCTGAGTGCCAGAAGTCCATGTGGAGAGGGAGATGCAATAGGAATGGCTGAGCATTTACCTTACATCCACATGGCCACCGTGGTTCTCTCGTGCCATAGTATTTAAGAACATTTCAAGATAAGAATTGATACCTAATATAAAACAAAATGCATTTTTAATCAAAAAACATCTTTCATACATTATCAAAGGTACTTTAAAACAGAACGTAGAGGGGCGCCTGGCTGGCTCAGTTGGTACGGCACGTGACTTTTGATCTTGGGGTTGTAGTTTGGAGCCCCATGTTGGGTGTAGAGATTACTTAAAAAAATAAAATAAAATCTTTAAAAAAAGTTATGTAGAAAACATTAACTTTTGCTCTTTTCTGAAAATACTTAAACTTTATATAATAACACAATATGATAGGGCGCCTGGGTGGCTCAGTTGGTTAAGCGACTGCCTTCGGCTCAGGTCATGATCCTGGAGTCCCTGGATCGAGTCCCACATCAGGCTCCCTGCTCAGCGGGGAGTCTGCTTCTCCCTCTGACCCTCCTCCCTCTCATGCTCTCTGTCTCTCATTGTCTCTCTCGCAAATAAATAAAAAATCTTAAAAAAAAAAAATAACACAATATGATAGTGAAGATATTATCAAGCAAAAATGTGTGTGTGTGTGTGTGTTAGCTTATGTGCGTGGGTGCCTGTATAAATATACTTTTGGGTACAAAAATTATTACATGAGCAATACTCACATCTACACAATGGCCTGAACTAATAATAAGCAAATGTAATAAGAGTTATCCATGGTACAACAGTATGTCTTGATCATAAAAGCCCTGGCTCCTTCATATGTTTTTTGAACCTGGGCTCATTTTACTTTATGAGACAAGAGCACGGTGTTAGCAGTTCTAAGATGTATTTGAATATCTTGGTTTATTTAAGGAGGAAATGAGGAGGGGTTGTAATCAGTTACTGACTGCTGGAAAACAATCACTCCTTCATATAATTGAGAAGTGGAACCGATTTGGTCAAAAGTGTCAGTCAAGCTACATTAAGCATATTTTAACATACAAAACTGATTTTAGAATCATGAAACAGGGGCGCCTGGGTGGCTGAGTCAGTTAAGTGTCCAACTCTTGATTTCAGCTCAGGTCATGATCTCAGGGTTGTGAGATCAAGCCCTGCGTCAGGCTCAGCACTGGGCGTGGAGTCTGCTTGGGATTCTCTCTCCTCTTCTCCTTCTGCCCCTCCCCCACCTCTCTCTCCCTCTCTAAAAAAATTTAAAAATAAAAATAGAATCATGAAACAAAGAAATGCATTTTCCACTTTGAGTGTAACATCATGGGCAAATCTGATAATCAACTAAGTTTTGCAAATAAGGGAATAACCATATTAGAATTATACTATTAAAACTCACCCATTTAGAAGGGGGGGAAATCGGAGGGAGAGATGAACTATGAGAGACGATGGACTCTGAGAAACAAACTGAGGGTTCTAGAGGGGAGGGGGTGGGAGGATGGGTTAGCCTGGTGATGGGTATTAAAGAGGGCATGTACTGCATGGAGCACTGGGTGTTGTGCACAAACAATGAATCATGGAACACTACATCAAAAACTAATGATGTAATGTATGGTGATTAACATAATAAAATAAAATTTTAAAAAACTCACCCATTTCATATGTTTTAAAATGCTTTAGCTTCTTTCAGCTTCTCTAAGAGTTTCTGTTTGGCGCTTCTATTGCCTCCAGAATTGACTCTCGCTCCAAACTCACTGTCACATCCTCATCTGCATACTAGGACCTCTCATGGGTTGTGTGCTATGAAGTAATGTAAGCAGTTTTTAGTTCAATCTTATTTTATATCTAACATTTAGACTCAGAAGTTCAAAAATGAATTTGGAGGATCCAAAGAATATTATCATTCTTAGATGTGTGGAAAATTTATGTATGAAAATATATTCCTTCTCATGAAATTGAGAACTAAGTTTCAGAATTCTTACATATGATCACCAACAATATCAAGATGATCACCAACAATATCATTCCCACACACCTTATGGTTTAGCAGTCAGTTTATTATGATAGAGCTTGAAATATTTGGGGAGAAAATCTTACTGTAACCTAAAACCTAGAAAAATTCACATAATTAATTTCATGATAAAGATATTACCCCAGCTGTTACATCATATGGCAGGCAGATCTTTATTACTGTTCTTGCCCCCAAACTAAAATGTCCTGCTTCATTTTGGCAGTTATTTTAAGGGCCACAGCCTGATTGATTATATGCATGTGTAGCCTTGTCATCACAGAGTTCAGGATTAAAAAGTTAAAAATAGATATAATGTACTCATTTAAAATAAAATGGGGCGCCTGGGTGGCTCAGTTGGTTGAGCGACTGCCTTCGGCTCAGGTCATGATCCTGGAGTCCCGGGATCGAGTCCCGCATCGGGCTCCCTGCTCAGCGGGGAGTCTGCTTCTCCCTCTGACCCTCCTCCCTCTCATGCTCTCTGTCTCTCATTGTCTCTCTCGCAAATAAATAAAATCTTAAAAAAAATAAAAATAAAAATAAAATAAAATAAAATAAAGTAAAATAAAATGAAAGTTGGGATGCCCGGGGGCTCAGTCAGTTAAGCATCCAACTCTTGATTCCAGCTCAGGTCACCATCTCAGGGTTGTGAGACTGAGCCCCACGTTGGGCTCTGTGTTAGGCGTGGAGCCTACTTAAGATTCTCTCTCTCCCTCTCCCTCTGCCCCTCCCGCCCCCGCTTGTGTGTGTGCATGCACACATGTGCTCTCTCTCACTTTAAAAATAAAGGAGGGCGGGTGCCTGGGTGGCTCAGTTGGTTAAGCAACTGCCTTCGGCTCAGGTCATGATCCTGGAGTCCCGGGATCGAGTCCCGCATTGGACTCCCTGCTTGGCAGGGAGTCTGCTTCTCCCTCTGACCCTCCCCCCTCTCATGTGCTCTCTCATTCTCTCTCTCTCAAATAAATAAACAAAATCTTTAAAAAAAATAAAATAAAATAAAGGAGGGCACTTGATGTAATGAGCACTGAGTGATATATACAACTGATGAATCACTAAATTCTACTTCTATAAATAAATAAATAAAATAAACTCAAAGTCATATATGAAAACTAAATACTGATATTGAGTTGGATCAAAAATTTGTGTGTGTATATATATAGTATAGTGGTTCCCAAAGTGTGGTCCTAGGATCCCTAACAGGCTCCAACATTCTTTCAAGGTGTCAGGTATTTTTTGTAATACTATTAAGTTAAATAATTTTAACTTTTCTCTCTCCAAAAAGTATATGGTGAGAGACGCCTGGCTGGCTCAGTTGGAGGAGCATGCGACTCTTATTCTTTTGAGTTCGAGCCCCACATTGGGTGTAGAGATTACTTAAATAAAAATTTTTTAAAAAGGATACCACCACAAAAGTAAAAAGAGAAGCCACAGAATGGGAAAAAATATTTGTAATTCATCTATCTGATATGGGACTTTTATCCAGAATATATAAAAATGCTTATGACTCAGTAAGAAGACAAATAACCAAATATAGTATGGAGAAAGGGGCTAATACACATTTCTCCAAAGAAGAGATACAAACAGCTAATAAGCACATGAAAAGATGGTCAACATCATTAACCATTAGGGAAATGTAAATCAAAACTCCAATGATTTACAACTTCACATCCTCTAGGATGGTTATAAACAAAAAAACAAATAGTAAGAAGTGTTGGCAAGGATTGATGAAATTGGAACCCTCATATATTACTAGTGGGAATGAAAAATGGTGTTGCCACTTTGGAAAATAGTTTGGCAATTCCCCAATTAAGAAGAGTTACCATATGACCCAGCAATTCCACTCCTAGGTATACATCCAAGAGAAATAAAAACATATATCCATATAAAAACTTGCACATGAAGGTTCATAGAAACATTATTCATAATAGCCAAAAAGGGGTAAACAATCTAAATGCCTATCAAATGATGAATAGATTAAAATGTAGTATATCCATACCATGGAATATTATTCAACTATAAAAAGGAATAAAATACTAGTACAGTTACATCATGGATGAGCCTTTAAAACATTATGGTAAGTGAAAAAACCAGTCACAAAAAAACAGATATTATTCCATTTATATATATATCCAGAATAGGCAAATCTATAAAGGCAGAAAGATGAATGGTTACATAGGGTTGGGGCAGAAGAGTGAGAGGATAGTGAGTGACTGCTAATAGGGTATGGGGTTTCTTCTGGGGGTGATGAAAATGTTTCTAAAATTGTAATAATGGGAGGAGGTGGGTGGGGGGATGGGTTAAATGGGTGATGGGTATTAAAGAGGGCACTTGTGATGAGCACTGGGTGCTGTATGTAAGTGTTGAACCACTAAATTCTACTCCTTAAACTAAAAAATAATAATAATAATAAAATGTGATAATTGTTGCACAACTCTTTCAGTATATAAGAAACCACAGAATTACACATTTTAAAAAGGTGAATTTAGTAGTATGTGAATTATATCTAAATGAAACTGTTAAATATACACAAAAGTCAGCACCCCTATTTTGACTACATGATCTACCCTTAATATTCTAACTTCATTTCCCACTATCTCCCCTTTCTCTCTCCAGTCTACCTTTGCTTCAAAGATGCCAAGCATGTTGCTACGTCAGGTCTTTTGCATTTGGTGTTTCCTGCTTCAAATACTTGTCTTTCAGATATGTACAGTAAACTGTCTCATTCGCTTCAAGTTTTTACCAAAAAATTACTTCCCCATTTTTAAAATTTCAACCCCCTTATATGTTCTCTCCATCTCCACTCTGCTTTTCTTTTTCTTCTTCACATTTCTTAATATTTAAAATACTATTCTATTTTCTTACTTATTTTCTCATACTTTTGAAATTAGCTAAATGAGTGCAAAAAATTTTGCCTGATTGCTAAATACTATACATTCAGCACATAGAACAGCATTATACATACAGAATCTCAAGATTGTATGTTGAGTGAATATCTTTACAGTATAAGTGGTTTATATATAAAGGTATAAGAAAAACATTAAGACTTCAATATTGGGCAAAATGAAAAAAGACAACTCACAGAAGAGGAAATGCAATTAGTAATAAATCATGACGGAATAATTTCAATATTATATCCAGTGGAAAACGTAAAAAGTGATCTGAGATACCATTTAGCTTATCATATTCACCATATTTTAAATGGTAATAAAATCACGCTAATGCTATGTATCAAATGTCCTAAAATGATTCAGTAATCCCATTTCCAGTTATCTTTTCTTAGAAAACAATCCAGGGGCACCTGGGTGGCTAAGACGGTTAAGTGTCTGACTCTTGATTTCGGCTCAGGTCATGATCTCTGGCTCAGGAGATTGAGCCCTGTGACAGACTCCGTGGTCAGCAGGGAGTCTGCTTGAGGATACTCTCTCCTCTCCCTCTGCCCCTCCTCTGCCCCTCCACCCACGATCACTCTCTCTCGAAAATGAATCTTAAAAAAAAAAAAAAAAGAGGGGCCCTTGGGTGGCTCAGTCAGTTAAGCGTCCACCTTCAGCTCAGGTCATGATCCCAGGGTCCTGGGATCAAGCCCTGCATTGGGCTCCCCGCTCAATGGGGAGCCTGCTTCTCCCTCTCCCTCTGCCCCTCCCCTGCCCCTCTCATGCTTTCTCTCTCATGTGCTCTAATAAATAAAAAATCTTAAAAAAAAAAAAAAAGGAAAAGAAACAAAAGAAAACAATCCAAAGACAGAAATGATTTTATGTACAGATGATCACTGCAGTTTTATGTGGTATGCCAAAACAGAGAAAACAAATGAAATCCCAAAAATAGTGAAACACTTAAACTGAGGAACAACAACTATATTTAGTTACTAAAATTATGTTTCTAAGGCACCTGGCTGGTTCTGTTGGAAGAGCATGCAACTCTTGATCTTGGGGTTGTAAATTCAACCCCATGTTGGGTATAAAACTTAAAAATAAAAAATCTTTTTAAAAAAATATGTTTCTGAAAATTATGAATAAATGAAAATGCTTACATATGTAATGAAACAAAACACACCATAAAGCTCTACAAAGTGATACTATATAATTAAACTATAATGACTTGATGGAATATCACAGAGCCACAAAGAAATTATGATATTGCTATAGGGCAATTTACCAATTTAAAATGTGCATATACTTTCAAATATAAATCTTTTCCTAGAAATTCAAGGTGTGACCAATTCTCCTTCATAAGAATTAATATTCATTCACTGATTCAACAATTTAGACTGAGCATAACTTATACTGAGCATCTCCTATACGATGGGCAGTGTGCTGGACAATGGGGATTTAAAGATGAATATTAATTATCTCAGGGTAAAAGATCATAGATCAGTGGGGGAAATAAAGATACGATAATACAGTATTTGAAATAGAGTTGGATAGAATTTTGTTCTACAGTAGAAAAGTAACTGTTGGAATGAACAAAAGCTTCTGAGAAAGCTGATATTTGCTAGCTATATTGGTCAAATGAAGAATGCATGAGCTAAAGACTATTTCCCAAGGTAAAGAAAACTGTGGGGCCAGAAGCATGGAGTGGAGAAAGGACAGACATCTTTTTTTATTAAGATTTTATTTATTCATTTGAGAGAGAGAAAGAGAGAGCACAAGCAGTGGGAGGGGCAGAGGGAGAGGGAGAAGCAGACTCCATGAGGCAGGGAGCCGGACTTGGGGCTTGATCCCAGGACCTGGAGATCACAACCTGAGCTGAAGGCAGACGCTTAATGGATTGAGCCACCCAGGTGCCCCCAAGAACGTACATCTTGTTTGAAGATGGTAAAAAGTTTAGTGTGGCAGAGCATAATAATGGTAATTGAGAGGCTGAAGTTATTGCTGGCCATCAGTATCCTTTTCAAATATGAAAAGCCATAATCTAATCAATCTTGTTCTCACATTAACATGAATAACACGGACAAAAACAGAATCCTTATAAATGAACTATTGAGTGTTTACTTTGTGATAAACATTCTACTGAGCATATATCTACTGTCTGTTTCAATTCTCACAATAACTCGGTGAGGTAGGTTGTTTCATCATCTTTCATTATGTTGATAGGGAAACAGATACACACAGATTAGCAGCCATGCCAACATCGTAAAGCTGGTAAGTGATGGAGTCTAGATTAATACCCAGTGCCTGAGTGATCTTTTCTTCCCCTCAGATCTGGCTAAGAGTCAACCCACATCACTTCAGGATATACCATGGGTCCACAAAGAACCCCAACCTCTCCTGAAAACAAGTATTGATACATGTAAGAATTTGGCTAGACTGCAAAGTAATTATGCCGAATGAAAAACGCGGGTCTCAAAAGGTTACAAACTGTAGGATTCCATTTTTATAACATACTCGAAATGACAAAATTACAGAGACTAAGAACAGGTTAGTGTTGGGGCGCCTGGGTGGCTCGTTGTTGAGCGTCTGCCTTCGGCTCAGGTCATGATCCCAGGGTCCTGGAATCGAGCCCCTCATCAGGCTCCCTGCTCAGCGGGAAGCCTGCTTCTCCCTCTCCCACTCCCCCTGCTGTGTTCCCTCTCTCGCTGTGTCTCTCTCTATCAAATAAATAAATAAAATCTTTAAAAAAAAAAAAAAAAGAACAGGTTATTGGCTGTCAGGTGTTATCTCATAGGTAGCCCTTAGAAACATTCTATGAGGTGGTCAACTCCCATTTCCTTGTTATCTTTTGAGTTCCTGATGGTCTTCTTCTACCTCAAAAGTCAGTCTTCTTTTCTTCCAAAAATGCTGCTACAGCTCCTTCTTGGAGCTTAATCCTAACCATTCTTCCTTCCAATCAAGTGAGGATAGGAGACACCAGCCAATTTTCTCTTTGCACCCAAGGGACCTTATATAGGCTAACACACAATTTCTCAAACTCAGAAGAACCAAATATGCATTATTTTCTAATTATGAACAAATGCATCATGTGAAGTCAAGAAGAGGTCAAAATGGGGCGCCTGGGTGGCTCAGTCAGTCTGCCTTGGCATCGGGCTCCTTGCTCAGCAGGAGGCCTGCTTCTCCCTCGGTCTGCTGCTCCCCCTGCTTGTGCTCTGTCTGTCTCTCTGACAAATAAATAAAATCTTAAAAAAAAAAAAAAAAAAAGAGGCCAAGTGTTCATCAAAGGGCAAATCCTATTACTACAAAGGGGATCCTCGCTGATTACTGATCTTAATCCTCCCAGGCCCTCGGTAAACCTTAGAAGCCCGTAAGACCTGGGCTCCAACAGCCCCAACCGCACCTCTCAGCCCGCCCCAGGAGGAGAACCAGCTCAGGGTCGCTGGCCAGGGGATTTCTATGCCCTGAGGCAGATTTGGGGGTGGGGGAAATGAGGCCAGGTCACCTGCCAGTTGACCCTCAGCACGGCCTCCCCTTCCCCGCATCCTGGAGACTGGTTGCCCGCTGCTCCCCAGCCCAGTTACCTGTCAGTACCCAACGAGCCTGAAAAGGAACATGGTGGTGGTGGGCAGTTAACGGCCGCCCCAGCTCTCAGGTCGCAGCTAGGGGCGCATCTGAGCACGTGCTTAGCACAGCCAATCAGAGGTAAGGGAGAACTGATGGCTGCCTCTGAGTGGCTGGCCTGGAGGCGCGAGTTTTGCAGCCAATCAGAGCCAAATGAGTTCCGAAGCCCGCCTCCAGGGGGCATGTCCTTCGACGTCCCGCCCAGACAGCTAGCTGCAGGAGCGGCATTGGGGTGATGTGTCTGGGGGTGCCGGTCTTGTGGCTAGTGAAGGGCAAGAAAAGGAGGCAAGTGTTAGGAGCTCATCTGGGGTGAGAGCCACGGGAATATCTACACGTCTCACCCTTGTGGTCTATCAGGGCTCAGCGCCTTGAAAAAATAATAGGAGGCTGAGAACTACGGAAGAGCCCAGCCTGATTCACACTGTTCCTTTTGCCATAAATGCCCTCTTGCGTTCCTTCCCAGTTGACTTCAGTTCTTCATTCAAAAATTCAATGCCACCTTCTCCTCTAAGCCTCCACCAGCCTGGGAGGATCTGACCTGTAGTCACCCTGCGCTGAGCCTGCCCTGCCTTGGGAGTTTGTCGCACAGCCAGGAAGTGGAGGTGAAATGCACCGAAACGACTTGCAAGGGCTTTGGAATCGGGCGGAGCTTCATTCACAGCCAGGTTCCACAAACTCCATGCTGCGTGACCTCAGGGAAGAGAATGAACCCCTCTGTGATCAGCTTTCTCATCAGTAGAAGGGAGGAAGATGGAAAAGACCTCAGTAGAGTTGTTGGACAAATTGAACTTTAAGTAGAGGCAGATAAACATAACAAAGAGTCTTATTACTTCCCTAACCTGAAGAATGGGAGAAGTTCAGGGTCTGAGGAGTGGGAGGGGGGTTGATGGCACGTTCTGTTACCTAAAGCCTTCTTTAGGAATAGGCACTTCCAGATTGGGGGCAGCTCAAGATGGCATTGGCAGAACTGGACCCAGCAAATCGAAGCCCCGGGAAGTGTACTGTAGCATGAAGAAAATGGCTTGGGACAGGGAGAGGTCGCCATACCAGGACGAACAGGAAGGAGGACCCTCCCTCAGGTGGAACTGAACAAGAATACCCCTCAGACTTTATCCCGGACTCAGGACCTGTGACTGAGAAGGGCGCAACTTCTGCAGCAGTTTCCCCTCTGGATCCGTAGTCTTCTCGTCTCTGAAATGAGAGGACTGGGCTAGACAGCTCACAGGGGGCAACTGGGTTATGGAGGGCAGCTCAACCTTGGAAGCCCAACATTCCCAAACCCTTCCACTGTACATCCTTGACCTCATGACCTTTCATCAGGAACACCTCCACCCCACTTCTATGTCTTCTACCATTTGTCTCAGTGTTTCCTTCCCTTTCAACGTACTAAGTACTACAATCTCGCTATCCCCTAAGGACACTGACTTTAATCTTCTCAAGAGCGGCTGTTCTTTCTCAAACACTCCTGGTTCTAAAGGATTTGGAGGAGAAAATGATGACCTCCTTCCTGCTCATTTCCCCTTTCCAGTCATGTCTCTGTCCTCCTCCCTCAAATGCCCATCTCCTCTGAAATGCAAGCCATCAGACTCTGCCACCTCTATATTGCAGTCATATCTACCCACAATCTGCCAATTCCTTCATTCACTGAAGATTCTTCACCTGGCTTACCATCTTGCCCTTTGCCTTTTCCAGCTGGGCAGTGTGAGCCACTGACTTAGGACCCAGGATGTTGCTTCCCCAATGACAGCAGATCTCACCATATCTATCATTGTAATTGGTCCTCATAGCTTCCACCAGCTTAGCCAAAGCTCCTTTGTCTTCCAAGTTAACCTGTGTGAAGGCAACAGTGGTGCAGGTCTTCCTGTGGACCAGATGCTCCAGCCTGGCCTTCCCTTTGATAATGCAGTAGCGAGCCCCCATCTTATGACACAGAGCAGGCAGGAAGACAACCCCAGCTCAGTGGGATCCACATCGTGTGCAGTCACTACCAGCTGAGCCTTCTTGTTTTCCACTAAGTTGGTAACAGTATTAACACCAGCTCGAAAGACAGGCGACCTCTTGGTGGGGACATTCCCTTTGCAGGCAGCTTTCTTTTCAGCCTGGGCCAACAATCTCTGCTTCTTCTCTTGCTGTCTCTGGTCTGCATTTGGGCCAGCTTAAGCAGTTGAGTAGCTGTTTGCAGGTCCAAGGCCTGGGTGAACTGGTTAATCACGGGAGGCACTTTTAGACGTTTATAGAGAATAGCTCTTTGCCATTGCAGCAGGATGTAGCAGGGCCATTTGACAAAGTGGTTGAGGTCCCTTTTGGGCTGAATGTCCTGTCCAATGCTAAAATTCCTGGTCCTTTTCTCAAACAGGGGATCAACCACCTTCTTGGCCTCCAGCTTCTTCACAACAGCAGGGACCGGGGCCAGCTTCTTCCCCTTAGCCTTCTTTCCTTTTGGGATCTTGGATCGCTGGAGGGGAGAGTGGTTTGCCAATCTTGCTGCCCATAACCCACTTTCTTTGCCTCCCTTCCACCTAGTTACAATGCTGTGGCCCCATCATTCTACCAATTCACTTCAGTCATCATCAACTCCCTTTCCTTTCTGTTCCTAAATCCTCTTACCTTGGAGAATCCCAACCCTAGTTAATTTAACTCTACGTATTTGTCACCCAAATCTGAGCAGCTTAATGTGGTGGGAGAAAAAAAAAATAGATGTGTGTAGACTCATCTCACATCTAGTTTCTAATCGTGAATCTTATATGGGGACTCGCCATTATCTAGCAGTCTTACTAGATTTCTCCCATCAGTTTACTCCTCCATTCTCTGAAACACCATTTCCTACCTCCTTTTACATCAGAATTCCAGCATTCCTCCCTTTTCAGCCTTGACCATTTTTTGATTCCCTGAGAAATAGAAGAGCCACCTCACTTTCCAAATCTTCCAACCTACTTGCACTGCGTCACGTCCTGCGAAAATGCATGGCCCTCCTCTGCTCTTACTAGGGTCAACAACTGCTCAGTCTCTCTTCTCTGCTAAGTCACTCCCATATATAAAAAACAACTTCTCAGGGCGCCTGGGTGGCTCAGTCGTTAAGCGTCTGCCTTCAGCTCAGGTCATGATCCCAGAGTCCTGGGATCGAGCCCCGCATCGGGCTCCCTGCTTGGCGGGAAGCCTGCTTCTCCCTCTCCCACTCCCCCTGCTTGTATTCCCTCTCTCGCTGTGTCTCTGTCTGTCAAATAAATAAATAAAATCTTTAAAAAAAAAAAAAACTTCTCCTTGACCCCATGTTCCACTTCCACTGCAGCCAGTTTCTCTGCTTTCCTTTAGAGCAAAATTCTTCAGAAGAGCTGTCTGTGCTTGTGGTCCTTGCCTGCCATTCTCTCTTTATCCAGTTCAGTCTGGTTTTATCTCCACAACTCCATGGATTCTGTTCTTGTGTAAATCACCAACGACCACCATTTTCCCTGATACAAAACCAATTTCCAAATAAGTGAGAACATGGTTAGCAAAATTGGAAAGCACAAGGAAATCTTAGCTTATGGGAAGAGTAAAAGAAAAACTTACGGTAAATGTTCCATCAAACATACTAAAATAGTGCAACATCTGCCTAACAAATTGGCAAATATTCTTAAAATATGAAAATTCTCATTGATAAGGGAGATATAAGCGAACAGTCACTCATACACTTGTGAAAGGCCTGGGTCAGCCTATTTATAGGAAAATTTGAGAACATGTATTAAAGGCCAGAAAAGTTTGACCCAAGAATTCTACTTCAAAGTTATTTTTCTTTTGGAATGAATTAGAACTAATCATTAAGATTAATGTAAAGGAGAGACTCCTGGGTGGCTCAGCTGGTTGAGAGTCAGACTTTTGGTTTCAGCTCAGGTCATGATCTCAAGCATGGAGTCTGCTTGAGATTCTCTCCCTCTCCCTCTGTACCTCCCTCCACCCTGCTCTCTCTCTAAAATAAACACATAAAATCTTTAAAAAAAAAAAAAAGATTAATGTAAAGGAAAGTCATGGCAGCAGTATTGAAACAGTAAAAAATTGTTAATAATCTAAAGGTCAGGCTAAATAATAAAGAATGAATCAACTGATTATGAACACTCACAATGTAGAATATTATACAGTCTTTGAGCTCTGTAAGCCTCTTAAATGAGAACATTCTCCCAGGTATGACAGGGTAATGAGTATATTCTTATACTATATATACTATATATATAGTATGATTCTAATTTTGTATCATGTTTATGTATATACAAAACTTGGGCTCATTATTATCTATTATACACATTTACCTATTATATGTAGAAACTAAATGATGATAATCTCCTTATAAATTATAGCTGTTTTCCTCCTTTAAAACTTATTTTTAGGGGCATCTGGGTGGCTCAGTCCATTAAGCATCTGCCTTTGGCTTGGGTCATGATCCCAGGGTCCTGGAATTGAGCCCCATGTCGGGGTCCCTGCTTGGCACGGAGCCTGTTTCTTCCTCTCCCTCTGCCTCTCCCCTGCTTGTGCTCACTCTCTCTCTCTCAAATAAATAAATAAAATCTTTAAAAAATCATTTAAAACTTCTTTTTAGATGTTCTTAGATACCTGAAAGAGTCAGTGTAATATGAAATGTCATTGGGGAAAACTCCTTCTGAGCTCCATGTGTCTACTCTTATCTATTGGGGTATCTCAGTCCTTCCTTTCATTGCCAAGTTATTAGAAATAGGAGGCCATGCTCACTGTACTCACTTGGTCCACCTCCATTCACTCCCTGTGCCATAGCTGTTTCCTCACTCTTGTCCTAATATTGCTATTAAGAGAGCAATTTTCAAATCAAAGTGCCACCTCTAGGTTCTTCCTTGAACCCATGGCATTTTATACTGTTTTCCATTATTTAATTCTCCAAAATCTGTGCTCCTTTGCTTTCCAGGGCACTGACCGCTCCTGGCTTTCTTCCAACACAGTGTTTGCTTCTTCAGTCCATCCCACTTACGTGGGTCCATCCGTGCTTCTTTTTTCTTCTCATGTTGCACACATTACCTGAATTTTTAATTCCAGTGGAAGCTTTACCATGAAACCTGTAAAGTTCATCCTTTATGGCCTCTCACTCGCAATTTGCATGGGCTCCTTTGAAGGCCCTGGGGAGGACCCTACTATTAAAGGATATATTTTTTTTAAGTAAAAGTATGACTTTCATACAAATATGAAATAAACATGTTAAAGATTTTATTTTAAGCATAGTGAGGGAACCAGGGAGATGTTATATCTAGTTCAAAGGAAAAAAACAAAGGACAGACTCATTTATAGATCAGGAATATTGAAATGAATGCACAAATGGAGACAAAGCTCCCTCCACTGGGCAGAATTCATTTGCATTTCAACATATAAAAATTATCTTGTGGGGCACTGGGTGGCTCAGTCTGTTGGGCATCTGCCTTCGGCTCAGGTCGTGATCCCAGGATCCTGGGATCGAGCTCCACGTCAGGCTCCCCATTCAGCGGGAAGTCTGCTTCTCCCTCTGCCTCTGTCCCTCCCCCCCGCTTGCTCTCTTTCTCCCGCTCTCTCTCTCAGATAAATAAATAAAATCTTTAAAAAATAAAAAATAAAAGTAAATAAAAATAAATTAAAATTATCTTGCATTGCTATCAGTTGTCTACAATTCAGAGTTGTTAAATAGCTCCCATACAATCAGAATCAGCTAATGCAGAAGATTTGTTTTGGGTAATAGTTTTCTATGAAGCACAGATTTTTCTCTACAAGTGAGCAGTGTACACATAATTATCTCTTATATTTAATAAAACAGACAAAAGATAGCTTGACTGCACTTGGTTAAGGCAGCTCTCTTCCCACTTGGAGTTTGCACATCTCTGTCAGAGGCTCAGGGGTGGCCATTGACATTTTGGTGGACCCAACTAAGAGAATATTGAGCTGGGAATCCAACTTAGATTGGATTTAACAGGATATATTTATGTGGTTCCTCATCACCTCTGAGTATAACTAAGTCATTGCTAACTGTCATGGTACAGGGATGGCTTCCAGCAATAGTCTTACCTACCTAACATGAAGCCAAGGTGCAGGGCCCAACCCAAAATTCAGGCTATTCCATGGCAGCATCTAACAATTTGCCACCGAGTATCTTAAATAATATTTAAGATTGATTACTGGATCCCCAGATCTTACCCCTCAAATGAAAGAAGCATGATATAGGTTTTCTCATATTTGACAACAATTTGACAAATCTCAAGAATCTGCAAAACACATTATAAGGCATAATCAGCTGTGGTGCTGAAAGAAATTTTTCTGAATTATCAGTAATGAAAAAGTTTTGATCAACCATGCTAGAAGGAAGATTGAACTACCTCTCTATTCTCTCTGTAGAAAACATTTTTTTTAAAGATTTTTATTTATTTGAGAGAGGGAAGAGTGTACATGCAGGAGCGGGGGTGGGGGGCAGGGGCAGAGGGAGAGGAAGAAGCGGACTCCCCACCGAGCAGGGAGCCCAATGCAGGGCTCGATCCCAGGACCCTGGGATCATGACCTGAGCTGAAGGCAGATGCTTAACGACTGAGCCACCCAGGCGCCCTGTAGAAAACATCTTAAACATTGTTATATGAAGAAGTAATCAGAGTATATGCAGCAGAAAATGTGGGGGGTACGTTTTTATAAAAATGCTGTGGACAGTACAAATTATGTATTATTTTTGAAGATCTTGTGATGTTTGTGGTATTTTTCAGCTTTTTCAAATTATAGTTTATTATGATTTCCTGTAACATGCTAAAGAAATATTCCTTTTTAACATAATTTTGTATTTGTTGTTCTGTATCTTTTTTCTCTTAAAGAGGGCCCCCAAATGGAATAAACTTCAGACCCACAAATCTGGATCCAACACTGACTTCCAACTGGAATCATATAGTATGTAGCTTTTCAGACTGGCTTCTTTCACTTCATACACATTTAAGGTTTATCCATGTCTTTTTGTGGCTTGATAGCTCATTTCTTTTTATTGCTAAGTAATACTCCATTGTCTGGATGTACCACAGTTTGTTTACCCATTCGCCTATTGAAGGACATCCTGTTTTGGCAGTTAAGAAAGGGGCTGCTATAAACATTGGCATGCAGGTTTTTGTTTGTTTGTTTGTTTGTTTTTAAAGTTTTTTTTTTTTTTTTTTTGAGAGAGAGAGAATGAGAGAGAGCAAGCACATGAGAGAGGGGAGGGTCAGAGGGAGAAGCAGACTCCCTGCTGAGCAGGGAGCCCGATGCGGGACTCGATCCAGGGACTCCAGGATCATGACCTGAGCCGAAGGCAGTCGCTTAACCAACTGAGCCACCCAGGCGCCCTGGCATGCAGGTTTTTGTATGGACATTTGAGTAAGTGCCAAGGAGCACAACTGCAGGATCATATGGTAAGAATATGGTTAGTTTTGTAAGAAACTACCAAACTGTCTTCCAGGTGTCTGTACTGATTTGCATTCCCACTAACAATGAACAAGAGTTCCTGTTGCTCCACATCCTTGCCAGCATTGGACGTTATCACTGTTTTGGTTTTAGTCATTCTAATAGGTGTATGGTGGTATCTCATTGCTGTTTTAATCTGCATTTCCCTAATGACATATGATGCTGAGCATATCTTTATATGCTTACTTGCCACCTGTATATCTTCTTTGGTGACTGGATGACCACCATGTACGGGCTGTCAACTCCAAGCCTATAGGAGTCTAACTATTGTCACATCTCAAGTGACCAGTGAGTGGGCCCTTGTGAACAGTGCTGCGGCCACAAGGGGTCAGGGATGAAATGGGTCCCCAGTCTATCAAACCAACACCATCCTTAAGAGATGCCTCCTGAATGTTAGTAAATTACAAACCTACTACTGGTCAAGTGGTTGTCCCATTGCCAACACCTAGAGTGGGACAATGCCTGTCCCTAAAATAAGAAGGGTGGCTCCCATCCACCGAGGGTCTAAACGCTCAGTAAAGCCCTTTCCATTCGCTATTTTCTTTATTTCTCACAGCAGCTACTATAGTTTCCACTTTGCAGGTGAGGACCCTGAGTTTGAGAGAGGTGAAATAACCCACCCAAGGTCATGGTGATGCCAGGACTTTGTGACCAGGTGCTGGACGGGGCCCCCCCTTCCCCTTGTTACCGACGTGGTTCTCTGTGCTGCAGAACTAACAGCAACACTGGACTCCCAGCGTGTGGCCACTTTCGGCATGCCCCACGCACCGCACTGTTTGAGCCCCGTGGCAGTCCCGGGAGGTAAGGCAGGGCAGGGCTCAGGGCCTTGGTTTGCTTGGAAGTGGCAAACCCAGAAGCCAGGGGGACCCAGGAGAGGAGATGGGTTTCAGGGATGTCAGGGAGACGCAGCGTCCCGGCACAGAGTAGATGAGAAATGGGAGCCCGGAGGAGAGACAGCTTCACTTGGTGAGGAGGTGGCAGGATCTGAATTAGGGCCTCCGAGAGCTGGGATTTCTGGGCCTCAGCCCACAGAGTTCTTTCCTGAAGGCTAGATGGCAAGATCTGGGAGAGAGGAGGAGAAAAGCTCTCCCTGGATTCACCAACACCAAAATAGAGAAAGGTCTTGAGCACAGGTTGAATCAGACCTCCCTGGGTTTTGGGCTCCTTTCTGGCCTCAGGCAAGTTGCTGATTCTGAGTGAGAGGCAGAACCTCCAAATTCCTCTCCAGCTCTAGTTCCACCAAGAAGCCTTCCAGATCCCCACTGGCATGTTTTCCCCTCTGGATTTCTTAGCTTGAGCTATTACCACCTACCCCTGTCTCCCTCTGGGCATGTCTCTTGCTTCTCACCCTCACCCTGGCTTCCTGCACCTGCCATGGAACCAGTCTCCCAACCTTTGGCCATCCCTGCTCCCTTATCACCCACCCACCAGGAGGTCCCTGCGGGCAGGACAAATGGGCTCTGAGGGAGGAGGAGGGGCCTTGGAGCTCAGCCCAGAGGCTTGGCTTTGGTGGGTGGGTGATGAGGGAGCAAGGATGGCCCGTGTCCATGTTGCTCATTGCAGTATACCTTGCACCTTGAACAGTGCCTGGCTCATAGAGGCATTCGAGAAAGATTTGTTCTAGGGCAGACAATGCATAGAGTGAACTGATGGCAGATGAAAGCAAAACCGTCATTAGTTGAAATTTATCTTGCTTACAAAATTCTAAATACCTTACATAGATTTATTTGTTCATTTTCAACTATGTATTGTTTGTTTCATGCTGGACACTTTAGGCACTGGGAATGGGGCAGTGAATGAGCCCAAAAGGGGAGGAGATTAAAAAATGACAACTAAATAAACAAGATAACTTAAGCTAGTGATAAATGCTAATAAAAAATGAGAAAAAAAACAAAGAAAAATTTAACAAATATTTGGATATTTGACCATTGAATAAACTAATGAAGAAATAAAATGGCATTGCCAAAGCCTCGAGTCTGAGAGGGTAACAATGGAAGCATCCCTGGCGGGCATGAGGAGGCTGCTAAGGGAGGCCAGTTGGCAGGGAAAAAAGAGAAGATGGGTTCAGTTTTACAGCATGTTAAGTTTGGTGGTGGCAGGGATTCCTGGAGCATTGATAAATAGGAAAATGAACTTCTAGGTTCATGGTCATATATACAGACACATGTATATCCGGCATGATCAAGAATAAAAATACTTAAAGCCAGAGAGAAAAGAACCCAAACGAGTAGGGAGTGGCTCCTCACAACCAGAGGGTGCTACGTGGCCTGTGTCCCAACCGGGCAAACCGCCCCACCCACCAAAGGCTCACACCGGGCCAGTCCTGTGTCTCTCCCGCACTCTCTCCTCCTCTGAGGTTGGCTTCTGCCCGCCTCTTGGCCGGCCCTGCTTTAGGAAAAATGTCCTGGAGGGAGATCTTTTCAGGAGAGTTGACGTTGTTGTTTCGTGGAAGGTGTAACAATAGCAAACAGTGCTGGAATCCCGAGGCGGCCTGTTTCTCTGGGATTCTGCTGGAATTGGCTGAGAACCTTGACGTGCTGGCACCTGCCCAACCCTCCTTGCACGAGGGGCGTGGGACAGTGTGTTCTGGGTGGGTCCCGCACCCTCTCGCTCCTCATTCCCACGACAAACCTGAACATGGTGGGCACATTCCTAAACTGAGTTCCCAAACCTGCTGAGCAGATCTCAGTCCAGGCTAGAGGGCCCCTCCTACCCCATTCTTACCAAGCACTCGTCCCTGGGCCAGCCCCTCACAGATCACAGTGACTCATCTGGCAGAAGGTGGTCCGTGGGGCTGTTGAAATCCCAGGCAGTATGGTCTCTCCCTGCCCGGAACACAGTGTGAGCAATAAAAAATTTCAGACTCAGTGACAGCAGAGCCCAGAGAAAGTACTCTGGCTGTAGCCTTCTGTAGCGAGGATGTTATCTATGATAGCCATTTTAAAACATGTTGGGAATGCTGGGCTGTAAAAGTTGCCAAGATAAGCCTCAGTCACTAAAATCAAAGTTGACGTCTTTTGAATGAAGCACCAGGAAGTTACCCCACCCAAGAAAACAAAGTTATTGTCAGGCCACCTGTCCTAGCAGGCCCCAAAAGGGCTTGGTTGAGCAGAAAGTGCATTCACATCACAGAACCCACCAGGCATAAATGTGTGACTACCCAGCCAAAACCATGCGTCTGGATGACTTTGGACTAAAGAGCTCACGTTCACATTTCTCAATTTTGCTGAAAGTATTTGTTCCTAAACCCAGCTCCAAACTCCATACATCTTCCTCTTAAAGCGCTACCTTCTCAATCTGCTCATTTCTTCCAGAAGTACCTTCATTCTAGTACTAGGCTGGGCACAGAGGGTCAAGAGTAAATGTAAGTCATAACCCTGCCTTAAAAAAATAAATCATAGTCTTGGGGGGGGTAGATCAACACTGAAAATGGTGAGTTAATTGGAAAGACTATAACGGTTTTAAACTGTCCTAGACAATGCCTAAATGAAACTACCACTTCCTGAATACGAAGAATTAGCAAGAATTAGAAAGAATGAGGGACGCCTGGGTGGCTCAGTCGTTAAGCGTCTGCCTTCGGCTCAGGTCATGATCCCAGGGTCCTGGGATCGAGTCCCACATCGGGCTCCCTCCTCGGGGGGAAGCCTGCTTCTCCCTCTCCCACTCCAGCTGCTTCTGTTCCTGCTCTCGCTATCTCTGTCTCTGTCAAATAAATAAATAAAATCTTAAAAAAAAAAAAAAAAAAAAGAATTAGAAAGAATGAGCCAACATACCCAAATCCTTTGCAGGTGGGAACATGGCCCCCACTCCAATGAAGAATGCTACAGGTCAGGCATGAAGTTAGTCCCCAGATGGACTTGGCTTATGTCCCTGAACATAGCGCACCTCCACACCATCTACTATTCATTCCTCGCTCTGAATGCATACAGTGTTTGTGTTGAGGAGAGGGCAATATGAAAGAATATAGGAAGTCCATCCCTATCAAAATGCCAACAGCATTTTTCATAGAACTGGAACAAACTAAACCAAAATTTGTATGGAACTACAAAAGAGGCCAAATAGCCAAAACAATCTTGAAAAAGAAAAACAGGGGCACCTGGGTGGCTCAGTCAGTTAAGCATCTGCCTTCGGCTCAGGTCATGATCCCCGAGTCCTGGGATCGAGCCCCGCACCGGGCTCCCTGCTCAGTGGGGAGCCTGCTTCTCCCTCTTCCTCTCCCTTCTCCCACCCCCCCCCCCAGCTTGTGCTTGCTCTCTCTCTCTCGCTCACTCTCTCTCTTTCTCAAATAAATAAAAAAACAAAAACAAAACTGGAGGTATCACAATTCCAGATTTCAACTTATACTACAAAGCTGTAGGGGCGCCTGGGTAGCTCAGTCGTTAAGCATCTGCCTTCAGCTCAGGTTATGATCCCAGGTTCCTGGGATCGAGCCTGCATCAGGCTCCCTGCTCCGCGAGAAGCCTGCTTCTCCCTCTGCCTGCTGCTCCCCCTGCTTGTGTTCCCTCTCTCTCTCTGTGTCAAATAAATAAATAAAAATCTTAAAAAAAAACATTCAAAGCTGTAGGAATCAGAAAAGTATGGTACTGGCACAAAAATAGACACATAGATCAATAGAACAGAATAGAGAGCCCAGAAATAAACAAACAATTATATGGTCAATTAATTTTTGACAAAGGAGGCAAGAGTATGCAATGGGAAAAAGACAGTCTCTTCAACAAATGGTGTTGGGAAAACTGGACAGCTACATGCAAAAGAATGAAACTGGACCACTTTCTTACAACATCTACAAAAATAAACTCACAATGGATTAAAGATAGGAGCATCTGGGTGGCTCAGTCAGTTAAGCATCTGACTCTTGATTTCAGCTCAGGTCATGATCAGGTTGTGAGATCAAGCCCCGTGTCGGGCTCCATGCTGAGTGGAGATTCTCTCTCTCCTTCTCCTTCTCTCCCTCTCTTAAAAAAAAAAAAAAAAAAAGGTTGTGGAGATCTACTCATCTTGCTGCCAATGAAGACAGGCTTCTGTCTTCAAGTCCATCATCTCCAGAACCAGCTAGTCTTCCTACAGAAGATGTGAGTCCAAACTCAAATGGTCCAAAACCTGCAGAGGTGGTGCTAGATGATGACAGAGAAGATCTTTTTGCAGAAGCCACAGAAGAAGTTTCTCTGGATAGTCCAGAAAGGGAACCTATCCTGTCTTCAGAACCTTCTCCTGCAGTCACACCTGTGACCCCTACTACACTCATTGCTCCCAGAATTGAATCAAAGAGTATGTCTGCTCCTGTGATCTTCGATAGATCCAGGGAGGAGATTGAAGAAGAAGCAAATGGAGATGTTTTTGATATAGAAATTGGTGTATCAGATCCAGAGAAAGTTGGTGATGGCATGAATGCTTACATGGCTTATAGAGTAACAACAAAGACTTCTCTTTCCATGTTCAGTAAGAGTGAATTTTCAGTGAAAAGAAGATTCAGTGACTTTCTCGGTTTGCATAGCAAGTTAGCAAGCAAGTATTTACATGTTGGTTATATTGTACCACCAGCTCCAGAAAAGAGTATAGTAGGCATGACCAAGGTCAAAGTGGGTAAAGAAGATTCATCATCCACTGAATTCGTAGAAAAACGGAGAGCAGCTCTTGAAAGGTATCTTCAAAGAACAGTAAAGCATCCAACTTTACTACAGGATCCTGATTTAAGGCAGTTCCTGGAAAGTTCAGAGCTGCCTAGAGCAGTTAACACACAGGCTCTGAGTGGAGCAGGAATATTGAGGATGGTGAACAAGGCTGCCGACGCTGTCTACAAAATGACAATCAAGATGAATGAATCGGATGCATGGTTTGAAGAAAAGCAGCAGCAATTTGAAAATCTGGATCAGCAACTTAGGAAACTTCATGCTAGTGTCGAAGCCTTGGTCTGTCATAGAAAAGAGCTTTCAGCCAACACAGCTGCCTTTGCTAAAAGTGCCGCCATGTTAGGTAACTCAGAGGACCATACTGCTCTATCTAGAGCTTTGTCTCAGCTCGCGGAGGTGGAGGAGAAGATAGACCAGTTACATCAAGAACAAGCTTTTGCTGACTTTTATATGTTTTCAGAACTACTTAGTGACTACATTCGTCTTATTGCCGCAGTGAAAGGTGTGTTTGACCATCGAATGAAGTGCTGGCAGAAATGGGAAGATGCTCAAATTACTTTGCTCAAAAAACGTGAAACTGAGGCAAAAATGATGATTGCTAATAAACCAGATAAAATACAGCAAGCTAAAAATGAAATAAGAGAGTGGGAGGCAAAAGTACAACAAGGAGAAAGAGATTTTGAACAGATCTCTAAAACAATTCGAAAAGAAGTGGGAAGATTTGAGAAAGAACGAGTGAAAGATTTTAAAACTGTTATTATCAAGTACTTAGAATCATTAGTACAAACACAGCAACAGCTGATAAAATACTGGGAGGCATTCTTGCCTGAAGCCAAAGCCATTGCCTAGCAAGAAGATTTCTGTTACGAAGATCTTGGATGTTTGTTCCAGTTACGCTGAATTCTACAGTGAAATCATTTAAAACCATCTAAATAAACCACTCTATATTTTATGAATTACATGTGGTTTTTTTATATACATATATATGTATATATATATACTCTGACATTTTATTACAAGCTGCATGTCCTGACCCTCTCTGAATTAAGCGGACTGTGGCATGACATTCTGCAGTACTTTGCTGAATTGAACACTATTGTGTCTTAAATACTTGCACTAAAAAGTGCACTGCAAGGCCAGAAAATTTTACAGTATTTTTTCTTTACAATACATTCTGTAGTGTGTTCGCCCTCTTTATGGAGTGAGTTATCAATGCATTGATTAATGTTCACTTACACATTCCTGTACAGAAATTATGATTTCGTGATTACAGTAATAAAACGATATTCCTTGTGAAAAGAAAAAAAAAAAAAAATTAAGGACCTAAATCTCAAACCATAAACTCAAACCATAAAATTCCTAGGAGAGAGCACAGGGAATAATTTCTCTGATATCAGCCATAACAACATCTTTCTAGATATGTCTCCTGAAGCAAGGGAAACAAAAGCAAAAATAAAAATAAACTATTGGGACTACATCAAAATAAAAAGTTTCTGCACAGCAAAGGAAACAATCAACAAAACCTAGTAAATGGGAGAAGATATTTGCAAATGACACATACGATTAAGAGTTAGTATCCAGGGGAACCTGGGTGGCTCAGTCGTTAAGTGTCTGCCCTCGCCTCGGGTCATGATCCCAGGGTACTGGGATCGAGCCCCGCATCGGGCTTCCTGCTCCGCGGGAAGCCTGCTTCTCCCTCTCCCACTCCCCCTGCTCTCGCTATCTCTCTCTCTGTCAAATAAATAAATAAATAAAATTTTTAAAAAAAAAAGAACTACTTAAAAAAAAAAAAGAGTTAGTATCCAAAATACATAAAGAACTTACAAAACATCAAAAAAAACCCAAATAATCCAATTAAAAAACGGAGAAGCCATGATCAGACATTTCTCCAAAGAAGACATGCAGATGGCCAACAGACACATGAAAACACGCTCACCATCACTCATCAACAGGAAATGCAAATCAAAACCACCATGAGGGGGCACCTGGCTGGCTCAATGGAGCATGTGACTCTTGATCTCGGGGTTGTGGGTTTGAACCCCATGTTGGATATAAAGATTACTTAAAAAAAATAAAATCTTAAAAAAACCACATCTGTCAGAATGGCTAAAATCAACAACACAAGAAACAACAAGTGTTGGCAAGGATGTGGAGAAAGGGGGACCCTCTTGCACTGTTGGTGGGAATGCAAACTGGTGCAGCCACTCTAGTAAACAATATGGAGGTTCCTCAAAAAATTAAAAATAGGGGGCGCCTGGGTGGCTCAGTTGGTTGAATGTCCGACTCTTGATTTTGGCTCAGGTCATGATCTCAGGATTCTGGGATCGAGCCCTGCATTAGGCTCGGTGCTAAGTGTGGAGTCTGTTTATCCACCTCCCTCTGCTGCTCCCCCTGCACTCACACTCTCTCTCTCTCAAATAAATAATCTTTTTACAAAAATTAAACACAGAACTACCATATGATCCAGTAATCACACTATTAGGTATTTACCCAAAGAATAAGAAAACACTAATTCGAAAGGATACATGCCCCCTATGTTTATTTTTATTTATTTATTTATTTTTAAAGATTTTATTTTTAAGTAAGCCCCACACCCAACATGGGACTCAAACCCACAATCCCGAGATCAAGAGTCACACACTCCACAGACTGAGTCAGGCAGGCACCCCCACCCCATGTTTATTACAGCATTATTTATAATAGCCAAATCATGGAATTAGCCCAAGTGTCCATTGACAGATGAATGGATAAGAAGATGTGGTGTATATACAATGGAATATTACTCAGTCATCAAAAAGAATAAAATCTTGCCATTTGCAACAACTTGGATGGATCTAGAGAGTATAATGCTAAGGGAAATAAGTCAGTCAGAGAAAGAGAAATACCATATGATTTCACTCATATGTGGAATTTAAGAAACAAAATAGACAAAGGGGAAGAAAGAGACAAACCAAAAACAGACTCTTCTTTGTAGAGAGCAAACTGATGGTTACCAGAGGAGGGGTGGGTGGGGGGATGGGTGAAATAGGGGATGGGGATTAAGAGTACACTTGTCATGATGAGCACTGGGTGATGTATGGAATTGTTGAATCACTATATTGTACGCCTGAAACTAATATAACACTGTATGTTAACTACCCTGGAATTAAAAAAAAAAAAAAAGGATATAGAAAGTCCATAATGAGGAAACAAAGCCCACAAATTTATATACAAAAAGACAACAGTAAATTATTTTTATAGGAGGCACAACTATGGAGGAGGTCCCTCTGTGGAAATGGCCCAGAGAAGGCCTCAGGGAACTGGTAATTCAATGAACACACAAAATTAAGCTTAAAGAAAGATAATCTTATTTGATGGTTTTTTACAATCAAGAAAATAACATACTTTTAAAATTACTAATTTCTATAATAAAGGAGTTTGAGGGGCGCCAGTCAGCAGAGCATGTGGCTCGATCTTAGGGTTATGAGTTCGAGCCCCACATTTGGTGTAGAGATTACTTAAAAATAAAATCTTTAGGGGCGCCTGGGTGGCTCAGTCATTAAGCGACTGCCTTCGGCTCAGGTCATGGTCCCAGGGTCCTGGAATTGAGCCCCACATCGGGCTCCCTGCTTGGCGGGAAGCCTGCTTCTCCCTCTCCCACTCCCCCGGCTTGTGTTCCCTCTCTCGCGGTGTCTCTCTCTGTCAAATAAAGAAAAAAAAATCTTTAAAAAAAATTAAAAAATAAAACAAAATCTTTAAAAAAAAAAAAAAAGAAGGGGTGCCTGGGTGGCTCAGTCAGTTAAGCACCTGCCTTCAGCTCAGGTCATGATCCCGGGGTCCTGGGATCAAGCTCCGTGTCAGGCTCCCTGCTCAGTGGGGAATCTTCTTCTCCCTCTCCCGCTGCTCCTCCCCCCACTCGCTGATCTCTCTCTCTCTCTCTAAGTAAATTAAAAAAAAAAAAATTATTTGGAAAAGAGGTCCTAAGCTTCACCAGACTGCTAAGACAGCGCTGGTACAAAAAAATTTAAAAATAAAATAATAAAAAAAAAAGGTTGAGATGGGGGGCCTGGGTGGCTCAGTAGGTTAAGCATCCTACTCTTGATTTCAGCTCAGGTCATGATCTCAGGGTCTTGGGATCAAGCCTCATGTCAGGCCCTGAGCTCAGCAGGGACTCTGCTTGAGGATTTCTCTCCCTCTCCCTCTGCCCCTCCCCATGCTTGTGCTCTCTATCTCTCTCTCTCTCCAAAATAAATAAATCTTTTAAAAAATGGTTAAGATGGTAAGTTTAATGTTATGTTTTTTTTACCACAATTGAAAAAAAAAAGATATAGCAGATTAAAGTTCAACAACTGAAAAATATAAAAACTAAAAATTAAGAACTTAATAGATGAGTTTAAGAACAGGGTAGACACAACTTAAGAGAGATTTTGTGAACTGGAGGATAGGTTTAAAAAAATCCAAAAATGAAGCTCAGAAAGACAGAAGATGGAAATGTAGAAGCAAAGGTAGGAGATATAGATGATACATGAGAAGATCTAGCTTACACTTAATAAGACTCCTAAGAAGAGAGAGGCAGAAGCAATATTTTAAAAGATAGTGACTGGGGTGCCTGGCTCATTCAGTCCATAGAGCATTTGACTTTTGATCTTGGGGTTGTGAGTTCAAGCCCCACAATGGGTGTAGTACTCACTTGGGGAAAAAAAAAAAAGATACTGAAATTTTTCCAAAATTTTTGGAAAATGACCAGAGGCAGTTTTACCAGGAAGCCAATGAGGGCTATCTTCTATCTCCTTCAGGAAAGGAGTCAGCCTCGCCCTGGTGGTGGTCCTGAAGCTGCAGGTGGGGTGGGCAGTGGGCCAGCACGTTCACTGTGTCTGGTCAGCAACAAACAGCCCACCTCAGGTCTCACTGAGCAAGCACACCATGTATTTAACTCCAAGAAGGATTTATCCTTGCTTCCCACTCAAAGACCACTTTCATAGTTCCTGCCCCTCATCCAAGACAGGGAGGGAGGATGCAGCCGGGAGAGGAATCCCGGAAGCACGGGGACCGGGACTACCTGCTGGGCCACTGTGCGCGCCCTGTGCAGCAGGACCAGGCCTTTTTTCCCTCGAGGCTCAGCTCTCTCCTGCTCCCCACCCCCAACACACTGAACAAGTTAGATGAGACATTCATAAGCATGAGCTCTGAAGCTGAAAGAAATGTTCCTAAATGATCAAGAATAAAAAACAATAACTCTGCCAGAGGGTTTTTCTTTTCCCTCTGAATAACATGAGATTATAATATATTATTACTCTATGAAGAGGCAGTTAAAGGCTTTGGAGCCAAAAATATATTGGGGGGGAAGTATTATAGAGATGTGCTGACAGTTAATAATAAACGTTTCCCTTTAATTTGGTGATAATTGTGGTATTCATCAGCATTTTAGAAGTTATAATTAGTTCTGACGACTTTTCTCATTCTACATATTCACTTTTTAACCTATTTTTGTAGTCATAATTTTGTGTTTATATTTTTATAAAAAGAGCCTTGGAAGTTGTATAGGCTTCAGGCTCCACAGTTATAGATTTGTCACTAGTAGCCACTACAAGAATAAGAAAACAAATGTAAATGTGTAGCTACAAAGGTAATAGGACAAAAAAGAATAATTTTTAAAATCCTTAATCATATCAAAAGAAGTATGAGAGGAAGGAAAGGAAAAGGAGCACAGAACAGCTAGAACAGCAACAAAGCACATAGTAAGGAAGATTGAAACTCACTCAGCCACCCCACTTCTAGGAATCAACACTGAAGATATATCTCCACCAATAAACAATAGATAAGCACAAGGTTCTTCACTGTCACCTTGTTAGTCTCTGCAAAATATCGCAAACCATCTAAATGCTGTACACTCAGGAGTGGTTGCAGGGACCATGGCAACCACACCATGGAGTATTACATAGCGTACAAAAGAATGAGGTTAATCTTTATGAGCTGCCCTGCAGTGGCTTCTGGGACATTTGTTAAATGAAAAAAGCAAAGTGCAAAAGAGTGTAATATGCTACATTTGTGCAGAAAAGAAAGGAATCTAAGAATATTTATGTATTTCTCATTTGTGTCAAAAAAGAAATCCAGGAAGGAAAAACCACAAACTAAGGACAGCGATTGCCTACACGCAGTGGGTGGGGCAGGGCAGAAGGAATGGGAGGTGGGAATGTGATCGTGGGGATGAGGGGAAAGTAAGGCTTCTCTCAGTATACCTTTGTGTGTAGCTTTGGCTTTTAGAACCTGGTAACATTTTACATGACCAAAAAAGAAATAATGGCCCTCAACCAAAACATGGGAGAAAACTCAGAAGAGAAAAAAATAGCAAATGAATCTAACTGTATTATAAATAGTCTAAATACATTGATGGGCTTGGGGAAGAAAAGAACATAAGAAGTTTTGGAAGATAGTATTTTGTGAGGCTCATTGGTTAAAAAAATGGTACACAAACATGGTATTTTTGTTAATAAATTTTTTTTTAAAATTTTTTTATTGTTATGTTAATCCCCATACATTACATCATTAGTTTTAGATATAGTGTTCCATGATTCATTGTTTGTGCATAACACCCAGTGCTCCATGCAGAACGTGCCCTCCTCAATACCCATCACCAGGCTAACCCATCCTCCCAACCCCCTCCCCTCTAGAACCCTCAGTTTGTTTTTCAGAGTCCATTGTCTCTCATGGTTCTTCTCCCCCTCCGATTTCCCCCCCTTCATTCTTCCCCTCCTGCTACATTCTTCTTCTTCTTTTTTTCTTTCTTAACATATATTGCATTATTTGTTTCAGAGGTACAGATCTGAGATTCAACAGTCTTGCACAATTCACAGCGCTTACCAGAACACATACCCTCCCCAGTGCCCATCACCCAGTCACCCCATCCCTCCCACCCCACCCCCCACTCCAGCAACCCTCAATTTGTTTCCTGAGATTAAGAATTCCTCATATCAGTGAGGTCATATGATACATGTCTTTCTCTGTTTGACTTATTTCGCTCAGCATAATACCCTCCAGTTCCATCCACGTCGTTGCAAATGGCAAGATCTTATTCCTTTTGATGGCTGCATAATATTCCATTGTATATATATACCACATCTTCTTTATCCATTCTTCTGTTGATGGACATCTTGGCTCTTTCCACAGTTTGGCTATTGTGGACATTGCTGCTATAAACATCGGGGTGCATGTAGCCTTTCGGGTCCCTGCTTTTGTATCTTTGGGGTAAATACCCAGTAGTGCAATTGCTGGATCATATGGTAGCTCTATTTTCAACTTTTTGAGGAACCTCCATACTGTTTTCCAGAGTGGCTGCACCAGCTTGCGTTCCCACCAACAGTGTAGGAGTGTTCCCTTTCTCCGCATCCCCGCCAACATCTGTCATTTCCTGACTTGTTAATTTTAGCCATTCTGACTGGTGTGAGGTGGTATCTCATTGAGGTTTTGATTTGGATTTCCCTGATGCCGAGCGATATTGAACACTTTTTCATGTGTCTGTTGGCCATTTGGATGTCTTCTTTGGAAAAATGTCTGTTCATGTCTTCTGCCCATTTCTTGATTGGATTCTTTGTTCTTTTGTTGTTGAGTTTGATGAGTTCTTTATAGATTTTGGATACTAGCCCTTTATCTGATATGTCATTTGCAAATATCTTCTCCCATTCTGTCAGTTGTCTTTTGGTTTTGTTGACTGTTTCCTTTGCTTTGCAAAAGCTTTTTATCTTGATGAAGTCCCAATAGTTCATTTTTGCCCTTGCTTCCCTTGCCTTTGGCGATGTTTCTAGGAAGAAGTTGCTGCGGCTGAGGTCGAAGAGGTTGCTGCCTGTGTTGTCCTTTAGGATTTTGATGGACTCCTGTCTCACATTGAGGTCTTTCAACCATTTGGAGTCTATTTTTGTGTGTGGTGTAAGGAAATGGTCCAGTTTCATTCTTCTGCATGTGGCTGTCCAATTTTCCCAACACCATTTGTTGAAGAGACTGTCTTTTTTCCATTGGACATTCTTTCCTGCTTTGTCAAAGATTAGTTGACCATATAGTTGAGGGTCCATTTCTGGGCTCTCTATTTTGTTCCATTGATCTATGTGTCTGTTTTTGTGCCAGTACCATACTGTCTTGATGATGACAGCTTTGTAATAGAGCTGGAAGTCTGGAATTGTGATGCCGCCAGCTTTGCTTTTCTTTTTCAGCATTCCTCTGGCTATGCGGGGTCTTTTCTGGTTCCATACAAATTTTAGGATTATTTGTTCCATTTCTTTGAAGAAAGTGGATGGTATTTTGATGGGGATTGCATTGAATGTGTAGATTGCTCTAGGTAGCATTGACATCTTCACAATATTTGTTCTTCCAATCCATGAGCATGGAACGTTTTTCCATTTCTTTGTGTCTTCCTCAATTTCTTTTATGAGTATTTTATAGTTTTCTGAGTACAGATCCTTTGCCTCTTTGGTTAGATTTATTCCTAGGTATCTTATGGTTTTGGGTGCAATTGTAAATGGGATCGACTCCTTAATTTCTCTTTCTTCTGACTTGTTGTTAGTGTATAGGAATGCCACTGACTTCTGTGCATTGATTTTATATGCTGCCACTTTACTGAATTCCTGTATGAGTTCTAGCAGTTTTGGGGTGGAGTCTTTGGGATTTTCCACATAAAGTATCATATCATCTGCAAAGAGTGAGAGTTTGACTTCTTCTTTGCCAATTTGGATGCCTTTGATTTCTTTTTGTTGTCTGATTGCTGTGGCTAGGACTTCCAATACTATGTTGAATAGCAGTGGTGATAGTGGACATCCCTGCTGCGTTCCTGACCTTAGGGGGAAAGCTCTCAGTTTTTCCCCATTGAGAATGATATTCGCTGTAGGTTTTTCATAGATGGCTTTTATGATATTGAGGTATGTACCCTCGATCCCTATACTCTGAAGAGTTTTGATCAAGAAAGGATGCTGTACTTTGTCAAATGCTTTTTCTGCATCTATTGAGAGGATCATATGATTCTTGTTCTTTCTTTTGTTAATGTATTGTATCACGTTGATTGATTTGCGGATGTTGAACCAACCTTGCAGCCCAGGGATAAATCCGACTTGGTCGTGGTGAATAATCCTTTTAATGTACTGTTGGATCCTATTGGCTAGTATTTTGGTGAGAATTTTTGCATCCATGTTCATCAGGGATATTGGTCTGTAATTCTCCTTTTTGATGGGGTCTTTTTCTGGTTTTGGGATCAAGGTAATGCTGGCCTCATAAAATGAGTTTGGAAGTTTTCCTTCCATTTCTATTTTTTGGAACAGTTTCAGAAGGATAGGTATTAATTCTTCTTTAAATGTTTGGTAGAATTCCCCTGGGAAGCCATCTGGCCCTGGGCTTTTGTGTTTTGGGAGATTTTTGATGACTGCTTCTATTTCCTTAGTGGTTATAGGTCTGTTCAGGTTTTCTATTTCTTCCTGGTTCAGTTTTGGTAGTTGATACATCTCCAGGAATGCATCCATTACTTCCAGGTTATCTAATTTGCTGGCATAGAGTTGCTCATAATATGTTCTTATAATTGTTTGTATTTCTTTGGTGTTGGTTGTGATCTCTCCTCTTTCACTCATGATTTTGTTGATTTGGGTCATTTCTCTTTTCTTTTTGATAAGTCTGGCCAGGGGCTTATCAATCTTGTTAATTCTTTCAAAGAACCAGCTCCTAGTTTCGTTGATCTGTTCTACTGTTCTTTTGGTTTCTATTTCATTGATTTCTGCTCTGATCTTTATGATTTCTCTTCTCCTGCTGGGTTTAGGCTTTATTTGCTGTTCTTTCTCCAGCTCCTTTAGGTGTAGGGTTAGGTTGTGTACTTGAGACCTTTCTTGTTTCTTGAGAAAGGCTTGTATTGCTATATACTTTCCTCTTAGGACTGCCTTTGCTGTATCCCAAAGATTTTGAATAGTTGTGTTTTCATTTTCATTGGTTTCCATGAATTTTTTTAATTCTTCTTTAATTTCCTGGTTGACCCATTCATTCTTCAGTAGGATGCTCTTTAGCCTCCATGTATTTGAGTTCTTTCCAACTTTCCTCTTGTGATTGAGTTCTAGTTTCAAAGCATTGTGGTCTGAAAATAGGCAGGGGATGATCCCAATCTTCTGGTACCGGTTGAGACCTGATTTATGACCTAGGATGTGATCTATTCTGGAGAATGTTCCATGGGCACTAGAGAAGAATGTGTATTCCGTTGCTTTGGGATGGAATGTTCTGAATATGTCTGTGAAGTCCATTTGGTCCAGTGTGTCATTTAAAGTCTTTATTTCCTTGTTGATCTTTTGCTTAGACGATCTGTCCATTTCAGTGAGGGGGGTGTTAAAGTCCCCCACTATTATTGTATTGTTCTCCATGTGTTTCTTTGCTTTTGTTATTAATTGCCTTATATAATTGGCTGCTCCCATGTTAGGGGCATAGATATTTACAATTGTTAGATCTTCTTGTTGGATAGACCCTTTAAGTATGATATAGTGTCCTTCCTCATCTCTTATTACAGTCTTTGGTTTAAAATCTAATTTGTCTGATATAAGGATTGCCACCCCAGCTTTCTTTTGGTGTCCATTAGCATGGTAAATGGTTTTCCACCCCCTCACTTTCAATCTGGGGGTGTCTTTGGGTCTAAAATGAGTCTCTTGCAGACAGCATATCGATGGGTCTTGTTTTTTAATCCAATCTGATAGCCTGTGTCTTTTGATTGGGGCATTTAGCCCATTTACATTCAGGGTAACTATTGAAAGATAGGAATTCAGTGCCATTGTATTGCCTGTAAAGTGACTGTTACTGTATATTGTTTGTGTTCCTTTCTGGTCTATGTTGCTTTTAGGCTCTCTCTTTGCTTAGAGGACCCCTTTCAATATTTGTTGTAGGGCTGGTTTCGTGTTTGCAAATTCCTTTAGTTTTTGTTTGTCCTGGAAGCTTTTTATCTCTCCTTCAATTTTCAATGACAGCCTAGCTGGATATATTATTCTTGGCTGCATATTTTTCTCATTTAGTGCTCTGAATATGTCCTGCCAGTCCTTTCTGGCCTGCCAGGTCTCTGTGGATAAGTCTGTTGCCAATCTAATGTTTCTACCATTGTAGGTTACAGATCTCTTCTCCCGAGCTGCTTTCAGGATTTTCTCTTTGTCTCTGAGACTCATAAGTTTTACTATTAGATGTCGGGGTGTTGACCTATTTTTATTGATTTTGAGAGGGGTTCTCTGTGCTTCCTGGATTTTGATGCCTGTTTCCTTCCCCAAATTAGGGAAGTTCTCTGCTATAATTTGCTCCATTATACCTTCTGCCCCTCTCTCTCTTTCTTCTTCTTCTGGGATCCCAATTATTCTAATGTTGTTTCATCTTATGGTATCGTTTATCTCTCGAATTCTGCCCTCGTGATCCAGTAGTTGTTTATCTCTCTTTTTCTCAGCTTCTTTATTTTCCATCATTTGGTCTTCTATCTCACTGATTCTTTCTTCTGCCTCATTTATCCTAGCAGTTAGCGCCCCCATATTTGATTGCACCTCATTGATAGCCTTTTTGATTTCTACTTGGTTAGATTTTAGTTCTTTTACTTCTCCAGAAAGGGTTTCTCTAATAACTTCCATGTTTTTTTCAAGCCCAGCTAGTATCTTTAAAGTGATGATTCTGAACTCTAGATCTGACATCGTACTAATGTCCGTATTGAGTAGGTCCCTGGCAGTCGGTACTACCTCGTTCTTTTTGTTGAGGTGATTTTTTCCGTCTTGTCATTTTGTGTAGAGGAGAATAGATTAATGAGAGAACAAAATGCTAGCAGGGTAACAACGTCCCCAGAAAATATACTCTAAACAAATCAGAAAAGACCTGAAGCAGTGGGAAAAGAAAGGGAAAGAGAGAAAAAAGAAAAGGAAAGAAAAAAAGAAAAAAGAAAAAGATAAAGATAAAAACAAACAAAAGCAGAACAAAACAAAACTAAACAAAAACAGAATGTGATCAAATATGATCAGGATGGATTATAGATCAGTGCCACACACTAGATTTTGGGTGTATTTTGGTCTGTTAAAAGAAAGTCCCTCCCAAAATTTTAAAGAAAGAAAAACTTATATATGTACAAAAATAAGGGTTGATATGATGAAGGGATGGAATATGACTGTAAAGATGGAAATTATAAAAAATTTTAAAAAAGGATTTGATAAGTTGTTTGAAAAAAGAAAGAAGAGGATTAAAAGAAAGAAAAAAGGGAGAGAATGTGATCAGGCAGGGGAGTAGAAAAAAACCATACACTAGAGATTTAGAGTATATTTTGATCTGTTAGAAGAAACTATCTCGGGGCGCCTGGGTGGCTCAGTCGTTAAGCGTCTGCCTTCGGCTCAGGTCATGATCCCAGGGTCCTGGGATCGAGCCCCACATCGGGCTCCCTGCTCAGCAGGAAGCCTGCTTCTCCCTCTCCCACTCCCCCTGCTTGTGTTCCCTCTCTCGCTGTGTCTCTCTCTGTCAAATAAATAAATAAAATCTTAAAAAAAAAAAAAAAAAAAAAAAAAAGAAGAAACTATCTCAAGATTTTAAAGAGAGAACAACTTATATATATATGCCAAAAATACGGGTAACTACTATGAAGGGATAGAATATGACTTTAAAAATGAAAAATAAAAATGTTTTTTTTTAAAAAAGGGATTGATAAGATGTTGGTTGAAAAAGGGAAAAGAAAAATTCAAAAAAAAAGAAAAAAGGAAAAAAGAAAAAAAGTTAAAAAAAATAATTAACTTTGAAAGACTAAAGAATCATGGTAAAAAAGCCATGAATTCTATGTGCAGTATTCCCCTAGCGCTGGAGTTCTGCCGTTCTCATTGATCAGTAAACTTGGTCTTGGCTGACTGTTCTCGCTGATCTTCTGGGGGAGGGGCCTGTTGCCGTGGTTCCCAAATGTCTTTGCCGGAGGCAAAATTGCCCCGCCCTTGCCCGGTCCAGGCTAAGTAATCTGCTCGGGTTTGCTCTCGGGAGCTTTTGTTCCCTGCAAGCTTTCCCTACAGCTTTGGAGGCGGAGAGTGAAAATGGCGGCCTCCCAGTCTCCGCCCCGGCGGAGCCGAGAACTCGGGGTCCCGCTCCTCAGTGAGCCCCCAGAGAAAAGCAGTCAGTCACTCCCGTCTCCCCGGTCTCCGGCCACACTCCGCGCTCAACCGGCCTGTGACCGCGCCTTTCTATCTGGCACCCGACCCCGGGTGGAGTCTCCAAACCCAGCAGATCCCCGCGGTGCGCTCCCGCACCTCTCCTCCCCGGGGAAGAAGGTGAGTCTCCCCGGATCTGCCGCTTGTTGGGTCCCTGCTGGAGGAGCAGTGGCCCGACTGTGCCGCGGATCACGGTTTATAGCAACCCCGAGCTGAGAGCCCGCGCCTGGGCTCTGTCTCTGCAGCCGGCTTCCCTGCTCCGATACCTGGGAGCTCTGCTGCACTCAGGCACCCCCAGTCTTTCTGTGACCCCGAGGGTCCTGAGACCACACTGTCCCGCGAGGGTTCCACCCCCCGCTTCGCCACCAGAGTGACGTCCCTCAGCGGAGCAGACTTCTAAAAGTTCCGAGTTTGTGCTCCGCGGCTCTATCACTTGCCAGAAGCGGCCGACAGAGGCCCCTCCCCCGCCGTCTATCCTCCCGAATAACGCCTCGGATTCACTTCTCCGCACGTCCTACCTTCCAGAAAGTGGTCGCTTTTCTGTTCAGAGAGTTGTTGCTATTCTTTTCTTCGATCTCCTGTTGAGTTTGTAGGTGTTCAGAATGGTTTGATCCCTATCCAGCTGAATTCCTGAGAGGAGACGAAATCAATAAATTTTTTTTAAATAAATTTGTTTTCATAAGAGAATGGGTTAGTGTTTCTGAAACTACTGTATGTGTATTCTAGGACTGGGCAAATGAGTAAATCTATTGTGGATAATGGGTCCTGGACTTCTCTTCCTGTGAAGAAACTGAGTTACAAATAATGAAAGGGAATGGGATGCCGGGTAGCTCAGGGGGTTAAGTGTCTGCCTTTGGCTCAGGTCATGATCCTGGAGTCCTAGGATCGAGTCCCGCATCAGGCTTCTTGCTTGGCGGGGGGAGGGGAGGGGCCTGCTTCTCCCCCTGCTTGTGCTGTCTCTCTCTCCCTCTCTCTCTCTGACAAATAAATAAAATCTTTAAACACACACACACACACACAAATAATGAAAGGGAAAAGGCTAGCATGAAGCCTATGGGGTTGGATTAGAATCCTTACCATCACTATGAACTCATGGTTTTTTACTGTATGACAGATAGACATAGAAACATGCAGATGGGTGCATATATGCATTTAAATGTTCTAGCCCTGTCTGCTAAGAGGGCCTAAAAACAGTGACACTCCAGCAGAAATGAGGATACCCAGCACGTGGAGTTTGTTTCTCAAGGCCAGTCTATAATACAATATAATACCGGGCCCTTGCAGAAATGGCTGTGATGGGTCATATTCTTACAATATATGGATGCTTCAGCCCACATCCAACCCCCCAGCTCCCACCCCTGCAAACAGCCACCCTTTGGCCACTCCTGAGCTCCATTTGCCCTAAGAAGGTAGTTCCAGTGAAGGGGACTGCGCAGGCCTCAAGGTAATTTGAGCAGAGAATTTTGGGGTCCCTGGTACCTGCTGCATGGTCTGGAAGGGAGAGCTCTTGGCCACAGGGATTCCTTGCCCAGTGGTAGAGAACATGGAGAGAGGAGCACCGGAGTGGAGGCCTCTAAAGTGTGAGATCCAGAGCAGAGACCCCTTTGGTGAGAATAATAAATGAATTTAGAATTTAGGAGGATTTCAATGATATCTTCCTTAATTTTTAGGCCTGCTTCTTATCCTTGGGCCTAAGAGGCCTCCCTGCCTTTCAGGGTTCCCAGTGATACTCGTTTTAATATTTGGTCTTCTAAAGGAAATTACTCAAGGGCTTACCATGTTACTTCTAGCATCCACTCAAAAGTAGGATCTTGCCAATCACAGATCTGTACCTCTGAAACAAATAATGCAATATATGTTAAGGAAAAAAAAAAAAAGAAGATAGCAGGAGGGGAAGAATGAAGGGGGCGGAAATCGGAGGGGGAGATGAACCACGAGAGATGATGGACTCTGAAACATAAACTGAGGGTTCTAGAGGGGAGGGGGGTGGGAGGATGGGTTAGCCTGGTGATGGGTATTAAAGAGGGCACGTTCTGCATGGAGCACTGGGTGTTATGCACAAACAATGAATCATGGAGACTACATCAGGAACTAATGATGTAATGTATGGTGATATAACAATAAAAAAATTTTAAAAATTCAGATAGAAAAAAAAAAAGTAGGATCTTGCCAACTGGCAACAAGTTAATACAGCAGATGCACTGGGACAGAATACTAGACATGGGGTTTGTTAATAAAAATGACCCAAAACTTGGAAATAAGGATAAAAAAACCAAGATCACTGAGGGCCCTCCCAAGGTCATAGGAGAGCCATCTAACAATGCCCCCGAGGGGCATGTGACACGCTAGGGAAATGTAACTTCTTGGACTCCCTGTTTACTATTGGGTAGGCCCGTGCTCTCCCTGTGAAGTTAGAGGTTAGCTTGAGGAAGACTGCAAGGGATCCCTGTCTGGGACCAAAGGTAACCCAAGGACCGCACTGCCCCGAAGACCAGTAAGTGGACTTGTGAGTGACTATGATCTTACACCAGCATTCCTCTCCCTACTGACCAGTATTCCCCACCTTGCCTGTCCTCTTTTGAACTGGCTTTAAATTTCTTCCATTCCTTCATTAATGGGCTGAGCAAATCTGCGACACGGGCACGCTCCATATTATCTGAGTTATTTCACTTTGTCAGGCTCATCCTGAAAGAATACAGAAACCAAAGGTCACCATTGCCTGAACTATTATTTCTCTGGCAGACCTACTGTCACTTAGAAAAAGCTAGTCCTGAAGCCAGTGATTCTATTCAGGTGATATTCTGGAGGAAGAAAAAGAGGGAAAAAAACAAAAGAGAGGGAAAACAGCAAGGAAACAACCCAGAGCAGTGACTGTCTGGGCTGAGATTGGTGTAGGGACTGACAAAGCACCAGAGGAATTTGGGCAGGATGGAGCCGTTGTCTGTCTTGATCAGGATGTTGGTTACATGTGTGTATATGCTAGTCAAAACTCACAGAAATGTGCACCAAAAGCAGTTCAATCCATTGTATGTAAATCATACCTAAATTTCCCAAATGAAAAGTGCTAGTCTCTTAAAGTTGAATTCCGTCTAAATAATCCACCAGGTGATATCCTTACAGTGATTTATTCCGGTGTTCACCAGTAATGTTAAAGACTGGCATTGTTTGTTGTCTAGGAGACATAAAACTCCTTTTTAAGCAAGCGTAAGTTTAGCACCATACACTTAGGGAGTTGTCCCAGGTAAGCGAAAACCAAACTTTCAACATGTCTGAGGAAGAGGACGCGGCAGAGCGGTGAGGTGGGGGAAATCACGTAGATAGGTCTCTCAGGGAAAGACATTTCTTGCAGTTATATACCCCATTTTATACCACTCTATTTTTTCTAGAAATGCGAAGTTCTGTCATTGTTCCTATCTTTCAGTCTTTCTATTGTCATGTTTTATGAGCAAGTCAGAATCTTTACTGGAGGAAAAGGGAACACATAAGTTCTGAGGTTTTCTGCATCTTCTTGGTCACCCCCACTTTTTGGTAACCGTTAGGGGATTGGTTGCTTTCAATTTTACAACTCCCTCTAGCAAGGAATCCACCCTGCAACCCACCAAGGCACTTAATGGTCCTTGAACAAAAATGAAATCGGTAACAAATATCCAGGATTGTTTCGTGCTTTTTTTCAACTATTATGTAAAATGTATGCTATAAAGTCATTCTGGAATTTGCTCTTTTCACTCAACATAGCATTTTCAGATGTACCCACACAGCTCCCGGTCATTCATTCTGACTTCCATTAAATAGATAGAACTTATTCCTCTCTCCCTCCGTTGACAAGATCCTTGGTGTGTCCTTTGCCAACCACCAAGGTCACTGTGTATGTCCTGTTGTGCTAGAGTTTCTCCATAGCGTATTCTTGAAGGTGAAATGACTGGATCCAAGTGTACAGCCCCATCTTCAGCTTTATCAGATACCGACAAATTCTCCAGGGAAGGGGCTACTTTCTTTATACTCCCACTAGCTATGGATACTTCCTATTTCCCACCAGCACGTGCTATAATTAGACCTTTATATTTTTATCAAGTTGATGGCATATAATTGTATCTTATTATTGCTTTAGTTTGTATTTCCCAGACTTATAGTGTAGGTCAGCCCTGTAAATTTTTTTTAAAGATTCTTTTTATTTATTTGAGAGACAGAGAGAGTGAGCGAGAGAGAGCACAAGCCAGGGGGAGAGGCAGAGGGAGAAGCAGAGTCCCCACTGAGCAGGGAGCCCAATGTGGGGCCCGATCGTGACCCAAGCCAAAGGCAGACCCTAACCGACTGAGCCACCCAGGTGTCCCAAGCCCTGTAAATTTTTAAACCACATCTTTTACCTGCTTTTAAAAATTAGGTTATGTTGGGGAACCTGGTTGGCTCAGTCAGAAAAGCATGTGATCCTTAAATAATATAAATAAATAAAACTTAAAAAAATAAAAATTAAAAATTAGGTTGTTTCGTTATTGTAGTTCTTTATTCTGGCTATCAATTCTTTGTTAGTTATACCTCCCCCCTGAGGTTTTGTTTTCACTATTTAATATTGTTCATTGGACAGATTTTCTAAACATTAAAAAAAAAAAAAATAGCCTCTTTTCCGGCTGGAATCATGGGGGGTGCAGAAGAGAAGAAAGAGAAGGATCCTGGAATTTCGCAGAGTTGAAGATCAAGTGTCTAAGAAAGAAGTTTGCTCAAAAGATGCTTCGAAAGGCAAGGAGGAAGCTTATCTATGAAAAAGCTAAGCATTCCCACAAGGAATATAGGCAGATGTACAGAACTGAGATTCCAATGGCAACTTCCACGTACCTGCGGAACCCCACGTTGGTGTTTGTCATCGGGATCAGAAGTAGCAGTGGTGTGAGCCCAAAGGTTCGAAAGATGTTGCAGCTTCTTCACCTTCGCCAGATCTTCAATGGCACCTTTGTTAAGTTCAACAAGGCTTCAGTTAAAAATGCTAAGGATTGTGGAACCATATAGAGCCTGGGGGGACCCAACCCTGAAGTCAGTGAATGAACTGATCTACAAGCGTGTTTATGGCAAAATCAACAAGAAGCACATTCTCCTGACAGAGGACACATTGATCGCCCGATCTCTTGGTAAACATGGCAGTATCTGCATGGAAGATCTGATGCACCAGATCTATACTGTTGGAAAACGTTTCAAAGAAGCAAACAACTTCTTAGGGCTCTTCAAATTATCTTCTCCACGAGGGGGAATAAAGAAAAGACCACCCATCTTGTAGAAGGTAAAGATGCTGGTAACAGGGAAGACCAGATCAATAGGCTTATTAGGAGGAACTAAGGTATCTACCATGATTATTTTTGTAATCTGGTCAGTTAATAAAGGACTACTCTCAAATGGAAAAAATAACATTAAAAAAATAACTGCGCACATTTTGATCATATGTACATCCTGGTTGGCTGTGAGTGCTGCCCAGTCCACCTCGCTCCCAGATCCTGGCTGCCCTCCATTGGAGTACCACCTGGGGCCGCGGGGAGGGGCCGGAGCTCCGCAATTAAGTACTCTGGCTAGGAAGGGGCCCCGGATCACTGCTGCTCCCAACGTGCCGGGGATAACTAGTCACACAGTCCTCTCAACACAAGGAGGGTGCCCCTTTTATTTTTATATTTTTTAAATTTTATTTATTTATTTATTTGAGATAGAGCATAAAGGGGGGCAAAGGGGGTTTGAGGAAGAGGGAGAAGCAGACTCCCCACTGAGCAGGGACCTTGATCCCAGGACCTCGGGATCACGACCCGAGCTGAAGGCAGACATTTAACGGGACTGAGCCACCCAGGTGTCCCTACTTAAATAAAACCTTAAAAAAAAAAGAAAAAACCCATAGCAGTCCCTGCCACTCGACAGCCAACTCCCAGGGCCCAGCAACTAGTAATCTACTTTATTTATTTGTCTACTTTAGCTATTTCATGGAGGTGAAATCATGCCTGGTCGGCTTCTCTCACATCTTCCTGCTTCATCCATATAACATGTTATCGGGACTCCATTCCTTTTTATCACTGAGTTATATTCCATGGTAAGGACATACATTTTACTTTTTGGCTATTATGAATGTTACTATGAACATTCACGTACTAGTTTTTGTGTGGACAGGTCTTCAATTCTCTCAGATATGCACCTAGGAGTGGCATTGCTGGGTCCTGCTCAACAGGACCAGATGGATCCCAAAGTGTTTGTACCATTTTACAATCTCACCAGCAATGTATGTGGGTTCCAATGACCTCATGTCAGATGATAACTGGCTGTTCACTTTCCAGAAGGGCTGCCCCAGTGGCCAGCTGCAAAGGAGCATAGTTACCCTCAGGAGGTTTGGGTCTTTCCAAACCCACCTCATTCACTGGAAGAGACTGAGGGCCCTGGGGGTAGGGGTGGGAGCTAAAGATGAGGTGTCGATTTTTCTAGAGCTTTCCTTCTCTGCATTTCCCTCAGAAATGGGTCCTACCTCATTTTATTAGCAGCTTTACCTGGGTCTTTCAGAGGATTAAGATTCCTTTCCCTTAAAAAAAAAAAAAAAAGTACACCCATCCAACTGTTTACATTGGAAAGTGTCTCCCATTGTGTTCAGTTAGGGGCAAGAGGGAAAGAAATGAGGGACCGGGAAAAGGAAACAGAACAGGGCCCAGGGCTCAGGGTCCATGAAGTTACATTCCCAGCTTGAGTCTTCAGGACACTGCTACTCACGATGTGTCACGATTTCAAAGCTAAAGGTATCGATGGGGCTAAAAAAAAAACACTAAATGCTCACTGCCGACATGGGATCAAGTAAAGGAAGTGCAGAGATTCCCTCCACCAGGCACTGATGTTTGGCACTTAAACAAGTTGTTCTGGGACTGGAGGGTAGGACCTATGCCCATTAGAACCCCGGTGAACACTCATCACAGCTGGAAAGGGACACGAGACAGGAGAAAGCCACGGACCCTGGCGCACTGCTTACCTCTGTCCACAGGTCAAACAAGGCTGTCTGAGGAGATGCAGACAACAGGTGAGCGGAGTTGGGAGACACTTCGTTCCAATGAAAAATGAGGTCTCCCAGTAAGCTGTGAACACACTAGCTCAAGTCTTTTTTTTTAAGATTTATTTATTTATGTGATGAGAGAGAGAGCCCAAGCAGGGGGAGCGGCAGGCAGAGGGAGAGAGGAGCAGGGAGCCCGATGCGGGGCTCAATCCCAGGACCCCGGGGTCATGACCTGAGCCGGAGGCAGACGCTTAACGACTGAGCCACCCAGGCGCCCGTCAAAAGATGTCTTGATCCACCTGGCTTCTACAGTACTCTGCCAAAGAGTGGCCACGGGAATAAGCTGCTCACTTTTCCCCCAGGGCCAAGTTTAGACCCCAAAGTTGGTCCCCTCCATCCCAGGCAGAGACTGCCCCAGCAGGGCAGGGGCATCTGTGGAGAAGGGGACTGCGGGTGAGTGGGACAGGAACACTCATCCCTCTACAGGGATATCCACTCCTCAGCTCCTCAGAAGGCAGACGTTGGGCTGCCAGATCCCCAATTCCCCCAGAATCCAGAAGTACAGATATGAAAACATTTAGGCTACTTAACATTTCCTCTATTTAAAAAAATATGCCAGCATCCACCTTTTTGGAAAACCCTGCATGGACCCAATGTGGCCCATCCACCAGAGCGCAACCTCTGGGCCACCCTCCTCACAGATTTCCTTTCCGTGGAGCACAATATACACACCCTTGCTCATTCTGGATTAAAGGATCACACAGACACATATTTCCATGGAAAAACCCTCTTGTTTATTTGATTAAACAAAAATAAAATAAGCTGCATAGGAACAATTTTAAAGTCCAAAGAGACACCAACTTTGTTTTAAGGCTGCAGTAGCTGATACAGCATCTCCTTGCTACCTTCTCCAGCCTTCTCTGTGGACCACAGTGATACATTCAGAAGCCTTGTTAGCTAACACACGAGTTTTCAAACACTTTCCCATTGGTTCTTCACCTGCTCATTGCCTGTCATGCCTGCAGACCGCAGGATAACATCTAAGATTTAAAAGTAAAAATCCAGAGGGTGGAAAAACACACCCCAAACAAAAATCCACTTTAAAGGTTTGGGGGGAAATCTTTGATCCCCCATTCTTCACTTAATTGATGGGATCTGCACCACCACTGCAATGCCCATTTTTAAAAGTGTCAAAAGGCAGTCAGCACCCCAGATGGGCTTGCAGGAGCTTCTGTGGCCCGTAGAGTTATTCTGGTGGTGCGTATTCCTTACATCAGGTCTGCCTTGGACAAATTAAAAAAAAATTTTTTTAAAGGTTTAGTCATTCTAACATCTGGCAACATGCCCATGTTAGTTTCCCCAATTCTGCATTAACCTTTCCCATGAAACAAAAAAAAACAAGTCATGTGTTCTACACTTAAAAATTATTTTGCTGACCGGGCATGACAGCTAATGGACAGTATTAAGCAAGAGTCATTAAAAAAAAAAAAAAAAAAAAAATACTACCCTTCCACCCACCCAATTATACCTAACATGCTAGTTAAAAACAACATCCCTTACCCACCACCCACCCTCTCACCTGCATTTAGTTTAGGGGAAAAGAATGGGGGGAAAAAAGGAAAGAAACCATACCACCCTAAAAACAAGAACACCCCAGAAATGTGAAAAATCTTCCTCTGAAGAAAAACTACACAGACTGCTAGAAACATAAAGAACTATTCCAGAGCTGGTTATTTAAAGAAAGTAAACACTTTGCTACACACGTTAACATTCAGTCAGTGTGCTCCGAGACAGAGCCTTAAGAAAAATACTACCTGAGCTTGTAAGTTAATACAATCATTAAAAGGAGGTCTAAGACCGTGTGGATACACAAAACTTTTAGAACCATTACTGGTTAAATGATGGCTGGAAAACATCCCACCAGGCTGGCTTGTTAACCCGTAAGATCAGTTTTAAAAATAGACATCACTGAGGTACTGCTTCACCATGACATTTTTCACCCAATCCGCAATCATTACAGTGGTCTCAGGACCCTCTCTTCCAACCAGAACAAAAAATATCTAGGGGAGCAAGAGAGTGGAGAGGCAATACAGTATACCATGGTAATGTGCTTCAACTTCATCAAGTATTTAATTAAAAACAACAACAACAACAAAGGAAAGAACAACCCGTCAACATGTTACCTTTGGTAGAAAAAATATTAAACACAAAACAAAAGAGCACCGCACCTGACCAGTCCCTGCTCAGTGAAGCAGTGCTTGTCGCAATGTCATGGTGACTAACATCCTGCTGGGTCCAGAAGAGGTACGATTACAATCACGAAGTCTAAAGGATTCTTATTCCCTTCAAATACTTGATGTTTCCAACAACTAGACCCTTAGAATTGCTCCTGAAAGGGTAGATTTGCAGACATTCAAAATATAGATAAAATATTTTTCTCTTGAAGAGAAAAAGAGACCTAAAGGTCTTTATTTGCAGGTTAAGTCCTCAAATAGGTCAGATGAACCAGTAGTTTCATTAATACTGAACAACAAGGTAATGGTGTGCGTAATTCCTAGTTGTGGGGGTGGGGGGGCAGATTGGTTAAGTAATACTTGGGATTTAGGACGACATTTGCCTGAGTACAGGAATATTTGGTTTCAAAGTCAATCAAATGTTTCCCCTGGGAGAAGTCAGTTCTGGATTTATAAAAACATTTTCTTCTAGAGCTAGCTTCCCACTCCCACCCACTCCCCTGTGGATTAATACTATGCTTTTCAGAGACCCATGAGATGCTAACATGAGGTAGATGACTTTCGCCAAAAGTGAGGTAGAAACTGAACGAAAGCAAACGGTGTGGTGTGGAACTGCTGTGCGTGTCCTGAGCCCCTGGCCCGCAGGAAGCCAGAGTGAGCGAGAGCCCCAAGAGGGCCTGGCTCTAGGATATCATCACACGCGAGTAAGTTCAAGAGTTTGACTTTTATACAGCCCCAGACTGTTGGAAAACCAGTGAGTGATGTTTTGAATAAATACCCTACATACTTTTTTGGCACCACTGGATTTTTGTTTTTAAACAGAAGAACAAGCCTATAACTTTGGCATATCTCTCACTATCTACCAGAACACAGCAATTGTAGAATCTTCCAAAGAGGGAGACAACACATATATAAACAGTATTCTGCTGCTTCAAGCCTAAAAAGACTTCCCTCCTCAAATTATTAAGCTTTGGCTTAACTAGAATAAAACAGACTGAGCCAATCTCAAGCCATTCTCTTATAGCTCCATCACAAAGGGCCTGACATCTGGCAACTTTTTTGGCCCAACACACAATTTAGATTCTGTTTATGGTACCCCCTGTAGGTGTTTCCCCAAATAAGTTAGACTTAAAAGGGCATCCATCCATCAAAGATTAGTACACTTGGGTCCTGCCCGGGCCACTGGGCTCCAGCCAACTCATGTGCCACCTACCAGCCACCGTAGAGCAGAGGTTTCTGAGACAGCACTGCTTCTTGGGACCAAATTTACAGAGAAATGATTTTTTTCTTTTTTAAAGATTAACACTTTGGAAATGTTAACTTTGTCAACCAAAAGTGGTTTGTATCTGCGGGTTATTTAGATCTCCTTTAGCCATCTCAATACCCAAACTTACATATCCAAATCCAACTGGCATCTCCAAACACAAACTGACCTTCTACCCCACGCCACCCTGCCACCTGACCAGATCGGACACACGTGGGGATTTTGTCTGAATACCACATTTACTTAACAGAAACAATTTATACTCTTCCCTCGCAGTACCCACAGCCTTATCTTTTCACGGTGTTCAAGACTCTCCTCGTCCACCCAATTCTTACCTACCCTAGCATCACCTAACAGGCAGGAGATACCCAGTTAAAAACCCCAATTTTTTACAGCCTCACTCACAACCGGAGTTCCAAATGTTGGCTTTCCTCCTCTTTGATTTGGAGCCTTCCACATCGTATAATAAACACACTCCAAAGTGCTTCGCACCAATCCCTGTGGGTCAGGAGTCAATCATGGGCAGCCACAGATGGCCAGTGTTTTAAAAACAAAAGCTTCCCAAGTGTGACCATGTTTCTCAAATAGCAGTGGTGCACAGTTTTGGGTGCAGCAAGGTGGGGAGATGTACCACCACAGAGGGCAGAGAGGCCGCATCACGCACCTACACGCTCATTTCAGGGGAGGATCTACTAGCTTTGAGCCTGCAAACTGGTCAGTCTATTAATTAAGACCTGATCATTTCAGTCAAGTGTGGAAACCCTGGCCTAACAACAAAATCCACAGAGAAATGCTAACTACACAGTTGTACATTACCGCTATCACCAAGAAAATCTCTCACTCAGGTCCCACAATTCCCCCACATAGAGGGACATTGGGAAGGACGGATCAGCGTGAAGACGGGAGAATCAAAGGTAGTGACTACCTGAAGTAACTCATCCCAGGTTTCTGAGAACACTTCTAAGAATTTTCAAGATCCATTTCTTCAATAAAATTTTGTAAGCATTTAAAACCAGTTGTCTTTGGTGTTTAAAGGGTGGTTCGTTGGGTGGCTGGGGTGGGGGTTGGGGGGTGAGGAGGGGAGGAAGACCAGCACCAAGTTATTTCCAAAATAAAAAAACAATAAAAATGTTTAATTACACAAACTCTTTACCAAAGAACTTAGAACCTAGGGGCAAATAAAAGGCAACCGAACAGGAACTGGGGAAGGATTCAAGATTGCTTCAATAAAAGAAAACGCGGTTTTACAAAACAAGATTTCCTGACGCCTCCTTGCCCTGAAACACAGCAGCTGGGAGGCAGTCGTCTGGTGCGACTTTCCAATTTTTGGATCCTTTACTGCATGCGTTTCTCCTTTATGAAGTGAGTTTTTTCCCATTTTGGTCATTCAGAAACCCTGGAACTAAAGCAATGGGGAGGACACAGGGTACCTTGAAGTGGTAAATGTCCGAAAGAGCTGGACGAGAAAACCAATTTGACTGACTTGCTACACCACCCCCATCAATTCCTTTTCTTTTGGGATGACAAAAACAAATTGCTCCATGTGTCACTTCATTCGGTTCATTTAAAACTACATCTCTACTGCAAGGGGAGTTTCTCTGAAATACAGGAACAGAAACTGATGTTAGTCCTTCTATTTGAACAAGAGGTTTCCCTGGAAGCAAGCCCCTGCCGCCTGAGAACACCTTGGGCTCCTGAGGTGTGCTACTCCGGAATGGTTCTTCCTCAGTACTTGGGAGAATGCAGGGACCCATATAGGTTCTCACAAGCAGGATATTAGCTATGCCTACTTTCCACGTGAAAGACAGATAATGTCCAGAAGCACAAGGCTCTGTACCCAAGTCCAGCTTACTACAAACCAACCCTGTAAAGTGACGGATGCCATCCCACAGTTCTGCAGCGGGAGCCTGGCTAAATTTTCATTCTTTGGTACCGAGACAGAGGTGTAACAAAAAATATTACAGCCTACATTATGGGTTGGGGCAATTTGGTTTACAAATCTTTTACATTCAAAGGCCTTTGGGGAGAAAATTCATGTTAACCATGAGGTCCTACTGCACGGCTCGGGAGCAGACCACTCCGTGTAAGTGACCCGAGCAGAGGGTGTAGGGATGGGCTGTTCCTATTCATTTGACTGTCAAACATTCTATTTCCCTGAACTTCCAAAGCAGGTAAAAATTGTGCTTTTAAAGGAAAAGTTCAGAAAAAGAAACACCTAGCATTATTAACAGAACAACATTCAAGCAGAGGTCGGGGACTGACCTCTGCCCTCCCGCAGCGTTTGGGGGTAGCCTGTTGCTTTCTTATGCTCTCTATGGACCACCTCGGCACATGCCCGCCAGCCCACACTCAAGTCCACAGGCCAGGCAGGTCTGACACCCTCTTTCTGAGAATGAGGCTAATCTTCTTCTTCCTTCCACTGAACTTTATAACCAATAACAAACTAAAAATACTTAACTTTTGAGAATACTTTTAATTGAAAATCCTAAGCTACATCTATTTTTTAGAAACCAAAGTGTGAGAAGGAAAGTTTCTTTGGGTGGTGGTATATGATCTTCAGCTTTACTATTCTGGTATAAGATGGCTCAGACACTCAGACAGACACACACAGACACACACAGACACACACACACACACACACACCATCCCTTAAAAGAAGCAAAGATTACATACCCTAAAACATGAATAGAATAGTCTGCTTTTCTTGGCTAGCAAGCCACAGCCACATCCATATCTTCTAAGAATAAGAAAAGATGCTGAACAGGATGATACACACTGAGGTATTAAAGGAGAACACAGAAAAGTTCTCTGTTGCAGCATTAAAAAAAAAAAAAAGATTTCCTAAAAAGATCAAGATCACAACACAATCTAATCCCATAAACACAGTATTCTCCAGAACACAAATACTCTATAATTCAGCATTTTAAATCTTATTTTTCCACATTTTATAGTTTTTTTTTTTTTTACTTAGTAGTTCTTTCATGTTTCCTTGGCTCAATCTACAGAATACACCCCACCACCCATCCAGTGCCCCCCCCAGCCACAGAGACGCCAGGCTTGTGCATATCACGCCCCACAAAGGGTCAGAGAGGAACGTGAATTCCACTGAGTGAGGGTGGGGAGGTGGGCAGAGGGCCTGCTGGAGAAGGAAATGTAAAGATTTATGAGGTAGATAGAAATTATCACGTCACAGGCTCAATCCCTGCAGAAAAGATAAGTACATTCATCTGTAAAAAAATAAAGATGAGGTAGGACTTAAGCAATGTTGTACTCTTCTTGTTCTCTTTAAACAAAAGAAAAAAAGAAATTTCCCTGAGACTGTTTCTTCTTTGAAATTCAAAAGGAGAGAGAGAGAGAGAGAGAGACAGAGAGAGAGAGAGAGAGACGCACGCACAGCCCAAACACGGAAGCCTAGAGAACGTGATTAGAAGATGAGGATCCGATTGTTGCCAAAGTCCACCACCACGATCATCCCATCGGGGGTGACAGCGATGCCAGAGGGGCGGTCCATCTGCCCAAAGCCACTGCCTTGGGCGCCAAACTTGCACAGGAAGCTGCCATTGGACTCGAACATCTGCACCCGGTGGTTCCTGGAATCGGCCACAATGATGCGCCCCTCTTGGTCCACGGCCACACCCTGTGGGCGCAGGAACTGCCCGTTGCCAGTGCCCTCGGAGCCCAGGAAGCGCGCAGACTGGCAGTCGGGGTGGATGACCAGGAGCCTATGGTTGTTGAAGTCAGTGACCACCAAGTGGCCCTCGTGGTTGAAGGCCACACCCCGGGGGGAGTCAAAGTGCTTCCAGAGAGCCCCCTCGAAGCCGTACTTATTCAGGAAGATGCCATCGGGACCGAACAGCTGGATCCGGTGGTTGCGGGTGTCAGAGACCAGGATCTTGCCCTCAGAGTTCACCGCCACGTCCCAAGGGTAGTTGAACTGCCCGTTTTTGGTTCCCTTCTCGCCAAACTTGAGCAGGAACTGGCCCTCGAACGTGAAGACCTGGATGCGATGATTGTCCTTGTCGGCCACCACGATCCTGCGGGAGGCGTCGCAGGCCACACCGGCTGGCCGGTCAAACTGTCCGGGTCGGGAGCCCAGGGTGCCGAATTTGTGGTGGAAGGCGCCACACGGCTTGAACACCTGGATGCGGTTGTTGCTGCGGTCAGCCACGACGATGTAGCCCTCCTTGTCCACACTCACGCCCCAGGGGCGGCAGAGCTTGCCGTCGCTGTCGCCCTCGCTGCCGAAGCTCAGGCCCGGGAGCCCGATGCCCACGTAGCTGCGGCCCGACTTGACCACCACCTTGAAGGGGCTGTTCTCGATGTGCTGGTTGCACATGGTGACAGACACCAGGTGCTCACCCTCCAGCTGCGGCCGGTAGCTCACCACATAAGTCCCATTCTGCTGGTCGCTCACCTCGGCACCAAATAGGTTGCCATCGGGGCCCAGGACCACAGCTGACATCAGGTCGCCCCCTGAGAGGCGAGGCTCCCCATCATGGTCGTAGCCAATAACGGTGAAGGAGGCCACCTTACCCTGGAGGGCCCTCTTGAGGCCATCGCCCGTGGCCTTGGTGAGCGGCGCAAAGGCCCCGCTGCTGACGAAGCCGAAGGACTTGATGGCGAGGTACAGGGCCTGGTCGGGTGGTGTGAACATGACGCGGTCGTCTTCCTGGGGCTGCAGGAAGCTGCGCACGGTCTTCAGCTCCTGCACCTGGGCCAGCATGCGGTCCCGGGCCAGCAGGACATCCAGCGCCCGGCCCTCCTCCAGGACCTGCTGGACGGCACTGATGGTGCTCTCGAGCTTGTTGAGGCTCTGCCGCAGCTTCTCCACCTGCAGGTACAGGGACTTGGCTTTCACCTGGCGGATCTTCTCTACCTGGAAAGGTGAGAGCAGGGAGAGAGGACAGAGGCTTTGAAGCAAGGAAAAAAAAAAAAAAAAGAACCAACATACCACCCGACATGGATCACACGGATCACGAGGGCAGACCCACCCCGAGGAGGTGAGGGAGAGCCCACAGAAACCACTGGTCTGTGCTCTTCAAAAACGGCAAAGATCCAAGGACAAAGGGAGGCTGAGGAACTGTGCCAATTACAAGAGATGACTGCAAACAGGACGACGACTTGCAGCGCAGGCTCCTGCTGCTATGAAAGCCAGTGCTGGTGCACACTGACCAGGGACCGAGGGAGTAGGCACCAGCGCACTATCAGGACTGCACTTCCTGCTTCTGAGTAACTGATGATGGACGAGACTGCCCTCGCTCAGAGGAAATAAACAGAGAAGTGTTCGGGGGAAGAGGCATCCTGTCTCCAACACGCCAATCACATACAGAGTAGGGTGAAAATGGGGCAAAATGTAAATAATCAGTAAATCTAGGTGAAGGATAGAGGGAGTTCTTTTATTATTCCTGTCACTTAGAAATAAAATATAAAAGCTAAGCACAGCGATATAACAAATGTTTACTGAGCACCTGCTTTGTGCCAGGCACTGGAGGTGTGTAATGCCAGGTCAAGAACGAGGCCCTCACCAGCAGGACTTCCCAGGGGACTAGAGCACAAGGCCGGTCTTACACTCCCAAAGGGCTGAATTTTCAGCATAGCTACAGAGCCTGCAATCTCTTCAGTGATTTCTCCTCCACTCTACCATCCCTGCCTTGTCCCACTCTCCACTCCGAGAGAGAGAGAAGGGGGAGGGGGGAGGAAGACAGACTATGTGTGGAGAGAGTGAAGGGATTTGTTGAGAACCTAATTCAAGATTACAACCTGTACCCCCCTGGCCTGCCACACATCCCATAGTCCTCTTCGTGGTTTTCTGTCTTCACAGGGAGCCTGAAAGGCCACACACACCCCAAATTTGGAGATAGTAAGTCCTTGGAAACCACTGGCCTCTAGTATTTCCAGAGGAGCCCTCTCAATCTAAATTGTTGTAATATAGAAACCTGAATTCTGACCTGCTGAAATAATTCTGCCTCTGAGGTTCTGAAACCCATGATTTGGGAATGTGGGATTGTGTGTGACCAATGAAACAGAGCCACTTATCCATTCTTGTGCATTAAATCAGTAAAAGACCTCCAATTCGAAGTGATTTCCCTGTGAAGGGGATAAATGAGTCACCTAGCTGATTCATGCCATCATGTAGAGAGAACCAGGACCCCTGAGGGCTCTACTAATCAGAACGCTAGAAAGTCTATTTCAGAATATGGCTCCACGGTTGGGGAGGCCTGGATTTCAGTCAGATTCTCCCTCGGGAAGGGGGGTGATGATGTGATTTTTGACCCATTCATGCCTTTCCATCTGGCCACTCTGGAAGCAAGACACATATGTGTAGAGGGGCCCACGTGGGGACAGATCAAAGAGAAGCTTTGTCCTTTGGTTTTTGCATTGGGCCAAACCTCTGGGCTTTGGTCTGGATTCCTCAACTAGGTGGTTGCAGCTAATCCCACGAGGTCGCCAAGTCCACTGGAAATCTGTAAGCCACAAGCATGAAGAAGTGCATCTAGAGACCCAAAACTGGGTCACCCGGCACTCAAATATCTTCAGTAATGGGGAGTGCAAGAAAAAAGATGTGTAACAAGGACGTGGCAGGGCAGAAACTGGCAGGAAAGCTTTGCTGGGAGGGGCAGAAAAGTCAGTAATTAGTAAAAGAGAGTGGGACTCCCACAGGATTTAGGGCGAGGTACCATAATAAAAAGTAAAGACAAATGGGACTGAGGTGTGTCCAGAATGAGCATGCATATTCTGGAGGTTATCTGAGAACAAGTTTTTAGAAATGTAGAAACAAAGTATATTACACAGAGAGACGGACTCTTCTTCCAAATTTGCTTCTCCAAGACTAAAAACTTGCTTCCCATGCCCCCTGAAAGAGAACTTCCTTTAGGGAGAGGACAGGAGTTGGCCTCACAGGAGGGAGGGTACCTAAGGTGAGATCTGCAGAAACTCCTCTGCACAAAGGCCTTTTCATCAGCAAATCCAGAAGAGCAAGTTTGTGGCAGAGTTCACCAGGGAGCTCACCAGGGAGCTCTCAGGTTGCATGAGGTGGGCCCCTTTCAGTTATAATTAACATTCGTGGGTGGCATGAGCCTGGCAGACCACGGGGGCATGTGAGTGTCTGGAAACCACGTCAGGCCTGCAAAGGTGCCTGCATAAAATACATGCTGAATTAAATCTTAAAGAATTTTTCTAGCCAAGGATCGTTCTCTTCTCGTCAAAAGGTAACTGAGCCATATTCCTTGAGAGGTCAGCAAAGGCAGAAAGCAGTTAGTTATGTGCTAACTAAATGGAAAATGCAAAGCAAAACCCAACACAGCTTTCCAGAACATTTTAGGGCATAGTGATTGGTGAGGATCACTTTCAGAAATGGAGACCCCATCTCTACCTTCGCATAGTTCAGATGATTAAAACGAGCATGCACACACCTAAGTGCACCCTTTTTAATGAGCTATGTGTATGGTCTTATTCACGCATTAAGAGAATGTAATCTTGGAGCTGAACTGAGTTGAGGTACTGGCCCATTCACAGGCATATTCTCCCCTCTTCCTGAGGCAGGTGGTAAAGACCAGAGTAGAAAATGTTGGGATGAGGACTTGGGTGGGGAAAGTCATCTTTCCAGCTGATTTGTCTAAACAGCACACCAGCCTGCTCAGCACTCTTTCCTGCTGCAACAGAATTTGAAAGGGCATTCGCTCACTGCCCTCCCTAGTGGTTTTCCACAAGGGGGCAGGAAGTGCATCCAGGCAGGACACCAAAAAATAAGGATACTTCCCAGCAGCCTGCTTTTCCTAACAATAGTCTCGACTGCGCCCCCTTCTGTCTCCCTGAGTGTGCACAACATAAAACGTGAGGCTCCTTCCAGTCCTGGGTACCTGACTCCTCCCGAGGAGGCTTCTTGTGGCTTTAGTGCTCAGATGGCACCCACAATGGTACAGGGAGCCCTGCATCTTTCTGCCAACATACTTCATGGAAAACCTCCAAGTGTTCTCCACTCTGAGCTGGGATCTGGGATCTGACCTGAGAATCCTCGTGGTTTTGCTGCAGTTCACTGGAAAACTGCTGGCCGGCCAAGGAGGCCTGGGATGGGGGTGGGCAGCACTCCTTACCTTCCACAACAGCTCGCACTCCCGCTCCTCCAGGGCCTTCTTGTGCCTTGCCGTCACGGCTTTGACCTCCGACTGTACCACCTTTGCCTTCATCTCTACCTGCTCCGCCACAGTCTGGGCCTGCTCGATGCTCAGCTGGAAAAGCAAGAGCAAGCTCATGGCATTAGAAGGACCTCCACTCCTCAAGCGAAACATTTAAGTCTGCTTGTCGCAAACCCGAAGAGCTACCACCCTGGGCCCCCGAGACCACTTGATTGATCCACTTCCCCGGAAAGAAAGCAGGCACGCAAGGGGAGCACGGCACCTGTCTGACACGTAGCCGAAGGGGCCGTGGCAAGCGCTGGGTTCCTTCCTATGGGAAATGGCACCTACATGGTCAACGTCAGCACTCTTAAGAGCTACTCCGACACAGTGAAACCAGTGTAGTTGGGTCCAAGCCGAAAAGCGGGAACGAGGACCGGACCAGCACACGAACCAGCTCCCACAGACTTTCTGGCCTTCCTGGCCACGTGGGAAAACCCGGCAGGCTGGCACAGCGCTCAGGTCAAGGTGCACCAGCGCTGCAGGCCAGCAGGTAGCCATCATGTTCCTGTCACGTCGCAGCAGCACAGCTCACATCCCCAAGGGACACTGGGGATACTGTCTGATCTGCCACAGAAACCACGCACGCCGTGCCCTGTGGTCAGTCCGCTTGCCAGACCATCCCTGCACCACCACACACCCCACTCTGTACGACCAGCCCTTGGTAAACCAGCCAGTTTAATCAGACGTATTATTGTTCATAAAAAATTAATCAAGACAGAAGGCCCAGTGTTTTCATCAATATTACATGATGTGTCTTGAAAAGCCACAAGGATTTCTTTGAGATACTGAGGTATTAAATCAGGGATTCCAAACTGCTGATGGTGCAACAGGTCTAAGGGTGTTATTATGTCCCACATCAAGAGGGGCCTAGAGAAGCACGCAGAGTTTGGAGCCTGGTCTGGGCTCAGGAATCGCTCACGGGTGACCAACCCTGAGTGTGCCCTGGACCAAGAGTTTCCAGCATGTGGAGCACATCTACAGCTGAGGCCATCTTGGGAAAAGCAGGCTGGACAGTCATCCTAGGAGTCGGGTAACCCAGCTTCAAACCCTAGCTCCACGTCCTACTATTTGCAAGGCCCCAGACAAGTGCCTGGCCTTCCGCAACCTCGGCCAATAGGAGGAAAAGACAAGATAATACACGGAAGGAGTTCAGCACAGCAGCTCATAGAGTAAAACATCATCAACAGTGCTCAGCTGAGAAACACTTGCAGTAAGACCACAGGCATCCTTTCCCTTCATCCCACCTAGCTCCTGTCATGCAGGTACGGTCATGTACCAAGGCCTACGCACGCTTCCTGACCCATTTTGCTTTTTAAATTGTGGTAAAATAGGTAGAACATAAAGTGTACCATTACTGACATTTAGCACATCCCATATTGTGTAAGCATCACAACCACCTAGCTGCGAACACTTCCATCGTCAAAAGGAAGCTTCCATACCCATTAGGCAGTTTTTCTCCATCTCCCCTCCTACTCCCCCATGGCAACCATCATCTGCTTGGTCTCTACACTGCTGTCTATTCTGGATAGTTCACAGAAATGGAATCAAACAGTACATGAGCAGCCTTATTTGTACGAGTATGCTTTCATTCAACAGCTGTGACTCATTTTGTCACTTACAACTGGGGACCCCCCTTCATCCTCTCAGTCTACAAGACACGCCAATGGCATGGAAGTCACACACACATTGCAGCCCCCCCCAAACCACCCACGGCTGCCGTGGCGTTCTCTGCCCCAATCCCTGTGAGGCCTGAAGATCAGAGGTGGCACTTGGGCTGATCGAGAATGCTCATGGACTATCCATGGCCTGGAATGCCTTCTCTTCCAAATTCACCCTAAATTTCAAAAACCCAGCTCAGATGCCACTATCTTCCTGAACTGGCAGTGAAGAACACCTTCCCATAGTATTTCTGTCCCACCTTTACTACCCTGTCCCAAGTGTCATTACAGAGCACACTATGTGGGGTTAGGTACATAGTCCATGATACTTCGCCACTGGGTTGTAGCAGGAACAATCTCTACATAATTTACACTTGCTAACGTCTACGGCCATAACCATATTCATCAAAGCAGTAGGTAACTATATTGGGTTAAATATTGTCTCCCCCACATTCAGGCTGATTAGTTAAGAGGAGGTCATACTAGACTAGAGTCGAGTCCTAAATCCAGTGACTGAAAATCACTTAAGGCCATGTGAAGACAGGCATGCAGAAAGAAGACCACATGAAGGCAGAGGCAGAAATTAGGAGTGATGTAGGTGTAACAAGCCGAGGAAAACCAAGGATTGCTGGCAACTACCAGAAGCTTGGAAAGAGAAGGGCAAGATTCTTCCCTACAGCCTTCAGAGAGCACAGCCCGGCTGACACCTTTATTTTGGGCGTCCAGCCCCCAGAACTATGTGAGAATAAATTCCTATTATTTAAGTCACCAGTTTATAGTAATTTGTTATAGCAGCCCTAGGAAAGAGTAGCCAACAAATTGAAGTAGATGGAACTATCCAAATTACCAAAAGATAAAAAAAATTAGACTGACCCATCAGTAAATGCATATAAGCAGGTCTCATGATGGACTTGGCAGATTCCAAACGTCTCAGGTGGTCGGGGTTGATTAAGAAGCTGGGAAATCTCGCTAGATATTTAAACAGAGATAACTGAACGTAGAAAATGGGGTTGAACAGTTACTGAGAACTGCCAGGGCAAAGGGCACACAGAGGATGACAGACAGACCGTGCCTGCAGTCGGCAAAGACCACCCTTGGGCCAGGAGAACAAAGAGAGGAGAGTAGGGGTTACAGGTAGGGACCAGGGGCATGCCCAGCTCATTCTGGAAGCGGCCGAAGCTGGGAACTGGAGCTAACCCTCTGCTGCTGGGTGACAAACTGCTGCTGCTGAGAACAGGAAGTCAAACGGAAGAAGGAAGTCCCCTTTCCCAACGTCCGGATTTGTGGTTGGAAGTGCTGCGACCCAGCACCACATGGCAAGCGAGTGAAAGGGTCGGTCACGATGGAGAGAACTTAGTAACCCACACATCCCGTCTTCAGATGTGTCGGCATTAATGAGCACCAGCGGGTGTCCGAGTCAATACGCGACAGAGGCAACCCAGCCTTTGTCCGTTTATTTCTTAGCTTCCTCAATGGAAAGCAGAGGTGGCAAAATGCTTTCTATTTATACCAATGCTGTATTACTTACCCAACTGATTCTCCATAAAAAACAGAAGAAATGGAAGTAACAGGCCTACATTCCTACAGGGCAAGAACTGGCAGGAGAGCGCAGTGACCACCCCCACCCCCTCTGTGTAGCAAGTGGGTTTACATAGCGAATGTCTGTCTACTCACCTCCCCCCCTACTGTCTCCTAGCAGGCCTGCTCCCTCGATCTTTCCTGCCAGGTCTCTAGCAGGCCCTTAGGCCTGGAATTCCTGTTCTAGGACAAGAACTGTTTCTTCAATTTTTCAATCAGGTAGAAAGGGTACAAAGCCCTTACTGTAATTTGAGGGATCCCCAAGTGTGCACAGATAGGATCATTCCTAGGGTTGAGAGTCAGAAAGCCCTATGTGTAGAGACAAAAAATAGAGCTTTCTTTTCCGAATCATACACAGTCCTGTGAAGCACTGCATTCCAAGATGCGCAGACCAGGACCTGCTAAACTAGTTCCCATTATCTAAACAGGGCATTTGCAGGTGGGGTGGGGAAACAACAGTAGGTAAAAGGGCTGAATAAATTTCAAAAACAGAAACATTCAATTTACAGTAAGGATGGATAATAAAAAATTACCCAATAAGCATGGGGCTTGAGGGGAAAAAAGTTATCTTTTAGATGTTAACAGATCCAATAAACATCTGAAAACTGAGGGTCTCAATCTGGGCAGGCCAATCAGTGCATGCCAGCTGAGTGCTGAGTACTGGCCACTCAGTACAGGGGAGGTGGAGGCCACCTGGGTTTCATAGGAAAGAGCACAGAAAGAGATTAATGATGTCTGCTAGGGGAAACTGGGGCGGCCAGATGACTGCTACTGAAAGTGTTCTGATAGGGGTGCCTAGGTGGTTCAGTCAGTTAAGCTTCTGACTTCAGCTCAGGGTCCTGGATGGAGCCCTGCATCCGGCAAACCACTCAGCGGGAAGTCTGCTTGTCCCTCTCCCTCTGCCGCTCCCCCTGCTTGTGTGCATGCACGCGCGCACTCTCTCTCTCTCTCTCTCTCTCTCTCTCTCGTCAGATGAATTGGAATAAAAAAGGAAAAGAAAAGTGTCCTGATAGGCAGAAGATGACAGAATGCAAATGTCACCCATAAACTCACAGACCACAAAACCCAATATGGGAACTACTGTAGTTCACTCTAAAGTGTAATTTTATCACATTTAATACCTTTGAAACTATGATTCATCTTAAAACTGTCAATGGGCTTTTTCCTTTGTTAGGTGTATATAAAATAAATGTGCATATTACAATCAATGGTGTCTTAAGTGTGACTGAAATAATCAAGGCTCTCTTTATGCGGAGAGCAACTATATTCTTGATCTTGATTGTGGGTATCTCCCCCAACCCAGGGGATCAGGGCACCTTATGAAAAGCTCTAATTACGAAAGTGGCCAAAAGTTATACTTCCAGGAAGACTGGTCACCCTTAAAACACTGATGAGGTACACTACAAACATCTCTCAGGCTTCCTTTGTTGTCAGTAACTCTAGACCCTCATCATGGTAAATTCTTTTTACAGGACTAAATAGAATTAATTGGGAGAATTTACTTCAGGGTGTTTTCTCTAGAACTAAGACTCTCAAGCTAAATATAGGCAAGTAGTCAGTCTCTCAGAGTTATAACTTAGAAACTGTGGTTCACAGTCAACTTACATCTGACACTTGTAATTTAATAATGGATAAATGTCTCTGGTTGAAGAAAGGGAATGGAGCTCCCAGAAGTTTTTTCTAAACAAAAGCTGGTAAAAGGAAATGAAAACACACAAGTCCCAAGTTGTAGAGTTCAGATATATTGTAAAAGGTCACTGATACTCATTAAAGGTGGTGTAAAGTTGGTAAGAACTTAAATCTGCCTGCAGATTTGGTGTGGCTAGTGGCCTTTACTTTTGGGACGTTTCATGCATATTCATTTGGTCCAGAGGACGCTTCACTACCATCCAGGCATGGTGCCCAAGGAGGAATGAAGGACGCCAAGCCATCAAGGGCCCTACCCTGAAATTTTACAAATGGAGGTTCCAACCTCTCCCTCCACCCCAAAAGGGAAGAGGAGAGGAGAAAGGAAACTCCCTCTTTCCCTGAGGATGGCTTGCTGGAACAGTGCAAGACTGAAGAGATGCCCATGCATGCCAACCATGTTCAACAGCAAGAATGAGGTCACCATGGAGAGAGGCAGAGCTAAGTGACAGAGTGCTGGCATCAAGGTCTGAGTCCCTGGACACCTGAAGCCTGATCCATCCATATTTTCTCCTACCCAGTCACCTGAGACTATTCATCTCCTTTCATTCAACTGCAACCAAGGATCCTAATTAAGACGGCATGGGAAAAATAATAATTAGGTCATGATGTATTAAAATTCTTGAACCATTTTTCATCACATTTGTTTATATTGTTTGCAAATGCATGAGAAGGGAGGGTACGCAGGGGCACAGCTGCCTCCCAAATGAGAGGTGACCATCAGTTTTGGGTTCAAACTGCAATTCCTCTACTCATTGTTAGTGTGACTTCTGGAGGGTTACTTAATCTCTTTCAAGCAAAGTTTTCTCTCTGCAAAATGGAAAGAATGACACCCAAACCTCAGGCATTATTTACAGAAAGTGCCGGTTTCGGTGCCCTTGGTAAACAGGAACCACTAATTCTTACTGACAAAAACAGAAGGCCTGTGGTTAATGAGATCTGGGATCTTGGGCACAACAATTAAATTTTGTTCTTCCATTTCCATATCTGTAACAGTAATTTGTAATTTAAAAAACAAAAAACAACGTTTTCTTGATCTACTTTCTGGGCTAGTTTATATAAATTTATATAAAATAGTAGGCATTCTCAGCATTCCTTGTGGTCAACTTTCCATCATGGCAAGGAGTTCCTGCAGGTTACATGGTCTATTAAAGGGATCGAACAAAAACAGAAGTTAGGGAACCAAAGTAGTCCAGAAAGTCTAGATGAACTTACATTTTAATTTACAAAATTTTAAATTTTGCTTAGTCATCAAGCTCAGTCCTCCTAATTTTTGTGCTACATGGTACAGTATCTATCACTTTTGTTTAATATGTAAAGGGCTAATGTTTCCTTTTTTAACCACGCAGGCAACTTAAGTTCACTAAAGGACTAGTCACCCTTACCATGACTACTGACTTTCTACTAATATCAGATGAAAAGTAACAGAAAGGTCTACCTTATTTAAGGCTATAGTGCACTTGGACAAAAACTCCCCTGCAAATGACTAAAATTAACAACACAGGAAACAACAGATGTTAGCGAGGATGCAAAGAAACGGGAACCCTCTTACACTGTTGGTGGGAATGTAAACTGGTGCAGCCGTTCTGGAAAACAGTATGGAGGTTCCTCAAAAAGTTAAAAATAGAACTACCTTATGACCTGGCAACTGAACTAGCAGGTATTTACCTAAAGGATAAAAAAACACTGATTCGAAGGGATACATGCACCCTGAGGTATATATAGCAGCATTATCAACAATAGCCAAACTATGAAAAGAGCCCAAATGTCCATCAATTGATGAATGGATAAAGATGTGATACACAGACACACACACATATACACAGAGGAATATTACTCAGCCATCAAAAAGAACGAAATCTTGCCATTTGCAACGATGTGGATGGAGCTAAAGTGTATTATGCCAAGTGAAATAAGCCAGTCAGAGAAAGACAAATACTGTAGGACTTCACTCACACGTGGAATTTAAGAAACAAAACAGATGAACATAGTGGGGACAAAAAAGAGGCAAACCAAGAAAAAGACTCTAAACTATAGAGAACAAACTGAGGGTTACTGGAGGGGAGGTGGCTGAGAGGATGGGATAGATGGGTGATGGGGATTAAGGAAGACACTCGTGATGAGCACTGGGTGTTGTAAGTGATGAATCACTAAATTCTAAACCGGAAACTAATATTATCCCGTATGTTAACTAAGTGGAATTTATTTTTTATTTATTCAATTGAGAGAGACGGAGAGAGCAAGTGAAAGCACAAGCAGGGGGGAGGGTCAAAGGGAGAGGGAGAAGCAGACTTCCCGCTGATCAGGGAGCCCGATGCGGGACTCATTCCCAGGACCCTGAGATCATGGCCTGAGCTAAAGGCAGACACTTAACTGACTGAGCCACCCAGGTACCCCAACTAACTAGAATTTAAATAAAAAATTGGAAGGAAAAACAAATAAACCAAACTCCCCTGCAACTGATGTGTGAGACTGGATTTTGGACAATGGACAGAAGTGTTGTGCAAGCCTTCTGGGAAATCTTATAAAAGGCCAGAAAATGTCGGTTTCCTTCCAATGGTCCAGAATATAGATGTATTATCTTGAGTTCCGGCAGCCATTTGTGGCCATAGGGATGAATGTCAACACCTCTGTACAGTGGGGTAAAGCTGAAGGATTCTCCAGTGACTATCAGTATCTCCAGACTAAGTTTTTTAAACAGGACAGATTAAAACGTTGCATATTTAAGCCACCATATTTAGGAGCAGAGTGAAAGCCTGTTACTTATGGCTAAATTCGTCTTCTACCTGATGAAAACGGAAGAAAATTCTTAAACTATGACAGAAAGCGGTTGAATGATTGCTTGGGGACATGGAAACAGAATGAAGGATGTTAGGAAGTGATGGACATGTTCCTAACCTTGACTATGGTAATGTTTTCATGGGTGAAATACGTGTTGAACGTTATGTTGGTATGCTTTAAATATATGCCGTTCATTGTCTATCAATTTTCCTCAAGAAAGCTGAAAAAATTTTGCCTCAGTCCCACCATAATCAGTAAAACACCACTATTTAGGGGCGCCTGGGTGGCTCAGTCGTTAAGCGTCTGCCTTTGGCTCAGGTCATGATCCCAGGGTCCTGGGATCGAGCCCCGCACCGGGCTCCCTGCTTGGCGGGAAGCCTGCTTCTCCCTCTCCCACTCCCCCTGCTTGTGTTCCTGCTGTCGCTATCTCTGTCTCTGTCAAATAGATAAATAAAATCTTTTAAAAAAAACAAAAACAAAAAAAAAAACACCACTATTTATATTTTGGCCTATTTCTACTTCCTCCCATAATCTTTTTATGCATTGTTTACTTATTTTAAGTAATTTTTCTTGAAGCAACTTCAGGGTCTGCTAATTTTAGTTAACACCGTTTTGTAATGTGATCACAAACATTCTATAAATATTAAGGGGCTAAAAAACCCCAACTCCTATTGCTGACCATTCATACGGGTGCAATCCATACCTTCAGGATAAAGGTCATGGCCTTGGAAATAAGTTCCTTCCACATTTAAAGCTCTGGATATTGTTCAAAACATGTTCTCCCACCCACAAAGATTAAGTGTGGTGTACATACTTTGCTCCTTATCCAAAATAGTACTCTGGTGTCATTTTAATTGATTTACTGCTCAGGCTGAATATACTTCTGTATGTTTGCAGTAAGTGGCTGGATTGTCCCTTTGGAAGGTATCTCCATCTCTTTCATTCCTTCACCTGTTTGTGCCTTTCTTTTAAAAAGTTGTACTTACCTATTATGATCTTCTCGGAGTAACTATTTCTCTTCTAGTTGTTTTCCTTTTTTTTTTTTTTCTTTAAAGTAGGCTCCACGCTGGGCTCGAACCCACAACACTGAGATCGAGACCTGAGCTGAGATCAAGAGTCAGGTGCTTAACCAACTGAGCCATCCAGGTGCCCCAGTTGCTCTCCTTTTAATATACACAAATTCTTGGGGCTCCTGGCTGGCTGTAGTCAGAAGAGCATGAGATTCTTGATCTCGGGTTCCTGAGTTTAAGCCCAGTGTTGGGTGTAGAGATTGCTTAAAAATTTGAAAAAAAAATGCACATGTTTTTTGTATCACTTCTAATCTTAGAATGCTTTCCTGCCTTTAGGTATTTAACATATATCTACCTTCAGTTTGGGTTTCTCTTTTTTTTTAAATACTGGTCCCCTTCCTTTTCATGTAATAATCTTTTAACCTAGTTAGGTTTTTATTCTGGTATTTGCTATCAGAATTTAAACCTATTAAATCTATGCCTTTAACACCTCTTATTTAGTTTGATGTCTTAAGTTACTAGCAAAAAATAAAGCCTATTTCTGTTTCTTGGATCTGCCAATTTGCCAGTACAAACAAGCAATATTTAAAAGCTCCCGAGTGACTCGTTTATTTAGTAATACTATTAAGAATAAATGAACAAGTTGAAGACAGTTTCTTAGACCAATGACGTCCAAATCAAACTTGCGATTTAAATGTGATCTAAATGTTCCTTGTAAAAGAAATCAAAATCTCTTCCTACCCCATGATCAGAATCATTCTGTATTTTGGTTTAAATGGATTGATTTAAAAAAAAAAGGGGAGGGGTGGCACCAATTATATGTATATTTTAAAATAACTTACTGCTCCCCCAAATTTTATGGTAATTGACTGTGTTCCTCCTTCCTTCTTCAGTATTCATATTAAGAACAGAAATCATGGGGCGCCTGGGTGGCTCAGTTGTTAGTCGTCTGCCTTCGGCTAAGGTCATGATCCCAGAGTCCTGGGATCGAGCCCCGCACTGGGCTCCCTGCTCCGCGGGAAGCCTGCTTCTCCCTCTCCCACTCCCCCTGCTTGTGTTCCCTCTCTCTCTGTCAAATAAATAATATCAAATAAATAAATAAATAAAATCTTAAAAAAAAAAAAAAATCAGTCTTCATACCATCTGCTGCATTCTTTAATATAAAAGCTATTAAATGGCAGCATAAAAATTATGTGGTTGGGCTGTTTACTTCATTAACATTTTGACCAACTGCAAGAAGAAATCAAGTGTCTCAGGACACCTGGGTGGCTCAGTCGGTTAAGCATCTGCCTTTGGCTCGGGTCATGACCCCAGGGTCCTGGGATCGAGCCCCGCATCGGGCTCCTTGCTCAGTGGGGAGCCTTCTTCTCCCCCTACCTGCTGCTCCCCCGCTTGTGTGCGCTCTCTCCCCTCTATGACAAATAAGTAAATAAAATCTAAAAAAAAAAGAAAAGAAAAGAAATCAAGTGCCCAAAGCACCATGCACCCCATCCCCCAGAGTAGTGTCCTTTGCTGGCATTTCAAGGTTACTTCTTTACCCTGTGGGGAACTTCTCAAAATCTCAGTATCTGTCATCCTTTCCATTGCTTGGTGACCAACAAAGGAAAAAACACTTGTAGATTCACACACAAGTCTTATTATCTCTTTATATAAATAACAAAAGCATGCCCTGTGCTAGATAGTAACTTCTTCTTTCCAGTGTCTTCCAGGAGTATTTTTTAAATGGCTTTGAGATGCGTCCCTGAGACAGGAATTCTACCTGAAGCCTTCAGAACTGTGTTCTCCCTTAATAAAGCAGAGGTTCAGTTAAATATTCACAGAACACATGCAAATTCCTCCCCATTCTCACTCAATCAGTTTCAGTTACCCACAACTGACTGATCTTACCCATTTGCAAAATACTTACAATGAAAAGTGGGTCATACCTACTTCTGACCTTGGGGACAGAGCTTGTTTATAGTGTTCACATGGGAACAAACTGGCTCTTCAGGCAATGATTTTTGAGCAAAACTAACTTGTTCTCAATCTTCACCTCAACTTCCCTTCCCCCCCAAAGGCATGCGCTGGCATCAGTGAGCTCCGAGGGAAAGAGGGGCAATGTTTTTTCCAACACCCAGGGGACTTCCTTCTTAACACGTAGGAACCTCTCTACTTTCATTAGAGGGCCCCCAGATAGTCTTAGGAATGGTCAATGTATTGAGAACCTGTTAAGAACATTCAGACAGAAATGGGTAGCCAATCCTACCCCAATCTTCAGAACACTAGCAGAGTATAGGTTGTAAAGAATTATAACCAAGAGCCACAAAAGGGTACCCTTCCCCTGCCCCACACACTTAGTTACACAAGGACTTTCAAGAAGTCAATTCACAATTGATGCAGTTGATGTTCAGCAGGTGTACCTGGATGTGGCCATATAGATTATTAACAAACTGAGCCTTCCACCTCAGCCCAAATATCCATCTGCCACTTGTCTCCACCCAAAATGCCCATCAGGCACCACAGTGCCTACTCACATTTGAATTTCATCCTGGGGTTCTTTCTTCTTCTTCTTCTTCTTTTTTTTTTTTAAGATTTTATTTATTTGATAGAGAGGGAGAGAGAACACAAAAGGAGAGGGAGAAGCTGACTCCCTGCTGAGCAGGGAGCCCGATGAGGGGCTCGATCCCAGGACCCCGAGATCATGACCTGAGCCAAAGGCGGATGCTCAACCGACTGAGCCACCCAGGCGCCCCCCGAGGTTCTTTTCACTACTCACACAGCAGACGCTCAGTGAACACGGACTAGATTTGTTGTAGGAAGTTAAGCACTGCAGACAAAACCTTCTGCACGTCAACTTCTCTCTCCTCTCCATATAAAGTTCAAATTTCCACCTCCTTGACATCTCATCATTTTAACCACAGATCTCTCCTTAAGCTTCCAGCAAATTATGACAACTCATTTTTGTCTCCAGAGTGGTGGATCCCAGGAAGTGGAGAGCACCAGCAATTCTCTCAAACATGTTTCAAGGACCCCTGAGTGTTCTCAATCTCTAAGGAGAGAAAGGAGTTGGTAAGGTAATACCACATTCTGGGGGCAGGACCCAGACAGCAGGTCTTTAAGTTCCCCCAGGTGATGCTGACAGCAGCCAGAATCCAGGAGACACCAGCACCGTAAGGCAAATGACCAGGTCCTAATGGTAGTGGGATAAAAAGGGAAGCCACAAACCACTTCATCCACAGGGACAACAAGTTCACCAAAATAGAAATAAAATAGAACTATGCACTAGTGTGGATGCTGGCAAACAATAATTTACGAGCAATCAAGAGCCACTCCGAAGGCATATAAAAGAAAGCAGGCCACTCTGGCCTAAGAATATGCCAGAATTAGTCACTGCAGAAACACAGACTCTCAAACCTCTAATTGTATGAGTTGAGTATCAGATAATCTGAGTCTTCAGAGAGACCATGCATAGGAATATGATAGCTGCTGAGAAACTTACCTTCTGCCCCTTCTTTAGAGCACATGATCAATTCTTCATATCCAAAAAAAGGGGATCTTATTATTTTTTTAAGATTTATTTATTTATTTGACAGAGAGAGAGCACAAGCAGGGGGAGTGGGAGAGGGAGAAGCAGACTCACCACTGAGCAGGGAGCCCCATGCGGGGCTCGATCCCGGGACTCCGGGATCATGACCTGAGCTTAACCAACTGAGCCACCCAGGCACCCCAGGATCTTATTTTTTAAACAATTCACTTATTCAAATACTCTAAGAATGTAAATAACGGTTTCCCATCCAATTTTTGCTCAACGATTAGCAATGTTTCCTGATTTTCAAGCTTTATCATACCAGATAAGGAAAACATCTCATGATTTTTTCCTTTCTTAAAACCTTGTCACCTGGACCAGACAAGATTTTAAAATCATTTCAGGCATGCCATCACATAGCTGTAAAAGAACTTTTCTATGCCCCAAAGTTACACGTGTCCCTTCCTAACCCCAAAGGGATGGGGACTCAACAGAAGCAAGGGTCTCAGTTACCAGGAGGTGACTTCATTACTTAGGGAAGAGTCTGCGATAAACTTCTGTTGCTCACTTATTTTTCACCGATAAATCAATCTGAACAGCAGAGGTTATCCATCTGGAAAGCGTTAAGTACCCAGTCCTTCTGCAGTCCTGACTGAGGGATGCTAATGCCCACTTGGTATCTGGGGAAGAGGCCGGATGAGAAACAGGCAGATGATGTGGTGGGGGCCCAGCTAGACAAGCCCTGACTGGCTAGTCGACTTCGGCCACACCCTCTCTCGACTTCGGCCACACCCCTCTCGACTTCGGCCACACCCCTCTCATCTTCCTGAACCCTCCACCTCCCCAAGGGATTACTGCTGCGTGGATGTCACATGAGCTCATTTGGGTCATTGTTCCATGCTCCCACGCACTGGAGCCTGCCCAGTAATCTACACATGCCATCTGAAAGGCAGCGAGAAAGGTTTTCTGTGCAAGAAAGAACAAGGGAAACAGGTGAAGGGCGGGTTAGGACTGACCTGGATTGCCTGGCGGCCCTGCTGCGCATCAGCCAGCAGCTGGATGGTAAGTGCCCGCGAGTCCTGCAGCGCCTCCTGGAGGTAGATGAAGCTGTGGCCCCCGTGCCGGCCCATCGTACACTCACGACAGATGGGCACCGAACAGGTGTCACAGTACAGGTGCAGCACCTGCGGACCAGAGAGCGGACAGGCATGAAGGAGAGATTCGGGACTAGCGGGGAGGGGGCAGACGCAGGGGTGCTCTGTGGATTCCAGACCCTCAGCCAACTCCTTCCCAATTAGCAAGCACAGTCAATGTGAGCACAACCGGCCCTCCCTACGCCCTCGGCCCCAGATCAAGGAGAAAACAACCAATGCCCTCTGTCCACTCCAGTTTCATTCAGAAGTATAACTGAGACACTGCAAAGGCAAAGATGAAATAAAACAATCCCCCTGGCATAAGAGATTTCCCCCTGTATCTCAGATTAATTACCCAGAAAAGCTCTGAGATTGTGTTTCCTTGGTCTGAGACTGGAGGCCCAAATGAAAGAATATACCAGAAAAATTTGTCTTGCCACCCCAGTCTCTGGGTCTGTGAAACATGGCTAGGAGCCAGAATTACCCTCACACCACAGCTTGCAGCCACCCTCCCCATCAAGGAGATTAGTTCAAAGCGCAAAGCATGGTTCTCCCAGGCACTCAAGCAAGCTACAGGCTGAAGCTTCTGGAAGGAAGGCAAAAAGCTAGTGGTAAGGTCAGCCAGCTTCTTGTCTTTCTTCTTCCTGCCAAGTTGTTCCAAGGAGTTGACCCTGCGAGGCAGCCCGTGCTGACAGAACTGCTTTATGTGATGTTCTGTATTTCCCTGGGGCCCAGCATGCTGGGAGGGGAGAAGGGTTGGCACAACCTCCACCTGCTGATGAATGAGGAGCTCTCAAGAGCGAAAGCTCCTTGGCACAGAAACTGGGCCAGTCTGGCTGTATCCCTCCACAAAGCAGAGCACTTAGCACCACTCTGTGTAAATGTTTGCTGGATTGCTTTCAAGAGCAGTGCTTAAATTTGCCGTTGGTATACCTGGGTGTGAGGAAAAGCCAGCCAACATGCAACAGGCAGGGAAGCGGTGTCCGAGGGGCTGCTTTCTCACACACAATACGCTTAATCCCCAGATGAAGACAAGAGGTCATGACGTCTTGGGGCCACACAGCAAGCAGGGGCAGAACAGGGAGGCCAACGTGAGCCTTCTGAAGAGCTGATTCCGAGACATTCCTGACACCAGCTCTTCAGAGCACTAAGCACCTTACTAGGTATCATGGAGTCCAGGATGTGAGACTTGAGGCAAGGTGATTCTGTGTGGAACAGAACAGGAGCTCACCCTGGCCCAGAAGGAGGCAGAGTGTTACAGGACACGGAGATGGGAAGGGAGGGCTGCAATGTTCCCATTAGAAAGACCCACAGGGTAGGAGTGAGAATGCTGCTTCTCTTCTCTTCAGGTTATCTTAAAGATTTACTTATTTGAGTGCACATGCTATCGTGTGAGTGGGGGGAGGGGCAGAGGGAAAATCTCAAGCAGACTCCCCACTGAGCCCAGAGCCCTGACCTGGTGAGATCATGACCTGAGCAGACAACTGAGGGAGCCACCTAGGTGCCCCCCACTTCAGGTTATTTTATTAACTAACCAACACATTGGCACAGAGCATGTCCACTAGGAAACCGAGCTCAGTCAGGGAAACAGGCCTATTCCACTCAGGACTCAGAGAGTTAAAAGGGAGGTGAGTGATCCTGCGTGGGTTAGGCTGCTTCTCTAGGAACTTCTGGATTTAGAAATAGGGAAAAGATTTAGGATATTATGTTCCTATTTCTAGGAAATGGTCCTGATATGGCAGGTTTTATGGGCTCCATATTGTAAGGGGGAAATGGGATCAGGTTTGTGACTGGACTAGGACGCCTTGTCCTGTACAGTAGTTCTCCAGCAACCTCAGGAGACTGAAATCTGGTGACAGTAATTTGCCTTCAAGACCAATTGTGTTTTTGCGGGGGAGGGGGGGAACAGAGGGAGAGAGAGGATCTCAAGCAGGCTCCACACTCAGGATGGAGCCTGACATGGGCCTCGATCCCATGACCCTGAGATCATGACCTGGGCTGAAATCAAGAGTCAGACGCTTGGGCGCCTGGGTGGCTCAGTCGTTAAGCGTCTGCCTTCGGCTCAGGTCATGATCCCAGGGTCCTGGGATCGAGTCCCACATCGGGCTCCCTGCTCAGCAGGAAGCCTGCTTCTCACTCTCCCACTCCCCCTGCTTGTGTTCCTGCTCTCGCTATATCTCTCTCTGTCAAATAAATAAATAAAATCTTTAAAAAAAAAAAAGAGTCAGACGCTTAACCGACTGAGCCACCCAGGCGCCCCAAGACCAATTACTTTTTAAAACAGGTTCACCATTTAGAGTTGATCTAATCTTTCTAATCTGATAAAGCTGAAATTCCCATGCTAACCTTAAATACTAACCAAAAGATGCTGAACTGGTAACTTGGGAGGAATTCCTGGACAGTCTCTTTTTACAATGTGCTGCTACAGCAACCCCCGCTCCTGTTTCAACAACTCAACCTCATGCCTTCCCTTTGCTTCCTCCATTTGTCATAGGAATAAAGGTATCACTTCTATGATGCCCATGTGAAGTGTGAAAACCTCCCATCTGCAGGTTCCTTTTACATCAGAATGGAACATGTCTCTGAACCTTCTGTCCTCTGCCCCTGCCCAACAGCTAAGAATCTCCTCTTCATCTCTTCTCTGAACAGCTGTGTGGACTGACTGGAGGCCCCTTGCTTTCTTTAGTCTGTGCAAGCATAACCGTTCTCACTCGTACAGTGAGTGAAAAAGAACCTGAGGGTGTTAGCCCGAGCCTGGCATCATCTGGCCATGGGGCCATCCATCCAGTCACCTGACTGGGCTTGGCTCATATATGAAACACAAGGGGTCTGGCTAGGTGCCTCAGGAGACCACTTCCATCCCTGAAATCCCAAGAGCCCTATCTCAGGGACTCAACACCACAAACCAAAAGGCTTTGAAATAATTCTGGACCGGGCGCCTGGGTGGCTCAGTCGTTAAGTGTCTGCCGCCTTCGGCTCAGGTCATGATCCCAGGGTCCTGGGATCGAGCCCCACATTGGGCTCCCTGCTCCGCGGGAAGCCTGCTTCTCCCTCTCCCACTCCCCCTGCTTGTGGTTCCCTCTCTCGCTGTGTCTCTGTCAAATAAATAAGTAAAATGTTTAATTAAAAAAAAAAAAGAAAGACGGGGCGCCTGGGTGGCTCAGTTGGTTAAGCAACTGCCTTCGGCTCAGGTCATGATCCTGGAGTCCCGGGATCGAGTCCCGCATCGGACTCCCTGCTCAGCGGGGAGTCTGCTTCTCCCTCTGATCCTCCCCCTCTCATGCTCTCTGTCTCCCATTCTCTCTCTCAGATAAATAAATAAAAAAAAAAAAAAAGAAAGAAAGAAAGAAAAGAAGTAATTCTGGGCCGACCAAGGAAGCCAGGCACCAATTATGTGACTGCAAGGAACCAAGGTGATTTTTCTGGGTTTTAGGTTTTTACAATCCAGAGCCTGGATGATGTTGTGCATAGGCGATATCCTGCAAATGGTAGGTTTTTCAAGCATTCTGCAGAGGAAGTAGCCAGAAAAGAAATCCTGGTCAGAACAAGTGGCAGCAGGGTGCCCAAAGCCCTGGCCCTGGGCCCCTTTAGATACCTAGCCCACGATCTCTCAACTGGGCAGGGGTGTCTGGAGGCAATCCCGCCTGGCATCATGTCACAGGACTGATGCAGCTCTAAGTGCCTAGAGCACACTGATTTTGGAGGCTCCAGTGCTCTGCAGTGCCAGGAGGACTGTGGGGACACCACAGAGGTGGGGCTGGTGCTGGGGGACACCCAGCTGGTTCGTAATAAAAAGCTATGGGTGAGTAAAACGGCATAGTCCTAGTGGTGCTTATAATTAATAAACTATCGATTTTTAAAAGTGTCCAAAAACTGAAAATACGGTCAATTTTTATAAACCATCTAGCTAAACTTTGGCATAAAACTTTGGGAAGATTTCATGTTCCATTTAGAAGCTCCGTATCTCCTCTACCTGCCATTTCTAAAGTCAAAAACCCACAATTTTAGAGCTTGTGAAAACACGAGCAATAGTAAGGGTTCGCATGGGTGCAATTCTCTCTGCAATAGTTGGAAGATTATTTTACAAAAGAATAAACTGGAACCCATGTCTTCCAAAGGGCTAGAAATGTGGCAGAGGCCGTGAACTGTGGCTCCGGAAGGTGGGGGAGGGAGGAGCGGTCCTCGGGCGGCAGGAATTCAGGGCCTGGAGCTGCCTGTTTGGGGCTTCCCGGGCAGATGCATGACACGCCCCCTCCAGCCCCCTCCCCCCCCTCGCCTGGCGACAATCTGGCTGCCCCAGCTGAATGGAGCAGGCTCGACCTCTGACCTTGCAAGTGACCACCCTCTTCCCTGCCCCCAGCTTCCAGAACGCCCCACCCACTGCCTTCCTCTGCCATAATTTCTAAAATACCAGGCACAGACAAAGACCTAGGAATGTGGGCCCAGCAGGAGAGGAAGGAGGGAGGTTAAAGAAAAAATAAATAAATAAAAATACCAAGTAGGCAAGTTTACCTTAGCCAGTGCTTAAATAAAGTGCTTTGTTAATGAACAAGACTGTGTGTTCGTTTCTGGAATCTACTTTTTATACTACCTGTGATCCAACAAGGAATGAACGCATGCGCGTGCGCGCGCGCGCGCGCACGCGCGCGCACACACACACACACACACACACACACACACACACACACACACCCCCCCCGGGGACTCCTATGAGAGCACCATGCATCCAGAAAGAACGGGCTTCCAGTTTAAAATACAACTACCCACTTCACTGAGGAATGTAAACTCAAAGGATGGAGGGGCTGCTCCTCACTGAGATGCCCCAATCGAAATATAGTAACTGCTGTACACTTAACGTTTATGAGATTTCTTTCACATCCCTTAAAACAACTGGGGGCATTTGGCCTCCCACAAACATAGGCCTGGACAAAAGGAGGTCACCACTCACACAAGAGGGTTTCTAAGCGTCCCACTATAGAAATGAAGTGGAGGGTGGTGGGTGACAACCAAAAGCCTTACCTGTGTACACCACCCTGCACAATCTGTCCTGTTAAAGAAACCCAAAACACTAAACCAAGTTCAAGGACCGGAGTCCAGCCAGTCTGAAACTAAGTCTGTGAAATAATATCAAAACCAGGTTTTACTTGATTTAGGAAAAATATACAGAATGCCAGTGCTCCAAAACCACAGTCCAAACCTGAGGAAGAAGTCCCCCCTGCATCTCTGGCCACGTGCTGCTCCAGAGCTGTGATCTGGGGGCCCGGGGAAGAGGGGAAAGAAAGGAATCTGTACCCTCTGCATGCACACTCACTACCAGTTCAAGTTGGTGGACCCCAGCTAAGGACAAGTTAAGGGGAGGAAGAGGGAGGGAGGGGGCGAGATGTGCTGAAGCATTAAAAAAAAATCTTTTAGGAGGGTGCCTGGCTGGCTCAGTTAGTAGTGTGTGAGACTCTTGATCTCAGCGTTGTGAGCTTGAGCCCCACGTTGTGTGTAGACATTACCTAAAAATAAAATCTTTATTAAAAAAAAATACTAGGGAACATATATGCATTTTTAGTGCAAAATGATAAATGCAAATAGTTTTTAAAATTTCCCAGTTTCTCACTCAATTGTTTCTTTTTTATGTAACCATCTAAAAATACGTTACATTCTGTATTCTGAATTTTTTTAAAGACACAAGTAGGAGTACATTATACCAGCCTTTTTTCACTTAACTATATTAACTAGGAAAATGCTCTGGGTCAAGCTGCCTGTTTTATAAATAGCGGCATGGTAAGTTGCCTGTGGATGTACCACAACTTATTTAATTAGTACCTGCTGATAGAATTTTAAAGCCATTTCCTGATTTTTAAAAAATCTCAAGTAATGCTGTGTTCCATTATCCCTGTTCTTTATATACCTCCATTTCTTCCAATTTGGCAATATATACGGTCGCTGTATCACTTGATGTATTAAAAAGAAAATATACTTGCAAGGGTGGACAGCAAGGATTCTCGAACTTACTAACTTTTAAGTCTGGTCAACCTCCACCCAAATGAAAAAAGAAGGTTGTCAAGCGCCAGTTTCTGTACCTGACAGGACCAAACGTACACAAAAAGCCAGCAAGGGGACACCAGATGAGGTGGTCAATGTTGGGACTGGGAGTGAAGGTCCACTTCTGCTTGGCTGGAAGGCTTCAGTGGACACTGACATTGAAAAGAAGCCCAGAGGAGCAGCAATAAAGCAAGCCTCGTGTTTTGTATCAAGTGGCTGCTAAGGGGACTGTCCCAAACACAAAAGCACTGGGGGGGGGGGGGGGAGCTGCTAGTTGGGGGTGTCTCTAGAGGTGGACAGTGGAAGGGGTCTCCGGACAATGTACATGGAAAGAGGTGTCAATAAAAATAACACCTATCAGTCCCAGGGGGTATTGTTCCAACACCCAGGGACACAAACACTGAGGTCCCATACAAACCCAGGATGCCCTTTCTGCAATTCCAAAATCCAACAAGCTCTGAAAACCGAAAGTGTTTACATAAGCTATTTGGCAGCAAAACCCAAACAGGCATGAAAATGATTTATGACCTTTACCTATACCATTTAGTGTGAGAGTTCACGCACTTCACTGGAGAAATGCTAATATTCATTATTTTGTGGTGTTGTTACTTAATATATATATGTACACAATATTAACTTTCTAAACTCAGAAATCTTACATGTCGAGGCACCTCTGATCACAAGGGTTAGGGTAAAAGATTTGGACTGCCTATCTGGCCAGCTAGCTGAATGAGATTCATTCCCAAGCTAAATTAAGTCAAGACTGCTTGATGGTGGAGTGGGGTGTCCATGGACTGGGGTGTCCAAGAACAGGCCAAACTGAGGGCAGACCAGCCTACTCAGCTCCAGACCAAATGTTTAGGCTCTATGAACGTGGCAAATTTGAAAAGGAAGGATTGAAAACAGAGAGGAATGCCGTTAAGCTCTAACAGCTTCAGACTCAATGCGGTAGCTGGTACCAACAGAGAAGCATTAGTTTGAAGATCCTGAAAAAGTCATGTGCTGTTCACTTGAGGTTTCTGTGCTACCCCCAAAGCCATATCAATGTTCCCTTCCCTATTTTATTTTTTAAAATAATCTCTATCCCCAGTGTGGAGCTAGAACTCAAAACGCCGAGATCAAAAGTCGCATGCTCCTTGGACTGAGCCAGCCAAGCCAGATGCCCCCCCTCCCTTCCCTATATTTTTAGGAGAACATTTCACACTTCCAATGAACACTGTCCCCTCTCTTTCCAACACCACGTAGCAGGGCCCCAGTCCTCCAGGGCCCCAACTCACAAGGCTTACTCAAACCCTTTAAAAGCTCCTTTCCCAGGTGCCTGGGTGGCTCAGTTGGTTAAGCGTCTGCCTTCCGCTCAGGTCATGGTCCTGGAGTCCTGGGATGGAGCCCCGCATCGGGTACCTGCTCAGTGAGGAGCCTGCTTCTCCCCTCTCACCGCCCCCCACTCGTGCTCTCTCTCACTAGCTCTCTCCCTCAAATAAAATCTTAAAAAAATAAAAATAAAAGCTCCTTTCGCTCCCTATCACCTACTTTCCTGCTGTGGGACCAGGTCCCAGAGCCCCAGAGTCAGGCACGTGGGCCCCCATTTTGTACTCTAGCAACCCTGCCATGTTCCTGTGTCTCAGGGACCTCACACACACTGTTCCTTCTCCCTGAGCTCACAGCTTTTGATACTGACATACGCAAAACCAGGACCATTACCTTTGTAAAGCTGAAAACCAAATAAAAAGGCACAGATAATTAGATGAGTAAATTGTTTCCAAATTTAATGCTTGAATTTGGCTGAGCTTACTTGCAGATTTGATAAAAAGAGAAAAAACCCAATCTATGGTCATTCTGGGGAATGTCAGAATTATTAAAAAGTATGAAAGTGAGTTCACCCTGGAAGAAAACCACTCCAGCACTGATTCTCAAAGATGAAACCCCAAAGAATGAGGACACCCTAGGCAGCCCAGCAGACAATGCCTTCCAGTTTTGCCAGAGTCACAGACAAAATCGGTTCACAAATTCTTCTTACCATAGCCAACTCCTTTTATTTAAAGCTGGAGGGTACACGGGACACCTGGGTGGCTCAGTCGTTAAGCATCTGCCTTCAGCTCAGGTCATGATCCCAGGTTCCTGGGATCGAGTCCCACATCTAGTCCCACATTGGGCTCCTTGCTCAGCGGGGAGCTTGCTTCTCCCTCTGCCTGCCGCTCCCCCTGCTTGTGCTCGCTCGCTCTCAAATAACATGAGAGAAAGGAAAGAAAAAAGCAAGCAAGCAAGGGTACAGCAGTAAACCTGATTCAAGAAAGGGTCTGTCAGAGGCAAAAAAGGATGATATAGCCAAGTATGTTTTTCTGGGATTTTGAACCCTGTGGGGCTGGAACCCCCCCCTCCCAGGGGAGCTCTAAGGGCAGAGGTGAGGTGGGAAGGAGGCATGGGGATTTGGAGCAGGAAAAGCAGCATACAGAGATAGCACCTCCCACGCTGAGCTATGGTTAGCAGTTCTCAGAGCCTTTGTGAAGTCACAAAAAGACACAATCCTTTTGCTCTCTTTTTATAAAATATTTAAGTAATCTCTACCCCCAATGAGTGTCTGGCTCAAACTCATGACCCCGAGATCAAGAATCACATGCTCTTCTGAGCCAGCCAGACACCCCTAATTTTTTAAAGTATTAATCACGAGATCAGAAAACACTACGTGTGGGACAATATCCATGGCAACTCTGAGGGTGCGCATGAAGGGGGGGGGAACGCAGCTAAGTGTCTGCTCATCCCATCTCTGTTACCTGGAATATCCTCCCTCTAACAGCTCTATCCTTCCTAACCCAGACAGAAAGTCAGGCTCTGCGCCCCGCGCAGCCAGGGCATGACAGTCACGCCCTCACTGGGCCTGCCTCCATCCTGCTTCCTCCCTGCCTCGCACAGCTGCTGATAAACTCATTCTCCAGCGTCTACCCCTGGGGAACCCAACCTGCAAGAGCTCCCTCGCTTCCTGGACCATTGACTCATGTGTCTCCTGGTCAGACTCTGGTTTTCAGGCTGGAGTCTTGTTATCTTTGCCTAACCCATGCAGCCTGAAGCACATTCCCGGCTGCCCATACCCATCAAGACCCACCCTGCCCACTACCTGGAGCTTCTCTCACACTTCCAGAGGCCTTAACAAGGGCCCACAGTGTTGATGCTGACAAGTGACACACCTGTGCTTGGGGGTTCCTCCAACAGATCCAAGTTATATTACAGGACACTGAGTGTCACTTTAGAACATGCCAGAATTGTGGGGCGCCTGGGTGGCTTAATCAGTTAAGCGTCTGCCTTCGGTTCAGGTCATGATCCTAGAGTCCTGGGATCCAGCCAAGCATTTAGCTCCTTGCTCAGTGGGGAATCTGTTTCTCCCTCCCCCGGCTCATGCGGGCTTCTTTCTCTCTCTCTAATAAATAAATAAAATCTTAAAAAAAAAAAAAAAGGAGAGAGAGAGAGAGAACATGCCAGAATTGTGTTATTTTTTAGAGGAGGAGAGGGAGGGGCAGAGGGAGAGAGAGAGAATCTTAAGCAGGCTCCAAACCCAGCACAGAGCTGACAAATACGGATTATCATGACCTGAGCCGAAATCAAGCGTTGGTTGCTTACCTGACAGAGCCACGTAGGTGCCCCCAGAATTGTGTTTTGGATTACTGCCTACCAAATATAGTTTTTAATAAACTGGTTTACTTAAATAAAACTGGAGTATTTAAAAATTCTTCCAGTTCAAAAACAGAAATAGAACTTCTGTATCAAGAGAGAAACAGAATCTGCACAATTTTTCAGATTCATGCATTTGAAAGGATTACGCTTGCTGGGAAAAGCCAAAATCAAAAAAGAATATACTATTTAAGGAGTGCACTTGTTGTGATGAGCATCAGGTGATGTATGGACGTGTTGAATCACTATATTGTACACCTGAAACTAACACTGTATGTTAACTAACTGTAATTACAATAAAAATAAAAACACATCTTTTTAAAAAAAAAGGGACAAACTAGGTATTAAGAAAGGGTGATAATAAAAGATCTTTTATTAAGTTATAAAATGTTCAAGTATATTTCTAATACGTCAATAAAATCAGAATTGTGGGAAAAAAAATATACTGCATAATTTCACTTACAATGAAGGCAAAACTAAGGTGAAAAATATCAGAAGAGAAGCTGATGAAAGAGGTGGTTACAACGGTTGTGTAACTGTCAAAATTCAAAATGTACAATTATAATGTTTATTTTATGTAAATTACACACAAAAAAAACCCCACACAAGTAAGTGGAAGGGGGAACCCTCCCATTGACAACCTAGTGTCCATGGGGTGGGGTTTGGAGCCTAGACTCAGTGGTGAGGAGCTCTTCATAGCTATGGACCTAACAAATACTCTTGGAGCCCATGAATGAGTTGCTCCAATGGCCCCACATAACTTACTTCTAATGGGTTATTACCATTCCTCCCACAATGTTCCATTAGGTATTATTTTTCCTTTGCCCTCCACTATAAATATTATTTTAAGTTCTATCTCACAAGAGGCAAATGTTGGACTAACAAACCCAGAGGTTTTGAAAAAATTAGAACTCTGAGCCCGATTTACAGCACCACAGGCGGCCAGTGGTCATACAAAGCCGTATGAAATCATCAGTGTCCCAGCTGCCACCCCGGCATGCATCTGACCTCTGATGTACTAATGAGTGGCCCATGCAGCTTCCAGCAGCAAATAAAAGAGATTTGTTCCAACACTGAGAACACTGTCCACGTAAATTATAGATTTTTAAACCAGACACGAAAAGATAGATTTCGACATAAATGCACAGCTTTCCTGTTGCCTCCAAGGTCACAAAACGCAGTTTTAATCTGGACCAAAGTAGGTGGTGCTCAGGGGCTTGACTTAATAAAACGTCCAGACTCTGTAGGTGGCCATGTAACTCAGTCCTCACCTCTTAAACAGTGGGCAACATTGTGCACCTGAAACCTTTTCACTCCCTAGCAGCAAAAGGGGTTTCAATTGCCTCTGTGGCTGAGTTCATGTGGACAGGTGAATTTTAAGCAAGGAAACGCACTCATCACCGGGGGGAAAACTGTCCCAGGGAGGGAAGCAGAAATAAAGACTCAGGTAATAACCAAAAAAAAAAAAGCGGGGGGGGGGGGGGGGGCTTTTAAACATTACTAGCCATATTTTCTCCTTCCAACACAACAAAATAAAAATTTTCCTTTCTCTCCCCATTCCAGCAAGTTTTATATTCCTGAGTAGCTGGACACCTACATTAATTACTCTGCCCTGGGTAAGAAAAGTCCAACTCTGGCCTTCGTGATGGTCACATCCATTGACAATTTTAAGTTCCCTAACTAAGCAATGCCTCCAAATCAAGAGGTTAACCAAGTATTTGCTGTAGAAATTCTGTTTTAATCAGGACTTGTTTGCAGTCAGGTATTATCTAAACTGGGAAAGAGACCGGGGCACCTGGGTGACTCAGTTGGTTGAGTGTCTGACTCTTGGTTTCAGCTCAAGTCAGGAGCATGGATCCAGCCCTGTGAGCCCTGTGCCCTGGGCTCCACACTCCAGGGTGGGGGGCGGTGTCTGCTTGAGATTCTCCCTCTCCCTCTGTCCCCCATCTCTAAAAATGGGTAAATAAAATCTTTAAAGGGGCGCCTGGGTGGCTCAGTCGTTAAGCGTCTGCCCTCGGCTCAGGTCATGGTCCCGGCGTCCTGGGATCAAGCCCACATCGGACTCCCTGCTCAGCGGGAAGCCTGCTTCTCCCCCTCCCACTCCCCCTGCTTGTGTTCCCTCTCTCGCTGTCTCTCTCTGTCAAATAAATAAATAAAATCTTAAATAAATAAATAAAAACTGGGAAAGAGACCAATCAAGCAAGCAGGGGCTGGCCTGTGAACTCTCTCGCTGCCAGAAGTGTCCACTCCCCAACAGCGGGCTGTGGTGTGCGTGTGCCAACCATGGGCTCCTTGGCAGCACTCTTCAAACTGTCCCCATCAAGACGGGCGTTAAATATGGAAAACAGACACTACTCACAGCACCTCCTCTTTCCCCCACCAACACCACAGGAACCTTTCTCAACAGTTTCCTCTGAGTAAGAAGCAGAAAGAGAGCAAGAGCAGAAGGGGCTCAAGACAGCTCTCTAGTGCAACATGGGGGGCAAAAGGGAAGGCCTTAGTCATGTCAAGAAATGGATTTCCTTTTTAAGCCCTTTTCATGTTAGCAGTCTGTCAGGCAATTAATTTAAGCCACGCATTCCTTCTTTTCCAAAAATAGAAAACCTAGACCCATTGACAAACGCCCAAGGGGCACTGGCTAGCCAGAGCGAGGCCAAGCAAGGAGACCAACTTGAAAAAGCCCCCTGCCAGCCAGGCTGAGAGCCACCCGAGGAACAACAGCTGGGGGCTGACTCTGTGATCCCTGCAGTTTACAAGGCAGGTCTCCCCTTGGAGACCTTCTATCAATGACCTCCGGAGTCTGAGGTAGGGCACAGGTAGGGTAGGGACAGGAGAGCTATTGAAACAAGACAAGCAGACACTTTGGGACGGAGACCATTCACATTTCAAGGCCTTTAAAAGAAGGGTGTGGGGAACAGAAAACGAGCTCAACAAAGGGCAGGACAAAGAGCAGAGGCAAACCAGCACAAACTGGTCCGTGGGGAAAAGAAGAAGAAAGCTGGATTCCTTCCTGTTTTCAGTGATGAGACATGGTGAAGACCGCCTCGCTGGTGCTGGAACCGCAGGGACAAACAGGGATAAACCTACCAGTGCAAAGGAGAGAGTCAGCTCCATACCAAGAATGGGCCCTGGGTCAGTGAGGTCAGAAACGTAGCCCTAGTCCCTTGGAATTCACCCCTCTTCCCCACAAGTGTGCACAGCATTTCAAACAGCCGTGCTCTTAAAGAAGCACTAATTACAGCAGGACGTGGCAAGATCAAGAGTCCAGGCGCCGCTGACACCAAGGCCAGCAGGATTCTGAGCAGGGAAAATCAGAAAACAGATCAAGGTGTGGGGGACACTGCAGGTAAGACCACGGGAGGCAAGCGCTGTGTTCGAAGCCTGTACAATGTTTTTTCTCTGATGAAATCATTTCTCATGTCTCAAATGTGGACCTTTCTCAGAAATCCCACTTCACCCCAACCACTGACGCTTGTGGGGGTGGGGCAGCTCTTCAAGCTGTACCCGTGTGCTGCTAGCAGAACCAATGGGCAGCGTGCCAACCCTGACTCAGTGAGCGCTGCAGTCAGGAGCCCCCACCTCCTACCCTGTACAGCGTGATGAGAGACAGAACCTCCCGACCGCCCCACCACCCCAGCACGTACACAAGTGGAGTTCAACAGATGGGGAAAAGCCGGGCCTGCTAGGGTGAGGAAAAAGAAAATCTGCAAGCTCTAACACGGTGAAACAACCAGGGGCTATCAGTTATGTAATCTCAAGTCTCAGGAAGAAAATAAGGGAAAAGAATAGCCCTTCAGGGCACCTGGGTGGCTCAGTCGTTAAGCGTCTGCCTTTGGCTCAGGTCATGATCCCAGGACGCTGGGATCGAGCCCCGCATCAGCTCCCTGCTCCGCGGGGAGTCTCCTTCTCCCTCTCCCACTCCCCGTGCTTGTGTTCCCTCTCTCTGTCAAATAAATAAATAAAATCTTAAAAAAAAAAAAAAAAAAAAAAGGAATAGCCCTTCAATTGGTCTCTACTTGGGTCCTGAAAATTCCCGACTTCATCAGGTCTTATGTTGTTGGGTTTTGTGGGGTTTTTTAAAGTCACTCCTATTCTGGCTAGCACCCATACCAGGAAAACGTGAACTACAAGGCAGGAGAAATCTAAATACAGTTGACCCTTGAACAACATGGGGTTTAGGGGTGCCAACCCCCCATGCAGTTGAAAATCCCCCTACAACTTTTGACCCTCCAAAAGCTTAATATAGCCTACTGTTCACCAGAAGCCTTACAGATAACAGTTGATGAACAGGTATTTTGCACATTTTATGTACTGTATACTGTGTTCTAACAACAAAGGTAGAGATAAAATGTTATTAAGAAAATCATAAGGAAGGGAATAAGGAAGGGAAAATATATTTACAGTACTGTACTGTATTTATTGGAAAAAAAAAAACCCGCATTAAGTGGACCCATGCAGTTCAGACCTGTGTTGTTCAAGGGTCATCTGTAATTGGCTGCAATAGATCCTCCAATTGGTGTGTTTTGAAGTTCTGGCCCATGTGGGTTTTCATTCCGTTTTCCTTCTACCACATTAATTCCACTGCACCAAAACTACCTTTTCCCTAAGGCACTGACTGGGGAGTCTCAGGCTGGCCTGTCCCCTTTTTGGTCAGCTGCAGGGAGCCTCCTGGTCTACCAACACCCTCCTGGGTGTTCAGCTTCCTCTGTTTTAGAGAGGGCTCTTATACTAGGCCCGCACTGAGGCTGGAGTCTCTTGAATCTATGAGGCCACAATACCCTTATTATCAAGTGTGCTGTATGTATGTATGTATATATGTATTTATTTTTTACAATTTACACTGGATTTAAGGCTCCGGACTAAGAGCCTTGGGAGCTTTAAACAATAACACCTGAAGAGGCTTCCAGTCTCCCAGAAATCTTGGTTGGTCCAGTCTGGGGAGCTCCAGCCTGCGCACGTAGCACCCTCTTTAAATCTCTGAAGTGACCCCATTTGGAAACCCACTAGAGAGGATCAGTAAGACAAGTAAGAAATTAACCAAATTACATCATATTTGGGGGCAGATTAAAAAAAACGGCCACCCAGAAAAGTTGTAAAAAGGACTCCCTTTGTAGTATTTATTGTGGTTGCATAGCCTTGGGGGTGGGCCAGGTAAATCAGAAATGGCTTCTTTGAAAGAATGGGACAGAAGGACGACAGAAATGAAGATTTACAAATCCAATTAAAAGGAACAGCTTTAGCAAAGCAGCACACTATTCCTGGCCCAAGCACAGGCGAAGAATCTGGAGTAGACTGGAGGGAAATGTTAGCTGGAAGCTCATGGGCCAGAGAAGGAGGAAATGGGGGAGCCAGGGAAAAACCTCTTCGCAGGATGTAAATGGTAGCTGGGTGCCCTTGAAGGGACAGAGGTTATAGTGCCTGTTCCATCATCCAGCCAGACATGGAAGGAGACCTGGGCACAGTGGGGCTACCTTACATTGAGGAGTCAAAAAAACCTACATTCAGATGTCCATGTTGTGCTTCCTTCTGCAGTTCTGTTGGTGAAGCTGGCTCACTGAGCTCTATTCCTACCCATAAAATGGGGATCATACACTTAATCTCACAGCTGGTGGTTTCAAACTATAAGAAAGTGCAGGAAACACAAATGCTGACCAGCAGTCCTAACAAAGGACAGCGCCGGCAGCCCGCCCATAAGGGTGCCGGGTGGTAAGTAACAGGGCAAGCTAAATCCAACTCCAGGAACACATTTGCAAGGCAGGACTGATAATGCGGTAAAGCCACTCAAATGGCCTTTTGGGCCAGGGCTGTTATTTGTTTGCCCACCGTAAAGAATGTGAGAGATTCCATTCTCTTGGAATTGGAGATTGCAAATAAGTGTATTGGGCAACAACTGTGACCTGTAGAGGTCTCCAACTTCCTGTGGGGCCACAGTGCCTGCCCACAAGGCCAGACTCTGCCTCTCCACGCATGACCAGTCAAGACTAGCCTCTTTCAACCCCCACCAGCAGATGTCATTCTACTTGTAACATGAATTCGCAGTACTCGCACCGTGCTTGGCACTATGCCCTTGTCCTCAAAGAGGTTACAGTCCAGTAGGAGGGATGAGTGAGTAAGAGGTCAGCAATTACAGGACTGGGGGAAGAAAACCAGGAAACACTGGGCCTAGCATATAATCCCAGCAGACTTCCTGAAAGAAGGGAAGTCTGAGACTTTAGCCTAAAAGTATAATAGAAACGGGTGGGAGGGAAGTTCTAGACAAAGAACACTATTATGGGGGAAAGGCAAGATACCTTTTCACTCTACCTTCCCAAGTTGAGAATTGCAGGCCATGCTCAGGATGGGGCCTTTAGGAAATGCCAGCTACCCCAACCTGTGCTCTTTTGTCCTTTGCACTGTATGCTGCCTGCCCCATGGGTTGTTTAATGCCAAGACAACTAATCAGCACTGAGCCCCAACCAGGCCAGCCCACGCCGCTCAGCATCCCCCCCTTCCCTCCCCTGGTAAATCTGAGGTCCCTCTGAGGCCATTCCTCCTCTCTCAGTCAGGGCCTCTCTGCTGTGTTCCCCCAAAACAACCATCCCTGAATGTGAACCTTCCTTCTGGGACAAGGCCTTCTGCAGAATCCTGTGCATGCCACCACTTTCCCGACTACCGGCAGGCTTGCGAGTGCTCTCTTCCCCATGCAGAGAGCACCTTTTATAAAGTCAGGGACGGATCATAGCACCCACTCCCTGAAGCCCCGCAGCAGCTCCCCGTCGCAGTCCTAGGCCACTCTGCCCACGGTGTTTGGCCGGGCCATCCGGACTCCTTGGTGTTCCTTAAACACAATATATACTTGCTATTTCCCCTGCCTGCGAACTATGCCCTCACCCTACCTCTGCAGCTACCCCCATACCTATACCGTTTTTGCTATAATGGATTCTGTTTCCCCTCTGCTTATGTCTAGGCTGACCTCGCCTTGCCCAGTCAACCCCTGAAAAGGTCAGGCTACGAAACAGCAGAGAGGGGGCAGCCAATGCTTTCAAGGGCCTAGAACACTCTCAGAACCAGGTGCCACAGTGAGGAGCCCGGGCCACATGGGGAGGAGAACCCAGCTCGGCGGCCAGGTGAGAGAGCCACCTTGGATGTCCCACCTCCGATAACAAACAGGATGAAAGACTTGCTCCATAGAGTAGTGCACCTACAGAACCATGAGAAACAATCCATAATCAAAAGACCCTTGGGGCGCCTGGGTGGCTCAGTCGTTAAGTGTCTGCCTTCGGCTCAGGTCATGATCCCAGAGTCCTGGGAGCGAGCCCCGCATCGGGCTCCCTGCTCTGCAGCATTGGGCTCCCTGCTCTGCGGGAAGCCCACTTCTCCCTCTCCCACTCCCCCTGCTTGTGTTCCCTCTCTCGCTGTGTGTCTCTCTGTCAAATAAATAAATAAAATCTTTTTTTTTTTAAAAAAAAAGGCCATTTTTATTTTATCTATTAAAAAAGGTAAAACAGTTTTTCAATGGGGTAAGAGCTGAGAGCTAGAAGGTTTTCTTCAGCCAGTTAATGCCTTCTGGAATTCCCCCTTGAGTAAGGCCTAGAGGATCGAATATGATATTCAAGTTTTTTCCTTCCTCGCTCTGTCAAATTCAAAATTGAATCCATGGGTTCCATTCCCAAGCCATGGTCAGGCAACAGCCACACAAGGAAAGGAAGCCAGAGGAAAAGTAAGGTTCCCCAAGCCCCAAGAGCTAGTCACAACCTCTCAGGGCCTCAGCGCAGTAAGCATGTCCTGAAGCATCTTTTCATGTCTTTCCTAGATCTATGAACAAGGTGGTCCTCCAGAAGTAACTATCCAGGAGAATGTGGTAGAAAACAAACCCATTAAAATGGGAAGAGGGGAGAATGCAAATCCCCAGTAAGCTTCCAAAGGGGCCAACCCTAACATGCCTTTCCATGGGTCTCCCTAAGCCACCATATCTCCCACACACTTTTGACAAAACAGAACTCCAGATCTGACATGCTTGTGGTCCAGAGCTATCCATCTTATTTATCGCCACTGACCCAATGTGATCTCAGGAAAAGCTTTAACCTCCATTTCTTCCCAGGAAAAAAGAGGGCATTCCATCTCCAGTAAACAACAACCTTCACGAGCTATAGCATAGATCTATGTCCAAGCCATCCAGCTAGGAATGAGGCATTTCCTTGAAAAGACAGGTGATTTATGACACCATGTTTGTGATGGGAAGCAAACTAAATGTCCATCAATAAGACTGGTAAATAATTGTTAAAAAGATTGATTACTGGGCAACCACGAAAAAGAATGAGATGCTCTGCACCCATGGAATTATCACCAAAATACATTACTATGGAAAAAATAAGGAAAGAGTTATATACATAATATTCTATTTGTGTAAAGGAAGAAAAATAGGTACAAGCATTCCTTGCTAATCAAATCTATAGTGAAGTGTACCTGAATGAGCTTGGATGTCACAGAGTACTACCATTCATTTTTCACCCCATGCCAAACTGGGGGGTGCTTATGTAATTACTTAAACTTAATGAAATCACAAATAGTTTTTGCTATCTCCTTCACATCCCTAAAATATTTGCTAAGATAAGCTACACATTTAATTACTATTTATACTAAGTAACAATACCCAATATTAACATAATATAATGGGAAGTGAAAAAGAACAGAATACAAATAAGTATTCACAATACGATCTCAATTGGTAAATAAAGGAATGCCCCCACTTTTTTTTTTTTTTTTTTTGAGAGAGAGGGAGAGCACGTGTGCCTATACAAGCCGTCAGGGAGGGGCAGAGGGAGGGGGAGAATCTCAAGCACTCAGCACAGAGGCCAACGTGGGGCTCTGTCTCACAACCATGACTCTGGCGCCCCAGGAATGCTCATATTTTCTTTTAAGCCATGTTAGCAAGAATGACATGTATCAAAATGTAGTAGTTATCTCTGGGTTAGGATGATCAGCAATTGTCTGTATTTCTAAGTTTCCACACAGGGCATATATAGGATGCTTAAATGAAGCATAGGGTTCTCCCCCTGAGGCTCATTTAGTCGAGTTTTGTCAGATCCAGAAAAAGTTTAATAATGGCAAATGTTTCTCTAGGTGTGCTTTAAGGTCACTTATCCTGATCACAACATTATGGAGTAGCTACTAGTATCTTTTTACAGATGAAGAAACTGAGGCATACATAGTAACTTGCTCAAGAATATAAGCAGAAAGTGGTAGAGCCTGGCTCCAGAGTCAATGTAGAAACCACCAGGCTTTGCTACCTTTGCCAACAGTAGTAACACTCCCTCCCATACTGCCTTGAAAAACTCACCTCTGTAAACTTCCATCTACCCTGTCAGGGTCTCATAAGCCTGTGGCATGGGCATTTTTATCTGTGTGCCAGATCACTGATTTTTTTTCATGACTCCCAACTCAACCCTTGATGGCTCCCCATTGCCTAGAGGTCAAGAATAAATTCCTTGGAGTTTAACATACCAGACTTTATTATTGGGGCAGGGGTGGGGGGATGGGCGAGAATCTTAAGCAGGAGCCTGACATGGGGCTCAACCTCACCACCGTGAGATCATGACCTGAGCCGAAATCAGAAGTCGAACACTTAACCGACTGAGCCACCCAGGCGCCCCAACATGCCAGACTTTAATAATAGCAATTCCAAAGGCACCCTAAGATGAACGTAGTTGATGAGACCTGTAGCCAAATGTTCTAATCTTGCTTAGGGGCCCCGCCCCCTCCTCCTAGCTCTTGTGGAGCCTCTAACCCTCTCTTCACTGCATTTATTCCAACCACTCATCTTGGCCCCTAATATCTCAAATTTCTATACAACCCCATTAGGCATAACCCAGAAGTGAACACGTGGCAAAGTTGGAAAAAAACCTATTTATCTATCTCCACCCCCGAGCCCCACTCTGGTCAGAGGGAAGGAACACAACAGCTCTCCGTGTCCTTCCCCAGGATGTGCCCCCAAGGGCTCCAGTTTAGGCCACAACACATCCCTGTCCCTAATTTCACTCATGGCCTCACAATCCAAAGGCTACCCCCAGGGGATCTGTGATCAATTTAGTCCCAGAGTTAGGGGCAATTGTAAAACAGCTGGGTCCAAGATGGCAGCTGGTCCAATACAGAGCCTTTGTTGTTACAGGTTCCCTCAGGCATTTTCCAGCAGGAAGGTTCCAGGCATTCTCTCTCCTGCTGAACAGTTTCTTTCAAGTGGGAAGTGGACAGAATACTCCTCACCTACTCCCCCCAAAGAAATTAGCTGTTCTATTATGCCTGGATGATAACATGAGCTTTCCTTTATTTTGCAACTTTGATATATACTCTTTTCTCTCTCTTTCTCGCTCTCTCACCACACACACACATTTTGCTCCCCTGAAATCCTTAAACTCCAAAAAATAAATTTTCTATAATTGGCACACAGGAGGTATTACTTTAAACCCTATCCCTTCCCAAACTGCCAGCTCTATTATCATTACTAATCAAAAGAAAAGGTGTGGATAACACTAAGAGACTTCAAACAACTTTACATTTTCAGCTGAGTGAATTCAGTTAAAGAGGAAGGCATACTAAGTCAATTCTGCATATGCTTGTCATTGACTCTTCTTCTGCTAATTGCATCAGCTCTATTACTAAAACCGTATTCATCTCTATTATCAATTGTATTCCCTTCCAAGTAGGAGTGGGGGTGGGAAGGGAAATGAAACCCGTATCAAAAAGACCTTTTTCCTCCTTGCCCAAAAGAAACAACGTCAAACAAGGTTTAAGATGTATTGAGCTCAATTAGTGACATTTCCAGTCACATTTTGGGAAAGGGAGCCTTTTTAGAGGCCTGTTCCACAAAAGCCCTATTTGAAAAGCAACAGAAAGGTGGAGACCATTGTTTTTAAAAATAATTTGAAATGGATAATGTTTCTTATTTACACCGCTTCCCCCTTACACCTCAGGTTTTTCTGACCCAAATGGGGTCGTTGGTGGGGGTGGAGAAAGAACTTGAGATTTCGGGATTTGATCAATGCAACATGTTAGGGGCAGAGCACAAGGTCAAAAGGAAATGATTAATCCCACTAGAGAAACAGGCGGATGGGGCAGGGAATGGCTTCCCCACAAAATCCTAATAAACAGGTCAGAAGATACTCCGGTTAGCAGTTTTCTCCAAAGCCTAGCAGTTTTCTCCAAAGCCGTGCTCAGTATCTTATCCTAAAACACATCGTTTTAAACTCCAAAGAATAGTAATCTACACAAAGCTAGTTTTCCTTAGAGGTTATTTTTATCTGCTGGCTACATTGCAGTTATTGCCAAGGGGGGCCCAGAAATGGGGGGGGGGGGGTAGATGACCCCAGGCATCTGAATGAGTACTACATTCTGTGACAACTTCCATTACTACAGGGGAACCATGCTGATCATTAATGGAGAAGGGGATATTTTAGGCCTACTTAAGAGAAGTTACCAGTCAAGACATACAATATCCCTTTGAAATGCTATGACATCAACACTCTGAAAGTACATAAATAGGTCAAACACAAGAAGGGGGGAGGGGAAATGCCTTACAAAAGTCCTTTGGGAGACAGTTTTCCTCCTAGCTTTTCTCCCTCCCAAAGCCTGCTTGCTTTCAGAGAATTACATGCAAAGATTTGCATTCCTAATTAATGATGCAAATTTCCCTCTGTAATCACCACTTTCTCCTATACAGACCCCAGATCTGCCACAGGGCTGGCATTTGAAACAAGCTCAGAACTGCCTCAACACCTTTCTGCCCCATTGCGTACTGCATCCCCAAAAACACTGAAATGGCTTCACCACCTTGGGCCTCCGGGCCACAGGGGCTCAATCTGAATGAAACCATCCAGGCTGCGTGTGGTTTTGTTCTGCTTTTTAAAATTCATGATAACAGATAACTATCTTGCTTTTGAAAGGCACTGCAGACATCTCCCGAAAATGCTCTGAGTCACAAAAATCTTAACTAGATGGGAGCAACCCTCGATTTGAGTGCTAAACTGTAAGTGTACACATTTTTCTGTGAAGAAGGTACATATGTCAGATTCTCAAAGAAATCTCTAACTACTAAAAAAAAAAAGGAAAAAAAAATTTTGCAGCCAATGCACGCAACGTCAATTCCACTAGACAAAAAGGTGGAAGGGAAGGACGCCCGTAGATTATCTGGGTAAAAAAAGGCACAGGTTAATGTAGGAATAAGGATTAGAACTCGGCCCTCCAGTTCCTTCCAGGCTCCTGCCTCTAACCAAGCTGTTTACAAATTAGTCGTGGTGGGAGAGGATCACAATACAAATCTAAGGCAGGTAAAAGGACTCAGCTCTGCCTTCCCTACAAAAACATGTTTAACCACCAGGACTTAGATCTGGTTCTCTCTGACCTTGTCCATCCAAACTGAGGTCTATTTTCTAATACACAGCTTTTAAATTTAAATTGCACCTATCAGGCTCACCATCCCCCTTTCCCTAGGTCTCTGCTTAAGGCCCCTCGGACCTTCCAGGGCCAGGATCACTAGGATACCCATTCCTAAAACAGGAGAATCCTTGAAAATTTTTATTTTTTATTTTTTTATAAAGATTTTATTGATTCATTTGACAGAGAGAGAGGTAACACAAGCAGGGCGAATGGGAGAGGGAGAAGCAGGCTTCCCACTGAGCAGGGAGCCAGATGTGGGACTCGATCCCAGGACCCTGGGATCATGACCCGAGCCGAAGACAGACACCCAACGACTGAGCCACCCAAGCGCCCCGAGTCCTTGAAAATTTTTAAAAAGCATCTTAACCCTTTCCCAAACCCATACGCTGTAGCTGCAGGGAGCTCTGATTGGAGGCAGGGATGTGCATCCCATGTTAAGCAGGGCCCTGGCATCTCCAGTGGGGCGAGGTTTAACCAGCAGGGGCAGGAGCCGCAACCTGGCTCTGGGTTTCCCTGCAACCCTGAGTCCCAGCTGCTCCTCTACTGGGCACCTCAGTTTGGCCACTGCCCCAGGTTTTCATTCAGCCTACCACAACTGGTGGCTAAGGGGTAAAAAGGAAGAGGACACCAGTATTTAAGAACTGCCTGTCAAGGGGAAAGAGCCTCATTTCCCAAAAAGAGCGATGAAATGAGCAAATTATTTAGAAATAAGAAATGAACAGGAGGCAAAGAATCAGCAAAAACCATCTCCTTGTTTCTTTGGAGACACCCTCCCAGGACTCAGGCGCCCATCCCTCCAGGGCAAGATGAGTGGTATCAGGAACAGAAGTGAGCAGACCAGCTGACCTCTGGAGTAATGATGATAAAGTTTATGGGCCTGACCTTGTGGAACTCCCTTGGCAGGATTCCTCTGTCCTGTAGAATCAAGAGGGCAGAGAAACGCACCCTACCCTGAGGTGCACAACTGTCAAAAGGCCAACATTTCAGATCTGTGCATACAGGAATGCACGTATCATTATCCCTATTTAACAAATAGGGAAACCAATGCAGAGATCCACTGCCTTGCACAAGGTCACAGAGTAGAGTAAGTGGTACTTTGCCACTCATACAAAGTACACCCAAACACGTTACTTGCACACTATGTCCTATCATAACTACAAAGAAGAGGACAGAGCCCCATCCGGAGAGTAACCTGAGCCAAGACTCGGGAGGCCAGGGTGGGAGGGGGCAGACCCTAAGCAAATCTGTTTGGTTGTCAGCACATTCATCTGTCACATGAGGAAGGGGCCGCATTTAACCGAGAGCAACGCTGTGCTCACAACGGATCCTCGAAGTACACTTGCCAGTGGATGGATACAGTACGTCAGGCACTGGGCCGAATGCTTCCCTGCATCATCACATTTCAAAAGCACAACCCAATGAGCCATAGTCGAGTCTCCACTTTACAGATGGTGAAAACCGAAGTTTTGCCCAGGTCAACAGCGGGTAGGCCATATGACCCCTCTCGAAAGACAAGGTGCTTTCTTCTCTTAAAGGCACGTTAACATTATTAATCCACAACCACGCAATTAGTTTATAACCTCATATAATGCTGTTACCTAGTGCCCACTGCTGTTAAGGAAAGGTTTGTACCTGTAACTCTAAGAAACTCTCTTACAAACCTGCTGGAGTGTGCCAAAGACATAAATGCTGATTTATGAAAGAGCTAACTGCTTTATGAGGAAGACTTAAAAAGGAAGGAAAGAGGCAGGAGGGAAAACCGCCACGCTGGTGGGGCAGCAGGACCTGCCCGGCCAGATGAAAGATGTGGGCAGACCCGAGGACGGCTTCGAGTGGAGCCGTTGTTTTCCGCTTCCATCCCCTCTGCCCCTAGGGATTCCTACAGCTTCGCCAGGCTTTTGTGGGTCTAGTTCCCTGTCTCCTCTATTTCTACCCAGTGAGCAGGACTCACCCTGGGCACTGAAGAGCAGCCCTGGCTGGGTCTTGGGGACACAGCCACAAGCCCAACATCTCAGCTTCATCTTCAAATAAGTGCCGCCGCTGTTCTAACAGGGTCTTCAAGTGAAAAAGGGACACTAGGGAAGGATGTGTCCCATTTGAACACACCTCCATGCACTTGTCAAAGGCTGCTGCAGGGGAGGGTGGGTAGATTAACTCAAGATGGCCCTTGCCACTGTAAAGTATTTTTACGAAACAACTTGACAGAGGACTTAAGGGGAGGGAGCTTATTTACTAATTCAGTCTTTCAAGGAAACGTGGAGATAAATAAAAAATACTGGGATAGAGCACAATATTAACATAAAATTTCCAAGGGAGAAAAAAACCGTGTAGCTCTAAAAAGGATTATTTCTTAAGCCAAAATGAAAGTTAAGCTGCATCTACACTAGCCACATAGACAGAGGAAGGCCTGGGATCCCTTTGGGAGAGCTACAATCATTTCCAACTCGGGAGACGGATGGCCACCCTCCCGCTCTCCCAGGGGCTGCCCTAAGATCCTCCGGCAACCTCCCAGCGGCCACGTGGGCTCCGTGCCCTACAGACCGGTACCTGGAAAGCCTCCAGGTAGCTCCCGAAGAAAAGGCTCTATTTACACGGAGGAGAGGCCAACTGGCAGCAGGACCAGCATGAAGACCTGGCAAGGGACGCAGCCTCGCACTCCTCAGCTCTATGGACACCCGGAATTTGGCGCCAGGATCCAGGCCCAGAGTGGCTAACCTAGTTCCAGGTGCTTTTGTCTGTTTTGCATGCAAGGACTGTGGGAGTTCCACTCCAACTCAGGCCCCCCCAAAAGTTACTGTCTTCTTTAACCCGTCTAAACTGGATTTTCTTCCCAATGGCGTTAAGATTGGAGGACTCTGGAAATATAAAGTGATTTCTTAGAAAGATTATGTTCTCTTTGACCCTCTTTTTCAAAGAGGCTGAGAGGAGGGGGTGATGTTACGGCTTGAAGGTGAATAAACACCAAATGATAAGTTAAAGCATGATTACAATCAAGGATCACTTTAAATCAGGCCATCTGATGATAAACAGGTGTAATCACTGAGACAGGATAAAGGAAATATAGATAATTTATGATTGACAACTGGGGGTTAAAATGCCAATACAAAAAAAAAACCAAAAACCAAAAAACAAAAAAACAAAACCCAGTGTGCTCAGGGACTGCAGTGACCTTAAATCCCATCTCCCGGGGCATCATTTAAATCTATTTCTCCAAGGGGCCACCTGCATCAGAACCCTGAGGCATTGGTTTAAAATGCAAATCTGAGCCCCACCCCAGTTTTAAAGCATCAGAATCTCTACGGGGTAGGGAGCCCCAGGGTTAAGCAACGCCCCCATCACTGTTAAATAGGGAAAGGCTGATTTAAACATGAAAGAGAGAATGAAGAAAAAGCAAAAGGCTCACACGCACTCATGCTGGGCAGTCTACTAAAAATGCTTTTTGCATAAAATAATTCAAGAAAATACTCCTAATAGTTTAGGATACTTTTTTTTTTTTTTTTTTTCCATTTCCAGGCACCTTGAGTCCTTAACAGAAAAAGTGCATTATCTGGGGACACCCGAGTGGCACTCAGTTGGCTCTCAGTCTGCCTTCGGCTCAGGTCATGATCCCAGGGTTCTGGGATCGAGTTCCATGTCAGGCTCCCTGCTCAGTGGGGAGCCTGCTTCTCCCTCGGCCTGCCGCTCCCTGCTTGTGTGCTTGTGCTCTAACAGATAGATAGATAGATAGATAGATAGATAGATAGATAGATAGATAAATAAAATCTTTTTAAAATAAATAATTTTTTAAAAGTGCATTATCTGGAATTATTTGCATAACATTAAATCTAGGAGGATTCACGGAGATCCTCCACAAAGGAGGGCAGGAGGGCCCAGGTTAACCCTTGCCTACACCCTGGTTGCTTTCTAGTTGATTTCTGGGCCCGCTCTGCATCTTCCTAGAAAGCACCAAGACAGGAGAGATTCAGGCAGGTTCTAATGGCCCTTGGACAAAGAGCCCTTCTCAGAATGTTCCTTGTCCTTGGCTGGACTGGAACAGAAAACCCAGCAGGTAATGGGATAAGCAGGCAGGCGGGAAGCTTCCCGGGGAAGATTAAACACAGTTAATTAAAACCCTGCAGAACGGGAGGCAGGGGATTAGTGGGGAGGGGAAAAGAGGGACCTGCTAGCAGGAGAGGTGATGCCTGCCCAGAGATTTCCTTCCCAGAGCAAAAAAGCAAAAAACCAAAAAAGGAGCTAATCAAGATAAAATGTGCTGTGCACCCCAGCATCTATTCCACTTTGACAGATATCCCAGCCACTGTGTAAGCCTGTCCCAAGAGCTGGGCAACCCCAAATGTTTGTTATTGTTATTGTTGTTCCTCAAAAATTAAGCTTACTTAAAATATTAAAGTAAAAATTAAGCTTACTGCTATCCTAAAACTCTGGTGAATGAAACACAGGAAAGAGGGTGGGATTACCAGCACATCGCTCCCTACCCCCACCCTGCAGCAGGCCAGACCTGGGGGATTGCAGGCAGCAGCAAGAATGTCCCACAGGACAGTGAGGCCCTGCCCTCTAGGACTCCCATGCCATACAAGTTCAGTACAACCAAGCTCCAGCACCCAGGGATTGCCTGCTCACTCACAATGCCTCCAGCTCAAGCCACCACCCCGGTAATCCCACAAAACTTCCCACCCCACCTCCCAATTACAGTAAACCAAGGGCATCACCATCAAAAAGCATTTATTAACCACCTAAATGCCTAGAGTCTGGGTAAAGATTCATAGGGGCCTGGCCCCTGCCCTAGGAGAGGGTCATTTATGACCATTAAGGCCAGAGTAAGGCAGGCTCTCAGAGGCCCATAAAACTCCCAGGGAAGGAAGTGGGGATTAACCACTTCCTCCCACCCCTCAAGAAGGGGTTTCAAGCTCTACCAAATTGCAGAGGGTTCCCGGGAGGGGGTGGGGAGACTTGGGTCAGAAGATCCTACATCTAGCCGGGGCCTCTGCTCTGCTCTGCTCAGAGACAGGACTAACTCTGGGGTTTCTCAAATTGCTTTGATTCCACAGATGAGGGCTTTGTCGTCCTGCTGCCCCAGCAGCTCACTGAGGCACATTCTAGCGAGCCGCCCTACCACTCCTCAGCTCGGGTCTGAACTCTGTCCAGGGAAGGGGGGACAGAGCACACAGGAGGATTATGCATGTCTTTGACAAGTACTACACTGGTACAATGGCTTAATTCTTCTACATACTCATCAGCCAGATTTATTGGATCAAACACTGGCCCTATCGTGGGCACTTTACAATCACCTCACCTTTCACTCAATTTTTATTGAAATTTATTTCAGCATCTCTTACCCAAATCTAAGAAAACCAGCTTACAAAGAAAGCCAATAACATGTAGAAACAAGCTTGCGTCAAGAAAGGAGATGCATGTCCATGAGACTTCCTGGATTGAGACCATGAGTTTAGCTCAGAGCTTCCTGGCAGTCAAAGCAAAATGAGCAACACTATACACTGACATCATTGTCAAGAACCATCAGTTTGGTAGTTTTCCTGGCAGCGAATCCTGACAGAGTAGTGGAACCTATAAATTCTCCCCTTCTGGGCAGCCCTAAGTAGAGCTAAGAGCACACAAGTATAACCTTGCTCCCTGACCTTCCCTTCTTCCCAAGCTGTGGAAATCCCTGCTGAAATGCTACAGGGACGAATTTTTCTCACGCTGGAGCAAAGCAGATCATACAGGTGCTCAGAACCAAGTGGGAAGCCTCCATGGCGTGTGGAGCAAATTCCCAAAACCTGCACCCTAAAAATCCTCTTCTAGAAAACCCAGGAACTACTCTCCCTACACTGCTGCCCACATCCCTGAAGACAAGATAGTGAAATGGTGGGAGGTCTCGCTGTGAACCCTCATAAACACAATGGTCTATGGGAGGCACTAAGACCTCGGGAAGACCTTCCTCCCTCTCCAGGGCTGGCATTTAGTTTCCAAGGTGAGACTCTGCAGCCATCTCCCCCACCCCATTCTTGGCCAGGACCTACAGGGTTGGGGGGTCAGGGAATCACAGAGGTTCTGTTCCAAGTACTGTGTGTCCCCTGTAACAAACTGCTGTCACCTATGGGGAACCCTGCAACAAGGGTTTGTAGGACCCGAATGCAGAAAGGAACGGATCCTGTGGAGAGCAGTCTTTCGGGCAGGGAATTTCAGCCCCTCCTGGTAGCTTGAAAAGGAGTGTCAGAAGTAGAACTGCCATATAAAATACAGCACTGTCCACTTAAATTAATTTCAGACAGACAACAGTCTCTAGTGTAAGTATGTCCCAAATATTGCATGGAACAGACTCATACTAAAAAAAAAAATCGACTATTTATGAATTGGGCATTCGGCGGGGGGGGGGGGGGGGGCTGGGGAGCTAATGCTGGCCATCCTGGTCAGGAGGCTTCCTGGGGAGTCCTGAGGGTCCCAGTTAGGTGAGCTAAACCTTGAATTTTAAGAGAACTCTTCATTGGCTTAGCACGGGATCTTCTGTGTTTTGTTTTTTAACGGGGGGGGGGGTGTCTTTAGTTTGTGATTACGACAAAAACTGGCTCATTTAGGAGGTGCACCCCCATCCCCACCCTCATTTGAACCCTGAGAACTCCCTAGGAGCAGAGACACAAGGCTTCAATGGTGCTCGCCACTCAAGCCTAGGCGATCAACATTCCAGGAGGCAGCCATTCCCGCCCTTCAGGAGGAACAAAGAACCCGGGGAGGAATTCCTGCTGCCCAAGCATGGGGGGTGGGGTGGTATCCAAACAAACCTGGGCAGAAAAAAAACCGCCCCCAGCAAGGGGCTCTAGGAAGCCCACTCCTCCAGTGTCCTGCCAGAGAAATGAGAAGGCCCAAGGGAAGAGTCTAGTGCAAGTATTTAAAGTGGACCCTATAAACATGGAATAGGATTTGGGGGCTGAGTCTCTAACCACGATGGAGTAAAGGTCAAGAGAGAAAAATCTCTAAAGGAAACAGGCCAAAACCTCTGAATGTAATTATTAACTTTATCTTCAGGGTCTTCTTTGTATTCATGCTATGTACCGGCTTTTACTGTAACCAATGCAAACATTTTACTGTCCTTCAAAACCTAGAAGGTGGGTTTTGTTGGCTTGTTTTTTAAACTACAGTTCCTGCATCACCATAGATGATTCCGAGCAGATTCCAATCAGGGATCCCCAGCAAAAAGGACCTTTGGAAGTAGAGAGTAGGCGGGGAATAGGAACTGAGGAAAGCAACCTTTTCTCCCTCAGCATGCTGGAGCACCCACTTCTGTAGACAGCACAGTGGACAGGATCTTCGGACAGCTTCACAGGGAGAGGACACTTGGGCTTTTGGGACAGACTTACAGAACGGCAAGATTCTCTTCTGCTCTGAGGGCAGAGGTGGTTCCAAGGGTGACTGTATTCCCATGAAAGTCGCCTTTCCCCATCCCCAACCAAAGGTTTTAAATGGGGCCCTACAGCTCCCTGGAGCCGGTCTGAATGAACTCCGTGTAAACACTGGTTGAACATTTGCTTTGCAGATAAAGTTCTAATCAATGGATTCCTCAGCAAAGTGCTTCCAAGTTTTTCAAATGCCTAGCCTGCTCCTCAAAAGGCTCCCAGGTCTTTCTTCCTGAAGCACCCTAAGTGGTCCTCCTCCCCTCTACCTGGGCACCACCCATTGGAAACGACACCCCCCAACCCCTTTGGGATAGTGTGCTTTCAAGCCTTGCAACCAGTCCCCACAGCATCCAGCTCTGACTCAGTTTCACTACGTTCTTCAACAGACCCAGTTCCCACTGGGGGCTAGAGACCACGTAAGTGTATGAGCTAGACAGGGAAGAAAAGTAAAGAAACCGACTATGAATCTTGGTAGTGTCAGGCTGTTAGGGACCCCTCCCCCAAAACAACACTCAAATAATCAACTTTCTACACTGAAGATTGAATAGTTCTGCACAAAGGAAACTGCCTAAAACCTCCTGCAAAGTTCTCGGGTTTAGGGGTCACATGTCATCCAGTGAAAGGCAGTTCTGAATGATACGTAACAACTGGTCCATGAACTGCCCTCACCACCAAAGTGAAATTTCCCTTGTAAATTTAAATTTTCCAAGAAGCTCAAAACCAATTTTTTTTCCTCAAAGGCAGAGTCTTTGGAAATGGAAGCCAATCTGTCACCTCCAACTGACCTGGCAGGCCTGGAAAATCCAACTCTCTCAGAAGTGTTCATTACCACGGCACCTTGGTGGCTCAGTCAGTTAAGCGTCTGCTGTCTGCTGCCTGTTCTGGTCATGATCTTGGGAGCCTGGGCTCCCTGCTCAACGGGGAGTCTGCTTCTCCCTCTCCCTCTGCCTCTTCTTTCACTCAGCTCTTGTGTTCACTTCTCTCTCTCCCTCAAATAAATAAATAAAATCTTAAAAATAAAAAAAGTGTTCACTACCAAGGGCCTAGACTCCAAGGACAAGACAGCAGTTAGCTCCCCTATAACACTCCCTCTGGAAGAACATAGAAAGATGCCACTCTCATTAACAGACTTCACCTCATACCCTTTTTGAGCCCTTGAATTAAAAACAACAACAAAAAAAAGGCGTAAAAAATTTTAAAAAGCATTAATACCTAACCAAAAATAATTTAGTACTTTTACATGTACATTATTCACAACGGTACTTAAAATGCCCGGTAATTCTATTTCCCTTTATAGTGATGTAAGGGTCCCCAGAAGGCAACCTCTGTTCTGGTCCTTTGTGTCCTCAAACACCCTCGAGAGCCAGGCACAAGGCAGATGCTCAAAGCTCCAAGTGTGCTGATTGGATGGAATTCACTTCCACTTTTTCCAAGCAATCCTTGAGGAATCTGCCTCCCAGCAGGCATCTGCTCATTGGAAAACAATGTGGCCTGGCCAATTGCATTGTGGCCCTGGAAGAGCAAAGGTTTAAAAGAGAAAAGAGAGAATATGGGCCTTCAGAGGCTAAAATGCCTCAGAGGTAAGGATTTTAGGGAGTTTTACAGCTATCTTGCATCAACAATAAACCAAGGCATCAGACCTTGCAACTTTCCATCATTAGAGATTCGTTCACATCCAAAGTCCTATGGCTTACTCTAGCTTCCGTAAATCATCAAGACCCATGACCAAAGTAGCAGGCCAAATTCTCCAGAGATTAGCACTAAAAGCTACCACAGCACGGTAACTTTCTGGGATGGCAGAAATGTTCTGTCTTGATAGCGGTGTATAAATTTGTCAGAACTCATCAAAATGTGTGCTTAAAATGAATACGTTTGAATGTGCCTAAACTAAACCTCAGTAAAGATGAGTAAATGACCTGTGCATTTTTTCTCATACGTGGATGTGCCAGGTGTATTATTAGATGTAAAAAAAAAACAAAGCAGAATGTGGAACTGTAAGGACAGTATACAGGTAAGTGACACTTTAAAACAACTTTATCATTTGTGATTATCATAATTAAATGATACAGCCATAAAGATAATGTTGCACAGGCATAAGAAATACGACCAATGATACAATCCGGAAGAGAATTAACAAGTTATATTTTTTTAACCACTCAAGAGGGAGAAGAGGCACATCGAAGAGATTTTGAAGAGATCACCAGTATATGGCCACAAAGCACAAACACTCAACCAACACAAACTGTAAGCCAGTTCTAACAGCCTTAATATACCCACTCTTCACCCCCAGCCAACAAGCTACCTTCAGAAAGGTTTCCCACAGGGGCGCCTGGGTGGCTCAGTCGTTAAGCGTCTGCCTTCAGCTCGGGTCATGATCCCAGGGTCCTGGGATCGAGCCCCGCATCAGGCTCCTGCTTGGCGGGAAGCCTGCTTCTTCCTCTCCCACTCCCCTGCTTGTGTTCCCTCTCTTGCTGTGTCTCTTGTCAAATAAGTAAATAAAAAAATCTTAAAAAAAAAAAGAAAGGTTTCCCACAAATGGGAGGTTCAGGAAAAAAAAAAGGGAAATAAGACTATTTGCTAACAGGACATTAGGCCCATTTGTGTAAATCCCACCTCATATGATACACCAAGAATATATTCTAAAGTGGGATTAGAGACACAAAATGTAGGCAAAGTAGAAGACTATTGCCAACCACACAAAAAATGTAAAATGTGTACTGAGAGAAACTAAATTGAGGCAAACATGGACTTGCAGAAATCCTCTGCAGACAGCTAGTACTCTGTATTTATCCAAAATACCAACAAATCGATTTTTTTTAAACCCAGGAGAGATAGGCCCAGGAACCAAGGCAATTCAGGGAGGAAACACAAATGGCCAATAAACATATGAAAAGATGCTCGCCTCAGAGTAATCACGGAAATGCAAAGTAAAACAACAGGACGAGCCATTTCTCTCCCATTAGATTGATAGCAACAAGGACTGGCGGGGCGGGAAGGAAATGTGACTGGTAGGAGGCAGGCTCTCAGGAGCAAATTAACATTTCAAATGCACCTCTCATGTCCTAGCAATTCCTTGGCTGGGGTGGAGGAGGATCTTCCTTCTAGAACCAACAGGGACACAAGGATGTGCACAGTGAAGGCAAAAGCCAAATGCAGACAAAATCCAGCTAAATAAATTCCACACTATGAACACCAAGTTCAGAGCACTAATGACCAGCAAGTCAGTACAGGAAAACGTCCATGTTCTTATGACTACATTTCTATAGGCTCATGTGTGTGTGAATGGATGTTAAAAGGATTTGGAAGAAAATGCACAGAAACCCGTAAAACACCTTTAGGAAAGAAGTAGGACTGGGCATATACTTTTAAACAACTTTATAGATGGGACACCTGGGTGGCTTAGTTAAGTGTCTGCCTTCAGCTCAGGTCATGATCTCAGGGTCCCGGGATCAAGCCCTGCGTTGGGCTCCCTGCTCAGCAGGGAGTCTGCTTCTCCCTCTCCCTCTGCCTCTCATGCTCAGCTCTTGTGTTCGCTTCTCTCTCTCAAATAAATAAAATATTTTTTAAAAATTTTACAGATAATCACAACATAGATACATTCATGTATTACTTATAGTTAAATTAGAATTAACTGGTCCAAATTGCCTCCTGGCAATAGAATACAAGGTAGCCTTGAGGAAAATCTCAAATTTTCCATTCATTCAGCAACTACAAGCTGAGGATGGTAAAGGAGGAAGGAATTAAAAGTCAAATAAATACAGTCACAGGTATACACACATTCAGAAAAATTACAACCCCAAATGACAAGGGCTGTGAGATTAAAAAAAAAAAAAAAATCAATGTTGTTAAAAGAATACAATTTTTTAAAGATTCTCTTTACTTACTTGACAGAGAGAGTGCGAGTAGAGGGGAAAGGGAGAGGCAGAGAAAGAATCCTCAAGCAGACTCCCCACTGAGCACAGAGCCAGATGCAGGGATGACACAGGGCTCGACCCCACAACCCTGAGCCAACTAAGTCACCGAGGCACCGCAAAAGAACATAAATTTTTTTTTTAAGATTTTATTTTTTATTTATTTGACAGAGAGCAATAGAAAACAAGCAGGGGGTGCGGCAGAGGGAGAGGGAGAAGCAGACTCCCCACTGAGCAGGGAGCCCGATGTGGGGCCTGATGTGGGGCCCGATCCCAGGGCTCCTCCCAGGACTCCAGGATCATGACCTGAGCTGAAGGCAGACACTTAACCAAGTGAGCCACCCAGGCGCCCCAGAACATAAATTTCTAAAAATATTGTTACTTCCCCTCCACTCCCCACCCATCAAGTGTTTGCCAATGTTCCATAGTTTTTATTATGCACTCATTCACTTGGATTCCTCTTTGTTCACTGTGGGTAAACCTGTCTGCCTCTGGCACTAAGAGCTGGGGAGGACCCTCACACAGGGACAAGCCTTACAAGTGCTGCCTGCAAGTCAAGGAACTAAAATGAGAAGGGCCTGGCAGGCAGGACAGAGACCTCCAAGTTAGCTTTGTTGACTTTGGTCTTCTTATCTGCTGAACCCACGGAGAATGTTTTACCTTGAACATTCTGGGGTCCCCATGCAACACCCCTCTCCATCAAGTCACATGAGAAAACTGTTAAAAAGCCAACAATGGGGACCCTAGAGCCTGAAACCCGATTTCTTCCCCTAAACCAGAGCCAGACATCCCCTTCCCCCTCATCTTCATAATTTGATCTTGCACATGGTTTCTTAATTTTATTCCATTTGTTGCTTTTCACACCTTTTTGACTGGAGGAGGAGAACTGGTTTTGCACCCTGACAAACATACAAAAACCCCTGAAAATAAGTTCTATGGGGCTAGAACAAAATAGGCACTGATGAACTGGGCAGGCTGTCACTAAATTCAGATTTTGTGCTCAGTTTTGCAGTAGACCTTACACAATCAAAGGGAGGGAAAAAATCAGAATATGAATGCTAAAAACACCAAATATAAACACCAATCTTCCTTGAGAGGGAATTTTGTTTTCAATCTTCAAACCTGAAGCGTAACTTTCAGTCTGACATGCCCAAATATTTATAGTGCCTTTCTTTGCATATATTTGTATGTTACTAACATACAACATAATATATAATTAACAACACACAATTTAGTTAGCAAATAACAGTAAAGCAAAGACGATGCAGATGAAGACAGGTAGTAACTTCAGTTCTTAACATATAAAGGCACATCTATTTATTGCACTATGCACCTAAGAATGAATACAATTACAAAATTAATAGCTATTGTGCCAAGTCCCAAATGTTGTCTACAATTAACCACTATCTCTTTTGCTAGTAGAAATTTTGCTACCCCTTCATAATTGGTTTCCAGTTATCAACAAGAATAAATCCTAACATACCCCTTCTCCCCTACTAACCTTCAGTTGCATTAAAAGGGGAGATTCTTAAACCTTAGTTCATCCATACTATGTGGGGATTTTTTTTTTTTTTTTTTAAGATTTTATTTATTGGGGCGCCTGGATGGCTCAGTCGTTAAGCGTCTGCCTTCGGCTCAGGTCATGATCCCAGGATCCGGGGAGCCCGCTTCTCCCTCTCCCACTCCCCCTGCTTGTGTTCCTGCTCTTGCTAACTCTCTGTCAAATAAATAAATAAAATCTTAAAAAAAAAAAAGATTTTATTTATTTATTTGACAGAGAGAGACAGCGAGAGAGGGAACACAAGCAGGGGGAGTGGGAGAGGGAGAAGCAGGCTTCCCGCTGAGTAGGAGCCCGATGCGGTGCTCCATCCTAGGACCCTGGGATCATGACCCGAGCCCAAGGAAGACGCTTAACTGACTGAGCCATCCAGGGGTCCCCTATGTGGGGATTCTTTCCAAGATTCCCTCCAATCTCCAGATACTGGAGTTGGCCCATAGCTGACTAGAGCTACGATTTTTATTTTTTATTTGCTCCAATGTGGCTTTAAAAAAAAATCCAAGTACATTGGTAAAATAAATTTTCCCTTTAGAATATTCCTCTAAATCCCTGAAAGCTCTGATAAAGCTAACAAAAAACATAGGAAATAAAAACCATGGGGAAATGGTGAAGGGGAGAGTGGGAGGTACGGGCTTCCAGTTATGGAATAAGTAAGTCATGGAGATAAAAAGTACAGCATAGGCAGGTGCCTGGGTGGCTCAGTCGTTAAGCGTCTGCCTTCAGCTCAGGTCATGATCCCAGGGTCCTGGGATCGAACCCCGTATCAGGCTCCCTGCTCGGCGGGAAGCCTGCTTCTCCTACCCCCCTGCTTGTGTCCCCTCTCTCGCTGTGTCTCTGTCAAATAAATAAATAAAATCTTTAAAAAAAAAAAAGTACAGCATAGCGAATACAGTCAATGGTATTGTAATACTGTTGCATGATGACAGATGGTAGCTACATTTTCGGTGAGCAAAACATAACATATAGTTGTCCAATCACTATGCTATACACCTGAAACTAATTTAACACCGTGTGTCAACTGTACTTCAATTAAAAGGGGGGGAAGAAAAAAAAGGGTGAGGGGATTCTGAATGATTATTAAAAATAAAGAGCAGGACTGGCAGGTAGCCAGCCGGTGATTCAACTGGCCCCGAATCAGTTCCTTCACTTTACACTTCCAAATTTCTTCACTTACATTTATGTACAAGGCACACTCCCATTTTTTTATCAGAAAATATTTCCTTTGATTCTCAAAGAAGTCAGCCCAGGCAGTCTAGCGCAAGTGTCACATCTCTGTAGAGTGATGGGGAAACTGAGGCTCAAAGGCAGGCACACAAGGTCAACCACAAACCTGCTGGATCAGAAGGGACACTCCCGCACCGCACCGCACAAGACTGGACCACATGGACCACCAACACTCAGGGCAGCACTGCACATATTCCAGGCAGGAAATCTTCACAACCGCCAAAAACAGGAAACACGAGTGCCCCTCAGCCAGTGACTGTCTACAGTGTGGGACCCTGTACGGTGGAAAAGTACGCAGCAATAAAAAGGGAGGAACTGTGGACACCCGCAGCAATGTGGATGGACTGCATTATGCCAAGTGGAAAAAACCTGACTTGAAAGTCTTCAACTCTGCGTCATTTCATGTTCTGACATTCTAGAAGAGACAAAACCACAGGCCTGAAGAACAGATCAGTGTTGCCTGAGGCTGGATGGGGCATTTTGAAAGTGATGAAACCGTTCTGTATTTTGACTGTGGTAGTTTTCACTGTATAACCTCATCAAAATGGGCAGAATTGTACACCAAAAAACGTGAATTTTACAATATGTCAATTATACCTCAGCAAACAAAAACCAATATGGAAAAACCAAAATAGGAAATCACCAGACTAGGAGAAATGAGGCCTTCCCTCACCCTGAGGTTCTGCAGCACAAACTGCAGACAAAGGGTGCGTTTGGCGGCGGCGGCGGCGGGGGGGGGGGTGGGCAGCGGTTTCTGGACATCTTCAAGGCTGAGGAGAGGGAGGGGAAGCACGAAAGGGGGAGCTCCGCCCTGCAGTTTGTACTGAGCCTCCCCTCACTCAAGATTATAACCATCACGGGCTGGACAGTCTCGTTCACAGTAGGGAGAAAGCCGGAGGCAGCCATCCACAGATGCCCCCACCATGTACCAGGAGCTACCCCACTTAGGGGTCAGAACCAAATCAAGGCCCTTGGGGAAGGCAGGGAATCCCTCAATCCCAAACTGGCTGTGTAAGTTCCACGAGGGAAAGGATTGGGGCTATTCTGCTGTTTCCCCAGGGCCTCCTATTTTTACCAAATCACTTTCCATAGAAATTTTCTGCACTCATTTCATTTTTCCTTAAACTGTGTGATTATACCAAGCACAACGGACATGAACAGATTTGGAACAAAAACAGCAGTCTCTCCTGGTTAGCACACAACCCAACTGGCGAGAGCTGGATGCCGAGAGTGCAACAGTCAGCAGCCAGCTTGGTGTAGAGAATATTCACCACAACGACAGAAGAGCAAAGCTAACTTTTCTTTGGACACATTCTGGTTCTTGAGTCTGAGGTCCTCCCCATATTTTCATGAAGTTTCAAAATGGAATCAAGTCAGGCGGAGCCTGCCATAAGCAAGCCCAACTGGGATGTCGTCTTTCCAGCTATGCTGCTTGCAGAGTCCCTGTCTGTCAGCCTCAAACCCAAACTGCTGGTGTCCCCTCCTTTGTGAATTTTTTTTTGGGGAAAGGGGGAGGCAGGGACTGAGCAAACCACATCTCTGCTTTGCCAGATGAGTCCCTGGTTAGACTGACAGAGGGAGAAAAGATGTGCTCAATCTTTTGAGCTTCTGGGTAAACAGCATCCACAGACTTCACCCCAGCGACACTGAAGTACTCCAGTGGCAGCACCTCATGCAGTTTGCAGTTTTCTAACATTAGGTGAACAAGCTTCACCACCCCAACCCTTAGGAACCCTTCCACAGGAAACGACTATTAAAACTCTCTTCCATTTTTCTGTTCCACACTTGTCCCCATCTTCTTGTGGCTGCATTTTTGGGACAAGCCTATAGATGATCCTAAGAGAGAAAGCTCTCCCTCTGACCTTGATCCCAAAGAAAGGCAGAAGGCCCAGACCCAAATTTGTGGATGTGGTCTAAATACACCCTAATGAGGACTGCCAGCTAGTCACAATTCTCATTTTAAAAACACCTGTGCTGAGGGGCACCTGGGTGGCTCAGTCGTTAAGCGTCTGCCTTCAGCTCAGGTCGTGATCCCAGGGTCCTGGGATCGAGCCCCACATCGGGCTCCCTGCTCCATGGGAAGCCTGCTTCTCCCTCTCCCACTCCCCCTGCTTGTGTTCCCTCTCTCGCTGTGTCTCTGTCAAATAAATAAATAAAATCTTTAGAAAAAAAAACGCAAAAACACCTGTGCCGAAGTAGTCCTCAGAACCATATTTAGCAGCAAAATCTAAGGGTGCAGTTTTTTTTTTTTTAAGGTTTTATTTTAGGGGCACCTGGCTTAGTTGGAGAAGCATGCAATTTCTTGATCTCGGGGTCATGAGTTTGAGCCCCACGTTGGTTGTAGGAATTACTTAAAATAAAAATTAAAAAAAATAAATTTAAAGTTAATCTCTACACCCAGTGTAGGGCTCAAACTCATGACCCTGAGATCAAGAAGTAGCATGCTCCTCTGACTGAGCCAGGCAGACGTCCCTAAGTGTACAGATTGTTTAATACAATAGCATTTTCATAATTATCCCGATTAGTCAAAGAGTATGAAAGAAGTTCCCCAAACCCACTGACATTTCAAGAAAAACTTTAACTGCAAATGGTTAAGGCTAAACTTTTCCAAAAGTAACAACCAAAGGATACAGTGGCTGACACATACTTAGGAAGGCACAGGAGCTTCTGTCCTATTCCCACGGGTTCCTCACCAGCTCAGGGTCCAGAGCTCATTCAGGGGCCCTCAAAATTCACAAGGTGTCAGAGCCACAGAGAATGCCCTCAGTCTTCACAACTGACCTTGACCCACTTCATTCTCTTTTGTGTACACTGCTCTGCTTCATTCAAATTCCATTAATGTTGACAGAATGTGCTATTCTGCAGAAGCCTGTCTGGATAAATCACAATCGAGAATTATCCCCTTTTTCATGACGAAGCCCAATATTTATAACTTCATTTGCTAATGTATTACTGAGAGCAATAACTTTATCACTAAAGATCACCACTTCCTTAGGGCATCTGTGTGGAAAAAAATGTTTTTTAACAAATTACAGCTGGCTGCCAATTTTTTGTGCCTTTTGGTCATTAAACTGGGATCATTTATACAGATTCATTTAAAAAAAGAACTCCCTTGCCTTGGTGGGATCTGATGCTCAGGTAAGAACTGACTGAGATTAGTAGAAACGCCACATTAAGGAGGACAAAAAATAATGGCTTGAAGTCTTCAGATTAAATATGGATCTCCTAAAATCTCAGCTGGGTTTCAATGGGAAATGAAACCCAGGAATTGGGATCTTCCAGCATTTCACTGCACCCTACCTTCAGGGAAGCTGGAGATGGCATCTGAAGGAAAGAATTACACTGGAACAAGGTTTAAGTCAAATAGTTTCAGATGTAAATAGCCAGCATTCAACCCCCCATCCCTCCCCAATTTTTCTGGAGTCTTGTCAGTCAAAATAGTCAATCTGGTTTCAGTCAACTCAGTTTGTGGGTATAGACAAAACCTCAAAGGGAGAGGAATAATTTAGTACTGAACAAGCACGAGGTCACATCAACTGAAGAGGAAAGATGGATCAAGCTTCCTCTTGCAAGTCACAATGCTTGAAAGGTCAAGAGAAAGGGGAAAAGAGTGGGCTGCAATGGGTGGCCATCTTGCTCCCTTTAGGCAACTGTAATTCTTTATCAATATCTTTCTCTTGCTCTCTTGCAAAATAACAGAGATGGCAAAAACAGCCTTACTGGGCCAAGCCTCTCTTTGTTAGTGTTTGAGGGGAGGGAACACTACTTTGAAACCGCCTGCATGGTAGGATACTTCTCAACCTTTTGCTTAAGTGTCACAAAGAATGACACCAAAATGGTCCTTTATTCACTAAGAATGAATGCATCTAAAATAAACCCTACTCTGTGTGAGGAACTGAGATGGAGAAATGGCAAGACTAAGCAAACCATGTGACTTTTAAGTTAGCACCAAGAGAAAATAAGATTGGGGAGAGGAAGCCTAAATTTTAGAGATAGCTTCTCTTTAATCAGGAAAACTTCTAAACCCTTTTTTCTCCTGGTAAACTATATCAACCAACAAAAGCATTAGCTGTTTTACCTCATTTATAGCTTCCCCCCAAAGCTAACTCCCTTTCCATATATGTACAATGTTTGTAAAATGACAACATAAAAAGCTAAACAAGCTATGCTCACAATTTTATATGTGAGAAAAAAGTTGTTTCCATTTTAAGTAATGCTTTGGGAAACTATACATTTTAATGTTGGTTTTCATGTCCTGCAATCTGAAAGGACTCTAAAAATAGCATTTATAAGTAACTAAAATGGGAGGGAGAATTGGGGTGTACAAAGGAAATTTTATTCTTATCTTCAAACACTTTCCGGATTTCTTTATTCCATGTCCTAGTATTTAACTTGAAAACATCTGAATCATAAAGAATGTATAGTAGTATCAACTGAAGAACTGCAGTCTGGGAGAAAGAAAGTTTTCTTCCTAAAATATCTTCACTGTTTCCAAAGAAATGTATTTCTGAGCATTGGAAATAAAAATTTTACAGACCAAAACAAAAGCAAGTCTATGCAACCCTAAAACTAGTGTAGTTTACTTTTTAGGAAGCAAAAGCAGTCACAAAAGGTTCCCCAGACTGCTGATACCACACCACCTCAAATATTACTAGCACCTTTTAGATGAGCTTATGCCTGTGGGCTAACCTTATGAGCACAGGCTTGCCGAACTAGCCATGACCCACTTCCCGGGATCCATGTTGATAAAATCCATCCCTATGCACTTTAATGGAAGGCTGGGCACATTCCTCAGCTCAAATTTAAAAAGCCCACAGATTACATTCAAGGCTAAGGAATTAAGGTATCAATAATGAACATTTCTCTCCCATAGATCTTCACCAAGCATTTTTTATTTCAAGAGACTTCAACCTATAGGCATCTACCTGCTGAAATTGATTCAAAGCATCAAGCTCCAATTATTTCCAAGGTATGTATGGAAAGTCTGGTTTTCTGGCAAACAGAGATGTATGTGTTAAGCAGACATATATCCACCAAATCATTAAGAGCAGGTTGAAAGATGGGGTGCAGAAATACTAGAACACACATTTCTATTCATTTTTTTCCTCTTGTCCTTACAAAATGTCCTTTGGTATACATTTTGTAATTTACATAGCACACACACACATGGTTTTAAAACATGCTTACACTGGGGATGCATGCCTGAAAAAACTTATATAGACTCTAGGAATGTAGAATATATTGGTTACCAGTACTGGTGATGTCCCCATTCACCATGACTTATTCAAAATAAGATACAAGAATTCATTCCACAAGCATTACTGTAAGGCAGCAAACAGCCTTCCTCAAAGTGGTTTTGAGTGGTTTCCTGGGAAAAGACAGTCCCCAAGCCTAGGATGGATGGGTCAATATTCAGGATATTGGGTTGTAATTCTAGAACTTACATTTCTAGGAAGCTGCTTTTTTTTTTTCCTTTTCTTTTCTTTCTTTCTTTTTTTAAGCCCAAAGCAGGGACTAAATATAAATTATATCAGCACCTGTACCCCATTTTCCATCCCGGAGAATCAGGAAAATCCGCTCCCGCCGGCCCTAACTGGGAACAATATTGCCATCGTCGGTGGGCTGAACTACAATGTTTCCCTCGGCTCAAGATGGCAACTGTGTCACCCCCACCGCCCCACATCGCTAGTGACAGGGCCTTTCCTGGGGACAGAACACGCTCAGACCCCACTTTACTTCCTGCCATTTACAGAATGCTGATGCCCAGCCCTTCGACACGCAACACACACACCCTGGCCGCCCCCACGCCGAGATTTGTGTTTCCAGGGTCGCCGCCAAGACAGCAAAGGGCTCACATCCTATACATCAATAATACAATAAATAAGGGCACTCCTCAAGCTGCCGGCGCAGCACGCTCAAGACGCACTTAACTCCTTAACTCTTCGCCCAAAATGCGTGCACCCCCTTTTCTCGGGTGCCCGCGGGGAGAGGAGCGACCCCCGTACCCCGCGCCCCCACAACGGAGGCGGCCCGAGGCTGGCCCTGTCGCGGCGGAGGCCCACAGCGGCGCCGCCTCCTCCGCCTCCCGGGCCCCCGCCTGTGTTGACGGCCGCGAGGCCAGCGGCCCCGGGCCCGCGGGCCCGCACTTCCCGGCCTGCCTGCCCCTCCGGCCTGGCGCCAGCAGGCCTTTCAACTGACCACGGAGGCACAAAACTAGCGAAAAACCCAATCTACGTTTTTTAAATGAGCCACAATTCCTTTATCATTTTGTAGGAAAACCCAATTCCCTTGAGGTTTTGCAGCTGCATTTTAAAACCAAGTTCTCAAAATACCACCTTGTCAATCCTGAGCAGCCATTTCCAGAGGGATTCTTAAGGAAAGTGGTGGGGAAAGAGACCCTACTGGCTGCCTCAGCATCCCGGGGTGTCCAACTGTTGGAGGCACCCTCCCTAAAATTAAAAGGGGAAGAAAATCCAGGGTCCCAGCCTCCTTCCCAAGGTCAGGTGGCATCACTGTAAGGCAGGGGAACCCTGAATTATTTAATGCAGCCTGTTGACACAGAAGGAAACTCAGTAAAGAACATTACGAAAATCGAGGTAAATTACAAATACAGAAAAATACATGGGTTTAGAGATTCCATCCATCACATCAAATATAAGACAGTCACCTTCCAAAGTGCTTTCATGCTCCTTTCCCAGTCAGAGGAATGGTTTTTTAAAAGAACAGTATTCCCAAACAATTACCGATCATTTTCTTAGAAGGGAAGAAAGAATTTGTGAGTGGGACCCCTATTTGAACCTGGTGCTTTCTCTAACACTTGGGTCCTTTATTCCCAGCATTGGTTTGTCACCTTTAAACTCAAATCTAGCATTCTAAATGCAGAGATGATTAAAGGTATAAAAATTAATTTCCAAGTTTTCTTCTTTAAATGAGTAACTGAGGGGAAGCAGAATTCTGCTCGAAACAGAAAATTTCAGGGGCACCTGGGTGGCTCAGTCATTAAGAGTCTGCCTTGGGCTCAGGTCATGATCCCAGAGTCCTGGGATCGAGCCCCGCATTGGGCTCCCTGCTCCCCGGGAAATCCGCTTCTCCCTCTCCCACCTCCCCTGCTTGTGTTCCCTCTCTCGCTGTCTCTCTCTCTGTCAATATAAATAAATAAAATCTTTAAAAAATTCTAAAGTATATTTAGTTTAACCATGTAATCTCTCAATGTCTTTGCCAAAATGCAACCTAGTATTGCACAACTTACAAAGTGAATTTTCAGAGCATCCAGGAACCTCCAGGGCAAGGGGCGCTTCACTTCTCACTTTACACTCTCCCACACCATTTGAACAGTTTTATAATTTTAAAAGTGTATAAATGTTTTACAAGTATAAGCCTTTTACAAGTCTGGCAACACTGAGCATCTTCTGTTTTAGCCCAAATAAAACGAATGTGGATCTTTAACTGGGAATATAAATAAAACCTGACATTTAAACGCAACTGCTGGGAGGGAGAATTCAATCAACGGCCCCTCCCAGGAGGGAAACTGTGGCGGATTCAAGACGCTCTTTCCCTCCCTTCACTGCCTCCCCCTCTCCCCCCCATTTGACCCTAATCTTCAAGTGATTTGACTCCATCTTTTCATTCCTGAGCTTCAAGATCCGTATTTAGCTCAATCATTCATTTTTCTAAAAGTGATGAAAAGAACATAATACATTCACCCAACGAATGTGGAAACTTTTAAGATGAGTCTACTCAATGCCTAAAAACGAAGGAAAAGAATGCCCCCTAGCTTAATACCTATAAGGAAACTTAAAATGCGGCGCCCACAACAAGTACATTAGAATTTCAACTTTTTTCCAATAGGAGACGCCGGCTTAAAGCCATCAGGCAATAGCTCCGCCCTCTTCCCCAAATAACAGGTTAGGAGGGGAAAAGGCTGCGATGTGCAAGCCTCTGCCTTGCTCGGTACCAGCACGCTCGCTCCAACTCGCAGACAGCAACTCCCACTAGGATTTTTAAAACCTCTGCCATCTGCTCTCCCTCCAAGGCAAGACCATAGCGACTACACACACCACATCTCACGGGTCTACAGGTAGATGGTTTATATTAACGACCCTCCCCAGCAGAGCCCACTCCTCAAAATTTTTGGTCCCTTACCGTAGTGGGCTCAGGTAAGTGGAAGGTCTCACACGGTGTGAAGAATGAGAAAGAAAGGTTTATTCGCCAAAACAGCGAACTCAAACCCGAAGGCTGCAGTGCAGCCCTCGGACCCTGCGTCCCCCGGGTTCGAGCCTCTGCAATTGGGTCTGGCTTTTCTCCACGAAAGTCGAGCCCCGGTCTGAGCGGGTGGAGACACCTCCCCAACCAGGGAAACCAGTTCCTGCAGGGATCGAAGTCGGGGCAGGGTGGAGCGGCCCAAGGGGCTCCCAGCTCGGGGAGGTCAATGGGCAAGGTCCCCCTATTCCGCCTCACACAAGCGCGCACGTGGAAACCAGGGCGTCACACACACACGCACTCCACACCCACACAGCCATCTCCATCCTGGCTCATACCTTACTTAAAAGCCCACAATCTACGAGTTGGACAAACAAAAATGAGAAAATATGGTAAAGGAGGGCACCCAGTAGTCTGGAAGGCCTGGAGTGTGCCTGAACAAGGAGACCACGTCTAAACAGATACAGACACAGACACCCTTCCATCCCGCATCTTAACAGCTTGCGCGCTTTGTCAAACAGAAATGAGGACATCAAAATTCATAAAGAGGGGGTGTTCTCAAACCTTGAGAACCATCAAAGTAAGAGGCTTCCGGGAACCCTCGCACCCGGAGACCAGCTCTACGCACACCCTAGCTTCTCCCAGCTCATGCTGGTTGGAGACAACGATTGCCACAATTTGCCACACAGAAAATTAGATACGGAAAAGGGGGGGCTCCACGTCTAGGAACTCTCCCGCGGTCCCTCCCTCGCAGCAAGCACACCAAAGCCAGACTTCTACACACACACTTCCCAGGCAATGACCTACTTGGTGGCAACAACCGCCACGTAGTCAAAGGAAAAACAAGCAATCCAGAGAGCACCCCCCCCCACCGCCCCCCGCTTTGGGACCGGTCCGGAGGTCCTTGGCGAGCAAGCACGCGTGTCCTCGCTGGACACAAGCCCCCGTTCCCCGGCGCAGCCCCCGAGGAGGCCGCCCGCGCACTCACCTCATCGTCGTGGTGCTGGCAGAAGCCGAGGCGCTCGGGGAACACCGACAGGATGGAGAAGGGCGCGCCGGGGAAGGGCGGCCCGAGGCCGAGCTGCTGCGCGGCGGCCGCGGCGGCGGGACCTGGCGGGCCGCGCTCGATGTAGTGGTCCTTAGTGAGGCGCACGCGCTGGTGCGCGCGGACGCAGTTGTCGCACAGGTGCTCCTGGCAGTCCAGGCAGCGCGACGAGGCCGCGTTGCCCTCGTCACAGGAGCTGCAGCCGTGAGGCCGGCGCAGCAGCAGCGCGGACGGAGAGGCCGCCGGGCCGCCGGGCGCAGAGCGGGAAGGCGCGGCCGGCGGCGGCGCCGGCGGGAGTGGCGGCGGCGCCGAGGCGGACGCGCGCGGGTGCGCGTGGTGCGCGTGGTGCCGGTGGTTGCTGTGGCCGCCCGCGCCCGCCGGGGCTCCGGCACGCCCGTTCTTGGGCGGCGGCTCGTCGGCCGTGGCCACCACGGCGTCGAGCAGGTTGCTGAGCAGGAAGGCGGACGAGGGAAGCGCATCCATGCCCGCCGCCTCGGCCAGCACTACTTTCTGGTCGCACACTGGGCAGCGCAGCTTGAGCGGCTCTCCCGGCGCGCTGCCGCCAGCCGCCGGCAGCCGGTGCGCCTCGAGGCACGGGCGGCAGAAGGCGTGCAGGCAGGGCAGGACGTGCAGGCGGCGCGCCGCGGCCCCCGGACCCCCGCCGCCGCCCCCCGACGACGTGGAAGTCTGCGAGGACGACGACGACGCAGACGAGTTGGAGGAGAGCGGCGCCGGCGAGCCGCACATCTCCTTGCACAGCAGGCAGATCTGGAAGTCGGTCTCGGGGAACGAAGCCATTTGCAAGCCGACTCGGAGGAGGGAGGAGACCAGAGAGGAAGAGGAGGAGGATAGGAGAAAACGGCCGAGGTGGGTGGGAGGGAGCCGCCGACTCACTCAGAAAAATGCATCGATCGGGCCTGCGATCCAGGAGCCGGCTCCAGAGCCGCCCGGCCCGCGCGCTGCCAGCCCCGACGCTGCGGGCATCAAATGCCACTATCCCGAGGCGACACAGATTCCCCCCGGAGGCTGCGTGCCTTTCGAAGCCGGAACGCCGGAACAAGTCCCGACACGCGAGGGGCGAGCGGGGGCAGGGAGGTCAGAGGACTCCCTGGAGCAGCGGGAGCGTAGTTCTCCCTAGCCGAGGTAAGTCCCCCAAAGTCGAGTCTGCTGTGCAATCCCAGTCCCGGCGGGTGAAGCAGAATTTGGTTCCGCGAGTATTTGGTGCGTTGCTCTTCTTTCAACAGATTTAGTTAGTCTCTTCTTGGGAGAGGGAAGGTCCCCAAACTAGTAAAGGCGGGAGCGGCGCGACGCCAAGCCCGTGTCCCCCCGCGCGACGCCGGCTGCCCCGCCGCATGACGCGGCGGCCAGGGGCTCCTGGGTGGCCCGGCGTGCAGCGCTCGGGGCTTGCGCACGGCCGGACGCGGCCTCCCCTGCAGGGCGGTCGGCCCCGCCGCAGCTGTAGCTAGTGGGGGCCCGGCCGCGGCCGCACGCGTGTAGTACGCACGCGCGTCCCACGCGCCTCGATTCTCCCGCGCGCCGCCTAGCCCGGCCGCGGCTGCCGGCGCTTAACACGCACGCGCGCCCCACGCGGCCCCGGGCCCTCGTGCCCCCGCCTCGCCCGGCCTTGGCGCCTCCCGCGCGCGCTCCTTCCCCTCCGGTTTAGCCGCGTTGCAGCGCGGGGCCGCAGGTCCCCGCGGGCCGTCCTGAATTATTCATCGGCAGGAAGATATTAGATGTACCCGCTGCCCGCTCCGCGCGAGCCGTCGTGCAATGCTATCCGAGCTCCGCGCGCGCCCCGCGCCCCTCCTCCTCCTCACGTCCGTCCTCTCTGAAACCTTGGCGGCGAAGGGGGATCACATTTCCTTTGTCATCGGGCCATTTCGCCCTCGCCTTGGTCCCCCCTCCGATCCCGAGCTGCGGGGACGGAGCCTCCTCCGAGGCGCGCTGGAATCAGTGGAACCGGCAACGGCCCAGCTCGGTGAGCTCGGGAGCCGCGTGGCCAACGCTGCTGGCCCGCGTCATCTTCTTCCTGAAACGAGTCACCGAGCAAGACTCGGGTGGCCCCGGCCGCGCTGCGCCTACCGGCCTTTGCTCGCGCCGTGCGCTCTGGCCTCCTGGGCTTTGCACAACTCCCCCAATTCGGGCTGAGTGCGTGCACGCGCGCGCGTGCCCCCTCTTTCTCTGCTTTGCCGCCTCTTCCTCCTCCTTCTCTCCTCTCAGTACGCGTTATTGGGACTGATCGGAATTCGGAATCCTTTTAATCTCCAAAGGAGCAAACTCACTTCCGCCCGAGTGCTGGGAGGGGGCTGGGGGAGGGGACACAGGGGAGGGGGTTCCAGGCAAACAGGAAACATTAGCCCTCTCGGCACGGCTCGCTTTTGTGTGCTCCCTCCCTCCTCCCTCCAACCTCCTCCCTTCTCCAGGCCGCTAGGGAGATGAATGCCCCCGGGCTGCGGTGTGACGACCTTTGAAACCTTCCGAGCGAGGAGCGGAGAGCGACTCTTCCGTTTATTTAAAAAAGAAAAGATTGCATTTTGAATCCTGGTTCAACAGAGGCTGATATCCACCGCCAGTGAGGTCTGGGTTTCCCCCCACTTTTTTTTTTCCCCCTTTTTACGTTTTCTTAAGGACTCTGCATATCAACACCAAAACACACACTCGTGTGCAATTGGATGCGTGGAATTTAACGAATCTGAATTCTGATCTGCGGAGGAGCCAGTTTCCTTTTGAGTTATAATAGGGGTGGGGGGCAGAGGGCAGCTGTTCGGGGAGGCTACCCGGGTGACGGCCCCGCGGCCATCTGGGTGGTGTCTGAGGCTGCCTGGGAGAGGGACTTGCTTGGCCCTGGAAAGAGACTGACTTAGAGGAGCAGAGAGGGCCACATACCAGGCCAACTGGTGGAACAATGGTCCCCATCTAACACTGTCAAGCTGTTAGTGACATCTTGGGTTCTACTTGTACAGGCAACTACTTGGATGAATCCCAAAAAACATCATGATAGGAGGAAAAAGCCAAACACCAAAGAGTTCATCCTGTGTGACTCCATTTACAGGAAATTCTAGAATAAGCCAAAACTAAGCTGTGGAGATATATGAAAAGTATCCTTGGGAGTAAGGGGCTTGGACTGGGAAGGGGGATGAGGAAACCCTCTGGGGTACGGAAATAGAAGTATATCATTGGTGTATACATTTGTCAAAACTTGTAAATCTGCCATTTAAGATCTGTGCAAAATTTCACTGTGTGTAAATTGTACTTCAATAAAAAGAAAAAATAACTTGGTGTCCAGCATAAATAAAAAGATAACAAGAAGGAGAAAAAAAAAAAACCAACAGCTATATAAACATCCCCAGCTCCTCCTCTGAATTTGTGCATCAAGATTCAGGGAGTTTACCAGGGAAAGATCAACCTGGAAAGCTCTCAAATCAACCCAGCTGGACAAAATGTGTCAAAGGACTCAGGCTGCAGAAACCCCCTCCCTAAAGGGACGAATCCATCCTGAAGCCCAAGTATTGCCCTGAGATGGAAAGAGCTTCCAGGTGGAGGAAGAGCCTGGCAGCCGCACCACGAAGGCCCAGGTCCTCAGCTGCTCTTAGAAGTGCTCCGCTCAGCACCTGGCGCAAATCTAAGCTCAGGGAGCATTCACTGAACTGCGTGAAGAGTGCAAAAACTATCACATAAAACCAAAACATGTTCATTGTATCTCAACAAAACTGAAGAAACACAAAACAAAACTCCTTCTCTGCCATTGAAGGAGAAGGAAACATCTGATTCTTTAAAGATTAGGGAGGAGCTTCTCTTGCTACCATCTACTGCCAATATGAGTTTCTTCCATAATCTGAGAGCTGCGTGTAAACATGTACATGCTCCCACATGAATCTACACACTCCTATAGAATTTTCTACCATGCTGGCCTTGCTCCAGAGGTGTTGTATTTCTAGGGTTTGTTTCTTTTCCTTTCTTTGGTTGTTTTTAATTTTTTTTTTTTTTTTAAACAAGAACAAGAGGAAAACAGATGGGGGAAGAGAATTGCCAGAAGGAAGATGGCCCCAGAGGGTCAGAAAAGGGATAGGCCAGCCCTGCTGACTCTCTGTTGGTTGGCCCCACCCTCCAGCATCTAAAAAGGTTTAAAAAAAAAAAAAAGATGCCAAGGGGGGGAGAAAAACTCTACATAGTAGCCTTCCCTGTCCTAAGACTCTAAGATAGTTTGCAAGTGGATGACCAAGATGAAAAGCCAGCTGAGACATCCTGGAGGAGCAGGAAGGTGTCACTCCAGGAACAGGAATCAAACTTGACAGCGGTTGATGGGTTAGTTTCCTGGGGACAATTGCTCAGAATAAATCAAAAAGAAAAGAAAAAGAGAAGGGAGAAAAACTTTGATTTCTCATCATGAAGTAGCTTCCCTTTCTTTCCTTTCTTGAATTGACAGGACATTGCCAGGAAACAGGGCTGCAGTGTAAATTTTTAAAGTAGCACATTCCTAGTTTCTATTAAGACCAGTTACCTAGGCAGGAAAGAGGGTGATCTTTAAAACAACTAATTAACCCCACTTGTATAGAAATATAGTTGGGTTTTTTAAAATATGGAATAGTGATACAGAACAAATTAGGATTAGACTTTCTAAGGCTAGAGCTTATTCATGGGAGGAATAAGAGCCACATATCCAGATGAAAGGCCCAAGACAGTCCCCTGCTATAAACTAGTATTAAATTTTTCATTGCCATCCTAGCTAATAAACACCCTCTCTTAGCAAGGGAGGAGCAAGCAGCCTTCCAGTTTTCCCTCCATAGGTAACATTAGAAAGGGAGTATAAATACATTCCTGAATCCTGAAAATAAATCATTTGTTTTTTAATAGCAACTTTTTAAAAGAAACCAGCCCGAAAATTATGTAGACAGTAAATTTGCATTTTTTTCTTAAATTCATCTGTACTCATATTTTGTTTTCAAAGATGACACTAGACTTTGCTGCTTTCTCAGACTTGGGGGTGAGGTGAGGGGGTGGGGTGGCTAAACCACATTTCCATCAACTGCTTTTTTCATCTGGTCCTTTAATTAAATATTTGATGCATCCGCTTGTTCTGATGTCAAAATTGCACCCCTCACCAGCATCCTGAGGGTGCATTTACATAATTTTTAAGTACATAAATGACCAGAGTATTCTTTTTAGACATTAAACAAATATTACATCACAATTGCTATTTTGAGCCATGGGGGGGTGTACCAGCTTAACAGACACTGTTGAATCATTGCCTGCATCCTGCCAGTTGGGGTGGGGGGTGGAGTTCTACGCACCTGGCCAACTCTTGACTCTACCCTGACTCTGGCCTTGAAATCATTTGACAGAAGTGTGTCAGCTGCTTCCAACAACCCCGAGTTCAGAATAGCAGCAAATCAGATGATATAATGTAAGCTCTAGTCACCTAGAAATTTATAGATTACAGTAGAGATACTTGAAATGTACATACGAAAGGTAAAAAATCAGTATGCAGCTTTGGTAGTTAAAAGTAGTGCAGAGCTGAGTTAGGCTTCTATCCCAGCTCCTCCACTCTTTACTGTGTGACCTTGAGCAAGTTCGTTAAATCCCTGCACCTCAGATTTCTCATGCTTGTAACTGGTGCAAACACCTAGTTCATCACGGATCAATGAGCTACTAAGTGTACTGTGCTTACTATAGCACCAATCACATGTAAATGCTCAAGCACACATTTAAATATTAGCTTTGTATCATCGTTATTCCGCAGAGTGCCTACCACTTAAATCTATCATTGCCTCATCACTGCCTTCCACCGGCCTCCGTTGTCTCATACAACCAATTGTGTTCTTCCCTCCCTAACAGAGTTGCCATCTCTTCTCCCATCACTCTCTGCTCCTCACTCTCTGCTCCAGGCCCCACTGCAGCTGCCTGTGGCCCACCATGTTGACGCTAAGCTTCCAGCCTAGGTTTTCTAAAACGAAATGTGTGTCTTTCATAAGGGGGCAAAAAACAACAAAAGTTGTTTTTAAGATGAACATAGCAGAAAATCAAAATATGTCTAAATCAGTACATACTGTTAAGCCTGAGCAGCTTCTTATTCCAGATGCTCTCTGATTTTGTAGCTGAAAAATCTCTATGCCATTTAAATTTCCCTTTTTCAGCCTAACCCTCACCCTCACTCATTCCACCTGCTCCAGATTTCAAGGGCTCCCCCTTACCGAAAAGTTAACTGAAACTGCTTAACCTGACAACCAAGGATCTCTCTGCTCTGTCTCAAACCTCCCTTTCTGTCACTCTTCGCTTCAACACAAGCCCTGCCCACCACCTATCTATGTACACCCAAATTCAACTGCTTCAGACCCATTGTCTTTTTTTAAGGTTTTATTTACTTATTTGTCAGAGAGAGAGAGGGAGGGAGAGAGAGAGCGCACAAGCAGGGGAAGCTGCAGGCAGAGGGAGAAGCAGGCTCCCCACTGAGCGAGGAGCCCAATGCAGGGCTCCATCCCAGGACCCTGGGATCATGACCTGAGCTGAAGGCAGACGCTTAACGACTGATGGGCCCAGTCTTTAAAAGAACTGGCAGCTTCCACCTTTGTCTCTTGCAGCCTGAGCCACCATGTAAGAAGTCTGACGTCCCTCCTGGAGAGTCCCATGGAGAAGGAAAGGGGCCCAGAGCCTAGCCTCCCACCCACTCCTGCCACGGTGCCAGGAAAGTGAGTGAAGCCATCTTGGATCTTCCAGACCATGCCAACCTGCATGCCACCAAGTTGATGCCACAGAGCATCACTCAGCTGAGCCACTTTGAATTCCTGATCCACAAAGTTGGGAAATAAAATTAAATGGTGGTTGTTTTAAGCCACTAAATTTTGGGGTCATTTGTCACATAGCAAGAGATAATTAGGACACTCCCACTCCAGCCTATTCCATATTCTCTGTCAAATCAATGTCCCTAAGATTCTTCTTTTACAACAGCTTTATTGAGGTATAATTGATATACAATGAATAAACTCTTCACATTTTTTTTTTAAAGATTTTTATTTATTTGACAGAGAGAGACATAGCGAGAGAGGGAACACAAGCAGGGGGAGTGGGAGTCTGGGATCGAGTCCCAGATCGGGCTCCCTGCTCAGCGGGGAGTCTGCTTCTCCCTCTGCCTGCAGCTCCCCCTGCTTGTGTTCCCTCTCTCGCTGTGTCTCTCTCTGTCAAACAAATAAATAAAATCTTAAAAAAAAAAAAAAATTTATTTATTTGTCAGAGGGAGAGAGAGAATGCACAAGCAGGGGGAGCTGCAGGCAGAGGGAGAAGCAGACTCCCCGCTGAGCAGGGAGCCCGATCTGGGACTCGATCCCAGGACCCCAGGACCATGACCTGAACCGAAGGCAGACACTTCACTGACTGAGCCACCCAGGCATCCCAAACTATTCACACTTAAAGTATACAATTTGACAAGTTTTGACTCATATTTCTGTAAACCCATCACCACACCACGAGGATGAGTATATCTCACCCCCAAAAGTTTTCTTGAGCCCCTTAATAATCCATCCATTGAATATCTCCGCAGCAACCACTCCTCAGCCTTCTGTCACTAAAGGTCAATTTCCATTTTCTGGAGTTTTATATAAGTGGAACCATATAATATATATTCTTCTGTACAATTTGTACTTTTTGGGGGGTGGGAATCTGGCTTCTTTCATTCAGCATGACTTCGAGATTAATCTGAGTTGTTATGTGAATCGGTAATTCATTTCTTTTTATTGATGAGCAGTATTCCATTGTGTGGATGTACTACAATTTGCTAATTTATTCATCTGCTGATGGTCATTGGGTAATTTTCAAGTTTTGGCTATTACAAATAGGGTGCTATGCCCATTCAAATACAAGTCTTTGTTTGGAGGAGTGTATCTTCTCTCTTGGAAAATACCTATGAGTGGAATGGCTGGGTCAAAGGATAGGTGTATGTTAACTTTTCAAGGAACTATAAAATGGTTTTAAATATTGCTTGTACCATTTTACATTTCTAACAGGGAGGTTCAGTTTTGTCCACATCCTCACCAAAGCTTTGTATGGTCAGTTTTGTATTTTAATTTAATTTTAGCCATTGTAATACATGCATATCGTCTCTAATTGTGTGTGTTTCCTTTTTAAGATTTTATTCATTTAGGGGCACCTGGGTGGCTCAGTTGTTAAGCGTCTGCCTTCGGCTCAGGTCATGATCCCGGGGTCCTGGGATCAAGCCCCACATCGGGCTCCCCGCTCAGCGGGAAGCCTGCTTCTTCCTCTCCCACTCCCCCTGCTTGTGTTCCCTCTCTCGCTGTGTCTCTCTCTGTCAAATAAATAAAATCTTTAAAAAAAAAAAAAAAAGATTTTATTCATTTAGAGAGAGAGAACACGCAAGCATGTGTGCAAGTGGAAGGAGGGGCAAAAGGAAAGGGAAAAAGAGGATCTCAAGCAGACTCCATGCAGAGTGTGGACTCTGATGAGGGGCTCGATCCCACCACCCCAAGATGGTGATCTGAGGTGAAATCAAGAGTCAATGGCTTAACTGACTGAGCCACCCAGGTGCCCCTAATTGTGGTTTTAATTTGCATTTCTCTAATGTCTAATGATGTTTAGCTTCTTTTCGTATGTTTATTTGCAGATCATGGAAGTGTCTTTTCAAAGCTTTGGCCTTCTTCAGCTCAGGCCATGATCTCAGGGTCCTGGGATCAAGCCCCGCATCAGGCTCTCTGCTCAGCGGGGGGCCTGCCTCTCCCTCTGCCTCTGCCTGCCACTCCCCCTGCTTTATGCTCGCTCTCTGTCAAATAAGTAAATGGATAAAATCTTTATTTTTTTATATTACAGATTTTTATTTATTTATTTGACAGAGAGAAACACGGTGAGAGAGGGAACACAAGCAGGGGGAATGGGGGAGGGAGAAGCAGGCTCCCCGAGGAGCAGGGAGCCCGATGCGGGGCTCGATCCGAGGACCCTGAGATCATGACCTGAGCCAAAGGCAGACACTTAACGACTGAGCCACCCAGGTGCCCATGGATAAAATCTTAAAATAAATAAATAAATAAATAAATAAGCAAGCTTTGGCCTTTTGGGGGAGGGGGTGTTGTTTTATTATTGAGTATTTTCTTATTATTTGAGAGTTATTTATGTATTTTGGATATAACTCCCTTATCAGATACATACTTTGCAAAGATTTTTTCTCCCAGTCTGTTCCAACTGTTTTCATTCTCTTTTGTGTTAATTATGAATTTTATTAAGTCCAATTTATTAAATTTATTGATTTATTCTTTTATGGATTGTGCTTTTGGTGATCTAAAAAATCTTTCTCTAGGCCTTGTTTTCCTTTTCTATAAAATTGGGGTAAAGATAGATCCTAGCTTTCTGGATGATGATGAGAATTAAATGAGATAATGCTTTAAAAGGATTTAGCTCATGGGGCTCCTGGGTGGCTCAGTCGGTTGAGCATCTGACTCTTGGTATTGGCTCAGGTCATGATCTCAGGGTCATGGGATCGAGCCCCGAGTTGGACTCCATGCTCAGCATGAGAGACTACTTGTCCCACTCCCCCTACTCCTTCCCACCCACCCCCACCTGCTCACTCTCTCTCTCTCAAATAAGTAGATAAATAAAATCTTTAAAAAATAATAATAACGGGCGCATGGGTGGCTCAATTGGTTAAGCATCTGCCTTCAGCTCTGGTCATGATCCCAGAGTCCTGGGATCGAGCCCCACATCGGGCTCCCTGCTCAAGGGGGGAGTCTGCTTCTCCGTCTCCCTCACCCTGCCTCCCCGTCATGCTCTCTGTCAATATCTCTGTCTCTCTCTCTCTCTCAAATAAAATAAAATCTTTAAGAAATAATAATAATAATAATTTTTTTAAAAGTAGCTCAGAGCCTCGTACATAGAAAAGCCCAGAAAATGATGTGATGTATACTATTATTGCTAAATATACTTTTTCTCCCTAAGCACTTTGATGCCATATCATCTGAAATATCCTCACCCTCTACGTCATCCATCCAAATCCATCTATCCTATAAAAGCTGACTCAGAGTCCACTGCTTTTCCATAACCCTGGGTCAGAAGTCATTTCTCCACCCTGCCACCTCCCACTCACTGCACATTAGCTGTTCACTCTGTTTTGAAATTTACCATATTCTCCTGTTGAGAGAGATTGTAGGAATGGTGGTCCCCGAGTTGTCCATGCCCCCTGTGCTCATGTCGTCTGGTAGTACCCTCTCACAAAGACTCTGGGCACAGCCATATGATTTGCTTTGATTAATAGGACAGTAGCAAACATGACATAAGTAGAAACCTGAAAGTATTTTGAGCTTTGGAAGCTTAGCCCTCTCGCTGCTCTTGAGCCCCTGTGACCACCTAGGCCAGCCTGTTGGAGGAGGCCCAGATAGCCCCTTTGCCCCTGGCATGGCTGGCCTACTATCAGACATGTGAGGCTGTGCGGGACGGCCGAACTCCAGCCTGCCTGCCAACTAGCCAGTGGAGTGACTCATCCAAGTGAATACAGTGAGGGAATGAGGCAACAGGTGAATTCCCTTAATGAGCACCTACTGTGTGCCAGACTTTGGGATTGCACCTTGAAGGAGGAGACAGACCGTGTACACATGAATGAACGTGGAGTACACTTGCCTTCTCGTGATTAGTGCTGTAAGTCGAAACTGGGTCAGGGAACAAGGAGAGAAGGGGGTGAATTTCCTCATGGGCTGGATAAGAGAAAGACAAAAGTGAAGAAGTGGAAGTGGGGGTGACTTCAGAGTTTTTGGCCCGAGCAGCTGGATAAAGGGTGGTACTGGGGGGTTGAACTGGTTTTTGCTGGTACTAGTACCAAAAGGATTGCACAGTTTATGGGCAGGACGAAAAACCATTCCTGGGGAGATCCCGAGAAGGCTCCTTGTGCACAGGCCTGTGTGCCCTCAGACCTGTTCTCGCCCTTCCCTGCCTGGGTTGTGTCCCAAAGTACAGATGCGGATCCTGGCTGTAGTCTCGAGGCTCCTGAGTCAGTGCCTTTCCGGCCGGGTTTGGCTAGTAAGAGGCTGCTAGGGGACTGGAGAGTGGGGAGAAGGGACACAGCAGGGTATTTCTCCCCTCCTCTCTCTCTCCGCCTTGGGTAGCAACTCCAGTCTCCGGCGGTGGCTGCATCTCTTCTGTGGCTCCAGCTTCGGGCTAGTGTGGTTTCAGCTTCCAGCAGGTGAGCCCTGACCTCTGACCCTCCAGCAAGAAGTGGCAACAGCTTCCCGCTCCAGCTGACCTCTGGGTCCCATCACCTGTGCAGCCAAATCTCTCCACGAAATTCCCTCGGTTATAAATAATGTAAAGTCACGCTGTTTTCCTGGGTTGCCCCTGACCGTGGGGCCACAGGCCGAAGCCTGACGTGCTTGCACGCAGGCCCAGGTGAGAAGCAGACACCTTGCACAACCCCACCTGTGCAGACTCATGGGCTCCAGGTGTTTACCAGCCCTCGCCTTGGGATTTGCTCGTTCTTGACCTCTGTGCTTTTGTACCAGACACTCCCTCCATCTGTGTGTAATCGTTTTCACACACCCGTGGCAATCTCCTTTTCAAATCCCAGCTCAGAAACCCTGACCTCCTCTAAGCCTTTCAACAGTGACTCAGCTGTCCAGCCTCCAGCCCGTCGCCTCTGCTCCGTGTGCACTTGCTGAAACATTGCTATAGGGAGTGACCTCTGTGCTTGGCAGACTGTCCCCTCCACTTCTACTCAGCCTTCAGAACTGACTTTAAGGGGCGCCTGGGGGGCTCAGTCGTTACGCGTCTGCCTTCAGCTTGGGTCATGATCCCGGGGTCCTGGGATGGAGCCCCGCATCGGGCTCCCTGCTCCGCGGAAGCCTGCTTCTCCCTCTGCCTCTGCCTCTGCCGCTGCTTGTGCTCTCTCTTTCTCTCTCTCTCTCTCGCTCATATAAATAAATAAATAAATCTTAAAAAAAAAAAAAGACTTCAAGTGTCCACCTGGGGAGTAAGTCATTTCTGGCAGGTTCCCCCCCAGACCTAGACACAAACTCCCACAATTCATGCTGCCAGAGGTCTCAGTCAAACCACACTGCAGTAATTGTATACGTGTCTGTCTCCCATATAAAAGGGCCAGCTCCTTGGAGATGGGGGCTAAGGCACAAGCTCTGGTCTGGACACCAGGGGCCCTAGTGACTTTTCATTGAATGATGGCCTCTGGATGCACGGATGACCATGGGTTTTCAGTGACTACAGGAAGCAGGTGCCTTAGGTCTTCCCAGTCTGGTCACAGGCCTCTCTTCGGGGGATTCCTAATTCCTGAGCAGACGGTTGGCACCTCCTGTGGGTGTTATCAGGCAGGAGGAAACCAATAAATGTTGTCCTCAGATATGAGCATTTTGTTTATTTCCCTATATACCACCCCCTTTCTTTCTCTCTTTTTTTAGCTTTTATCTCTTCTTTTTTTTTTTTATAAAGATTTTATTTATTTATTTGACAGAGAGAGACACAGCGAGAGCAGGAACACAAGCAGGGGGAGTGGGAGAGGGAGAAGCAGCTCTCCCGCGGAGCAGGGAGCCCGATGCGGGGCTCGATCCCAGGACCCCGGGATCACGACCCGAGCCGAAGGCAGACGCTTAACGAGTGAGCCACCCAGGTGCCCCAGCTTTTATCTCTTCTTAAGCTTATTTAGCTTTACTTATTTTTATTTTTGTTTACTCTGCATTTTGAAATAATTTTAAATGTAGAGAAAAATTACAATAATAACCCAAAGAATTCCCATATATCTTCACCCAGAGTCCCTAAATGTTAACTTTCCCTTATTTGTGTTATCTCTCCCTCTCTCCTTGCCTCCTCTATGTGCCTATATATAGATTTATCTTTTTTTTAAGATTTTATTTACTTGACAGAGAGATACAGACAGAGAGCACAAGCAGGGAGAGCAGCAGAGGAAGAGGGAGAAGCAGACTCCCCGCTGAGCAGGGAGCCCGATGTGGGGCTCGATCCCAGGACCCCGGGATCATGACCTTAGCCGAAGGGAGCCGCTCAACCTACTGAGTCACCCAGGAGCCTGACTGATTTTTTTTTTTTTTTAAGTAACCTCTAGGCCCAGTGTGGGGCTCGAGCTCATGACCCTAAGATCAAGAATCACATGCCCCACTGACTGAGCCCAGGTGCCCCTATACGTTAATATTTATATGTTACATGTACGTAATATGTATTATATACATCCTTGAACAACATGGGGGTCAGGGGCATCGCCCCCTGTGCAGTCGAAAATCCACGTATAACATTTGATTCCCCCAGAATGTAACTACTCACAGCCTGCTGTTGACCGGAAGCCTTACCAATAACATACACAGTCGATTTACACATATTTGGTAGGTTATAGGGATTATAAACTGTATTCTTACAATAAAGTAAGCTAGAGAAAAGAAAATGTCATTAAGAAGAGAAATACATAATAAAAAAAGTAGAAAAGACATTTGCAGTACTGTACTGTATTAATGGGAAAAAATCTGCACAGAGGTAAGCGGACCGGCACAGTTCACACTCGTGTTGTTCAAGGCCCAACTGTATATGCTCGTGTTATGTGTGTGTGTATATATAATTATATATATAAAATATAATATTATATATGTAATTGTTTTTCTGAACCATTTGGGAGAAGATAGGATACCCTTCTATTTCTAATCACTTCCTTGTGCATTTCCTAAACATACAAACATTATCTTACAGAACCAAAGTATAGTTACCCAAATCAGGAAATTTAGCATTGATCCAGTCCGATTACCTAATCTGCAGACGGTATCCACATTTCACCGGTTGTCCTAATAATGTCCTTTCTAGGCACGTTTGTTTTTGCCTTCTTGGGCCCTGCCAGGGCACATGCTGCTTTCGGCGTCCCTGGCTCTCCTGTCCCAGTTAACCTGGGACAGACCCCCTCACCCTCTTCGTCTTTCAGGCCAGTTGTTTTGTTTCCTCACAGGGTTCAAATGCCCCCCTAAGATCTTACCTCTCGCCACCCTGTTACCAAACTCTTCTCGTCCAGACCCAGGGGAGGGGTTCCTTTCAGGGCCTTGTAAAACCTTAAACAAACGACATGAACAAATTCCACTTTGACCACCATCTTGTTAAAATTCCTTAAAAAAGTTAACTCGTTGGGCCCAAAGTACCTTAACAAAAGCCAGGCTGTACTTCTCCTACTATTCACTGTTCCTCAAAGGGTTTTATGTGCTGTTTAATGATTTTTCACAAATAGTTTTTCTTGCCCTTAAAGTTGGATTAATTGAATTTTAATTCAGTAGGATCACCCTCTAAAAAAAGAAAACACTGGCTAGGCAGGTTAAGACCGCTAGACTAATTAAGACCTTTTCCAAGCAGAGTAGGATTTGGAAGGGTGGAAAATCTAGCCACACAGCACCCTGAACTCACCTTTACTTTGGACTATAATGAAAACATCCCCTTCTTCTCAGAAAGGAAACCCACCACTGCGGCCTTTTTGGCTACCTCTACTCATCCTTTTGGTGGGTAGCCCTACACCACTCCTGTGGCCCAAGTCAGCCACTTGTCGTGACCCTTTCAGAAAGCCACTCTCATTTAAAGCAAGCAAACAAACAAAACCTTTTTATTTTTATTTAAAAAAAATCTTTGAACAGGGACTCCTGGGTGACTCAGTCTGTTAAGGGTCCTGGGATCAAGCCCCATGTCAGGCTCTGCTCAGTGGGGAGCCTGCTTCTCCTTCTGCCTGCCGCTCCCCCTGCTTGTAGTCTCTCTCTCTCACTGTCAAATAAATAATAAAATCTTTAAAAAAATCTTGGAACAGCTAAAACATAGTTGAAATTCCCCAAATACAAAAGACTATATCTAGAAAAATCTAGACCATCCTTAGCTGTTTCTGCTGGCTCAGGCAGGTTTCCAGGGGCCTTGAATCCCATTGTGGTATGAATTTTACGTAATGAATCAGTGGATGAGGGACCAAAGTTTGTCATTTCCTCCCAGAATCCTGCTCTCTGTTTTCATGACCAGCCTAGCCTGGACTTGAGTTAAAGATGATAGATGGATAGACAGATAGATAAATAGATAAAACAACCCATACTCAGAGCTCTATAAAACATTCCAACTTGAAGTGGAGAGGACAATTATCACAGAAGTACCAGGCTAGCCATTAGCCACTCCACTTCTCTGGCCTCTGAGGGGCTGACAGAGGTCAAATGAGGGGCTGCTAGTGACCTCTGATTCCTGATCCATGAAGCCACTGTTGGGTTTTTCAGGGTTTTTCACACTGTTTTTATGAAAGGCCAGAAAGGAAGAAAAAGCCCATTTCCTTCTCTAGGAGGGAAAACCTGGAAAAGTCAGAGGCTCCAGGCAAGGATCAGGCCAGGGGAGGCCCCTTCTGACTATTCCTTCCACAGGCAGAAATCAGAATTTTTTAACAGGCAGAAATCAGAAACTCAAAGAACCACTCCTAAAATGACTAGAGGCCATTTACTGAGCTGCATTTGCTAGGGAAGCACCCCTTCTTAACACTGCCCTACAGAGGGAGCTTTCTTTCATGTTATAGACATGGAAGCTGAGGTCCAGAGAGGGCAAGCAGCTTGCACACAGCCACACAGCCAGGAAGTGGCAGAGCTGGGATTTGAACCCAAGAGTGTCTAGTTCTAACGCTTGAGACTTTCCCATGAGCCCATCCTTCTTCCTTTCCCACACTGTCGCGGAGGGCTGGACTCACGATCTCCACGTGGCAGGGATAGCAGCCCTGCATTGACTTCCTTCATCTTCACTGACCTGGTGCTTCAGAAATGCCAGGCAATGTTCGCAGAGCTTTACAAATATTACCTCACATAAGCTTCCGAACAGGCCTCTGAGGTTCCTATTATTACAATCCCATTTTACAAAGAAGGAAACTGTAGCAAGAGAGGAGAGTAAGTTTCCCAAGGTCACACAGGAAGTAGCACACCTGGGACTTGGACCCGGGTAATTGGGCTCTAGAGTCTGTGCGTTTCCTACCTTCCCAGAAGCCAGCTCCAGGAAGAGAGGGCAGACAAGTGGATGCATCCCATACAAATTAGAAAGAAAGCAGAGTGGGACACCTCCCAAAAGAAACCTGTCTCTTGCCCAGTTTGAGTGATGAGCGTCTCATTGGGAGTCATGCCTGGGCAATGTCTTCACTGGGCTCTTGCCAGCCCCGCCCTTCCCGGGGAGCCCTTTCCCACGGGGACAGCAGGAATCCCACAAGAGCAGGCTCCTTGGTCCTACTACTGACCGTGGCTAACAGGGGCTATGGGGTCCAAGGATTGGAGGGAGGCTTCTTTCTTTATATCCCCTCCCATCCCTGCCCATTTGCAGACTCATAAAGCCCTAATGGGAGCTAGAGGCCCCCGAAGATCTGCCCCCACCCGCAGATGGGATAATCCTAACTCAAGACTGCTGTCCAGCCAGCATTTCACCAGATGTGGGCTGAGCGTGAAGAACCACGGCTAGCAGCTCCTCACCACCGTGTACTTCCCCTGATCCCAGCAGCATTTGAGCTGTTGACTGGGCCCACCTCCCCTTTCTCCCAGACTGTTCCCTTGCCAGGGTTCAGGGCTAATGAAAGCCACAGTAATTAAATGGCAATAGAAAATTGAGTTTCTCAACCTGGAAAACGTGCCAGTTTCAGACAGGGAAATCTGGTCATCTTGGTGCTTTCCTGTTGGGCTGTTTTGAGTTTGGTGTGGAGATAGGGCTGCTGGCATCTAGACAGGAAAGCAAGAGCAGAAAGCTTTATCAGAAACCACAGTCCTGGCTTCTGAGCAGAGGTGCTTCAGCCTGGGGGCCGGACAGGTATCAGGCATGACAACAATGGGCTTCCAACTCAAAAATGCACGTCCGATCATCAAGAAATAATCAGATGAATCCAGGTAGAGGAAACTTCTCCAAGACCACTGGCCTGGAGCCCTCAAAACTATCGATGTCATGAGTGACCAAAAAGGCGTAGGGAATGTTCTGAATTAAAGAGGACCTATGACAACCAAATGCAGTGCAGGATCCTGAAGTGGTTCCTGGACCAAGGGGGAGAATGGCAATAAAGGGCATTGTGGGGGCAACTGGGAAAATTTAAATATGGATTGTGTATTACTAAATAGAATTATCGTATCGATGTTAAAGTTCTTGGGAGCTATAACTGAGTTTTGTTACGTAGAGAATGGCCCTGTTCTTAGAGATACAGGCTGAGGCATTCAGTGGTGAAGTATTATTGTGTCTGCAACTTACTCTCAAAAGTTCACTAGATAGATAGTTAAATAACTGGAGGTATGTGTGTTGAAGAGAGAGGGGAAGCATGCTAAAGCAAATGTTAGCCAAATGTTAATTGGTGGATCTAGGACATGAAGGTGTTCATTAAACAGCTTTTTCATTTTTTTCTACATAAATGTTTAATCTTTCTTAAAAGTGGGGAAGGTGAAAATTTAGAAATGCAATTCATAAAGCCTTCTAGAGAATCGATAGCAAATAGTGACTTATTCTCCCCTTCTCCAGAATAACACAGGCCACACATGGTAATGTACATGGTCTTTCAGGGGACTCACAAGCACTAAGGCCCTCTATGGAACCCATAGGACCACAGGGTCGGAGAACTGAGACTTCCCTGACGAAAGACCCCTCGCCTACCTCCTAATACAAACCACCCTTCCTCCAGCACCTGACACTCTCTGCAGTGTGACAGAGACCTTCTTTTCTGGTTTTATCTGGAATGTGCCCCCTATGGTCCAGTCACCTGCAGCAGTCTCCTGCCCCTCCCTATCTGCCCACCTGAAATGAGACTTTCTTCATGAAGCCTTGTTGCAATTCTTGGGTCCTTGTCTCTATTGGGCTTGGATCTCTTGAGGCTAGGACTATGTGCTCCGAACTTGACTTCTACCCTGTATACCTGGCAATATGTCTTGCTGAGAGCAGGTGCCTTGGCGTTTAGAAATCAGATTGTCAGGACTCACGATGAGTGTTTTACACTGTGCCAATGGGAGAAATATGTATTAATGACTTTCAGCCAATGAACACATTTCTCTGGCCCAATTATGGTATCAAACCTTTCCTCGGACTTTTAGGTGTTTCAGATTTGGTTGTGGAGATGAGACAAACATCCTGAGTAGTTAGCTAAGGTAGTATTTTTTTTTTTTAAGATTTTATTTATTTATTTATTTGTCAGAGAGAGAGAGAGCACAAGCAGGGGGTGTGGCAGGCAGAGGGAGAGGGAGAAGCAGACTCCCCACTGAGCAAAGTCCCTCAATGTGGGACTTGATCTCAGGACTCTGGATCATGATCAGAGCCAAAGGCAGACAAGCTTACCTGACTGAGCCACTCAGGCATCCCCTAAGGTAGTATTTGTTTTCACTGTTTCTCAAAACTCAGATGCAGGAGACTACATAAGCCTCAAAAGAGGATGAAAAAGTTATCCACTTTTTTCTTTCACCCACAAATAAAGAAATGAAACAAATGAGATTAAATTAAATGACATAAAATGTATAAAATTAAAATTAAATTAAGTAATGGACTAAAGAGAAATTAAAATAGATGGAATTAATGAAATAAAATTAGTAAAATGAAATGGATGTGAAAAACCAAACAAAATAACGAAATGGAATAAACGAAATAAAAGTAATAAAGGAAATAAAAAGTAAAATAAACAAAACTAAATTAAAAAACTAAATGAAAAACTAAATAAACATAAGAAAGTAAGTAAAATGAAAAAAATGAAATTAATCAGATAAACACCGCAATCATTGAAGGAAACTGTGTGTTAGGCAGGATCCCGTTCTGCCGCCCGCATCTTCGGGCTCCCCGGTGTCGGCCAGAGCTAAAGCTCCGCTCTGGGAAATGCGGGGTCCTCTCGGGTGGAGGGTAGGTTTCGAGCCAGGGAACGCGATTGCGCCGGGTGACGGAGAAGGGGCCCTCCGGGCGTGACAGCATCCGCACTCCTCCGGGGCTCGCTCGCCGCGTTGACCAGGCCGCCGGCAGGTGGCGCCCTGGGCTCCGAGGATCGAGTCCGCCCGGCGCTGCCGGGGCCTCCCGGGGCCTCCCGGACGGCGTCTGCGCTGGGTGCGCCCGTGCTGCGGGACCTCCGGCCTCCTCTACAACCTGTGGGCTGTGTCGCCCTCCGTAAAAACTCTCTCTCACACACACCCCGCGGCTACCTGAGGTCCCTCGGCTGCTCAGTCTGAGGAGGAAACGCGAAATGGAGTCCTTGCTAAGCGTCACATGGAACGCAGGGTTCCTGCCACAACGACACAGATGTGACTGGTTCATCCAATAAGTTGTTTTATAGGAAATGATTGAAAGTGCTAAATAAAATGGAAATCGGAGTAAAAAAAAAATTAACCTGCCTGGTGCCAGGGAAAAAGATACTCGTTCAGAAAGTTCCAGAATAGCTACCTGTGGCCTGGTCAGGGATTAAGGGATGGCAGAGGACATCTGCAGGCGGCCTTTCCTGCAGTCCCAGAAGTCCTCAGCCCAGCCGTGCTGGGGGGAGGGGAGGGATGGGGGTGGGGATGGGGACAAGGGGCCGCTCACATGCAAATGCAGCTGTGACAATCCGGCCGGGCGCCTCCGCGCCTCCGGGAGGCCGAGGCTGGAACAAAGCATTAGCATTTTCTACATGTGAAAAGCCCGCATTCCTGGGCGGGGAGGCCGCGAGGGCGCCGACCCCCCTCCCCATTCACACTCCGGACCACACAGAGAGCCTCCCGCGCCAAATGCTCGAAGGTTCGTTTCAGCTTTTCTTTTGACCCGAGCGATGCATACGAAATGTAGATATTTCCCTAAACGCCAGGCTTTGACATTTAATGCGATCCTAAGTAGTCTGAAATGTGGACGGGATTAGGAGGAGGCTTGGGGCCCACAGGGACACTTGGCCAAATCCTCCTAAATCCTCCAGGACAATTGTTTGTCACCACACGGATCCCCTTTGCCCCAAATGAGGGGGCTAATGAACTTCGCTGCGTCCTCCCGTGGCACCCCCACTCCTACTGCAGAGCCTGTATTTCTGCCTTGTTCTTCCCAGGGAGAAAGGGAAGCTGAATGTGTAAATTGCTTGCTTTGTGTTTGTCTGGGTTTGGGTACTTTAGGCTGGGCCAGCTGAGTTTGACCACTAACCCATCCATCCTGAGCCACTATTTAAATCTCACTTGATAAGGCTCAGAGGGTCAAGGATGCTGAGGCCCTGTGAACCTTGGGGTTATGTTAATAGGCCACTCCCACCTTGAAAGAAGTGGGTCCAGTGACACTGCCAGGCCTAAAAAGAAAAAACATCACCAAAAATTCTGTTCAGTGGACTTTGTTCCTCTAGAACAATCCACGCATGTCTTCAAAGTACTCGCAATCCCGGAGGGGGAAGAAAATAGCTGACAAAGAAGAGAAGGTAGAGTGTGCCTGAAGATTTGCCAAGTTACTGTGGGGCTCAACAAAAAAGCTCACCAGCCCAGAACACACCCTTGGTAAGCATGGCTGGCATGAATGAAGAGCTGGGGTTTAAGAGAAATGAATCTCTTCGGGGGTTAGGGCTGCGGAGAGGTAGTGTGGGATGGCTAGGATGTTGACATGTTGAAGCTGAAAGAGAGGAATTTCTAGGGAGTGGGAAATGGTGACTCCTTTGGGACGATGGCAGAGAATCCACTTTGGGTGACACCTGGGGTGTAAGGGAGAGGTCAACAGAAACTAGGGAGGATGGAGCCGGTACCATGAAGAGCCCTTGCAGGTCTTCCTGAACCATGGGCAAGAATCAGCACTGCCCTGTAGTCAGGCACAGGCTGGCCTGAGGAGGGACCTGAGGCGGGAGACTTGTGAGCCCTTCTCACCCAAGGGCAAGGGCCTGGGCAAGGTAGGAAAGAATGGGATGAGAACACAACCACTACACCCCAGATACTGGTATTAAAAACAAGACAACAGGGGCACCTGGGTGGCTCAGTTGGTTAAGCGACTGCCTTCGGCTCAGGTCATGGTCTCAGGGTCCTGGGATCAAGCCCCACATCGGGCTCCCCGCTCAGTGGGAAGCCTGCTTCTCCCTTTCCCACCCCCCCTGCTTGTGTTCCCTCTCTTGCTGTCTCTCTCTCTATGTCAAATAAATAAAATCTTTAAAAAAACAAAACAAAACAAAACAAAACAGACAACAGGCTCCAAATAGAGTTACTTACGCTAAGCCCCTCATCACCAAACTGAGCCTCAACTTACTTAGTTTTGTGTCTCCCAGAAATGGAAACTTAAACCAGTTAATCGGGAATCACCTGATCAGCCCTAGTTAAGTAATCTGCCTGATAGATCCTTAGCATCCCTAAAGTAACTTTGCAATAACTTTTTTTGCCAGCATAACTTCCTTGTTCCCATTCCCTTTTGCCCTAAGTCTTTGATTTTGTACAGCTCCTCAGAGCTCCTTTCTGTTAGGTTGAATGCTGCCCAATTGAATCAATTTTTGCTCAGATAAACTCTTAAAATTTTTAATATGCCTCAGTTTATCTTTTAACATTGGACATATCCAAAGTGAAGACAGTTTACCTACAGAGCCCTCCTGCTCCTACCAGCCACCTGCAGGGCTACCTCAATAATGTAATAATGTGTAACGTTTCCTTAATAAAGCAGGAAACAGTTTCTGCTTTGATATCCTTTATATCACACAGTGAAAATCATGGAGCTCCCATTTGGGAGTTCAAGGCACTTCCAGAAATAACAAGGGCCAGGCCCTTAAACCTCATTCCAGCCCAATGAGGGTACTATTAGTATCCTTTTACAGATGAAAAAACTGAGGCACAAAGAAGCAAAACAACTTGTTCCAGATCAAACTTGTCCCAGTAGATGAGAGAACAAGATTTGAAGCCAGTCAGAGTCTGGCTTCGGGTCCATGAGGTCATGAGTCACTTTTCTCCAGAAGGCTTCCAAGAAGGGGAATGGGTGGGAGACAGGGAACAGTCAGGGGAAGGAAGTGTGGAGGATGGCTGGACTGAGCAGGGTGTAGGCACCAGGACGGGCACGTGAACTCACTGGTAGTCAATGTCCACCAGGTGCACTTTGCATTCATCACCTCATTTTAATCCTCACACTGGGTCCTGAGGAAAGGCACCCTCATTTTGCAAACTGGTTAAAAACCTCAAGAGATCAAGTCATCGGCTTGGTCACTTGGGTTGAGTAGGGGGCAGAGCTCTAGCTATCAGACAGTGGAGTGTGAGTGGGGGAAATATCAGGGTATGTTGTTCTGAAAGGGTGGCACGGTTACAAGCTGCCGGAATGGGTGTGGTGTCCACGCACAGGCAGGCGGAAGTGGGCCAGGACACCAGTAAAGGACTTGGCAGTGTGGAGCTCTGCAGGGGCCATCCTATGGCATGAGGGCCAGGGGCATAATGCTCCAGCTTTTCTGAGGGTGAGTGCCTTACAGTCTGGGGGACACTTGCAATCACATTCTCATTGGGTCTGTGAATTTCGCCCTTTTGAAGCTGAATGGGTAGTGGGAGTTTGAACAGAAGCTGATGAGGCTCTTCTCAAAATTTACCACTTTAAGGGCACCTGGCTGGCTTAGTCTGTAGAGCGTGTGACTCTTGAGTTTGAGCCCCATGTTGGATGTAGAGATTATTTATTATTATCTTATTTAAAATAAGATCTTGGAGCACCAGGGGCACCTGGGTGGCTCAGTCGTTGAGCATCTGCCTTCGGCTCAGGTCATGATCCCGGGGTCCTGGGATTGAGCCCCGCATTGGGCTTCCTCCTCCACGGGAAGCCTGCTTGTCCCACTCCCCCTGCTTATCTCCCTCTCTCACTGTGTCTCTTTCAAATAAATAAGATCTTCAAAAAAAAAAAAAGATCTTGGGACACCTGGGTGGCTCAGTTGGTTAAGCATCTGCCTTTGGCTCAGGTCATGATCCCAGGGTCCTGGGATTGAGCCCCGCATTGGGCTCCCTGCTCAGTGGAGAGCCTGCTTCTCCCTCTCCCTCTGCTGCTCCCCCTGCGTGTCGAATAAATAAAATCTTTTAAAAAAAAAATCTTAAAATATATATATGTATATATATTTATAGATACACATACAACCCTAACAAGTAAGATTTAAGGTTGATGCCTACAACACCCACACCTGTTTACTGAAAACCATATGCCATAAGGAAAGGGTATTTATCCGGGGCACCTGGGTGGCTCAGTTGGTTAAGCTTCTGACTTCAGCTCAGGTCATGATCTCAGGGTCCTGGGACAGAGCCCCCACGTCTGGCTCCACGCTCAGCAGCAGTGCTTGTCCCTCTCCCTCTGCCCCTTCCCCATTCGTGCTTGCACTCTCTAATAATAAAACATCTTAAAAAAAAAAAAAGTTATGTATCAAGAGAGACCCAAAGGGGGAAGAAATGGAAATACCTGGGAAAAATTTCAGGGAAGTGGCATTTAAAATCTTCTAGCACATTAGGATTACCTCACTTAACAAAGGTGGCATTAACAAATTGGGGCAGGAATAGGTGGGAAGGCGGCTTCCTGGCTGATGCAACTAGTATGAACAGTCATGGAAATGGAAGAGTTTACATTTAATGTGCTGGGATCTGCCCAGGGCAGGCTATGGAAGGCAAAGCTGGGCTGATGGAACGTTCATTTGACAAGGCATCAGAAAGAGTTCATAGGTTGGGAAAACACTTACCTAGCCTCCCCTTAAGATGTACAGGGCTATCCTAGCAACTGCAGCCAACACTGTTAGTGACTTCTTTTCCAGCCTTCCCTGCAGCTAAGGATGGCTACCTGACTTGATCTGACAAAGGAGACGTGAAGCTGGGAGTTTGTTCCTGACAGTCTCCTATGAGGATAGGCTGCCTTTACCCTCTTCTTGCCTTCAATGCAGATACAATGCTGGAACATCCTGTGACTGGGGACAAAAACCCAAATGCTAAGGACAGTGACATGGAAAATGGGAGCGGAGTCCCTGAAGGCATCCCTGAGCACTAGAACCAAGGCCAGCAGCTGCCTATGTGCCCACCTCTTAAGTGAGAGAAAAACAATCTTCGTTGATATCATGAACCCATTGTTTACTACTAGCAGCCAAATGTATTTTTTTTTTAAAGATTTGAGAGAAAGCATGCCAGTGAGCAGGGGGAGAGAGTCCCAAGCAGACTCTGTGAGGAGCCCGATGTGGGGCTCGATCCCATGACCCTGAGATCATGACCTGAGCAGAAACCAAGAGTCAGACGCTTTTTTTTTTTTTTTAAAGATTTTATTTATTTATTTGACAGAGAGAGACACAGCGAGAGAGAGAATACAAGCAGGGGGAATGGGAGAGGGAGAAGCAGGCTTCCCGCGGAGCAGGGAGCCCGATGCGGGGCTCGATCCTAGGACTCTGGGATCATGACCGAGCCGAAGGCAGACGCTTAACGACTGAGCCACCCAGGCGCCCCCAAGAGTCAGACGCTTAACCTACTGCACCACCCAGACACCCCAAATGTATTCTTATTTAACACAGCAACATGGGGCCTGACCTGCCTCATAGCTATTCCTACTTTCCCATAAACCAATCAGCAAGCAAGGAAAGTTCTCATTTCTTGAGATTTCTCCAAAGATGTATTGTCCTCGAGTACAACTAACAGGCCTTTTCCTACTTCACACTAACAAGACCCTGTGGGGTCCTCCAATTTATCAGGTCTGTGGACTCATTCTCCAAAAACTGTCCAGGACAAGCAATTCTGTTACCAACCTGCAGCATATGAGTGGGTCCCCCAGTGCTGCTGCTTGGCTGGACTTGGCAATGCAGAGGCTACAGACTGGGACCAACACCAGTGAAGCTTAAGGGTCTTCCTCTCATCTGGAAATGGCTCTGAGAGGCCCATGGAAGTAGGCCACTGTTTTCAGTATCTACCTAGAAAAAATTCACTCTGTAAAGACAAATTTTAAGAGTAATGTGGCTCTTAAAAGAGCAACAGAACCCCTATGTGCCCACCCATCCCATGTTTAATTGGAAAAAGAGGGTGCCTGGGTCGCTCAGTTGGTTAAGCCTCTGCCTTTGACTTGGGTCATGATCTCAGGGTCCTGGGATCGAGCCCCACATCGGGCTCCCTGCTCAGCGAGGAGCCTGCTTCTCCCTCTCCCTCTGCTCGCTGCTCCCCCTACTTGTGTTCTCTGTCAATTAAATTCTTAAAAAAGTGGAAAAAGAAACTCCCCCCTTCTCTGAGTCCTTTGTGTGCAATGTCTATTACATCACAGATACCCTGTTCTAGTAGATATATCTATCTAAAGTGATTTCAGCAACAGAATAAGATCAAGTTTTGGGTAAATTATGTGCTTTGTTATCAAATACTTTCCTCTCCAGGCGTGAAAGTGAGGAACCATTCAGAGTCTGCTGGTGTGTCAGACTTCCCTATCTGAATGTGGTCTCCAAACTAGGGGACTGAAGAGATGTAGACAGCAAGGGACACTCCTAAATAGCAAGCTTTGATGAACCTACCAAACATGATCTCAACCAGGAGGTCACCCAATTTTTCTTTCATTTTTCTTTTTTTAAAAAAATATTTATTTAGGGGCTCCTAGGTCGCTCAGTCGGTTAAGCATCTGCCTTCAGCTCAGATCATGATCCTGGGGTCCTGGGATCAAGGCCTGCATCAGCTTCTCCCTCTCCCCCTCTGTCCCCGCCCCCATGCTCTAATAAATAAATAAAATCTTTTTTAAAAATGAAATAAAATTTGAGAGAGAGAGAACCTCAAGCAGACTCCCTGCTGAACACAGGGCCCGACCCCACTACCCTGAGATCATGACCTGAGCTGAAATCGAGTCAGACACCCAACCAAGTGACCCAGGTGCCCCTTTTTTCTAAAAAAAATTTTCTGGGGACACCTGGGTGGCTCAGTTGTTAAGTGTCTGCCTTTGGCTCAGGTTATGGGATTGGGCCCTGTGTGGGGCTCCCTGCTCACCAGGAAGTCGGCTTCTCCCTCTCCCACTGCCGCTCTCCCCAATTCATGCTCTCTCCCTATCTCACATAAATAAAATCTTAAAAAAAAATTTTTTTTTATTTTTTAAGGAATCTGTACACCCAGCGTGGGGCTTGTACTCAAAACCTGAGATCAAGAGCTGATTGCTCCTCCAACCATGCTAGCCAGGTGCCCCGACCCAATTTTTCCAAAGAAAGTCTGTGTTATGGCTTTTCCCCCTAAAGTTAATGTATTAACCCTATGGACAAATTTTGGCCATGTTAATCCCACAACATATGTCTGTCTGTTCGAAAGCAGCTTTTTTTTTTTTAATTCTTTAAGTAATCTCCACACCCAACGTGGGGCTCAAGTCACAACCCCAAGATCAAGAGTCATGTGTTCTACCAACTGAGTCAGCCAGGCACCTGGGAAAGAAACAATTTTAAAATTTTGTTTACATCTGCAAAGAGGTTAACAATGAACCTTGAGCTCCTTGCTAACAGACTCTAGAACCAGCGCCTCCGCCTAGGGGTAGAGGAGGATGAACATGACCACTGCCCTGAACCTGGTTTGTCTTCATTTGTAATCTTGAAGCAAGTGATTCCTATCAGACCAGTCATCTCTTCTTAAGCCAATTTAATGGCCCTATGGGTTCTATTATGCATTTTCTGGTCCTTTTAGTCATAACCAGGCAGAAAACACATCAACTTCCCCTCCTCTCTGCCCCCAGACCAGCTTCTGGATTGGCTACTCATCTACTGCTGACAGGTCTCTCAGGTTTTAAAACTTTAACACTAAACCTCAGATGCTAAAATTGTCCAACAGTTGCAAGAAAGACAAAATGTATTATACAAGACTGTTCTGATAAGACCATGTTTTAATTGCCTATGACATGGATACATCACATAATGGCTCAAAATGTAAGATTAAAGAAAAACAGATGAAAACGAGTTTGTGAATCCTTAATTTTAAGTAAGCTTCTGGCAAAAAAACAAAACAAAACAAAACAAAAAACCCAAAAAGCCAGGGGTTAGAATCATTTCAAAATTGTGTCTTCAAAACTAGCACCTTTCACCATCTGCTTTTATTCATTTTGCTGTGATACAACTAAAAAGGCCCGTAAATACCCCCCTGGGTCTCGAGTAACAGTTTTCTGAGAGCAAAAATGTCACTTTCTCTGTGCAGTGAAAGCCGGCATTTGGATGGGCTGGATCGGGTGGACAGGCTGGAACACTGGCTTCTTTCTCATCTCAGACAGTGTTTTCACTGTGGGGAGCAGTTGATTCCTTTTGATGATCTGTAAGGCCAGCTGGGTATTACCTATAAAAACACTTCCCATTAAAAAAAAAAAGCATAAACAATACCATGTGCAAAGCAAGCCATTAGCATCATGCAAGGGAAGTAAAAGAGGGTCTGGGAGAGCAGTGGTCTGCAACCTTTGCTACACACTGAAGCCACATCATGTCTCCGTCCCATCCCCAGAAATTCTGATTTAAGAGATCTGGGGTGTGACCTGGGCAAGGGGATTTTTAGGGGTGCCTGGGTGGCTCAGTCGTTAAGCGTCTGCCTTCGGCTCAGGTCGTGATCCCAGGGTCCTGGGATCGAGCCCCACATCGGGCTCCCTGCTCTGCGGGAAGCCTGCTTCTACCTCTCCCACTCCCCTGCGTGCTGTCTCTCTCTCTGTCAAATAAATAAATAAAATCCTTAAAAAAAAAAAAGGGATTTTTAAAAGCCCTAAGGTTTTTCTAAGGTATAACCCAGCTTGCGAACTTGTCTCCAGGTAGACTGCATGGAAGAAGGGCACTAGGACCAGTGCACTAACCCTATTCACACCTTTCAGGAGGCCAAGGCCAGATGGGTACCAGGCACTTAATGCTATAAAAAAGCTATCAAAAGAGGGAACCATGTAGGGGGCACCTGGGTGGCTCAGTCAGTTAAGCGGCTGCCTTCAGCTCAGGTCATGGTCCCAGGGTCCTGGGATCGAGCCCCGCATCAGGCTCCCTGCTCGGCAGGAACCCTGCTTCTCCCTCTCCCACTCCCCCTGCTTGTGTTCCCTCTCTTGCTGTGTCTCTCTCTGTCAGATAAATAAATAAAATATTTAAAAAAAAAAAAAAAAAAAGGGAACCATGTAGATTCCCATGATCAAAAGGAGGCATGACTTAGAACTCTTAATGTTTCTGTTTAATTTCTTCCATTCATGTCTCTTCTCTACTTCATGCTGTCTCTTATATAGGGCCCACAGTCATTTTTCTCAGAGGCCACGTCCTTAAAGGTTGTATGTGCTCCAGAGGTCTGACCTGGATTTAGGTCTGGATAACTGTCAGCAAGAACTGGTTTACTGTAAAACTCATTAATGACATCTATGTTCAAAATACTACAGTGTACAACTCTTAGCAACTGGCATTCTGCCTCATGTTCTCAATTCAAGTCATTTGGCTGCCTAAGAGAAAGGTTAATTAGTAGGGATTAATTATAATTGTCAGAAGTTATGCTTTCTTGTATTTTCACAGATAAAAGGAAATACGGTTAAGTCACAAGAAGCAGGAATTTGTAAGATACCAAAAACTCCCTAGCTACATTTTTTTCTAGAAGAACTTGATGGGTAGTATCTTCAAGGAAGGCAAAGTTTCAAATTCGAAGAGATAAATCAGACACCCAAAACCTTGGGTTCTTTGAAGGGATACAGTCCTTTTGTTTTTGTTTTTAAACTTCTATTTAAGTAATCTCTACACCCAACGTGGGGCTTGAACTCACAACCCCAAGATCAAGAGTTGCATGCTCTTCCAACTGACCCAGTCATCTCTGAAGGGATACAGTCCTAACTAGAGAGAATTACTTACCATTTTGCAGTTCAAGGTAGACTGCCAATAAGATGGCTTCAGGGGGCACCTCTTTAGGATGGATCATCGAAGCCGCCTTTGCTCAAAACAAAAAAGACACCCATGAAAAACCAACAGCTTAAGACACAAACTCCAAGTAATGCTGGGGGTGGGGGTGGGGGGGAAGCCTACCAATGACAAGTTAGCAAACTCATTCCCACATGACCTCCTAGCAACTACTATCATTCTGTTCTGATGTCCCTCAGCTACCTTTGTCCTCATCCCTACTGATTAAACTAGACATGTAATTTTTCTTTAAATGATTCACTATTCATTTTCCCTTACCTAGTCCATAATGAGTTCTTAATAGGGGAAAGCTTTTCTTCCCTCTTGTTTTCACCTGCTTGGGGTTCTTCTTCTATGTCTTGGCTCTATTTGGTTTTGAGAAGGGTGACCAGACACTCCTGATTCTGCACTCCAGTCATTGGTCCAGGTCTGTTGTTGGTGGCTCTTCACCACAGACATGGTTGCACTTATATTAAAATCTGCATGTCCATTTGTTTCCCTAAGTAACAACTCAGTATTGCAGGTCTCAAGTTCCCAAAGTTAGCAATAAGAATTCAAACTTAAAAAGTTGGTAATACAGGAAAAAAATACCACTAAGCATGTTTAATGTCCCCACTTTTAAGGACTGAAACAGTACAATTTTGTCAAATAAAATAATTTAATTGTTTAAGCAACATGCTATTCTTTCCTAGATCTGAGAGTCACTTCTCTAGCTAGCCATTTCTCTCTGACTTAGTCGTGAGAAAGGAAGCCTGGCCTGCTCTGATCAATGGTGCTGAGATCATAGGTTTATTTCCTCAGTCTGGGCCTCTTTGGGCTGCAGCCTTTTCTCACACCTTACTATCAACTTGTATTCCCCCATCCAGTCTCAGGTACTCTGGCTTCCAGGCTGCCCTGCTTCTTCCCTTCATCTTATCAAAAAGTGTACTTGTATAAACATTTACTGATCAGAGGTGAGTGTGTGGGTAAGACAGGGACTCATCCTGACAATAAACGGGCATGCAAACAACTAACAATAATCCAAACAAATTGATCCAAATGCTAGGGAGAGAAGAGAATGAATGTACTGTGAATATGAAGAGAGAAAAATGTTTCTTTTGAATGGAGAGCTTCAGGGCAAGGGGCACCTGCCTTAGTCCTTGCAGGGTGGATATTGGGTAACAGAAAATGGGGAGAAAAGCCTTGTAGGCTGAGCTGTGCAGATGGGAGATGTGTGGGGGACCAGAAGCTTGCACAAGGTCAGTTCCCAGCAGCCTCAGAAGAGATCTTGGATGAGCAGGTATGCTCTCATCCAGGGCACACCCTTAAGTTCTTCACAAACGAAGCAGGGAGGCTTTTATTTCTCTCACCACATCACGGAGGTATAATGACTCTGTTCAGAAAATGAGATTTTACACTTCTAGGCCAAGCTTCATACAGGCAAGATCATCTTTACAGCATTTTGTGGGTACTAAAATCTCCATTTTGCCTTCAAGTGGCTGGTTAACACAGGTCATTTATTGTTCTTTGCATTGATCACAGTCTGCAGCTTTCTCTAAAATACAGGCATTCACAACAGCAACTTTATGAGACTTGATGGTGCTCTGCTTACTGGCTGTTCAGAATGGCTAGTGGCGGGCAGGCAACCTCGGAAACATCTCCGTGGAGCCCTTTCCAACTCTTCACGTCACTGTCCTGCCCTCCCAGGCAGGGTGGGCCTCCCAATTAACAAAGATCCAGCCACTGGATTAACCTAAAAACCAAGGGACCAAAACAAAATCCCCTTCAGACCCTGAGCCAGGCCTGAGCCCATCTGTCTCTCCCAGCGTGGCAGCCGCCATGGCCACCTTCTGTACGAGCACCTGAGCCAGACCATGCATACTGCAACTTTAGATCAAAAGTCCTGTTTGTTGGGGCGCCTGGGTGGTTCAGAGGGTTGAGCGTCTGCCTACAGCTCGGGTCATGGTCTCAGGGTCCTGGGACTGAGCCCCGAATCGGGCTCCCTGCTTGGTGGGGAGCCTGCTTCTCCCTCTCCCTCTACTGTTCCCCCCTACTTGTGCTCTCTCGTTCTGTCAAATAAATAAATAAAATCTTCAAAAAAAAAAAAAAGTCCTCTTTGCTGTAATCAACTCCTTCCCAATCAACTGGTGTAACTCAACTGCAAGATAACAGCAAACATGTTTCCTTGGATAGTCCGTCACTTAACATTTCTGATTTTGGATCAGAAGTGCCAACCAGATGCCACTTTAACTAAATATCACTCGTGGTTATTTTGCACAAGGTAAGATTCTTCATGGCTCTACACGAGACAAAGTGGTCTTCACAGGAAGAACATTTCCAGAAGCCACCAAATCTCTTGAGAATAGGTGTAATTTCAATTTTAGCTACTCTGACAAGCATATAGGGACGTGGGCTGTCTCCTGTGCTCCTGGTGATTATACAATTTGACACAAACTTTCCATATTAGAAGTCTTAAAATTCTGCACACCCTTTGACCTCGCAATTCCCTTTACAGGCAGGGTTGCATCACGCCTACCTATTTTTGCTGTTTGATTCCCATGGCTTACCAAGAAGTAGTGCTCACATGCTTGCAATTTGAATTAGTATCTTTTTGACGAATTACCCCTTTCTGAGTTTTTGACCCAGCCTCTGGAGCTGCCATTGGTGCTATCTGGTCACCTGGTCCCCTAGTGCAAGTAAGGGTCCATGTCCATGACTGCTCCAGGCAGGGATGGGCAGGAAACCTAAAGAGGCTCAATCAGAATCTTCCCAGAGACCTACTGATGATACATCATTTCAGTGGTAGAATTCAGAGGTGTATTTTAGTTATATGTTGCCAGTAATTTTCTTTAGCATATGTGGAATTTCTTTGGCACCAGCTTTCTTCTGAAGTCTCCCGTTTTAGTGGTCCAGCCACACAGTACTTATCCTGCTGCCCCATAACCAGTGTTGGTGGTTTCTAGTATGTCCTTTCAGAGCTCTCGTATGCATATACACAGTCATAAAGCAACGGTTTTAAATCTTGGTCTTTTCACTTAGTATATCTTGGATATCTTATCATTTTAGTACACAGAGTTTACAGCGGCATTGTGTTCAGCTGTATGGATGCACCGTTATTTAAGTGATCCCTTATTTAGATAGTTTCCAATCTTCTGAAATTTTAATTATTAAAACCATTGGGAAAAATCCTCCATTAAGTGCCTAGGTTCATTTGTAATAGCTGATCAGTTGTTTACCTTGCAAGAATATTTCTAAGCTTGGAAAAGTAATATTCCAATTTTTAACAAATTGACCAGAGCCTCAAACAAAGTAACAAAACCCAGAAACTCCAAAGCCTTTGCTGACTGCCTTACAAGAGGGCTTAGCCCCACCACTTCCAGCCTCACCTGGTGGAGACACTTTCGGGCTTTGTCGTATTCGCTCCTCAGGCAGTAGGCGCTGCCAAGATTGAATAGCATCACGGTCCTGGCAGAGGTGACCGAACTGGGGTAGCACTGAGGGGCCCGCTTCCCAGCTGGGGAAAAAGAACGTGGACCCTGGTGAAGAGGCCGGGTCAAGGGCAAGGGGGCAACCCAATCCACCGCCCCAGCAGCTGCTCAGACTAAAGCACAGCGCTACTTCTTAGGTTGACAAATGGACACAAAAGGCTTGAGCCTACATCTTTTGGATGCAAAGCCAGGCTACTTTAAGTATTTACAAAACTTCTTACTCACAGGATTCCATTGCTTCATTTTCACCTTTGTCTGAGCCTACAAAAACATGAAAATAAACCTGAGGGGGAAGGACAACAGAGTATATTTTCTAGAAACCTAATTTTGTTTATGAAATGGAAAATCTAGTATCATAGCAATCTGTCATGTCACAGTGTTTACTTTTCATGTAGTGGAGGTTCTATTAGAGGACACCAGAAGGTACCACCCACCACCACCCCATTCCTGCATAATATCTTGAATAAAGTGAATGCCAGTCTTGCTTTCTTAAAAACTTAGGCATGATTTAAAACTGACTTTTGAGGGGCGCCTGGGTGGCTCAGTCGTTAAGCGTCTGCCTTCGGCTCAGGTCATGATCCCAGGGTCCTGGGACTGAGCCCCACATCAGGCTCCCTGCTCAGCTGGAAGCCTGCTTCTCTCTCCCACTCTCCTTGCTTGTGTTCCCTCTCTTCGCTGTCTCTCTCTGTGTCAAATAAAAGATCTTTAAAAAATAAAATAAAATAAAAATAAAAATAAATGCTCCCATGGGGCGCCTGGGTGGCTCAGTCGTTAAGCGTCTGCCTTCGGCTCAGGTCATGATCCCAGGGTTCTGGGATCAAGCCCAGCACTGGGCTCCCTGCTCCACGGGAAGCCTGCTTCTCCCTCTCCCACTCCCCCTGCTTGTGTTCCCTCTCTCGCTGTGTCTCTCTCTGTCAAATAAATAAAATCTTAAAAAAAAAAATAAAAAATAAAAAATAAAACTGACTTTTGAATGCTTTTTTCTACTTTCCCCTAGACTGCAGAATCCCTTTAAGGAGAAAAATACAGTATGATAATCAAAACAAATTTTTCTACCAGCCTTTCAAAAGTGAGAGTCTATTTATTTCTTTAAAATAGTCTTTCTTGGGGCGCCTGGGTGGCTTAGTTGTTAAGCATCTGCCTTCGGCTCAGGTCATGATCCCGGGGTCCTGGGATCAAGCCCAGCACTGGGCTCCCTGCTCCGCGGGAAGCCTGCTTCTCCCTCTCCCACTCCCCCTACTTGTGTTCCCTCTTGCTGTGTCTCTCTGTCAAAAAAATAAAATAAAATCTTAAAAAATAAAATAAAATAATCTTTCTTGGGGCGCCTATGTGGCTGAGTCAGTTGGGTGTCTGCCTTCAGTTCAGGTCATGATCCCGGGGTCCTGGGATCGAGTCCCGCATCAGGCTCCCTGCTCAACGGGAGTCTGCTTCTCCCTCTGCCCCTCAACCTGGCTCATGCTGTCTCTCTCTCGCTGTCTCTCTCTCAAATAAATAAAAATCTTAAAAAAAAAAAAAAAAGTTAAAAAAAGAAAATAGTCTTTCTTTTCTTTCTTCTTCTTTTTGGTCTGTTATCTCTACACCCAACGTGGTGCTTGAACTCACACCCTGAGATCAGAGTTTCATGCTCTTCTGACTGAGCCAGCCAGGTGCCCCTCTAAAGTAAGGATTTAGACCATGTGATTATCAACTCTTAGGTCTACTCACCACATAATTACTACAAAATATGTACAGCCAAAAATGTAGAGAGCCAACCCAAAACTTCTTTCCCTTCACAACTGTGCCTTCAGATTTCCACACATCCAAGAAGGAAGTGGAAGTGATGACCGGTTCTGATCAAATGTGTCCTCACTAACCTTGGTCCTGCTCATTTGAAGAGATCCCTAAGGAAACATCAGTGACATTCTCTGGGTTCAAGTGAGTAATGGCATCAGATATTCTGTCCAGAGAGATGAGGGCTTCTGCAGCATATAAATGGCCCAAAAACCTAAGATGAAAAGAACAGATTCCAAACTGAGAAGTAGGTCATCACAAAACACCCAATGTATAACAAGATTTGGTGTACACATGCTTCACATATTTCAAATCTTTGAATTGAAATAGAAGTTTATAAATGGATCAATTAAAGGTCACTTAACTCTTACCTCTTTATATAAAAATATCTTAAAATATACAATAATTTTTATATCCGCTAAGCTGGAACAAATGACACATATCAATTAAGAAAAAAGTTCAGAATTGGCAAATTTACTATTCTGTTTATGCAGAAAATAACATTACCATAAGGAAAGGAATGAAGTTCTAAAATAAGAGACAGGTCCAAGGATGAATCCTCTAGTCTCCGCTGCTGGAATAGTCAAAACACATCAGGGTGCCAAACGGGACTGAGACCAGATTTGGGTTAGATCAACTTTACTTTCTATCCCAAAGGTTTCCTGCTTTTCAAATCATCTATTTTATGCCCACTGATGTTTTTAGGACAAATACGCATCCTCCCGGCTTATAAGAGCCTGCTTCTTCCGGTCTTTTACTTACAGGCCATTTTTCTCTATGATCACCTGATTGATTTTTCAAAATTAAAACAGGATTAGGTATATTCCACCCTTGCTGAAAATCTTAATGACTTTTCCTACCTGAGAACAAAACTTTTTATCAACTTAAAGCTCTCCAAGTTTGGTCCCACTTTTCTATATCCAGTCAATATTCCCACCCCCTCAAAAATTGCTCTGGTCCTACCAGACAGTGTCCTGGGCAGGGCGCACCCACTGTTCCCCCATGGCCTGGCCTTCTTGGGCAAGCCTGGCCTCATCTCCACAAGCCAACATCTATTCCTCCTTTTATTTTATTTTTTAAGATTTTATTTTCAAGTAATCTCTATACCCAACATGTGGCTTGAAATCACAAACTTGACATCAACAATTGCATGCTCTACCAACTGAGCCAGTCAGGGATCTCTCTACTCCTCCTTTTAAATGGCCAGCTAGGTCTCACCTACTCTAGCTAGCCTGACCCAACTGAATCTGTCCCCATGAATCTCGAGTCCTCAAATTTTAGGCTCTTTTCAATATAACCTTTTTAGAGATTTACACATATTAACCACTCAAGAGCTCTTTAATTCTTTATTTTCTAACTAAGAGGGGCTGCGATGACCTTATTTTGGTTCTCTACCAAATACCCTAACAGAAATGACAAGTTTTTAAAAAATCAGTAGGGGCGCCTAGGTGGCTCAGTCGTTAAGCGTCTGCCTTCGGCTCAGGTCATGATCCCGGGGTCCTGGGATCGAGCCCCACATCGGGCTCCCTGCTCAGCAGGAGGCCTGCTTCTCCCTCTCCCCCTCCCCCTGCTTGTGTTCCCTCTCTCGCTGTCTCTCTCGTCAAATAAATAAATAAAATCTTAAAAAAAAAAATCAGTAACTTCACTTATATTTTGAAATAAGATAATTTAAAAATTTCATTAAAATAGTATCCACAAGCCAGTAATCATTACAAAACACAAACACATAAATTCAAAGAACTACTTCAAATTGTCTTCTGTGCATTTACTTTATTAAAAACATTTTCCTTTTTTAGCCAAATGAAATGCCTTCATGACACTCAAAGCCAAGAAATCTTTGACCAGGTGTACAGAAAGCAAAAAGCTGTGGGGTAAAGCTGCTGTGGTATGTGAGCTGCCAAATGCAGAATTACCTGCTTGTCTTTGCTGGGAAGACAGACAGTGGCCTTGTTATTAATTAAGAAACCAATACTTAGGAAAGAATAGTTAAGAGAATTAAAAAAGAAATCAAGAGAATTAAAAAAAGAAATTGCCAGACACAGCTTGGCCAATCCCTCAAAAGTTGATAAACTTAAAAACCCTCCAACGAATGCCAAGTAAAGAATCTACTTGGGATTTGAGAACAGTGACCACAATGTCAACCAAAGAGGTTGAAAAAGCAGTGAAGATTTGTGTTTCACCTCTGTTAAACAGCAAAACAAACCGAACACTGCTCTAATCATGGCCGTGGCACCAGAGGCCGAGTGTGGACTTGGGCGGCAACTCTGGGCGCTACTTCCCCGAGCTGGATGGCGGTGCCCTCAGAGGCAACCCCGCTGCTTGAACTGGAACTCGGGATCCCGCCAGGCCTCAATGTTAGACAAGGCTTTCTTATATTTGATTGTGGCAAAGCCTCTTATGTTACTGGATGTTCTTTTAATTATCTTTTTTTTTTTTTTGAAACACAAGGTATGTTTGGGAAACACTGGCCTAAAATAACCGTAATCATTGTTAATTTTAGATGATTGTATAAAGTAATACTTTTTCTTAAGGACAAACATAATTAAACATCAACAGAATTATTCCTCAGAGTATGATCTCCCAATTCTAAGCATTGCACATTATAAACAAAGACCACTAAAAGGCAAGAGTAAGTAATTATATTCTGGAGATTATAGGTATATACCCACAGGATGAATGAAAAAACAACTGTCCTAACGTTATGCAGAGTATCTGTGGTTCCGAATAAAATTTCTAGCAGAGCATCATACAAAGATTCAAAGACAGCTGCATCTCACTCAACCTCCATAAATGGAAAGAGAGGTGCTTTAGCCAATTTTAGACTGACAATGACAGTAATACTGAAGAGGCATAAAACTCAGGTAGTCAGAATTGTTATCTATTTAAATTGCATTCCTTGAAGCAGATTTATCATGCTGACTAAACTCCTATTTTTGTGGGTCTTCTTCCTGAGGACTCATCTTGTTTTGGGGACTAATACGTGAAAATATGCTCCAGTCAGGCCTAGTAGTGGACGCTAGACAGTGCAAAGTTTCTGCCTCCTGATACTCAGTACAGCAAATGCTACTTCCCTTAATCCTCGAGGTACAACAAGGGAAAAGAACTACCAAATTAATGTTTCAGTCAGTTGCTTTGTCTAGATAATACATCCCACTGGGGGAGTAAAGAGCAGCAATATGTACCACAAACTAATTGAAAACCTCCAAACAAAACGACCCTGGGACACACAGGGGAAGTCACACTTACTTAAGCGATCCTGACAGCTTGGGCTGCTGAAGAAGTTTATCTGCGTGATTCAAAGCCATAAGGTTATCACCCAAAGCCAGAGCCACGTAAGCACTACAGGCAAGTATGGAGCATCTGGAACACAAAAGGGAAGGGCTGAAAACCTGAGTTACAAAATTGACAATGGTTGTATTTGTTATTAAATACGAAAGAACGCCCTAATTAAAGCTGTGACAATCTGGACACCGGGAAAGAAGAGAGAGGAAGTCACAACAGTAATGGTAAGAATTAGGATGATGTATAAAACTACCATCTGAGGCACAGTGTGGCTATCTACCCAAACCATCTTTAGCTTCCATCCAACTGACCCCCATCTCCAACAAAATAACCAAAAGGAGTTACAATATTTAGCCTGTAAAAAAATATGTAGTTAATGGCCTAGTGAGAATTTACTTCCCATAGAACATTTAACATCCTAGAAATAAAGCTCCAGAAGCAGATTACTATTCTTTCAAACTCATTTCGCCGAGAAACACAATTAACTCACTAAAAAATCCACTTAGCTTACTGTAAAGTGTTCTTCTCTGAACCTGTTAAGTCTATATTTCTTGCTAAGCAACAATATCAAGAGTAACTAGAAGAATTTCATTCATACATGTACTATTACCCTAAATGAATATTCAAGAAAGAAATCAGGCTGAGTACATACATGTGAAGATAAGAAAATTTAAGTTACATTGACTTTGCTAAGTTGCGTTGGAAAGCAAACTTCTGTTTGGTTTTCTACTTAACGGGCAGCTCATTTAAAACAGGTCTAGGTAAAGACTTGACACTAATAGATCACTTGAATGTTAAACAACCGCTCCAAAAAGCAATCTTAAAATAAACCCCTGTCAAATAGAAATGAGGTCTGAACGGCCAACCGCAAATGACCCAACTTAGATACAGGGTTTTGAGTTATGTTTACAAATTACAGTACATATGTGTATCATTAAGTGCATTCGGGCTGTAATTTCAGTCTAAGGAAGAATGCAACCCCCACAACCCTGCAGTTTTCTAATAATCTGAAATCCTTAACTAGAAATGGCCCTTCTAAAAGTGCCGCAGCTGGGCAAATCAGACAAACAGAAGTCGTCTGCTGTTTCCTCTTCACTGAATGAGTCCTGGGTGTTGGAACCTTGGAAAATTACCCCACTAAAGGCAAAGTAGTCCCCTCAGCAACTCACAACACAGAAAAGTAGACCGGTCCCAGAGGAGACACAAGGAGATTGAGATTTATGGCCTTAGGCTACAATGGTAGGGGCTGAAAGAGTGCCTAATGTCGTCCCTTGTTTTAAAAAGATAGAGATTGAAATCCAAAGTCATTTAATATATTCTCTAGCTTAGAGTGTGTGATTAGAGTTAGGACTAACATTCAACACCATGGACTCCTAATTCACTGCCCTTCCCATCCTATCATATTACTTCACTATCGGTTCACAAGACCACCTGAAAATAAAGTAGAAAGAAAAGATTGTTACGATTTTCCCAATGCATTCGTAACTATGCATACAAATGTAGGTACTTAAGCCTGTCTCTTTAAAAGGGAAGAAAACAGAAGGTAATCCAAAGTTTAAATTTTTCTAAAAGATTTTATTTATTTGAGAGAGAGAGCAAGCAAGAGACCTGACAAGCAGGGGAAGCAGGAGAGAGAGAGGGACAAGCAGACTCCCCACTGAGCAGGGAGCCTCCCATGGGGCCAATCTCAGGACCCCGAGATCATAACCTGAGCGGAAAGCAGCCGCCTAACCGACTGAGCCACCCAGCCGCCCCTCCAAAGTTTAAATTTTCTTACTGAGCACATAATTTAAAATCTGAACCCTGTTCACGTAAGAGAATAAGAGCAGGCAAGTAATGTCCTTCTCAAAGGGATTTTTTGACAAGCTTACTGTCAATATCCCTATGTTTCCAAGAGTTGTCTTTACCAGCCAGGCTGTCCTGTGGCCACAGCCCCTAGGGGGCATCCTCTCTCTGATGGAAGAAGCAAGGGCCCAAAGAAGGGAGGCAATGGCTAGTTATCTCCCCCGCGCAGTAGCTCCTCAGTGCTTACTTAGCTCTGTGTCGTGAGATTAGGGTGACTTAATTTCCTCTTTTGGCTTATTTGTACTATTTTATGTATTTATTTATTTATTTAAAAGATTTTATTTATTTATTTGACAGAGAGAGACACAGTGAGAGAGGGAACACAAGCAGGGGGAGTGGGAGAGGGAGAAGCAGGCTTCCCGAGGAGCAGGGAGCCTGATGCGGGGCTCGATCACAGGACCCCGGGATCATGACCTGAGCTGAAGGCAGACGCTTAACGACTGAACCACCCAGGTGCCCCTGTACTATTTTAAAATGGCAATGAACACAAATTCATCAGCCAGGTATGTACTGCTTATGAAGAAAAAGACTTTTAAGGCCTAAGTCTCCAGAGGCCCAAGAAAGCCATCAGCGCAGGGCCTATATGAATGAAAATCACTAAGTTTAATATCCATTTTCATCCATGACTTGGCCAAAGATCAGACATAAGCCCCTTCAAAGCAGAAGCCCACCATCTTTTGTTTCCTGCACTAACACTGGAGCAATTCCTCAGCATCTACGCAGTAGGTGTTTAACAGATAATCACTGAAGACCACAGCTTTCAACATTTTTTGACTTACTGCTCCAGGCACGCAGACCTCCACCTGTCTTGTTGGCAGGCTGCCTCACTGACGAAGCCACCTCCTTCCCAGCTCCCACAGACAGGAGAGTCATCCTGCATGCTCTGGGGCCTAGCATCTAGGACAGCCACACCTCAGGCAGGCTTGCTGGGAAAAGCCTGCCCTGGCCTCTCCCGACAGTAGGGGGCTATTACTGCTCCAGCCCACTGTCAAGCCCACTTTGGGTCCAGAAATCAGTCATGTAAGATTGCAGCAGGTTTCTGCTGCCCAGAAGTCCAGACTGCAGCTATGTACCAGGTAAAAATCTGGTTTCCTCAACTTTTACCCTTTTTTCCCAGAAGAGATCCTATCAAATCACAACAGGGTAGAAGATTCTACTAATAATCTTTCTTTTCAAAAATACTTAAATATGTCAAGCAGAACTCTGTGGCTGGCATTCCAATCAAGAGCTGTCAGGATTAAGCAAGTTTCATTACTTGCACAAAACTAAAACTAACATTTATGGCCCCTCTTCCCTTAATGCCTCACAATCTATCCCAACCTCTCATCATCCTCACTCATCCTCCTTTTCCTCTAGGAAACAATACTCTACTCTGCCATTAATTCCTACAGAGTGGTAACACTAGAAACACATATAGCTCTATCTACTAAGCCCCTGGAGAAATCACTTTACTTCTGAGAGTTGCTACTTAAAATACTAACCCCCCCCCACCCCCCACTTCCCCGAGTCACTGTCCAATCTGCTTTACCAACCACACAGTGGATCTGACAGTTCATCAGACTGGAAGAACTATACCTCAAGGGAAGAGACACACTAGCTTTCCATCTCCTGCCCCCAGTCTACACCCCCCCCCCAATTGGAGGATCTGACATAACCCCACACTCTCTCCTCTACATGTGGGAGGAACTTGCTCTAGGTCCACAGAATGCCAACCCTTGGAAAGGAAAGAACAAAAAAGAAAAAAGAAAAGAAATGGGGGTAAGGACTTTCCTTAAAGCATCAAATTACAGCAACAAGGCATATAAGACTGGGAATTAAAAGTCTGTCAAGCCACATATTCTGTAATGAGTTAAATGAATCTAAACCAAATGTCTGAAATAGTTTAACCCTTATTAAAAGAGGCTAAAATGGGGGTAAATCTAGTCAGTCACCATGTGTCAAAGGAAATTATAAAGAGATCTTAGAGCAAACAAGTTTGAAAAATTGGCCCAAAAAATCCAATAAAGAATTTCTTCCAGGGGACATGCCTGGGTGGCTCAGCCAGTTGGGTATCTGCCTTTGGCTCAGGTCATGGTCCCAAGGGTCCTGGGATCGAGCCCCACGACGAGAGGCTAGATGAGGAGCCTGCTTTTCTCTCTCTCTCTCTCAAATAAATAAATACAATCTTTTTCTTTTTTTAAAGATTTTTATTTATTTATTTGACAGAGAGAGGGAACACAAGCAGGGGGAGCGGGAGAGGGAGAAGCAGGCTTCCTGCTGAGCAGGGAGCCCTATGCGGGCTCGATCCCAGGACCCTGGGATCATGACCCGAGCCGAAGGGAGACGCTTAATGACTGACTGAGCCACCCAGGCGCCCTAAATAAATAAAATCTTAAAAAAAGAAAAAGAATTTCTTCCAAGCTGAATAGATTATATAATTTCAAAAAAATAATCAGGCGCCTGGCTGGCTCAGCTGGTAGAGCACTCGACTCTTGATCTCAGGGTTGTGAGTTTGAGCCCCATGGTGGGCATGGAGCCTACTTTAAAAAAAAAAAAAGTCCTTCAAGCTATTTCCATTATCCATGATAATTTCGAAAATGTTAAACTTGTCAACTTTCAAATCTTAAAAGAAAATTTTTAAGTTTTTCACTTCACGTGTTTTGTAAACATTTTGCTTTTCTGGTAACAGTTCTGTACAAAAAGAAGCTTACTGACAAACACACCCCAAATCCAAACCAAATAGAAGCCCAACACAAAGAAGCTGAAAAAAGTTTTTTCAACCAAATCTAGCATCTCAAAGGACCGAGCCCTAGCCTAGGCAGCACATAAAATTCATAAAGTCACAGACACAGCATTTTATATACAGACGGGACCTGAAGATCATCTGACCCAATTCATTTACTTGACAGAAAAGTAAGACCTACAGGGGTTAAAGGATTTGTCCAATGTCAGCAGTGGCCATATGGGGCTTCCACAGAATGGCAGACCACTGAAGAATTACTCGAGCCCTGTCAATATGAACACTGCTTATGATGTGAAGGAAATGTCACATATGCAGGTTCCTTCTTTGGTGGAATTGATTATAGATGGATACATTTCAATAGAACCACACACTCAGATGTAAGAACAATAGGAGATTCAAAAGATTTTCAGCCGTAATTCTGTTTTAGGTATGTCTCATGAGCTATAATATAACCACTAGGCCAAAACCAAAAGAAACTGGATTCCATAAGTACACTAGAACTGCCTATAATATTTATGTCATCAACCATTTGTTTGATTCATCTTCTCTCAAACATTGGGTCATGGGAGGTCCTCTTTAACTGAATGGGAAATCATCCACTGAGTATTACATCAAATTCTAAATGAACTAATTAAAGTTTTATAATTTATACTTGTAGAACAACTTAACTGGGCTTAATTAAATGTGACCTGAACACTTCCTTTTATCCATTTTTGAGCCTCTTATTAAACAAAAAAAAAGACAAATTGAAATTTCATTTTTATTTTTTATTTTTTTATTTTTTTTTAAGATTTTATTTATTTATTTGACAGAGAGAGACACAGCGAGAGAGGGAACACAAGCAGAGGAAGCGAGAGAGGGAGCCTGATGCGGGGCTCGATCCCAAGACCCTGGGATCATGACCTGAGCCAAAGGCAGAAGCTTAATGACTTGAGCCACCCAGGTGCCCCTCACTTTTATTCTATATGCTGTGATTTTAATTTCTCATACAAACATTTCCCATGTGGGCCCCCAAATTACTTCCTGCCCTTTTCCAGTTCTGTTATACTGTTTTCCAAGTTCTAGAGCAGTTCCATTTTAGTTTCAGAAATTAAAAATCACAATCTCAGAATGAATAACAAAGATGTCCTATAATATGCAACATGTAAAAATCAGTACATATACCTAAGCTGGTTATTAAACCACTGTGCAGGGCGCCTGGGTGGCTCAGTTGGTTAAGCGACTGCCTTCGGCTCAGGTCATGATCCTGGAGTCCCGGGATCAAGTCCCGCATCGGGCTTCCTGCTCAGCAGGGAGTCTGCTTCTCCCTCTCCTGCTCCTCCCTCTTGTGCTCTCTCTCTCAAATAAATAAATAAAATCTTTAAAAAAATAAAAAATAAAAAAAATAATAAACCACTGTGCAACAATGAAATGTTAATATGTGACTAATTAGGCCTATGAACTTATTTCTTTCCTGTTAATAAGGTACTAGTATGCGAAAGAATTAAGTTGAGCGCTTACTTCGTATCATATATAAAAATTATCTGAAAAACAGATAAAAGACCTAAATGTAACACGTAAAACTATAAAACTCTTAGAAGAAAACATAGGGGTAAACCCTTATGTCTTTGAATTTGGCAAAGGATTCTTAGATAGGACATGAAAAGCATGGTCAATAAAAGAAAAAAGTAAGGGTTGCCTCAGTGGCTGAATGAGTTGGGTGTCTGGCTCTTGGTTTCAGCTCAGGTCATGATCTCAGGGTCCTGGAATTGAACCCATGTCAGGCTCTGTGCTCAGTTGGGGAGTCTGCTTGATTTCTCTCCCTCTCCCTCTGAACCACACCCCCAGTTCACACTCTCTAAAATAAAGAAACCTTTAAAAAAAAAAAAAAAAAAAAGAGGGTGCTTGGGTGGCTCAGTCGTTAGGTCAGGTCATGGTCCCAGGGTCCTGGGATCAAGCCCCGCATTGGGCTCCCTGCTCCGCAGGAAGCCTGCTTCTCCCTCTCCCACTCCCCTACTTGTGTTCTCTCTCTCGCTCTCTGTCAAATAAATAAAATCTTTAAAAAAAAGTGATTAATCACATTTTTAAAAAATTAATATTTTATTTATTTGAGAGAGAGCACAAGCAGGGGGAGCAGGAGAGGGAGAGGGAGAAGCAGGCTCTCCACTGAGCAGGAAGGCCAACGTGGGGCTCAATCCCAGGACCCTGGGATCCTGACCCCAGCTGAAGGCAGACACTCAACCGACTGAGCCACCCAGGTGCCCCTCAATAAATAAATCTTTATTTTATTTTATTTTTTTTTAAAGATTTTTTATTTATTTATTTGAGAGAGAGAGAATGAGAGAGAGCAAGCACATGAGAGGGGGGAGGGTCAGAGGAAGAAGCAGACTCCCTGCCGAGCAGGAAGCCCGATGCGGGACTTGATCCCGGGACTCCAGGATCATGACCTGAGCCGAAGGCAGTCGCCTAACCAACTGAGCCACCCAGGCGCCCCAATAAATAAATCTTTAAAAAGATAAAAATAAAAACTCAGAGCAGCACTGTCCAATACAAATATAATTGGAGCTGTAAGTATAATTTTAAATTTTCTTTTTTTAAAAGATTTTATTATTTGAGAGAGAGAGACAGTGAGAGAGGAAACACAGGCAGGGGGAGTGGGAGAGGGAGAAGGAGGCTTCCCGCGGAGCAGGGAGCCCAACGTGGGGCTCGTTCCCAGGACCCTGAGATCATGACCTGAGCCAAAGGCAGATGCTCAACGACTGAGCCACCCAGGCGCCCCTAATTTTAAATTTTCTAATAAACACGTTAAAGTAGAAGAAACAGGTGAAATTATTTAGTTTTAACATATTTAAAATAATCTACTATATCATTTCAACATACAATCAATATAAAAAATTACTAATACATTTTACATTGTTCTTGGTTATAAGTTTTGAAATCCCTCCTTGTACCATACACTTAAACAGTGCACCTTTCACGTGCTTAGTAGTGACCTGGTAAGTGGCTTTCGTACCAGATACTGCAACCTTAGGGTCTAAGGAATACATGCTAACTACAAACAGGGTTTTTTTTTGTTGTTGTTAAGAAACCAAAATTTTTTTTTTTTTTAGATTTTATTTATTCATTTGAGACACAGAGATACAGAGAGAGAGAGAGAGAGAGAGAAAGCATGAGCAGGAGAGAGGCAGAGGGAGAGGAAGAAGCAGGCTCCTCGCTGAGCCAGGAGCCCGATGTGGGGCTCCATCCCAGGACCCTGGGATCATGACCTGAGCTGAAGGCAGACGCTTAACCATCTGAGCCACCCAGGCGCCCCAAGAAACCAAATTTTTCATGTCCTGCCACCTCGTAAGTGATATATAAGGGAAACTGACCATGTACCAATCATTAGTGGTTAAATTATATTTCCCAAAAGAATATATTATTTTATTTTAGTTTTTTATTTGAAAGAGAACAAGAGAGAGAGGGAGAAAGAGAGCACAGAAGAAGTAGACTCCTGCTGAGCAGAGACTCCAATGTGGGGCTCGATCCCAGGACCCTGAGATCATGACCTGAGCCAAAGGCAGATGCTTAACTGAGTGAGCCACCTAGGTGCCCCTCAAAAGAATATATTTAGAATTATATTAATTTTTGTAAAATTTAAAACTACCTTAAAAATTATATTTTTTTTTAGTGATCTCTACACCCAACATGGGGCTCAAACTCACAACCCCGAGATCAAGAGTCGCATGCTCTACTGACTGAGCCACTGAGATCCAATACCTTAAAATTTTAATGAGATATAATTTATATACACTAAAATGCATCACTTGAAGTGTACAGTTTGATGAGTTTGAATATATACATGTAACCACCAGCCCAGTTAAGATACAGAACATTTCTATCACTGCAGAAAGATTCTTCCAGTCAATTCCTCCCAACCACTGCTGATTTCTATTAACATAAATTAGTTTTGTATAGTTTTGCCTGTCATATAAATGGCATAAATGGAATCATACTGTAGATACCTTACACTGCATAAAAGAAACACAAAATGTTTTGAGATTCATTCATATTGACTTGTGCATCAATAATTTGTTGCTTTTTATAGCTGAATAGTATTCCAGTGTATATAGTGGATTATAATTTAGTTATCTGTTCTCTTATTAATGGTTACTGGACTACTCCTAGTTTTTCTCTATCATGAGTAAAGTTGCTATGATTTATTGTATGTACAAGTTTTCATTTATCTTGCGTACGTACCTAGAAATAGAATCACCTTTTCTTTGAAAATTTTAAGTCATAGCATTTATTTAATTTAAGGCTGTAGAATGTGTGTATGTGTGTGTGTGCTTTCCTAATTGAATGAAACTGATGGCTTTGCAGAGCTCGGAATGATTCAGGAACTGAACAATACTCTAACAGTGTTCATCTGTTCATCTCAGCCTCACAATTAAACTGCTTAGTTGATTTCTGAGACATTTCTTGATGTGGGGTAAATTTCTGTTTTAATTGTGAGAATATTTTTCTGAAATCTTTCTTAATTCTAATATAGAATCTCATTAATTGCTTCAGGTGTCATCTGTCTTCAAAAAACATTCTTGAAACTTGGTTAGAATGAATATTTTTGGGGACCCATCTTCATTTATATACAAACGAAAAAAATGAAAGTACTCAAGAGGCTGTGAACCCATACCAAAGGAAGCGGCCATTATAACACTCATGATAATTTACTGCATATTAGTTATGCTGGAAATAGGAAATGAGGTTTTACATTGGTGTCTTGGGTATTATAGGGCACAAGGGGTCAAAGATAATAGTCCATAAAAACTAAACTATACACTAGTCACACACACATTTCCAATCACATAAAAGAATTCAGGTCAGAAAAAGATGAAATCTCTAAGAATTCCGTGATCTTAACAGAAAACCAATGTACTCAGTCTCCTTCCTTCTATAGAAGACAGCTGGCTCCTGCCACAGAACTGCCCTTTAACACGCCCAACTGCATTATGAGCTTTTATAGCTTTGAAAATTACGACACAAATCTTTTACGACTCCTTCCCTGCACCATTTGTCTCCACATTACCATTACTACTGTCTTGCATAGCAGTTCTTTTTATCAATCTACCCTAAGGCTCCTTCCCTCTTGTTCCATTTCCTTTCTCCCATCTGCTCCATAAGAAAAAAGGTTAATATATACCAGCAAACCCATCTTTACCTCAATTTATGATGATGGAATTCCCAATGGAGACCCTTTGCCCCTTTCCACAAAAATAGGGAAGTAATTTTATTTTCTCTGAAAATCATCAATCCTCCTATTAGGGCACATGGAAAGCAAAGAGTTGTGCCTTGGAGGGTACAAAATTCAGAGAGGAAGTATGCCACTCTGCACATACCCTTCTCTTTAATGCCACTTTCAGAAGGCAAAATTAATTTACACAACTCTGCAGCTGTTCAACCATTAGAGAATAATATACTTGTTAAATTGCATAAAGCCATCCTAAGATTAGTACTCAAATAAATTTGTAAAAATTAAATCCAATTTAAAAACTGTTTAAAATACCTTATTCATTAAGGATTCTCCTTAAAAACTGTGTACAATGATACTCACTGCAGCATTATTTGTAACATCAAAGACAAACATTATAAACAACTAAATATAAAGGAATGATGAAGTATGTCATATCCATATAATGCAATTCTATGCACCTATTAGAAAGAATGAAACAGAGCTTTGTACCAATGCAGAGCAATTTCTAAAGATACATTGTCAAATGGGAAAAGTAGGGTATGGAACAAGATGGGGACACTATCCAATTGCTAGTGTAAAAATTACCATATATACATACACTGGCACAGGAATGAGAAATCTCACTGGAAGGACATACAAGAAACTGGTAACTGGTCGCCCCTCAGGGAAGATCTTAGAAACAGAGGACTGGGATGGGTCAAATTTTACTTATACTATCCAACTTTTTTTTCTTTCTAAGATTTTATTTTTAAGTAATCTATACACCTTAACATGGGGCTCAAACTTCACGACCCTGAGATCAAGAGTCGTACATTCTTCTGACTGAGCCAGCCAGGCGCCCCTACACTATGTAACTTTTTGTACTAAGATTTTTATCACACACAATAACCTATTAAAAATAGATGAACCCCTTAGATAAATATAAAATGCAGGTGGATCCATAAAGAAAGACATCTCTAGAAAACATGAGGAACACTGGGGGAAAACAGTACATTTTTTTGGCAAATCAAAGCATTGTCCCAAATATTGTCCTGGCTGAGCACTACAATCCACCTCTTTCCCATGAGCTCAAGTTATACCAAATACAGATTAGCTTTACTTAATTTGCGTTGTTTTTACAAATTTCCATTCAGGACAAAAATCTAGCATGGTTTTAGTTATATGGTTGAAATTTGATGCTTTTTATATTTATTTATTTATTTTTAAAGATTTTATTTATTTATTTGACAGAGAGAGAGACAGCGAGAGAGGGAACACAAGCAGGGGGAGTGGGAGAGGGAGAAGCAGGCTCCCCGCAGAGCAGGGAGCCCGACGCGGGGCTCGATCCCAGGACCCTGGGATCATGACCTGAGCCGAAGGCAGACGCTCAACTGACTGAGCCACCCAGGTGCCCCCAAGAAAACATTTAATTAACTTTGTCAAGTTTCAAAAAACCAAAACTCCACATTCAAAATCTTAAATGACCAACTCATTTCTAACTAAACATGAGATTTAATCCTCCATATAATCAGAGGATTAATTCTTTCCTCCTCATAATAAAACCCGGGACAGAGAGGGCATTAATGCAAAGTGGGAATTTATGGTACACTTCAACAGAATAAAATAAAGAAATAAAAAGATGTTGTCTAGGTGAGAATGGTGCATGGGACCCTGTGCTCATGGACAGCAATGCCCTGGCATGAACATGTTGATCTGACAGAATATGATCAGAAAAGGGCACATCTTGGGGACATCCGGGTGGCTCAGTCAGTTAAGCACCTGACTCTTGATTTTGGCTCAGGTCATGATCTTGGGGTTGTGGGACTGGGCCCTATGTCAGGCTCTGCACTTGGTGTGGAGTCTGCTTGAGATTCTCTCTCCCTTTGCCTCTGCCCCGCCCCCTGCTCTCTCGCGATCTCTCACACACATACATATACGCTCTCTCTCTTTCAAAACAAATGAATAAAAATCTTAAAAAAAAAAAAAAGAAAAGGGCACATCTTTATTTAAATGGAAAAAAAGAGAGAGAGAGAGAAAAGGACATATCCTGCTGGCCAATATTCCTCCAAAAACACTACGCATGCAAGGAGGGGCTTCACTAACATTAATGAAATAGCCTCCTTTTTAAAGAGTTAGAAAAAACAGATATCCAATAAGAAAACAAAAATCATCAGTTATTCCACTATTCAGGGATAACCACCATGAAGGTTTTGACATAGATCCCTCCAATTTTTTCATGCAAATAAACATATACGTTATTTTATAAAATTGTAATTTTAAACTGTTTAGACATAAAATCTTAACATTTTATAGTTCTGTTGCATGCTTTATTTGAAAGTTAAATGAAGTTAATCAAATGGACTATACTATGAAAAATTACACACAGTAAAGATAGATCCCTACCTTATTCATTTCTTTTTTTTTTTTAAGATTTTATTTATTTATTTGACAGAGAGAGACATAGCGAGAGAGGGAACACAAGCAGGGGGAGTGGGAGAGGGAGAAGGAGGCTTCCCGCTGAGCAGGGAGCCCGATGCGGGGCTCGATCCCAGGACCCTGGGATCATGACCTGAGCCGAAGGCAGACGCTTAACGACTGAGCCACCCAGGCGCCCCTACCTTATTCATTTCTATAAAATACATTCTAGATGAAACAGAAATTTATATTGGTGGTTGTGACAGTGCTAGAACACATAGGTGAATTATTCTCTCATCTTTGGAGGCAAGAAGGCCTTTCTACACATTACATGAATACTTATGGAATTCTGTTTTACAACTAAAAGCATAAATCTCAGAAATGATAAAAGGCCAATTTCTGTAACATACAAGAACTCTTACAAAAACAAAAAGGATGAAAAACCCGATATGAAAATGGTAAATTCTACAAACAGGAGGTTCAAAGAAAAAGAAATACAAGCCATCAGTTAACCTTGGCATCAGACTGAGCACCTTGAGCAGACTGAAAGAAATGCAAAATTTTAAAATGAGGTCATTTTTTACTTCTCAGGGTAATAAAATATCACACGAATAAAAGAGATACCCCAAATCTCACGACCTAATAACTAAACTACTAATTAATATCATTTTGTCCTAAGTGTTCGCCATCTGCTTTTTTTTTTTTAAAGATTTATTTATTTGAGTGGGAGAGCGAGAGAGCAAGTGTGCAAGCTGGGGGAGGGGCAAAGGGAGAGGGAGACAGAAGCAGACTCCCCACTGAGCGTGGAGCCCCACGTGGGGTTTGATCCTACAATCCTAACATCAGACCTGAGCTGAAATCAAGAGTCGGACACTCAACCAACTGAGCCACCCAGATGCTCCTCATCATCTGCTTTTGAAGGCAGTTTTTTTTCCTCTATCTCTAATTCCTCTGTACCTTTCACAAGGCTAGCACTGTTTGTCAGAAAAAAATGGGAATAAATAAATGTTTTCCAAAAGTCATCCATTAATTGACAATGCTACCAGCAACATATATATGTTTAAATGTACTTCTGTCACTCTTTTGCAATAGGCAAAACGTAAGAAATCATGGTTCTTAAAAAAAAAAAAAATAAATAATAATAATAAAAGAAATAATGGCTTTTTTTTCATTTTAATTTTCAGTTCTATTATTGAAATCATTCTTAAAAGTAATGCTGTATCATTCAGCCTAACTCAAAAATAATATGAAGAAATTATGGTCGGGGCGCCTGGGTGGCTCAGTCATTAAGCATCTGCCTTAGGCTCAGGTCATGGTCCCAGGGTCCTGGGATTGAGCCCCACATCGGGCTCCCTGCTCCGCGGGAGGGCTGCTTCTCCCTCTCCCACTCCCCCTGCTTGTGTTCCCTCTCTCACTGTCTCTGTCAAATAAATAAATAAAATCTTAAAAAAAAAAAAAAAAAATTATGGTCAAAGTATATCAAATTTGTTGAAAGATAAATTTATAGACTTAAAGTCCACTAACTCCAAGGCAAGAGTAAAAATGAAGAAAATCGCATTCAGACTCATCATAGTCTAATTGCTGAAAAACAGAGACAATCTACAGATAGAAAAACGGCACCTCAGTACAATGACTATAAACTTCTAATCAGAAATAACATAAGTTGAAGTTAATGCAGTGACCTCTTCAAAGAGCTGACTGAAAGGAAAAACAAACTCTACCAATCTAGAGTTCTGTTTTCAGTGAAAATATTCTCTAAGAATGAAGATGAAATAAAGACAACTGTAGATTTAAACAGATTAAAAAAACCCAAAACCCTAGGAAAATTAAGACCTGTATTGTAAGAAATGTTGAAGGAGGAGCCTCAGAATGAAGGGAAATGATATCTTATGGAAACTAGAATCAGCCAGAAGTGGTAATTATGCGGCTAAATGTAAAAGACGGCCTTTTTTCTTTTAGGATTTTATTTTTAAGTAATCTCTACACCCAACGTGGGGCTCAAACTCACAACCCTAAGATCAAGAGTTGCATGCTCCACCAAGTGAGCCAGCCAGGCACCCAAGAAGCAAATATTCTTAACAAAATATTAAAAAACTGAATCCAACAATTTATAGAAAAAGATAATACATTGTGACTAGCGGGGTTTATCACAAGATTGAAAGGTTGGTTTAACATTTGACATTCTATCAATATAATTCATAACATTAACAAAATAAAGAAGATTAAAAATAACGTGCAATAGATGCTATACTAATTTTTGTTTTAAAGATTTTATTTATTTATTTGACAGAGAGAGAGACACAGCGAGAGAGGGAACACAAGCAGGGGGTAGTGGGAGAAGGAGAAGCAGGCCTCCTGCCGAGCAGGGAGCCTGATGCGGGGATCAATCTCAGGATCCTGGGATCATGACCGAGCCCAAGGCAGAAGCTTAAGGACTGAGCCACCCAGGCGCCCCTAATTTTGTTTAGATACTCACTTTAAGTTTTCTAATTCCTGTTTTCTCAATGGAGAAGAAGGTGGAGCTGGAATGAATTTATCTCCATCATGGCTTTTACTGCTAAAATAAAGATAGACTCTAAATTATGAAGAGCAAATAAACAATTAAATATAAAATTGTTTCCCTACCCCCACTCTCATGCAATTTTTTATGCCAAAAATATACAAGAGCCAAAAACAACGAATGCAAAATGCTTAGCAACCATTGTGCTGAAGCTATACTGTATTTCAGTTTCTTTCCTCCAGTACACAATACTGTTTTTAAAAATTTCTAATTGTAAACAATATCTCTACAAAGGAAACCACTCCTGTATTTTCACACATTTCTCAGTCTTCTGATTGCTTTTTATCAACTACAGTAAAACATAACCCCAATGCAGGAAAAAACAAAAAACCCCCACAATTTTGTTTCAAATTTTCTTTAATACATGTATTTCTATCATAATCAAGAAAAAAACGCTGGGATGAAAGACTTGAATTTAAAGGTGCCATGTGTAAAAACAACTTTATATATAATGGTGTTTTATTATTACGAGAAGCTCTCTTAATTTCTAGAGACTGGTTAATATTTAACTTATACTAAAAAACTAGAAATTAGTAGAAATATTCTTGAGGTTAATCGTTTATGGTATGTTAAGAGAAAAGGCATAGGCTAAGAAAAAAGGAGAAATTTTAGGATTTAAGTATTTACTTTAATAAACATAAAAACAAAATGCTATCTCTGAGAGAGCAACAGGATTTCTTTACAACTATTCCTCCTATCAATGAAAAGTTGTTTCTTTCCACTTTTCTTTCTTTCTTTTTTTTTTTTTTATAAATGTCACTAGGCTCAGCAGCAATACTTTTTTTTTTTTTTTTATTTGAGAGCGCGAGAGAGAAACAGCATGAGAGGGGAGAGGGTCAGAGGGAGAAGCAGGCTCCCCGCTGAGCCGGGAGCCCGATGTGGGACTCGATCCCGGGACTCCGGGACCATGACCTGAGCCGAAGGCAGTCGCTTAACCAACTGAGCCACCCAGGCGCCCGCAATACTTTTTTTTAATGTTTTATTTGTTTATTCATGAGAGTCAGAGAGAGAGAGAGAGAGAGAGGCAGAGGCAGAGGCAGAGGGAGAAGCAGGCTCCCCGCCTAGCAGGGAGCCCGATGCGGGACTCGATCCCAGGATCCTGGGATCATGACCTGAGCCGAAGGCAGACGCTTAACCATCTGAGCCACCCAGGCGCCCCTCTTTCCACTTTTCTTAGGTTCTCTCCTCATTTAGTCTTCACAGTATTTCTTTCTTCCAGAAATACTTAACATTCATACTTTCCTTTCTTATTATTCAAAACAGGGGATTTAGGAAATTCGGGCTCGAGATTTTAGGAATTCATCTAAAGGACAAAGAGGCTTACTAATGAAGTCCTGAGGGGTTTCACCAAAGGGGGTCAAAGGGATTAGAATACCTGCAAGTTTCACTGCTTTCACTGCTCTCCGTGTTCCCACCTAATTGATTACTATTTTTAGACCCATTTTCCTGCTTCGGATCTTGCTGTTCTTCAGGTAACAGCAACAAGGCATTTCTGAGACAAATGGCTGCAAACTCCATACTGGCTACAGGAATGGCTGAAGACTGTCCATCACTTAAAAAACGAAAACAAATTAGCTAAGTAAATAACGTAAAAATAAATAAGACTTTTCTATTATCAGGAATAAAACCAATATAACTGGAAATGAAAATTTGCTGACAGGTAGAAATTTGAAAATAAGCAGTTATAAGAGAATTGTAAAGAACCTAAATCCTAAATATTACACACAAAAAATTTAAAAGTATGAATAATACATAGCAAGTATACACGTCATACAAGATGTATCTCTAGGAATGGGACTAAGGATGGAAACCAACTTGAAGGTTATCTGCAATGTCGTCGTTAATGTAACACAAGAGTTATAGACAAGGAAAATTACAGCGAGGGCAAGGGCAAGTATAGTAAGAATTGAAAAGAAAAGATTTTCACATCTGAGCCTTGTTTTGGTTGATCCTTGCTTTTGAAAATGTTTTATTTGTAAATTTGTCTTACAATTTTTTTGAGATTTTATATAACTTTCTATTGGTTCAAAAGGTGAAAAGTAGTAATAATTTTGAAATTGTAGGAAAATGATCCTTTATCTTAAGTCTTAAAAAAAAAATCTGCATTATAGTTGAAATAAATTAAGACCAAAATATTGTGTGCCCGTTACTATTTTAAAACGTTGGGAGAACTTTTATTTATTTATTTTTTAAAGATTTTAGTTATTTATTTAATTGACAGAGAGAGAGAGACAGCGAGAGAGGGAACACAAGCAGGGGGAGTGGGAGAGGGAGAAGCAGGCTTCCCGCCGAGCAGGAAGCCCGATGCAGGGTTCGATCCCAGGACCCTGGGACCACGACCTGAGCCCAAGGCAGTCACTTAACCAACTGACCCACCCAGGCGCCCCTGGGAGAACTTTTAAATGGTAGTGGAACATTTTTATTTTTTGGAAAAGAAAAAATACAGCCAATTTTTTTTTTTTTTTTTTTACAAAGCCTACTACTTTAGAAATAATAGCAACTCCAAATTGGAATCTTTATACAAGATAAAGATGTTCATATTTAAAAGTTACTCAACTGAAGGTTTACATGTGACCAGCTTTATAATGCTTTGGTTACTTTATGTATTAGTACTTTTCTCTCTAAATACTAAGAATTACCTTTAGGGACTATAAGAAAATACCTAAATAAAAAGCATCAATGATAAATTATATAAAAAAAAGAAACATCAAGATGCCCTCTTCTGGACATTTTGAATAATGGTACTGAATAGACCAGGGTCTCTTAGGCCATCAACAGTTTCAGCATAGATGTAATTAACTGAATTCTTATGTCAGATAATATTCACTGTGAACCTATATATGGGGATCTATTTGTTGAAGTAGCAATAAAACCTAGTTACAAAATGATTTCTCCTATAAAGTGATAAGTCTTAAGCATATTTTTATAAATAACATTATGTGAAGTATTAAATATCTATAGTTTCTCTTTGCAAAATACTTACTTATATACAGTATTCTGTATGGACTGTGATGCCAGAACTATTTTACGATGATAGCCTTGACCAACAATAGACTGTACAATTCCTTTCTTACTCGGAAGGCCTTTAGTTTCTTGTTCAGCAGTCTACAAAATATAAATAATTTCCAATTAATTTAATGCAATTATAAGACAGGATGTGAAAAATGATCTAATACTTTTCCGGTTACTCCAAGGAAGTTCCTAAGATCCATCGATGTGGAGCGAAATATGCTCCACATTGAAGAGTAGTTAGTTAGTACATGGGGTGGGAAGTCTGTGATGCATGCTGTACTTTAATATGAACTTTGAGGTAATTCTAAGGAAAAAAGGCAATTCAAGAATGACTCAAGCATTTATTTAGAATGATTTACTTAGAACATTCTACATCCCAGGGACCATGCTGCATATTACAGGCACTTCGACATCAGATTAAGGAAACATATAGAGCCACAAAAACTCATGAAAAAGGGAAGCAGCTCTACTTTCTAAAACACATATCTTGTGCTTCTTCATTGAAAGCATTAAATTGTCAACAACTTATAAACTCAGACAACCTATATGTTAAAATTTACATGGGCACAATTCTTGCCTTATAGAAAATTAAAATCCTAAAGCCCTGTAAAACATTAAACTGAAAAGAGTAAAAGCTACTTACACATATACAGTATTTTAGGATATTTCACTAAGATGCATCATCTTACTATGGGAACTGGATGGTGTCAACTACCTCTATCTTCCCTTTCACTCCAAATCTCTGAGTTACCTGCAGGTGGATTCCCAACTAGTCATATAAAGTCAGGCAGATTCTCATATGCAGAATAAACTGGAGCCAATCCATGAACTCACAGAGCTAAACTCTGCCCTGCAAAAAGTCCTTCTCTAAGCATAATGTTTCTGTACTGTTACTTATTGCCCCTACTATAACTTACTATCTATGACTTCTAATAAAACAAGGATTCACTTGCATATTCATTTTAAACAGAAAATATTACATAGTGCTTAAAAAATACAACATGCTTGGGGCGCCTGGGTGGCTCAGTCATTAAGCGTCTGCCTTCCGCTCAGGTCATGGTCCCAGGGTCCTGGGATCGAGCCCCGCATCAGGCTCCTTGCTCTGCGGGAAGCCTGCTTCTCCCTCTCCCACTCCCCCTGCTTGTGCTCCCTCTCTCGCTTTGTCTCTGTCAAATAAATAAATAAAACCTTTAAAAAAAAACACACAACATGCTTAAAAAATACAAAACTGCTCTGATTAAAAACTTTTTATAAAGGCTTTATTTATTTATTTATTTGAGAGAGCGTGAGGGAGAGGGAGAGAGAATCTGAAGCAGACTGCACACGGAGCACAGAGCCCAATGCAGGCCTCGATTCCACAACTGTGAGATCATGAACTGAGCGGAAACCAAGAGTTGGACCCTTAACCGACTGAACCACCCAGGCACCTCTCTGATTGGAAATTTTTTGTCAAGGATGCAGCCAAGCAATATTAATGAAAAATTACAGATAGTGGATATTCTGAACCACTATGGGAAAGACTTCCATTCTGACTTCTTTTCCTACTGGTGGTGATAAATTTATAATGATTCATCCATACATTCTTTCCTGATCCTTAAGGTCATGCAAGCCGATCAATCAGATGGCTAGATTTGAAGATGCAACGGATGAAAACAAAAATGGACTGGAACTAAAAACCCACAATAATAAACTAATACTTTCAATAATACACCAAGAGCCAGAACGTGTGTCAGATCAGTCATGATGTAGAAGAATCGTATGTAATTAAAATATTACTTTATAGTGCCATAACAGCAACAGCACTCAACATATTTGAATTTCAGAACTAAGAAAAATAAATGGTACATTTATATATATATATTTTTTTAAAGATTTATTTATTTGACAGAGAGAGACACAACTAGAGAGGGAACACAAGCGGGGGGAGTGGAAGAGGGAGAAGCAGACTCCCCACTGAGCAGGGAGCCCGATGCAGGGCTCGATCCCAGGACCCTGGGACCATGACCTGAGCCGAAGACAGACGCTTAACGACTGATCCACCCAGGCGCCCCACATTTATATATTTTAATAGCCTTCTCTTAAAATGCTTAAATACTCTCCCTGCAATTAAGTCTACGTTTGATAATTAGCAGGATTTCTCACATATTATACCTACCCAAGCAAGCGTAAGCTGTGCTTCTGACAAAAGCGGTCTGAAGCAATGTGCATCAGATAAACAGGACATAAATCATCTCCTTAGCATCACCAATTTAACAATTAAGTTCGTTCTTTTTATTCAAAAATGAATTTATTGGGGGCATCTGGGTGGCTCAGTCGTTAAGCGTCTGCCTTTGGCTCAGGTCATGATCCCAGGGTCCTGGGATCGAGCCCCATGTCAGGCTCCCTGCTCTGCAGGAAGCCTGCTTCTCCCTCTCCCACTCCCCCTGCTTGTGTTCCCTCTCTCGCTGTGTCTCTGTCAAAAAACAAATCAATAAAATCTTTAAAAAAAAAAAGTACTTATTTTTAAAGATTTTGAGAGAGAACAGAACGAGAGCGAGCAAGTGCACAAGCGGGGGAAGGGGCAGAGGAAGAATAAGAGTCCCCGATGAGCAGGGAGCCCAATGTGGGCTTGCCCAGGAATCATGACCTGAGCCAAAGGCAAATGTTTAACCGACTAAGCCACTCAGGTGCCCCCAAAATCAATTTATTTCTGAACGTATAAACTGCTTTGGTCAGCATTCCTTCTATACTGACTAAACACATTTTATGGAATTTTATTTGTAGTTTATAATTTCTACTTATTGGGATTTTGTTTTCTGGTTTTATTCAGGAGTATTTTGGGGGTTGTTTTTACTGTCTTTTATGGCACTTTAGATCTTTTTTAGAAGGAGGAGAAGCATAGACATAGATAATTATTTTTGGCAAATTCCCTATTTGTAGCACAAACTGAGTGTTCTAAGATTCACCAAATTATGGCAATCAAGTATCTTTACCATTTTTAAAAAAGATTTTACTTATTTGTTTTAGAGAAGACGTGTGAGCAGGGGGAGGGGCAGACGAGGGACAGGGAGAATCCCAAGTAGACTCTACGCTGCCAAGTACAGAGCCGGATGCAGGGCTCTTTCCCATGACCCTGAGATCCTGATCTGAGCGGAAACCAAGAGTTGGGTGCTCAACTGAGCCATCCAGGGCACCCCTACCATTTTTTAAAAATTAGAAACTTAGGGCCGCCTGGGTGGCTCAGTCAGTTAAGCGTCCGCCTTTGGCTCAGGTCATGATCCCAGGATCCTGGGATCGAGCCCCGCATCAGGTTCCCTGCTCAGCATGGAGTCTGCTTCTCCCTTTCCCTCTGCCCCTCCCCTTCCCCCCTTTTGTGCATGCTCTCTCTCTCAAAATAAATAAATACAAATTTTTTTTAAAGATTTTATTTATTTGACAGAGAGAGACACAGCAAGAGAGGGAACACAAGCAGGGGGAGTGGGAGAGGGAGAAGCAGGCTTCTTGCTGAGCAGGGACCCTGACGCGGGCCTCGATCCCAGGACCCTGGGATCATGACCTGAGCTGAAGGCACCCCATTAAATAAATAAAGTCTTTTTTAAAAAATTAGAAATTTGTACAAGAAAATGGGAGGATGGGGACTTCATAATAAAATCCACAGAATGAAGACTATCCTAAAGGTACTATTTCTAAAAATAAGTAATTTTAAAAGAAAATATTAAACCTTACTGTATTTCTCTACTCCTAGGAAGATCTAATTCCCTGGTTTCCAATAACTGTCCAAATGAGAGGTCTCCAACACTTAAATTCATGAATGAATTAAAGAGAATAAGCAATTTCTAGAGATTCTTTTTTTTTTTTTTTTTTAAAGATTTTATTTATTTATTTGACAGAGAGAGAGACAGCAAGAGCAGGAACACAAGCAGGGGGAGTGGGAGAGGGAGAAACAGGCTTCCCGCCAAGGAGGGAGCCCGATATGAGGCTCGATTCCAGGACCCTGGGATCATGACCCGAGCCAACGGGAGACGCTTAATGACTGAGCCACCCAGGCGCCCCAATTTCTAGAGATTCTTGTTTTAAAAAAGTATAAATACTGCCTAAAATTGTCAGCTAATTTAAGAAATATCCAGTAAGAAAGTTGTCTTTTAGGGCACCTGGATGGTTCAGTCGGTTAAGCGTCTATCTTTGGCTCGAGTCATGATCCTGGGGTCCTGGGATCAAGTCCCACATCGGGCTCCTTGCTCAGCAGGGAGCCTGCTTCTCCCTCTGCCTGCTGTTCCCCCTGCTTGTGCTCTCTGTCAAATAAATAAAATCTTAAAAAAAAAAAAGTTGTCCTTTTTTAAAAGGCAAATTACAATTATATAAATGATTAAAGCCCTTCAAAGATAGCACTTATCTCTTTCCCCAGTGGTATACCCAAATCATGAACAACTTAAGTATCATGTGTGAAAACTGCCAGGCAAACATACTTCTAAATGCTAGTTTTTGCAGCTGCTTCTCAGGAAGTGCTGTTCAGCAATAGGAGCAGCAAAAACATCTATATCACCTATGGCAGACAAACCCCAGGTGCCAGGCCTCCCAATCTCCACACAGCCAAAGAGTGCAGCAAGGGTGGGGGGTGGGTAAGAAATGGGGTGATACAGGCATCTGTTAATTCTGATAGAACCTGTCTTTCTCCTACTCCCACTGACCACTCCCCACTTGAGATTCCAAAGGCTTCTACCAACCACCACGTGCAGATGTTCTAGGCAAGGACAGCCATGTAAACTGGCCTATTTCTCACAGTCACTGTGGACAAAGGTGTGAGAGAGACAGCTTGATAATCCATGAACTCTGAACCATTTACTGAATCAAAAGTAAAGCCCCTCCCCACTGAAGGAAATGCAGTGTTGTACAGTTCTTTGCACACTCATGGTCTTAGCCCTTCCCTAACCAGCCGGTGCACATACCATTCTCAGGCCAGCAGATGATACGGCCCCTGCCCCAGCAGCTAGCAGACCACTGTTCCAACAGATACGACCCTCTCGCTGGCTTCGCCTCTTTAATGTGACTGCTGATACAGGCTGCTATACTTTAAGAACCAGAATGTTAACAAATGACTTTAAGAAACTAAATCTTTTGTCCAACTGTTGAAGAACAGACTATCTTTATAAATTCTCTGAGAGTTATTTTCTTTTTTTTTAAAGATTTTATTTATTTATTTGAGACAGAGAGAATGAGAGAGAGAGCACATGAGAGGGGAGAGGGTCAGAGGGAGAAGCAGGCTCCTTGTTGAGCAGGGAGCCCGATGCGGGACTCGATCCCGGGACTCCAGGATCATGACCTGAGCCGAAGGCAGTCGCTTAACCAACTGAGCCACCCAGGCGCCCTATAAATTCTCTGAGAGTTATAAAGGGAATGAGGTCTTGTGTGTTTTCAAGTATTTTCTGCTTTCTATGTAACAAGTTGGGGGGGAGTGTATAAGATACCCAAGGAGCACTCACCCCCTTATTTGCAGCAATGCAGCATTCAGCCAACCTTAGCCAGAGGCGGGGATTTGCATGATAAACCTGAACAGCTTCAATCAGACACTCAAAGGCAGCAAGAGGTCTTCCAATGTGAAGAAGCTGAATGCCACAGTTATACAGCAACTCATACCTCTTGTTGGTTAGTAATGTACACATGGGTCTTCCCGAAAATTTCTTGCCTAATGATACAAATTAGGTAAGAAGAAAACATTAGATTAAAAATAAGTTACACTGAAAACATTTATTCCACTAAATACTTAAATACTACCTTGTTTAATACCAAGGACCTCAGTGTGAAGTTTTGTGTTTCTTTGAAGATTTTATTTGACAGAGAGAGCACAAACAAGGGGAGCAGCAGAGGGACAGGGAGAAGCAGACTCCCGACACAGAGCTGGATCCCAGGATTCAGGATCATGACCTGAGCCAAAGGCAGATGCTTAACCGACTGAGCCACCCAGGTGTTCCGGCCCAGTGTAAGGTTGTAATAGCTCTCTAGTAGTGATGATCTTCATCCTCAACCCCACAAATATCCTCCACAGTCATCTCAGTTGCTTGTGCTGGTGTGGCCAGCGATGTCTCTTCTCATTTGCCAGCTCCCCAGGTAACAATGGTCCAGAAAGGCAAACAAAATAGATAGGACCCACTGACTCCTATGAATCTTTAACCACCTTTCCACCTTTTCAGAAGATTCACTTTCTTTTTTAACTTTCATTTTGGTTAGCCATTTTATTGTCATGTGCTTTCTTAACCAGAAGTATTCAGCTAATGTTAGCAGGAGTCTGGGAACTTTACTATGAAAATAAAAATTAATATATTGTACCTACAATGACTATGGTTCACTCACTTATTCAAAGTTTCACAGTCTACAATAAAATAAGACTACTTATGATTTTGGATACACTTTTCATCAGTTTTTTTATGGTTAAAAAAGCTAAATAATTGCTTGATTTTAAGCATTCCAGGTCAAGGATCAATGAATCCAGGATCAACGTATCATATGAATATTAAAGTAAGAAACTTCAGGAATTTGCTCAAAGACTGTCAGGTGCAAAAAAATAAAGAAGTAAAAAAGACTGTCAGGTGCTGCCTGTAACATCCCAGGTGAAACCCTGGAAAGAAGCGATAATAAAACTAGTTTAGGGGCACCTGCCTGGCTCAGTTGGTAAAGCATGCAACTCTTAATTTCGGGGCTGTGAGTTCAAGCCCCACATTGGGCATATAGCTTACTTAAAAAACAAAACAAAACAAAACAACAACAACAAAAAAAAACACCAAAAAAACGAGTCGAGAAATCTTAGCAACATACTTTGCTTTATAACATTACCATGTGTGATTACTGATTTTCAAATCCATGAAAAAGTAAATGTAATTTATAAATTTCTTTGATAATTACTCCTACCACCTTGCTATTTGAAGTAGCCATATCTACCAAAAGTCTCCGGAGTCAAACCCGTTGGGCAGGGTCGATGTTAATTGTAGGCAGGCACATATGGATGCATTCTGACCAGACACTTGATCACTATCTACCTATTTATTCTTTACCAAAAACAAAAAATTACTTTTTAAATCCCAGTATAATTTACTTACCTTGTTATACTAGTGCTAGGCATACAACACAGTGACTCAACAATTTTCTACACTACTCGGTGCTCAGATGCTTGCTCTTTAATATCATCTCTCAAGTAGGAAGATACGAGCTGTCCCCCAGCGATGGGCTCACCTGGATCAGTGCTGCCTGCACTGAGCTGTGCACAAACACCGTCATTCTCCTGCAGAGCCTTTTTAAAGTAGAAAATTCCCAAATTGTGCTTGCTCATGGCAAAATGGATGCAACCAAGATTATTCCAGAACATGCATCTCAAGCATTCACCTGACAAAAACACAAATAAATTTGTCCAAAAATGTTACTGTTGACATACGCCACACAAAAATTGGCAATGCAACAGGAATTCCACCTGGTCCTTATAGAAAAGTTTATAAGGCATCTGAAATTCAGGACATCTGAAAATTTTCTAAGCTCCTTTCCTTTTATAATCTTTTATTAAAGGTGATAAACCCTACCCATTGATTTTGTTAGCCTGCTTAATCTTTTCTTCTGATTTTTAAATAATTGTGGGCAAATAATATAATAATGCAAAGGACAAAAAGTATTTATTAGTAACATTATATGCACTGCATCCACACAACAAAATATTATGTAGAAACTGGAAAGAATCAGTATATATGGAAACATACTACATGAGTAGCAAGAATACATTAAACAATATATAAAATCCTGCTCTTGCTTGTTTAAAGTCTTCACTGTTCTTTTAGCTCACACTTCTTTAATTATCACTAAGGCTGAGCATCTATCTTCTCAAGCTTGTTAGGCATTTGTATTTCTTATCCTGTAATACACTGCTTCTTTCTGTTCTTTACCCATTTTTTTTATTTGGTTACAGATGTTTTTCCTATTGGTTACCTGTTAGTATATTATAGAAACCTTCTGTCACATCTATTTCAAATACTCCCCCCAAAGCCAGTGTGTCATCTGTCTTATGACCTGCTTCAGTGTGTATGTGTGTGCATTTAATCATAAAAAGTTTTACATTTTTATGTGGTGAAATTTAATCATCTTTTCTAAAATCTATGGTTCTTGCATTTTGGATAAATCAAGTATCCCCCCCCCCCCAAATTAAAATATTCAAGTTTTCTTTAGTTGCTTTCAACCCTTCATTCCTCTGGGTTTTACTTTGCTGTAATGAAAGCAATCCAAGCTTTAGTTTTCTTCTTCTAAACTGCTTCCCAAATACTCCAAAACAATTTACTGATTGTCTTTTCCACAATGATATAAAATACCAGATCAGACTGACAAAATTAACACTCAGGATATTCAATGCTTAATACTAAAATCTAAAGATTTTCTTCGGATGTGTTCTTAAATTGAGCAACGGTATTTTAAAAAGACAAATAGTAGGCTTCTGGGGAAGACAGAGGAAACACATTAAAATGTTTAAAGGAGGCCACCTCTGGTAGTGGCACTGTGAACAATTTAAGAAACATTCTACTCCTGAATCTTTTCCAATAAGCATATTTTATCAGCAGCAAAAAATAATTGTACATGAGAAAATATTTTAAATTAATAACTATAAAAAATTCAGTATGTAAAATACATAACTACTATATAAAAATCTTTCCCATTAGGTCATCTTAACTGTTGAGTAGTCAACTGTATGTCCTGCTCCTCACTCCACTGTAGAGCCTAAAAATATTGATTCTGAAATCTGCATCAAGACAATCCTAAGCAAAATTTTCTCAAAGGATACTGAATTTTTAGTCTTAAAGATCATTCAGTGTTTGGGTGTTATGGGACTCTGAGGGGAAATTATGACAATAAAACAGCAAAAATGAAAATTTAGCACAATTAAAAATTGGTACTCAGAATAAACAGAATATCCAAGAGAACTGCAATGGAACAAATTGCTTTTCTCCATCTTTTACAACCCCACTTAACAGAACGGGTAAAGCGGCGGGAGGTGAGTATGTCTGCAGGTGTGCTTTTTTTTTTTTTAGATTTTCTTTCATTTATTTATTTGACAGGGGGAGAGAGAGAGAGAGAGAGAGAGAGAGAGAGCGAGCGAGCGCGTGAGCACAACAAGGGGGAGCTGCAGGGAGAGGGAGAAGCCAACTTCCTGCTGATCAGAGAGCCCGCCTCCGGGCTTGATCCCAGGACTCTGGGATCACCACCTGAGCCAAAGGCAGCCGTTTAACCGACTGAGCCACCCAGGCGCCCCTGCATGTGTGTTCTATCTTCGTATCTGGATAGAATCTAAAAGAAAACATCCCCAAAAACCTTATTCATCCTTTGCATTTTAAGATTTTATTGATTGATTGATTGATTGATTGATTTGAGAGTGAGTGCGGGTGCATGTGCATGTGAAGGGGGGAGGCGCAGAGGGGCGAAAAAATCTTAAGCAGACTCCACGCTGAGTGCAGAGCCCAACCTGGGGCTTAAACTCACAACACTGAGACCATGACCTGAGCTGAAACCAAGAGTCAGAGGCTTAACCAACTGAGCCACCCAGGCGTCCCCATCTTTGCATTTTAAATTTGGGATAAAGCATTTTCAATAGTTTGACTTCATTTCTTGAATAAATGGATTTTCCCCCTTTCTCCCCATAAAATAGCAATGATGTGAACTTAAAAGAAGGCCCCAAATTTTACCTTTCATTTTACCAACCGTATTAAGCAACTCATTAAAACTTTTTTTAAAAAACAAACAAAAAAAAACCTTTCTTTTTTAGACACAGAGAAGAGCAGAGGGAGAGACAGAATCTTAATTAAGCAGGCTCCACACCCAGCACTGAGCTCGATGCAGGCCTCGATCTCACTACCCTGAGATTATGACCTGAGCCAAAATCAAGAGCTGGATGCTTAAGCTGACGCTTAAACCTCGTTAAAACTTTCTAGGGGCGGGCGCCTGGGTGGCTCAGTTGGTTAAGCGACTGCCTTTGGCTCAGGTCATGATCCTGGAGTCCCTGGATCGAGTCCCGCATCGGGCTCCCTGCTCGGCAGGGAGCCTGCTTCTCCCTCTGACCCTCCCCCCTCTCATGTACTCGCTCTCTCTCATTCTCTCTCAAATAAATAAAATCTTTAAAAAAAAAAAAAACTTTCTAGTGGCACCTGGGTGATTCAGTTGTTGAATGTCTGCCTTCGACTCAGGTCATGATCCCAGGGTCCTGGGATTGAGCCCTGCGTCGGGCTCCATGCTAGGCAGGAAGTCTGCTTCTCCCTCTCCCACTCCCCCTGCTTGTGTTCCTTCTCTCACTTTGTGTCTGTCAAGTAAATAAATAAAATCTTAAAATAAATAAATAAATAAATAAAACTCTCTATAAACAGGGACGCCTGGGTGGCTCAGTAGGTTGAGCATCTGCCTTCGGCTCAGGTCATGATCCCGGGGTCCTGGGATTGAGTCCCCCATCGGGATCCCTGCTCAGTGGGGAGCCTGCTTCTCCCTCTGCCGCTCCCCCTGCTTGTGCACTCTCTCTGACAAATAAATAAATAAAATATTTTAAAAAAACTTTTGAAATAGAAAACAGATAATGATAATTATCTTCCCAGCTTTATAGAAATATTTTTGATATAGTTAATCTAAAAAAATCATCATATGGTCATAGCTTTTACGGGAGAAAAGGGAAAAGTAAAAACATTATCATCTCATTTCCTTAAAAGATCTCATTTCACAAAGTAAAAGTCCAAGGACCTTATGTCCTGGGCATAATTTGTAAGCTGGTATTAAAAAATGAAATGGGGGCACCTGGGTGGTTCAGTCGGTTAAGTGTCTGCCTTCGGGTCAGGTCATGATCCTGGAGTCCTGGGATCGAGCCCCACATTGGGCTCCCTGCTCAGCAGGGAGCCTGCTTCTCCCTCTCCCTCTGCCGCTCCCCCTGCTTGTACTCTCTCTTTCTCAAATAAATAAAATCTTAAAAAAAAAAAAATGAAATGAAAGAAAGCATACATGAGGTGAGAGAAAAGTAAAGGAGTGAAGCTTCTTTTTTTTTTTTTTTTTAAAGATTTTATTTATTTATCTGACAGAGAGAGAGGGAACACAAGCAGGGGGGGTGGGAGAGGGAGAAGCAGACTCCCCGCAGAGCAGGAAGCCCGATGTGGAGCTTGATCCCAGGACCCTGGGATCGTGACCCGAGCCGAAGGCAGACGCTCAACCACTGAGCCACCCAGGAGCCCCGAAGCTTCCTCTAAAATGGAAACAAATAGGGGCACCTGGGTGGCTCAGTAGGTTAAGCATCCAACTCTTGGTTTTGGCACAGGTCCTGGGATCGGTCCAGCCTCAGGCTCTGCACTCAGTGGGGAGTCTGCTTCTCTCTCTCTCTCTCTCTCTCTGCTCCCCCCCTTTTGCCCCTCCCCATGCTCACTCCCACTCTAAAATAAATAAATCTATAAAATAAATAAAGTGGAAACAAATAATAGAATAAATTCTAAGAATTTTCTGCGGCAGAAATAATAAAACATTTCATTTAAAAAAATTAGCGGGGCTCCCGGGTGGCTCAGTCATTTAGCATCTGCCTTCAGCTCAGGTCATGATCCCAGGGTCCTGGGATCGAGCCCCGCATCGGGCTCCCTGCTCTGTGGGAAGCCTGCTCCTCCCTCTCCCACTCCCCCTGCTTGTGTTCCCTCTCTGTCATAAAAAATAAAAATAAAAAAATAAAAAAAATAGCAAAAATCACACTGAAGAGCACTATAGGAAATAAACAACAAAAGACAGAAGAGCCAGAAAAAATACTAGAATTTCACAATTTTCTTTTACCTGTTTTCATGAATCCTGGATGTTCAGCAATGTTTGAACTATTTAATAGCTTCACAGCTTTTCGATAATTGCCTCTTAAGTACTCAAAATTGCTTTTAAGAAATAGAGAGGGTGCAGACTGTAAAGAAAATATAAGTTGCTTATATTTTGTTTTCAGATGTCTATTGTGAGATCATAATCACACTGCTGTATTGGCATGTATTCAAGAGCATAAATGAATCATTTAAATCATGCTCACAAAAAACTAGCAATTTTTCATTGCTTTCACGATCTAAAAAAATTAAACCTATCAGAGAGCACCTTATCAACTGAATTAAGGGTCTGCCTAAAAAAAATAACACGCAGTACATATGTATAAGAATACAGTCTGCAGATCAACAACAGACTGTCTTCATTTATTATACTACTACTTGGAAGCCAATTTAACTAGGTCCTTCAGTTCAATGACTATTTAGAGAGACTGGAGGTCTCCCTTATTTTTTAGGGTACAGATGTACCTTCATTAGAACCCAAAGGGACACAAATAATCCAATGCCTTTCCAAATAGGAAAAAAAAAAGTGTCATTCTGTGGATGGAAGAATTGCCTAACAGAATGCCTTATTTTCAAGAGCTAATCTTGCTTGTGACAAAGATCACATTTTGGATGGCAGACCATGTTTCACCTCCCCTAAGAATCCTCCTAGTGGAGGATCATCTGTATCATACCTATTTAGAATGCAAAAGCATGCATAGATCTGCAGACTAAACATCCATCCAAGAGGACATCAGGAATCCTGGTCTCATCATTTATTCACTTTAGCTTAGCTATAGGCTTTTCTTCTAAGTCCTTGTTCATGCTTTGCTCTGCCTCCTGGTCATTGAGGAACAAGGGCTTCCAAAGCTTATTCCGGGTAGCAATACTTCCTCCTGATTTAGGTATTACTACTACCCGGCATTACAATTATTTATTTTACTGTTTCTCTCTCCCCTGTGAATATAGCTTCCATTAAGGCAGGGATCATGTCTTTTATCTCAAAAAAGGTTTGATAATGGTTAGCTGGCTAGTTAGGCTTTTCTCTCTTAGCCTCAAGTCTACCTCCTCAGACTTTGGCTACAATTTGTTCTCCTCAAAAATCACTTGAGTACTGACCCAGTGACTAATCTGGATCCTGCCTAGGATTCCTAGGGTCAATTATCCTGAACCATTCCTACTACAAACTGTAGTACAAACTACTACAATACTTCAAAGCCAAACTATTTCTCCTTATGACTTCATACTTAAAATTAACAGTTTTCCCAAAAGCATCAAGAACGTTCACAATTCTACCGTTTCCCTCCACAGTCTTAAACGTTATGTATCAGTGGAGGAGTGGGGTGGAGGGAGTGGAAGGAAGGAGTAATTTTATCTCAAATACTCTAGCAACGTTAGTCAAATTGAGGTACTGTCAAGTCAAAGATCATTTGGAAGGGTAGGTTTGGGCTACAGCTGAACTGTTAATCTTTAATACATGTTTTGAGTATAAACTAATAAAATCCTGAAGTGTCTAACAGTAAATGTTTATGTGACTTGTGATAAACCATTTCCAGAATACTAGATAGCTATTTAAAATGGTGGTTTTGAGGGCTACGCACCAAGGGAAAATGCTTGCTATAATTTTAAGTGAGAAAAGTATTAAATTATAGACACAGTATGATCATCACTTTACAACTCAATGTCAAGGATTATATGTAACAGTATATTATACTATAATAGACTAAAATAAATTATTTAAGACTGACAAATACCTACTATCCAAACAAGAAAGTTTTAGGACATAAAAGTTACAAACTGGAAAAAAAAAAAAAAGAAAATCAAGAAGAAACTTACATTTCCAGCTGTGTTCATGACTGACTTGATTTCCCTTTTGCATGCTTTCAGGGACTTCATTTGGATATAAGCTCTTACTTTATACTATCAAAGGAAAATGCTAGTATGTGAGAACTATGATGGATTTACACATGCTGAACTAGTTTTACTTTCTAGTTAAATGAAATTTCAACCCAATCTGTTTACAACATAGTTATACCAGTTACTTGCAAAACTAAGTTTTAAATTATCTTAATCTATTTTTACTGTATTCTTAGAATGCATTCTAAAAAACAAAAAACATGGTAGAATAAAATTTATACTTAAATTCCAAGCAAAAATCCTAACAATTCTTTTATTTTTTAAAAAAACTAATTTATATTTTAATCCCAGTATAATTAACATACAGTATTAGTTTCAGGGGCACAATAGAGTGATTCAGCAATTCTCTAATTCCTATCATTTTTATCTGCACCTGGCTAATTAAGAATGAATTTTAGTAGTCTACAAACTGATTTTATCATCCAATACATTCCCAGGCCATTTCTCTCAATCTTTTATCAAGTAATTAAAGAAAAGATACTGCATTATCATTTTAAGCAAATATAATTAGAAGGATAAATATGCTTTTAAATTATAATATTTCAAAGCCAAACAAATATACATGCCTTGAATTATTTACTGCTTTCAATGATCTATCACATTCTTCATCATTCATAACTATTAGTAAATATACGTGATGCATAACCTCTCTGAGAATTTATGCTACCTGATGAATCTTTGATTTTGCAGCTTCTATTAGGGCTCCACTTTCAGCTTTATGATTTGATCCGTCTTTGTTGGTGTTATTACCAGTCTGTAGGGTGGTAAAACAAAGTTAACCAAAATTAAAAATTTTTTACCATAATTAAATCAGTGATTTACAAGTGAGCTTATCTGAATCACCTACAGAATATTTTAAAACTACAGAATCCCAGGTCTCACTCCCAGAGATTCAGGTATAATAGTCTGGAGGGAGTAATAGGAAATTTTTTTTTTTTTAAAGATTTTATTTATTTGACAGACACAGCGAGAGAGGGAACACAAGCAGAGGAGTGAGAGAGGGAGAAGCAGACTCCCCACTGAGCAAGGAGCCCAATGTGGGGCTCAATCCCAGGACACTGGGATCATGACCTGAGCCGAAGGCAGATGCTTAACTGACTGAGGCACCAAGGCGTCCCTTTTTTAAACTTTTGATGTCTACATTTTTTTAAAAAGATTTTTATTTATTTATTTGAGAGAGAGAGAGAGAACAGGAGGGAGGTATGGGACAGAGGGAGAGGGAGAAGCAGACTCTCCACTGAGCAGGGAGCCTGACGTCAGGCTCAGTCCCAGGACCCCGAGATCATGACCTGAGCCCAAGGCAGACACTTAACAGACTGAGCCACCCAGGTGCCCCCATGTCATTTCCCTCTTAAAAACTTTCTCTGGTATAAACACTGCCAACATCATATGCTAGATTCCTAGTAATATCCAAAATCCTTCACAATGTGACCAATATTTGAGTTGCCAATCTCATCTCCAGATCTCCTATATCATTTTTCAGGTGTACTATGCATTTCAGGTTACCAGAAATTCCTCCAATGTAACCACTCTCACACCTTCTGTGTTTTCTCTGCCATGCCAGTTACTCTGCTCCATCCTTCTGCTTTTGACTAGTCGAATTATATTACATCTTTCAAGGCCCAAATCAAACATCCAAACTTCTCCAAAATCAGTATTTATTTCGGGGGGGGGGGGGAGCAGAGGGAGAGGCAGTGAGAATCTCAAGCTGACTCCGCGTTGAGCACAGAGCCCTACGTGGGGCTTGATCTCATGACCCTGAGATCACGACCTGAGCCGAAATCAAGAGTCGGACTCTCAACCAACTGAGCCACCCAGGCGCCCCTAAACTTCTCCAAAATCGTCCCTACTCGCCTTCCTCCCAGTCCCTGGACAGATGCTGCCCCATCTTTCTCCTCTCTCACGAAGTGTGAACCATAAGGTTTTTATTTTTGTCACTTTAGTATCTAGCAGAGGACACAAGCATCTTTTGAACAGAATTTTATTTTATCAACTCTCTTACATACTGCATATAAAAACAAAGTATTTTACCACACAGTGTTTAGGAATAATGCTAAGATGATTTAACTGAATTATTTTCTTTCTTTTTATTTATTTATTTATTTATTTTTTAAAGATTTTATTTATTTATTTGACAGAGAGAGACACAGCGAGAGAGGGAACATAAGCAGGCGGAGTGGGAGAGGGAGAAGCAGGCTTCCCGCCAAGCAGGGAGCCCAATGCAGGGCTCGATCCCAGGACCCTGGGATCATGACCTGAGCCAAAGGCAGACGCTTAATGACTGAGCCACCCAGGCGCCCCTAACTGAATTATTTTCTATCTACACCTGTTAAATTGTAAAAAGTAATGCTAGATGTTTACTTTTCTTTCTTTCTTTATTTTTTTAAAGATTTTATTTGACAGAGAGAGACATAGTAAGAGAAGGAACACAAGCAAAAAGAGTGGGAGAGGGAGAAGCAGACTCCCCACTGAGCAGGGAGCCCAACGCTGAGCTCGATCCCAGGACCCTGGGATCATGACCCCAGCAGAAGGCAGATGCTTAATGACTGAGCCACCCAGACTCCCTAAATACTTACTTTTAAACCTCGAGAACTTACATAGGTAGAAAGAAAGGTATTAACAATCTGTTTTCTACAAATAACTCCTTTTTTAACAAAAGGACAGGGACAGGAAGAGAGGACCATCCCTTGACAACTAGAGAACAAGCAAGACAAACAAGAGGGGCACCTCATGGTGGCCACCTCCACTGGCTCAGTCAGCTAAGCTTGTGACTCTTGAATTCGGGGTTGTGGGTTTGAGTCCCACGTTGGGTGTAGAAATTACTTAAAAATAAAATCTTGGGGCATCTGGGTGGCTCAGTCAGTTAAGCGTCTGCCTTCGGCTCATGTCATGATCTTGGGGTTCTGGGACCAAACCCCACATTGGGCTCCCTGCTGGGCAGGGAACCTGCTTCTCCCTCTCCCTCTGCCTCACCCCGCGACTCGCGCACGTGTGCGCGCTCTCTTTCAAATAAAATCTTCAAAAATATAAATAACTAAAAATACAAATAAAATCTTAAAAATAGAAAACCCATGAGGACGCCTCGGTGGCTCAGTTGGTTGGGCGACTGCCTTCGGCTCAGGTCATGATCCCGGAGTCCTGGGATCGAGTCCCGCATTGGGCTCCCGGCTCAGTGGGGAGCCTGCTTCTCCCTCTGACCCTCCCCCCTCTCATGCTGTTTCTCTCTCTCAAATAAATAAATAAATAAAGTCTTTAAAAAAAAAAAAAAAAACCCATGAGATCTAAAAAGTATTCTTAATGTACACCAAGTCTTTTATCCCAGAATATGTCATAAATATGCACTCTTTCCGAAGAACTTAAATGATGAAATTTTCTCTAGTGAAAGCTGCCCTGGGTGCCTGGGTGGCTCAGTCGTTAAGCATCTGCCTTCGGCTCAGGTCATGATCCCGGGGGTCCTGGGATCAAGCCCCGCATCAGGCTCCCTGCTCAGCGGGAAGCCTGCTTCTCCCTCTCCCACTCCCGCTGCTTGTGTTCCCTCTCTTGCTGTCCCTCTCTGTCAAATAAATAAAAAAAAATAAAATCTTAAAAAAAAAAAGAAAAAGAAAGCTGCCCTGTTTATCCAGATTATGGATTTCTATTGTCTTAATTCTAATCTTTACATTCTATAAAACTAACATTTCACACATGAAAAGATGCAAACACCCTTAGTAAGCACAGAAATTAAGACCACTATGAGATACCACTTTACATCCATTAGGATGGTTACAGTGTAAAAAAAAAAGGGGCGCCTGGGTGGCTCAGTCGTTGGGCGTCTGCCTTCGGCTCGGGTCATGGTCCCAGGGTCCTGGGACCGAGCCCCGCATTGGGCTCCCTGCTCGGCGGGAGGCCTGCTTCTCCCTCTCCCTCTTCCCCTGCTTGTGTTCCCTCTCTCGCTGTGTCTCTGTCAAATAAATAAATAAAATCTTAAAAAAAAAAAACAGATAACAAGGTTGGCAAGAATGTGGAGAACCTGGGACCTTCATGAAAGGCTGGTAGGAATGTAAAATGGTGTAGCTACTCTGGAAAACAGGCTGGTAGTTCCTCCTAAGATTAAACATAGAACTGCCGTATGATCCAGCAATTCCACTCTTAAACATATACCTAAGAAAAATGAAAACATATATGCCACCACAAAAATATGTATACAAATGTTTATAGCAGCATCAATTATAAGTCAAATGTGGACAACAACCCAAATGACCATCAACTGATGGATTAAAAAAATGTGGCAAAAGCACATAGTGGAGGATTATATGGCCATAAAAAGGAATGAAATACATGAAAAGGGAATGAAGTACATGTTACAACTTGGGAAACTTTGAAGGTATTATGCCAAGTGAAACCAATCACAAAAGGCCACATATTGTATGATTCCATTTATATGAAATGTCCAGCATAGTCAAATTCATAAAGATAGAAAGTAGATTAGTGGTTACCAGGGGTAAGGGGGAAAGTGCTAACAGCTACAGAGTTTCTTTTTGGGGTGATGAAATGTTCTGGAATTTAGATAGTGATGACAGTTCTACAACTCAGTGAGTATACTAAAAGCCACTGAATTGTACACCTTAAAATGTTAAATTTTGTAGATGTGAATTATATTTGCTTTTTTAGGTCACTGATCAAATTAGTTTTTTAAATAAGTAGGCTCCATGCCCAACGTGGGGCTCGAACTCACGACCCTGACATCAAGAGTCACATGCTCTACCGAGCTGGTAGAGCAACAGTCAGTTGCCCCATTAATCAAAATTTTAACTCATCTGTCTCTCCCTACCTAGACTGTGGGCCGCCTGAGGGTAGGCATAATTCTTCTGATTTTTATTACAAGAATTCTTAAATTGAGGTATAACTGACATAAACACTATTAGGTATACAACATAATAATATTTGTAAATACTATGAAATAAGTCTAGTTAAAACATCTATCACTATACTATACACAATTACAAAAGGTTTTTATTCTTGTGCTGAGGACTTTAAAGATCTACTCTCTTAGCCATTTTCTTTTTTTTTTTTTTTAAATGTTTTATTTATTTATTCATGAGAGTCAGAGAGGCAGAGGCAGAGGGAGAAGCAGGCTCCCCGCCTAGCAGGGAGCCTGATGTGGGACTCGATCCCAGGACCCTGGGATCATGACCTGAGCCGAAGGCAGACGCTTAACCGTCTGAGCCACCCAGGCGCCCTCTCTTAGCCATTTTCGAGTATGTAATACTACGGTATGATTAACAATAGCAACCATTCTGTACAGTGAATTATATTTCAATAAAGCTATTAAAATATTTAATAACTCCAAATATTAACCACAAATTTTAATCTGATCACTTCAGAACACTTACCTCATTCTTCCCATTTTTGTTATTGTTGCCTTGTGAAATCATTTTTTCTAGGACAGCAAGAAGATGCAAAGCTTTCTCAGCTTGATAGGTTAATATATATAGGTCTACAAGCAAAAAACACACTGCTTGGGCAAATTTTTCTTCTGGGGAAAAAAAAACAGGAAAAGAAAAGTTATAATCCAAAGTGAAGCGAACATTTCAGACCACTCCTCCCCGAAAAGTTAAGAGCAAAGACTAAGTCTTTATTTAAATGACTGTTCATCACCTAGAGCCACAAATGGAAAACTTGCAATACCAACAATGCTATTCTATTCTGCATCTCAAGGCTTCTCATTGTAGGGTTCCTAGTGACAGATCCTCCTTTGACAAAATATCTACCAAACACCAACACATGAAATGAGGAATATTACTTTAGGAAGAAGAAAACCTCAATTCTAGTATTCGCTTGGCTACTTACTAGATATGTGGCCTCTACACACCACTGAGCTAATTTTTAGACCTCAGCTGGCCGACCTGTAAAATGGGGAGAATACTTCACCTGCCTAAAGGCAGGGGGGTGAGCCAGGTGATCTTTTGAGGTTCCTTCCAACTCTAAGAAGGACTTCAAAGGAAGAAGAGCCCAAAAAGAAAGGAAGGGTAACCTGGTATATCACAACACTATTTTCTTTTCCTTTCAGAAGAAAAAAGGAAAAATAAGGTCTAAAAAATGCTAAAATCAAGAACAGAAATTTCAAAAGCCCTTAAGAGAGCCTCCTAACAAGTCTTCCTGATTCCATTCTTGCTTTTACACAGCAGCCAGAGTGGATTCCATTTAAAACTAAAATCAAGGTGGTTGATGCGCAAAGGTCACCCACCACTCTTAAAACAGTTAAGGCCTCACCTAGGCCACAGGACTTTACCTATTCTGCCCCTCACTACTTTCGACTTCGTTTGCTTCTGTTTTCCCTACCTAGTTCCAGTCACAACGGACTTCTGCTGTTCCTCTCACTAAACTCAAGCTCATTGCTGGTTCTCTGCATATACAATCACCTCTGGCTGGAATGCTTTCCTCCTCAAGAGCCATGTGGCTCACCTCTTACCTTCACTCAGGTCTCTTCAAATACTGTCTTATCCCAGGCCTTCCTTGATTGCCTTATCTAAAAATAAGGTTCCCCGGTGCCTGGGTGGCTCAGTCGTTAAGCGTCTGCCTTCGGCTCAGGTCATGATCTCAGGGTCCTGGGATCGAGCCCCGCATCGGGCTCCCTGCTCCACGGGAAGCCTGCTTCTCCCTCTCCCCCCTGCTTGTGTTCCCTCTCTCGCTGTCTCTCTCTCTCACTCTCAAATAAATAAATAAAATCTTTAAAAAAAAATAAAAATAAAATAAAAGATAAAAAAAAAGCTAGCATAGTCTGTACTATCTATTCTTTGATTATCCACAAAAACGTCAGTGAGGCAATGGACAAAATATTTCACTGTCCCTTAACATCCCCAAACACTCCTTAATACACTGCTCAAGTAAGAATGGATTGGGTACACTAGGTGGTATTCAAAGAGCAGAGAAAAACAAAAATCACTAAGTCTTTCCAATCAGAAACATCATTTCTAACAGTCATTTTTAAAAACTGAGGGGTGGGCAGGGTGCCTGGTGCCTGGGTGGCTCAGTCAGTTAAGTGTTTGCCTTCAGCTCAGGTCATGATCCCGGGGGTCCTGGGATCGAGCCCCACATCGGGCTCCCTGCTCAGTGGAGAGCCTGCTGCTCCCTCTGCCTCTGCTGCTCCCCCCGCCTCTGCTGCTCCCCCCGCCTCTGCTGCTCCCCCTGCTCATGTTCTCTCTCTTGCTCATTCTCTCTCTCAAATGAGTAGATGAGATGTTTAAAAAAAAAAAAAATTGAGGAGTGGGGAAGAAATGCTAAAAGAAAACCTGGGTTCATCTAAAAATGCCATTTTTATCTTTTCTAGCTATTAAGAAAACCTACACAGCTTTTTTTCTTTCTTTAAATACTAACAGACAACTCCCTGATTTAGGTTAACTACGTAAAAGTACCAGAGGCCACTGCAAATATGAGAATTTTTTTTTTTTTTAGAGTGGGGAGGGGCAGAAGGAGAGGGACAGAGAGAATCCCAAACAGGCTCTGTGCCCAGTGCATAGCCCGACAGGGGGCTCGATCTCCCAACCCTGAGATCAAGGGTCAGACACTTAATTGACTGAGTCACCCAAGTCCCCTGATGATAGGGAAATTTTTTACAGAACATACCAAAAGGTTCTATGAACTGGTAAAGTTTTTCACCAACTGCTATCGCTTCTGTGTACTGCCGCAGATGATAAAGAATGACTGCCTGATTGTAATACAACATGCTGTTCTCAACATCATCTAATCCATCCATTTCTTCAACAGCTGAGTGGACCTATGAAACAATCAACAAAGATCGTTGTTGTTCTCACAACAGTAAGAAAATAAAGAGCAAAAGTGAAAGAATCTATATGAATAAACAGAAACAAAGGCCAACATTTCTTACTCTGAATTTTTCCATTTTCAACAAGACCTCTAGATTTTAATTCTCATATATTCAAAATTATTTTATTCATAATAAAATTCCATTAAGTAAAACATTTTCATGGACTTTATGTAGTACCTAGCACAAAGCAAGGCAAGTCTCTTCCTTGCCACTGTGAAGATATCGTCAATGTTTTAACTGCCAATATGGCTTCCGAGACGGTCCCCTACTTTCTAGCCTCTCTGGCAGTGGGCAAAACTCAAAAGACCTTTCCTGTATGCACTATGTTTTATACATACACATACACACACACACACAACATATGTATAAATAACCTTGATTTCATTTTGTAAAAACTGAAGTAAAATTTAAACATTAATAAACAATGGCTAACTACTTAATTATGTGCCAGGCCCACTATGTTAAACCTTTTATAGAGACTACCTCATTTAATCCTCAAGATACCTGAGGACATAGATATTATCATTTCCATTTTATAAATAAGGAGACCAGCACAAAAAACTTAATTATCTTGCCCAAGGTTTTATAGCTAGGGAGTATATTTTCTGATATTCCTCTTATTTTCAGGTTTTGTTCATATAACTAAAAAAAAATTATTTAAAGTAATAAACAACAAAAATAGGCTTTTAATGGCTTTGCTAAAACACTAACATTCACATCTGATACCAGATAAAAAAACCACAACACTTTGCATTTTAAAGCTAATGACTACCTGCATATCCCCTCCCTAAGCTGTAGCAATAGGCTTGCAAATTTTTTTTTTTTTATTTGACAGAGAGAGACACAGCGAGAGAGGGAACACAAGCAGGGGGAGTGGGAGAAGGAGAAGCAGGCCTCCCGCCAAGCAAGGAGCCCGATGCGGGGTTCGATCCCAGGACCCTGGGATCATGACCTGAGCCGAAGGCAGACGCTTAACGACTGAGCCACCCAGGTGCCCCAGCCTTGCAAATTTTATTCAAGTTTTACAAACATTCTGTAATTTCATTTAACACACAAAACTGGAAATCTATTGGTATTAAAACTAATTTTTCTTTGCCACTATTAAGATTGGAATAAATTATTTTTTTAAGGATTTACTTATTTGAGAGAGAGAGAGTGCATGAGGAGGAGGGAGAGAGGGAGAGAGGGAGAGAGGGAGAGGGAGAGAGAGTCCTAAGAAGACACTGCACTGAGCTTGGAGCCCTACACGGGGCTCAATCTCATGACCCTGAAACCACAACCTGAGCCAAAACCAAAAGTCGGACTCCCAACCAACTTTGGCACACAGGTGCCCCTAAAGATTGGAACAAATTATTGAGCAATGTTAAATAATTAACTCTAAGACTGACACTTCCCTAAATTAAGCAGTGGGACTTTGATATACATGATGAACTTAACCTTGGTTTGGCTGATGGCAAGGAAGCAGAAGGTTCATGACAGAGTTGTAATCAGACACCTGAGACTTCGTCATCCACGTGGTGAGCTTGACAGGGCGGTTCAAATGTTAACAACTGGTCCTCTCTGACCACAAGCACTTGCATCTCTGTTGAGTTTGCAGGTTCTGTATAATCTTCACTTACCAAGTCATAGTCTTCAAGTGACTAAGAAAAATAGTACTTCTTGGTAGTAATATAATGGAGAGAGAATGAGCTAAGAAAGGGTTAATTCTTAGCCAGAAAAGGGGGTTTTGGACAAATTAAGGAATTTTGGATTCAAAAATGGTTGAACATTCACCTATACAAAACAGCCAAAGTAGGCAAATACATAGACAAAGCAGATTACTAGTTGCTGGGCGCTGGGAGTTTGCTGTCAAATGGCAGGGACTGCTATGGGTCTGTTTTTAAGACTTGGTGTTTTTTTTTTAAAGATTTTATTTAAGTAGGGACACCTGGGCGACTCAGTCGGTTAGGCATCTGCCTTCAGCTCGGGTCGTGATCCCAAGGTCCTGGAATTGAGTCCCACATCGGGCTCCTTGCTCAGCAGGGAGCCTGCTTTTCCCTCTGCCTGCTGCTCCCCCTGCTTGTGTGTGCGTGTGAGTGCTCTCTTGCTCTCTCTCTCTCTCTCTCTCTCTAGCAAACGAAGAATATAAATAAATAAATTCTTTCTTCTTAAGAAACAAAACCAAAACAAAGCAAAAATGGTTGAACATATGACATAAATAACAGCAACATCTTCTAGGACTTACCAAAAACATCTAGTATTTGCCCCAGCCAGAACAAAAACTACTCATTAAATGAGATAAAATATTAATAAAGGTGGAATAGGTTGTAAAGGTATGTAACTATGCCAAGCACAGAAGACTCTGAATGGAAGTGTGATTTAGATAAACCTAGGAGACACAGGTACAACACTTCTAGGAAACGCAAGAGAGTTGGATGGCGTGAGGGGGATTATTGAACCAGCCTTATCAAGAATAAAAGCAAAAAAAAAAAAAGAATTAGGACTGGTGAAAGGATTTCAAAAAGCAGTTTTCTTGGCTTAATAGGAAGTTTGCAGGAGTCTCTTACTCTAAAAAAGGGTTTTAAGGATGAACTCGTGCTCAAAGACCAAATAAATGTTCCCTGGAAGAAAGAGTCTATGGGGCCATAGGACATGTGTACTAGATATCCACAAACATCATCTTTCCTTCGATTCTGGAGCTCCAGATAAAGTCACAGTTACTAAGACTAGAGAAATAAAGAAATGTGATATATAAATTTGTGAAGACTGGGGTAGCTATGAAAACAGGCTCAAAAGTCAGATAGTCTGGGGGTGCCTGGAAGGCTCAGTCTGTAGAGCATGTAACTCTTGATCTTGGGGTCGTGAGTTCAAACCCCACATGTAGAGTTTACTTTAAAAAAAAAAAAAACTCAGACGGTCTGGTTCAAATCTTGCTCCTCCCTTTCCTGGCTATATAAATTAAAATTATTAGGCTCCCTAAATCCCAGTTTTATAACTGAGGTAACAAGTACCTATCTTAAGGGTTGAATGTGAGGATTATATGCGATAAAACATAAAAAGCATTTAATATGGAATTTGGAATCACATAAGCGTTTAATAAACGTTGGCTATTATTCTCATTTTCTTTTCTTTTTTTTTTTTTTAAAGTAATCTCTACACCCAAGGTGGGGCTTGAACTCATGACCCCGAGATCAAGAACTGCATGCTCTATGGATGGAACTAGAGGGTATTATGCTAAGTGAAATAAGTCAATCACAGAATGACAATTATCATATGATCTCACTGATATGTGAATTTGAGAAACAAGGCAGAGGATCATAGGGGAAGACAGGAAAAAATGAAACAAGATGAAACCAGAGAGAGACACAAACCATAAGAGACTCTTAATCTCAGGAAACAAACTGAGGGTTGCTGGAGCGGAGGGGGGTGGGGGGATGGGGGGGCTGGGTGATGGACACTGGGGAGGGTACGTGCTATGGTGAGCGCTGTGTGTTATTTAAGACTGATGAATCACACACCTGTACCCCTGAAACAAATACATTATATGTTAATAATAAAAAAAAATTGCATGCTCTACCAACTGAGCCAGGCAGGCACCCCTATTATTCTCATTTTTATTGAGGAACTATAATAGGGTTGAAAAATCACTCCTGTAAAGAATTAGGAAGAGCGTGAACAGGTTACTTATTTCTAACAATACCACGTTTAGGGTGATACTATAAAGTAGCTTTACTCCTATAAAAAATTATGAAGACCCTGAAGGGGTCACTTATTTCTAACTATATCACATATTAGGGTGATACTCCATTATATAGTGGTATTCACGAACAAGGACAGGAGCTCAAAAAGGTCTTAAGACCTTCTACAGTATGAAGCAGTAATCAGAAGCACAGACCCTAGAGTCAAACAGGACTGGGCTGATGGAGCTCTTTTCATTTACGAGCTTTGTGTCTTTGGACAATTTATACAAGCTATCTGTACCTCAGCTTTCCCATCTGTAAAATGAGAAAAATTGTAGTAGCTGTTTCATAGGACTACTGGGAAGAATAAGTAACATGCTGCATACAAGGTTCTTAGCAGGGCCTTGTTCCATAATAAGCAATAAATGTCTGCTATCTGATACTATTATCATCCTCATCATCAGCCCTTTTGACTATCAAAGCTCTAACTCTGTGATGTGAGAAATGTTGCTGTTATGACCAATGACCAAGACAAGCCCCAAACCATATATGAATCAGAATATCTTCTATTTAATCAATTAATCATGTCCTGATCCAAAGTGCTAAAACAATTTGACATTATAAATAATCAGATCTTTGCAGTTATAAAAAAAAGATAATCTCAGCGGTTAAGCTTTTTCATATATTTCCACTTTAATTTTTTCTCAACACTCCAAAGCTCATTCAAATTTGGTATATTAATCTATTCTGTTCAATTTAAAAATACAATAGAAAATAAAATTATACAACATACCTTCCATTTCCTGGAATAATAATTTTATAAAATTAATGCAAGTGTTTTAGATACATTAGAAATTGTGCTATCAATATCAGACATGTCCTATGAATTTTCCTTAAGTATTTCTATTGCACAATTGAGAGAATACCACAGTATTTTTACAGCTAAATTCATTTGCGTATCACCTGATTCTTCAGCTGGTTAAGTGTTTGTCTCAAACTATCTGTTGTCGTTTGGTTATTTTTAAAAAACTCAGCCACTGCTGTATTCAAAATTATTTTATAATCATCTTTGTTTACTTCTTGTAGGCAAGCAAGGTGCTGCAGACAGGCATCATAATTTCCAGCCTAAGACAAAAAAACAGACAAAATTATTTATCAGCTTTAAAACTATACATTCATTTCCAAATATATTTCACTCTTCATTGAAAAACTCTTTAAAGGGGCGCCTGGGTGGCTCAGTCAGTTAAGTGTCTGCTTTCAGCTCAGGTCATGATCCCAGGGTGCTAGGATCGAGCCCCACATCAGGCTCCCCTGCCTCTCCCTCTGCCTGCCACTCCCCCTGCTTGTGCTCTCTCTCTCTCTGACAAATAAAGACTTAAAAAAAAAAAACTCTTTAAAAAGACCTACAACAACAAAAAAAAAAAGGAAAGAAAAATAAAAGGACCTACAAATCCCCTACTAATTAAAGTGACTAGATGAAGCAATATTCGTATCAATTAAGAAACTGGGATATGTCAATTATTATCTCAATAAAGCTGGAAAAAAAATTGTAGATATTTCCTAAGACTCAAACTCTAACACCAATACTTGTATAAGACACATACATAGACACATAGGTATACCATATATCTCTATATATGTATAAAACAACATGCTATATACACACAAATATATATGTATATAGTTGTATATTGCTAGTAGGACATAGTAGCTGAGACTGGCCAAGAAAGGTAATATGATTAATTATTCTAATTTTTAATTTCCAGTAAATACACTTGGAATACCCAAGTATCAAATTCTTTTTTTTTTAAAGATTATTTATTTATTTATTTATTTGACAGAGACACATGAGAGAGGGAACACAAGCAGGGGGAGCGGGAGAGGGAGAAGCAGGCTTCCCGCTGAGCAGGGAGCCCAATGTGGGGCTCGATCCCAGGACCCTGGGATCATGATCCGAGCCAAAGGCAGATGCTTAATGACTGAGCCACCCAGGCGCCCAGTATCAAATTCTTCTGCATACATGTAACTTGATAATCAAATAAGGTTTTTTTTCATATTGTTTAATGTCAAAGAAGTTAAAGTTTTGACAAGAAACCTTTGGAGTTCCATTTTAAAGCATATTCAAGAAAAAGAATTGAATAAAGCAGTGAATTGAAAAGAGTGACCCACATATTTACAAATCTAAGTTTTAAAGACTTTTTTTTTAAGATTTTATTTATTTATTTAAGAGAGAGAGACAGCGAGAGAGGGAACACAAGCAGGGGGAGTGGGAGAGGGAGAAGCAGGCTTCCCACCGAGCAGAGAGCCCGATGTGGGGCTTGATCCCAGGACCCTGGGATCATGACCTGAGCCGAAGGCAGATGCTTAACGACTGAGCCACCCAGGCGACCCTAAGTTTTAAAGACTTAAAAACAACACTGTAAGAGTTAAAACATGTTTATGAAAACACAAAAACTTGGTAATGGCTCAAATTACTCCCATTCCTTTTACCATATTTAAACTCTAATTTTTTAAATATTAAAACTAAACCTACTCTCTAAACTTAATTCTTGAATTATTACAGAACAAAAATTATAAATTTAAAAATTCATTGTGGAAAGATTCACATTCGACAGATTCTAAAAATGGGAGCCAAAAGAAAAAACCATTGCTTACTGTGAAAGCTTGGAAAGCGCTGGTGGACAACTCCTTCTCTTGATCAGTAATCCCAGAGGACTGACTTGTCCCTTCATGTTTCTCTGCTCCCTGATCTGCAAGCACAAAAGTTTTACAGTTGTTTAGAAATAAAGTCATACAGTAAACATACCCTAGTTTTCTTCTGTCTTCTTCCTAATGAAGGTGCCACAGTTAGGGCTTTCTCAACAACAATGGCATATTAGGGTTATAAGTGAGTTAGAAGCCACTCCACCAAAAACTTAAATGTTTCCCTTAGCCATGGTCAAGCACAATGAAAACCCACCATCACTTATGTAAAGATTACAGCTCTGTCCATCCTGGGCTGAGAATGTTGTGTTCACTTAAAAAGATGAGATCTGCCCCCCAGCAATATATCAAAGTCCTACATATTCAAGAAATTATGCCAGACTCTGGAGACCAAAGATTATAAATATATATATAATACCTTCAAAATGTTTATAACCCAGTTGGAATATAGTAACATTTAACAATTAGAAAACTACTTTGAGGGCACCTGGGTGGCTCGGTTGGGCGACTGCCTTCAGCTCAGGTCATGATCCCAGAGTCCCGGGATCGAGTCCCGGATCAGGCTCCCTGCTCAACAGGAAGCCTGCTTCTCCCACTCCCACTCCCCCTGCTTGTGTTCCCTCTCTCATGTGTCTCTCTCTGTCAAATAAATAAATAAAATCTTTAAACAAAACAAAACAAAACATTTCCAGGCCAAGAATACTTCCATAGGCTTAGAAATCCAAAAGCCAAGATTAACACATTTAAAAAGCTTCCTTAACATGATTAAGTATCCATATACCTTTTAAGATTAATGATTCCTGCCCCACAATTCAGTATTTCAAAATTAGATTTTTTTTTTTAAAGATTTTATTTATTTGACAGAGAGAGATACAGCGAGAGAGGGAACACAAGCAGGGGAAGTGGGAGAGGGAGAAGCAGGCTTCCCGTTGAGCAGGGAGCCCAATGTGGGGCTCGATCCCAGGACCCTGGGATCATGACCTGAGCCAAAGGCAGACGCTTAACACCTGAGCCACCCAAGTGCCCTGATATTTTTTATTTAAAAACCAAATTCCAAAGTAAACATAAAAATCTCTGCTAAATAAAGTCTAAAACTACTCGAGTTCAACACTTTTAACTGTTCTGACAAATGCTTCAAAAAAAAAAAAAAATACTTTTTCTGGGGTGCCTGAGTGGCTCAGTTGGTTGAGTGTCTGACTCTTGGGTTTTGGCTCAGGTCATGAACTCTGGGTGGTGGGATCGAGCCCCTCATCTGGCTCTGAGTTCAGAGGGGAGTCTGCAGGAGAGTCTCTCCCTTCTCTCAAAATAAATAAATACATCTTTTTAAAAAATTGTATTTGCAGGGGCACCTGGGTGGCTCAGTCGTTAAGTGCCTGCCTTCGGCTCAGGTCATGATCCCAGGATCCTGGGATCGAGCTTGCATCGGGCTCTCTGCTCGGCGGAAAACCTGCTTCTCCCTCTCCCACTCCCCCTGCTTGTGTTCCCTCTCTTGCTGTCTCTCTGTCAAATAAATAAAATCTTTAAAAAAAAAAATTGTATTTGCCAGAGAGCGAGCGAGCGAGCGAGCGCACGCGCACAAGCAGGGGGAGCAGCAGACAGAGGGAGAAGCAGGCTTCCCGCTGGGCAAGGAGCCCCGTGAGCGGACTTAATCCCGGAACCCTGAGTCAAAGGCAGACACTCAACCGACTGAGCCACCCAGGCATCCCAAAATAATACTTTTTCTTTCATGAAGGAAGCAGCATCATTGATCCCAACATTTGTGAGCACAATGCAGTCAAATGATCCCATCTCTTCTTGTTCACAAGAGATCTTTCTAGACTAAGCCTCATTTATATACTGTGGGAGATGATTTTTTGGGAGAGGGGCTGGCAGAAATCTTTCTTATCCTTGGAATTTGGGGCCTTGATGTCAGATAAGTGACAAGAACCTAAACCATAATATCACACTCTGGAGACAACATCATGCTTATCCAGTTTTCACAAACTTTTAAGTTTCCTCTGTAAAATTACATAGCAGTAGCCACAAAACATAGTTTCCATTCAACACTAAGAAACATACCTGAGCTTTTAATTATTTATTTAAAGGAAAGGAGACAATAAAGTTATAAAAGTTAATAAGAATAAAAGGTAATCACATCTACAGAGCTCATAAAAATGTAGCATCTAGTGTTTCAAGGGACCGTAAAAAAATGTTAAATCCTTTAAATCTTTCAGCCCTGGGGTGCCTGAGTGGCTCAGTTGTTAAGCGGCTGCCTTCAGCTCAGGTCATGATCCCAGGGTCCTGGGATCGAGCCCCGCATCGGGCTCCCTGCTCAGTGGGGAGCCTGCTTCTCCCTCTCCCACTCCCCCTGCTTGTGTTCCTTCTCTCACTGTGGCTCTGTCAAATAAATAAATAAAATCTTTAAAAAAAAATAAATCTTTCAGCCCTTTTCACATTTATTCAATGCTGCCATCATCATCATTATAAAGACTTTGGGAATAGGAATTCAGGGAGGGAAGGAAGGCACCTTGAGAAGGCATAACCAGCTATAATGCTATGGATTATTTTAGCTTCATTTAATCTCAAATTAATCATGACATTTCTTGCTTTTCCCTGAAGTACTGAACTCAAAATACAAGTTGTACTTAATCAAGATCAGTCTTTAGAAACTGTCCTCTACAATTTACCAGTATTTCCCACTTAGAAAACTTTCTTTTGGGACGCCTAGATGGCTCAGTCAGTTAAGCGGCTGCCTTCGGCTCAGGTCATGATCCCAGGATGCTGGGATTGAGTCCCTCATCAGGCTCCTTGCTCAGCAGGAAGTCTGCTTCTTCCTCTGCCCTGCTCTGCCTGCCGCTCCCCCTGCTTGTGCTCTCTCTCTCTCTGACAAATAAATAAAATCCTTTTGAAAGCAAGCAAGCAAGCAAGCTTTCTTTTGATTTTTTTGGATCTTTTTTCCTCCAACTCCCTCCCCCAACTTTCAATTTTGACAATTTTCATACCTACAGAAAAGCTGAAAGAATATACGATGAAAATGAACGCCCAGGGGCACCTGGTGGTGCAGTGGGTTGAGCATCCAACTCTTGGTTTTGGCTCAGAATGTGATCTCAGGGTCCTGAGATTGAGCCCCACATCAGGGACCGCACTCCACACAGAGTCTGCTTAAAATTCTCTCTCTCTCCCTCTGCCCCTCCTGCTCATGTTCTTTCTCTCTCTCAAATAAATAAATCTTAAAAAAAATTAAAAAAAAAATACAATGAACACCCATATTGTCTTCACCTAGATTCACTGTTTTTTACATTAAGCTTTTTATTCTAAGATACTTGTAAATTCATATGCAGCTGTAAGAAATAATATTGAGGGGCACCTGGGTGGCTCAGTCAGTTGAGCATCCCACTCTTGATTTTGGCTCAGGTCATGATCTTAGGGGTTGTGAGATTGAGCTCCACGCCAGTCTGGCCCCGTGCTTAGTGGGAAGTCTGCTTCTTTCCCTCTGCGCCTCCCCCTGCACATGAACGTGCATTCTTTTTCTCTCTAAAATAAATAACGCCTAAAAAAAAAATTGAGAGATTCTTTGTATCCTTTACCCAGTTTCCCCCAATAGTAACATCTTGCCAAACCATACTATGGTATCACAACCAGGATGCTAACAATGTTATGGCCAAGAAACACAAATTTTCATCAACAGAAGTATCCTTCCTACTTTTTTTTTTAAGATTTTATTTATTTGACAGAGAGAGAGAGGGAGGGAGAGAGCACAAGCAGGGGGAGGGGGAGTGGGAGAGGGAGAAGCAGGCTTCCTACTGAGCAGGGAGCCCGACGTGGAGCTTGATCCCAGGACCCCGGGATCATGACCTGAGCCGAAGGCAGACGCTTAACTGACTGAGCCACTCAGGCGCCCCTAGTATCCTTCCTATTATACTTCATAGCCACACTCACATCCTCTCTGCCTCCCTACCCCTGGCAACCACTGATAGGTTGTTCTCCGTTTCAACAACTGTCATTTCAAGAACATTAGTTATATAAATGGAGATGCATAATTTTTAACATTTTGCCACATTTGCTTTCTCATTATTTACATATTTCTTTCATTGAATCATTTGAAAGTAATATGACATTTAACTCCCCTACTTCAGCATGTCTCTCCTATGATTTAAGGACATTCTCCTACATAACCAAAATAAAATAATCACACTAAGAAAAGTAATAATAATTCAATAGTATCATCTAACAAATAGTCCACTAATTTCATTCAAATTTCCCTGATGGTTCTAAGACATGTCTTTTTTTTTTTTTAAGATTTTATTTATTTATTTTGACAGAGAAAGACACAGTGAGAGAGGGAACGCAAGCAGGGGGGAGTGGGAGAGGGAGAAGCAGGCTCTCTGCTGAGCAAGGAGCCCGATGCAGGGCGCGATCCCAGGACCCTGGGATCATGACCTGAGCCGAAGGCAGACGCTCAACAGCTGAGCCACCCAGGCACCCCGGTTCTAAGACATGTCTTTTTTTTTTTTTTTTTAAAGATTTTATTTATTTATTTGAGAGAACGAGGTAGAGCGAGCATGAGAGGGGGGAGGGTCAGAGGGAGAAGCAGACTCCCCGCTGAACAGGGAGCCCGATGCGGGACTCGATCCCAGGACTCCAGGATCACGACCTGAGCCGAAGGCAGTCGCTCAACCAACTGAGCCACCCAGGCGCCCTCTAAGACATGTCTTATAACTTTATTTTTCCTTCCCAATCCAGGGACCAATCAAGGCTCACACATTTCCTCAGTTAAATAGCTTTTGTTTATTTTAGTCCAGAACACTGCCTTACCATTTTTTGCTTATCAAGCCGCTGTTTTTTCCTTAAAGATTTTATTTATTTATTTATTTGAGACAGAGAGAGTACAAGCAGGGGGAGCAGCAGGCAGAGGGAGAAGCAGAGGAAGAAGCAGGCTCCCCGCTGAGCAGGGAGCACAATGCGGGGCTGATCCCAGCACCCTGGGATCATGACCTGAGCCGAAGGCAGACGCTCAACCGATTGATTGAGCCTCCCAGGTGCCCCTAGCTTAGACTCTTTAAAATAATTATTGACTTGGGGCACCTGGGTGACTCAGTCGGTTAAGCGTCTGCCTTTGGCTCAGGTCATGATCCCAGCTGGAGTGCTGGGATCAAGCCCCGCATCAGGCTCCCTGCTCAGTGGGGAGTCTGCTTCTTCCTCTGCTCCTCACCCTGCTTATGCTCTCTCTCTCTCAAATAAATTAAAAAAAAAAAGAGCCAAAACTAGTTGCCTTGTAGAATGTTCCATATTCTGGGTTTATCTAATTGTTTCCTCATGCATACAGTCTAACATTTATGGCAAGAGTATTATGTCGGTGACATAAATATTAGTCATTTTAATTTTTTTGAATATTAATCATTTTAAAAGATTTAATTTATTAACTGACAGAGAGAGATCGCGGCAGAGGGAGAGGGAGAAGCAGACTCCCCGCCGAGCAGGGAGCCCAATGCAGCGCTCAATCCCAGGACCCTGGGATCATGACCTGAGCCGAAGGCAGATGCTTAATCGACTGAGCCACCCAGGTACCCCAAATATTAATCATTTTTAATGTTAATACTTTAAATTGGTTTAAAAATCTACCTTTTGTTTTAAAAAGGTGTCTTTTATGTTTCAATATCTCCCAAAGAACATTCTGGTTTTTTAGTTTTACTCACCAACAAAAGCTCCATGTATCATTAATGGAATACCAATAAAAAGAAATATGACCATTGTACAAGTATGATGCAATGGGCTGCAAACATAGAACATGTGAGGGTGATGCCACTGTTTATGACTCAGAATAAAGAAGAATTCTTTAAACTATCAAAATCTTGTGATATTTGAATTTCTTATTTATATAGATTTTTTTTTTTTTCAGATAGAATTGTTGCTTCAGCCTTGAATCCAAACACCTCCAAAGCTTGAACCCAGGTGCAAAATGGGGATAAGAAAACATTTTTCAGAGTTATTGGGAGGCTTTGTTAAGAATATATGTGAAGTGATTGAAATGTATCTGGCAGAGAAAGTCCCCATATGTGGCATGGTAGTACAGACTTTATTATTTTCAACATACAGACAGGACCAGGTAGCACAATGAGGTGGAGACAATACCTGGAAATAAAATACGATGACCAAAACTCTAGTGCCACTTTTGAAATTAAACAGATGATACAGAAATGGAACTGGGGCAAATGTCAGCTTCCCTATTTACTAAAATGAGCATCTGTATTAGATGGCTTTTAGGGTACCCTCCAACTCAGAAATTCAGTCCCCCCAAACAAGCTTCTATAAAGAAACAGCTATGTTTGTTCACAAAGCAACACTTATATCTAACTAAGGTATCAATGGAAGACAAATCTCCACATGGGGGGAAATAGCAGATCATCTTGTCCCCCAAATTTACTACTCAATAATTCCTACAACCACTACCATTACCATCACCCCAAGTTTCTCAGAAGACATTGTTCACTCTTTAACTTTGGCCATGGTGAAACACGGAACACTTGCCTGGGAGTTATTTTTTTAACTGTGATAGTTTGGCTTATATGTGATAAATTCAAGCCATGCATTCAATTAATAAATAGCTGAGAGACCACTATGGGTCAAGCATTGTTCTAAGTGCTAGGGATGTAAATGTGAACCACACAGACAAGGTTCCAGCACTTGTGAAACTAAGAGACTCCCTGGGGAGATAAGATACAAATACATGACTCCGGATGTGAATAATGCTATGACAATAACAGGGGGCTGTGAAAGAGAGGGAGTGGGGATGGGAGGTGAGGTTGGACCTAAATCAGAAGGCAGGCATGGAAGTCCTGAGGATATAGGGCTCCAAATGTAAACTGCTTGCAGCTCTGAAACAACCATCATTCTTTCCAGCCCCTACTATGCCAGGTTCTATCTTGGGAAACTATTTGCTTCTCCATCCTATACTACCCGCAATTTCTGCCTAACTGTAACAACAATAGCATCTAGCCTTTATTGAGCACTCACTATGTGTTAGGCACGTAAGCACCTCAAATAGCTTAACTCATTTAATTTTCAAATCAATCCTTCAGGAGTCTAGTGACTGCAAGATGCATACAGGGGGCTTCTGGGTGTGTGAGGAGTCATTAAACTCTATTTACATTCATGATGTGGGCTTTTTTTTTTTTTTGGTTAACATTCCAAATATATCTAAAAATATGGAACACTTCACGAATTTGCCTGTCATCCTCACACAGGGGCCATGCTAATCTTCTATCATTCCAATTTTAGTGCATGTGCTGCTGAAGCAAGCACGATGTGGACATTTTTGATAACTATCTAGAAGCCTGTATATTCCAAGAGCATTTCAAAGAACCAGTCCTCCACAGAGCTGACTCCAAGAGCCCTGGCCAGGCACATGTTGGCAGTCAGTAAAGACTCCCAATTTCCCTCTCTCAAGAGGGAAACACAGTGCAATGAAAGCAGTATAAGCCTTGGAATCGGTCACATCTCCAGTACGGTCTCCCCTTGGCCATCTAACTCTCTGCTTGGAGATGCTAAATAGATATTACCTCCCTTCCCCTTTCCTTTTGACAAAACCATTAAAGATTCTTGCAGTTTCTCACCAATGGAGCCAGCACTGGTAGATTGCATACTCTTTTTTTTTTTATCTCTACTTATTCTTTTTTATTGTTATGTTAATCCCCATACATTACATCATTAGTTTTTGATGTAGTGTTCCATGATTCATTGTTTGTGCATAACACCCAGTGCTCCATGCAGAACGTGCCCTCTTTAATACCCATCACCAGGCTAACCCATCCTCCCACCCCCCTCCCCTCTAGAACCCTCAGTTTGTTTCTCAGAGTCCATCCTCTCTCGTGGTTCGTCTCCCCTTCCGATTTGCCCCGCTTCATTCTTCCCCTCCTGCTATCTTCTTTTTTTTTTCTTAACATATATTGCATTATTTGTTTCAGAGGTACAGATCTGTGATTCAACAGTCTTACACAATTCACAGCACTCACCAGAGCACATACCCTCCCCAGTGTCTATCACCCAGTCACCCCGTCCCTCCCACCCCACCCCCCACTCCAGCGACCCTCATTTTGTTTCCTGAGATTAAGAATTCCTCATATCAGTGAGGTCATATGATACATGTCTTTCTCTGTTTGACTTATTTCGCTCAGCATAATACCCTCCAGTTCCATCCACGTCATTGCAAATGGCAAGATCTCATTCCTTTTGATGGCTGCATAATATTCCATTGTATATATATACCACATCTTCTTTATCCATTCATCTGTCGATGGACATCTTGGCTCTTTCCACAGTTTGGCTATTGTGGACATTGCTGCTATAAACATCGGGGTGCACGTACCCTTTCGGATCCATACTTTTGTATCTTTGGGGTAAATACCCAGTAGGATTGCATACTCTTGAGAATCACCACTTAACACCAAGAACAAAATATAACTTGTGCTTAAGTGAACTTATCAAAAACTTAGATCTGCTCTACAAAAAAAAGGTATTCTGGTATTTGGGTTTTTTAGTATTACTTCTGATAATTAAAGTTAGCAGATAAGGGGCGCCGGGCTGGCTCAGTCAGAAGACCATGTGACTCTTGATCTCGGGGTCATGAGTTTGACTCCCACACTGGGATACTTAAATATATATATACTTAAATATATAAAACTTTCAAAATATATAAGATAAATGAAAAAAAGAGTTAGCAGATAAATTAGTATTTCATTTCCACTTCAGCATACAGATAAGGATTGAGTCCTAAAGGGAGGAGGAAAACGAATAGTTTATTAGAGAAAGTTTAAAAGGACACTATTAGGGGCACCTGGCTGGCTCCATTGGTGGATCGACCCTTGATCTCAGGGTTGTGGGTTCAAGCCCCTTGTTGGGCGTAGAGATTACTTTTTTTTCCCTTAAGATTTTAACTATTTATTAGAGAGGGAGAGAGCAAGCAAGCACAAGTGGGTGGAGGGGCAGAGGGAGCCTGATGTGGGGTTCAATCCCAGCACCCTGAGATCATGACCTGAGCCAAAGGCAGATGCTTAACCAACTGCGCCACCCAGGCGCTCCAGGTGTAGAGATTACTGAAAACATAAAATCTTAAAAAAAAAAAAAAAGGATAGCTTTTTCTTTAGAAAGCCAGTGACAATGAGTCATTGTTAACCTGTTTACACAATACATCTGTTTTGCAAAACTTTAGGTGTATAATAACAGTAAGGACCAATTACTTTTATTTATTTACTATTATCATTTTTTAAGATTTTATTTTGGGGGCGCCTGCTGGCTCAGTTGGTAGAGATGTGACTATTGATTATTTTGGGGGCGCCTCGTGGCTCAGTTGTTAGTCGTCTGCCTTCAGCTCAGGTCATGATCCCAGGGTCCTGGGATCGAGCCCCGCATAGGGCTCCCTGCTCAGAGGGAAGCCTGCTTCTCCCTCTCCCACTGCCCCTGCTTGTGTTCCCTCTCTCACTGTGTCTCTCTCTGTCAAATAAATAAAATCTCCTTTAAAAAAAAAATAAATAAAATCTTTATTTTGGATTAAAAAAAAAAAAAGATGTTATTTGAGAGAGAAAGAGCACGCATGTGAGCAGGGGGAGGAGCAGAGGGAGAGGGGCAAGCAGACTCTGCACTGAGCCTGGAGCCCTATGTGGAGCTCAATCCCATGACCCTAAGATCATGACCTGAACCGAAATCAGAAGTTGGACATTTAATGGACTGAGCCACGCAGGCACCCCAGATTTTATTTTTAAAGTAATCTCTACACCCAACTTGAACTCAGAACCCTGAGATCAAGAGTCACATGCTCTATTGATTGAGCCAGCCAGGTGCCCCAGAACTAATTACTTGTAAATGTGTAAAAATAGGACACAGGATTTCAGGACTCCAGATATCGAAGAATGAGTTTAGAGTGAAGCAGAACCCTCAACTGCATGTACATCTGTCATAAAATTTTAACAATGAACACAAACACTTTAAAAAATTTTAGGAAACCCTAAGTGTTTACAACATTTATCTTCCCTCATAAGGAAGTACACAAAATTTAAACCAAATGCCAAAATTTCTTAACGTGCCATCAAGTTATCTCCATAGCTTCTTCTAAAATATACCCTCTCTAGGTTATATTCTTTTACGGGACCTCTGGGCCCAACTGCCAAAGAGTGATTTATATATACTATGAAGCAAGGGGAAATAACCCAACAATTCACCAACGCACTGAAGAGTTTAAGCTTCCACTTTCCACCATTATCCTCCAGGAACTGTAAAAGCCTCCTACAATCCTCCAGGTAAAGAGAGAAGCGAACTTTAAGATAAATAAATAAGCTAGACTCTAAGGCTTACAAGAGACTCTGAAATTCTCATTTCTACAGATATTTTGGAGAACTGAGCCCAAAGAGTAGCCTTTTCCAAGTTAACCAACCATTATTTTATCTGCATTTTTACTTCAAGATAAAACTTTAAAACAAAAATACTCCAATGGGATTATTATTTTTATTTTCCCTGTTATCTTCCTGTTTTCTATAAGGAATGGGTGTTATTTTCATAATCAGTTTTTAAAACAGTATTTGTAACTGCTGAGTTCTTACCAGAAAGAGTCTGCACATAATTCCATAGTGTGTCTTTATTTGTCCAAAAGTAGTCTCCATTGCCAATTGTGAGAGTGTATGGCCGTTCATCCATAAGCTTGACTTTCCTTCTACTCTGGCCTAACGAACATGGCTGACCTTCCAGGCGCACAGAGCTCTTAGGAGCAAAAACCTTGACACCCTTTAAGCCAACAGGCTTCATTTTGAACCAAACAATTGCTTTTAGGTTTGAACTAAGTAGAAAAGAAATACACTGCTATTTCAAAACTGAAAGAAGTCAGTTAACTGAAAGCACAGACACATTCTAATACAGAATGTTAACAATTGAAATCTGATTGGAGGAGGGTATTCCACACAAGCTACACTTTTCAAAATATAACTTCAATGATGTTCAAGAAAAGACATTTTTTTCCAAATGAATAAGGAATGTTAAAAACTAAGAAAACCTACTAGTATGGTCACAAAGTAGTGTTAATGCCTTTGTGAAGGCAAGTTTTAAAAAAGGATGCCATTTCAAAGAAAAATCATTCAGGTTTGCCAAAGTTACCATATAACTGAAGTTCACACACCTCACATGTGGTTTTCTATCACTTAGACAAGTGTCTCTGACTTACCAAAACCCTACACATATAACAGCTGATTACTACATAGCTCAGAGAAATAATATGTGGCCAGCAATGCCTCAGACTTGAGCACCCTGTCCAGCACTACAGAAATAAAGGAAGAGAATATCAAGAATCAATAATAGGGGTGCCTGGGTGGCTCAGTCGTTAAGCGTCTGCCTTCGGCTCAGGTCATGATCCCGGGGTCCTGGGATCGAGCCCCACATCGGGCTCCCTGCTCCACAGGAAACCTGCTCCTCCTCTCCCACTCCCCCTGCTTGTGTTCCCTCTCTCGCTGTGTCTCTGTCAAATAAATAAAATCTTAAAAAAAAAAAAAAAGACTCTAGGGAGCCTGGGTGGCTCAGTCATTAAGCGTCTGCCTTTGGCTCAGGTCATGATCCCAGGGTCCTGGGATCGAGCCCCACATCGGGCTCCCTGCTCAGCAGGAAGCCTGCTTCTCCCTCTCCCACTCCCCCTGCTTGTTTTCCCTCTTTCGCTGTGTTTCTGTCAAATAAATAAATAAAATCTTTAAATAAAAAAATCAATAATAACATGCTTTGGAAAAGACAGGCAAACCAGACCTCTACCATGCTGAGTATTTTTTTTAAGATTTTAAGGAATCGCTACACCCATTGTGGGGCTCGAAAAACCTCAAGATCAAGATCATACTCCACTGACTGCCAGCCAGGCACCCCTGCTGAGGAGTATTTTAATTTTCATATTGGAGAGTAGTTTTTATGCACAGAAAAGAGATTTACTCTAGTTTTCAAATATTAATACTTGATTTATTAATGTTATAAATCCAGAAAGCCTAGATTTCCCTTAAGCTTTTACATTCAACTTAGACTTTTTTAAAGATTTTATTTATTTGTGAGAGAGAGAGAGAGAGCATGCATAAGCAGAGGGAGAGGGAAAAGCAGGCTCCCCGCTGAGTAAGGAGCCCGATGTGGGACTCAATCGCAGGACCCTGGGATTATGACCTGAGCTGAAGGCAGATGCTTAACCAACTGAGCCATCTGTCCCAACTTTTTCTTTGTTAAGGTTTTATTTTTAACTGGTCTCTATGCCCATTGTGGGGCTTGTACTTACAACCCCAAGAGCAAGATTTGCATGCTCTACCAACTGAGCCAGCCAGGCACCCCACAACTTAGACATTCTATTTGGGGTTTTAATTTTAAAGGGCTGTGATGAATGTTTGATCTCCCTTACAAAGTTAGACACATTCAGACATAAAATTTCTACTACTTTAATATATTCAATTTTAAGTACAGTTGACTTGAAAAGAAAATTTTCTGAGAACTTTAATAACTTATAAATCTAAAAAAATTTAACTTATGAAAATAGTGACTCAGGTACTCTTTAATGTCCATGCAAAAATATATAGTTAAGGTTTCAACTTAAGTTCACACGTACAAATCAACTATACACTCAATTATATATTTAAAATTGGAATCATAAGACCAATACATTACTCTCAATTCCTAAACATTAAAGATACTTGAAATATCAAATGTAGGTCACTATTATATCAACTCCTTATCCTGAAAACTAGTAAATGAAAAGGATGAATTTTCAAGTTTTTAACATTTAACATGCCTTTCTGGGAAGAGTTATAGTTCATTCCCAGTTGATATGGGAGAGCTATTCTTTATGTAGTATCAGCAAATAAATGTAAACAGTAATAGAACTAGGAAAAGTGCCACTGTGCAACCCCCAATGATATAACTGATCATCAATGGTGGATGTTTACATGACTCCAAATTATTACCCCATAGATTACTTCTAATTGCAATTGGAAAAAGATGTTCCTGTCACTACCTTAACAAATTGATGAAATTTAGCATCACTAACAGTGGACAAATTGAAATTGACATTATGCACTTTATATAAAGCATACAGAATCATCTAAAAAGTATCTCAAAAATATGGTAAACCTAAATTTAATCAAGTCTGCAGAGGCAACAACTTTCAGTTCATGGAAAATACAGAAGACAAGGAACTAATTAAAGGATACTAAGAAGAAACAATCAGACAAATCCAGAATGTGGGATATTTTACAAGACAATTGATTCAAAAATCACTGTCATACAACAAAACAAAACATAAAGGAATACTAGGAATTAATACACTGAAGAGACTTAAAAAAAAAAAAAATATATATATATATAATGTGTAAACCATGACTGGATCTTAGTTTGAAAAGCACAGCTTTTTTTTTTTTTAAAGATTTTATTTATTTATTTGACAGAGAGAGACACAGCGAGAGAGGGAACACAAGCAGGGGGAATGGGAGAGGGAGAAGCCGGCCTCCCGTGGAGCAGGGAGCCCGATGTGGGGCTCGATCCCAGGACCCCGGGATCATGACCTGAGCCGAAGGCAGACGCCCAACGACTGAGCCACCCAGGCGCCCCACAGCTTTTTTTTTAATTGAAGTTTAATTAACGTAGTGTTATATTAGTGTCAGGTGTACAACATGTTGATTGAACTAGTCTATACATTACTGAGTGCTTGCCACAGTAGGTGCAGTTAATACATTATTACAGTATTATTAACTCTATTCCCAATGCTGTACTTTTCATCTTTTTAACTTACTATTATGTTTTATTTTTTTAAAAGATTTTATTTATTTATTTGACAGAGAGAGACAGCGAGAGAGGGAACACAAGCAGGGGAAGGGGGAGTGGGAGAGGGAGAGGGAGAAGCAGGCTTCCTGCCGAGCAGGGAGCCCGATGCGGGGCTCGATGCGGGGCTCGATCTCAGGACCCTGAGATCATGACCTGAGCCGAAGGCAGATGCTTAACAACTGAGCCGCCCAGGCGCCCCTACTATTATCTTTTAACTGATACTTTGCCAGATAAGCACAGCTTCTTTAAGCTTTTAAATAGCATTTTTATGACAACTGGGAAATTTAATATATTCAAATATTAATTTTCTAAAGTATGACAATGGTTATATAGGAGAATGGCCTTTTTTTTTTTTTTTTAAAGATTTTATTTACTTATTTGACAGAGAGAGAGAGAGAGAGTGAGAGCAGGAACACAAGCAGGGAAGAGTGGGAGAGGGAGAAGCAGGCTTCCCGCCGAGCAGGGAGCAGGGAGCCTGTTGCGGGGCTCCATCTCAGGACCCTGGGATCATGACCTGAGCCAAAGACAGATGCTTAAGGACTGAGCCACCCAGCCGCCCCGAATGGCTTTATTTAAAAAAAAAATGCATGTGAGGGGCGCCTGGGTGGCTCAGTTAGTTAAGCATCTGCCTTCAGCTCAGGTCATGATCTCAGGGTCCTAGGATCGAGCCCTGCGTTGGGCTCCTTGCTCAGTGGGGAGCCTACTTCTCTCTCTCCTGTTCCCCCTGCTTGTGCTCACACTCTGTCAAATAAATGAAATCTTTTAAAAAAAAATGCATAGTGAAATATTTAGAGATGAAGTGTCTATAACTTATTTAGAAATGATTCAATACTAAAAGTTGTAGCTAGAGATAGAGGAAGTAAATATGGCAAAATGTAACAATCGTTAAACTAGGTGGTGGGCATATGGATACTCATTTTTTCAATTTTTTGGATGTTTGAAATCCTCTGTAATACAAAGTTGAAAAAATTTCATATATGCAGATTCCTTACTGGACCCTGAAGAAAGCAAATGGTAGGACAGTATTACATAGTTTATTTCCTCATCTGCATATTTATTATATTTTATTTATTTATTTATTTATTTTTAAGAGTGAATTTATTTATTTGAGAGAGAGAGGGTGCACGTGCATGCATGCAGAGGAGCAGAGGGGGAGGGAGAGGGAAGGGGCAAAGAATCTCAAGCAGACTCTGCCCTGAGCATGGAGCAGGACTCTATCCCACAACCCATGAGATCATGACCTGAGCCAAAACCAAGAGTCCGAAGCTTAACCAACTGAGCCACCCAAGCGACCCTGCACATACATATTTTTAAGTCAATATGAGCTAGGGTAGGAATAGGAAAAGTCTGGAAGAACACACAAACTCAGTATAAGCTACCTGGAGGCAGAGACCAGGTAGAGGCAACAGAGAATTTAATACTTTTTACCTTATACATTTAATAATAATCATCAGTTTTGGGTGTCTTTAATAAAATAAAATAGCCTTGGCTTAAATTTTTCCCATTTGTTTGTTGTTATCATTTCTGTGGCCATCCTGGCTCAAAATTTCAAAGCCATCTGTAAGTACTCTTTTCCTGATTTCCTATTACCCATCAGGTCCTATCTTTCCCTTATTCATAATATTGTCAACCTTTTCCTATTAAGCCTACTACAGCCAGCCTCACAGTTCAAATTCTCAGATAGATTCAAATCTAGGATTTTGTGTCCTAATTCCAGCCATTTTCTCCCTTCAGATAACCATAAAAAAATAAGGTCAAATAAATCATCCTAAAACACTGTTGGTACTTCCTTAATCAAAAATGCAACCAGTTTCACATCACTTTTGTATGTCATATAGGGACATGGACCTTGTGAACCTCCCAATGCCCCCCTCAATCTTTGTCCCTGGTTGGTCCCCCATCCACCCCCCTCTACAGTCTGGCTGAAATACAAATCAGAGCATGAGAACCGCTGGCAGATCAGTCACTGAGAAGCCACACAATCCAGAAGCACAGGTCAATTTGTTTCTCAGGGAGTAAGTCTTTATCAATTGGAAACAGGAAATGGGAGGAAACTGGACAGATAAATTATCCCTTTTTTCTCTCTTCATATGAACTATTCTGGAGTGCAGTTTCTCCTCGAAACCCTTTCAGAAAAATCCCTTATGCAAGTGACATGCTCTGTCTCTTAGCTCAAGGTGAAACAGGAGCCAGGTATTAATGTACTGCACCTTCCTTTGCCTTACTTTTTTTTTTCTCTCTCACTTTTACTATCTTGATTTTGCACCTTCCAAATAAAAAGCACTTTTTGAGTTCTGCTTCTCAGAGGATGTGAGCTAAATAGTACACCTTACCTCAGTTGATACACTTAAGCTACAACCCTATGAGATAAATAAAAATGCTATTGGGGGGCACCTGGGTTGGCTCAATTGGTTGAATGTCCGACTCTTGGTTTCAACTCAGGTCATGATCTTGCAGTTGTGGGATCGAGCCCCGAGTCGGGCAGAGTCTGCTTCAGATTCCTTCTCCCTCTCCCCCTTCCCCCCCCCCGCTTTCTCTCTAATGAATAAATAAAATCTTTAAAAAAAATAAAGGGGGGCGCCGGGGTGGCTCAGTTGGTTAAGCAACTGCCTTCGGCTCAGGTCATGATCCCGGAGTCCCAGGATCGAGTCCCGCATCGGGCTCCCTGCTCAGCGAGGAGCCTGCTTCTCCCTCTGACCCTCCCCCCTCTCATGTACTCTCTCTCTCTCTCTCTCATTCTTGCTCTCTCAAATAAATAAATAAATCTTAATAAATAAATAAATAAATAAATAAAGGGACACCTGGGTGGCTTAGTCAGTTAAGTGTCTGCCTTTAGCTCAGGTCATGATCCCAGGGTCCTGGGATCAAGTGCCACGTCGGGCTCCCTGCTCAGTGGGGAGCCTGCTTCTCCCTCTCCCTCTGCAACTCCTCCTACTTGTGCTCACTCTCTTTCTCTCTGTGTGAAATAAATGGATGAAATCTTAAAAAATAAGATAAAATAAATGAAATAAAATAAAATAAAATGCTATTAGAAGTTAGGGGGCACCTGGCTGGCTCAGTTGGTAGAGCATGTGACTCTTGGTCTTGGGGTTATTAAGTCTGAGCCCCATGTTGGGTATAGAGATTACTGAAAAATAAAATCTTAAAAAAAAAAGTTAGAAAATTGCTAGGACACCCATCTTACAAATGAAGAAACTGAGGTCCAACTAAGAACCTTTCCTAAGGAAAAAGGTTTCTGCTCACTTACTATACCCAATTAGTTCACAAATTCTGCCAGTTTTACTCCCTAAACATTTCTCATATCTGCCTCTCCTTGCCATCCTACCGCTTACCCCAAAGTAATATTAGCCCACATTTAAAAAAAAATCAGGCCCTGAGATGATGTCATTTTAACCCTTTATTAATGCTGAGACACAGATACTGTTATCATTCTCATTTTACAGAGGAAAGCTGAGGCTTAAAAAGGGTCTTAACGTTTAACCAAGGGGTGCATGGGTGGCTCAGTTGGTTAAGCGTCTGACTCATTTATATATTTATTTGAGAGCGCACGAGCAAGCAAGCAGGGGAGAGGGGCAGAGAGAGAATCTGAAGCAGACTCCCTGCTGAGCACAGAGCCCCACATGGGGTTCGATCTCACAACCCTGAGATCATGACCTGAGCTGAAATTAAGAGTTGGACACTTAACCAACTAAACCACCCAGACACCCCAAGCATCTGACTCTTGATCTCAGCTCAGGTCTTAATCTCAGGGTCACCGAGTTCAAGCTCTCTGTTGGGCTCCATGCTGGGTGTGGAGCCTACTTTACAAAAGAAAATTTGCCCAAGGTCACATGGATACCAAGTGGTAGAGCTAGGATGAACCCAGGCTGTCTGGTTTCAAACCCCTTACTTCTATCTCTTCATCAGTTCTTACCTACCTCAGTTAAAACATAAATCAGGTCACATGATGCTCTTGCTGAAATCTCCCAATGGTTTCCCATTAGAATGAACTCAAACTGACATAGGCCAGCCCGACACAACTGAATTCATCTCTTTCATGCTCCTTTGCTCACTATGCTATAAATACGTATTGAGTGCCTCCTATATGCCAGCCATTGTTCTAGGCACTGGAGATAAGAGCAAGACTAACACAGATAAAAGTACCTTTCTTCGAGGTGCTTATATTCAAGGGGTCTTCGCACTCTCTTTAAACATTTTCCAAGGGGTCTGTACATTTGTTGCTCCTCTTACCTGGATCATTTTTCCCCCACATGGCTGGATCTTTATATTGAGGGTTCCAATGTTACTTCTAAGAGAGCCCTTCCAATCTATTCAAAACAGGGTCCTTGCTCTCATTATCCTCTCATATCCTACTCATTTTCCTTTTTGTCACAATATTTATCACAACTTAAAAGTCACAATTATTTCTTATTTTGTTTACATGTTTATCTGTCTTTCATACTATAAGCTTCAGGACTACAGAGATTATGTTAGTGCCTGGCAAAGCAGGCCATGGGTAAATATTTATGGAATAAATTAATATCACAACATTAGCTGGCTTTAGCTATTCTCTGGGCTTCCAGTCTTGTTTCACTTAAATCTACCCCCTTCCACACTATGATCAGGTCACTTACTTTCTTTTCTTTTCTTTTTTTTTTTAAAGATTTTATTTATTTGTTTGACAGAGAGAGATAGTGAGAGATAGTGAGAGCAGGAACACAAGCAGGGGGAGTGGGAGAGGGAGAAGCAGGCTTCCCGCTGAGCAGGGAGCCCGATGCGGGGCTGGATTCCAGGACCCTGGGATCATGACCTGAGCTGAAGGCAGACGCTTAACGACTGAGCCACCCAGGCGCCCCAGGTCACGTACTTTCTTAAACGCTTTCATGGGTCTCTTTTCTTACCTAATTAAGAATAAGCACACAATACCCTCCATGACAAGGGCTCTGAGCTCTGGAGCTCAGAGATGAAGCAGCATATAAACTAGACTTTGAATGAAGAGAGTGTTTACCAGATTGAGAAGAGAAAGGAAGATACCACTTTCCCTTCTTTCTTACCAGTCAGAAACTCAAAAGAACACAATGCTTTTCAAGAGAGTCATTTCTGGTGTGAAGAGCTAGGTGTGTTGATATAGAAACATCAGCTGGAAACAGACTGTGAAGTTTCACAAATGACATTAAAGGGTGAGGATTTGATGCACACAAGATGGTACAATCTTAGAAAGTTTACAGGGGTGGGAATAGTATGTTCCAATTCGTGTTTTAGAATAAAAAGACAGCAGTGAGAAGAATGGACTATATAGGAAGAGAAACGAACAACAGTCAGAAGGCTGCTTAATGTGAAACAGACCCCATTAAGAGATAAAGGCTAGCGGGGCGCCTGGGTGGCTCAGTCGTTAGGCGTCTGCCTTCGGCTCGGGTCATGGTCCCAGGGTCCTGGGATCGGGCCCCACATCGGGCTCCCCGCTCAGCGGGAAGCCTGCTTCTCTCTCTCCCACTCCCCCTGATTGTGTTCCCTCTCTCGCTGTGTCTCTATCAAATAAATAAATAAAATCTTTTAAAAAAAAAGGCCCCAGTCACTGAGCCGCCGCCGAGGACTCAGCAGCCTCCCCCTTGAGCCCCCTCGCTTCCCTACGCTCCGTCCCCCCGCGCCCGCCTTCTCCCGCCGCCGCCTTCCGCAGGCCGTTTCCACTGAGGAAAAGGAATCGTATCGTATGTCCGCTATCCAGAACCTCCACTCTTTCGACCCCTTTGCTGATGCAAGTAAGGGTGATGATCTGCTTCCTGCTGGCACTGAGGATTATATCCATATAAGAATTCAACAGAGAAACGGCAGGAAGACCCTTACTACTGTCCAAGGGATCGCTGATGATTACGATAAAAAGAAACTAGTGAAGGCGTTTAAGAAGAAATTTGCCTGCAATGGTACTGTGATTGAGCATCCAGAATATGGAGAAGTAATTCAGCTACAGGGTGACCAGCGCAAGAACATATGCCAGTTCCTGGTAGAGATTGGACTGGCTAAGGACGACCAGCTGAAGGTTCATGGGTTTTAAGTGCTTCTGGCTCACTGAAGCTTAAGTGAGGATTTCCTTGCAATGAGTAGAATTTCCCTTCTGTCCCTTGTCACAAGTTTAAAAACCTCACAGCTTGTATAATGTAACCATTTGGGGTCTGCTTTTAACTTGGACTAGTGTAATTCCTTCATGCAATAAACTGAAAAGAGCCATAAAAAAAAAAAAAAAAAAAGAGAGATAAAGGCTAGAATCACAGCAGGTGAAATGGGGATGGAGAGGAGGAGAGATTCAAAGGAACCACATTAAACACTCATCTACTTAATACAAATTTAACATTATCTAGGTAAGAATTTCCTACAACATGGCCTATAAACTTCAACCAAAGACACAGTCCCAAATCGCCCTGGGCCTTACTCCTCCACTACACGTATTACATAGCTACGTTACATGGCTATATTACATACATGCTACGAAATGGATGTACCACTATATTAGGTCTCTCACAAACTGAGCAGTAGGTCTTCAAAGGCAGGGAGTGTGTCATACCCATTTCTTCAATATCCAAGGCAGTGCCTGGTACTCAATCTTTGTGAGTGAATGAACAAGTAGAAGAATGCTTTATGACTGAGGTAGGACTTGAAAACTAGATGGGCTTTAGGCCTAAAAAGGTCATTCCAGGCAAGTGCAAAAGATATGGGCAAGGAGGAATGGTAAACCTGGCGAACAGATAACGGCCATCAATTAAGAAGGAAGATGCTGGTCCCCTTCGTCCAGCCTTGGACAAGTCATGCTTATTTCCTGCCTGGAACATTCTCCCTATCCACCCTAACCATTCCACATGGCTCTCTTTCATTTCATGTGGGTATTTGCTCAAATATCACTTCACCCGAGCCTTTCTGTGACCAGCCTACCTAAAATTCTACAGCATATTCTATTATCCTCACTTTGTAAACCTTTTCTCTATTGTTTTTCTTCTCAGTTTACTGAAGAGATCTTTCAACAATTTTATTCATCTGTACCTATATTAGGATTGGCTCACTTTCATTTCAAATCAAGTCCATCTGTCCCTTACTGAGATCAAAATCTACAGAATATAGAGACTGTCTTTTCTTTTTTTTAAATTTCACTGCAAAAAGTCTTAGTGTTGACCACTTCTAAGATCTGTCAGTTAAACTCTCACAACATAATTGAGATGCCACAGAGAACATTAATTTCTTAAAAGACACATATGGCAGATCGTCCCAGAGGTAGGCAGGAAAGAATTTTACATACCCTAATGGAGAAGATTCTAGGAATGGAGCAGTAATCCATAAAGAAAATAATCGAGATTAAATTAATTAACCTTGAGGAACTACAGGAAAATAGGTTCTAAACCCAAGATATCTGAGAGCACAGAACGAATAGAGACACTCTAATGTTATGTCTACTTAAACAAATAGTTTTCACAAAACTAATTACATAGGACGTCGCTGACCAGAGGCAGGCTTATGTGGGGCAAAACAGCCCAGGTGAGTCTTATCCTGAGCCAGGGGACTTAAGGCAGCTGTGTGCTCCAGGGTGAACTTTGCTTGTTCTGCCTTCCCCACTGGAAAACCGAAAAGCCTGTGAAGTGGTTAAATAAATTTAAGTCAGATATTCTGGAGAGTGGGGCAAAGGCGGTCAGTAGTGGCTTCATACTGCACTTAGATAAAAACAAAAACAAAAACAAAACCAAAAACAAACTATCGATCTGGGGCCCAAAGACTCACATATGGGACGGTCGAGGGAGAGGACGGGGGAGAGAAATGCACACCCAAATTAAAATCGCCCTCGGGCCCCCACCCCCTAGTCCCCACAGACTCAGCGCCAGGGTCGGCCCACCCCTGCGTGTCCCACCGCTTCAGCACACGGGGCGTGGGAGCCTCACCTGCAGGCTTGTCTGCAGCCATCTTCCCACCCCAGCTTAGGTTCTTCCCCGCAGGTGGCGTGGCCTCGATTCCAGCTGCCGAGCTAGCTGCGGTCCTGGACCCCGGAAGACGAGCCCACCCCGGCTCCGGGCCCCTGGGTTCCGGCCTGGGGAATGGGGAGGCGGCGGGCTGAGGAAGTGACGAAGGCTAGTTCGCGTCGTCTAGCAACAAGAGGCAGAGTCTCAGGCCGGGTAGCCCCACTGACTCCCGCCAGGGACAGCTTCCGCTCCACGGCATCCTGGTACACACCACTTCCGGGGGCCGCCGCGGGTGTGGGAACTGCGGCTGGCCCCGCCCCACGCAGGCGTCCCCCGAGCGCCCCGCCCCCGGCGGCGTGTGCGTGTGCGTATGCGTGCGCGCCCGACCGGACGGATCCTCACTCGGGGTTGTGGGCGTGTGCTGGGTAGCCAGGGAGGGATCTGCACGCGATTACCCCTTGCTTATCCTGGTTAAAATTCCTAAGTGTCAGAGCTTTCCTCCCGCGTTTTACGTAAAATCACAATAATAACACCTGACACCTGTACGCTTTCACTGATTTCTCCCAATTCTGTGAGAAGACACTGTTGCAATTCCCGTAAACAAAACATTTTATTTTAGAATAGTTTTATATTTACAGAAAAATTGCAAAGATGATACATAGAGTTCCTGTATACTCCCCACCTAGTTTCCCGTGTTGTGAGCATCATAGATTTTGACTAAATAACTGGTACATCCGTCACATCTAAGAAACGACCTTGATTGGTACATTACCATATATTTTTTGTAATTTCATCAATTTTCCCCACTGTCCCCATTCTGTTCCAGCATTCTGTCAAGGACATCACATTACATTCATTATGTCTTCTTAGGCTAGTCTTGACTGTGATAGTTTCTCAGATTTCTCTTGTCCTTGATGATTTTGACAGCTTTAAGGAGTACCGGTCAGGATTTTTGAAGACTGCACATTTGATTTGATTTATTTTCTTCATGGTTATGAAGCTGGCACCCAGACATTCATCCTGTCAATTCAGAACAGAAGCAAATTGTCCCCAGGCACAGCAGGACCAAACAAGGAACACTTAGGCCTAGCCTCCAGGGATAGGAATGCCTGCTTTATCTTTCAAAGCAACCTGTGGGACAAGTAGTTAATCAGCACTATCCTAGAGATAACAATTATCAAATATATCTAATGAAATCTTTAGCATAAAGAATAAAGGTATATTTTAGATTCCAAGTCTCTTGAAATGGAAAAGACCTACAGAGGACCAGACAAAGTGGCATGGCATCAGGACACCTGCTAACATGACTTCGGGGCCTTCAATCAATGGGGTCTACCTTCTCAGGACACCCCTGCCCCTGTTAGCTAGGATGCAGCAGGGAAGTTACTTAGATCAGAGGGCTAAAAGCTCTCAGAAGAAGGGAGGAGCGGGAAGGGACAAAAGCAGGGGAGGAATGTGTTTTGTTTTGCAGAACCAGCAGTTCCAGCCAAGGAGACTACCCGGCTAGGTGTTTCACATGATAGCCCCTTACATGAGACAGTTTGAGCAGGACTAGAGTTGAGGATCTATGCAGAAGCCCCACTGAGTTGTCTTTTTATTTTTTTTAAGATTGTATTATTTTATTATTATTTTTGTTATTATTATTAGAGAGGGAAAGGGAAAATCTTAGGCAGGCTCCACGCCCATCTCACAACCCTGAGATCATGACCTGAACCAAAATCAAGAGTCGGACACTTAACTGACTGAACCACCCAGGTGCCCCCAAGAAGATTTTATTTTTAGGTAATCTCGATACCCAACATGGGGCTTGAACTTACAACCCCAAGATCAAGAGCTGCATGCTCTATTAATTGAGCCAGCAAAGAGCCCCTTTATTTATTTATTTATTTATTTATTTATTTATTTATTTATTTATTATTATTTTTCCCCAAGTTGTCTTAAAGTTGCCTTTAGCTCATTATAATACTAAGATCTCTTCCTATAGGTGGGGTTTTCTGCCATTTCTTGAACATACCTATATGCACTAGCATGTTAATGTGTTAGACAAGCATAGGTGAAGCAAGGAGCGTAAGTAATAGAATATATATAAGTTCCTTAATGTATATGCAAGCTACCTGCCCTGCCCACTAATACAGTGACTAAAAGCATCCTGTACTAATCCATAGGAAGACAGTGCTTTGAGAACTGTCTCCTTACAAGTAACGAGTAATAAAAAGTTCTTTGCTTTTGGGGCGCCTGGGTGCTTCAGTTGGTTAAGTGTCTGCCTTCAGCTCAGGTCATGATCTCAGGATTGAGATCCCACATCAGGCTCTCTGGTCAGTGGGGGATCTGCTTCTCCCTCTCACTCTCCCTCTTTGCACTCCCTCCCTCTCTCTATTAAATAAATGAAATTTTAAAAAAATTTCTTGAAAACAAAAAGCTCTTTGCTTTCAACACTTCTTTGGGTTATGTTCAATTTGATGCACCCCAAGTGCAGCACCCCTTGAGTTCAGTTACAGTTAGACTAGGATTATGGGTTTTTAGGAGGAAAACCAGAGGTGACTTGCCATTCTCATCACATCAAATTAAGATTACATGCTAGCAAATGATGATGTTAACTTTGATCACCTGGCTCAGGTAGGGTCTGCCAGTCTTCTCCACTGTAAAGTTACTTCCACACTCTACTCTTTGGAAGTGAGTCATTAAGTGCAGTTCACACTCAGGTTGGGGAGTGGAGGATGTTTTAAACTCTACCTCCTGCAGTGAGGAGTATATATGTAGATAACCTTCTCTAAGGGAGATTTGTCTCTTCTCCCCCATTTAGTTACTTATTTAACCATAAATTTTATGAGTATGGACTCATGATTGTGTTTACAATTCGATATTAAGTTACTTTGTTGCTGAAATTGTTTCAGCTTTATTAATTGGGAGCTTTTTCAGGTAGGCTCCTATGTCCCTTTTAAGTGGTTGCCCACTTTTAAAAAAACCTTTTTTATTCACATTAACGTTCACATAGAAAAGTGCACAAATCATAAGTACAGTTTATTGAATTTTCAACATATCCACATAACTAGCGCCCAGAGAAAGGACAACAAACTACTTGCAACTAGAGGCCCCCCTAATGCCTCCTCCCATTTCTCCACAAGGGTAGTCACTAAACTAATGGCTAACACCATGGATTAGTTTCACCTGTATTCAAATTTAATACAAATGGACCATACAGCATATATATATTTATTTTATTTTGTTTTATTTTTTTAAAGATTTTATTTATTTGACAGAAAGAGACACAGCGAGAGAAGGAACACAAGCAGGGGGAGTGGGAGAGGGAGAAGCAGGCTTCCCGCAGACAAGGGACCCCAATGCAGGGCTCGATCCCTGGGATTGTGACCTGAGCTGAAGGCAGACGCTATCGACTGAGCCACCCAGGGGCCCCTATATATATATTTTTAAAGACTTATTTATTTTATTTTATTTTATTTTATTTTATTTTTAAAGATTTTATTTATTTACTTGAGAGAGAGAGCAAGGGAGAGAGAAAGCACGAGTGGGGGAGGGGGCAGAGGGAGAGGGAAAAGCAGACTCCCCACTGAGCAGGGAGCCTGATTCAGGGCCTGATCCCAGGACCCTGGGACCATGGCTTGAGCCAAAGGTGACTGAGCCACCCAGGCACACCTTATTTATCTATTTTAGAGTGAGAGAGCATGCAAGAGTTGGGGGAAGGACAGAGGGAGAGGGAAAAAATCTCAAGCAGACTCCCTGCTGAGCATGGACCTGATTCAGGGCGCAGTCCCACAAACCTGAGATAATGACCTGAGTTGGACACTTAACCAACTGAGCCACCCAAGCATCCCCATACAGTACATTTTTCTTGGAGTCTAGCTTCTTTTGCTCAACAATATGAGATTCATCCATGTTGTTGAGTTTGTAGCTTGTTTCTCATTGTTATGTAATGTTCCATTATGTTAATTATTCTGTAATTTATGTGCTCATTTTATTGTCTGTATTGAATAAGGCCAATATGAATATTCTAGTATATATTTTGATGTATATGTTTGTAGGGGCCAAGGGCAGGCTGACCCAAGATGGGTCACTTTGGCATAGGGCAAACATCTTTATTTTCCAAACATCTCTTCCCACCTTCCTGCTAAAGGTCTTTTTCTCCCTTTGTATCTTCAGACCCCTACCCCTTTCCTTAGCTCATATAAGCCTCATGTGACTCACTGTCTTTGGAATTTCCATGTCTGTGTGGACTGCTCATATGTATGCTATTAAAGTTGATTTTTTCCCCACTAATCTGTCTCATCTCAGTTTGATTCTTAGTCCAGCTAGAGGAACTCTGAAGGGCAGAGGAGATTCTTTCTCCCCAACATGTTAGAGCTCACATAAAAAGATGCCTGAAGTGCTTACTGATCTTGCTTAAGGAAGGATCCTCTCAAGAAAAGGGAATTAGGTGGAACCTCATAAATAATTTGGACTTGTGCTGGATGATTTTAAAGAGGGATTAGGCAGGTGGAGGGGGCAATTTAGAATTAGATTCACTCAGGAAACAGGCAGTTCAGTGATTAAGGGTCTTAATTTTTATCTAGGAGGCAGGAGGATTAAAGCAAGGCTAGAGTTGTCATTGGTCAAGGGGCAGCATCACTCATGTTAGAAGAAGGGGGTGTTCCCTCATTTTTACAGTTGTGGAGGGCTTTGTTTTTTGTCTTGTTCCAAACACAGTCATGCTGTAAACTTCTCTGAACATTGTTCATATTCTGTGATTGTTTATGTCCATTTGGGAACATTCTGCTATGAAGAATTATTTTTATTTTCTTAGCAGGACCTAGATGTCAACAGAGTCATTTTTTTAGTTTCTCACAGGTGGTCACTTTTCTTGTTCTTCTTCCTCATTTCATAGATAAGGAAACTGAGGCACAGGTGTTAACCCACTTTCCCAAGTCACAAGACAAATAAGTGACTATTATCTTAACCACCACATTCAGCTTTAAAGGTTCTAGAATTTCCTACATTGAAGACATCTTAGGTCTCTCAACTTTCAGTATTGGCAGCTATCCTTTGTTCACAGATAGGGTGACATCAGTGATGGAAAGGTGTTAATTCAGAAGTGGGGGAGGGGGGCACCTGGCTGGCTCAGTCAGTAGAGCATGAGACTCTTGATCTTGAGGTTGTGGATTTGTGCCCCACATTGTGTGTAGAGATTACTTAAAAAAATAAAATCTTTTTTTTTTAAAGATTTTATCTAGGGCACCTGGGTGGCTCAGATGGTTAAGCGTCTGCCTTCGGCTTAGGTCATGATCCCAGCGTCCTGGGATCGAGCCCCGCATCGGGCTCCCTGCTCTGCGGGGAGCCTGCTTCCCCCTCTCCCCCTCCCCCTGCTTGTGTTCCCTCTCTCGCTGGTCTCTCTCTGTCAAATAAATAAATAAAATCTTTAAAAAAATAAAAAAATAAAGATTTTATTTATTTATTTGACAGAGAGAGAGAGGGAGAGATAGAACACAAGCAGGGGGAGTGGGAGAGGGAGAAGCAGGCTTCCCGCTGAGCAGGGAGCCAGATGCGGGGCTCGATGCGGGGCTCGATGCGGGGCTCGATCCCAGGACCCTGGGATCATGACCTGAGCCCAAGGCAGACACTTAAGGACTGAGCCACCCAGGCACCCCTAAAAATAAAATCTTTTAAAAAAAACAAAGTGGGAGGTGGAAAATCTCAGTGGGACTCTGTTCTGTCACCAACCTTGGCACCGCACTTCCCCTCCAGCCAGTGAACAGCACCTCAAACTGGATGTGGTCCTTGTCACTTTCCTTGCAAGACTGTCTGCAAAGATAGTTGTCGGCAGTTACACCTGTCCCAATACGCACATGCTGCTCTCCCTCTCCCTTTGAAACTGAGCTGTGAGTTGCTCTGACCAACAGGATGCTGAAGTGATGGTGAGCCAGTTTTGGGCTAGTCCTTCAAAAGTATTGCAGCTTCCACTTTTCCTCTCTTGTTCTCAGCCACCAAAGTGTAAGGAAGCTCAGGCTGTCCTGCTGGAGAGAGACCACATGAAGGAGACCCAAGATGCCTCAACTGACAGCAAGCACCAAGGTTCCAGACATAAGAATGAAGCCTTCTTCTTTTCTTTCTTTTTTAAAAAAAATTTTAATTATTTATTTGAGAGAGAGAGTGAGCACGTGTGAGCTGGGAGAGGGGCAGAGGGGGAGGGAGAGGGAAAGGGACAGAGGGGGAGGCTGAGCATGGAGCCTGACACCGGGCTTGATCCCAGGACACAGAAATCATGACCTGAGCTGAGACCAAGAGTCTGACATTCAACTGACTGAGCCACCCAGACACCCCAAAAATGAAGCCTTCTTGAAACTTCCAGCTCAACTCAGCTGCCAGCTCAATGTAGTCACATGAATGATCCTATCTAATACCATACGAAATAGAAAAACTGCTCAGTCAACCCCCAGGATGGCAAAAATAATAAGGCATTGCTGTTGCATTTCTTAAATCTAATTTTAAAAATTAAGATATAATTAACATACCATGCAATTCATCCTTGTAAAGTGTGCAGTTCTGTGGTTTTTAGTACATTCATGAAGTTGTACAATCATTACCAATTTCTAATTCTAACAATTTTTTTAAAGATTTTATTTTGAAGGGACGCCTGGGTGGCTCAGTCAGTTAAGCATCTGACTCTTGATTTCAGCTCAGGTCATGATTTCAGGGTCATGAGATCAGCCCCTGGGCCCGGCTCTGTGCTGGGCATGGAGCCTGCTTGAGATTCTCTGTCTCCCTTTCCCCTCTGCCCCTCCCCGCCCCATCCCTCTTGAACACATGCGCTCTCTCTCCAAAAAAAAAAAAAAAAAAAGATTTTTGTTGTTGTTGTTGTTGTTGTGGGGGGAGCAGTTGGAGAGAGAGAGAATCCCAAGTAGGCTCCACACCCAGCTCAGAGCCGCACACGGAGCTCAATCTCATGACCCTGAGATCATGACCTGAGCCAAAATTAAGAGTCAAACCCTTAACCTACTGAGCCACCAAGGCGCCCCCCCAACCTCATTCTTTTGCATGTGGATGTACAAAGTTGTTCTTTTAAACCACTAAATTTGAGGGTGTAGCAATAGATAACTGAAACACCATCTCCCAGTTCTTCATTCCCCATCTGGTTCAACCAGCCAACCGAGGTCTGTGGATTCTACCTCCTCCGTATGATGGATCCTTCCATTTTCACTGCCACTCTACTCCCAAGTCATTATCGCCTCTGAGACAAGTGCCACAGCAACCTTGTCATCCTGTCTTTCCCCTTCCAGAATGTCTTCATTTAGCCAGAGATAGGTTTTTTATTTTTATTTTTTTTGAAGATTTTATTTATATATTTGACGGAGAGATAGAGAGCACAAACAAGCAGGCAGAGTGGCGGGCAGAGGCAGAGTGAGAAGCAAGCTCCCTGCTCGTGGGGCTCGATCCTAGGATCCTGGGATCCTGACCTGAGCTGAAGGCAGACGCTCAACAGACTGAGCCACCCATGCGCCCTGAGATAGGTTTTTTAATGCTAATCTGATCATGTCCACATCCATTTAAAACACTTCATTGCTTTTAGTACCAATTCCAAACTCCTTAAAATGACTTTTAAGGGGCGCCTGGGTGGCTCAGTCGTTGAGTGTCTGCCTTCAGCTCAGGTCATGATCCTGGGGTCCTGGGATCAAGCCCCGCATCAGGCTCCCTCCTCGGCGGGAAGCCTGCTTCTCCCTCCTCCACTCCCCCTGCTTGTGTTCCTTCTCTCGCTGTCTCTCTCTGTCAAATAAATAAATAAAATCTTAAAAAAAAAAAAATGACTTTTAAGACCTTTCATGACCTGCCTATAATCCCTTTTCAGTTTCCATCCCGTACACACCCTCTTTTGTAGCTAAAGCCGTTTCCTTACCAGGAAACATGGGCATCATTTTCTCAAGAAGATGTTCCTGATGGCCAAAGACTATACCAGCAATATGCAAATCTTCTCTTGCACTATGGAAACAATCTCTCGATATGAATCCCCTCTCCATCACCTCAGTTATAATCTCCAAATACTGTCTTTATAAATATCATCCTTATATTGATACTTAGCAAGCATGCCAATATCTATGAATGCAACAGGACTTTACGATAATGAGAATTCTGGGGGGCCTGGGGGGCTCAGTCGGTTAAGCATCCAACTCCTGATTTCGGCTCAGGCCGTGATCTCAGGGTGGTGAGATCAAGCCCCACATCGGGCTCCACACTGGAGCTTAAGATTCTCTCTCCCTCACCCTTTGCCCCTCCCCCCCTCCAAGATGAGAATTCTTCAGTGTATCAGGAGTTTTGACACTTCGGAATGGTCTTTTACAATTTCATAAAGAGGTTTTGCAATGATTGTTTCTTTTCTTCCTCAACATTGTTGTAATATGGATATTCAAACCCATTTTAAGGGTGAAGAAATTGAGGCTCCAAGAAGTAAATCAATGAATCAGCTTGCTCAGCTAGTAAGTGTCAGAACTAGAACTTGAAAAGAGTTCTTCCACTCTAGATCTGGCTTTTTTTTTTTTTTTTTAGGATACAAAGGGCTAAATCAAGTGTTATTCCCATAATCAAATTTCTGGTGGAAACTACAAGTTATTTTGCAACCAATTCATCACAGTGAGTAGATAATTACCAAGAAATACTACAAAGATGTGAAAGCGTAAATTTCTACCCACTTTGCCAAAGCAGTTACATCCACAGGGATGGACATCAAGCTCCTGTCCCAGCTTCACTTTTCATTCACTGGCTATTCAAATCAAGCTTCAAAGGCAAAACTATTTGCCAACTTAAAATGTGCCAGTAATCATTTGACACAAATCTGGCGAATTTTGTGTAACCCTGAAATGGATCCAAACAGTGCTGAACACTCATTTCAGGTGGAAAAATTTAAGGAAGTGCCAAAAAATTCCCTAATTAAGACAAATAATATTTTAAGGCAATATTTTTAGAAATCAGGAGTTAATATATTCATGATGAGCAGTATATCAATATTTTAAGTAAAGACAGGTTTAAAGTAAGTAAAGACTGATTTTTCCTCTTTTCTCAGGTTTCAATATGTCTCAGCACAGCACTGTTACTGATCCTGTCATATTAAAATTTTCAATATTTTGTTCTTTGTGGATTTTTTGTATTCATTTTTATTTAAAAATATTGCATTAACATATTATTTATCTTGATTACTTACTAAGTTTTTTGGCACCCCATTAAAGTTTGCACCCAAGGTCAGTGCCTCACTTGCTTTACCCTATGTCTGGCCCTGTATCCAAAGGCTCTGTCACCAGAATGTTTGGAGCACAGTGGCATTATCCAATTTTGTGAAATAGTCTTTCCCACTGTCTTACAGATGTGGAAGTTAGGGTAAGTTCTGGTTTTTGTATAGTTGGGTGTATAAGTTAGTTTTGTTTTTAAAGCATTTCAGTTATACTTGGTATATGGTACACAGTGTGCAAGATACAATTTTAAGCACAGGATGCCCAGTTAAATTTGAATTTCAGATAAATACTAAAAATTTTTTGTTATAAATATATTCCAAATATTGCATTGTTTATCTGAAATTCAGATTCAACTGGCATCCGTGTCTCTCCCTCCCACTCCCTAAATCTGGCAACTCTAGGTATATAGGAGTTGAGAACCATTTTATCTTATTTTGTTACTATTTTTTAAAGATTTTATTTATTTAAGAGAGAGAGAGAGCCAGAGAGAGAAAGCATGAGAGGGGGGAGGGTCAGAGGGAGAAGCAGACTCCCCAGTGAGCAGGGAGCCCGATGTAGGACTCCATGCTGGGACTCCGGGATCATGACCTGACTGGAAGGCAGACGCCCAACCGACTGAGCCACTCAGGCGCCTGAGAACCATTCTGGAAAAGAAATACGAGAAACAAGAAAATTTAACTATAACTAATTAAGTTTTCAACTAGTGGGATGGATCCTCTCTGCCCTCAGATTTCATTTTTGCCCTTGCTCCGCTCCGCTGTACTTTCAGGGGGCTGACTCCTATAGGCTGTTTCCCAGGCTCCCAGGTCAGCTGATTTCTGGCTAAGTCCAGCCAGTGGGAGGCGTCATTGGGAAAACGGAAAGCAAGAGGAAGGGAGAAACCAGGGGTATTTCTCCTCTTCTTTCTCTGCTTCAGGTAGTCTTTCTGGGAAAGGCTTCATCCCTCAACAGGCTCAGGGTAGTTCTGGTTTTGCTCAGTGACCCCAGCCCTTGGACTCCAGGAACACCTCGTGCTTCCTGTCCTTCCCCCCTGCTCCAGCAGGAGGCAGTAGTGGTGTCCCGCTCTGTTAAGGGCTGGGTTGCCTCACTGCCTTGCCAGGTTTCTTGGCTCCTCTATCCACTTCCCAGTATTAAGTTCCCTCCGGGGTTTTCTCCCCTGTTTTCAATGCTGAGAGTGGTTTCTATTTTCCTGGTTAGACCCTGACCAATAGAAATCCTTTGGCAAAAGACTTAAACACAACATACTGAGGGGCGCCTGGGTGGCTCAGTCGTTAAGCGTCTGCCTTCAGCTCAGGTCATGATCCCAGAATCCTGGAATCGAGCCCTGCATCAGGCTCCCTGCTCTGTGGGAAGCCTGCTTCTCCCTCTCCCACTCCCCGTGCTTTTGTTCCCTCTCTCACTGTGTCTTTCTCTGTCAAATAAATAAATAAAATCTTTAAAACAAAACAAAACACAACATATTGAGTCGGGGAGTCTCTTCTCATCCTAAGGTTCTTTATTCTTTGTGGAGGTGTCCTACAAAGTTTGTTGGCTTTTAGATTTGTGTCCTTATCATTATTTCTGAACCACTAATATGCAAATACAAGATATTGTTGATAGAAGCCTTAATAGTATACATGGGATTTTCACAATTATATCTAGTACCTTTAAGAGAATTAGTCTGTCATATAGCCTAGTGTTTTTCATGACTCTTTGGCGCCATCTCCAGTGGACATTTCTAATTTACAAGTGAAGAAAAAAATGTATGTATGTTAAACATACTTTTATTATGCTCTAAACTATGACTTTGAGATTATTTCAATTATAAACATGGGAAAATTAAGTAACTAGGGTTTTTAAAAAATTCTTATTTATTTATTTGACACACAGAGAGAGAGAGAGACAGCGAGAGAGGGAACACAAGCAGGGGGAGTGGGAGAGGGAGAAGCAGGCTCCTGGCTGAGCAGGGAGCCCGAGGTGGTGCTCGATCCCAGGACCCTGTGATCATGACCTGAGCCGAAGGCAGACGCTTAACGACTGAGCCACCCAGGCGCCCCGGTGACTAGGGTTTTTTATCCTCATCATCATAATGATGAGATATTTCACAAACATAAAATGAAGAATATGACAAGTTTATTTACCACTCAGATTTATTTGTTGTTGTTGTTTTTTAAAGACTTTTTATTTATTTGACAGAGAGAGATACAGTGAGAGAGAGAACACAAGCAGGGGAGTGGGAGAGGGAGAAGCAGGCTTCCCGCCGAGCAGGGAGCCCGATGCGGGGCTTGATTCCAGGACTCTGGGATCATGACCTGAGCTGAAAGCAGACGCTTAATGACTGAGTCACCCAGGCGCCCCTACCCCTCAGATTTAACAAAGTTAATATTTGCCACATTTGCTTTGGATATTCTTTTGAAAAAATATGCAAATCATTATTGGTACAGATGAGTCCAGTTTATATTCCCTTCCTGATTGCATTTCCCTTACTCCCTTTCCAGTGAGTATCTTTTTGTATTTTAAAGATTTTATTTATTTATTTGACAGAAAGAGACAGCGAGAGAGGGAATACAAACAGGGTGAGTGGGAGAGGGAGAAGCAGGCTTCCCGCTGAGCAGGGAGCCCAAGGCAGGGCTCCATCCCAGGACCCCGGGATCATGACCTGAGCCGAAGGCACAGAGGCGCCCCCCAGACGCCCCCCCAGTGAGTATCTTTAGCATACCCACTATGCTAAAGATAGTATGTATCCTTCTAGTCCATGTTTAAAACATATAAACAATACATTATGAATCATTCAACTTTATATAAGTATTGCACAGATATTATTCTGAAACTTGCTTTTTTTAACTCAACATTATCTTTTTGATATCGAAATATATATTTATAAAATACATAGTATTCATATAAAATATGTTTATATTTATATAAAATATATGTTAAAATATAAAAAATATATATTTACATTAAACTTTATAGTGTATTTTAAAATGTTCAGTATTCTACTAAATGATTATCACTTCAGTATACTTTTGTAGCATGATTCCTAAGTAAAAGTTTTATAAGTAATATAGGCATTACTTATCTCATTGATGGGAATCTGCAAGTAGGATGTTCCATTGCTAGATTAGCGACTCAGCAATGTCAGGATGCAATTGGGCATCCCTGGGATCCTTTTGGTCTCCCCCTGGTGGTCCCAGGTAACTGCCACAGCTGTGCCCTTGCTGGACAGTATCCAAAGCAAGAAGGGGAGCAAAAAGAATTTCTATTTTCTAGCCTTATTCTCTAACAGATAGGTACCACATTCCATCAGTGGGAAGGCACACATTTTTTTAACTACTAAAAAAACCAAAATTCCAACACTTAAACTGACAGTACTTTCTTATCCCTTAGAAGTTTTGTTTTATACTCTTAAAAATAGCCCTTTTAAACTTAGACATAAAATTTTTAAAATTATATATTACTCTTGAGTATACAAAATAAGAAAGTAGAAATGAAATAAATTGGTTAAGGGTATTTTCAGAATGTCTTCTCATCAGAGTTCCACTCTAAATCACTTTTCAAATCAGAGCCTTCCACGTCCATGTTTCCCCCCAAAATGTTACCCTCTGTGCTATAAGGAACTGGCAGTGCAGTATCTCCTCACAGAATGTGCCACTATGGTCTCAGGAACACCCATTCTGCAAGTTGTAATTCTAGTACTTTCTGGATCTTACCAGATGGCACAAAGGGTAGGTTTCCAGATCATGTTTGTACACACGCAGGGTTGACAAACACACTGCACCAGCCATCCAGCGACATGCTATCAGTTGTGAGAAGCCTGCAAATTTCAGAAATGAAAGAAAGATTGTGTGCCTTGGAATCAATGAAGTATGGTGGAACTTCCCTAGACTCTCATCAAGATTTCCCTTCGTTTTCATTGGCAAAGTTGTTGCCTGCCTGCCACTGCATGAATTACTGGTAAGAAGAAATGAGATTCCAAAGCATGCCTTGGATCCTCACACAGTATTCACAAAGTATTTCTGTGAGGGGTAGATAAAATCAGGATTTTGTTAACTAGGAGGAATGGGGTATGGCTGTTGACACTTTACCCTTTCATTTTACAAAGCACAACTCACTCTTGAACATGGGCACAGCTATAAGAGTTTCTCTAGGATACATACTACACAGTGGGATTTAGCTGAATAATGGGGTACCCATATTTTTGGGATTTTTATTGTGAAACCTTCCAAACATGCCCCAAACTAGAAAGTATAACAAACCCCCTGTGTCCATCCCTTAGCTTCATTTAACCATAGACTTGTTTCATTTACCCCTTCCCCCTTGTTATGTTTTTTGTTGGAGTATTTTAAAGCAAATCCCAGACATTGTACCATTCAATTCTAAATACTTCAGTATGCAACTCAAAAAGAAATCTCCAAATATTTTCTTGCATGACCACAATCCATTATCACATCTAACAAAATGCAAATAATTATTTAATATTATTCAATTACCAAGCCATACTCAAATTTCCTTGATTGTATAAAAAATTCTTTTTGTAATTTCTGTTTAGAATCAAGATCAAACAGGATCCGTTTTATTTGGTTGTTACGTCTCTTGTGTTTCTCATAAGTCTTTTAAGTCTTATGTTTCTCTTAATCTAGAACAGTCCCCTCACCTTTTATTTTTCCTTTCATTGACTTGCTGATGAAATTAGAGTCTGATAGAAAGTCCCTCCTTTGAGATCTTGTATATTGCTTCCTTGTGGACTGCATCCTTTATGCTCAATATTTCCTGTGGACTAGGGGTCAGTTTTAAAGGTTTGACTGCATTATTATTATTATTATTATTATTTGTTTTATTTTTTAAGATTTTATTTATTTATTTGACAAAGAGAGAGAGACAGCGAGAGCAGGAACACAAGCAGGGGGAATGGGAGAGGAAGAAGCAGGCTTCCCACCAAGCAGGGAGCCCGATGCGGGGCTCAATCCCAGGACCCCGGGATCATGACCTGAGCCGAAGGCAGGCGCTTAACGACTGAGCCACCCAGGCGCCCCTATTATTGTTTTTTAAATATTTTATTTTTAAGTAATCTCTACCCCCAATATGGGGCTCAACCTCACAACCCCGAGATCAAGAGTCACATCCTCCACTGACTGAGCCAGCCAGGTGCCTGGTTTGATTGTATTATGACTCAAAATTTTTTTCCTGAGAATCCTTACTAAGTGATGCTATGTACTTTCTGTACCCACTCAGGAGGCATGCGATGTTGGTTGTCTCACTTTTTGTGGCATTAAGATTGATCATTGGGTTTGGATGGTGACAGCCTGATTTTTATACATTTCCTATCAGTTTTTCTTGTAGTTGTTTTAGCAGCATTAATGACTAGTGCTTGAATCAGTTATTTCACTAATGGTTGAAACAATTTTCTAGTTTGGATACTCCTGCATTTATTAACTAAAATCAGGGCAAGGTGAGTACCTTATTAAATTTTCTACCCTAGGCACTTGACTCACCTTACCCTAATCCCAGCCCTAGCTGGAATTCTTCTGTATTGAAACACTTTCCCTTATTCACGGGGATATTAGGTTATACTGAAATTCTATTTATATTAGAAAAGCAGAAATGTTTAGTTCTTTCCCTATAATTAACAATTTTCAGAGGAATAAGTTGATGGCCTGGCTATCTCCAGGACTATTTCCTTTCTAAAAAATTATTCTGAACTCATGACTTTTTATATATTCAATATGTTTTAATCAACTGCAGTCCTTAACCTTTTTGAAATTAAAATTATCCCATGTGTGCCTGTGGAAGCACACAACCCCAATGATTGTTTGCTATTATAATTCTACCCTGCTTTTATTTATTTTTTATTTATTTATTTTTTAAAGATTTTATTTATTTTTTTGACAGAGAGAGACACAGCGAGAGAGGGAACACAAGCAGGGGGAGTGGGAGAGGGAGAGAGAGAAGCAGGCTTCCCTCTGAGCAGGGAGCCCGATGCGGGGCTCGCTCCCAGGACCCTGGGATCATGACCTGAGCCGAAGGCAGACGCTTAACGACTGAGCCACCCAGACGCCCCTCTACCATGCTTTTAATCCCTTATTTAGTTGTTGTTCTGTATGTATTTTAGATATATCCTCATGTTCGCCAATTTCTTTGCTTATTCTTGTTTCCTTTTTAAGGAAATAGCTATATTGAGATATAATTCATATTCACCCACTTAAAATGTACAGTTTGGTGGGTTTTAGTATCTCACAAAGTTATGCAACCATCACCACTATCTAATTCCAAAATATTTCATCATTCCCCAAAGAAATGCTGCACACATTACTAGTTCTCTCCTGCTCCTCCCACGTCGTGGCTCCTGGTAATCACTAATCTGCTTTATGTCTCAAATTGACTATTGGAGGATTTGCCTATTCTGGACATCTCACACAAAGAGAATCATACAATGTATGCCTTCTGTGACTGGCTTTTTCACTTAGCATGTTTTCAAAGTTTGTCCATATAGTAGCATATATCAGCACTCCATTCCTTTTCATGGCTGACTAATATTCCATTGTTTGTGACGACCGCATTTTGTTTATTAATTCATCAAGTGATGGCTGTTTGGGTTATTTCCACTTTGGGGCTATTAAGAATAAAGCTACTTTGCCCATTTTATTTTATTTTATTTTGTTTTTATTTTTTTTTTCAAGCAATCTCCATGCCCAACATGGGGCTCTAATTCATGACCCCAACACCAAGAATCACATGTTCCACCAACTAAACTAGCCAGGTTCCCCTCTTTGCCCATTTTAGTTAAAAACTTTTTAATATTTAATATTTTATTTATTTATTATTTTTTATGTTAAAGATTTATTTATTTATTATTTTAGAGAGAGAGAAAGAGAGATACGGAGTGTGGGGGTGGAGAGGGAGAGAGAGAATCTCTAGCTGATTTCCCTCTGAACACAGAGCCCAATGACACGGGGCTAGATCCCATGACCCTGAGATCATGACCTGAGCCTAAACCAATAGTCAGTAACTTAACCAACTGAGACACCCAGGAGTCCCATTTATATATTTTTTTTTTCAAAGATTTTATTTATTTATTTGAGAGAGAGAATGAGACAGAGAGAGCATGAGAGGGTCAGAGGGAGAAGCAGACTCCCTGCCGAGCAGGGAGCCCGATGTGGGACTCGATCCCGGGACTCCAGGATCATGACCTGAGCCGAAGGCAGTCGCTTAACCAACTGAGCCACCCAGGCGCCCCCCATTTATATTTTATTTTTAAAAACTTCTGCTTTCCTTTCGTCTGGAACTGCCATCTTCCAGTAATTTGCTAAAATGATCAAAACAAAGGGAAAGAGGAGAGGTACCCACTATATGTTCTCTAGGCCTTTTAGAAAACATGGAGTTGTTCCTTTGGCCACATACATGGGAATCTACAAGGAAGGTGATATTGTGGACATCAAGGGAATGGGCACTGTTCAAAAAGGAATGCCCCACAAATGTCACCGTGGCAAAACTGGAAGAGTCTACAATGTTACTGAGCATGTTGTTGGCATTGTTCTAAACAAACAAGGGCAAGACTCTTGCCGAGAGAATTAATGTACGCATTGAGCATATTAAACACTCAAAGAGCTGAGATAGCTTCCTGAAGCGTGTGAAGGAAAATGATCAGAAAAAGAAGGAAGCCAAAAAGAAAGGTACTTGGGTTCAACTGAAGTGCCAGCCTGCCCCACCCAGAGAAGCACATTTTATGAGAACCAATGGAAAGGAGCCCGAACTGCAGGAACCCATTCCCTATGAATTCATGGCATGATAAACGTAAAGAAAATAAAAGACCTCAAGACTGTTAAAAAATTTTTTTTCTTTAAAGATTTATCATTTAAGAGAGTGCCAGAAAGGGGAAGGTGCAGTGGAAGAGGGAGAGACAGAATCTGAAGTTGACTCCCTGCTGACTTCAGAGCCCAATGCAGGGCTCGATCTCACAACCCTGAGATCATGACCTGAGCCAAAACTAAGAGTCAGTTGTTTAACCAACTGAGCCACCCAGCTGCCCCTTAAAATTTTTAATATAATCTCTATCCCCAATGTGGGGCTCAAACTCACAACCTTGAGATCAAGAGTCACATGCTTTTCTCCAAAGAAGACAGCCAAATGGCCAACAGACACATGAAAAAATGTTGAACATCACTCGGCATCAAGGAAATACAAATCAAAACCACAATGAGATGCCACCTCACACCAGTCAGAATGGCTAAAATTAACAAGCCAAGAAATGATAGATGTTGGTGAGGATGTGGAGGAAGGAGAACCCTCCTACACTGCTGGTGGGAATGCAAGTTGGTGCAGCCATTCTGGAAAACAGTATGGAGGTTCCTCAAAAAGTTGAAAATAGAGCTACCCTATGACCCAGCAATTGCACTACTGGGTATTTACCCCAAAGATACAAATGTATTGATCCGAAGGGGCAGTTGTACCCCAATGTTTATAGCAGCAATGTCCACAATAGCCAAACTATGGAAAGAGCCCAGATGTCCATTGATAGATGAATGGATAAAGAAGATGTGGTAGGGGCACCTGGGTGGCTCAGCGGGTTAAGCGTCTGCCTTAGGTTCGGGTCATGATCCTGGGGTCCTGGGATCGAGCCCTGTGTCACGTTCCCTGCTCAGCAAGGAGCCTGCTTCTCCCTCTCCCTTTGCCTGCCACTCCCCGTGCTTGTGCTCTCTCTCTCTGTCAAATAAATAGATAAAATATTTAAAAAAAAAAAAAGATGTGGTGTACATATACACAATGGAATATTATGCAGCCATCAAAAATGAAATCTTGCCATTTGGAACAATGTGGATGGCTAAGTGAAATAAGTCAATCAGAGAAAGACAATTATCATATGATCTCACTGATATGTGGAATTTAAGAAATAAGGCAGAGGATCATAGGGGAAGAGAGGAAAAAATGAAACAAGATGAAACCAGAGATAGAGACAAACCATAAGAGTCTCTTTTTTTCTTTTAATTTTTAAAGATTTTATTTATTTATTTGACAGAGAGAGATAGCGAGAGCAGGAACACAAGCAGGGGGAGTGGGAGAGGGAGAAGCAGGCTTCCCGCCGAGCCAGGAGCCCCATGCGGGGCTCGATCCCAGGACCCTAGGATCATGACCTGAGCTGAAGGCAGAGGCTTAACGACTGAGCCACCCAGGTACTCCAGGAGACTCTTAATCTCAGGAAACAAACTGAGGGTTGTTGGAGGGGAGGGGGGTGGGGGGATGAGGTGGCTGGGTAATGGACATTGGAGAGGGTATATGTTGTGGTGAGCGCTGTGTATTGTGTAAGACTGATGAATCACAGACCTGTACCCCTGAAACAAATAATACATTATATATTAGTAATAAAAACAAACAAACAAACAAATAAATAAATAGACCCCAGACACATGGGTTTGTGTCTGGGCTCTCAATTCTATTCATTGATGTTTATGTCTAATCTTAAGCCGGTACCATACTGTCTTGATTACCATTACTCTGTAGTGTATTTTGAAATAAGGAAATGTGTGTCCTCCATGTTTGTTCTTTTTCAAGGTTGTTTTGAGTTTTTCAGAAGCTCTTGAAATACTATATGTAGTTTAGAATCAGCTTGTAAATTTCTAGAAAGTCAGCTAGGATTCTGATAGATATTGCATTGAATCTGTAGATCAATTTGGGGAGTATTGTCACCTTTATAATATTAAGTCTTCTGATCCATGAATATGGGATTTTTTTCAATTTATTTAGATATCCTTTAATTTCTTTCAACAATATTTTATAATTTTCAGCATATAATGTTATATTTGTTTTGTGAGTGTGTTTCAAAGAATTGTATTCTTTTTGATGCTATTTCAAATGGAATTATTTTCTTAATTTCATTTTCAGATTGTTCATTGAAAGTATATAGAAAAAAATTGATCTTGCATTCTGCAGCCTTGATGAAAATAAAACGGTTTCTCTTAGTTCTAATAGTTTTTCAGGTAATTCTTTAGGATTTTCTATATACAAGGCCACATCATCTGTGGATAGAGATAGTTTTATTTCTTCCTTTCCAATCTGGATGCCTTTTTTTATTCTTGCCCAATTTCCCTGACTAGAATCTTCTATTACAAAAATAGCAAGGGTGGGCATCCTTGTCTTATTCCTGATTTTAGGGGGAAAACATCCAGTCTTTCACCATTAAATATGTTAGTTGTGACTTTATCATAGACGGTCTTTTGTCAGGTTCCCTTCTGTGCCTAGTTTGTGAAGTTTGTTGAGTGTTTTTTTTTTTCTTTTTTAATGACAAGGTGTTGAATTTTATCAAATGCTTTTTTGTGTCTATTGAGATGATCATGGGTTCTTTTTTCATTTTAGTGATATGATGCATTAAAATAGTTATTTTTCAGATGTTAAACCAAACTCACATTCCTAGGATAAATCTCTTTTGGTCATGGTGCATTTTTATATGTTGCCGCATAGTTTGCTAGTGTTTGAAGGGCCATGTTTTTCTCTTCATGCACTTTAATTCCTACTTTTATGTTTTAAATTCACCAATAAAGAGTGAACCTGTAAAACCCTAGGCAACCCACCCCTGACCCCAATAAAGGCAAAACCCCAGGCCCATGCTCTCTCTGTCTGTACCCCTGATCTCACTGTATGGCCTGGATGTGCCATGTACCCTCCAGGACTCCTCAGTAATAAACCTTGTTTTTTTTCAAGGTTTCCTGATGGTTGTTACTGAGGTGCATCTTGCAATCATAAGAACCACATGGGCTGGTCTGGCTTCAACACTGGGGAAATGGTGTTGTACCAGGCATTTCTAGCCAGTGGCTTCACTATCTATAGGCTGGGACCAACACAAAACAAATGGCTACTAGGAGGGTTTTGTTTGTTAACTGACATCTGGTTGCTCTCACTTGCAGTATCTGTTGCCTGTTTTTTTGTTTTTTTGTTTTTCAATGTTAAGTCATACTTTGTTTCTTTGCATGTACCATAATTTTTTTTTTTTGTCAGAAACTGGACATTTTATTTTTTTATTTTATTTTATTTTTTTTAAAAGATGTTATTTATTTATTTGACAGAGAGAGACACACAGCGAGAGAGGGAACACAAGCAGGGGGAGTAGAAGAGGGAGAAGCAGGCTTCCCGCAGGGCAGGGAGCCCGATGCGGGGCTCGATCCCAGGAACCCAGGATCATGACCTGAGCCGAAGGCAGACGCTTAACGACTGATCCACCCAGGCGCCCCAGAAACTGGACATTTTAGATAATATCACAGTAACCCCTCCAATAGGGCTTGTTATTGTTATTTGCTAGTTTATTTGTTTAGTGACTGACTGGATTATTTTAGTGTAGTCTATTCTCTCTCCATCCTCCCCTTTCCCTGTGGTCTAATGTCCTGAGGCTGGCGGAAGCCCAGTCGTCCATAGTCATCCTGGGATGTGGAGGTTTTGGCAGGGCTTTCTTTGATATCTCTTCCTCGGACCACACTGCTGTTAAACTCCACCAATTGCCCACTGGTTACTCTATTGTTTTCAGCAAAGCCCTGGTGCAAAAATTGCTCCCCAGAGGAACCCAATCCAATTCAGTCTCCTTTGACGGGATAGATTTTTTTTTTTTAAGATTTTATTTGTTTATTTTGAGAGAGAGAGAGAGGGAGAACAAGCTTGGGAGGAGCAGAAGGAGAGAGAATTTCAAGCTGACTCCACACCAAGCGTGGAGCACTGAGCCTGACACAGGGTTTGATTTCAAGACCCTGAGATCATGACCTGAGCCGAAATCAGGAGCCAGACCCTCAACCTACTGAGCCACCCAGGTGCCCTGATGAAATAGTTTTTTGAGAGCAGTATTTTTTTTTTTAAGATTTTATTTATTTGACAAGGAGAGAGAGAACACAAACAGGGGGAACAGAAGAAAGAGAAGCAGGCTCCCCACTGAGCAGGGAGCCCAATGTGGGGCTCGATCCCAGGACCCCGGGATCATGACCTGAGCCAAAGGCAGACGCTTAACCGCCTGAGCCACCTCGGCGCCCCTGAGAGCAGTATTTGAGTTTATTCAGATCCCAGGCAGGCTCTTCCCCGCTCCCTTTCCCAGGTTTTCTAGCTGGCCTATACTTTGCCTATGTATCCAATAAATACGTCATTCTCCTCCCAGTTGCCTTTCACCACAATCTCCACTGTTTCTGAGAGAACCCTCAGGCTTGAACTTCTCCACATTGATAGCAGATGAAATCAGTGTCTTTGGGAAGAAAATAAGAGCTGTCTTTTTCATCTTGCTTCTTCCCTTAGGCAAAATTTCTGAGCCATTACTCTGAAGGGGGTGGGGACTGTGGCACACTTCTCTCGGAGTGACACTCTTGCCCTAGGAATTGAGTACTCAGTAGAAAGGGGGTAGTAACATCACATCTTGGCTTGCCTCTTCCGGCTTGGAACCACTGCCTGGTGAGCTGAGGCAAGGACAATCAGAGCTCTGTGGACTCTCAGAGGCGCCACAGTAGAGTAGAGAGCCTCAGTCCCATGAGCAGGATCTGGGCAGACGAAAGGAGCCCTCATTTCTCAGCCACACTCACAGGAAGTGAGCCTCCGCAACAGGTTGATGGGGACAAGATGAGAAATGCTGATGTCCTGCTGTTCGTAGGAAATAGCCCTCCAACTGGGAGCTGGCGGGAGAGAGAGCCCTGTGTTCTTTCTTGGATGTACCAGTCTTGAGTGTTCATCTTGCCGAGCGGGAATGGGGGAAGGAGGAGTAGGTCTCAGCTTAAATACCATAGACTCAGTGTTTGTACTGAATTTTAGTAGCTTTTGTTTGTTCTGTTTTAGTAAATGTTTCTTTCTTTCTTTTCTTTTTATAGGCTATATGTCCTTAGATCCATTTCTAGAGATTTTAACTGATTTTGTTGTTTTTCTTTTTCAACAAGAACCAAGTTTTTCATTTGTTCATTTCTCCCATGTGAAGTATTCCTCGATGACATCCTTGGCCTGAGACTCTTTGCCATGGTCCTTAATCACCACACAACTGCAACCAACCACTTGGTGGGGTTTTCCCTCTTTGTCAACTTTGTGGAGGCTTACACATCCCCCTAGTTTCTTGTTGTCATCAGCCTTAATTAGGTTGATTTTGGTGTTCAGCACAAAGGGCCTCCACCAAATTGACATACATAGGCTCATCACAGTTGGATACAAACGCACAAAGATGGGCTTGGAGCTTGTCTAAGGCTTTGGCCGCTTAGCGAATTCCACGTGCTAGGCCGTTGTGGATGAGGGTGGTCTTCAGTACATCTTGCAAAGCAGCAGTATGAACACCCATTACACCTCCAGCAGTCATGCTTTCCTCAGTAATGGCAGTGGGTTACTGGTAGAGCCGAATCTTGAATGCACCTGAGCCTCCGCACGACTCAGTGACAGCGGCAGGGAAAAACAAAGACTGATTTTATGTCTGTTTTTTATTTTTTTTATTTTTTATTTATTTTTTATTTATTTGTTTGTTTGTTTATTTATTTATTTATTTATTTATTTTAAAGATTTTATTTATTTATCTGAGAGAGAGAATGGGAGACAGAGAGCATGAGAGGGGAAGGGTCAGAGGGAGAAGCAGACCCCCTGCTGAGCAGGGAGCCCGATGTGGGAATCGATCCCTGGACTCCAGAATCATGACCTGAGCTGAAGGCAGTTGCTTAACCAACTGAGCCACCCAGGTGCCCTGTTTATTTATTTTTTTAAATATTTTATTTATTTATTTGACAGAGACATAGCAAGAGAGGGAACACAAGCAGGGGGAGTGGGAGAGGGAGAAGCAGACTCCTTGCTGAGCAGGGAGCCTGACGCGGGGCTCGATCCCAGGACCCCAGGATCATGACCTGAGCCGAAGGCAGATGCTTAACGACCGAGCCACCCAGGCACCCCTATGTCTGTTTTTTAAAAAAATGTTCACCAATTTCACTGGGGAATGGGTCCACGATGTCTTAATCTTGCTTGTGGAAATCTTCCCCCCCACCATGGTTTCTTGCATTATACCTCTACTTTCTTAGTTTCCTTTCCTTATTCTAGAAGTCCAGAATATGTTTTTGTTATAACTTTGTTAGATTAACATTTGTTGAAGAAATGTAAGATGTGGATGTTGCCACGGTTCAACAAAAGATTACGAGAGAAATTGAAAGAGAGGATTATTACTCACAAGATCTGGAGGAAGTACACAGTATGTGTCAAGGGGCCACTTGAGCACTTGGGAAGGTCAAGGTAGGGTGCAAACAGAGAGGGAGAGGACCTGGGGCATATGCCTTCATCATTTCCTGTGGGTGGGGAGGGCTTTGGGGTTCCTGGGCTAAGGCTGGATTGGTCAATTCAAACCCAAAACAGTGTGGTCTGGGGAAGCTCCATGGGGAGTTTTTTTTGTTTTTTTTTTAAGATTTTATTTGTCAGAGAGAGAGAGCACAAGCAGGGGGAGAGGCAGGCAGAGGGAGAAGCAGGCTCCCTGCTGAGCAAGTAGCCCGACGTGGGACTCGATCCCAGGACACTAGGATCATGAACCACCAGAACCGAAGGCAGACCCCCAACCAACTGAGCCACCCAGGCATTCCATCCAAGGGGAGTCTTCTCTATGGGGTGCACAAGAGAAAGGCTCTGGGAGAGAGGACAGACAGTTGGTCACAAGGGCTGTTGAGGAAGTCATGTCAGGAACTTACATTTGCTTGTGACTCTGCAGGCCATTACCTAGGACATGTGCTTGCTTGCATGGGGGGCTCATGTCAGTTAAGCCCGCTGGCAGGCTGGTTGGCTAAACAAAATAAATGCTAAGGCAGCAATAGCATGGCTAGCTTAGCTAAACTCCTGACATATTTCTTACTAAAACATAAGGCTGTTACAGGATTTCTTCTCCTCTAAGTGCCCACGGTTCCTGGCCATGCCGCTTTTAAGAACGAAGAGGTAGACCAGACAGACTGGTGGGCAGCAAAACAAAGTTTATTGAGTGATAGCAAAGTGATAGTACAAAGCTCCCAAAGAGGGAGGGGACCCGAGAGGGTTGCCAATTTGACATTTAGTTCTAGGGGTTTTTATGGGCTTATTGGTGGGCTGTTTTAATCTGATTAACCCTCCCTGTGCCTGGCATCCAATCAGATTTTTGTCATCTATCTATTACATGGGCAAGGTTGGAGGGCTCCTTTCAGGGCGGTGTAAAATCCTTTAAAGGGTGGTTTCCTCTTAGGGTCGGGGCCCCTTGTCTGCCTGCCTTTCTTCCAACTATCCTTCATCAAGGCAACAATTTAAAACCCCTTCCCTTTAAAATAGTATGAAGTATATTTAATAACAGCTGTTAGATACAATAAAGTATTCACACCAAAACATGTTTTATTTTTTTACACTACATCTGACATTCACAGAACCACACATTTCAATTTATTATTTTATTTTATTTTATTTTACTTTATTTTATTTTATTTTATTTTATTTTTTAAGTAAGGTCTAGGCCCAACATGGGGCTTGAACTCATATCCCCAAGATCAAGAGTGGCATGCTCTACAGACTGAGCTAGGCAGGTACCCCAGAATCATACCTTTTAAAAAAACTTTATTTTTGGGGCCCCTGGGTGGCTCAGTTGGTTAAGCATCTGCCTTTGGCTCAGGTCATGATCCTGGAGTCCCAGATGGAGCCCACTTTTCCCTCTCCCTCTGTCCCTCCCCCCGCTCATACTAGTGCTTTCTCTCTCTCTCTCTCAAATAAATAAATTCTTTAAAAAACCCAAAACTTTATTTTTATTTTTTATTTTTTATTTTTTTATTTTTTTTTTTAAAGATTTTATTTATTTATTTGAGACAGAGAGAATGAGAGAGAGAGAGCACATGAGAGGGGGGAGGGTCAGAGGGAGAAGCAGGCTCCCCGCCGAGCAGGGAGCCCGATGCGGGACTCGATCCAGGGACTCCAGGATCATGACCTGAGCCGAAGGCAGTCGCTTAACCAACTGAGCCACCCAGGCGCCCCAAAACTTTATTTTTAACCAATTTTAGATTTACAGAAAAGTTGCAAACATAATTCAGAAAGTTTCCACATATTTTCCACTTAGCTTCATCTAATTCTAACATCTTACATGACCAAAGTACAGTGATTAAAACCAAGAAATTAACCTTAGTATAATACTATTATCTAATGTACAGAACTTATTAGAATTTCAGTAGTGATTCACTGATGTCCTTTTCCTGTTTTGGGATTTCACAGATCATTGAGTTGTTATTTCTCCTTAGTGTCTTCAAATCTATGACAGTATTGTAGTTTTTCCTTATCTTCCATGACCTTGACATTTTAAAGAGTATTGGTCATGAATGTTGTTAAGATATCCATCAATTTGGGCTTGTTTGATGTTTTCTTGTGATTAGATTGAGGTTATGCATTTTGGACAAATGACTTTTTGTCCTTCTCAGTGCTCCGTAGTAAGGCGTTTATGACATTGTTATGTTGTTACACGTTAACCTTGATCATTTGGTTAGGGTGCAGCCTGTGAGGTTTCTCCACTGTAAAGTTACTATCTTCCCCTTGTCTTCATAAATAACTTTGAGTAGATACTCTAAGATTATCTAAATATCCTGTTTCTCCTCAAATTTCTGCCTGCTAATTTTATTTTATTATTTATTTATTTTTTAAAAAGTTTACTTATTTATTTGACAGAGAGAGCACAAGCAGGAGGAGTGGCAGGCAGAGGGAAAGGGAGAAGCAGTCTCCCTGAGGAGCAGGGAGCCCAAGGCGTGGCTCCATCCCAGGACCCTGGGATCATGACCCAAGCTGAAGGCAGTCGCTTAACCAGCTGAGCCACCCAGGCTCCCTGCCTGCTAATTTTAGTATCTACCTTTCCTGCAAGGAATTAACACAGTGGTACTTGCTTAATATTGATTTTTTTTATTTCCCTCTTTCTTTCTACACACTTTAGTTGGAATTCTTCTGTAAGAATTCTTTCCCCTTTATTTATTTATGTCAGTATAGATTCATAATATTTATCTTATTCTATGGGTTATAATCTAACACCATAATTTATTTATTTTAATGCTCAGATTGTTCTAACTTTGGCCATTTAGAGCTCCTTCAGGTTTGGTTCCTGTGTCTTTTTGACATGTCCCTTCCTTTTTTCAGCACAGCCTTACTTTCTGGCACTGCAAAATATTCTGGATTCATCGTATAATTTCCCTGTCCCAGTCCTTGAATCAACCACTCTCCAAGGAATCCTGGTTCTTTTACTGAAGAATGGTGTATGGAAACCAATATCTGGGTGCTAAGTGTGCTCACTGCTACTAGGTTCCTTCTGTGGAAAAGCTAGGAAATACATGTATCTCTACTAAGCCATGCACACATGCATCTGTATTTTTATAGAACTCTATCTGTATATATATTTTAAAACTAGGATTTTATGCTGATACCTCTGATGCCAATCCAGTATTATGCGGCTTCTTATTTGTAACTTTTTTTCCAATAGTGAGAAACCAGGCTCTCCATTGTATATAAAATTCTTATTTATTCATAAAGTACACATAAAGTGGTGTCAGAATTGTTAACCCATAGTCCTTTGAAATACACATTTTTATTCTAGATTATAGCATTTATGTAGTTCTTTTTGTCTTTAACCTCTTTTAAAAATTTTTAAAGATTTTATTTATTAGAGAGAGAGAGGTACAAGTAGGGAGAGTGGCAGAGGGAGAGGGAGAAGCAGGCTGAGCAGGGAACCCGATGTGGGGCTGGATCCCAGACCACCAGGATTATGACCTGAGCCGAAGGCAGATACCTAACCGACTGAGCCACCCAGGCACCCCAACGTTTTTATTTAAGATTTTATTTATTTATTTGAGAGAGAGAGAGAGAGAATGAGAAAGCATGGGGGGGAGGGTCAGAGGGAGAAGCAGGCTCCCCACTGAGCAGGGATCCCAATGCAGGGCTTGATCCCAGGACCCTGAGATCACAACCTGAGCCAAAGGCAGATGCTTAACTAACCCAGGCGCCCTGTCTATAAACTTGTATTATGCAGACAAGATCCTGTTTTCCAAGGTTACTTAGAGTAGTTCTTTTCTTCCTCACCCCTTCAGTGAGATTTTCTTTTTTATTATTAGTACAGGTTCATGTGTTACTGTTTGTATTATATCTTGGATTCCCACCACATCTGCATAGGTCTGAATTACTTGTTTATTTTTCAGGGAAATGTGAACAGCATGTGAAACATGACTGTGGTTCTATAACAAAAAGGTATTCTCAAAGAAGTATAACTTGGTCCTCATCTGTATTACTCCATTTCCATTCTCCTCTTCTTTTTACTCCTTTCCAACCACCCCTTGTAACTAATTTCTTAAATTTCTATGCATTCCCTCCCATTAAAAAAATAGTGTAATATGTGAATCTGTCTGAAGTAGAGACTGTTAGCCACCTATCCCAACTTGTCTTCATCTTCCAAGGTCATACAGTCTCTGATTTTAGCTTGTCACATAACTGCCTGGATCAAATGCTCCCATTTTTCCAGTCTCCCATGCAGCTAGGTGTAGCCATATGGTTAATCCTTGCCAATGAGATGCAAAGAATTAAAGTCATATGGCAGTTTTTGGAAAACTGCTTTAAAAGACTGATACATATCTTTTTCTCTGTCTCTCACTTTTCACCTAGTATTCCATCCTGCTGCTTGAATGTAAATGTGATGGCCGGAACTCCAACAGCCATCTTAGACCATGAAGACAAGAGTACTAGTGAGGCAGGAACAGAAAGCTTGAAGAGCCTGTGTTCCTGATGATATCTTAGAGTCTCCATATTAATTCCAGACTGGATTTGTGTATATATGAAACCTTATCACATGCAAGACTTATTCATTTTTTAAATTTATTTTTTTAGTAATCTCTACACAGTGTGGGGCTCAAACTCATGACACTGAGATCCAGAGTCTCATGCTCTTCTGACTGAGCCTGCCAGGCACCCCAAGACTTATTCATTGTTAATTTGGATTTTCTATTATATGCAGCTGATATTAATCCTGAGTCAGTATCTAAATCAAATTAAGCAAATAGATCTAGATCTGATTTGATTTTTGCATGTTACTTAAATTTATTATTTAATTATTTACAGTCCCATGTAAATCCTGTAATAGGTCAGAATGAAAGCAATGTTTATGTTAGAACCCTTAGTATTGTGGGGGCGCGTGCCTGGCTCAGTCGATAGAGCATGCAACTCTCGATCTTGGTGTTGTGAGTTCAAGCCCCACACTGGGTGTAGAGGTTACTAAAAAAAATAAATAAACTTAAAAAAAAGAAACCTTGGTATTGTAATACAGGCAGGATTAATATATAGTTGGTGTTGACATGTATAGTTATGCTGGTTATTTATGGCTATCTCCAGTACTGAATGAGAAGTGTCCGTGCCATATTAGTTGTTAAGTATTTTGAAAATCACCCCAAATAAGAATTGCATTCACTGATATACATATTTAACAAATAGTTATGGAATGTATTGTGCTAGGTGTTGATGCAATAGAGAATGAAAATGAACACAGACCCTGTCTACTTACACACCAATGAGGCTACAGACATTAATAAAACAGTTGTGTGTGTATACATATATTATGACAAATGAGAGGTAGAAGGATGAGAAAAATGCTCTCTGAGAGCACATATTTTAGGAGTGGAAAGCTTAAAGATTAGGGGTTCCTAGTCAGAAGCTCAGGGACAGCCTGAGGAGACTGAGATCTGAAAGCTGGCTAGTAGTTTTTTTTTTTTTTTTTAAAGATTTTATTTATTTGACAGAGAGAGAGTGATAGAGGGAACACAAGCACAGGGAGCTGGAGAGGGAGAAGCAGGCTTCCTGGCTCCATGTGGCGCTTGATCCCAGGACCCTGAGATCATGACCTGAGCCGAAGGCAGACGTTTAACGACTGAGCCACCAAGGCGCCCCGCTGGGTAGTAGTTAAAAAGGTAAAGGGAAGAGCAGATGCAAAGGCCCTGTGGTGAGAGGGTTCTTGGTGTGAGGGATGAACACATGTTCAGTGTGGCTTGAGCAGAGAGAACAAAGCACAAGATGAGGTCTGTGAGGCAGGGAGAAGCTAGATTGTGCCTGGCCATACAAGCCATATTAAAGAGTCCCATAGGGATCACTGTCCTTTATCACCTGATGTCCAGTATTTTGAAAAGCATTATTTTTCATGTATTTTTGTCTTTTGTTTTTGTTTTCTCTACCTTTTCCTTAATGATTACCTAGGATTCTACGTTATGGATGTATCTTGATTTACATAGCCAATCCTCCATAATATTCATTGAGATATTTTCCAATTTTTTGCTATTTCAGTGTTACAATCAACATCTTGATATATTTAACTTTCTCCCACTGCATGACGGCTGTGCAGACATATGTCAGGAGAAGGTGCTGATGGAGGAAAAACCAAATGCAGACACTTTCTGGGTGAATTAAATAGGGTTTCTCTCCTGTGGGCATTTTTCTTTCCAGAACCTGCTGTCTCTCAGTATAGTCCAGCCTCCTCCGGGAACTCCCAATTCATTAGGCAGGTCTGTACCTGTCCATCTCAATTGTGAATGGTTTTAAGTTCTTTTTGTGTTCAGGACTGCTGAACCATTGCAGATTAAAAGGTAAGGTTATGCAGGATGCCTGCCTGGCTCAGTGGTGGTGCATCCAACTCTTTTTTTTTTTTTTTTTTAAGATTTATTTATTTATTTATTTGACAGAGAGAGAGAGAACACAAGCAGGGGGAGCAGCAGAGGGAGAGGGAGAAGCAGGTTCTCCACTGAGCAGGGAGCCCGATACGGGGCTCAATCCCATGACCCCAGGATCATGACCCGAGCCAAAGGCAGACGCCTAACTGACTGAGCCACCCAGGTACCCCCCAATATGAATTTAAAGAACCTTATAACACGTAACCATATAGTGAAACTGGTTGTGTTCTCTCACTCTGTTCCTCCCCTGTTCATTCTGTATTTATTGAGTGTCTACTACGGATTAGCCACGGCCTTTCTGTAGAAATGAGTCTTATGACTTCCTTCTTCTTCTTTTTTTCTTTTCTTATGATTTACTTCTATCTGGACTACCAGATATCTCTGTCCATGCCAATCTCATGAGTCTCTGCGTCTCCTCCTTAGACACCAGCTGGTTTGGTGTCAGAACTTTGCCAACGGGGAGTAACCTTCCACCTTTGCTCTTTCATTTATCAGTAAAACAGAAGGAAGAACAATAGGACCACAAATCCTTTCCCTTAAGCAAGTACAAGGAGGCCAATGCCACGCTATTTATAGCAAACAATGCAAGAGGAAATAAATCAAGATACCTTCTCTTGGTAGGTAACTTTGATTGTTCTGTTTCCTTGTTACTTTTTCACTTCCTTGGATGATTGTAGCCATATTTCATAAGCCCTGCAAGCAGCTGAACCTTGCTCAGTGGCACCAAATGCTGGGAAATCTGACCCAAGTGTCCTTCCATCTTGTCCCATGGCACTTGCAATGGACAAAGCTTGCTATCTGATTTCCTGTCATGGCTTTTTGCTTTATTTCATGTCCCTACCATTCTTGATTCAATGCATTTTCAGCCCATGGGATATATCAAGACCCCTTTTGGAACTGTACACGGGCCCCTCTGTGAAGGACTTTGCCTCTGGCAGAGTATTAGAGGATGCAGAGGATTTGAAAGTAGGGAAAGTGGAGGAAGAGATTGACAGGTTAGTTTCAGCCAGAAATAGCAGCCCCACTAACCAGTGTGGGAATTCCTTGCTGGTTTGCATTCTCTGTTAACTCTTTCAAGAGAAAAACGGAAACTGAGAAACCAGCAAGGTACGAAAAGATACTTTGGGCTAACCTACTTTTGGTTTGTGGGATTCAAAGCAGTTCTTGTTTTCTGATCACAAACCTCAGGTTTATCGGTGGATAGTAATTTGTACACACAATGCAGAAACAACGTAAGGCTCTGACTTTGTTCAAAGTTTGGCAAATAAAATGACCGTGGCTGAGGTTAACTATGAGAAGTCACTAGACAAACTAGACTGTCACCTTGACCCAGGGTAAAGAACAAGGTTGGCAGAAGGATGATATTAGGAAATGAAAAGCAACAGGTCAATTCAAGGACCGGTGGAAATAAAGGAACATAGTGACTGAAGGAAGATGGAAAAGTGAAGGTCAGAAGTCCAGGTCCAGCACTGTCCTGGATAAGCAAGTGCCCTGAAATTCAGACTTGACGGACTTCTTTGTTGCAAATATAAAGGCTGCTATTTTCATCTAGGCCTCCTTTTCTTTATCTGTGAAATGAGGGGATGAAACAAGACAATGCAGGGAGAAATGTGAAAGACGTTGAAACGGAGCAAAATGATTACCAGGTGCGTTCAATGGAAAAACAGGTGGATATTATCTAAACATACCCTTCTGGGTGATCCTTGTCCTTGAGCTCTTTTGTAAGTCTATGAATTGTAGATGGCTGAGAGCAATGCAAATGGCTCTTATCCACAGACATGCAGGTAAATTTTGATGTGTGGAAATGCAATTGAATTCCCTTTCTCCTGGAGTTCTTCCAATTTTGCACCAATTTGTAAATTCATTTCAGCATTACTGACTGCTTATATATATGTGGATCTTTGAATTATTCTTTGAACCAATTATAATATCTTAGTCCTCTAACTTGTTGATGAGTTAAATTACATCCTTGACCTGTTCTTATTTTATATTTGCATGAGAGTCGTGAATTTATCCTGTTGAAAAAACAATCCGTTAATGACACTTGCTCAAAATTCCAATGATTACAAATTGTTTGGTCAAGAAACCATATATATATTTTTTTTGACCAAAAAATATAATTTTTAGTAGAATACTGTGGTGAAAGTGATAAATTGCTTAACATAGTCCATGGTTATAATTATAACCAGGATTATGGACAAAAAAGATCAAGTGCTAAAGAGTAATGGGTTTATCAAATACTCCAGGTGTCTGCTTTGAGTCATGTAGAACTCACGGTTGAAGGTGCTTTCCGAACAGAAATTTTATTGGCCAGGCTTGTATCTGAGATTATTCAGACTGAAAAGACTCTTCCATCATAGAAACTCTTGGCCTCAGCTATACTTTAGTAATATGCCTTTGTAATGTGCCATTTGTGTTCTCTTCAGGCTTTTTGCAGAGAGAAGTGGCTCTGACTTACTGCACTGGAGTGGTCTCAACTAAGACCACGGTGCAAGAAATGATGGGGGAATGGGATTTGGGGTGGGCAGCCTTGAGGGAAAGGGTACATATGGGAGAAGGAATTCTCACAGGAATCTTCAGGAATCTGGAATAAATCTTATTCCTTTCCTTTACTGTGTATCTTTGAAAAGCTGATTCTATAATCTGAAAAAAAATACTTTTTTTTGAAAAAAAAAATTTTTATAGACCCTGAGTATCTTAGCCTGATCCCGCTGAAATCAGACCTTACCATTAAAACTTACGTGTAGGTCATTTATCTGGGCATGTGATCCTAGACGACTTTAGTAAAAACAGGGATGGAGGAAAAGCCAATACCTATGTCCATGTGTGTATGTTAGGGCTGGGAACTAGGTAGATGGGACCATTCAATGCAAGGCCCCATCCCCTCCCAGCCCTGACAATGTAGTTGGGATTTCTCTAGCTTTCCCTTCAGAAGGAATATGTGCATTTGTGTAGGTTATGGCTTGGTATTAGGCAGATGCGGGTACCCCCAGTAACCCCCTCCATGAACCGGCCTCAAGATACATGGTCCTGTTCCAGGACCTCAGCTACCTTGACCCGTGCAGCTTGCACACACATACTATGCCCTCCATCAGTCTGGCAAGGGGGCCGGGACCCCCAGACCTGTGTACCTGGTGTCAGTCGAGAATCACTTGCATGTCTCCAAGGCAAAGAAAATCCATCCCACAAGAAATCTTTCTAAGGCAGCATCCTTCAACTGGTGACAGTGCTCATTTAGATTGGCTGACTGATGAAGTCCCATGCTTTCCAGTAATTAAGGCTCCTAGGTGTTTCTCATTGGGAGACTATCCCTGAAACCAGTCAGAACCCGTCTTGGCAAGACAGTCCAAATTCTCCAGCTTTATCATTAGGGGGAATAAGTATGTACATTTGTGTATGTTAGACCTTGGAAAGAAGCAGATGCCTTGTACCCCAACAGCTCATCTTGTGATCAGCCTATCTGGACATTTGCCTGATGGCAGGTCCCTGGCTACCCTGACTTGCCATGCTCCTGAATGAGCACTATGACTTTTGACACTCTAAGGACGGGTGGCCAAGACCCCACAGGCCTGAAGAGATCCTTTGATCCCAAGACACCTGCATAGCCCTGGGCAAAGGGATTGCACCCTGAGTATATCAGGCAGCAGCTTAAAACTGGGGACCTACAGTCCCCAGGTGGACTAGCTGCCTGATGGGGATCCCTGGCTCACCCACCCTCCTTTGTGGGGGCACATGCTTCACAAGGAATAGCCTCCTAGAAAGGCCATTCAGGGGGTTGCAATACAGCCTGAGCTCCAAAAGCCTGAAGGGCACCTAGTACCACCAAACTTGAGGGACCAGGTTGCCCCAGATGAGCTGATGGGGTATATGTTGTGCATGTGCAAGCCAAGCAAATCAGGGTTACAAGGGACCCAAACAGAACAAGTGTCTAAAGAGACCAGGTCACGAGAGCAGGCTGTTGAACAGACAAAACATATGCCTCCTTCCAAGCCCTAAGCAACACAAATGCACATACGTCTTCCTTCCACAAGTAAAGTTGGAGGAGTCTGGACTGCCTTGACAAGATGACTAGTGACTCCCTAGTAGGGACGGGGCTCTCTTAAGAGGAACCACAAACACTTGATGGCTGGGGGAGTGAGAACTCCATCAGGCAGCTGGGCCCAAAGGACAGCAACTGACACCTGCTGAGAGAGGCCAAGTCAGAAAAAGCTTCAGGGGTGGGCTCCCTCTGCCTGGGGACCTAGGCAGGGGGTGTGGGACTGGCCACACCCCTCAGGCCTAAAGGGCCCCATCGGAGCTAAGAGGCTGAGGCAGGGCGTATTACCCAAGCGCGGGCGACCAGGTCAGGGTTGGGGTGGGACTGGAACGCAACCAGGGCCTGGAGAGGACGTTCCCAGCAGCAGGCTTTTGGGGGTACACACATCTGCCTCCTTCCAAGCCCTAACCTACACAAACTCGTATGCATAGTCCTTCTGAAGGGGAAGCTGGAGGAGTCTGGACGGCCTTGCGCACCTGGGGCTTGTCCGGCTGCCGGGGCTCCTCCACCAAGGGACACGCTGGGAAGCCCGGGACCCCGGGACCTGCCTGGTCAGTGGAAATGGGTCCTGAGTGGGAGCATTTTCAAGCTGCCACCTCAGAAAGATGTTTGGGTGTGGGCTCAGCCCAAGCACGTGGTTTGGGAACCAATGAGCTGCTCAGGCTCCCCCGGCCTGGCTGCACCGAAAGGCTGACGTGGTGCATACTGCGCATGTGCCAGTCTCGCAGGGCCGGGTAAGTGGGAGTCCGGGAAGAGACCCACATGGAGCGGGACAGGTGGTTTTGGGCGGCCAGTGGGGAAGGGGAATGTTTTCTGACAGCTGTCTAATTCCAAGCCCTGACCTGCACAAATGGGTGGATCGGTCCTAGCTGGACCGCCTTACCAGGCGGTTGGCAGGCTGCCGGGCCTCCTCTAACAGGAGACACCTGGGAGCCTGGAAGGCTGCGTCTGCGAGCTCATCAGGCAGCTAGTCCAAATGGGCTAGGGACTGACTATGGCCACTTGAAAACCGCCCCTTCAGCAAGAAGGGCTGAGCTCTCTTCAGCCAGGAGGTGGACCCTGCGAGGGAGGAAGGGGTGCCTACTGTCCATGCGGGAGCTGCGCAGCTCAGAGGAGACAGGCAACTGAAGAGGCCCCTAAATGGAGAGCTCTCAGCAATGAAGAACTTTGCCAGCCTGCGGCTGAGGCCACTGGCTGGGGTATCCTCCAGTGGGAGACATCTGGGAGCTATTATGGCTGGAGGGGTCTGGGGTCTTATCAGGCAGCTAGCCCAGATGGACACTGATTTTTGCCACCTTAGCCTGTGCCTCAGAAATATCCTCCGGCTGTCCAGAGGAAGGCATGCTCAGTGCATAGTGTGACTGCCGAGCTGTGCAGTTCAGAATTCTTGGGGCCCTGGCCACAGTGTCTGGAGAGCATGGATCCCCTGGACAACTGTTGGGGCTACCGGGTGTCTGCCTACTTCAAAGCCTTAACCTACACAAACACGCATCCATGTTTCTTCTAGAAGGTGAAGCTGGCGGACTATGGACTGTGTTACCCAGAAGGGGCCTGTTGGGCTGCATGGGCATTGTCCAATAACAGACACCTGGGAGCCTTGAGGTGGTAAGCGCAGGACCCCATCAGGCAGTTGGTCGAAATAGGGGCTGAGTGGCTTCAGTTTAATGGTGTCACCTCGCAAAGAGCTTTACTTGTTGCTTTGTATGCCCTGCAGCTTAGGCAGGGTGTGCTGGAAGGTTCCTGCCTCTCATGCCTGGACGGCCCCCGCTGCAGTGGCCATGTGCAAGCCGAGTAGCTGTAGGGAGGTCATCGGCGAGGCTTGTGGGGGTCCCTGCCCCTGCCTGCTCCCATGCCTAGCCTAAACAAGCGCACACATTTCCCCCTGAACGCAGGGCTTGAGGCAAATGGACATTTTTGCCAGGTTGGGAGTTGGGAGACTGGCCCATGGCTGGGATGTCATCCAGTAAGAGACACCTGTTTGCCTTGATGGCTGGAGAAGCTGGAGATTCTCCCAGGCAGCTTGTCCACTTGGTATGAGGATTGGCAGTCGCTGTTTAAAATGTCATCCTCAGAAAGGTTTTTTTTTGTGGGAGGTCTCCAACCTTCTTGAAGGTTATTCGGGTGGTTTGGGGTTGCGCCGATACTCCACTGGCCCGGAGGGCTCTCCTGCCCGGCTGCACCCCGCTGGCTAGGCGATGTGCGCACTGTCCACGGATGAGCTGCTCATGTCAGTGGGTCCATGGATCTGAAGCAGGACAGCTGTAGGAGAGGCTGTGTCTGAATGGTGGTTACTGTGAGGATGTGGCATCCTCCTGATTCCAAGCCACAACCCACACTAAGGAGCATATTCTCCCTGAAGGCAGCGGTGTAGGAATTTGGACTGTCCAGCTGGGCGGGTGCCCTTTGGGATGGTTGGGCTCCACTCCAAAAAGAGAAACCTGGGAGGCTTGATTGCTGGAGAAGTCTGGGACCCCATCAGGCAGTCCATCCTGTTGGTTTCCATTTTCAGTGTGGCTCAGAAACGGTTTCCTGGTGGGGGCTCCCTCCACCCTGAGGCCATTCGGGTGCCCTGCTGGGCTGACGGGGTGCATATTGCACGTACGTCAGCTGGGCAGGGGAGTGTCCAGGGACCTGGTACAAGGCCAAGTCTGAGAGTCTGGTTCACAGGATTGGGTAGGTGGGGTGCATGGCATCTGCCTATTTCTAAGCACTCATCTACACGAATGTGCATATTCTCCCTGAAGGCAGAGATGGAGGAATCTGGAAGCTTGCAAGGGCTGATTTGTGCTTGCTGACTGGTTTCCTCTATGAGAGACACCTGGGAGCTTTGATTGCTGCAGAAGCCCGGGACTGCGGCACACAGTAAGTACACATGGGGACTGGCCGCCACCCATTTCAGTGGCTGCCTCAAAAGGAATTTCAGGGGTGGGCCCCTTCCACGCTTGAAGCAATGCAGGTGATTAAGGATGGGCCCCAGCTCCATGGGCAGTTGACAGGCTGTGTCCTGCTCATGTGTGAGCCTCACAGGTCAGGGTAGCCTGGGACAGGGGGCCACATTGGGCAAGGTTGGGTCACAGTAACAGACTCTTGGGGGTACCTGGCGTCTGCCTAAACCCAGCCCTAGAGTGTACAAATGCACATGTTCCCCCTGACATCTGCTTGGTTTTGGGGGGCAAACAATGCTCAGACTGATTATGTCTTTGCCAACATCATCTTTAATGCTGGTTCCCTGTGCAGATTTCTCCAGCCCACAGCATACAGGATCAGGTTTTTAAATTGACCATTACAGAAATAACACAGTTCCATATTAGATCAATCCCATTAATCACACTATTGTCCAGGCAATGGGACAGAGAAGGAATAAAGTTCAAATTAATTTGAAGTGTATTTTTATAAGAGTTGGTAATTGGAGAGACACCTGAGCCAACCAAGATATCACCTCCAGCTGCCAGAGCAGGGGTAAAAGTTCAGGAATGCTAGAGCACATTTCCAGGGAAGGAGGATGCTGGTGTTGATGGGCGAGATGTACTTTGCTGAGGGGCCTTTGCATGGTTTTTACCACTGCCTGGAAAAGTGTCTCCTTTGCTGGGGCAGGAGCTAATTGCTCCAAGGTCTTTGGAAAGATACTTTAGATGAGCCAAGTGGAGCCTCGCCAGTCAGAGCACTCTCAGATAGTCCTTACAGCTCCTAGGATTCATGTTCTAAATGTCCCCTTGTCTGTCTAGTGGCATCTTCCTATGTTTCCACTGATGAACCCCCATGGGGTCCCTCTGCCGCAGAGCTCCTACTGAGTTCTTATGGGTGAGAGACGACATCCTGACGTGACTCACTTCTTTCTTACACCAAAACTTTACTATTAAAAACAACTTTTTTGGGGCCTCTGGGTGGCTCAGTTGGTTGAGCGTCTGCCTTCAACTCGGGTCATGATCCCAATGCCCTGGAATCCAGCCCTGCATCAGGCTCCCTGCTCAGCGGGGCGCCTCCTTCTCCCTCTCCCTCTGCAGCTCCCCCAGCTTGTGCTCTCTCTCTCTCTCACTCTCCCACTCTCTCTCAAATAAATAAATAAAATCCTAAAAAAAACCCAACTTTTTTGTCTTTGCCATAAATGAGTGGATTTAAATTCATATCAGACCACAACAATCCATCCTGTGGTTTCAAGTCACTCACACACTAATGAATGCTAGGGCCTAATGCCCTAACAAATCCAAGCTCACAAAAATATCAGTCCACTCTCTGATTCTACATCACTTGCAATCTTAATCATACACAATTATATTTTGTTCATACTTCTCCTTTGACGCACATTCTTTTACATCATACATTAATCACCAGTATGAGCAACCATATTCCTAATATTATCAACGTAAGCATGAAAAAGGACTCTTCAACATGGGACCATATCCAATCACCAACTGACCAAAAGTTAAGTGCCTTAAACCACCCTGTGCCACTTCCTTGACAATTACATTTCCAAGTAGAGCTCCCAGGATACAAGCTTACACAGCACTATCAAGCATGCATTCCTTTGCCAAAACATCAGAATCCAAGGTTATCATTATTTTAGGGAACGCATGTGTTTTTTTTCTCTTTTCAATTCCTGCAAAGTTATTTTGACTTTATCAGTCTCATCTTTGAAAGTTCTTTTACTTGTTTTCAGGTTTCTAATGTATAATTTACATTTATTAGATTAACTTTCAAAAGTCCAATGTGAAATATTTCTTTGATTATTTGCATAATTCCTTTATCTTCTTTAACCCCAAGCGGCATTTTTTTCCTCCTAATGTCACACTCATTGCCTGTTTTAGTTTTATTTATTTATTTATTTTAAAGATTTTATTTATTTGACAGAGAGAGACACAGCGAGAGAGGGAACACAAGCAGGGGGAGTGGGAGAGGGAGAAGTAGGCTTCCCGCCGAGCAGGGAGCCCAATGAGGGGCTCGATCCCAGGACTCTGGGATCATGACCTGAGCTGAAGGCAGACGCCTAACGACTGAGCCACCCAGGTACGCCCTGTTTTAGTTTTATGTGTTCTATCATGTTGAGTTCCTTGGTTTTTGCTTGACTACAATAGGTTAGTGCGAGGTTGGTGGATGGTGTACTCTTCTGGACCAGTTTCCCATATTATGTATAACTGGTTGAGGAAACATCAAGGCCATGGTCAGAGGTAGTTATACAAGAGGTGTAGCCACAGGGGTAGCAGTAATAAAGGTATTTTGGTTCCCTTCTGCCAACATATCCATAGGAACATGTTTTCCTTCTGTCATGAGATGCCTGTAGGCTCCACTCTCTTTTTTGACATTGGGGAACCACAGAAGTATGGAAACCCAATGTCATATTTCCTCCTTTGGTGCCAGTAATCTAATTCCATAGCTGACCAAGGAATCACAGCCATTAGGATGTGTGGTATCTACTTTACTTCCGGCTGTGTCACCTTAGATAGGTGACCAGGATTGTCCTGAGAATACAGCTGTTCTAAGGCAATCCACATATCAACCAATCTGAACTGAGTCTATGGTTTGAGAAACATCTTTCTTGTGATTTTTTAGTATTAGCATTTTTCTCTTGCTTTATATCGAATTTCCATTGCTCTGTTACTTCTTTTTTTTTTTTTTTTAAGATTTTATTTATTTGACAGAGACACAGTGAGAGAGGGAACACAAGCAGAGGGAGTGGGAGAGGAGAAGCAGGCCTCCCGCGGAGCAGGGAGCCCGATGTGGGGCTCGATCCCAGGACTTTGGGATCATGACCTGAGCCTAAGGCAGACGCCCAACGACTGAGCCACCCAGGCGCCCCGTTTGCTCTGTTACTTCTGTGTGAAAATTATGGTTTGTAATATATTGCCTTTTTTTTTTTTTTAAGACAGGGAGAGAGAGAGGGAGAGGGAGAATCATAAGCAGGCTCCATACCCAGAAGCAGAGCTTGATGTGGGACTGAATCGCACCACCCTGAGATCATGACCCTGAGATCATGAACTGAGCCAAAATCAAGAGTCCAGCGCTTAACTGACTGAGCCACCCAGATGTCGCATGTTGTTTCCTTTTTTAGTGATGAGCTATTTCTACTTCCAGACTTTGAGGGGATACAAAGAAGGGCTTTCAATAATGACAACAAAATAATTATAGCAGTAGCTAGCATTGAGTACTTACTGTGTGCCAAGGAACCTGTCAAGTATTTAACATATTTTATTTAATTTCCACAGTAACCCTTTGGGGTAGGTAGTTTTACTTACCTTTAGATGTGAAGAGTGATACTTGGAGATGTTGAATAAATGGCCCAAAGTCACGCAGATAACACATGTTGAAGTTAGAATTCAAAATTTGTTAGTCAGGTTTTATACTGCATGTTTGAGTTCCCCCACAAGTTCATTTGTTGGAACCAAATTCCCAGTGTGATGGTATTTGGAGGTGGGGCCTTTGGGAAGTAATTAGAGCATGATGGGTTTAGTGCCCTTAAAGAAGAGACAGGAGAGAACTGCTTCTCTGCTTTCTACCATGTGAGGATACGGGAAGGCCATCTGCAAACTAGGAAGAGGGCCCTTACCTCACCAAGTACCAAATCAGCCCACACTTCCATGTTGGACTTTCCAGCCCTCAGAACTGTGAGGAATAAATGTTTGTTGTTTAAGCCACCCAGTTTGTGGTATTTTTGTCATAGAAGTTGGAGTAGACTAAGACATTGGGATTCTAGACATTCTTATCCACTGGATAATACCTCAAGTAAAGAAAATCAACTTAAAACAGTGTGTGTGGTAAAATTCAATTTTTGTTGTTGTTGTTGTTGTTGGCAGAATCTTTTCAAAACAAAACGGGCGACTGGGTGGCTCAGTCGGGTAAGTGTCTGCCTTCAGCTCAGGTCATGATTTCAGGGTTCTGGGATCGAGGATCAGTGGGGAGTCTGCCTCTTCCTGCTTAGTGGGGAGTCTGCCTCTCCCTCTCCCTCTGCCTCTGCCCGCCACTCATGCTCGCTTGCTCTCTCTCTCTCTCAAATAAATAAACAAATCTTAAAAAAAAAAAAAAAACCCAAAATAAAAACTTTTGCAACCACACACAGGAGGGGTATGGGTAGGGGGAAGTGTCTGTCCATCCAGCCCCAGCCCCCAGTCCATATGGTTTTGGCAGCAACAACGGGTGTGGGGTAATAGCCCCCAAAATAAAAATGGTGTGTGTATGGGAAGGGTGCAAAAGCAGTGGGATGTGGTGGGGGGAAAGGGGCAGCCCAGGTCAGTAACTGGGAATGCTGCAGGTGGGAGGCCATTTCATAACATTTCTTACTGATCTCCCCACCGTGGACACCTTCTTTGCCCATCAAAAGGACTAGCGTCTTGGCAGTCATGGTGACAGTAATGTTGAAAGTGGGGGCTCCGCTGGTGCTCTTGGTACGAAGATCCAGGGTAAATGCCCGGTCCTGCAGCAGCGAGTCCCGCTTAACAGAACATTTCCGGCTCCCAAGTGTCAGCCCATTCACGAAAAACTTGACGGGTCTTTGCCAACCTGGACACCAACCTCAGCCGGCGTTATGTTGACGAAGGTTTTCCCGGGAAGGCGGTCAAGACTGAGGGCGAGTCCTTAGAGGGCACCGTGGCCTCGTCCTGACAGGTCCCGCCCGCCAGGAGGTGGTGGATGAGGGCGTTCCCCCCCGGGGGTGGCGACGGGCTGGGCTGGGGGCCTCCGGCCCGCGGGCGAGCGGCCGCGAGAGGCGGAGAACTCCGGGCCGGGTGGACCTCCGGACCGGCCCTGCTAGCTGTGCAGCAGCCCTCCCACCGCCACCGGAATCCCGTTTCTGTATGTCCTAAGCTGCTCAGCAAGGTAGAATTTTGCATTTTTGTTAGTACAGACACTACCATTAAAAAAAAATTTTTTTTTTAAAGATTTTATTTACTTATATGTCAGAGAGAGAGAGAGAGAGAGCGAGCACAAGCAGGGGTTGCTACAGGCAGAGGGAGAAGCAGGCTCCCCGCCGAGCAAGGAGCCTGATGCTAACTCGATCCCAGAGTCCTGGGATCATGACCCAAGCCGAAGGCAGACGCTCAGCCAACTGAGCCACCTAGGCTCCCAGACTACCATTTAAAACTGACAGCTGTTGGGGCGCCGGGGTGGTTCGGTCGGTTAGGCCTCTGCCTTCAGCTCAAGTCATGATCCCAGGGTCCTGGGATCAAGCCCCAGGTCGGACTCCTTCCTCTGCCTCTCCTCTGGCTTGTGCTCTCTCTTCTTTCACTCTCTCAAATAAATAAATAAAATCTTAAAAAAAAATAAGAAAATTGACAGTTGTGGGCCACCTGTTTGGCTCAATAGGAAGAGCATGCAACTCCTGATCTCTGGGTCCTGAGTTCAATCCTTTCTACACTAGCTATAGAGATGACTAGCTAACTAACAGTTGTGTCTCTGTTAGTCGAGCTCCCCCGCTAATCCTTTGTTCTGGAAGAGGGATTCCTTTTAATTAGGTAGGAGTAAGGTAAGCAGGGGAAGGGTGTAACGGGGCACTTTGTTAGGTTCTTTGGGAGAAAGTCAGCAATTTTCCAAAGACTAAGGAGACTTCTGGGAGGTCTCCTGGGAAGAAGGAAGTTCTGAGAAGGAAGTTATTGAGACCCTGGCCACTTTCTTCAGGAGGGTTAGTGTTACTACAGCACCTTTGATGCCCTCAAGTGGCCCCGACCTGAGAGTCGGCAGCAAGACACAAGGGCGTACTGGGGAGAAATTCACCGTAAAGGAGAGGGGAGCTTGGACCTAACATTGCTGGCGGGGAGGACAGGCTTCCAGCTCAGTCTTTATAAATTTCCCCCTTGTGTGTCCTAGGAGAAAGAGCCCTTGGTATTTGTAACGTTGGAACTGCAGACTGTCAAGAGTACTTGTTTCAATAATAGCTCCATTTTGTGAGCGTTGGTGACATAGCCGATTTTCCGTGTTTCAACAGTGACACCTTGTGGGACAGAGGTAGAAGACACTGGGGTCTGTGAGAACTAGAGCAGTTTTCTTTCATTATTTTGTACAAATAAATATACAAATAAATTTGTAATATATTTAAATTGTGCAATGTGATATTTTGATATACATTGTGAAAGAATTCCCACCTCCCATCACTTTTGTGTGCGTGAGAACACTTAAGTTCTCTCTTAGCCAATTTCAATGACTATAGTCACCAGGCTATCATTTAGATCCTCCTATGTTTTTCATCTTATAACTGAAAGTTTGTACCCTTTAACCAACCTGCCCTTATCCCTCCTCCCCAGCCTCTGGCAACCACTATCCTACTATGTTTCTAATGAGTTTGACTTTTTTTGTTGTTGTTTTTTTGTTTTTTTTCCCCTCTGAATCTCCATATAAATGATACAATGCAGTATTTGTCCTCCTCTGTCTGGCTTATTTCACTTAGCATAATGCCCTCCATGTTCATTCATGTTGTTGCAAATGACAGGGTTACCTTCTTTTTATGGCTGAACTTATATATACATAAAATCATATTTTCTGTCAGCAGATACTTAGGTTGTTTCCATACCATGGCTATTGTGAATAGTGCTACAATGAACAGTGGGGTACAGCTTTCTCTTTGGGATAATTATTTTGTTACTTTGGATATATAACCAGAAGTAGGATTGCTGGATCATATGGTAGTTCTATGTTTAATTTCTTGACAAAACTTCATTCTGTTTTCCAGAGTGGCTGTACCAGTTTACATTCCCACCAAATGTACAAGGGTTCCCTTTTCTCCACTTCCTTGCTAGCATTTAATATTTGTCTTTTGATAATAGCTGTTCTAACAGGTGTGAGGTGATAGCTCATTGTAGTTTTGATTTGCATTTCCCTGATGATTAGTGAGCATCTTTTCTTTATAAAGATTTTATTTCTTAGAGAGAGAGAGAGAGAGAGAGCTCGCACAAGCAGGGGGAGTGGCAGAGGGAGAGGGAGAAGCAGGCTCCCCGAAGAGCAGGGGGAGCCTGATGCGGGACTCCATCCCAGGACCCTGTGATCATGACCTGAGCCAAAGGCAGTCGCTTAACCAACTGAGCACCACCTAGTGAGCATCTTTTCATGTACCTGTTGGCCATTTGTATGTCTTCTTTGGAAAAATGTCTATTCAGGTCCTTTGCCTGTTTTTTTTTTTTTTTAATTGGGTTATTTGTTTTGTTTGTTATTGCTTTGAGTTGATGAGTTCCTTATATATTTTGGATATTAACCCCTTATTGGACATATGGTTTGTATTTTCTCTCATTCCATAGGTTGTCTTTTTGCTGTGTTGATGGGTTTTTCTGTTTTGTTTTTTTGCTGTGCTTTTTAGTTTGATGTAGTCCCACTTCTATATTTTTACTTTTGTTGCTTTTGCTCTTGGTGTCAAGTCCAAAAAACCATTGCCAAGACTAATGTCAAGGAGCTTATCTCCTATGTTTTCTTCTAAGAGTTTTTCTTAAATTCAAGTCTTTAATCCATTTTGAGTTGATGTTTGGGTATAGTGTAAGATAGGGGTCCAGTTTTATTCTTTTGCAGGTGGATAGATACACAATTGTTCCAACACCATTTACTGAAGGGACTATCCTTTCCCCATTGTATATTCTTGGCTCCTTCATAAAAAATTAATTGACCAAATATACATGGATTTATTTCTGAGCTCTCTATTCTATTCCATTGATCTATGTATGTTTTTATGCCAATACCACACTGGTTTGATTATTATAGCTTTGTAATATAGCTTGAAAGCAGAAAGAGTGATGCCTCCAGCTTTGTTCTTTCTCCAGATTTTTTTTTTTTTTTTTTTTTGCTATTTGGGGTCTTTTGTAATTTCATATGAATTTTAGGATTGTTTTTCTATTTCCGTAAAAAATGCCATTGGAATTTTGATAGGGATTGCATTCAATCTATGGATGGCTCTGCATAGTATGGACATTTTAACAATACAACTCTTCCAATCCAAGAACACAGGCTAGCTTTACATTCTTGTGTATCTTCTTCAGTTTCTTTCATCAGGGTTTCTAGTTTTGAGTGTATAGATCTTTCCTCTCTTTGGTTAAATTTATTCCTAAGTATTTTATTTTATTTTTTTAAAGATTTTATTTATTTATTTGACAGAGAGAGAGAAAGAGAGAGAGAGTGCACAAGCAGGGGGGAGCAGCAGAGGGAGAGGGAGAAGCAGATTCCCTGCTGAGCAGGGAGACCGACGCGGGGCTTGATCCCAGGACCCTGAGATCATGACCTGAGCCGAAGGCAGAGGCTTAACCTACTGAGCCATCCAGGCACCTCCAACCTGGTGCTTTTAAACTCCATAAATCAAATTTAAAAGCAAAAAACAAACTGGGGAATAAGGTTATTATCCTTATAACTGAAGGTATTCGGGAGGTAGGAGGACCTTGACATTTACCAGACAGAGGAACTGGTCTTAGACCCCTTAGTTGTACTCTGTACCCTGCTCTCACATGTGTATTCCTCTTTGGTGCTCTCATTTCCGTGTGAACACTTGTCATGTTGCTGCTGGTCACCACCTAGAACTTCTGGACATAGTCACCATGATAGGAGGTAGCTGCTTCTTCCTGGGTCAGTAGAGGGTTCCTTCATTCTCCATTTAGTAAGAATTGGGGCAACAACAATAAAAGTGACTATGCTTTTTTCCTTAGTTTAATGGAAAAGTCCTTATGAAATTCAACCCTCACTGTTATACTCCACTTCCTAATTTTTCTCCCCTATTCTTTTCTTTTTTAAAGATTTTATTCATTTATTTGACAGAGAGAGACACAGTGAGAGAGGGAACACAAGCAGGGAGAGTGGGAGAGGGAGAAGCAGGCTTCCCGCAGGGCAGGGAGCCCGATGCGGGGCTCGATGTAGGGCTCGATGTGGGGCTCGATGCAGGGCTCGATGCGGGGCTTGATCCCAGGACCCTGGGACCATGACCTGAGCCGAAGGCAGACGCTTAACGACTGAGCCACCCAGGTGCCCCCTTTTCTCCCCTATTCTTAAGCACCAATCTCTTTAAACAATGGTTCTTTCTCACCTCTCAAAGAAAGTCTTCATTCATTCTTTGGAACAACCCACCCCTTCCAACAGATTGGACTACACTCACAGCAGTATAGTCCTCAAAATTTGGAGCCTGTTCTGAACAGGACATTTCTCCAGAGTGACTCTCACCCTTGATACTATTGACATTGTGGGCTGGATGAGTTTTTGTTGTGGGGCAGTGCATTGTGCATTGTAGGTAGCGTCACTGGCTTCTAACCACTAGATGCCAGGGACATCCCTCCCCCATCATCCTTTGCCCCCTCAAATTGTGAAAAGCAAAAATGTCCCCAGACATTTCTAAATGTCCCCCTCTGGGGGACAGAATTACCTCTCACTGAGAACCACTAGACCAATACCCTGGGGGAAGAGTGTGGTGAGTAAGAGCAGTAAAGTCCCCTCATAGTCCAAGTTTGGGTGGGGAACTTTGACTATCCAGGCCACAGAGAGCAGGTAGATGAGTCACTTTGTTCTGTTAAAGGTGCTGCAGGTTACTGTTGAATCATCAACTCCCAAAGACAAATACTAATGTTCATAGAGTGCAGCCTAACAACAAAGTAAAATATACCTTCTCATCTGCCTTATAATTTGCACGGCCACATCTCTCATAATGAGGTTAGTATTATACATTATTACTTTTAATCTACCTACCTTGCTTCCACATGTATCTTCTTTGGATCATCCCTGAGCAGTGTTTCTTTTAATTCCTTTAGCTACTCATAGACTTGGCCCAAAGATTTGAAATTATTACTTGGAAATTTAATCTTGTAGCTTTTTTGTGATGGCAGTTGTGTTATTTGGTACATGGTACATACATATTTGGTACATGGATTTTAGGTTGTCTGATACAATTATTAAAAACTTTTACTTGTAGTCTTTAGTTACAATTTTTTTTTTTCTGGAAAATTTTATCCTTTAGGATTATGAAGTGTCCTTAATCATATTTAAGTCTTTTTGGCTTGAATTGTCTGATGTCAAGATAACAACCTTTGCATTCTTTTTTTTTTTTTTTTAAGATTTTATTTATTTATTTGACAGAGAGAGAATAAGCACAAGCAGGGGGAGTTGCAGAGGGAGAGGGAGAAGTAGACTCCCCAGTGAGCAGGGAGCCCAACCTGGGGCTCAATCCCAGGACCCTGGGACCATGACCTGAGTTGAAGGCAGACGCTTAACCAGTTGAGCCACCCAGGACCTCAGGATCATGACCTGAGCTGAAGCAGATGCTTAACCAACTGAGCCACCCAGGTGCCCCAACCTTTGCTTTCTTACTGTTTCCATTTGTCTGGTGTATATTTGTCTGTTCCTTTCTATTTACCCTTTCTGAACCACTTACTTTAGGTGTAACGCCTGTATGCACCACAATGGCCATGTGTCAGTTAATGTTTACATAATGAACCATATCGAAACTTAGGGTTTTAGAACAAGAGTCATTTATTTATGATAAATGATTCTGTTCGTTGGCTGGCATACACATGTTGTCTGGGCTGGCTCAGCCAATCTCTGATGGGCTTGCTCATGTGTATGATATCAGCTGGGGTCTGGCTGGTGGCTGGTAAGATAGCCTCACTCACATGTCTGATGATTAGCAGATTGTTGGCTAGGGCTGGGAGAATGATGGGGCCATGTGTCTTTCATAATTCAGCAAGCTAGACTGCACACACACAGGTCACAGGGTTTCAAGTACAGCAAGAGGGGACCAGCCCTGATGAGTGAAGTGTTCACTTGCATCACAATTGCTAATGCCCACTGGCCAAAGCAATTCAAATCAACAACCCAGACTTAAGAGGTGGAGAAAAAGACTCCACCTCTTAATGGAAAGATCTATAATGTCACACTGCAAAGTCAGAGATGAAGGGAGGGGGAGAATTTGTGGCCAATTTTATAATCTATCACATTTGGGTTTTCCTTTGTGAGTCAATTAAAAGTCTTCTCCCTTCAGTGGTTGATTTAAACCCAGTTACATTTATTATATGACTGTTATGTTTGATCTCAATTTCGTCATACCTTTCTGTGCTTTATTTGTTGTTATCATTATTTTTACTGTTTTTCCCCACATGGCCTACTTGCTCTTTTTAATTTTCTTTTGGTGTTTGTGGAGAGTTTATATATATATTTTAATGTTTACCTTTATAGTAATGCTTTTTCTTAATTATTTGGTCTCCCTTTTCCTTACTTCCTTCTGCTATTTATCAGCTTTAACTGACATTTGATGGTATCACTTAAACATCTTTTGATTCTCATCACCATTCACCAAATTACTTATTCTACTTTTCCTTTCTGATGTTTGCAATGTACCCTGAAATATATCCCAGAAGTAAGATAGATTAATGGATAGATGGATAGAGGGATGATTAGATGTGTTTAGATAAAGATAGACACGTGATAATAAAATGTTAATGTTAGAACCTAGGTGGTGGATATGTCGGTGTTCGCTTTAAAATTCTATACTGTGTTTGAAATTTTATTTTATTTTTTTTAAAGATTTTATTTATTTGAGAGAGAGAGACACAGCGAGAGAGGGAACACAAGCAGGGGGAGTGGGGGAAGGAGAAGCAGGCTTCCCGCTGAGCAGGGAGCCCGATGCAGGGCTCAATCCCAGGACCCTGGGATCATGACCGGAGCCAAAGGCAGACGTTAAATGACTGAGCCACCCAGGCACCCCTGAAATTTTATTTTTTTTCACTTCTTAAAAAAAGATTTATTTAAGGGTGCCTGGGTGGCTCAGTTGTTAAGCGGCTGCCTTCAGTTCAGGTCATAATCACGGGGTTTCTGGATTGAGCCTCATGTCGGGCTCCCTGCTCAGTGAGGAGTTTGCTTCTCCTCCCTCTGCCTTTCCCCCTGGCTCATGCTCTACTTTTCTCTCTCTGTCAAATAAATAAAATCTTAAAAAAAAAAAAAGATTATTTATTTGAGAGAGAAAGCGCAAACAGGCAGGGGGAGGGGCAGAGGGAGAGGGAGAGAAGCAGATTCCCTGCTGAGCCCCATGCAGGGCTCAATCCCAGGGTCCTGAAATCATGACCTGAGCTAAACCAAGAGTCTGATGCTCAACAGACTGAGTCAACCAGGCGCCCCTGAAATTTTAAATTCAAATGTTGGGGGTAAAAGAACATAGGAGGGGCGCCTGGGTGACTCAGTCAGTTAAGCGTCTGCCTTGGGCCAAGGTCATGATCCCCAGGTTCTCGGATCAGGGCTCATATTGGGAGCCTGCTTCTCCCTCGCCCTCTGCTGCTCCCCCTACTTGTGCTGTCTCTCAAAGAAATAAATGAAATCTTTAAAAAAAAAAAAAAAAAAGAATGTAGGAACCAGCCTGAAGGTGCTTCCATTGACAAAATAGAGTATCAAAATACATCATGATTGGAGTAGATTATGATCTACTGAATAAAAATCCACGAGTCCACGCTGATATAAATAAATATATAACTGAATGAATAAATAAATGGGAGAAAAAGGAAAACTCTTCCTTACAAAATAATGCCAACTAATATAGGAGGAATGGTGGATAAGAAATATCCATTTTGCAACCATCATAGCAATAATAGGTTCAGGCAAGAATCAAAGCATGAAAAAAAGAGTGGAAAATGTTTAATGAGAAGCAGTATATTTATACAGTCTCACAGGATATTATCACAAATTACTTGTTCATTACAAAGAGAAAATAGTAATTTTTCCAGGAAGAAAACTGGTGGACATGACCTTAAAAAATTAGTGTTTAGGGGCACCTGGCTGCCTCAGTCAGTAGGGCATGCGACTCTTGATCTTAGGGTCGTAAGTTTGAGCCCCATGTTGGGTATAGAGATTACTTAAAAATAAAATCTTAAAAAAATAGTGTTTATATGACTGTATATTTTGTTAATAGCATACTAGGCTATATACTAAGATTTATTTCTTTACTTGCTCAGTCTTTTTTCTTAGAGTATCACTGTCATTCTTTCCTTCTTCCTGAAACCTCCATCATATCAGGAAGTGTATCTAATCCCACCAATCTTTCTTTTTTTTTTTTCTCTTTGGGACCTTCCTTCTGGAGCCCTTCATCCTTTTGCTTTAATCTGGGCTGGCTACTTTTTAGGTCTGTTGCACAGCTGCTGTTTTAGGATTTCCCTTAACTGTTCTCCTAGACCTCTTCCTATGAACTATCTCCCAAACTATCCTCTGTGAGGGTAGAATCAGGACCTCTGTAAGTATACACAATAGATTGGTAGGTTAGTTACAGAATTCTCTTGATTTAAATTTTGGTTGGCATACAGTGGGAACTCAGAGATATTTGCTGAATAACTTAGTATGGTCATCCAAATGTTACTGATGCTTTGTACCATGAAGCTTATAGGGTTTGTTTTTTAGCACAAGGTCATAAATATTAAATAAGCAAAGATAAATGAAATTACACGTACTCTGTGTATATGCATAATTTTCTTACAGAGAAACTCAAGTGTGTTTAATATGAAGAGACACTAATAACACTTACTGACTGCTCCCTGAATCTGAAACAGAGCCAACAGAGCCTCAGGGAACAGACTAAAGACACATTCTTATATAGCTGTAAAAGCAAATTAATAACAAAAGTCACGGTGAGAGGGTGAGGGTGCTCCTCTTTCAACTTGAAATACTTAAACAAATATTGGATTTTACTGAAAATAAGTCTTTTTTTTTTTTTTTTTTTTTTAAGATTTTTTATTTATTTATCTGAGAGAGAGAATGGGAGACAGAGAGCATGAAAGGGGGAGGATCAGAGGGAGAAGCAGACTCCCCGCTGAGCAGGGAGTCCGATGCGGGACTCGATCCCGGGACTCCAGGATCATGACCTGAGCCGAAGGCAGTTGCTTAACCAACTGAGCCACCCAGGCGCCCCTGAAAATAAGTCTTGAAACATGCCCTCAATGTTGAGATGCTCACCAGATAATTTTCAGCTCTCCAGAAATATTTATTTCTATTCTATAAAGCATTTTTTTAATTTTTTTTTATTGTTATGTTAATCCCCATACATTACATATTCTATAAAGCATTTAAAAAATAATTCTGATACTTTATTCTTAGAAGTGACTCATTTAGGAGAGACTCTGGTGGCAAGGGGCAGTAGTTATTTCAATAGCTGTGAATGGTATTAGAGAACTGGCAACTGATGGAAATATGAGCAGTAGTATATAGGATGAGAGTGGGCTTACCTAGGGAGTAATTCTAGATAAAAGGCTTAATGGTTTCCCTATTTCTCTCTCTTTTTTTTTAAGATTTTATTTATTTATTTGACAGAGAGAGACACAGCGAAAGAGGGAACACAAGCAGAGGGAGTGGGAGTGGGAGAAGCAGGCTTCCCGCGGAGCAGGGAGCCAATGCGGGGCTCAATCCCAGGACCCTGGGATCATGACCTGAGCCGAAGGCAGATGCTTAACGACTGAGCCACTCAGGCGCCCCTCCCCATTTCTCTTTAAAAATTTTGGTGCTATAATAACGAGACAGAAGAAAGAGAAATTAGGGAGTCGATCCCATTTACAATTGCACCAAAACCCGTAAGATACCTAGGAATAAACCTAACGAAAGAGGCAAAGTATCTGTAGTCATAAAACTATAGAATACTCATGAAAGAAATTGCAGAAGACACAAATAAATGGAAAAAGATTCCATGCTCATGGACTGGAAGAATAAATATTGTTAAAATGTCCATGCTACCTACAGCAATCTACACATTCAATGCAATCCCTTTCAAAATACCATCAACTTTTCAAAGAGCTGGAACAAATAATCCTAAAATTTGTATGGAACCAGAAAAGACCCCGAATAGCCAAAGGAATGTTGAAAAAGAAAACCGGGCACCTGGGTGGCTCAGTGGTTAAGCGGCTGCCTTCGGCTCAGGTCATGATCCCAGAGTCCTGGGATCGAGTCCCACATCGGGCTCCCTGCTCAGCGGGAAGCCTGCTTCTCCCTCTCCCACTCCCCCTACTTGTGTTCCTGCTCTTGCTGTCTCTGTCTCTGTCAAATAAATAAATAAAATCTTTAAAAAAAAAAAAAAGAAAGAAAAAGAAAACCAAAACTGGTGGCATCACAATTCCGGACTTCAAGCTGTATTACAAAGCTGTAATCACCAAGATAGTATGGTACTGGCACAAAAACAGAAACATAGGCCAGTGGAACAGAATAGAGACTACAGAAATGGACCCTAAACTCTATGGTTAACTAATCTTTGCAGAGCAGGAACGGATATCCAATGGAAAAAAGACAGTCTCTTCAACAAATGGTGTTGGGAAAATTGGACAGCCACATGCAGAAGAATGAAACTGGACCATTCTCTTACACCATACACAAATACAGACTCAAAATGGATAAAAGACCTAAATGTGAGACAGGAGTCCATCAAAATCCTAGAGGAGAACACAGGCAGCAACTCCTGTGACCTTGGCCACAGCAACTTCTTCCTAGACACGTCTCTAGAGGCAAGGGAAACAAAGGCAAAAATGAACCTTTGGAACTTCATCAAGATAAAAAGCTTTTGCACAGCAAAGGAAACAGTCGACAAAACCAAAAGACAACCAACTGAATGGGATAAGGTATTTGCAAATGTCTGATCAGATAAAGGGTTAATATCCAAAATCTATAAAGAACTTATCAAATTCAGCACCCAAAGTATAATCCAATCAAGAAATGGGCAGAAGACACGAACAGACATTTCTGCAAGGAAGACATACAAATGGCCAACAGACATGAAAAAATGCTCCACATCACTGGGCATCAGGGAAATACAAATGAAAACCACAAAGAGATACCACTCACACCTGTCAAAATGGCTAAAATTAACAAGTCAGGAAACGACAGATGTTGGCGAGGATGTGGAGAATGGGGAACCCTCTTACACTGTTGGTAGAAATGCGAGCTGGTATAGCCACTCCAGAAAACAGTATGGAGGTTCCTCAAAAAGTTGAAAATAGAGCACTCTATGACCCAAAAATTGCACCACTGGGTATTTACCCCAAAGATACAAATGTAGTGATCCGAAGGGGGCAATTGCACCCCAATGTTTATAGCAGCAATGTCCACAATAGCCAAACTATGGAAGGAGCCAAGCTGTCCATCAACAGATGAATGGATAAAGAAGATGTGGTGTATATATATATATATAATGGAATATTAGCCATCAAAAAAAAAAGAGATCTTGGCATTTGCAATGACGTGGATGGAACTAGAGGGTATTATGCTAAGGGAAATAAGTCAATCAGAGAAAGGCAATTATCATATGATCTCACTCATATGTGGAATTTAAGAAACAAAACAGAAATCATAGGGCAAGGGAGGGAAAAATAAAACAACACAAAACCAGAGAGGGATACAAACCATAAGAGACTCTTTTTTTTTTTTTTAAAGATTTTATTTTTTTGACAGAGAGAGACACAGCAAGAGAGGGAACACAAGCACGGGGAGTGGGAGAGGGAGAAGCAGGCTTCCCACTGAGCAGGAAGCCCGATGTGGGGCTCGATCCCAGGACCCTGGGATCATGACCTGAGCCGAACGCAGACGCTTAATGACTGAGCCACCCAGGTGCCCCCATAAAAGACTCTTAATCATAGGAAACAAACTGAGGGTTGCTGGAGGGAAAGGAAAGGAGGATGGAGTAACTGGGTACTGGACATTAAGGAGGGCAAGTGATGTAATGAGCACTGGGTATTATATAAGACTGATGAATCACTGAACTCTATCTCTAAAACTAATAATATACTGTATGTTCATTGAATTTAAATAAAAAAATTTTGGTGCCATGTGGACAAAATTTACACACCCATATGTGAAAAATGACTTTCTTTTTTTGCATACATTTTTTACTTTTTTGGAAATTAAATATGTAAAAAGATTAAAGAGACAAATAGTTCTCTATTGCATGTTGCAAAAAACCCAGTGTCCCTGCCCCACACCATTCCCCGCTTTCCATTCCTTACACAGGATGTGTCTCCCCAGGAGACATGGGGGTACCATTCTTGCTGTTCTTGATTATATTGTCTCTTTGTTTCTACTCATCTCCTTCGCTTGAGGCCCTCCCCTGTACCCTATCTATCTACCCAACACTATAGAGTGTGGAGTAAGGAAGTGAGGACACCTCATTTACCTTCTGCCCTTCACACTCTCTCAGACCCTTCCTTCTCAGCACCCAAAGGCCTTTCTATTTCTTATATTGCAGGAACTTTCCTTCCATCAAACCCTTGTCCTATTTACTCTCTCATTCATTTAAAAAACTCTGTATTGTGGTCTTCTGGGCTTGGATTTTATAAGCCTCTTTCCTCAACAAAGCTTGACTCCAGGGGCGCCTGGGTGGCTCAGTCGGTTAAGTGTCCCACTCTTGATTTCAGCTCAGGTCAGGTTCCTGGGATTGAGCCCATCAGGGAGTCTCCTCTCCCTCTCCCTCTGCCCCTCCCCCTGCTCACTCTCTTTGTCTCTCAAATAAATAAATAAATAAATCTTAAAAAACAAGAACAACAGCAGCAACAACAACAACAACAAAGCTTGACTCCTCCAAAAATCACAAGTGCTTACTTTCAGGCTGTTGTCTCAATATGGACTTCAAAAACTCTGTTTTGAAACTTACCCATTTTCAGCGGGGTTCTATCCGTCCAAAGAGGCATTTATTTCCATTGATTCAATCAGTGGGGGTAATGATGGGCCTACCATAACTACGGATTATCAGGGAGGAAAATCTACTGATTTAATATCTCCCCAAACATTACACTGAGATTACTATACTCTAAGAATGTATTTTATGGAGTTTGATTACACAGATAGAAAATCAATGTTACCACTAAGTCAGTCTGGAAGCAGTGAAACTCATCCTTGGAATGCATCACTGGTGCGCCTTATTATCCAGCCCACCCCTTCTTCCTGGGCACGAAGATCACCCTTCCCAGTCCTACTGTAGGGGCCAAGTGAGAGGTTCTAGCCAGTGGAATGCAAGTGGAAGTGAAGGCTGAGGCAGTGAATAGCTGCTGCATGATGCCATAGATTTCCTGTTCCCCTTTGAAAGTGGCATCTCATGTTGAGATAATTAGCTGCCTGTCTTATATAAGACTTTGTGTGCATAAGGGACAAATGTTTACTATGTTAAGATACTGAGATTTTGAAATTGTTTATTATCAGAACACAAAGCTAGCTTATCCTAATATGCCATCCTTCTTTGGCCACTGACCTATTGCCTAGTTATTATTACTATTTTTTAAAAGATTTTATTTATTTATTTATTTGACAGAAGAGAGACACAGTGAGAGAGGGAACACAAGCAGGGGGAATGAGAGAGGGAGAAGCAGGCTTCCTGCTGAGCAGGGAGCCCGATGCGGGGCTCGACCCCAGAACCCTGGGATCATGACCTGAGCCGAAGGTGATGCCTAACGACTGAGCCACCCAGGCGCCGCCAGTACTGCCTAATTAATGATTAGTGCCTAATTAACTATACTGGCTTATTGCCAAATTAATGAGGGTATCTGTTATTGAGAAAGGTGTGTTACTTTGACAGTAGAAATCTAAAATTTTTTTTTACAAGCAATGAAACCCATTTACTCATTTAAAAATATTTACTGAGTGCCTATCATGCTGGATATAACAGTATTTAAAAAAACACAATTTTGCCCTTATAGAGCTTATATTCTAGTGCGGAAGTCAGACAAAAATTCAATCAACAACCACAAAAATCCTTGCTAGTTAGGATAAGTGTTTGGAAGGCAATAAACAATGGCTGAGTTAGACATTAACAAGGGGGGAATCTAAATGGTATGATGGGGAGGAAACATTTCAACTTATATATGAAGAAAGTGAGGGGGGAAGTATTCTAAGTCACATGTGGAAAGAAAGATCTTAGTGAATTCGAGAAACTGAAATAAGACCAATGTGACTTAGAGAACAAGTGGCAGACTATGAAGTCGAAGAGATATGCAGGAACAGATCATGCTATGGTAAGGGGTTTGGATTTTATTTTAAGTTCCATCAGACAGGATCACCTTAATCTTCCCTTGACCAATGCCATACAGTTAGCCACATCTATGTTCATTCCCCATCTGCTTCAACAAATGATTTATTCTACATCTTTTTGACAGTTAATTCCTCCCTTCTACCGTCCCAGTTATGGTTACCCTTTCCTCTCCTCTTTTTATGTGCTTTGCTCCTCAGGATCTTCTGAATCTTCATTCTCTCTCCAGTACACCAGTTCTGTCAACCAACCTAGAAGATACTCCATCATCTTCTGCCTTAAAAATACACCTAATCTGATCCTATCTTTTTTTTTTTTTTAAAGATTTTATTTACTTATCTGAGAGAGAGAATGGGAGACAGAGAGCATGAGAGGGGAAGGGTCAGAGGGAGAAGCAGACCCCCCGCTGAGCAGGGAGCCCGATGTGGGACTCGATTCCGGGACTCCAGAATCATGACCTGAGCCGAAGGCAGTTGCTTAACCAACTGAGCCACCCAGGAGCCCCTAATCTGATCCTATCTTATCTAATTGATAGCTTCTGATCTATTTCTATTTCTTTGTGTTCCTTTATAGTCTCAGGTTTAAAAATAATTTGCACGCTCACTGCTGATTCCCAAACAAGACCTCTCTCTGAAGCTCTAATCCCATAAACCCAATTGTCAATTTATTGACTTCACTTGAATAGCTGGATACAAACACTCCCCACCCCCTGCCCGCATCAGTGGATGATACATCAGTTTTCTTCGTATCAGTAAGTGATTCTACTGGCCATTCAGAAGTTCAGGCACCCAAACCAGTAGCCTCCTTGATCACTCCCTTCTCTTCACCTTCCTATCCTGATTATCAGTAAATTCTTCAATTTGTAACTCAAAAACACATCAACTTAGCTCACTCCTGCTAATGTTAGCTTTCATGATTTCTTGCCTGGATTTCTGACATGATCTCATGACTTGCCTCCTTACTTCCACCTTGCCTTTCTTTAATGCATTCTCTACATAGCAGCTAAGTGGCTATTTTATTTTAACCTAGAATCTTTTATTAAAAAATTAAAATTTGGTAAAATAAACTTTTATAACAAAAGTAGTATATGCGCTGTAAAAAAATTACACAGAAAAGATAGGCAAAACCCATAAATACAGAGAACTGATGGTTGTCAGGGGAGGGGTGTGGGGGATGGGCAAAATCGGGGAAGGGGAGTGGGAGACAGGCTTCCAGTTATGGAATGAGTAAGTCACGGGGATAAAAGGTACAACCTAGGGGATAGTGTCAATGGTATTGTAACAGCACTGTGTGGTGACAGATGGTAGCTACACTTGTGGTGAGCATAGCATAATTTTTTTTTTTTTAAAGATTTTATTTATTTGACAGAGAGAGACACAGCGAGAGAGGGAACACAAGCAGGGGGAGTGGGAGAGGGAGAAGCAGGCTTCCCGCAGAGCAGGGAGCCCAATGCGGGACTCGATCCCAGGACCTTGGGATCATGACCTGAGCCGAAGGCAGATGCTTAACGACTGAGCCACCCAGGCGCCCCAAGCATAGCATAATTTGCAGACTTGTCAAATCATTATATTGTACACCTGCACCTAATGTAATATTGTGTTTAAGCTATACTTCAATAAAAAATTAATTAAAAAAACTAAGCAAAATTCAACGATTATTAAAAAAAAGGTAGGCAAAAATAAAGAAAAAAAATATATTTCCACTTCCAAAGATTACAACTGCTAACACCCTTATGGTATAATCCTAGATTTTTTTTTTTGTAGTACACAAATACACATATTTTGCATCTGTAACCAAAGTGAGATACTGTAACATATATACTGTGCTGTGACTTGCTCTTTTCAGTTAATAATCTCCATTTTTCAATGGCAATACATTTTTATCTTACACTCAATCTATATTGAAATTTCTTTAACTGTCCTGAAAATGCATTTTATAAGGTGGTCTGTTCATACCAGGATTCAATCCACTCTTGGTATACCTTAAAGTTCTTTTCATACTAGCAGTGGCTTTTTTCATAACAATGCATTGTTGAAGAGATGGGGCCAGTTATTCTGCAGAATGTTCTACCTCCTGGATGTTTGGTTGCTTCCTATGGATCATTTAATTGGCTCCTTTATCCCCTGTATTTCTTCTTCTTTTTTTTAAACATTTTATTTATTTATTTGACAGAGAGTGGGAGAGCGAGCGAGAGAGTGAGAGAGAGGGAGAGTACAAGCAGGTAGAGCAGCAGGGAGAGGGAGAAGCAGGTTCCCTGTGGAGCAGGGAGCCCGAGTTGGGGCTTCATTCCAGGACCCTGGGATCATGACCAGAGCCGAAGGCAGATGCTTAAGTGACTAAGCCACCTGTATTCTAATAAATTGTGTTGGATGCAAAGGTTTGATAGACTCAAGTTAAACATTTTTGCTTGGGATACATAATAGATGATATTGTATACTTCATACTACATCCCATCAAGAGATACAATATCAGATTGATGCGCAGGGTGGCCTTTTAAAAATGTAAATTCTATCATGTCAATATTGCTTAAATCCCATTTATCGCTTCCTTTGCATTTATTCTATAATACAAATTCTCTAACTTGGTCTATAAGGTTCTTAATGATTAATGCCTGCTTACTCCTCCAACTTTATTTCATTTCATTCCCCGTGTGGTTTTTAAGTTCTTGCCATGGTTTGCTTCAACTCCCAGAACAAGGGAAGTGCTTGCCTCCTAGGGCCTTTGCACTTGCACTCCCTCGGTCTGGGAAGCCCTCCCTTGCCACTCTTCTTCTAACGTCAAGTACTTCTCAAACTGCAGGTCATTTTAAGTTAACCTTCTCAGAGACGCCTTCTCTATTTACCTTGTTTAAATCAGGTTCTTCCATGGGACCCTAATATCCTACATTCCAAGCACCCTGTTGTTTGCATGCTTTGTCCACCTTAACATCTGTGTCCTTACCTGACTGTAAGCTGCACAATGGCAGGGACTTTGCCTACAAGACTCACTGTAGACTCAGTCCTCGTATATAGCAATCCGTTGAATGAACTACCATAGGTCACAATAACCCTGAGGCTGCAAGGTCTTGGGACAGGTCGCGGAAAACTCTCCTAGATGGCAGTAACAGTACTTCACCAGTTGTTCGGACGGAGGAATAGTTACTTTTAGTGAGAGCGCTCGGTCCACCCACTACGGCAGTGAGCAGGAAAGGGAGAATTCCACTTGCGAAAAAAGCCAACTCCTTACCACGCAGCCCAAGCGGATCTGGGCCCAGGCGAGCTGCACTGGCGCCGCCGCCCCCCACCCCCGCCGACTGCCTCACGTGACTTCAGGCGGCGCGCCGAGTGCGCCTGCGCGGGAGCTCCCGGAAGTGGCCGGATCCAAAGCACCGGCGGACGGCTCGTCGGTCCGCCGGTCCGCCAGCCGGGTAATCCGCGCGCTTCGACTCTCGTCGCCGTCCCGCGGTCTGTTTGGCCCGAACGGCGGCCGAGGTCCTCGCCATGGCGACGTTTATCTCGGTACAGCTGAAAAAGACCTCGGAGGTGGACCTGGCCAAGCCGCTGGTGAAGTTCATCCAGCAGACGTACCCGAGCGGCGGGGAGGAGCAGGCCCAGTACTGCCGCGCGGCGGAGGAGCTCAGCAAGCTGCGCCGCGCCGCCCTCGGCCGCCCGCTGGACAAGCACGAGGGCGCTCTCGAGACGCTCCTGAGGTGGGCCCGGGGGCGACCGATGGGGAGGTGGTCTGCGGCCTGCCGCCCCCGCTTCTTCCTCCGCCTTTCCTGCGTCCCTCCCTCGCACCCACGGCCGGAGCCGGGCCACCCCGCCCTGGCTTGGCCGGGCGCGTAGGTGTGGTCTGCATTCCTTCCTGGTGAGCAGGAGCGGCCCCGCAGGCCACCACTCACCCTGCCCACTCGTCCTGCCGGCCCGCCCCAGCCCTTGGTCCGCTGGGACTCAGTCCCTCGTATACCTGCGAGGAGCGGTCTTGCCACATTTTCCCAGAAGTAATTTTCTTCACTTTTTTGGGGTCTCTGAGACTCCACCCTTCCCCCATTTTTGCATCACCGCAAAACTTTCTTGGCCAGGTTTAGATTTCATAATGGTAGTTGCTTGAGGGAAGTGAGAGAATTGGGCCACTGGAACAAACGTCACTTGAAATTGTCACTTGAAATGAGCTATCTTCTTAAGTTCATCATAATCAAATGACGGAGAATTCCAAAGGTTCGGAGATTATTTGAAATTAAGCTTCAGTGACAGAACGTTCAAGATAGGTTACTTAAAATCAGTTTGTTCACAAGCAGGTATGCACATAAGGGAGTGAATTTGTTATCTTGCAAATGCTTAATGAGCTCATGCTGTATTTAATGAGGGTTCCGTTTGTGGTACTTTTCGGATAGGATGACAACATTTTTATAGTACTTTATCGTTAAAAATTTTCTTTTGCCTACTTGGTACCTATGAGGAACGTAACTCTCCTTGTTTCAGAGAAGCCTAGATTAAACTAGTTTGTTCTGGTGTCCGAAAAGTCTAGGAATATTGCTTCTTTAGCTTTAAACATCACTGGAGATCATCTTGTGTTGGTGATGATTCCCTTAATTTAGGTGAGCTTTGTTCCTGTATTGGGAGACATGGTCCCCCGCAGCTCTACTGTGATTACAGTGGTCCGTAATACTCAGGATCTTAAATGAGAGAGTGCTTTTCTCCTTATCTCTGGTGAAAGTCCTTGGGAGGTCTCTGATTGGGTTGGCTTGTGCCCATTTATGATAGTGGGAAATAGGGGAAATAGGCTAATTTAATTGTCCTTGTCTGAGTCATTCTGGTTTAACTTTTCCATCCCACATGGATTGGGGAAGGGCTGGTTCCCCAAAAGGAGTATACTGAATAGATTGCTCAGAGAGATTATGACCCTTTGGTGTCATTTTTAAAGATATGACTATTGGGTTGCAAAGATCATTAGTTTGATAACTTAGTATGAGCATTTTGTTAAGGTAACCTAGGAATTCTTAGTCATTTTTTAGAACTAACATACTTTAAAAAAAACTCCAAAGTGATTTTTATGTAGACAGGAATAGTATTCAGTGAGGATTTTCCATTAGTAATATTAGGAAAGCATGGATGTGGTGTAACGAACACTATGGTAACAGTCTTGTTAAGTAGGTTAAATTTGGTCCCAACCCTTAAGGAGCTTGGAGTGTTCAGAGACAATTGGTGCATAGTTTTAAGACTAACAGAAAAGAGGGAATAGTGGATGGTGGTTGTGATAGGGTTCTGCTGTGAACTTTTAAAACTTCATTCATTTGTTCAATCCTTTATTCTTTTCTCAGGCATCAATGTGAGAACTATTCCTAGGTACTAGGGCTGTCCCGGACATAGTCTCTTTGAAAGTAACCATGTTTCATCAGTCACTTCTATATTATCGTCTTTTAGTCCATTCATTGAACAGCTATATATATTTTTTTCACTTCTTGCCCTTCTAGTGTGTTAGGATAAGCTAACAGGTATACTATAGTCTATTAAATTTTAACATGGAGGTGTATATAAAAGTTCCTTGGGTATGTAAAAATCAAACAGTTGTGAGACGTTCATTCAATCAAGCAAGCAGAATATCTTCCTTAATTTTTTAAAAATTTTATTATTTTTTAAAAGTAGGCTCCACACCCAATGTGGGGCTCGAACTCATGACCCTGAGATCAGAGTTGCATGCTTTACCAGCTGAGCCAGCCAGGTGTCCCTGGAATATCTGCTTTAATAATCATGTTTGGGTAATTGTGTAAACTGAACATTAATTTACATGTTTTTACTGTAGGGAACTTTTGTTTTTTTAAAAAGGGTTTATTTATTTATTAGAGCACACGCAAGTGTGAGCTGGGGGAAGGGGAGAGGGAGTGGGAGAGAATGTCTAGCAGACTCTCCCGCTGAGCCAGCTGAGCTCGGAGGCAGATGCAGGGCTCATCCCATGACCCTGAGATCGTGATCTGAAATCAAGAGTTGGACGCTTAGCTGACTGAACCACCCAGGTGCTCCTAACTTAATGAACTTTTTTTTTTTTTTAAAGATTTTGCCCATTTATTTGAAAAAGAGAAAGGGAGAGAGAGAGCACAAGCAGGGGGGAGCGGCAGGGAGAGGGAGAAGCAGGCTCCCCGCTGAGCAGAGAGCTCTACTCGGGGCTTGATCCCAGGACTCCGGGATCATGACCTGAGCCGAAGGTGGATGCCCACCTGACTGAGCCACCCAGGTGCCCCACTTAATGAACTTTTAAATAAAAATTTTGAATCAGAAGGTTGGAGCTAACTTCTAAAGAATGGAAGCTTGGTAAGTACTAGTACACAGCACCATGTAGAGGTCCAGCGATGGACTTGCTTTTGTATCATTACTAACTCATAGAGCTCTATTAAAATTTCCTAAAATATACATTTATGAGTATCATTGAGAATGAACATCATCCATTACAAAGTGGCTTTAACTAAAAATTGATGAGAAGAGCTTTGGTAAACTTTAGGGTGATCAGAGAGGAACCATGCTTTTTGGGAAGGAAACTTCAGATATCAGTGTCTGTGTCTTTTGTGGCAATTAGGTTTTTTTAGAGAGGAAGCTTCCAGTCTCCTTCCATGAAAAAGCCTGGTTGTCAGCTTTTTGAAATTTGATCAAGGGGAATAGAGGTTGGGGATTTCAGCCATCATACATGCAGTCTTTTATATTATCTGGTTTAGTGTGACACCTGTATTAGGGTTGGATTTAGCTGCATGTACGAGATCTTAAATTATCAGTGAGTTATATTATGATTGTATTCCTATGTAAAAAGTTGGTGGATAGGTAGTTCTGGTCGTCTGGGGCTGGTATAGTGGGTCTGTGAAGTTCATCAGGCTCGGGTGTCTTCCAGCTATCTGCTCTGTGAAACCTAGAGTCGTCATTCTCAAGGCCCAGATAGTAGTCATACCTAGGTTTCAGATAATAGGAAAGAAGAAGGGAGAAAGGAGGCAGAGGGCTCAGTTTCCAGAATATTTCCTGGAAACTGCCCCACAACACCCTGCTCATATGTTATTGGCTCTTAACATATATCCACATCTCCTAGAAGGGTGGGATAGAAAACGGAATTTTTATTAAGGGCAGCCATATACCCACCTGAAATCTGGGGTTCCATTAGTAAGGAAGAAGGAGAGAGAATGATGCAGGCAATTAGCACTCCCAGCCATAGCCTCTCAGTCCGCATCTTCCTCCCCACTTAGTTGTGCTTGATCCCCACCTTAGCTGTGCTTGATATCCCTAACATTTTTCTCAGAGTAGAGGAGGTGGGAGCCTGAAGGTTTCTTCCAAAGATTTTCAACCATACCTTCTCTTCCCGGACACACACTAAATTCCTTTCTTGAGTGGTACCTTATGTTTCTTAATTCAGATCCTTTCTGGCTTCTCTGGGATGATTTGGCTTACATTTTGTTAGTTCCTCCCCTTTAGGCCGTCAGATTTTCAGCTTTCTCTCTCTGCTTCATTCATCCACTTCTCATCTTTTAGAAAATTTCTGAAACCTCTTGTATGCTATTGTGTTGTTTCCCATTGTTTTTCTCCTTGTGCATTTTCATCTTTTAAATTTGTATTCCTTTTTTTTAGTGGAATTTTGGGAGGAAACAGAAGGATGTTTGTTTAGATCTCTGGTTAACTGGAAGAGAGTTACTTGTATTTTTGGCTCTTCATAGTGGTTTTATCAATTTATATTCCCATCAACAGGTATATGTGAGTTTTTTATTCCTCCACATCCTTGCGGATACTTGCTAGTTAATTTAAATTACTGCTTTTTGCGAAATGATGGATGAGCGATGGTATCTTGTTTTCAGCTGCATTGTCCGGATTTCTCTGAGGTAGAGCATCTTATATTTATTTACTGGTCACTTAGTTTCTTTTTCTGTGAATGGCCTGTTCTTTTTCTTTGCCCATTTTCTGGGTTGCTTGTTTTTTTTTTTTCTTACTGATTTTTAGCAGTTTTTTAAAATATTTTCTGGTTATTTATCCTTTTTCCCATTATGTATATTGGAAATATTCACACCTGTGTATTGTTTCTTAATTGTGTTTATGATACCATTTGTCATACAGAAGTCCTTCCAAAATATTTTATTTTCATAATTGGTAATTGTAATTTTTTCTTATTCCTTTTTTTTTTTTTTTAAGATTTTATTTATTTATTTGACAGAGAGAGACACAGTGAAAGAGGGAACACAAGCAGGGGGAGTGGGAGAGGGGGAAGCAGGCTCGATGTGGGGCTCGATGTGGGGCTCGATCCCAGGACCCTGGGATCGTGACCTGAGCCGAAGGCAGACGCTTCACGACTGAGCCACCCAGGCTCCCCAATTTTTTCTTATTCCTAATGTGCATCTGTTACATGTGATTTTCTCCCTCGATCAGATCTGCTAAGGTTTTGGAGCTACCTTTTTTTTTAAAGCAAGTCAAGGGGCGCCTGGGTGGCTCAGTCGGTTAAGTGTCTGACTTCGGCTCAGGTTATGATCTCAGGGTCCTGCGATGGAGCCCAGAGTTGGGCTCCCTGCTCAGCCTGGAGTCTACTTATCCCTCTTGCCACCACCCCCGCCATGCGTGCGCGCGCTCTCTCTCTCTCTCTCAAATAAATAAATAAAAATCTTAAGTGTATGTTTTTTGGCTTGTTTTCTGCCTTTGCCATTCACTTTTCCTTTTCCTCTTTTTGTATTGAATGATTAGCTTTCCCCCTCTTTTGTTTTTCTAATACATTTATTTTAGGACTGTATGCTTTTTCTCAGTCTGCTTTTGGCTACATCCATTGGTTTTGATATTAGTATTTTCATTGACATTTATTTTTTTAATAGTTTGTAATTTTAGTTTTGTATTAACTTGAGTCATTTATATAGGTCTTGTAAAAATTCTAAATTTGTTATTCTCTTGTGAGTTAATGTTTAGTTTGTTGTGTTATGGTAGTATCGTTTTCATTTGTAAAATGTATAGTTGATGGAACTAGTCTTGTAATTTCTGAATTCTTTTTTCAAACACCAGTGTTTTATAGATCAGGAAAGAAAATACTGCTGTTCCATTTTACTTCACAACTGTTGTTTACGTTCTGATTGTTAATTTGGAGGTGAAGATATTAAGATAATTTTAGCTAATGACATTATTACATATTTGTTACTCAAACCGTGTGGAGGAAATAAAGATATGTAATAGTTGGCCCTTGGTCTCAAAAAGTATCTGTACTTGGCTCAGTAATTTTATTCTGCATAGATAAATAAACATAATTTCTTTCTTTTTAAGATTTTATTTTTTGAGAGAGAGCATGCACACGTGTGTACTTGTGCACAGATGAAGGGAAGGGAGAGAATCTCAAAACAGACTCTGCGCTGAGTGTGGAGCCCCACTTGGGGCTCCGTCCAATGACCCTGAGATCATGACCTGAGCTGAAACCAAGAGTCTGAAGCTTAACCAACTGAGCCAGCCAGGCTCCCTTGAATAGACATAATTTAAAGGAAGATTTCAAATCTGATTTTTCTGTGTTCTATTTCTAATAAAAAAGCTTGTTAGGACTGTTTTCATTCTGTGTAACCTTAAAGGAGAATCTTTGCCCACAGGAGGTTTAAGGCCATACAGTAGACTTTGTGGCAGAATTAGACTAAGATCTTGACCTCTTGACTCCCTGACTAGTTACTTTTTACTATACTCTGCTGCAGAATGCTTCATTAATGATTCTTCATGTGATAAATTGGGTGAAGAAAGAAGTGTGAAAATAAGGTTGCAGAAGGCTCTATTAACTCTGACCAATAAATGGTCCAGCTCTTTCGATTCTCTTGTTTCTCTCTGGTTGGTGGTCAGGAGTTGCACAGCCCTAAGTAGTGACTGCAGCTATATAGGTTATGTGAATTTGCATTACAGTGTCGCTTTGGCTAGTGTGGATTGGTGGTTCTCAATCTCCACATATTCCCCCTAAACTTTAAAACTAGAATTTCTTTCTCTCTCTCTTTTTAAAAGATTTCTTTATTTATTTTAGGGAGAGGGGGAGAGAGAGAGAGAAAGAACAGGTGCATGCACATTAGTCAAGAAAGGGGCAGAGGGAGAGACTTCAAGCAGTCTCTCTGCAGGGAGCCTAATATGGGGCTTGATCCCATCACCCATGAGATCACAACCTGAGCCTAAACCAAGAGTTGAATGCTCAGCTAACTGAGCCATCTAGGTGCCCCTGAAACTAGAACTTCTTTTTTTTCCTTTAAACTTTTGAAAAAAGCTTTATCTTTTTTTTTCAAGATTCCATTTATTTATTTGTCAGAGAGAGAGCAAGCGCACAAGCAGGGGGAGCGGCAGGCAGAGGGAGAAGCAGACTCGCCGCCAAGCAAGGAGCCCGATTCAGAACACGATCCCAGGGCCTCAGGATCATGACCTGAGCCGAAGGCAGATGCTTAACCGACTGAGCTACTCAGGTGTCCCTAAAACTAGAATTTCTGATGGGAGTTTATCCTATACCTGTCTTTTGTATATTCAAAGAAATGAATTCATTTCCTAGGGTTCCTTCCCCCCCCCCACCGTGAACTTTTAAGAATTGAGCTGTTGGATATTTGCTCTAAGGTGACTGAGTTTTATAAAATTACTGGAGAACATATAAAGGCACTTCTGAATAGTTGCAAATAATAATCTGTAGCTACCATTTATGTTACGTGTACTATATATCGACACTATTTTAAGTATTTAGTATGTATTGTATCATCTTTTTCCTCATGCTTAAATGAGACATCACCTCACATTAGGAAGGGTTTGGAGAGGTTATTTATAACTTGCACTCAGTCACACAGCTTTGAGTTGGTGGAGTTGGGATTCAAACTAAGGGTTGTCTGACTTGCAAGCCTGAGCTATTGCCCACTGTGACATTGTACCTCTTAAGCATGATTAGGGTTTTATAATTGACTAAAAAATTACTTATTTCTAAAATATTAAAGGTACATACAGATTCTTTGTAGTAGTATTTCCCATAATCATAATGCATTTTTTTTTTTTTTTTTTTTTGGCCAACTCTGGTATAGGACACTGGCTTTCTTTCTTCCTACTTGTGGAAAACTTGCAGTGTAGGTCTACTTTGTTAGAGGTATAGCCTAAGCTGGAATCTGCTCATCTAGTAAATCATATTTAAATGATAGGTGGGTAGATTCTCTTGTTTCTGCTCTTGTTTCCTCTCTAGGAATTTTGAGACCTGAGATTTAGGCTGAATTACAAGGGATGGTATGATGGAAATATATCGAAGGAGTAATTCATTGTACTTGGTTCTGTAGGAACAGCATTTTAACTGCAGTTAGCAATGGCTGCTTTCCTTGAAAAGCATTAGTTGGTCTCTCTTGAGTTTACTCCATGTGAATCAGATGTTGTTGATTTCCAATGACTGCCCTCCCATAGTACTTATTTTAAATTACATAACCTGTCCTGAGACAGCTATTTTTGGGGATTCCATCATATAGCTTCTAGTCATTTAAATATAGGCTATAAATGCACTGTTTCCCCACACAATTTAAGTTTTGAGAGTTGACCCCAAAAACTTTGAATAGAGTAGGTATAAAAAATTTAGGACATTCTGTTTAGCCTTTTTTTTTTTCCTGATCCGTTTGCAGAGGAAGTAGCTTTATCTCCTACTACTTCCTTTCCTGCTTGCTTTAGAGCAGAAGTCAGCAGACTAAGGCCTGCCCAGCTGCCTATTTTTGTGTTGTCCATAGCCACCGTCTAGTGGATTAGGGCTGTGAGCCTTGGAGACCTCGCTGGAGTGTTCCCCTCTGCCCCATCATCCCCTTTATTCCCAGCGCCTGCCTCCCTGGCCATTGGCTGCACCTCGCTGCTGCCCAGGGTTTGCTCTGGTGCCACCTACACTTTGCAGTGAATGTAGAATCTCAGACTGGGGATTGGTGACTCAGCAAATTGCCTCGTCTCTAGCAGCTGAGCCAGCTGCCCAAGTTGAGATGGCTGGGCTCTCTGGGAGAAGAGAAGGGCGTGCTGGAATTTGGGTGTCACTGGGGCAGAGAGTGAAGCTGATTGTGTTGAGTACAATCTACCCTCCCTCCCCCCATGGCGCCCTCTCCACCAGACTGGATACTGGATACTCTTCCTTTGGAAATGGCTCCAGCTAATGACCTTGTACCTAGTGTGCTCACCATCTGAGAGGGCCTGACTTAGGTAAAAAGGATATAGGTTAGGCAGGACTTTTCTTTCTTGTTATATAAGGACCTACATTTTATCCTTGATTTTGCCTTTTGCTTGGCAAAGCCTACAATAGCCCTTCTCAGAAAAAGTTTGTAAATCCCCACTCCATAGCCATATGAGCCTTCTTGCTGGCCATGAACACCCTCAGGCACACTGTTGCCTTCTGTTGCCTCAGGCCCTTGGTACTTGCTATTCTGTCGTTATGGGCATGTTCTTTAGTAGCTCCTGTTCATTATCAAAACAGAGAATCTTGGGTTTTACTTTTCAGAGATAAGAAAAAAAGTTACTTTTTTTAAAAAAGATTATATTTATTTGACAGAGTGAGAGAGGGAACACATGCAGGGGGAGTGGGAGAGGGAGGAGCAGGCTTCCTGCTGAGCAGGGAGCCCAATGCGGGGCTCCCTGGATCATGACCTGAGCTGAAGGTAGACGCTTAATGACTGAGCCACCCAGGCGCCCCCAAAAAAAGTTACTTTTAAAAAACTTTATTTGGGGCGCCTGGGTGGCTCAGTCGTTGGGCGTCTGCCTTGGGCTCGGGTCGTGGTCCCAGGGTCCTGGGATCGAGCCCCGCATCAGGCTCCCTGCTCTGCGGGGGGCCTGCTTCTCTCTGTCCTACTCCCCCTGCTTGTGTTCCCTCTCTTGCTGTGTCTCTCTCTGTCAAATAAAGAAATAAAATCTTTTAAAAAAAAAAAAAACCTTTGCATTTTACTGATTGATTTGTTTGAGGTAGCAGTAAAATAGCAAACAGACCGAGTCTCTGCTCTCAGGGAGCTTAGAATCCTTTCAGAGAAAAGACGTTAAACATAATTCCACACTGTGCTAAGTTCTATGAAGGAAGAGTTCAGAGATCTAAGAGATTGTAAAGGGAGAGGGGAACTAATTTAAAACAAGAGTTAGACTGCCTGTATCACTTCTTTTTTTTTTTTCTATATATTTTTAAAGATTTTATCGTATTTATTTTTTAAGATTTGTTTGAGAGTGAGAGGGTGTGCGTGCACATGAGTGGGGGGAGGGGCAGTGGGAGAGAATCTTTTAAGCAGGCTCCATGATGAGCAGGAAGCCCAATGCAGGGCTTGGTCCCATGACCCATGAGATCATGACCCATGAGATCATGACCTGACTGAAACCAAGAGTTGGAGGCTTAACCGACTGAGCCACCCAAGCACCCCTGCTCCACTTCTGCCACCCATGTGGAACGACGTGGTCCATGCTACCGTCATCTCTTGACTGGATTACAGTAATAGCTTCCTGACTGGTTCCTCTTCTGCTTTTGCACAAATGCAAGTCCGTTTTCCACTCAGCAGCCATGGATGGTGACTCTGTGAAAATAGGTTAGCTCATGTTACTCCTTTGTCCAAACTCTCTGATGGGTCCCCTTCCTACTCTATATAGTAGAAGCCAAAAGTCTTACAGTTGTACTCAGGGCATCATTACTACTTTGATTTCACCTCCTTCTGTTTTGTCCTGTGCTTGTTCTGTGACCTTATTGGCCTCCTTGCCATGTCAGGATATTTTAGGCATACTCTTGTCCCAGCTTCTTGGCACTTGATCTTCCCTTGACTGGTAATGCTTTTATCTCACTTATCTGCTTGCCTCAGCACATCACCTCCTTCATGCCTTCTCTATTATTCATGATGTTTTAAATTATTAAATTTTTTATTTCTATATATAGTCAAGTGGCCACATGTAGTGATTTAAGACTACAGTCTTCTCACATCACCCTGTATAACACCTTGTCTTTCTTCTTTTTCTCCATAGCACTTACTATCTATTATACTATATTTTTCCTTTTTTTTTTTTAGATTTTATTTGTTAGAGAGAGAGCACGAGCAGGGGAAGGGGCAGAAGGAGAGGGAGAAGCAGACTCCCCACTGAGCAGGGAACGCGACGACATGGGGCTTGGTCTCAGGACCCTGGAATCATGACCTGAGCTGTAGGCAGATGCTTAACGGACTGAGCCACCCAGGCACCACCCTTATGCTATATTTTTCTTAGCTATCTTGTCTCCCCCTCTAAAAGTAAGCTTTACAAGGGCTCAAAATTTTAAATGTTTATTTACTGCTGAATTTCTATGTCTTAGAACTGTGTTTGGTGCATAGTAAATTCTTAGTATATATTTGTTGAATGGATGAGTGAATGAATGAATGAGGGAAGACTTTTTCAAAGATTTATTCATTCATTTGAGAGAGAGCGTGCCTGAGCTGGGTGGGGGAGGGGCAGAGGGAAAGAATCTCAAGCGGACTCCCTGCTCAGTGGGGAGCCCTAAGTGTACCTTGATCTCATGACCCTGAGATCATGACCTGAGCTGAAATCAAGAGTTGGACGCTTAACCAACTGAGCCACCGAGTCGCTCCGAGGGAAGACTTTTTTGATGACGTATCAGCCTGGATAAGGAAAGTGGAGAATTGTGATGGGAAAAGTTTCCAGAGAAAAAAAATTTCCAGGGGGAAAAATACGTGAAGTCCCTAAGCCAGGGGAGAGCATAGACTAATGACTAAAATGTGTAGTGAATATTCTCAGATGAGGCTGGAGAGTTAAATGATGGCTAGATAATGCCAGAACTTGTCAAAAATTTTGTATGTAATTTTAAGTATAATAGGAATCCATTAAAGGGTTTAAGCGTTTAATACTTCAGAGTTCTTTTTTTTTTTTTAAAGATTTTATTTATTTATCTGACAGAGGGAGAGACACAGCTAGAGAGGGAACACAAGCAGGGGGAGTGGGAGAGGGAGAAGCAGGTTTCCCGCAGAGCAGGGATCCCGATGTGGGGCTCTATCCCAGGACCCTGGGATCATGACCTGAGCCGAAGGCAGATGCTTAATGACTGAGCCACCCAGGCGCCCCCTCAGAGTTCATTTTTTAAGTACAAGAATACTCTCCTACATAACCACAGTACAACTTTCAAAATCAGGACATTAACATTGAATATTATCATTTAATCCATAAAACACATTCAAATTTTGCCGATTCTCCCAATAATGTTGTTAGGCACTGAGTAATGTACAGATTTGGGATCTAGTCCATGATCCTGCGTTGCATTCAGTTGGCTCTTTAGTGTCCTTTAGTCTGGAACAGTTCTTCCATTTCTCCTTGTTTTTCACAACCTTGACGTTTTTAAAGGGTACAGGCTAGTTTCTTTGTAGACTGTCCCTCAGTTAGGGTTTGTCTTATATTTTCTTGTGATTTATGCATTTTTGGGCAGTACTACCACCGAAGTACAGCTGTTTTGTGTGTGTGTGTGTGTGAGCGTGAGCGTGAGCGCATGTCAGGAAGAACTTGAAGTTGATTTGTCCTATGCCGTTAACGTGTAACCTTTATCACGTGGTCAAGGTGATGTCTGCCAGTTTTCTTGACCTTACAGTTAATAAGTACATTGAACTAAATAATTAGGAAGTACTTTGTAGGGAGATACTTTGAGTCTTTGTAATATTCTGTTTCCATCAAACTTCTTTGCTTTAGCATCCATTGATGTATCTTACCTGAAATAGATACTATATTCAGAAAGGTGCCAAATGCTGATTTTTCTAACTCTGTTTTATATTCTAGTGTTATTAGTTGGCATTGTACAGTAGGGTAGTCTTTCCCTGTTCACCCATTTATTTATTTATTTAGTTATTTATTATTTTTTTAAAGATTTTTATTTATTTATTGAAAGAGAATGATAGAGAGCATGAGAGGGAGGAGGGTCAGAGGGAGAAGCAGACTCCCTGCTGAGCAGGGAACCCGATGCGGGACTCGATCCCGGGACTCCAGGATCATGACCTTAGCCAAAGGCAGCCGCCCAACCAACTGAGCCACCCAGGCGCCCCCACCCATTTATTTTATGTGCTTCAGATTGGGGTTCTTATTTTCCTCAATGGGTTATAATTTATTATTTTATTTAAATTTTTTTGGACTTGGCTAGCAGGAGCCCCTTAAAGCTAGTTCTTGTGTCTTTGACAAGTTCTTATTTTTTGAGTACTTCCTTAACTATCTGACATAGCAAGATGTTTTAGGCTTAAATTTTGAATTTTCTTGGTCTCAGCCAGAGCGTTATTCATCTGGGCTCTAGGTGTGCTTATTGCTACCGAGGTATTATTGCTTCTAGGCCCTCTCAGTATATACAGTTAGGAAATACACTCACACACATTTATATCTGTTTTTGTGTTTCTCCACTATATTAAAAAATAAGTTCACACTGATACCTCCAATTCCAGGCAGAAGCCACAGAATTTATTCTAGCCATCTTTCTTCCCGTATTTGTAACTCCTTTCTCTGATAGTTAGAAACTTAGCCTACATTCTCTTCAGTGTATTTCACTTAATTGTTTAATTCTTTCTGTTTATAACCAAACTCATGGCCACCTCAGCCAAAAACTTTGTCTCAGATGTGTTGCCCCTCCCCCTGAAAAATTTGCCTTAGAAACAGTTACTGGAATGATAGCCCTGAGGAGGGTTGGGGTGGAGGGAGGAGATAATAGGGGAAGGAGGGAAGATTACAGGCCAGTTAGAAGGCTTGGCCTTGGATACTCCCAACCCTCCTTGCTAGCTCAAAGGTCAGCCTGATGAGGGAGAAGACTGCTTCATGTTTGATGATTGTTCTGGCTGCTGTGTGGAGAATAGATTGAAAAGAATGAGAAAGGGCACCTGGGTGGCTCAGTTGGTTAAGTGTCTGCCTTGGGCTCAGGTCATGATCCTGGGGTCCAGGGATCAAGCCCTGCATTGGGCTCCTTGCTCAGAGGGGAGTGTGCTTCTCTCTCTCCCTCTGCCCCACACCCAGCCCCCCCATATGCTTTCTCTCTCAAATAAATAAAATTAAAAAAAAAAAGAGGAAGGACTCAAGGAGACAGGGAGGTTGGCTAGCAGACTTTCTGATTAGTCCACTTTAAAGGGAGGGTAGAAGGTTTTTTTTTGGTTTTTAGGTTTTTTTTTTGGCTTAAAGATTTTATTTATTTGAGAGAGAGGGACAGAGTGAGTGTGAGCAGGGGAGGGGGAGGGGCAGAGGGAGAGGGAGAAGCAGAGTCCCTGCTCAGCAGGGAACTCACTGTGGGGCTCCCCCAGGACCCTGAGATCATGACCTGAGCTGAAGGCAGACACTTAACCGACTGAGCCACCCAGGCACCCCGTTAATTAATTCCAGTATAGTTAACATACAGTGTTGTGTTAGTTTCAAGTATACAATATAGTGATTCGACATTTCTGTACATTACTCAGTGCTCATCAAGATAAGTGTACTCTTAATGGGGAAAAACTGAGAGCTTCTCCCCCAAGGTCAGGAACATGGCAAGGATGGCCACTCTCACCACTTTTATTCAACATAGTACCGGAAGTCCTAGCCACAGTAGCCTACAACAAAAAGATATAAAAGGCATCCAAATCAGTAAGGAGGAAGTAAAACTTTTAACTATTTGCAGGTGACGTGATACCATATATAGAAAACCTGGAAGACTCCACCAAAAACCTGCTTATAACTGATAAACAAATTCAGTAAAATCACAGGATACAAAATCAATGTACAGAAATCTGTTGCATTTCTGTACGCCAATAATGAAGCAGAAGAAAGAGAAATTAAGAAAACAATCCTATTTACATTTGCACCAAAAATAATAAGATACCCAGGAATAAACCTAACCAAAAAGGTGCAAGACCTGTACTCTGAAAACTGATGAAAGAAATTGAAGACGACACAAAGAAATGGGAAAAAATTCCATGTTCATGGATTGGAAGAACAAATATTGTTAAAATGTCTATACTACCCAAAGCAATCTACACATTTATTGTAATTCCTACCAAAATACCAACAGCAGTTTTCACAGAACTGGAACAAACAATCCTAAAATTTGTATGGAACCACAAAAGACCGCAAATAGCCAAGGCGATTTTGAAAAAACAAAGCAAAGCTGGAGGCATCACAATTCTGGACTTAAAGTTATATTACAAAGCGGTAATGAAGCAGTATGGTACTGGCACAAAGTAGATACATAGATCAATAGAACAGAATAGAAAATTCAGAAATGAACCCACAATTATATAGTCAATCTTCGACAAGGCAGGAAAGAATATCAAATGGGAAAAAGTCTCTTCAACAGATGATGTTGGGAAAACTGGACCACTTTCTTACACCATACACAAAAATAAATTCAAAATGGATTTAAGGGGGGGGGTGCCTGGGTGGTGCAGTCGATTAAGCATCCGACTCTTGGTTTCAGCTTGGTGGTGATCTTGGGGGCTCTGCGCTCAGCTTGGAGTCTGCTTGGGATTGTCTCTTCCCCTGCCCCTCCCCTCCATGTTCTCTCTCTCTCTCTCTCTCGCACTCTCTAAAATGGGTAAATAAATCTTTAAAAAAATGGATTAAGGACCTAAATGTGGATGTGAAACCAAAAGATCCTAGAAGAGAGCTCAGGCAGTAACTTTTCTGACATTAGCCATAGCAACTTTTCTAGATGTCTCCTGGGGCAAGGGAAGCAAAAGCAAAAATAAATGATTGGGATTAATCAAACTAAAAAGGTTCTGCCCAGTGAAGGAAACCGTCAACAAAGCTAAACGATAATCGATGGATTGGGAGAAGATACTTGCAAATGACATATCCAATGAAGGGTTAGTATGCAAAATGTATAAAGAATTCTTAACACCCCAAAAACAATCCAGTTAAAAAATGGGCAGAAGATATGGTGGTCAACAGACACATGAAAAGATACTCAACATCACACATCAAGGAAATGCAAATCAAAACTATGAGTGGGGCCTGGGTGGCTCTGTTGGTTGAGCGTCCCACTCTTGATTTTGGCTCGGGTCATGATCTTGGCGTCCTGGGATCGAGCCCTGTGACTGGCTCCCTGCTCAGTGGGAAGTTTGCTTTTCTCCTCCCTCTGCCCCTCCCCTGCTTGTGTTTGGCACGTGTACGCACACTCTCTCTCAAATAATCTTTAGAAAGAAAAACTATGATGAGATACCACCTCACACCTGTTAGGATGGCTAAGATAAAAAACAAGAAACAACAAGTGTTGGTGAGGATGTGAAGAAAAAGGAACGCTTGTTTACTGTTGGTGCAAACTGGTGCAACCACTGTGGAAGACAGTATGGAGGTTCCTCAAAAAATTAAAAATAGGGGTGCTTGGGTGACTCGGTTAAGCGTCCCACTCTTGATTTTGGCTCAGGTCATGAGATCAAGCCCCTTGTTGGCTCTGCACTGGGCATGGAGCCTGCTTAAGATTCTCTCTCCTGGGGCACCTGGGTGGCTCAGTCTTTAAGCGTCTGCCTTCGGCTCAGGTCATGATCCTGGGGTCCTCGGATCGAGCCCTGCATCTGGCTCCCTGCTCCGTGGGAAGCCTGCCTCTCCCTCTCCCACTCCTCCTGCTTGTGTTCCCTCTCTTCGCTTTGTCTCTCTCTGTCAAATAAATAAATAAAATCTTAAAAAAAAAAAAAAGATTCTCTCTCCCTCTGCTTCTAACCCCCTCACTGAAAAGAAAAAAAAAAAAGACCTGTCTTAATGATGCAGTAATTCCACTACTGGTTATTTACCCAAAGAATATGAAAACACTAAAACGTTATTTACAGTAGCCAAATTATGGAAGCAGCCCAACTGTTCATCGATAGATGAATGGATAAAGAAGATATATATACACACACACACACACACACAATGGAATATTGTTCAGCCATAAAAAAGAATGAAATCTTGCCATTTGCAACAACATGGATGGATCTAGAGGGTATAATGGTAAGCAAAATAAGTCAGATAAACACAAATACCATATGATTTCACTCGTATGTGGAATTTGAGAATAAACGAAGAAAAAGAGACAAACCAAAAAGCAGACTTTTAACTGTAGAGAACAAACTGATGGTTACCAGAAGGTAGGTAGGTGGAGAAATGCGTGAAGTAGGTGAAGGGGATAGAGTATACTTACCTTTTTCTTTAAAGTTTTTAATTCCAGTTAACATACAGTGTTAGTTTCAGGTGTACAATACAGTGATTCAGCAATTCCATACATCACCCTGTGGTTATCACGACAAGTGCACTCCTTAATCCCCATCACCTTTGTCACCTGTCCCCCCCATCCTCCCCCAAGAAGGTGATCCAGTTTTATTCTTTTTGCATAGTTTGCAAAACTATCCAGTTTTCCTGACACCATTTGTTGAAGAAATTCTTTTTTTTTTTTTTTTAAGATTTTATTTATTTGAGATAACGAGAGAGAGCGAGCACAAGTAGGGGGAGGGGGAGCGGGAGAAGCAGGGAGCCTGATACATAATCAAAGCATATCTGAAAGTTAGTAAACCTGTTTTTAAACAGTTTAGGGGCACGTGGGTGGCTCGGTTGGGCATCCAACTGTTGATTTTGGCTCGGGTCATGATTTCAGGGTCACAGGATCAGGCCCTGCTTTGGGCTCTGGGCTCAGTGAGGAGTCTGCCTCCCCCTCCTCCCCCCCAGCTCACATGCACTCTCTGGAATAAATAAATCTTTAAAAAAATATCTTTTTACCAGATGTTAATTTGCCCAATGGGTATAAACAGTTACCTTAATAAGAAATAGTATTTTAAGAAATACATTGGTCCTGGCAGATGTTAGTTTGTTTTTAAACAATAATACTCGATAAGTATTTTTCTTTGGTGGTGAGTATGAGTCTTTTGTTCACAGTTTTTTTATTGCATGCATTTTAGATTCTGATTTATGCATTGAAAGGTTATGTTTATTAACTTTAAAATGAATTTGATTTGTGGGCCACTCAAAGTAAGTGTGAATAATTTTTGTGTACTCTTAAACCAGTTGTATATATATAAATGTGTATAATATTTAGCTCTGGTAATTATAAATTTTCTTCTGTTTTTTAGATATTATGATCAGATTTGTTCCATTGAACCCAAATTCCCATTCTCTGAAAATCAAGTAAGTCATTAATTTTAATTTGTTTTAAAGTTGTATAATAATGGTAAACTTTCCTCCCATACATGGTATCACTTTACTATTTTTATATTTTTATGAGACCTTTTGATACAAATTAGAAGCTTGTAAGCCCATCTGATAAAAATCAGATTGTCTTTTTGAAAAGCGTCTTGGAATTCTATTGCTGTCATTGTTAGTCACTTCTGGGTTTATGTAGAGCATTGGGCTGCATTTTTTTTCCCCTGCATTTTATGTCAGTATGATCTATTGACTGATTAACATAATCTATGATGTCCTTCTCTTTGGGTTTTACAGAATTAAGAAGGAAACTATAATTGAAGTATTAGTCTCAGTTTATGTGTGTTAAAATTTGACACAAATTATATTTGCATATGAAGTTGCAAGTGCTGATATGATTAGGTATTACACTATAAGAATGTCTGCTTTCTCTTAAAGGCTAGATATTGGAAATGCTGACGATTTCTTACAGTTTTGTTTGAGAGACTTGTTAAGATTTTAGTTTGTGTGACATTTCTGAGTTTTAAAATACGTCGTTTATGAAAAATACTTTAAACATTCTTGTACTAAAGTTTTACAGGTGATGTAATATGTTGAAATTTGCTTTAAAATACTCGAGGAAAAAAAAGTATATGTTTGGGGGTTAAGGGTGGGGGCAGGGAAAGTGGGGGTAGGTGAACCAAGAAGGACAAAAGGCTAAAGCTGGTGATGGCTATATGGGGTTCATTAAGTTATTCTCTCTAGTTTTGTGTCTATAGAAAATTTCTCTAATCCTGAGTTGCAAAATTTTTGTATGGGATTCCAATACATAATATAAAAGATGGTAAGTTTTTTTTAACCTTTATGTGTGGAATATTTTATTTTATTTTTTTTAAAGATTTTTATTTATTTATTTAACAGAGATAGAGAGCACAAGTAGGCAGAGCGGCAGACAGAGGTAGAGGGAGAGCCTGATGAGGGGCTCGATCCCAGGACGCTGGGATCATGACCTGAGCCGAAGGCAGCTGCTTAACCGACTGAGCCACCCAGGCGCCCCTATGTGTGGAATATTTTAGAAGCAGAGTGAGATGCAGTTTTTTTAATTAAGTGAACTTTTTATTTATGTATAGCATACATACAAAAGTGAATATATCTTGAATCTTTACAAAGTGAATATACATGTATGAGCACAACCCAAATCAAGAAATAACATTATTTCATCTCATTCCCCCAAAAGTAACCCTTCTCCTACTTTGTCATCATGGACTCGTTTTTGATCTTATCTTCTGGGAAACCTGTAGTACTTTATTGCCTTTGCCTCTCTTGGCTTATTTGACAATCATTTAAGTGCCTGTTCTGTTCAAGTTATTGTATGTTGTAAAGATGAGTAAGATAGTGTTTTCTGGAGAGGATAGTATATGTATAATTACTGAGGCAGAATGACCATTGGAAATATCTTAGTGCTAGTATTTTAAGAAATAAAATTTTATGGTCCAGGAAAAGGGAAAGGAGTTAGTTGGGTAGATAGGATAATGTTTTGACAAGCTTTGGTCCTTTTCCTCATTATGGATTTTTCTTCAAAAGAGACAATATTTAATAAGATCCAAGAAGGTAAGATAATTTTCTGTTTTCTCTCTTTCTATGAAGATCTGTTTGACATTTACCTGGAAGGATGCTTTTGATAAAGGTTCACTTTTTGGAGGATCTGTAAAACTGGGTATGTAATTATTTTTATAAAAATGGTAAGAAACTTAGTCTAAACACTTTGTATTATTTTAGGTTCTTAAAATTGCTCTCCTAACAACTCTTCATAAATAATAAAAATTTTTACATTTCATTTTCTTTTTAACTTCAGATTTTAATGTCATTTCCAAATATTTGTAGAGAGCCTACCTACGCCTTGCCAGGCACTGTCCTAGTTATAAAAATGAATAAGACAGTTATATTCAGTCTGGCTAGGAAGACAGCTGATCGTTCTAAAATATAGTGGGTAGTATATGGGTATATGAACAAAGTTGTGGGAGCATAGATGAAGAAGACATAAATTCTGCTTGTTGAAAGAAAGCAATGTTCACGTTAGGCTCTGAAGGATGAATTTGGTTTTCCCACCTAGAAAATCACGTTACAGGTAGAACATTATAACCAAAGGTCAGAAGAATGAAGGTTTTTTTGATCTACCAGCTTGGCAGGTTAACCTCTCTGTGCATTAATTTTCTCATCTTTGAAGTGGGGAATAAATAGTACTGCGAAATACTGTTTATCTCATTGGGTTCTTTTGTGGATTAAATGAGTGAATACATGCGAAGTCCTTAGAAGAGTATGCAATAAGTATTAGCTGAGATGAATAATAGTAACATGTTTTATTATAAATAATTACATGTAATGTATTATTTATAGAATGTATGCATTATAGAGTGTATATTATATATAATAACATACAGTATAAATTATATGTAATGCATATTAATACAATTATTGTTAAGTCTCGAAAGCATAGGTTGAATGGAGGATTATGGAGGGTGAAGACATTGGAAAGTAGATTATGAAGAGTTGGAAATATACTCTGTATTCTTCTCTCTTATATGTTAATAACTCAGGTTTATTGAGTATTTATTACACCTAGGCACTGTGGAAGGGGCTTCACACATATTATCTTACTGAATTCCCCAAAAGCCCAGTGAAGAAAGGCACTATTATTACCAGTTGAACACACTGGTTTAGAAAGATTAAGTGACTTTCTAAGGTCATAAAGCAAGGATTTAATGAAGTGGGATGTGATCCCTGAAAGCCTAACTCTAGAGATTAAAGGAGACAGACCAGTGAAGAGACTGGTGAGGGTGATGAGATTAGACAAGGGGTGGTATATGTGGGTCAGAGGAGAAGGAGTGGGTGTGAGTGACATTTCAGAGTGGAAACTAACTGGATCTGCTGACTCTCAGAAAAGAGTAGTAGTTGAGGGTTGACTCTCAGATTTATAACTTGGTTTGACTTGTTGGATATTTATTCCTTCCAATAGACAAGTTGAGTTTGACTTTCCTGTGTTATGTCTGGGGAGACATTTTTTTTTTGCATTTGGAAACTGGATTTAAAACTCAAAAGTGGTAGAGACATAGATTTGGGAACAATTATCATTAAATGATGATAAATCTATCTCCTCTGGTAGTCTGTAGATTGGGAAAAGTGTGAAAGCCAGAGGTAGGGAATATAACATTCCAGGGAAACAGGGGAAAAGGTTCCTGGGAATGAGAATGAGACAAAGCTTTCAGATCTCAGAGGAACCAGGGGAAAAAAGACACGGAATTGAGTGCCAGGAGGGTTTCAGAGATCACATAGTCCAGTGGTTCCTGAACCTGGCTGCACATTAGAATTACCTGGGGAAAATGTGAAAGGTACAGGTGTAAAGATACAGAATGTCAGATGTGATAGGACGAATTTTCAGGGTGGGCCACTGGAATTAGTATCTTTGAAAATACCTCCAGATGACTCTCATATTCATTCAGGTTGGAACATCATTGACAGAGTTACTGTGGCAGAGGTCAAGTCATGTAAAGTTGGAGAAGTCACTGGATTCAGCAATGAAAGAAGTTTCATTAGGGGCATGCTGAAGGAGCCAAATTGCATTGGGTTGAGGGGTGGACCAGAAGTGAGGAAATGGAAACAGCAAATATGGGTTGCTCATTTCAGAAAATTTGCAGTAAAGATTTAAGGACAAGGGAGCATTATGCAGAGAGGGAGACCAGGTCAAGAAAAAGGATTTTTAATGCCATTGATAGGTTGAGAATTAAGGAGCAGATGGCAGAACTAGGAGATATTAAGTGAGATAGATTAAGTGACAAACCAAGTTCCTGGAAGAAGTGGGAAGCAAAAAACTTAGCATAAATAAAGGAGGAGCTGGTTCACCAAGGCACTTCTAGTAGCAAATACTGGGAATTAAGTGTCCTTCAGTAACGTCTTATTTAAATAAAGCATGGGCTACCTACTCATTCGAATATTGTGTAATTTTAGGATTCTAAGAATGAGAGTGCAAATATATTTTTGTTCACATGTAATGCTTTGTTCTGTTTCTCAGTGCATGTAAAAGTTTTGTTTATACTATTATTTTAAGTGTGCAATAGCATTATGTCTAAAAAAACACTGTATATAACTTAATTTAAAACTTTGTTGCTAAAAAATGTTAACCATCATTTGAGCTTTCAGTGACTTGTAATCACTGATCACAGATCACCCTAGTAAATATAATAATAATCATGATGAAAAAATTTGAAATATTGTGAGAATTACCAAAATGTGACACAGAGCTACTAAATGAGCAAATGCTGTTGGAAAAATGGCACTGATGTACTTGCTTGATGCCACTAATTCTGAATTTGTAAAAGAAATGCAATTATCTGCAAAGCCCAATAAAGTGAAGCACGATAAAATGAGGTATGCCTGTAAGTTTGCTTTTTGTGATCAGCATACTTCACTTAGCATAATGTCCTGAAGGTTCATCCATTGTGTAGCACGTGACGGGATTTCCTTCATTTTTAAGGCTGAATGATACTCCATTATATGTATATACCACATTTTGTTTATCTTTTCATCCATCAGTGGACACTTAGGTTTCTTCTACCTTTTGGCTATGATCATGGGTGTATAAATATCTTTTTGTGACTGTTCTCAGTTCTTTGGGTATATACCCAGAAGTGGAATTTTTGGATCATATGGGAATTTTATTTCTAATTTTTTGAGGAACTGCCATACTGTTTTTCACAGCAGCTGCAATGTTTTACAGTCCCACCAACAGTTCCAGTTTTTCCACATGTCTGCCAACAATTGTTATTTTGTGTTGTTGCTGTTCTTGATGGTAGCTATCCGAGTGGATGTGAAGTGTGTAGTTTTTTGACCAGAGTTGTATTTTAACCACTTTATCTGCTAGTCTTCTGAGAGATGTATTAGCATAAGGAAGTGAGACTTGGAGGTGCTTGCATTGGGTTAGGTTTGTAGTAGTGAAGAACTGGCTTGAATGTGGTGAGAAGATACAATTTTGAGAGAGGTGATGAGAAAACGGAAATAATTTATTTGAATTTAAGTGAGAATTGACACGAGAATGACTTTTCATTTGGAACCTGACTAACAGCATTGTGGACATAAAGGGAAGGAAAGAATAATGATCTTTTGAATTTTAGATGATGGGAATATTGCTGTGGAAATAAATGCCTGGCAGGGCAGCATTAGAAATAATGGGCACTATTTTGGGTGAGAAAATAGGTTTGGAAACTTGTTTTTGTGAGAGCCAATCTCTGAAACGTTCATTTTCTTTAGAAAAATAAACTGATAAAATTTTTCCTTCTTAATTTTTTACAGCTCTTGCAAGCTTAGGATATGAAAAGAGCTGTGTGTTGTTCAATTGTGCAGCCTTAGCTAGCCAGATTGCAGCAGAACAGAACCTGGATAATGATGAAGGATTGAAAATCGCTGCTAAGCATTACCAGGTAACCACATAATGATCAACGCTCAGTTGGATTAAATTGAAAATAATTTGTATTTAGGTTTATAGATGTTTTTTTTATACACAGATGTTTTCTTGAAAAGTACTTTTTAATGAATTGATTAATACTTTTGAATTTTGATAAACTTCGTACCTGTAGACCAGCACTGTTTTTCCTCACCATTGTATACCCAGCACCTAGCACAGTGCCTGGCACATAATAAAGTCTCAATAAATGTTGGGAGAACAAATGATTGAATGTTTGAGGTGAAGTTCTTCGTAAATCACTTTTAAATAATTGACCTCATTTAAAAATTTTGTACAGTTGACCCTTGAACAGTGTGGGGGTTAGGGATGTTAACCCCCTGCGCAGTTGAAAATATACTGTAACTTTTGACTCCCCTAGAACTTAGCTACTTATAGCCTACTGTTGACCAGAAGCCTTACCCATAAAATAAATAACACATATTTTGTATGTTACATGTATTTTATATTGGACTCTTAAAGTAAGCTAGAGAAAAGAAATGGTATTAAGAAGTACGTAAGAGAAAATACATTTACAGTACCGTATTGTATTTATTGAAAAAAAATCCCGTGTAAGTGGATCTGCGTACTTCCAACCTCTGTTGTTCAAGGGTCAAATGTACATTATTTTAATATATTTTTTTCTTAGAGTGAGACACATCTAAAATTTCACCATTGTCACAAAAATTAAGACCTAAGAAAATTTTAACTCTGAATCTTGGAGAGGTCATATTTAAATGTGGTCAGATATGTAATGTTCTTAAGTTGGCTACATTTAGATTTTAGATATTATCATTTATTAATATGGCATATTTGTGGCAGTATATTATTTACTTTTTGTTTTAACTTAAAGAATAAACGATTGCTGCTAAGGTGATATATATATATTTTCATGTTTTATATTATGTTGTAATTTACAAAGTGTGCTCATGTACATGATTTTACTCTCATATAAGCCTGTAATGCATGTTACATAATGTCATTCTCATTTTATACACAAGGAGACTAAAAGGTCAGAGTGTTAATAACTGGTCCATTGGGGTTTCAGGTGTTCTGATTCCAAATTTTAATGGAATTCCAAATGGTGCTTCCAGTGTCTTCCTTGGTTCTGGAATTTGCTTGTCCTAGAGGTGGAGTCTGATTTTTTTCCCATTGTTTAAGTTTATGAGTGAGGTGAAGAATGCTCTTCTAAGAAAGTGAGGGGAAAATACATATTAAGCGAACAAGGTGCTCCAAATTGTGGCTTGCCATGCAGTTTTGAATGGGCATGGATGACAAACGTGATGTACATCCCTTTTCTTTTTGAGGCTATAGAGGGCCAATATTTTAAAATGTGAAAATGAAGTAAATTTATTTACTTTTATATTAACTGTAACTCATTCAATTGGCATGTGGTATCTTAGAGGGCATTCTTAGTTACTGAGAACATTCCATTTTGTGAGTCCCTTCTGCGATTCACAGCAGGTCACCTAGTGTGATGGAAAGGGAGGGGTGATAGGCTGTTTGCCACCAAGAGGTTGTGTGCCCTTGGCTATGTTCTTTAATAGCCTCTGTGGGCCTCCAGTTCCAAGATTTGTGAGAGAGACTGGATCCTTTGCTCTCCTAATCTGTGATTCTCTTAGTATGTTGAGCAAGGTCAGGTCATCACCTCTTGCAGCTGCTCTAATTTTACGATACTTCCTGATTGCAGAAAACATGATTTTCTTTTCTTTTTTTTTAAGATTTTATTTATTTGACAGAGACACAGCGAGAGAGGGAACACAAGCAGGGCGAGTGAGAGAGGGAGAAGCAGGCTTCCTGCGGAGCAGGGAGCCTGATGTGGGGCTTGATCCCAGGACCCTGGGATCATGACCTGAGCCGAAGGCAGACGCTTAACGACTGAGCCACCCAGGCGCCCCCCCCCCACTTTTTTAGAAGATTTTATTTATTTAGTGATTTTCACTTTCAATACAGTTAACCTTGAGTTATCTCTGCAGAGCATCTCTGTATAACCCACACCTTTTAATCCCAGACTGATGTCTTTCTTTTTCCCAGGATCATTTGTTTCATAAAAGCAGTTATTTTTTTAAATTAACATATAATGTATTATTTGTTTGAGGGGTACAGGTCTGTGATTCATCAGTCTTACACAATTCACAGCGCTCTCCATAGCACATACCCTCCCCAATGTCCATCACCCAGCCACCACATCCCTCCCACCCCCCACCACTCCAGCAACCTTCAGTTTGTTTCCTGAGATTAAGAGTCTCTTATGGTTTGTCTCCCTGTCTGGTTTCATCTTGTTTCATTTTTCCCTCCCTTCCCCTATGATCCTCTGTCTTGTTTCTCAAATTCCTCATATCAGTGAGATCATATGATACATGTCTGACTTCTCTGATTGACTTATTTTGCTTAGCATAATACCCTCTAGTTCCATCTATGTCACTGCAAATGGCAAGATTTCGTTTTTTTATGGCTGCATAATATTCCGTTGTATATATATATATACACCACATCTTCTTTATTAAAAGCAGTTATTTTTGTGTTAACTTCAGCAAAATATAATTGGGAGTAAAAAATTTGGTGGGGAACATTTCACCAGGGACTTTTGAAAGCCAAATAGAAATCATTAGCAGTGGATAGTAATGCTGTTCTTCAGAGGACTAGGTACCTGTACTATTTGAGGTTTTCCCTAAGTACAGCATGTTTAATTATTTGACAGATGAATTTGTTTGGGACCAAAGTAAAATCATTTTAGTACTAAATGCATTTTAATAATATTTTATCCCTGCCTTTATTCTTATGTTAGTCTTGAGGAAGTATATCTAAAAATAGTTTAACCAATTTGTTCTCTAAAGTTACTGTATTTTTGCTGTAGTGTACTTTTTTTTTTTTTTTAAGATTTTATTTATTTGACAGAGACACAGCGAGAGAGAGAACACAAGCAGGGGGAGTGGGAGAGGGAGAAGCAGGCTTCCCGCGGAGCAGGGAGCCCGATGCGGGGCTCCATCCCAGGACCCTGGGATCATGACCTGAGCTGAAGGCAGACGCTCAACGACTGAGCCACCCAGGCGCCCCTGCTGTAGTGTACTTTTAATCTTTATTAAATCTTCTGTTAACTGTATAGCATTTTAGAAAAATACCCTTATTGTCTGTAGGTCAGATGGTTTTAGAACTGTAACAGTACAAAAATTTAAAAATAGTAACTGTTCAACTAAATTAACATTTGAAATGATTTGTGTGTAACAGTAGAAAATTAAGTCTTGGCTGAGTTCTGTAGATTTTAAAGAAGTACTTTTTTTCCTCCCTCTAGTTTGCTAGTGGTGCCTTTTTACATATTAAAGAGACAGTTTTATCTGCCTTAAATCGAGAGCCTACTGTGGACATATCTCCAGATACTGTTGGGACCCTCAGTCTTATTATGTTGGCACAGGCCCAAGAAGTATTTTTTTTAAAAGCCACAAGAGGTAATTCTAATTTTTCCTCCATTTTGTTGCATGTAAAAAGAAGTAATAAGCTTTTAAATAGGAAGGTGATTAGAATATAATATATTCAATGTAGAGCTTTCCTCTTTGAACTTGACACATGGGTTACTGAAAATTTTCTGCTTTCCTTTTCTGAAATTAAGGTGGTACAAATAAACATTTATGAACGTAGACTGTGTTTGAAGCATTTTATGAAATAGCTATTGTCTTAAAACACTAAACTCTGGAATAGTATTTATGTAGGTTTGTAATGGGTCAAAAATTCATTCATTCACCATATGTTTATTGGGTACCTACTGTGTGCCAGTCACTGCTCTGGGCTCTAGATAGAGGTTGCAGACAAGCAAGATTCTTACTTTCAGCAAGCTTACATTTTTAGGGTGGGGAAGATGATAAGCAAGAAATTAAGTAGCCAAGGTGATTTTATTTTTTTATTTTTATTTATTTTTTTAACGATTTTATTTATTTGATAGCACAATTAGGCAGAGTGACAGGCAGAGGGAGAGGGAGAAGCAGGTTCTCCGCTGAGCAGGGAGCCCAATGCGGGGCTCGATCCCAGGACCCTGGGATCATGACCTGAGCCGAAGGCAGACACTTAACCGACTGAGCCACTCAGGCGCCCCGCCAAGGTGATTTTAAAGAGAGGTAATTGGTATAAAGAGAATAAGAGAGATTATGTGATAATGCCTGGTGGCCTGGCTCTGGGTAAGGATATAGGGGGAGTCATGCTAATTTTAGATTCATTAGTCAAGAAGAGTTTTCTTTGAAGAGATCTCCTCTAAACTAGATGTAATTAATAAGAAGGAGAATCTAGGCAGAGTCTCTGGCCCTGTGAATGAGGCAATAAAAACAATTCTTAGAAGGCATGTAAGTTGGTATGAGAGATTGGGATATGGTCTGAATATGAAAGTGCAGAGAAATTGAAAATAAGAGAGCATTCATCTTGTGGAAGCAAAATGAACTGGAATAGTTTTTTTTTTTCTTTTAAAATAACAGCTTATAATAAGATAGAATTCATATGTAATAAAATTTACCCTTTTGAAATTTACAATTCTTTGTTTTTTAGTATATTCAGAGTTTTGAAACCATCAGCACTATCCCTTATTTTATTTTATTTACTTATTTATTTTTTTAAAGATTTATTTGACAGAGAGAGACACGCGAGAGAGGGAACACAAGCAGGGGGAGTGGGAGAGGGAGAAGCAGGCTTCCTGCTGAGCAGGGAGCCCGATGTGGGGCTCGATCCCAGGACCCTGGGATCATGACCTGAGCTGAAGGCAGACGCTTAACGACTGAGCCACCCAGGCGCCCCCGCACTATCCCTTATTTTAGAACATTATCGTCACCCCAAAAACAAACTCCAAACCCCCTCACCATTCCCCTTTTTTCCCAGCCCCTGGCAACCACTAATCTATTTTCTGACTCTGGATTTGCCTATGAATTGGTTAAATTTTATGTGGAAGAATTGAATTCATCAATAAGGATTTTTTTTAGACAAATGTACAAACTTGTGATGTCAGTGTTTATACTAAGTTATCATGATATATTAGATTATTTTATATTTATTTTAATTATAGTGGTCGTTTAATATTTTATTCCAGATAAAATGAAAGATGCCATCATAGCTAAATTGGCTAATCAGGCTGCAGATTACTTTGGTGATGCTTTTAAACAGTGTCAGTACAAAGATACTCTTCCCAAGGTCAGTTATTGTTTTTGTAAACACTTGGTTATTTTGCATGTGGAAATACTTGGATGTTTTTGTGTATTAAGAAGGTGCGTTGAAAATTATGTTTCATAAAAAAACTTGAAATTTTAGGAGAGGCATTTGGAGAATATGTAGAAATTTTTTTATTTAAGATGCATGAAAAATTCTTTTATATTTAGGGGATGCCTTTGTCTCTACTCTTTACTAAATTTGTTTTCCCAAGCTAAAACTCTTTCTGGAAATTTTTGAACCTCTGTTTCCAGTAATTTTACCACATGAAGGCATTGTGTAGTTCTAATTCATTGGTGATTGGTACAAGCATGAATAGTTGAGCATGTTGATTAGTCACACTTTTAATTATTGTCCTGTTTTCTTAAAGATGAGTCTTAAAGCACAAAAACACATAAAGACAAAAGGAAAAGAAAACATTCATCTAATATTTTGATTAGAATTAAGTTTTGCCAACAGGGATAGAAAATTGGGCTGCTATTGTACAGCTAAGGAAAACAGCCATCTTAAACCACACATCACAGGAAGTATTATTTTAATGTAAACTTCTCCGAAGTGGCATTTGAAAAGACTAGTCAGTGATGATCATTTGTAAATGACAAAGCAGATGATTAGGCTAACAAGTAAACTCAGAATGGTAAAAAAAGGGAGTTTACAGATTGAGTGAAATGTTGTATGTTTCAACTACTCTTTCAGAAATGTTCAGGTAATTAGTTTTATCTGTATAATAGCATATGGTTTTTTTTACATGATCTTTTTGTAGGAGAATTTATTGACTTATAAGTCATTCCGGAATCTTTGTAAATTATGAAATTGCAGACAATTTTGTAGTGAAGTAAAAAAGCATGTAAATATGTCAACAGCACAAATTAGTCGGAGAATTAGGAATTCATGTGAAGGAATTCCTGGAGATTTAAAATACACCAAGAGATCAGTAGAAATTTGCCCAGGACTCTTGGATGTTAATGCTGTTACTCCTGAAAAGAGCCTTGGGATCGTCTCTCACCTTTTTTTCATCTAAAAGACCTCATGTTCAGCTGCACAGTGTACCGTTACATCCTGTTGGGCCATTAGTTCAGTCGTGTCACGGAGAGAAGAATGTCACCTTCAAAGACTTGGAAACTACCTCTGCAGCATTTCTGGTATTCCTTGAAAATCTCCTGTTTAAATACCAAGTTGCTCCAGCCTTACCTTGAGAACTGAACTGGCATGAGTACAGTTTGAGATTTAGATGTCTTTTTTGCCTTTTAATTAATAAAGCTCATAAGGTATTTTCATATTCTAGTTATAAAACTGGAATATCTGCAAGTAGTGATCCAGGAAGCTAGGAAATTATTCACTGGGAGACAGGAAGGCATATCAGGTAGTACTTGAGTTTTTGATTGTCTTATTTTTTTTGTCTAGACCGTGATTGCCTAGTAAATTTCTTGGATTTCATATGTCATGTACTTCCTAAAAATAGCGAGGTTGCAGGCTAGGATTTGACATTTTGGAAGACCATCTACTGATATAAGTGCTTCTCTGGTTCATGTGTTTGGATCTTTTAAAACTAATTTTGATGGAATTTTCTTCAAAACAAATTAGGGCAAAAATAACACTTTATCATGTTAAATATTAACTTAGTGCATTTGTCTGTTTGCTATGTGTTTTTGAGTATATGATCTGAATGTTAGTGTTTATACTAAATTTTTATATGGCTAGAAATCATCTTTATTAAAAAGTCTCTTAGGATTTAAATGTAAGTGGGAACTTAATTTACTGTCTTTTGTCTTTTAAACATGAGGAAACAGTCAGCTATAGAGCATTTTCATTAGTATATGTGAGTAATGGTGGTTTAGTTAACTCTTAAGGGCTGGGTAAGGACTCATAAGAAAGCTTCTAAAGCCCTGTGCCTGGTATTCCTCTGTGAATGTCTGTTTTCCTTCTCTTTCTAATACATGCTTTCCTTTCTTCTTTGTAAACAAAATGTTGACTTCATGGCTCAATTGAAGACAAATTTAAATTGGCTTCACTTAACAGTTCAAAAAAAACCCCTTAATTTTAAGTGGAAGAAAAAATTGAATTCATCGAATTCAGTTCCTGCAAAATCATGTGGTCTTCTCTGTTTACACCTAATGACTAACCTATCTCTAAACCATTAATGGGGTGATTCTAATTTCCGTCTCCTTTTCCTTTTTCTTCCTGCATCCCATGTTGTTTGTGGTGGTTTGTGTGGTTGGACTCTCCCCTGGTCAGTATTTTTATTTCCAGGAGGTGTTCCCTGTCTTGGCTGCAAAGCACTGTATCATGCAGGCCAATGCTGAGTACCACCAGTCTATCCTGGCAAAACAGCAGAAGAAATTTGGAGAAGAGATTGCAAGGTTACAGGTGAGTCTCTTGGAAATAAATATTTAAGTAACTTGGCTCTCTGTTTTTTTCCTTAGTGAGATTCCCAAGTTTGCTCATAAAAACCTTTCCCACTCATTGCCCCTATCAAGAGAAAAGTGATTCTTTTTATCTTTAGGGTTTACCTGCTGGGTGCTTTTTGAAGATTTTACTTATTCATTTGAGAGAGAGCATGAGTGGGGGAGAGGGGCAGAGGGAGGGGGAGAAACAGACTCCCCACCGAGCAGGGATCCAGAGATCATGACCTGAGCTGAAGGCAGACACTTAATGGATTGAGCCACCCAGGTGCCCCACCATGTTTTTTTTTCTTTTTTCTTTTTTAGACTTTATTTATTTATTTATTTATTTTAGAGAGGGGGAGAGTGTGAGGGGGAGGGAGGGGGAGGGAGAGAATCTCAAGCAGACTCCTCACTGATTGTGGAGCCCAATGCAGGACTCGATCCCACGACCCCAAGATCATGACTTGAGCCGAGACCAAGAGTTGGACACTCAACTGACTGAGCCACCCAGGCCCCCCATTCATGTTTGTTTTAATATAAAATAATCTAAATTACCATCCTTCAGAATGGTTGTGCAGTGCTTAACTTGTGGCCTGACCTTTGAATTGGGACATACAGTTCCACAGCTTGAGAAGGACAGTGGTAATACAGTTGACCCTTCAACAACACAGGTTTAAACTGTGTGGGTCCATTTAAACACAGATATTTTATAGTACTGTAAGTGTATTGTCTCTTCTCTGTGATTTTTTTTTTTTAAGATTTATTTATTTATTTTGGGGGGCAGAGGGAGAGACAGAGACAGAATCTCCAGCAGACTTCCCGCTGAGTGTGGAGCCCAGATGTGGGGCTCCATCTCCAACCCTGAGATCATGACCTTAGCCAAAGTCAAGAGTCAGAGGCTTAACTGACTGGGACACTCAGGGGCCCCTCTGTGATTTTGTTAGTAACGTTTTCTTTTCTCTAGCTTACTTTATTGTAAGAGTACAATATAAAATACATGTGACATACAAAATATGTGTTATTTATTTTATGGGTAAGGCTTCTGGTCAACCGTAGGCTATTAGTAGTTAAGCTCTTGGGGAGTCAAAAGTTATAGCGGATTTTTGACTGTGTTGCAGGGTATTTGCCACTGACCCCTGTGATGTACAGGGTCAACTGTATATATAAATAGATTTTGTATACAGCAGAGTATCTTCTGTGCAGTTGTCCATACTGTCAGCATTGGGGCTGTTAGAAACTTGTGACATCTGGGTCAGTTTCACAGCAGAGGCAAAATACAAACAACTCATATAAACAGGCAAGGGCTGTTTATATGAGTTGTTTGTATTTTGAGTATTGGTGAACAGAGGGTAGGAAGAAGACTGTTAGGGAACTTTAAATATGGACTGGATATTAGAAGATATTCTGCACATATCATTTGGGAAGTTCAGATTAGTCTTTTCATGGGGCAAGAAACCCAAGTCTTTTTTTTCTTTTTTAAAGATTTTATTTATTTATTTGAGAGAGAGAGAGTGCACTAGAGTGAGAGAGCAAGCATGAGTGTGGGTCAGAGGGAGAGGGAGAAGCAGGCTCCTTGCTGAGCAGGGCTCAGTCCCAGGACCCTGAGATTATGGCCTGAGCCAAAGGCAGACGCTTAACTGACAGAGCCACCCAGGTGCCCTGAAACCGAAGTAATAAAAAAGAAAATGTATGCTTATTCTTCACACGGACAAAGTCAGAGAGAGGTATACTTCCTAATAAAATACAGATATTCAAACATAATCTCATTTGTCCAGAGTTTACTTTGATTACAGTAACTTATATTTTTACATAAAAATGCTTTTTTTTAAAAAAAATATTTATTTATTTGACAGAGAGAGAGACAGCAAGAGAGGGAACACAAGCAGGGGGAGTGGGAGAGGGAGAAGCAGGCCTCCCGCGGAGCAGGGAGCCCGATGCGGGGCTCGATCCCAGGACCCCGGGATCATGTCCTGAGCCGAAGGCAGACGCTTAACGACTGAGCCACCCAGGCGCCCCACATAAAAATGCTTCTTGAAAAAGTGGTTTCTATGGGAAGGATTTTTTTCAGGCTAACATATTTAAAGTATTAGAAGTTTAGTTACATTATTTTCTGGGAATTCCAGGACTATTAGTTTCAAGTAAGGTCTTATTTAATGTCTATAAACCAGTCACATAAGAGTTCTTTTTGAAATTTTAATATTTAAAATCCCCTCTGGAAAAAGGAAACTGTTTCAAACTTGAACAGTGAGAGGTAAAGACTTTTTTCAGTTACAGACACATAAGAGTTTGTGACTTCAGTTTTAGCTTTAGTCATAGGTCAAAAGTTAACATGGAGTATGAACACTAATTCATATCTCAAAGGGCTGTTCCTCTTGCCGTGTGTGAGATTTTTTTTTTTTACTTGATTTGAGCTCAGAAATAGGTAAACAGAACAAATAGAAAAAGATGACCAATGAGTCATATTCTCTGAAGTCTATGGCTCAGAGTACCCCATGAACCTGATAGAGATCATTAGATGGTCACCCCATGAAACTAGCTTTTCAGTCATTGCTGTCAGCAATGGGGAAAAGAAACATTGGTCATGAGCAAACAAGAAACAAAATCAAAATCCACAGAGTCAGGAAAATCAAAACAATAGATAAAATAGCAGTGAAGGTAAGACTGTTGCTTGGGATTTACTTTTGGGGCAAGAGAAATTGTACCTGGGCTCATAGGGCTTATGAGCTGTCCTTCCTGGACGGTGCCCTTTATTTGGCTCCAGAAGGCTGTACACTTGATTATCTTGGTGGAATCTCTAGTGCAGAGAAAGTATAGTTTTCAAAAAGACATAAAAATAGTTACAAAAATGTGACTCTGTAGAATGAATGTGTATTAGATATACTTCATTAATGAGGGAGCTAGTAAAACTGATTCTGTGAAAGTATTGTTTGTTATTAGTTGTGATAGTAGTTTGTAGATATTAAGGAGATTGTTCTTACCAGATGTATGCTTATGTATTTATGGATGTACTTAGTTTCAAATGATCCTGCAAAAAAAAAAAAAGTACATGTAAGTGTATATATGGGAAAGAGTGATAAGAGCAAATATGGCAAATTGAGAACTCTTGTTGAACCTAAGTATGGGTCTATTGTTACTCTTTGTTCTGTTTTTTCAGTTTTTCTGTGGGCTTGAAATTTTTTGAAATAAAAATTGGGAAAATTAGGTACATATAAAGGTGTACACTTCACCCTTTCTGTTTCCCAACTGTCCTGTTCCCTCTGTCCTTTTCTCCCACTGCCCCAGTGGTTATTTTCCATTAGATTCTCATTTAATCCTTTCAGTATTTTTTGTCTTTGAAATACAAGCAAATACATATACATGCATACACAATACGCACAATGCATGTTCTTAACTCTCCCCATTCTTACATATGAGGTACTATGTGTCTTGCTTTAATCATGTAACAGCGTATCCTAAAGATCTCCCCATTTTATTTTATTTTATTTTATTTTATTTTATTTTATTATTTGTTTTTAAAGATTTTATTTATTTATTTGAGAGAGAGAGTGAGAGAAAGAGAGAGCACAAGAGGGGGGAGCGGGAGAGGGAGAAGCAGACTCCCTGCTGAGCAGGGAGCCTGATGCGGGACTTGATCCTGGGACTCCAGGATCATGACCTGAGCCGAAGGCAATCGCTTAACCAACGGAGCCACCCAGGCGCCCTCTCCCCATTTTAATATAGCAATAGAGTGCTCGCTTCGGCAGCATGCATGATAATAATATAGCAATAGAGACACCTTCCTTATTTTTCTTTAGAGCTGAGGTGTACTTCATTGTATAAACAGCAGTTTATTGCTGTCCCCTATTGCTGGATACTTGTGTATTTCCAAGATTTGCTGCAAGTAATACTGCAGTGAATAATTATGTACACATGGCATTTTGTTATTTCAGCAGGTGTCTTGGCTCTGGCTTCCATAATCATAGACTGAGGGTTTGAACAACAGAAATTTATTTTCTCATAGTTGTGGAGGCTGGAAGTCTGAGACCAGGGTGTCAGTGTGGTTAGGTTCTGGTGAGAGCTCTCTTCTTGGCTTGCAGACTGTTGGCCATCTTCTCTCTGTGTCCTTCCATCGAATGTGGGGGGGGGGGCAGAGCACGTTCTCTGGTTCATCCTCTGAAAGGGCACTAATCCCATCATGAGGGCTTTGCCCGCATGGCCTCATCTAAACATAATCTTCCAAAAGTCCCATCTCCAAGTACCATTACTTTGAGGGTTAGAGCGTCAGCATATGAATTTTGAGGGCAGGGTGAAGAGTTTAGTCCATAGCAACAGGTATACCTTAAATTTCTAGAAATAAAAGGATTGCTGATATAAAAGGATAATACATCTATAATTTGTTATATATTATACTTGGATCTTTGATCCACTTCGAATTTATCCTGATATGTGAAGTATAGATCTAGTTTTTCTTTTTCCAAATGACTTATCCCCAAACCATTTATTACAGTAACTTTCTTATTCCACTGATTTGAGATTCTGGCTTTATCACACACTAAATGTGTCATATATATTTGGGTCTGTTTCTAAACTTTTTATTCTGTTTCACTGGCTTATCTGTTCATGTTCCAGTTCCATACCATTTTAGTCATGGACTCTTTAGAGTGTTTTAATGCCTGATAGGTATCATCATCTCTCATTTTTAAATTTTCCTGATTGTTCTTTTTGTTTATGCTTCTATTTGAATTTTCTTTTATTTAAATATTTATTATGGAAAATTTGAAAAAAATATATAAAGTAATGAGTCATTAAATATCCATTGCCCAGCTCCAGTGATTATCAGTATTTTGCTATTTGTGTTTCATTTATTTCCCTTACCCTCTTATTTTTTTGGAGTATTTCACATATTTCATCCTTAAGTACTTTACTATGTATCTCTAATAGATAAGTCTTAAAAATCAAAACGAAACCCTAAAGCTACAATGTCATCCCACCCAGCAAAATTAATACTGATTAATAATTAATACTAGTAATGTAATATTTTTTTTTAAAGATTTTATTTATGTATTTGACAGAGAGAGACACAACGAGAGAGGGAACACAAGCAGGGGGAGTGGGAGAGGGAGAAGCAGGCTTCCCGCTGAGCAGGGAGCCAGATGCGGGGCTGGATCCCAGGACCCCTGGATCATGACCTGAGCCGAAGGCAGACTCTTAACGCCTGAGCCACCCAGGCGCCCCACTAGTAATGTGATATTATCCAAACCTAGTATAGTTTTCCCGGATTTTTTCTATACTGTTTTTTCACAGTTGGTCTGTGCAAATCTCATAGAAGGTCTTCACATTGCATTTGGTTGATGTGTCTTACAAATCTTTAATTTGTAAATGGCTTCCCTCTCTCTGACTGCCATATTGAATTTCCCTCACTTTCTTGTTTTGTATGTTTCTTAAACGATGTCTGTGATGTCTGTTATCCCTTTTTTGTTACTTGTGTAAATATTTCAGTTTTTTCAAAAATGATTTTGAGTTTTTCTTCATTTTCTTGCCTGAGTTCTGTTCTGTTCCTGTTCCACATTCTCTTGCTATCTGCTATTCACCCACTGTTGTCTCAGCCATCTGGTCCTCTGTTCATATTTTGTGTTCTTTTTTTTTTATTAAAGATTTTTATTTATTCATTTGAGACACAGAGATACAGAGAGAGAGAGCATGAGCAGGGGGAGAGGCAGAGGGAGAAGGAGAAGCAGGCTCCCCGCTGAGCCAGGAGCCCGATGTGGGGCTCGATCCCAGGACCCTGGGATCATGACCTGAGCCGAAGGCAGATGCTTAGCCATCTGAGCCACCCAGGTGCCCCATATTTTGTGTTCTTTTGATACTCTGATTATACTGTTAAGTTTTTTTAGTTTATTTTAGTTTTTTCAGCATGCTGTTTTCATCTGTTTTGTGACAACATTTCTTTGGTGAATGTTCATTACCTTTTGAAAAGTTAGTTATATGCTCATTTTCATCCTTTTCCTCTTGGTTTCTTTGTGTTGAGGCAGATGGGATGCCGTATCAGATACTTGTATTTGAATGAGATTGATTTTAATAGAAGAATAGCAAGAGGCTCCTGAGTGGGGGAATGGTGCCTGATAGTGTTCCAAGCCTCTTTGTGTAAGCGCGCCCTCCTTAGCTTCGCTTCTTTGGCTCTCAAAGCCTAGTCTGGTTGAGGAAGGACTCTTACCTCGGGATCTGTGTTTCGCTGAATTCCTCACAGCCTTTGCTTTGCAGGGTGGTGGCGTCTGCTTTGAGAGTTTATTTTGTTGGCCCTTTCTGAGTGCTCACCCCCTTTCTTCTTTCTCCCCGCTTTTCACTCCTCTTGTCTGCTCCTCCAGCCTCTCTGCCTTTGATTAATCTGCCTCTTGCTCTCAGCAGTTCCCTCTTGGGATGAGGCCCCTCAGCGCTTCGGGTTTTTCCTGTGACCCCCTGGTGGCTGACATGGGCCATTTGGCTTTACCTTTATCACCTGTTGGCACTTTACCTCATTCCATTTTCATCGTTTTCAGATTTGCTTAAAGTCGGTTCCACTCATTGGCGGGGGGGCCTTAGCAGTCCCTTTTTATTCCAGTGTGTTCATTCTGTCTTATGGCTCTAGTACTGACTTTGCTATTTGGCCACGTATTTACAAATAAAATGTGAAAAGTGATTTAAATTTGTACATTTCTGTCTCCTAGTTTACATTGAAGATGTAGCTTTTGTTTTGCTCTATTGATTTTGCATCTAAGCTTCCTCTGTCATTATTTACAATAGTTTAGTTGACTTTTTTTAGGTTTTCCTGGTATACAAATACATCACCTGTAAATGATCATTTTTTCTGTTTTCTAAATTTTATATGTCTGATTTCATTTTTTTATCTAGTTGTTTTGACATATTCTACGATTGTTGATACTGTTTTATTTTGACTCTAGGAATGTTTCTTATATTTTTCTGCTAAGTATGTTAGCTTTGGGGGTTAAAACTTTTATCATGTTAAGGAATTGGATATCTATATTGATTTTACTAAGATTTTCAAAAATATCAGTGGTGCATATTGAATATTATCAAATGCTTTTTCAGCATCTATGGAGATAATCTGATTTTTTAAAATTTAAATTTATTATTTGGAGAATTATATAAGTAGGTATTCTTGAACCATTCTTGTATTTCTATAATTTTGGTGTTTCATACTTGCTTTATCTCCTGTGGCTACTATATATACATGTTCTCTGTATGTCTGAGGATATTATATATTCTCTAATTGTGGAGTCCAAGGTTCTCAGTGTCTGGTAAATCAAACTCATTAATTGTGTTTTTCAAATCTTCTATAATCTTATAATTTTTTTTGTTTACTTGGTCTGTCATGTTGAGACAGGAGTGTTAAAATCTTCCACTCTAATGAGGGGTAGATTTATCAGTTTCTCATTATAATTGTTTATATACATAGAGACTTATTAAATGTAAAATATAAGAAGTTTTATGTCTTTCTGGCAAATTGGCAGATGGTAAGCATTGAGTACTGAATTTATCCCTAATGATGCTTTTGGCTTTATCGCCTATTTTATCTGATGTTACTAATGATGAAACCACCTAAGTAATGCAATTTGAACCCTAAATTTATGTGAGGCATATGCTCATCTTATGAATTATGAGGGTAGACCTTTTTAAAAAAAAAATTCCTATCGATGCTGAGATAACATGCTTCGTTGTGTGTGTGTGTGTGTGATTTATTTATTTGAGAGAGAGAGAGAGAAATAGTGCATGCACAAGCTGGGAGAGGGGCAGAAGGGGAGGGAGAGGAAGAGAGGGTGAGAAGCAGTTTTCCCTGCTGCGCGTGGAGCCTGATGCGGGGCTCAGTCCCACCACTGTGAGATCACCACCTGAGCTGAAAACAGGATTCGGATGCTTAACTTACTGGGCCACCCAGGCACCCCACTTTTATTTAAATTTTTTTATTTTTTTTAAAGATTTTATTTATTTATTTGACAGAGAGACAGACACACCAAGAGAGGGAGCACAGGCAGGGGGAGTGGGAGAAGCAGGCTTCCCATGGAGCAGGGAGCCCGATGTGGGGCTCGATCCCAGGACCCTGGGATCATGACCTGAGCCAAAGGCAGACGCTTAACGACTGAGCCACCCAGGTGCCCCCAGGCACTCCACTTTTAATGTGTTTTAATTGCTAGTCCTTTGAGTTACAGAAATATTTGACAGCCAGCCTCCCTCAGTGTCAGTTTATACTTACTGGCCCATGGATTTCTTTAACTTTCTTGGTAATTCACTTACGTGTTTAGAGGGATGCCTGCTAGGTTTATTCTTTATTTTTGATATTTTGGTATTCTGTGATGGGATAATTTCTAGGTTATTCTGTTGACCACAATCCTGGAAATGCAAGTCCTCAAAGATTGTTTTGAAAAACCAATGCTTAGGTCCTTGGTTGAGAAAAAGAAAAAAAAATTTTTTTTAACATTTTCTCTTTAGCATGCAGCAGAATTGATTAAAACAGTGGCATCTCGCTATGATGAATATGTCAATGTGAAAGATTTTTCTGACAAAATCGGCCGTGCCCTTACTGCAGCAAGGAAGGATAATGACTTCATTTATCATGATCGAGTTCCAGACCTTAAAGATCTAGACCCTATTGGCAAAGCCACACTTGTGAAATCTACCCCAGTCAGTGTACCCATCAGCCAGAAATTCACTGGTATGTCAAGTATTCAGATACACTTTAATCTTACTCATCTTTTCCCCAGTTTAATCTGTTTTTTTTTTTGTAGCTAAAATCGTATAACTGCTGTTGTATGCTTTAAATATGATTTGCATTCATGTTAATGAATATGAGAATAAATATGAAGTGTTTTATCTATAGTGAAATTTCAAGATGGAAAGTAAATGGTAATGAAGTATATGCATACAGCAGAGTCAGAGAATTTGAAACTATGAGTAATGATAGACTTTAAGCATTTGTCATTTTGTTCACATTTATATTATTTAAGATTCTGCCATTAAAAATGAACATTCATAAATATGACTTTAAACTTACGAAGTTACGGTATGAGATAAACGTTATCCTTGGATATTGTAGATATATTCAATGTATAGTAGTCTCTAGCTGAGATCCCAAGAATAATACTCTGATTTATTGGGAAAGGGTGATTATCTTACATATTTCTATTTAGCAAACAAGATGTATTTACCATGTGCCAGGGACTCTTTTAAGTACAGGCAGTAGCTCAGAATCCATATTCTTACAATAGTCCCATGAGATAGGTACTATTGTTATCCCCATTTGACTGATGAGGTTATTGATGCACAGAGTGCTTAAGTAATTTGCCCAATGTTGCAGAGCTAGAAAGTGGTGGAAGGAACTAGAAATCAAACCATGGCACTCTAGGCTTAATCAGTTTAATGAACAAATGAACAGTGTATTTTCTTATGCCTAAGTCTTCTTTACCAAAGATCTTTTTATGTTAATGACAAACACATCTTAAAAAGTTAAGAAAATTAAGTTCAAAGAAAAAGCTTTCATTGTCATTGTCCTTGAATATAGTGATGTAAAAATTCTCTTCATTATTGTACTTTTAATAGTGATTTGGTTTTGATTTTTAAATATTTGTAGACTTTTTATGTGAATATTGGAAAGGGAATATGAGCATTCACTCTACAGATGGAGTTTTGTCTTGAAATTTTGTCAATTTTCATTCTTCATTTTAGATTTGTTTGAGAACATGGTTCCTGTGTCAGTGCAGCAGTCATTGGCTGCCTATAATCAGAGGAAAGCCGACTTGGTTAACAGATCAATTGCTCAAATGAGAGAAGCCACCACTTTGGCAAATGGGTAGGTAGAGCTTAACTTTCATAAATGTATCTTTAAAGTTCTAATGTTTTCTGTTTGATTGTTCTATAACTAAATAGTTTATGAACACTTTAGTTTTCTGAGTCGGAGCTGAATGTCAAGAATATGTGAAATAGCAAATACACACACATATGTACTTCTTGTGGATATTATATTTATTAAGCCCTAGCAAATGTATTTGGGATAAGTTTGATTACTGAAACAAAGTGCGAATTTTTGACTACTAATTTGCATTTTTGGGGATATTTATTTGAGGGAAACGAGAAGTAGAAATGAACTTGTAAGGTAAGATACATGGTATATTCAGTATTCTGAACCAATTTTTGTTTCTGGTGGATTAAGGCTAAAAAAATAATTCGTTGGTTTTTAAAATATCTTAAGTATAATTTTCAATAAAATGCAACAGAATACACCTATTTTAAGTGTATAGTTCAGTTCTTTCTGATAAATGTTCATACCCATGTAACCACCACCACCATGATCAAGATAGAGAACATTTCCATCACCCTAAAAAATTGATTCCTCTTTCACTTTAGTCCTTCTTCCCCTGGCCCTTAGCCACTGTTGTCTGCTCCCTGCCACTCTAGGTTGGTTTTACTTTTTATACAGTTCAATATAAATGTAATTATTATAGCATGTGTATTACATTATATGTACATTACTGTATATAGTACATTGTAGTATTGCTACAGTATATATAGTACGCAGCACAGTACATACAGCACAGTATATAGTCAGAATGTGTTGGACTTCTTTCACTTAGCATGTTTTTGAGATTCATCTATGTTGTATCAGTTTGATCCTTTTTATTACTGAGCAGTATTTCATTTTATGGTTAAATAGCAGTTTGTTAGCCCACTGTTGGTGGACATTTCAGTTGCTCTGAGCATGATGCACAAATCCTTGTGTGGACATGTTTTATTTCTCTTGGGTAAATACCTAGGCTTAGAATTGCTGAGTTGTGTGTTTGGTGTATGCTTAACTTCATGCAGAATAGCCAGATTGTTTTCCAAAGTGGTTATTCCAGTTCATATTCCCACCCATGCTTTTTGGGGACTCTGTACCCTCAGCAGCACTTAGTATTGTCAGTCTTTTCGCTTTTATTCATTTTAGTGTGTGTGTAGCAGTATCACATTGTGGCTTAATTTACATTCCTGTGATTACTACTGGTGTTGAGTAACTAACTCTTCATGTGCTTATTAGCCATTTATATATCCTATGTGAAGTGTCCGTTGAAATTTTTTGCTCATTTTTTTAAATTGAGTTTTTCATGTTCTTTATGTATTTTAGAGCAAGTCCTTTGTTAGATATATGTCATTGAGATTTTTCTTTTTTTTTTTTTTTAAGATTTTATTTATTTATTGCTCAGCAGGGAGAGAGAAAGAGAGCAAGCAAGAGCGGGGGGGGGGGAGGGGTTGCAGAGGGAGAAGGGCAGAGGGAGAAGCAGGCTCCCTGCTGAGCAAGGAGCCTGATGCAAGACAGACACTTAACTGACTGAGCCACCCACAATTCACCCCTGAATTTTGACTTTTAATTACTTAGACTGAGAGAAGTTAAGTTTGAGCTGTGAGCGCAAGGTAGCTAGTATTTTTTAATGTATATTTCTTACTTTTTTTTTTTTTAAAGATTTTATTTATTCATTTGACAGAGAGAGACACAGTGAGAAAGGGAACACAAGCAGGGGGAGTGGGAGAGGGAGAAGCAGGCTTCCCGGCGAGCAGGGAGCCCGACATGGGGCTCAATCCCAGGACCCTGGGATCATGACCTGAGCGGAAGACAGACGCATAACGATTGAGCCACCCAGGCGCCTCACTTTTTTGGTTTTTAATTCTGAACTGTGAACTTAATTTTTTAATAGTTTTGTTTTAATTTTATCAATCACCGATTTTCTGGGGTTTTTTTTGTTGTTTTGTTTTGTTTCTTTTTTTTCCCCCTTTATCTTTGTTCTGTTTTTCCATTGATGAGGGTAATCACTTTTTTGGAGTGCTAACTCCATTGCTATTGATTAGGATATATAGGAGATTAATGTTTTAAAGATGACTTAGACCTCTAGATGACACAGTATCTCATTTTTTCAGGGTGTTAGCTTCCCTTAATCTTCCAGCAGCAATTGAAGATATATCTGGAGATACTGTACCTCAGTCTATATTGACTAAGTCCACGTCTGTGATTGAACAGGGAGGCATCCAGACTGTTGATCAGTTGATCAAAGAGCTACCTGAACTGCTACAGAGAAATAGAGAAATCCTAGATGAGGTATGTTTTAAGAGATTTGTTTTTTCAAGTAAAAACTGTTTTACCCCTTGGTGTCCAGCAGAGATTAGGACTGGATGCTTTCTTCTGTTGGGTTTTGTAGGGTAATACTCACCATCCTGATGAACTTAATGTGGCCCAGAGCTGCCTTTCAGCTTCAAGAGGAATTCTGATTGAATGAGAATAGGTTCATACATGTCTTAAGGGTATATAAATGCACATTAATGAAACTCATGTGACCATGATGTACTATTGATATACCATGAGAAATTACTATCATACAAACTGTTCAGAGCCTTCATAACTAATGATTTCTTTTCTATGAAAGATTAGATTTCTTGGTAAACGTGGAATCAGACTAAGGAAGTTAGGCCATCAAATATTTTGTAAGCCCACTGCTTCCATTTTCTAGTAGAGAGGGCATTTTATCAATAGGAATGGAACACTAAAGTTTTCTGGCTAAAGTCAACTGTTTGACAGTGTTATTTTTTATTGTGCCTTCACCTCTTTCCCCTCATTAATTCATTTCTTCCTGTAATGATAAATATATTCAAAATGGGTTATATTGACTTTTGCCAGTTTAGGAGTCATGTCTTTTAGGTAACTTCTGTTGTCAGTGCTTTAATCTATGATATTTTAATTTTTCAGTTAATTTTCAGGGGATATTATATTTACATCATTTCCAAGTACTTTGGGACAGGGGTAGAGTACTTAAGTACTCTATGCAGTCAGAAAGCTGAGTATAACTTTTGATTCCCCCAAACATAACTACTCATAGCCTACTGTTGACTTTGGAAGCCTCACTGGTAACATAAACAGTTGATTAACACATATTTTGTATGTTATATATATTATATACTGTATTCTTAGAGTAAAGTAAGCTAGGAGAAGGAAATGTTACTAAAATCAAAGAAAATCATAAAAATCATAGATTTATAATACTGTACTATAAAAAAATCCACTTGTAGGTGGACCTACAAAGTTCAGACCTGTATTATTCAAGGGTCATCTGTATTTAAGACAGTGTGAACCTTGGGGATGAGAATATTTACTTCCTGGGTTTTTTTTTTTAAAAAGGATCACCCTTTAAAAGGATCATTGCGATTATACTAAATGATACGGTGATGGTGGTGGTGGCATATTGGCTATTGAAAAAGGTCAGGAAACTTAAATGAAAACTTACTGCAGTATTGGCCTGGGGAATCTGATTCATGAGGGGTTCTACATTAAGTACACCATCAGTGTTACCAACCTCATCTATGTAGATGTCGTCAATAATCAGAAAATTGAAAGCAAATAGAATTGCTGTTATATATCAGTACCAAAGCCTTGCTGTGCTGAGCTTGCTAGACAAGCAGAATCTCAGACCCCATCTCAGACCTTCTGAATCAGGAGTTGCATTTAACAAGATCCCAGGGTGATTTGTGTGCCCATTAATATTTGACCGACACTGCTCTTAAGGTCATAGACTTTATTCAAGAGAATGCTTTATAGTCCTTTAAAATTTGTTGATTATTGGGTCAAGCAAGCTTGTTATCTGGTGTTGCACTTGAAAGGATGTTAGAATAGTAGATAGACAAAGGGAGAAAAAAGTGGAGAGTGTTGTTTAAGATCACATGTACATGAAAGCAGCAAGAAGTAATTGTCTTGATAGGGAGAAGACAAACCCTGGAAAATGCAGTATGTATAGCAAGTCAGATAGCAGTCTGGGGCATTTAGAAGTTACAATAATGAACCATTATTGAATATTGGAGTTATATTTGAACTTGATCCCCAGTTTTCTTAGCTGTGGCCCTGGGCAGATTACGTAACATCTTCATGTTTCAGTTTACTTATCGAAAAAAACGGGTAATAGTCTTTATCATATAAGATAGCTGTGAAGCGAGATCAGGCATGTGCCTGCTAGTAGTAGTTATTTAAATATTACTATATTTCCTTGATTTTAAGATGTAATTGATTAGAAGATGCATATTTGATTTTGAAACACGTTTTATGGAAAAAGAACATTGCCTACTGAAATACTATATATCAGTTGTGAGGAGCATCTTCATTAGAAATATTAATGTGTAAAAAGCTTATCTTATAATTAAAAATTGGCATTATTAGTGTGTATGGTATATGTCTGTTGTCTGCCTATCTTAATATGAGGTACTTTTGCTTATCTTCTTTGATGTTTCTAACAGCCTTTTGAAGTAGTCACTATTACTCTGTCAACTGTACTTGGAGAGTCTCATTTTAAGTAAGTTGTGAGTTGAGAGAAGTAAGGTTGTGAAGCTGGTCCTCTTTTTGAGTGTTCATTTCTCTCTGGTAGCTTTTAGAAATTAGGCTTGATTTTCAGAAATTTTGAAGTATCCACTAATTTATTTTTTAAATAATAAATTTATCTTTGCTAGGGACCTGTCAGGCCCTTTAACCTTTGATCCCTGCCCGTGGATTCTGTTTCTTTAGTTACTTCTTTTTCTCTGCCCTCTCCTAATGAATTTCTGTCAGATGGTTGGTGGTTCTTTTGATGATGATCAATTGTCATATCATTCAACATTTCTTCTGCCTTTTCTCTTTGTGCTCTCATTCTTTCGGGGAGACTGCCTCAGGCCGGCCTTCCAGCTCAGTAATTGGTTAGTTAGTGTGCTTTTCGTGCTTTTCAGCCACCCTATAGAGTTGTTTTGTTTTTTATTTTATTGATACCTCTTGTTTTCAACATACCTAATTGTTTTAAAAAATCCCCTGTATTTTTATTTTACAACTGCATGTCTATTTGTTTGTTTTTGAGGTAAAATTTGCATAACATAAAATTCATCATTTTAACCTCTTTACAGTATACACGACAGTGGCTCTTAGTATGTTTGCGGTGTTGTGCAATCACCAACACTGTCTAATTTCAGAGTCTTTCCATCACCCCCAAGGAAACTCCATTCTCATTAGCAGTCAGTCTTCATTCCCCCTTGACCCTGCTCAGCCACTACTCTGATTCTGTCTCTGTGGATTTGCTTATTTTGGACATTTCATATAAATGGAATCATAAACAGTATGTGCACTCTCACCTTCTGTCACTTAGAATAATGTCTCCAGGTTCCTCCATGTTGTAGCACCAGCACTTCATTTCTTCTTGCGGCTAACACTTCATTGTGTGGAGGTATCACATTTTGTTTATATATTCATCAGTAATAGATATTGGGATGTTTTGCTTTTTTTGGTTATTAATAATGCTATTTGTGAACAAGTTTTTTTTTTATTAAGCACCTGTTTTAAATTCTCTTGCGTATATACAGATGAGTGGAGTTTTTGAGTCATACAGGAATTTAATGTTCAACTATTTGAGGAACTACCAAACTGTTTTCCAGAGCAGTGGCACCATTTTACATTCTTAGCAGCAGTGTGTAAAGGTTCCAGTTTCTTTATATCCTTTCTGACCCTTAAATTGTTCTTTTTTTTTTTTTAATTTTATTTATTTGTCAGAGAAAGAGGGCACACAAGCAGCAGGCAGAGGGAGAGGGAAAAACAGGCTCCCCACTGAGCAGGGAGCCTGATGTGGGGCTCCCTCCCAGGACCCTGGGATCATGACCTGAGCTGAAGGCAGACACTTAACCGACTGAGCCACCCAGGCGCCCCTAATGGTTCTGTTTTTTAATTATAGCCATCCTTGTGGGTATGAAGTGGTATCTCATTGTGCTTTTGATGTAACCTTTATATATGGAAATTCCTAAATTTAATAGTTTGATAGTGATTGGACTGAAAGTTTAGACCAACCTGGGGAGTATTGCCAATCTTTACAATATTAAATCTTCCAATCCATGAATATGGACAGAATGTCTTTCCATTTAGTTAGGTCTTCTTTAATTCCTTTCATCAGTGTTTTGTAGCTTTTTTTTTTTTTAATTTTATTTTAAGTCACCATTACCTCATTAGTTTTTGATGTAGTGTTCCATGATTCATTGTTTGCATATAACACCCAGTGCTCCATACAATACGTGCCCTCCTTAATACCCATCACCGGGCTAACCCATCCTCCCACCCCCTCTCCCCTCTAAAACCCACAGTTTGTTTCTCAGAATCCATAGTCTCTCATGGTTCGTCTCTCCCTCCGATTTCCCCCCCTTCATTTTTCCCTTCCTACTTTTTTTTTTAAACATATAATGTATTATTTGTTTCAGAGGTACAGGTCTGTGATTCATCAGTCTTAACACAATTCACAGCGCTCACCATAGCACATACTCTCCCCAGTGTCCATCACCCAGCCACCCCATCCCTCCCACCCCCCACCACTCCAGCAACCCTCAGATTGTTTCCTGAGATTAAGAGTGTCTTATGGTTTGTCTCCCTCTCTGGTTTCATCTTGTTTCATTTTTTCCTCCCTTCCCCTATGATCCTCTGTCTTGTTTCTCAAATTCCTCATATCAGTGAGATCATATGATAATTGTTTTTCTCTGATTGACTTATTTTGCTTAGCATAATACCCTCTGGTTCCATCCATGTTGTTGCAAATGGCAAGATTTCTTTTTTTTTTTTATGGCTGCTTAATATTCCCTTGTATATATATACATCTTCTTTATCCATTCATCTGTTGATGGACTTCTTGGCTCTTTCCATAGTTTGGTTATTGTGGACATTGCTGCTATAAACATTGGGGTGCATGTACCCCTTCGGATCACTAAATTTGTATCTTTGTGGTAAATACCCAGTAGTGCAATTGCTGGGTCGTAGGGGAGCTCTATTTTCGAGTTTTTGAGGAACCTCCATACTGTTTTCCAGAGTGGCTGCACCAGCTTGCATTCCCACCAACAGTGTAGAAAGGTTCCCCTTTCTCTGCATCCTCACCAACATCTGTCGTTTCCTGACTTATTAATTTTAGCCATTCCGACTGGTGTGAGGTGGTATCTCACTGAGGTTTTGATTTGGATTTCCCTGATGCTGAGCGTTGTGGAGCACTTTTTCATGTGTCTGTTGGCCATTTGGATGTCTTTGCAAAAATGTCTGTTCATGTCTTCTGCCCGTTTCTTGACTGGATTATTTGTTCTTTGGGTGTTGAGTTTTATAAGTTCTTTTTAGATTTTGGATACTAGCCCTTTATCTGACATGTCATTTGCAAATATCTTCTCCCATTCTATCGGTTGTCTTTTGGTTTTGTTGACTGTTTCCTTTGCTGTGCAAAAGCTTTTTATCTTGGTGAAGTCCCAATAGTTCATTTTTGCCCTTGCTTCGCTTGCCTTTGGCAATGTGTCTAGGAAGAAGTTGCTGCGGCTGAGGTCGAAGAGGTTGCTGCCTGTGTTGTCTAGGATTTTGATGGATTCCTGTCTCACATTTAGGTCTTTCATCCATTTTGAGTCTATTTTTGTGTGTGGTGTAAGGAAATGGTCCAGTTTCATTCTTCTGCATGTGGCTGTCCAATTCTCCCAACACCATTTGTTGAAGAGACTGCCTTTTTTCCATTGGACATTCTTTCTTGCTTTGTTGAAGGTTAGTTGGCCATAGAGTTGAGGGTCCATGTCTGGGCTCTCTGTTCTGTTCCATTGATCTATGTGTCTGTTTTTGTGCCAGTACCATACTGTCTTGATGATGACAGCTTTGTAATAGAGCTGGAAGTCTGGAACTGTGATGCCATCAGCTTTGCTTTTCTTTTTCAACATTCCTCTGGCTATTCGGGGTCTTTTCTGGTTCCATACAAATTTTAAGATGATTTGTTCCATCTCTTTGAAAAAAGTGGATGGTATTTTGATAGGGATTGCATTAAATGTATAGATTGCTCTAGGTAGGATTGACATCTTCACAATATTTGTTCTTCCAATCCCTGAGCACGGAACGTTTTTCCATTTCTTTGTGTCTTCCTCAGTTTCTTTCATGAGTATTCTATAGTTTTCTGAGTACAGATCCTTTGCCTCTTTGGTTAGATTTATTCCTAGGTATCTTATGGTTTTGGGTGCAATTGTAAATGGGATCGACTCCTTAATTGCTCTTTCTTCTGTTTTGTTGTTGGTGTATAGAAATGCCACTGATTTCCGTGTATTGATTTTATATCCTGCCACTTGACTGAATTCCTGTATGAGTTCTAGCAGTTTTGGGGTGGAGTCTTTTGGGTTTTCCACATAAAGTATCGTATCATCTGCAAAGAGTGAGAGTTTGACTTCTTCTCTGCTGATTCGGATGCCTTTTATTTCTTCTTCTTGTCTGATTGCTGTGGCTAGGACTTCTAGTACTGTGTGGAATAGCAGTAGTGATAGTGGACATCCCTGCCATGTTCCTGACCTTAGGGGAAAAGCTCTCAGTTTTTACCCATTGAGAATGATACTCGCTGTGGGTTTTTCATAGATGGCTCTTATGATATTGAGGTATGTACCCTCTATCCCTACACTATGAAGAGTTTTAATCAAGAAAGGATGCTGTACTTTGTCAAATGCTTTTTCTGCGTCTATTGAGAGGATCATATGGTTCTTGTTCTTTCTTTTATTAATGTATTGTATCACATTGATTGATTTGCGGATGTTGAACCAGCCTTGCAGCCCAGGAATAAATCATGCACTTGGTCGTGATGAATAATACTTTTAATGTACTGTTGAATCCTATTGGCTAGTATTTTGGTGAGAATTTTTGCACCCATGTTCATCAGGGATATTGGTCTGTAGTTCTCCTTTTTGATGGGGTCTTTGGTTTTGGGATCAAGGTAATGCTGGCCTCATAAAATGAGTTTGGAAGTTTTCCTTCCATTTCTATTTTTTGGAACAGTTTCAGAAGCATAGGTATTAATTCTTCTTTAAATGTTTGGTAGAATTCCCCTGGGAAGCCATCTGGGCCTGGGCTCTTGTTTGTTGGGAGATTTTTGATGACTGCTTCCATTTCCTTACTGGTGATGGGTCTGTTCAGGTTTTCTATTTCTTCCTGGTTCAGTTTTGGTAGTTTATAGGTCTCTAGGAATGCATCCATTTCTTCCAGATTGTCTAATTTGTTGGCATATAGTTGCTCATGATATGTTCTTATAGTTGTTTATATTTCTTTGGTGTTGGTTGTGATCTCTCCTCTTTCATGCATGATTTTATTTATTTGGGTGGTTTCTCTTTTCTTTTTGCTAAGTCTGGCCAGGGGTTTATCAATCTTATAAATTCTTTCAAAGAACCAGCTTCTAGTTTCGTTGATCTGTTCTACTGTTCTTTTGGTATCTATTTCATTGATTTGTGCTCTGCTCTTTATTATTTCTCTTCTCCTGCTGGGCTTAGGCTTTATTTGCTGTTCTTTCTCCAGCTCCTTTAGGTGTAGAGTTAGGTTGTGTATTTGAAACCTTTCTTTTGTCTTGAGAAAGGCTTGTATTGCTATATACTTTCCTCTTAGGACCGCCTTTGCTGCATCCCAAAGATTTTGAACAGTTGTGTTTTCATTTTCATTGGTTTCCATGAATTTTTTTAATTCTTCTTTAATTTCCTGGTTGACCCATTCATTCTTTAGTAGGATGCTCTTCAGCCTCCACGTAATTCTTTCCAACTTTCCTCTTGTGATTGAGTTCTAGTTTCAAAGCATTGTGGTCCGAAAATATGCAGGGAATGATCCCAGTCTTTTGGTGCCGGTTGAGACCTGATTTGTGACCTAGAATGTGATCTATTCTGGACAATGTTCCATGGGCACTAGAGAAGAATGTGTATTCTGTTGTTTTGGGATGGAATGTTCTGAATATGTCTGTGAAGTCCCATCTGGTCCAGTGTGTCATTTAAAGCCTTTATTTCCTTGTTGATCTTTTGCTTAGATGATCTGTCCGTTTCCATGAAGGGGGTGTTAAAGTCCCCTACTATTATTGTGTTGTTGTCGATGTGTTTCTTTGATTTTGTTATTAATTGGCTTATATGACTGGCTGCTCCCATGTTAGGGGCATAGATATTTACAATTGTTAGACCTTCTTGTTGGATAGACCCTTTAAGTAGGATATAGTGCCCTTCCTCTTTTCTTATTACAGTCTTTGGTTTAAAGTCTAATTTGTCTGACATAAGGATTGCCACCCCAGCTTTCTTTTGGTGTCCATTAGCATGGTAAATGGTCTTCCACCCCCTCACTTTCAATCTGGGGGTGTCTTTGGGTCTAAAATGAGTCTCTTGCAGACAGCATATCATGGATCTTGTTTTTTTATCCAGTCGGATACCCCGTGTCTTTTGATTGGGGCATTTAGCCCATTACATTCAGGGTAACTATTGAAAGATAGGAATTTAGTGCCATTGTATTGCCTGTAAGGTGACTGTTACTGTATATTGTCTGTGTTCCTTTCTCGTCTATGTTACTTTTAGGCTCCCTCTCTATGCTTAGAGGACCCCTTTCAATATTTCTTGTAGGGCTGGTTTCGTGTTTGCAAATTCCTTTAGTTTCTGTTTGTCCTAGAAGCTTTTTAACTCTCCTTCTATTTTCAATGACAGCCTAGCTGGATATAGTATTCTTGGCTGCATATTTTTCTCATTTAGTGCTCTGAATATATCTTGCCAGTCCTTTCTGGCCTGCCAGGTCTCTCTGGATAGGTCTGCTGCCAATCTCATGTTTCTACTGTTGTAGGTTATAGACCTCTTGTCCCGAGCTGCTTTCAGGATTTTCTCTTTGTCTCTGAGACTTGTAAGTTTTACTATTAGAAGTCAGGGTGTTGACCTATTTTTATTGATTGCGAGGGGGGTATTCTCTGTGCCTCCTGGATTTTGATGCCTGTTTCCTTCCCCAGATTAGGGAAGTTCTCCTCTATAATTTGCTCCACTATACCTTGTGCACCGCTCTCTCTTTCTTCTTCTTCTGGGATCCCAGTTATTCTAATATTGTTTCGTCTTATGGTATCATTTACCTCTCGAATTCTGCCTTCGTGATCCAGTATTTGTTTATCTCTCTTTTCTCAGGTTCTTTATTCTCCATCATTTGGTCTTCTATATCACTGATTCTCTCTTCTGCCTCATTATTCTAGTAGTTAGAGCTTCCATTTTTGATTGCAGCTCAGTAGCCTTTTTGATTTCAACTTGGTTAGATTTTAGTTCTTTTATTTCTCCAGAAAGGGTTTCCCTAGTATCTTCCATGCTTTTTTCAAGTCCAGCTAGTATCTTTATAATCATCATTCTGAACTCTAGTTCCAGCATCTTACTAATGTCCGTATTGATAGGGTCCCTGACAGTTGGTACTGCCTCTTGTTCTTTTTTTTTTGAGGTGAGTTTTTCCATCTTGTCATTTTGTCCCAAGAGGAGAATAGATGAATGAGAACAAAATGCTAAGAGTGTAACAACGACCCCAGAAACATATGCACTAAACAAATCAGAAGAGACCCAAAACCGGGGGGTGGGGGGGAAGAAAGGGAAAGAAAGAAAGGAAAAAAAAAAAGAATATGATCAGGCTGGTGAATAGATCAGAGCCACCACACACTAGATATTGGGTGTATTTTGGTCTTTTAGAAGAAACTGCCTCCCAAAATTTCAGGAAAGAAAAACTTATATATGTACAAAAATAAGGGTAAATACGATGAAGGGATGGAATATGACTGTAGAGATGGAAATTATAAAAGATTTTATAAAAGGAATTGATAAGTTGGTTGAATAAAGAAAGAAGAAAAATTAAAAAAAAAACAAAAATAAAAAAGGGGAGAGAATGTGATCAGGCAGGAGACTAGAACATAGCCATACACTAGAGATTTAAGGTATATTTTGGTCTGTTAGGAGAAACTGTATCCCAAAATTTTAAAGAGAGAACAACTTATATATATACAGAAAATAAGGTTAACTACAGTGAAGGGATAGACTGACTCTAAAAATGAAAATATAAAAAAATTAAAAAGAAAGGAATTGATAAGATGTTGGTTAAAAATGGGAAAAAGAAAAATTAAAAAAAATAGAAAAAAAATTAAGAAAATTTAAAAAATTAACTTTGAAAGACTAAAGAATCATGGGGAAAAAAGCTATGAATTCTATGTGCTGTATTCCCCTAGTGCTGGCGTTCTCCCATTCTCACTGATCGGTAAACTTGGTCTTGGCTGGCTGTTCTAGCTGATCTGGGGGAGAGGCCTGTCACAGTGGTTCCCAAATGTCTTTGCTGGAGGTGGAATTGCCCTGCCCTTGCTGGGTCCGGGCTAAGTAATCTGCTCAGGTTTGCTCCCAGGAGCTTTTGTTCCCTGCAAGCTTTCCGTACAGCTTTGGAGGACGAGAGTGAAATAGCGGCCTCCCAATCTCCGCCCCGGAGGAGCCGAGAACTCGGGCCCCACTCCTCAGTGAGCCCCCAGAGAAGAGCAGTCAATCACTCCCGTCTCCCCAGTCTCCGGCTGCACTCTGTGCTCACCCGGCCTGTGACTGAGCATTTCGTCTCTGGCACACGACCCTGTGTGGAGTCTCCAACCCAGTAGAGTCCTGCGGTGCGCTCCCGCGCCGCTTCTCCTGGGGGAGGAAGGGGACTCTCCCCGGATCTGCCGCTTGTTGGGTCCCTGCTGGAGGAGCAGTGGCCCGACTGTGCCTCAGATCATGGTTTATGGCAACCCCGATCTGAGAGCCCACTCCTCGGTTCCGTCTCTGCAGCCGGCTTCCCCGCTCCGATCCCTGGGAGCTCTGCCGCACTCAGGCACCCCCGGTCTTTCTGTGACCCCGAGGGTCCTGAGACCACACTGTCCTAGCGAGGGTTCCACCCCTCGCTTGGCCACTGGAGCGACGTCACTCAGCGGAGCTGACTTCTAAAAGTTCCGATTTTGTGCTCCGCTGCTCTATTACTTGCCAGTAGCGGCTGACGGAGGCTCCCTCCCCAGCTGCCTGTCTTCCTGAATATCACCTCAGATTCACTTCTCTGCTCGTTCTACCTTCCAGAAAGTGGTCGCTTTTCTGTTCATAGAGTTGCTGCTCTTCTTTCGTTCGATTTCCTGTTGAGTTTGTAGGTGTTCAGAATGGTTTGATCCCTATAGCTGAATTCCTGGGACCAGACGAAATTTAGGTCTCCTACTCCTCTGCCGTTGTGCCCCTCCCAGTGTTTTTTAGCTTTTAATGTACAAGTCTTGCACCTCCTTGGTTAAATTTATTACTAAATATTTTATTCTTTTTGATGCTATTGTAGATGGAATTGTCTTAATTTCCTTTTTGCAGTGTTTGTTGCTAGAGTATAGAGTATAGATTTTGTATGTTGATTTTGTATTCTGTAACTTTACTAAATTTGTTTATTATCTCTAATGGTTATTTTGTGAATTCCTTAGGATTTTCTTTATATAAGGTCATGTAATCTGCAAGTGGAGATAGTTTTACTTCTTCCTTTTTGGACGCCTTTTTATTTTTCTAGCTTAATTGCCCTGGCCAGTACAGGGTTGAATAGAAGTGGTGAGAACAGATGTTCTTGTCTTATCCCTGATCTTAGGGGAAGGCTTCCTGACTTTAGCTGTGTGATGGTAGCTGTGGGTTTTTCATTGATGTCCTTTATGAGGTTGAGGAAGTTCTTTTCTATTCCTAGTTTGTTGAGTTTCTTTTTTTTTTAAATCATAAAAGGGCATTGGATTTTGTCAAATATTTTTTCTGCATCTTGACATGGTCTTATATTTTTTTCCTTCCTTTTGCTAATACAGAATAGTACATTAATTGGTTTTTTGATGTGAACCATCCTTGCATTCTTAGGATATTCTACTTGGTCATGATATATAATCCTTTTTTTTTTTTTAAGAGAGAGAGCACTTACGTGTGCAAGTGGGGTGGGGAGGGGCAGGAGGTAAGGGAGAGAGAGAGAATCTTAGGCAGGCTCCATGCCCAGTGCAGAGCCTGATGCTGGGCCTCGATCTCACGACCCTGAGATCATGACCTGAGCTGAAATCAAGAGTTGGACGCTTCACTGACTGAGCAACCCAGGTGCCCTGGTTTATAATCCTTTTCATTTGTTGCTAGATTTGTTTTGGTAGTAGTTTCTTGAGCATTTTGCACGTGTATTTATATATTTGGTCTGTAGTTTTCTTGTAATGTTTTTGACTTTCAACTTGTGTACCGTTATGGCTGTGTCTTTTGTAAATAGCATGTAGCAAAAGTTCTCTTCTTAATTTTGTTTGACATCCTTTATCTGTGTCTGTGGAGGGTTAAGTCCATTTATATTAACTGATTATTCATATTATTCATTTTCTACTATATTTTGTAATTTCCACTTGTCTCCTTTTCTTTCCTTATATTTCCTTCTCTTTTTTCTGCCCCACCCCCATCTCCACTTTTTCCTGGCTTTATTTAGTAGTTCCTCTCTTTCTTTCTTTCTTTTTTCTAAACTCGCATGGAAGTTGTTTACTCTTAATTTTCTTCTTTAATGTTTATTATGTTGTGTCTGGGTATGGATTTTCTTTCATTTAAATTGCTTGATACTGATACTTTATTGGAGCCAGTGATTTTGAGGAATTGTAATCTTTCATCCATCCTGGAAAATTCTTAGTTTTCATTTTCTGGAATATTTCTTTTTCCCTATTGTCATTAAGTAACTCTTCTGGGTTGCTGATTATATTTAAGTTGACTCTTCTTAACTTTCTTTCCTTTTTCTTTTTTCCTTTTTTTTAAAAAGATTTTATTTATTTGAGAGAGAGAGAGTGAGTGGGGAGGGGCAGAGGGAGAAACACACTCCCCTCTGAGCACAGAGTCCGAAACGGGGCTGGATCCCGGGACCCTGAGACCATGACCTGAGCTGAAATCAAGAGCTGGATTCTTAACCGACTGAGCCACCCAGGCGCCCCTAACTTTATTTTCCATGTCTCTTAAGCCTTCTTATTTTCTGTTGCTCTGTGCTTTATTGTGTGTAGTTTCTTCCGATCTATTTTCCAGTTCACTGATCCTTTCCTTAGCAGCTTTTAAGTAGTCATTAGCTTTCTAATTTTAGAAATTCTCATTTAGTCCTTTTTTCAGTTGTTCCTGTTCTCTTTCTCCTGTGTCATATTTCTTATTTTTCTCTTATTCTAAAAACATATTAAATATATTTTATATTCTTTATCTTAGAATTCCAGTATCTCTGGTCTTCATGGTTTGGTTCTGTGATTTGTTCCTTTTGCTGACTCTTGCTCATAATGGTTTGTTTCCTCTTGAGTTTGGTGGTTTTTTTGTATGTGTTTGTTCTTGTTTTTAAATTTTAAAACTTTTAATTTTGAATAATTTTAGACTTAACAAAAACGTTGCAGATTTGGTGCAAAGTTCTTTACCAAGATTTCCTTAAAGTTAAAATCTTATGTAGCCATGGTGCTTTTGTTAAAACTAAGAAATTAACATTGGTACAGTATTATATTACTCAGATTTCAGTGTCCTTCTATTTCAAGATCCAGTCCCAAATACCTCCATTGCATTTAATGATTCCATGATTTTTTTTTTTTATTATGAATTCACATTTCCTGGAACTTTATATTTGGGAATTCTTTGAGGTTTGGGCTTTAAAGTGAATTCTTCTAGTGAATTTTTATTTTTTATTTTATTTATTTTTTTGTAGTTAACCTTTTTGTCAGAAGTACATCTTAGGGCTTTGTGTCACACCGGTAGTATGATTTCCAGGCCTAAGTACAGGCTTTTGATTAGGAATCTTTTTTTTTTTTAAAGATTTTTTATTTATTTGACAGAGACACAGCGAGAGAGGGAACACGAGCAGGGGGTAGTGGGAGAGGGAGAAGCAGGCCTCCCGCGGAGCAGAGAGCCTGATGCGGGGCTCGATCCCAGGACCCTGGGATCATGACCCGAGCTGAAGGCAGCTGCTTAACGACTGAGCCACCCAGGCGCCCCTTGATTAGGAATCTTAGGTGATACTTCTTTTCTTTTCAAATTTAGAGCCAACACAAGTAAGTTTCCTTTGTCAGGCAGTCTTCCTTTTTAAAAATTCATCCAGTGAGTGTCACCCATTTGGAAGTATCCCAGTCTAAGGAGGGTAGTGCTTTTGATGTGACCTCTGCTCATAGCAGCCCCACCTGTGTTTCCTTGTGTCCTGCTCCTGATCCCTCACATCCACACTCTAAGCCAGTACTGAGCTGTATAGTTGGTGAACTATGGACAGTGGACCAATTCTGGCTTGTGACCTATTTCCATATGACTCGCTAGTTGAAGATGATTTTTATCTTTTTTTTAGAGGGTTGTAAAAAAAAAATGTGAGATGGTCCACAAAGGCCCAGAAAACCTAAAATATTTACTCTAGTGTTGACAGAAAAGTTTGCAGACCTCTGCTCTAAGATGCCAGGTACCAGTGCTCTAGCACTTGTTTCTACTGGTAGATTATTAGCACTTTCTTGTGTTTCTGGCCCCCTATTGTTCTGTCTTCCCAGATATACATTCCAAGGTCATTTTGTGTGTGTTACTATTTTGTTGTACTGAGATAGAAGTCTAAATCTTTGATTTTCATGTGGATAAATTAATGTCTTTCTCTTTGTTTTGTTTATGGCATCTAAGGTCTAAAGGCTTTCTATTTATTTTAATCTTAAAAAGAATCTTTCTTTACAGTAGTCTTGGTGTATGGATATACATAATCTCTTAGTTTTTCTTCCTTTTTAATTTACTGAGTAAGGTAATGGCTAACCTAGCCTTAAATTTTATAAGACTTTGTTAAATATGTTATAACTTGGATTTGTGCAAGAAAAATTGTTATACCATTTTATATTCCAGCCAGTAAAGTAGGGGTATTCCCATCCATTAATTCTCACCTGTATTGAGTCTGATCACTTAAAAAATGTTTTAATTTTTTTATACCAGAAATGATATTTCATTGTTACTTTGCTTCCTTTTTAAAAGTCATTAAGATTGTTGGATGAAGAAGAAGCAACTGACAATGATTTAAGAGCAAAATTCAAGGAACGCTGGCAAAGGACACCATCTAATGAACTCTATAAGCCTTTAAGAGCAGGTAAAAATGTGTATAAATGGCTTTCACTTGAATAAATTACCAATTTTTTTTTTAAGATTTTATTTTTAAGTAATCTTTATACTGAACTCACAATCCTGAGATCATGTTTCATGCTCCACTGACTGAGTCATCCAGGTGCCCATATAAATTCCCAATTTGGATCCACAATTTTGCTTGATTAAATTAGGGTCAGTTGTAAACTTGTTTTTACTGAAACTGCTATTGTGAAAACATAGGTGTTTTTCCTCAGTTCAGTGTAAGATAAAAAATAACAGAGGTAATTCATGTTCATTATAAGAAGTTCAAACTCTTAAAAACTCTAAAAAATTGTTTTTTTTAAAAAGATTTAGCTCATGGTAGGGGTGTGTATGCAGAGGGAGAGGGAGAGAATCTCAAGCAGACTCCTGATGAGCACAGAGCCTGACCTGGGGCTCAGTCTCATGACTGAGATCATGACCCGATCCGAAATCAAGAGTCGGACATCCAACTGGCTGAGCCACCCAAGTTGCCCCCAGAATTCTTAAAAATAATAAAGTAAAAATGAAAATGATTCTGTAACTCTCTTTTCCTAGTCCAAGTCTTTTTTTTTAGAGCATCTATATAACCACTGGATATCACGGGTTCCAGGAACTGCTATTAAGCTGTATGCATAAATAAATGAGATCAGTTTTTTTAAAGATTTTATTTATTAGAGAGAGAGGAAGTGAGAGAATGTGCAAGCTGGGGAAGGGTAGAGAGAATCTCAAGAAGATTCCCCACTGAACGTGGTGTGTGATATAGGGCTCGAGCTCACGACCTTGAGATCGTAACCTGAGCCGAAACCAAGAGTTGGACACTCAACTGACTGAGCCACTCAGGCACCCCTAAATGAGATCATATTATATATATATATATATATATATATGGTTTTATAATTTCATTTCACTTAGTAGTGGATGGTCAAAGGTGAGTGTTCCAGTTAAATTGAAGTCAGATTATTATTTTTTAAGACTTTAATTATTAAGATTTGTGTTTGCTAAGATAAGTGTGTTTATGGTAGCTAGACTATTTATTATTTATTTATTATTATATAATTAATACTATTGACATTTTTTCTAAAAATGTATCTGTTGTTCTTTGAAGTCAAATTGAAGCAGTGATCCTTTGAGAAGGGAATACTTTTTGAGTAAGTTGTAACAATTTTTGGAGTGAATGATTTCTTTCTATATTAGTGAATTGTAGGAAATGATTAGACTAATGTCAATTAGCTTTTATTTGGTGGATAGTAACCACAAATGTATTTTAAGGTATACCTGTGCTTTGCCAGAAACAAAAATGCCAAGAGTGACAGGAGCTCAATTTCTGTTATATAATGAATCAGGGCCCATAGAAGAGGGGAAAAAAGTAAAGTTGGAGAGCAGAACTAAAAGTATAACCAGCCTATAAATGTTACTGTGAAAGTCATTGCTGTACTCTGGTAATATTTTTTTCCCCCACAGAGGGAACCAACTTCAGAGCAGTTTTGGATAAAGCTGTGCAAGCAGATGGGCAAGTGAAAGAGCGTTATCAGTCTCACCGTGACACCATTGCACTTCTCTGTAAGCCGGAGCCTGAGCTGAATGCTGCAATCCCTTCTGCTAACCCAGCAAAGACCATGCAGGGTAGTGAGGTAAGCAGATGCATTTTGATGTGGGTTGATCTGCTTATGAAAACTATGTTCAAGCCATTATGAACACAATTAATTGCCAATTTCTTACTGCCATCTTTTCAAAAATGCAGACGTAAATTGAGGTTGTTACATTTGGAGTAGCATGATATATACACTGTGTAATAGGTAATTACATTAGTTAAAATATTACTATCTTGTAATAATAATTTCTATTTATTGAATGTTTCCTGAGCTTGGTACTATATTCTAGGTACTTTATAAGTTCAGTATTTAATTCAGGCTTTATAAAAGGGAGAGGCTTGGAAGCTTAGAAACTTCCCTGAAGTGGAAGGACTGGATTTGACCAGATGCTCTTCTGACCATAAATTCTTTGTTGTTTGTTACATCATTCTCTACCACCATCCACTGTATTCCACTGGAACTATCTCTAAAGGGAAAATCAACCAGCTGTGCATGTTAATAAGTGGGTAACGTCATTATAGCATTTCTATTTGTGATAGGAAGGGGAAAATCAATAGTGGGGCATGTGAGTCAGAAAGTCCAAAGGTGCAAATACGCTTTAGTGGCTGATCACTGTAGTAGATGTAATGGAATAAGAGATCCTGAATGAAGTGCATAGGAAAATAAGCCAAAGGGCAAGCTATGTTTGCTGAAAACTTCTTGAAAAAGGTGAATTTCCTGGGATAGTAGGTCTCAAAAGTTATCAGTGTTGTGTCTTGTCTTTCTACAGAAACATTTCATATATTTATTCAACCAAGACTTTGGATACCTACTCTGTAAGGCATTATGCTAGGTACTTTGAAAAATCAACAAATGAACCATACACAGCCTTTACCCTCAATTTATGGTCCAGTGTGGGAAGATTAGACCTATACAAGGAGACCTGTAATACAGGGTAGACAAGTGTTGTGACTATAGAAGTAGGCTGTGAGGATTTAGATGATGAAGCACTTAAATTCCAGTATTTTGGAGCTTCTCTCTTAAGAGGCTTCTTAAGAGATTGGCACAGGATGAGAACAGAGTAGACAGGCAAAGTGAACACATACAAAATCTGAGTAGGATCAAGTGAGCTACCAGAGGTTCAGTGGAAAAGAGCCCCCGCAGTGAAGACTGCATAGCTGAATGGGCACAGAATCCAGATCTCTAAAGGTAAGGGGAACCTGATGGAACAAAGAATATCAGTTAGATGCTTTAAAGAAATGGGGGGAAGGGAGAAGGAAGGTGATTAGATTAATTTGTGAGGAACAGAGACTGCAGACCCACAGAACAGCAACAGTCTGGCCCTAAAAAAATCCCTGCTTAGTATCCTCTTCTCTCTCTCATTTTTAAAAAAGTAGTCTTGGGGCGCCTGGGTGGCTCAGTCGTTAAGCATCTGCCTTCGGCTCAGGTCATGATCCCAGGGTCCTGGGATCGAGCCCTGCATCGGGCTCCCTGCTCTGCGGGAAGCCTGCTTCTCTCTCTCCCACTCCCCCTGCTTGTGTTCCCTCTCTCGCTGTGTCTCTCTCTGTCAAATAAATAAATAAAATCTTAAAAAAAAAAAAAAAAAGTAGTCTTGGGGCGCCTGGATGGCTCAGTCGTTGAGCATCTGCCTTCGGCTCAGGTCATGATCCCGGGGTCCTGGGATCGAGCCCCACATCGGGCTCCCTGCTTGGCGGGAAGCCTGCTTCTCCCTCTCCCACCTCCCCCTGCTTGTGTTCCCTCTCTCGCTGTCTCTCTCTGTGAAATAAATAAAATCTTTAAAAAAATAAAAAAATAAAAATAAAAAAGTAGTCTCAAAAAAAAAAAAGTAGTCTCTATACCCAACATGGGGCTTGAACTTACAACCCCTAGATCAAGAGTCACATGCTCTACTGATTAAGCTAGCCAGTCACCCCCTCTCCTTTTTCTTTTTGGCGTCTTGTACGTGACTCAGAACTTACATGGCTTTTGTCCTTTGATTCGCCTGCTTTCAGTAGAAAAGCAAAAATGGTTTCTGCTGAGCAAAATCAGAATTAGCATTCACTACTTTGTTACTTTATACAGTTGTAGTACAGCTGCTTTTGTTAATTCATAATGGTATTACATAGGGGAAGAAAACATTTATAGTCAATATGAAGTTATTTTACTGAAGCTAGATTTTCTAGATAGAAGCAACCAAAAAATTTTCAGTGCTCTATATATTCATTCATCATGTGTCTATCAAAAGACTAATTAATATCATATATTTATTAAAGCTGTTTCAGGTAATTGTCATAGTTGTTGATGACACATTTTAGCCAGAGTTTTTTTATGATAAAAGCATAGTCATTTGAATTCTGATTATTAAAGTGAATACAAAGTACATGTTTTATTAAGAAGTCCGATCTTAATGGTAGGGCTCTTTTTTTTTGAATTGTGAAGGGGCCTACTATTTATCTTTGGTCTCTTTGGGAATCTGTTTTTACATATTGAGATATTCTGAAAAATGTTGCAAGTATGGATAATTTGTATTTAAAGATCCTTTTTTAAATACTTAGGACCATTGCTTGTGATTGTACACCTCTGATCAGCAGGGTTATGGAATCTAGTCTACACTTGGCCAGACAAGCCTTGGCCCTAGTGTAGGGCTGAGTCTGCCCACAGGAAGGGGCATCTTTTTTTTTTTTTTTTTTGGTACAAAAGTGATACCCATTTATACTCATAGTATTGCATCTGTCTGGGGAGATGAAGGGGGAGGGGGTCCCTTTGGGAAAAAATCTCCATCTCCTCAGAGATAGTGCATAACATAGTACTGTCCAAAGCTGTGTGCCTTTTTAGGCCTTGCTTTTTTCTGGTTCACACAAAGTCATCTTCTAGACTAGTGGGTGATCTGCAAATGCGGCTTCTACTCTTTGTTTTTCATAACAGGAAGCGTCTAGACAGGAGTCAAGGTTGACTGGCATCTCTTCATTCATTTGTTCACCAAACATTTGTTGAAGGCCTACTGTATGCCAGGAACTATGGCACCATGGTCCCTAACAGAGAGGTGGAAAACTCTAGGTTAGCTTTAGTGTAGGGTAAGTGTGGTCAGGTTCCCACTCTTCTGTTGTTGAGATATTCTCATGTCTGCCTTTTCTGAAAATAAAATAGCAGGGACTGAAAAGTAAAGCTGAAAATCTCATTGAGAGTATTTGTTCTGTGCCTAATTGTGTTTGGTGCTGTTAGATGCTACAGAGAGCTTTATCATCTAAATGGGGCTGGCAAATGATGGCCTGTGGGCTAAATCCAGCCTGCCTCCTGTTTTTGTATGGCCTATGAGCCAAGAATGCCTTTTACATTTTTAAATGGTTGAAAAAAGTCAAAGTAATAATGTTTTATGACATGTGAACATTATATGAAATTCAGATTTTAGTATCCATAAATAAACTTCTGTTGGAGCATAGTTACACTCCTTTACATTTCGTCTATGGCTGCTTTCACACTAGAAAGGCAGAGTTGAATAGTTGCAACAGAGACTGGCTCACAAAGCCAAAAATATTTTCTGTCTGTTGTTTTTTCTTTCCCCTTCTGTTTGGTTCTTTACAGGAAAAGTTTGTAGCTCTTGGTCTTAAAGGTGAAGTACAGACAGCAGAGGTGATCTCATTCCTGCCTTTCTGTTTGACCTCATCTCCCTCCCTTCTGTCTTTTTTTACTGTGTTTCTGCCACACTAGCCCCCCTTTTTTTTTTTTTTCCTTTTCCCTTTGAACATGGGAAGCTTGTTCCTGCCTTAGGACTTTTAACATTTGCTTTCCTTCTGTTGGGGTCTTTCTTCCAAGGCTACTGCTTCTTTTTTCATTAAAGCCCCAGATGTCACCCTTTCCCTTTTTTTTGTCATTGGCTACTGTATTGCTCTGTTTTTTGTGTGTGTTTAATTTTCCCCTCCCTTCCCCTGTCCCCCACATGAAGGACTCTGCTTCTGTTAATAGTTGTATTTTGGAGCTAGAGCAGTACCCAGCATGTAAGGATTCAAAAAATGTTGATGGAATGATAACTACTGGCAGCCTAACTTAATAAAGGGATGCAGTTAATTGCAGTTGAAAGCTAATTGGAGCTGTTTTTATTTATTTTTATTTATTTATTTTTAAGATTTTATTAATTTATTTGACAGAGAGAGACACAGCGAGAGAAGGAACACAAGCAGGGGAAGTGGGAGAGGGAGAAGCAGGCTTCCCACTGAGCAGGGAGCCCGATGTGGGGCTCGATCCCAGAACCCTGGGATCATGACCTGAGCCGAAGGCAGACGCTTAACGACTGAGCCACCCAGGAGCCCCTTGGAGCTCTTTTTAAAACATAGAAACAAACACCACAGGATTCTAATTATTATTTAAAAAAAATTTTTTTTTTTAAGATTTTATTTATTTATTTGACAGAGAGAGACCAGCGAGAGAGGGAACACAAGCAGGGGGAGGGGGAGAGGGAGAAGCAGGCTCCCCACAGAGCAGGGAGCCCGATGCGGGGCTCGATCCCAGGACCCTGGGATCGTGACCTGAGCCGAAGGCAGATGCTTAACGACTGAGCCACCCAGGCGCCCTTATTTTTAAAATTTTTTAATTGAGGTATAATTGACATACAACATTTTATTAGTTTCAGGTGTGCAACATAATGATTCAGTATTTGTATATATTGTGAAATGATCACAATAAATCTAATTAATATCAGTTATCACATGTAGTTACAGAATTTGTTTTCTTGTGATGAGAACTTTTAAGATTTTACTCTTAGTGGGGCGCCTGGGTGGCTCAGTCGTTAAGCATCTGCCTTCAGCTCAGGTCATGATCCCAGAGTCCTGGGATCGAGCCCCACATCGGGCTCCCTGCTCCGTGGGAAGCCTGCTTCTCCCTCTCCCACTCCCCCTGCTTGGTTCCCTCTCTGGCTGTGTCTCTTTCTGTCAAATAAATAAATAATTAAAAAAAAAAAAAAAAAGATTTTACTCTTAGCGACTTTCAAATATGCAATGTATTATTATTATTATTTTTTAGAGGATTTCATTTATTTGAGAGAGAGAGAGGGAGCACAAGCGGGGGCAGGGGGAGAGGGAGAGGGAGAAGCAGACTCCCTGTTGGGCAGGGAGCCTGACATGGGGCTTGATCCCAGGGCCCTGGGATCATGACCTGAGCTGGAGGTAGACACTTAACCTAAGCTGCCCAGGCGCCCCACAGTATAGTATTATTAAGTATAGTTACCATGCTGTACATTATATCCTCATGACTTAATGTATTTAATTAATCGAAGTTTGTACCTTTGGACTACCTTCATCTATTTCGCCCACCTACATCCCCTACCTCAGGCAGCCATCAGTCTGTTGTCTGTATCTGTGCGCTTGGTTTTCTTTTAGATTCCACATATAAATGAGATCATACAGTATTTGTCTTTCTCTGTCTGACTTATTTCATTTATCATAACGCCCTCAAGGTGCATTCATGTCACAAATGGCAAAACTTCATTCTTTTTTTATAGTTGAATATTCCTCTGTGTGTGTGTGTGTGTGTGTGTGTGTGTATACCACATCTTCTTTATTCATTTATCCATTGATGGACATTTAGGTTTCCATATCTTGGCTGTTGTAAATAATGCTGCAGTGAACATGGGGGTGCAGAGGGATTCTAATTATTTCTATACTTTAACTTGATAACACATTAAGCCTCAAACTTGAGTGGATAAGAAACTGTAGGCATTGGCTTACTTTTCTTACTATTTTGGTCATTCATTTGAGGAAGCAGTTTAATTCATTTTCTGCTGTAGTCACTCTGTTAAAATAAGGCTAGTATCATGCAATCTAAAATATGGTTAAACTAGTATATATGACAGTTTGAAAAAAAAAAAAAAGGATGCTTGTCATACAAGGACTCTTTGTGTGGTGGTCTAAAAGTTCATTTATAAATTGGTTGTTTCAAATGGCATTATTTTTCCAGAGACTTAGAATCATTGCATTTTGGAATAGAATAGGACTTATTAAATACGTATTTGGTCCTTTTTTTTTTTAATCACTGATTAGAAAACTGACTATCATAAAAGTTAGGAAGTTAGCTTTTCTACATGGTGGAGCTGGTATTAGAACTTGTGGTTCTACAAATTCTGTTGGGGTTCTCTTCCCACGTTACTCTGCTGCCCTGTGTGTGGTTAGTTCTTCACTGAAGAGGAGGTTTTATTCTTGTGAACCATGTCTGTCTTCTCATATTACTTATTAGCTAATTTGGGGTACTGTCACCACAATTTTGACCCATCATTTGATGAGAGGATCTTAGTTGCTATACTCTGGAAGAAGCATCCAATCTGTTTCTAGATAGTAGTGTTATAGTGTCCCTGACTTTCAGCTTTGTTTAGTAGACTAGTTTTTTTTTTTTTTTAAACCAGTTCTGCATATTCCTGTTTCTCCCCCAGTTTTCTTTTACTTGACTATTTTATGTTTTTCTTTCTAGCCTTTTTTGGGACATAACTGAGAGAAAGATAAAAGGTAGCATTTTTCTTATAGCTAAACAACCTTCACATAGAGTCACAGTCATGGTTGAGGTTCCATTATCAGTTTAAATATGACAAAAGATAATATTATCACAACCTTTTAAAATTATATCATGTTGCACCCAACCTACAAAATGTGTGACATAATTACAGAAATAGTTATCATTCAGAACAAATAATTACAGTTTAGCAATCTGCTCCTCATTGTTCCTCTCTTTTTGTCTTAATGCTTAGATGCCTAAGCCTCTTCCGTGTATAGTGTACCCAAAGTATAGAGTTAAACCATAAAACCTAACTACCAATTAATAATAATGACTATTACTGATTGAGTGCTTACCCTGTGTTAGAAGTTATATTGAGCACTTGGTATGAATTATTTCAGGCTTCACAACAGTTCTGGGATAGGTACTATTACTCTTGTTTTGCAGATAATGAAATTGAGTTTTCCAGGTAGTAAAGTATCCTTGGTTACACAGTAACTAAGTCTTAATATGTCCATTAAGGGAATATAGTTAGGGATGAAATATTTTTTTGTACGTAATTATGTTTTACTTTGATGGATAACTAGGTACTTGTATTTATTTATTCAAGTTTTGATTTAATTTTGTGTTTTGAATATGTAAAAAATATTCATGATTCAAAAGGTGCATGCAGAGAAATCTCATCTCTGTTCTTTCCACATTGTTCCTATGCACTTTCTATAAGCAACCTTATTTATTAGTTTCTGGTTTGTCCTTAGTGCTTTTGTTTTTATAAAAAAATACATATGCCCACATACATACATAATATATTATGTGTGTATGTCTATTTCTGATTTCCCTTCTCTCTTACTCGGAATGCAATATGTTGTACCTATGCTTTTGCGCCTTTTATTTTCACTTAACAATATGTCCTGGAAGTCATTTGGAAACAAGATTTTTAGGCACATTGTTGAACTCAGATTCCACTAAATCCCTGAAACAGACTTGCCGTCTCCCTCCAGGTGTGATTTTTTTTCTCTTCTTCCTTCCATTGGAAGTGTTTGGGGCTTGAGGCTTCTTGGACCTCTAGGAGTCACATTTCTTTCCACTACTGTGAATGTTAAAAGACGCTGAATTTAAGATAGGACACTTAACAGATATGGGTGGTAAACAGAGGCCAAATATAGAAGAAATTTTAGACTTTTCCTTGGGTCTTTAGTCTTCCCAAAGGAAGGTAATTCTGGACACTTGTCAAGGAGTTAGCTAGGGCTGTGGCATGAAAAGTAGGACAGAAATGCTTAGAAACAGGCAGTAGGTGGGGAGATCCATTGGATTTGGAAATGCCATGGTAAGATGAAAGACAGGGATGTAGATGGGGTTTATGGGTGTCCCCTTCTTCCTTTGTCTTTCCCCCAGCTTACTTTCTCTGAGCATCATGGGGGCAAGCACAGTAGGGGGATTGGGGCTGGTGCTCTCCTGGGTGGTCCTAGCAAGAGTGCAAAGAGATGTGAGTGAAAGGGGGCAGCTTGTAAGTGGCATCAGAGGGCACTTGGGCTCTGTGACACTGTTACTCTGTAGGGATGTTTGTGAATCATGTGGGTGTTAGAGAATGCCTGGGCTGAATCCAATGCAAAACTTTTTTTTTTTAAGGATTTTATTTATTTGTCAGAGAGAGAGAGGGAGAGAGAGAGCATGCACAAGCAGGGGAGTGGCAAGTAGAGGGAGAAACAGGCTCCCTGCTGAGCAGGGAACCCCATGTGGGACTCGGTCCCAGGACCCTGGGATCATGACCTGAGCCAAAAGCGGACGCTTAACCGGCTGAGCCACCCAGGCATCCCTTTTTTTAAAGATTTTATTTATTTATTAGAGCACAAGCAGGGGGAAGGGCAAAGGGAGAGGGAGAAGCAGATGCAGGGAGCCAGATGCGGGGCTCAATCCCAGGACCCTGGGATCATGACCTGAGCTGAAGGCAGATGCTTAACTGCCTGAGCCACCCAGGCACGCCCTGATGGAAAACTCTTAATGATATGAACAGATGTACAAGATCCCTCTCTTCTCTCTCTCTCTCCTAGTATATAAAATAAACACATGGTTTATAGCTTTTTATCTGTATCTCTGGGTCTCTTTCTTTATCTAAGATGCTCTCTCCATATATATATATCTGTGTCTCTGTTCTATTTACATGTCTGTCTATATCTCTCTCTCTATCTCTCAATCTCTCTATGTCAGCAAAATAGGGTATCTCTTTGGCAAAAACATACCTTCCTCTACCTTGGAGCCATGACAGGGACAGGGTATATAGTATAGAGTAGTTAAGAGATTGATTTTGGAGTTAGGCAGACTTAGGTCTCAAATTTTACGTTACTTAATTTTTTAGGTTACTTAATTTTTCTGAGACTCAGTTCCTGCAACTGTGGAATAGAAGTAATAAATATATACCCAATGGGATTTTGGAAGGATTACATTAAATTATATTTGTGAGGTGTTTAGGACAGTCCCTGGCACATAGTAAATGTTCAGTAAATCATTGTGCTCACTACTGTTACCATTATTGCTGCCTCCTCTAATAAGCTGAGTCCACTAAAGGTACAGTATCTCTAAGTAAACCTGATGTACAATTGATGCTTGGCTGTCTGAGAAATCAACCAACTCTGAGTGAACCTTTGTATATAATTCCCTTCTAGAAATTGGCTTCTGGGTTTTTTTTGCATTAAACGAAGGGGTTTTGTTTTGTTTTAATTGTTTAGGTTGTAAATGTCTTAAAATCCTTATTGTCAAATCTTGATGAAGTAAAGAAGGAAAGAGAAGGGCTTGAGAATGACCTGAAATCAGTGAATTTTGACATGACAAGCAAATTTTTGACTGCTTTGGCTCAAGATGGTGTCATAAATGAAGAAGCTCTTTCTGTTACTGAACTGGATCGAATCTATGGAGGTCTTACGACTAAAGTCCAAGATTCTCTAAAGAAACAGGAAGAACTTCTTAGAAATATTCAGGTAAAGTTTATATGCTTTCGTAAGATTTATGTTTAAAGAAAATCACAGAAAGGATAAACCTGGACTAAATCTGTATCTGTTTAGTAGGATTGTGTTTTTTGCAAGTGCTACATATTAATAGAAATCTGTAATCATTATTGGTTATGTTTTGATAACCCACTGAATTTGTGGTATTTTTACTTTAAGATTTAAAGTACTGTGTTATCACAAAAGAAATATTATATTAGGTAAATTTCTAGGAATTCCGGCATGTAATCATATATGATTTTCATATGTAGTTGGCAAAGTAGCAATAAAAATGTTACAAGCTATATTAATTTGATAAATAAGTGTAAATACATAAATCTTTCTTTTAACAAGGTCTCACACCAGGAGTTTTCAAAAATGAAGCAATCTAATAATGAAGCTAATTTAAGAGAAGAAGTTTTGAAGAATTTAGCTACTGCATATGACAACTTTGTTGAACTTGTAGCTAATTTGAAGGAGGGCACAAAGGTATGATGTACAAAAGAAATAATAGTTCACCAGTACAGATGTGAAACTATAGTTTGAGAAGTTAATTGTGTTTCCAGTTGTACCAAATTATTCTTGAACTTCCTAGCTTTAGTGACTTTTTACTGAGAGGCTTGTTGTAAGCGAGAGAAAGCTTAAAGGTGGCGATACTTCATGGGACTGTTGAAGAATGAATTGTATATTTCACCAGGCAGAAAGAGGGTGTAGGACTTTCAGGTAAAAGAAATTAGCACAGAGATGTCAAAAGCTAGTGATGCTTTTTGGGGAGAAAGAAAAGAAAGTAAGTTGACTAAAAAAAAAATTTTTTTTTTAAAGATTTTATTTATTTATTTGAGAGAGAGGAAAAGAGAGCTTGCTCAAAGTGGAGCAGTGGGGAAGGGTTGAAGGGGAGGGAGAGGGACAAGCAGACTCCGTGCTGAGCATGGAGCCCAACATGGGGGGGGCTCAGTCTCACGACCCTGAGATCATGACCGGAGCTGAAATCAAGAGTTGGATGCTTAACTGACTGAACCATCCAGGTGCCCCGAAAGTTGACTAATTTGAGTGAATTATGAGGGAACAGGATTAGTCGAAGCTGATCTGTGGTGGGAAAGGGAGGAGAGGGTATGGCTTTTATATTCTGTGCTGATGGTGCTGATGGATAATGATAGATTTGTGATCTGCCTGAGTCTCAGGGTGCTTACTAAATATATTATTTTTTTGCTTTTCCTTTAAATAGCTTAGGGAAATGATTATATTTGTTTTTACCGATGACTTTCCTTTTGAGGGAACAAGTGATTTTTAAGTTTTTCAGGTACATGTTACCTTGTGGTGTTCTAACTCCATAATGATCATTGAATAAAGTTATCTTGATACAAATACAGTGGATATAATGTAAAACCCTCTGAAGGAGGGGGTAGAAATACTACAAAGCCTTGGAAATAGAAGAGTAAGACACCATTTTTTTTTTTTTTTTTAAAGATTTTATTTATTTATTTGAGACAGAATGAGAGAGAGAGAGAGAGCACATGAGATGGGGGAGGGTCAGAGGGAGAAGCAGGCTCCCTGCCGAGCAGGGAGCCCGATGCGGGACTCGATCCAGGGACTCCAGGATCATGACCTGAGCCGAAGGCAGTCGCTTAACCAACTGAGCCACCCAGGCGCCCAGTAAGACACCATTTTAATTTGATTTAAAATGCTCTTTTGAAATAGATAAGCTGAGAAAACTCAGAGAGCCTTTGGAGACACTTCTAAGGGTTTCTGAAGTGATGCCTATATTTCTGAAGTGAATGTGCAAATCTAATCCTTCCATTTAAATAGGTTTCATACGTTTATTAAGTAACTGACTTTGCTCTAGGAATTGGGAACATACTCGTGATCATGAAACTTATGACTTGTTCCATTTAATTTTTGATGGCAAGTGTTCTATAAAAATGATTTTGTTATTTTTATTTTCTCTAGTTAGGTCATATTTAGTATAATTAAGTTGTTGAACCTCAGTGGTATGACTGTCTCGGGCAGAGGATTTTAGTTCTTTAGCTTTAACGATGATTGACAAATGAGCTTTAGATTGTGTTCCTCTTTAGATTAAAAATTTCATTCTGGGGGCGCCTGGGTGGCTCAGTCGTTAAGCGTCTGCCTTCGGCTCAGGTCATGATCTCAGGGTCCTGGGATCGAGCCCCGCATCAGGCTTCGTGCTCTGCAGGAAGCCTGCTTCTCCCTCTCCCACTCCCCCTGCTTGTGTTCCCTCTCTCGCTGTGTCTCTCTCTGTCAAATAAATAAAATCTTTAAAAAAAAAATTTTTTTCATTCTGGTTTATTACTTGTATTTCTTCTTTGCTTACAGTTTTACAATGAGCTGACTGAAATCTTGGTCAGGTTCCAGAACAAATGCAGTGATATAGTGTTTGCACGGAAGACAGAAAGAGATGAACTCTTAAAGTAAGTTTATTTTGTGTATCAAATTGTATTTTTCTTTTGAAAAGTTGTATGTGGAGACTTTGGGGTGAACTTGGCAGTATGAGATAGCACTTTCCTTCCTTTCCTCTTGGACATTTACAAAGCAATAAGCAAGCTGCATGATCTGAGAATAAAAGATGAAAAGGAGCAGAAACTCCAGGTGTCAGAAGCACAGTGATGTTACTGAAATGCTAACACAACAGTTCAGGGTGGCATATCTCAGAAATGCTAATAAACATAAGTAGTTTACCTTGAAATGACAAATAGGTTCCTTCCATGTAAAACTAGAGGTACAGAATATGGGGAAGATAGGGTGAATAGCTTAGAAAACATCAGCTATTGCCCTTCTGAAGGAGCCTGCTGAGAAAGCTGGACCAGTAGCATAGGACTCATTCTATGCTGAGTGACCGGTAGAGTTGACATAGCATTGGTACAAAGATACAGTGTTTATTAAAAATGGTGAAAAAAAGAACAAAATTTAATAAAACCTATTAGATGGAGAATATTCACCAGAATAATATTGTCACAGAACAGATGAAAATTCTGAATGAACACTTCATTATGAATTAAGAAAAAAAAAAAGAAAAGGGTTAGGAAGCAATAACCCTGAGGAACACCATACACAGAAATGCCAGAACTCAAGGAAGATGGTGAGAAGACAGGACATGATAAAATGTGAGGTTTTAGGATTCCAGGAAACAAGTAGAAGAGAGAACAAAACCATCACAGAAACCATATGAAACGGGAAGGAGTAAAAAGGAGAATAGACAGTGAAGAAGACACAGGAGCACAGAGTAGAAAAGAGGAAATCAAAGAAAATGAAACCAAAGTAAAAAAAGAATTAAAAAGGATAGAGAAATGGGCAAAGAAGATCCAAATATGCAAAATTGAATTCCCCTGAAAGAAGAGAAACCAAAACCATGAACAGAACAAATTTTTCCTAAAATAAGTGAAAGCTTGTTGAAAAGGTATATCTTATGGTCAGGAAAAATGAACAAGAACTGTCAACACCAAGGCATATAAATTATTAGCTTTAAAAGGCAATTGGGCAAAAAGATCCAGTCCATTTATAAAAAGGTGAAAAAGTTTAGCTCATAGCACTGCATGCTAGAAGAGAGAACTCAAGGAAGGCAAATATGAGCCAAGGATTTTATATCCAAACTGTCCTTGAGGTATATACAGGAGCATATATTCATTAGTAATGAACATAAAGAACTCAGAGACTATTAATAGTCATGAGTCTTTCTTGAACCCTTCAGCCAAACCGACCATTTTTCACTCCCCTGTTCACATTTAAACTGTTTTTCATAGAAGTTGTTGGAGAAGTTATCAAAGAGCTGCCTCCCTCCACCTCCCAAGAAAGAGCAATGTTGTTTTTACAGTTTTTCTACTAAACCTTTAAAAAGCAAATAAAGTACTTTTAAAATGGTTTTAGAGATTAAAAAAAAAAACCCTCCAAATTAGTTTTACTGATAAGAACATCTGACAAAGATTAAGACAAACCAGTCTTCAGACCAGTTTCATTTATGAATATGGATGCAAAAGTCCTGAATAAAATACTTACCATTGATACTAGTATGTTAGAAAAAGAACCGTGAACAAGGAGGACAGGGTGGTTATTCCAGTAATGCAATGATTGGTAAGGGGAAGAAGATTCTTTTCATAAGTGAGGAAAAAGCAATTGAGAAAGTAAGTCTTCCATTGTGGTTCATATACACAATGGAATATTATTCAGCCATCAGAAAAGCTACTGTTTACATCGACATGGATGAAACTGGAGGGTATTATGCTAAGTGAAATAAGTCAGTCAGATAAAGACAATTATCATATGGTTTCAGTCTATGTGGAATATAAGAAATAATGCAGAGGGTCATAGGGGAAGGGAGGGAAAACTGACTGGGAAGAAATCAGAGAGGGAGACAAACCATGAGAGACTCTTGACTCTGGGAAACAAATTGCGGATAGGGAGGTGAGTGGGGGGATGGGGTAACTGGGTGATGGACATTTAGGAGGGCATGTGATGTGATATGATGTGATGAGCACTGGGTGTTACACACTAATGAATTACTGAACATTATATCAAAAACTAATATGTTGTTAGCTAATTGAATTTAAATAAATAAAAAAAAGAAAATAAGTCTTTTGGTATTCAGTAAAATAGGAGTAGGTGGATACTTCTATAACACTGTGTGTGTGTGTGTACCGATCTGTTTATATCTGCACAAAACTTTAACATCATGGTTAATGGAGAAACAATGTAAACATTCTTTCTAAAAGCAAGGACAAAATGCCCACTATCAACACTATTATCTAATACCATATTGGCAGTACCAGCCAGCACAATTAGACAAAAGAATAAAATTAGAAATATAAAAATTGAAAAGAAGTTAAAATTTTCACTATTTATAAGACTTTATGATTGTACAACTTGAAAATCCAAGAGAATCAACCCCAAAACTCTACAAATAGTAGAATTATTACTGAAGACAATGGATTGTAAAGATAATTTATAGAAATCGGTAGCTTTCATATAAATAAATATGGGAGATATAATGGAGGAAAAGACGTCACTTGCAGTAGCAACTAAAACCATAAAATATATAGGAATAAATTTGCCGTCTCTGAGACCTGTATGTAGAAAACTTTGAAACGCTGTTCAAGGGCACAGAGGAGGACTCGAATTTGAAATATGTGTCATGTTTTTGGGTAGGATGACTCAACTTCATAAAGATGTCACTTCTTACACATTCAACATAATTTGATTTCAAATAAATAAATAGATTTTAATTTTAAAACTAGACAGGTTGATTCTAAAGCTCAGCTAGAAAAACTGTCAAATTATTAGCCAGGAAAACAGAATAGAAAGAACAGTAAGGGAAACTAATTCTGTCAGATATTAACATATGTAATATTGTGTTTAATCAAAACACAGTGGTACTGGTACATGATTAGTGGTACTGGTACATAATTAGATAGACCAAAGACCAAATAGAAAATAGAAATAGACTCTAATACATTATGAATTTAGTGTAAAAAAGATCCTAAGCCAATCAGAAGATGTTAGAGACAACTGCCTCGTCATTTAGAAAACAAAGTTTTTATACCAGATGGATCCAGGTGGATCAAACTTGAAATGTGTAGGATAAAATGTAATGTTTAAAATAGAATATGAGAGAATTCCTTTTTATAAAGCTGAAATGGGAAGAGTCTTTCTTACTCTGACTTAAAATCTAGAAGCCATATTTATAAAAGGAAAAGTTCATCATAACATAAGCTGAGTCTTTATGTAATAAACTGGGGGAAAATATTTGAAGCCTACTCACAAAGGTGAAAGGCAAATTTATTCGTTTATGAGGAACTCCTAGATATTACTGAGGAAGAGAAAAACTCAATGGAAAAGTTGGCAAAGGCTGTGAACAGAAATTTTGCAGATGAAGAAATTTAAGTGGTTCTTAAGCATTTATGAAAAAATACCTGTCTGGGAGACACCTGGCTGGCTCAGTAGGTAGAGCACACAACTTTTGATCTTGGGGTTGTGAGTTCAAGCCCCACTTGGCCTAGAGCTTACCTAAAAAAAATAAATAAATAAACTAGAAACCTGTCCTCATTCAATAAAATGTAAATACAAATTAAATCTACTCTGAAATAACATTTCTCAGGTTGGCAAAAATCTGGAAGTTTGAAAAGATGCTTTGTTGGCACATGTAGGGGAACAGGTCTCATTGTGTGGCTATGAATGCGTGTTGGTGCAATCCTTGTGTGGGGCAGTTTTGCTCCAAAGGTCTGGATTACAAATCCACACATCTTTTAATCCAGCTAGTGTGGTTTTGAGATTTCATTCAGAGTATGTGTTAGCATATGCTAGAAATGACATATTTATGAACTAATTCATTTCTGAGTTGCTTGTAGCAGTAAAAGAAACAAATCAAATATCCAGGGCTGGTGAAATAAATAAAGCTGCATCTGTACAGCTTTTTTTTAATTTTTTTTTTAAAGAGCAGCTATTAAAGGATGTTTTCTATTTATTGATATGGAGAGATTTTGAAGATAGTTATGGTAAGGAAAAAAGGTACAGAACAGTGTAAAGTATGCTTTTTGTGTAAAAAGGGAGAAAATAAAATGTAGATTTGAATTGGTTTATGTGTCAGGAGATTCTGGACAGGTTCATAAGAATAGTGTATATCTGGGTGTGAGTGGTGGAGAGGGAACTTGCAGATAGGGATCTTTCACTCACTTTTTAGTTTTTGAAGCAAGTGAACACATTACCTTTTCAGAAAGTTATGTGAAATTAATTAATGGGACTTCATATGTTTTTATAGCCACATCCCAATAGTCTGATTTTTATTTTTCAGACTGTACAGCTGGCTTTTCAGATTCATTCCCTACTGCCCACTTTTTTTTTTTTTTGAGCTGCAGAACCCTGTGCTCAAGCTTAGTCTTACAGAGAAGCCTGGTTTGTAAAACAAAGATGGATCTGGCTCAGAGGCAAGCGGGGAGGGGCTTGGAGCAGGACCTTTTCCACCTCCTCCCTTTTCTTCATCTAAGCAAGCAGCTGCCATTGAGACGACTGTGCAGGACCCTTAAATTCTGTAGCTCAGGACCAAGTGAGAGCCAAAAAAGGTTTCTTTTCTTTCTTTTTTCTTTTAAATTTTATTTATTTGACACAGAGGGAGAGAACAAGTGGGAGAGCACAAGCAGGGGGAGTGGTAGGCAGAGGGAGAGGGAGAAACAGTCTCCCTGCCAAGCAGAGAGCCCAATGCGGCACTCGATCCCAGGACCCTGGAATCATGACCCGAGCTGAAGGCAGCCGCCCAACCAACTGAGCCACCCGGGCACCCCCCAAAAAAGGTTTCTAAGTTTAAATTGGAGGTTGGCGAACTGAGTGCCCAGGTTAAGTTGAGCCTGCTGCTTAATTTTGTAAAGTCAAGTTTTACCGGAACACAGCCATGTTCTTGTTGTATGTATTATCTGTGGCTGGCTTTGCACTAAAAACAGCAGTCTTGAGTGTTTGTGACAGAGACCTTATATCCTGCAAAGCCTAAAATATTTGCTATCTGGCTCTTTACACAAAAAATTTTGCCAACCCCTAGTTGAAATCATTTTGTTGCCCGTGATAATTTACTTTCTAGTTGTATGTACTGTTTTTCCACTTAAATCTTTAGTGTAAAATAGGTTAACATAACTATTTTTAGAATTGTGTAGTATAATACAGGCTCATGGCTTAGGAAGAAATTTGGGGATATTCTTGTTTTCAGATATTTCATATTTCAAATCTCTAGCTTGAAAATTAGGTTTATTACTATTTGCATGTGTATTTCTATATTTATACTATAAACAAAATCAGTTCTGAGACATTCATCAACTTGTCAAGTGGTTTTAGTTTGGTGATTAAAAGGTACATGAAGGATGGAAAGGTAGGCCAGATAGACATACATTAGCTTTTAAAAATCTGAGGGTTTACTTTGTTAAAATCACTCTTAATACCAAGGGCCTAAATTCCTTAAAACATGTTTACTGACCATAAAATAAAAACAAAACAAATGTATACATAAGGGGCGCCTGGGTGGCTCAGTGGGTTGAGCGTCTGCCTTCCGCTCAGGTTGTGATTCCAGGGTCTTGGGATCGAGCCCCAGGTCAGCTCCCTGCTCAGTGGGTCATCTACTTCTCTCTCTCCCTCTGCCGCTCCCCCTGCTTATGCTCTCTCTCGCTCCCTCTCTCTCTCAAATAAAATCTTTAAGAAAATATACATAAGTGTACATCTTATTGAATTTTCACAAACTGAATACAGTCATACATTGAACAGTTGGGTCAGTTCACAGAACATTCTCAGCACCACAGAAGGATCATCCATGCATCTACTCAGTCATTAACCGCTTTCCCCAGGGCAACCATTATCCTTACTGTGAGAGTGTGGACTAGGTTCTCCTGTTTTGCACTGTATATCCGTGGAATCACATGTACTCTTTTGTAACTGGTTTACAGTCAGCATTGTATTTGTGAGGCTCATCCATACAGTTGTGTGTAGTTGTAGATCTTTAATTTTCATATTTGGGTATATTTCATTGTGTGAATATGTTATGTATGTATTCTTCTGTTCTTGAGTATTTGAGTAGTGTGTAGTTTTGGCCACTATATTATGACTAGTGTGAGCATGAATGTTCTAAAACATAATTCTGCAGTTTGCTGGTAGCAGTAAAAGAATAGAAACAAACCAAATGTCCAGGGCTGGTGAAATAAAGCTTCGTCCGTATGGTGAAAGTACTATGCAGCCACATATGCAATTTAAAATATCTAGTAGCCACATTTTAAAAGTTAAATTTTCAAAAATATATTTTGTTGGGGCACGTCTGTAGCTCAGTTGGGTAAACATCCGCCTTGGGCTCAGGTCATGATCCCGGGGTCCTGGGATCGAGTCCCACATCGGGTTCCCTGATCGGCGGGGAGCCTGCTTCTCCCTCTTCCTCTGCCTGCTGCTCCCCCTGCTGTGTGCACTCTCTCTCAGTTTCTCTCTCTGTCAAATAAATAAATAAAATCTGAAGAAAAAAAAAAACCCAAAAACAAAAATATATTTTGTTTAGGCTGGTAGATCCAAAGTATTATAATTTAAACATATAATCATAAAAGTTATGTATGACATATTTTACTTTTTTTCAGAGTAGTCTTAGAAATTTGGTGTGTAATTTCCGCTTACAGCACATCTCAGATCACACTAGTCAGATTTCAGGTGTTTAATAGCCATATGGGCTAGTTCTAGATCCTGCTTTTGGTGAGCAGATATATGCAGTGCTGTTGGATATGTACCTAATAGTGAAATTGCTTGGTGAGAGGGTATATGTATATTGAGCTTTAGTTGAAACTGTCGGTTTTCCAAAGTGGTTGTACTAATTTATATTTCTACTACCAGTGTATGAGAGTTGGTTGCTCTGTATTTTTGCCATTAGCTGTTCTGGTGGATATGTAGTGTTATTTCATTGTGGTTTTAATTTTCATTTTCCTCATGACTAGTATGTCTTCTTTATATTAAGTGTGCAAAAAGAATAAATATTTTACTCTGAAGTTTACCTTCTTTTCACTAATGATTTAAAACTAAAGTCAGTAATGATGGTTGTTGGCATTGAAATACTGGTGGGATTTTATTTATGTTTTTGCTTTATGTTATTAGTCTCATGATTTAATAGCTTTGAGTTATATAATTACTAGTAAGTGGCTAGGAAATTCTTAGTTGTCCTGTAAGTGTGTTATTTATTGCAACCATCTCTGGAGTTTATCAAAGATAAAAAAAGTATTATGTTAAGGCTTTATAATATAATTACATATGTTTAGCTATTGCATTTGTAATATACTCAAATATCTAATTAATTGTAATTATATAAACCATTATAATAAATGAAGTATTAAATATTAAATATAATTAAATATACTTAGTATATATGAAATATACACATAAATATTTAAAAATATCTGACCTTTTTGGATTTTAATGTTGATTAAAAACTTCTAATTTATGTTGTAAGCAGTTATTACAAACTTACAAACACTAAGAAGTTTTTTTTTTTTTTTAAAGATTTTATTTATTTACTAGAGAGAGAGAGAGATCACAGAGGGAGAGGGAGGTGGGGTGGGGGGAGAAACAGACTCGCCACTGAGTGGAGAGCCTGATGCGGGGCTCAATCCCATGACCCTGGGATCATGACCTGAGCTGAAGGCAGACGTTTAACCGACTGAGCCATCCAGGTGCCCCATATTTTTGGTTTCTTGATGAATGTGTATTAGATTTCTTTATATAGAGAGTGACTAATTTATCTTCCAACTGGGACCCTTTTTTGAGAATGAAAGTGTGGTCGGGGTGACTCTGGGAGTTGCAGTTGTTACGTCAGGACAACAGGTGCTGTTGCAAACATGCTGGGGCTTGCCATATTTACTTCTCTGTGTATATGACTTGGTGCAGGTAGAAGTTGATCAATACCATGTGTTTCATAGAGTGCATTTTACGTTAGGGTTTTGGTGAGTTGAGATTTTGGGATGGATTCCAATTTACTGTTGGAGAAGACCTTAAATTATTTTCCTAAATTTTAATACTTATATTTTAATAGTCCTTTCAACAATCTATCATGCATTTATCTTATAGATTTCGAGGTATCTTTTAACATAAAATATCTCAGTGCTGCATTTCTTTGAATATCTTCCGAAAATTTTCATCAAGAAATTTGCATAATGGTTTGAATAGGTTAGCTTTCTCACCTATTGTTTTCTATAAACACCGGTATGAAACAGCTAGCTGACTGTGAGCAGTTGTGGTTACGAGTTTCCCATCTAGGGGATGACTTCTTAATAGAGAGTCTTATAGGACTGCCTGCCCAGTTTGACATGTTCCTTACTCTAGCTATAACTGTGATCTCTGATCTTTTCCTAGTCTTCAGAAATAGAAAAAGAGCTAACTTCATTTCATTAAATAGTAGAAAAAAAGATTTAAGTTAGTTCTAGTTAAGAACAAAAATGTATATTTTAAAATACCATCATTGTTCTGAGTTTATTTTCTGTTTCATATATGAAGAGAAGAAAAATTTTAAAAAGACCTGGTATTCACCTCATACCAGTCAGAATGGCTAAAATTAACAAGTCAGGAAATGACAGATGTTGGTGAGGATGCAGAGAAAGGGGGAACCCTCTTACACTGTTGGTGGGAATGCAACCTGGTACAGCCTGGAAATGCAACCTGGTACAGCCACTCCGGAAAACAGTATGGAGGTTCCTCAAAACGTTGAAAATAGAGCTATCCTATGACCCAGCAATTGTACTACTAGGTATTTATCCTAGATACAAATGTAGTGATCTGAAGGGGCACCAGCACCCCAGTGTTTATAGCAGCAGTGCCCACAATAGCCAGACTATGGAAAGAGCCCAGATGTCTATCGACGGATGAATGGATAAAGAAGATGTGGTATATATATACAATGGAATATTATGCAGCCATCAAAAAATGAAATCTTGGCATTTGCAATGACATGGATGGAACTACAGGGTATTATGCTAAGTGAAATAAGTCAATCAGAGAAAGACAATTATATCTCACTCATGTGGAATTTAAACAAAACAGGATCATAGGGGAAGGGAGGGAAAAATAAAACAAGATGAAATCAGAGAGGGAGGCAAACCATAAGGGACTCGTAATCATAGGAAACAAACTGAGGGTTACTGGCAGGGGCGGGGTGGGGTAACTTGGGTGATGGACACTACAGAGGGCACATGACGTAATGAGCACTGGGTATTATACGAGACTGATGAATCATTGCACTCTACCCCTGATACTAATAATATACTATATGTTAATTAATTGAATTTAAATAAAAAAAATAAACTATGAAAAAAAAGACTTGTTATTTTATATGTGTTGTTATTTTAAGTTATGTTAATTCCTAACATTTTTGTCTTTAAAAAGGGACTTGCAGCAAAGCATTGCCAGGGAACCTAGTGCTCCTTCAATTCCTACACCTGCATATCAATCTTCTCCAGCTGGGGGACATGCGCCAGCCCCTCCAACGCCAGCACCAAGAACCATGCCGGTCAGTAAGCAACCATGTTTTTTTTTTTTAAATATTTTATTTATTTATTTGACAGAGAAACAGCGAGAGAGGGAACACAAGCAGGGGGAATGGGAGAAGGAGAAACAGGCTTCCCACTGAGCAGGGAGCCCAATGCGGGGCTCAATCCCAGGACCCTGGGACCATGACCTGAGCCGAAGGCAGCTGCTTAACGACTGAGCCACCCAGGCGCCCCGCAACCACGATTTTTAAATGGAAGTTTTACATTAGTGACTGCTTGCTTGTCGTAAAGGATAAAACAGTCTTTACATTGTAAAGATCTGGTGGTTACCAGTTTTCACCAGGTGACCACCCTTTTGATGTTTTACAATACAAAGAATTCAGCATCACTCATGAATTCTTGCCAGAAAAGGTTTAACTCGAATCTAATCAAGTCGTAGAACCAACTCTCAGTTTATAGCAAATACAGTGTTATAAAACAAGAAAATAAATTGTGCCATTAGGAAACAATTGGACAAATCCAGAACTGGAACATTCTGTGAGACACTTTGTCTTTTCTAAAAGTGAATGTCATAGAAAGAAAAAAAAGTAGGTGTGGAGCATTCTGGTTTAAAAGAGAGGAAAGGGGAAGAGGAGCAAGATGGCGGAGGAGTAGGAGACCTAAATTTTGTCTGGTCCCAGAAATTCAGCTACTCAATAGGAGATCGAAGAAAAGAATAGCAGCAGCTCTCTGAACAGAAAAGCGACCACTTTCTGGAAGGTAGGACGTGCAGAGAAGTGAATCCGAGGCGATATTCGGGAGGATAGACGGCGGAGGAGGGGGCCTCCGTCGGCCGCTTCTGGCAAGTGATAGAGCCGCGGAGCACAAAATTGGAACTTTTAGAAGTCAGCTCCGCTGAGGGACGTTGCTCCAGTGGCTAAGCGGGGGGTGGAACCCTTGTGGGACAATGTGGTCTCAGGACCCTCGGGGTCACAAAGACCGGGGGTGCCTGAGTGTGGCAGAGCTCCCAGGTATCGGAGCGGGGAAGCTGGCTGCAGAGACAGAGCCGAGGCGTGGGCTCTTAGCTCGGGGTTGCCATAAACCGTGATCCGCAGCACAGTCGGGCCACTGCTCCTCCAGCAGGGACCCAACAAGCGGCAGATCTGGGGAGACTCCCCTTCCTCCCCCAGGAGGAGTGGCGCGGGAGCCCACTGCAGGGATCTGCTGGGTTTGGAGACTCCACACAGGGTCGGGTGCCAGAGATAGAAATGCTCGGTGACAGGCTGGGTGAGCACGGAGTGCGGCCGGAGACCGGGGAGACGGGAGTGATTGACTGCTTTTCTCTGGGGGCTCACTGAGGAGTGGGGCCCCAAGTTCGTGGCTCCTCCAGGGTGGAGATTGGGAGGCCGCCATTTTCACTCTCGTCCTTCAAAGCTGTACGGAAAGCTTGCAGAGAACAAAAGCTCCCCAGAGCAAACCCGAGCAGATTACTTAGCCCAGACCAGGCAAGGGTGGGGCAATGCCGCCTCCAGCAAAGACATTTGGGAACCATGGCAACAGGCCTCTTCCCCCCCCCCCCCCCGGGAAGATCAGCAAGAACAGCCAGCCAAGACAAAGTTTACTGATCAATGAGAACAGCAGAACACCAGCGCTAGGGGAATACTGCACACAGAATTCATGGCTTTTTTACCATGATTCTTCAGTCTTTCAAAGTTAATTTTTTAAATTTTCTTTATTTTTTTTTCTATTTTTTTAAAAATTTTTCTTTTTCCCTTTTTTAACCAACATCTTATCAATTCCTTTTTTTAAAATTTTTAAAAAATTTTATTTTTAGATTCATAGTCTATCCCTTCATTGTAGTTTACCTTATTTTTTGTATATATATAAGTTCTCTCTTTAAAATTTTGGGATACAGTGTCTTCTAACAGACCAAAATATACCTTAAATCTCTGGTGTATGGCTATGTTCTAGTCTCCTGCCTGATCACATTCTCTCCCCTTTTTTATTTTTTTTGTTTTTTAAAAATTTTTCTTCTTTCTTTATTCAACCAACTTCTTATCAATTCTTTTTATAAAATCTTTTATCATTTCCATCTTTACAGTCATATTCCATCCCTTCATCGTATTTACCCTTATTTTTGTACATATATAAGTTTTTCTTTCCTTAAAATTTTGGGAGGCAGTTTCTTCTAAAAGACCAAAATACACCCAATATCTAGTGTGTGGTGGCTCTGATCTATTCACCAGCCTGATCATATTCTTTTTTTTTTTTCCTTTCTCCCCCCCCCCCCCCCCGCCTGCCCCCCCGGTTTTGGGTCTCTTCTGTTTAGTGTATATTTTTCTGGGGTCATTGTTACACTCTTAGCATTTTGTTCTCTCATTCATCTATTCTTCTCTGGACCAAATGACAAGACAGAAAAACTGACCTCAAAAAAAAGAACAAGAGGCAGTACCGACTGCCAGGGACCTTATCAATACGGACATTAGTAAGATGTTGGAACTAGAGTTCAGAATGATTATAAAGATACTAGCTGGGCTTGAAAAAAGCATGGAAGATACTAGGGATAGTATGGAAAAAAGCATGGAAGATACTAGGGATACCCTTTCTGGAGAAATAAAAGAACTAAAATCTAACCAAGTTGAAATCAAAAAGGCTACTGAGCTGCAATCAAAAATGGAGGCTCTAACTGCTAGGATAAATGAGGCAGAAGAGGGAATTAGTGATATAGAAGACCAAATGATGGAGAATAAAGAACCTGAGAAAAGAGAGATAACTACTGGATCACGAGGGCAGAATTCGAGAGGTAAGTGATACCATAAGACGAAACAGTATTAGAATAATTGGGATCCCAGAAGAAGAAAGAGAGGGGCAGAAGGTATATTGGAGCAAATTATAATGGAGAACTTCCCTAATTTGGGGAAGGAAACAGGCATCAAAATCTAGGAGGCACAGGGAACCCCCCTCAAAATCAGTACAAATAGGTCAACACCCGACATCTAATAGTAAAACTTACGAGTCTCAGAGACAAAGAGAAAATCCTGAAAGCAGCTCTGGAGAAGAGATCTGTAACCTACAATGGTAGAAGCATTAGATTGGCAACAGACCTATCCACAGAGACCTGGCAGGCCAGAAAGGACTGGCAAGATATATTCAGAGCACTAAATGAGAAAAATATGCAGCCAAGAATACTATATCCAGCTAGGCTGTCATTGAAAATAGAAGGAGAGTTAAAAAGCTTCTAGGACAAACAGAAACTAAAGGAATTTGCAAACACGAAACCAGCCCTACAAGAAATATTGAAAGGGGTCCTCTAAGCAAAGAGAGAGCCTAAAAGTAACATAGACCAGAAAGGAACACAGACAATATACAGTAACAGTCCACCTTACAGGCAATACAATGGCACTAAATTCCTATCTTTCAATAGTTACCCTGAATGTAATGGGTTAAATGCCCCAATCAAAAGACACGGGGTATCCGATTGGATAAAAAAACAAGACCCATTGATATGCTGTCTGCAAGAGACTCATTTTAGACCCAAAGACACCCCCAGATTGAAAGTGAGGGGGTGGAAGACTATTTACCATGCTAATGGACACCAAAAGAAAGCTGGGGTGGCAATCCTTATATGAGACAAATTAGATTTTAAACCAAAGACTATAATAAGAAAAGAGGAAGGGCACTATATCCTACTTAAAGGGTCTATCCAACAAGAAGATCTAACAATTGTAAATATCTATGCCTCTAACACGGGAGCAGCCAGTCATATAAGCCAATTAATAACAAAATCAAAGAAACACATCGACAACAATACAATAATAGTAGGGGACTTTAACACCCCCTTCATGGAAACGGACAGATCATCTAAGCAAAAGATCAACAAGGAAATAAAGGCTTTAAATGACACACTGGACCAGATGGGACTTCACAGACATATTCAGAACATTCCATCCCAAAGCAACAGAATACACATTCTTCTCTAGTGCCCATAGAACATTGTCCAGAATAGATCACATCCTAGGTCACAAATCAGGTCTCAACCGGCACCAAAAGACTGGGATCATTCCCTGCATATTTTCGGACCACAATGCTTTGAAACTAGAACTCAATCACAAGAGGAAAGTTGGAAAGAATTACGTGGAGGCTGAAGAGCATCCTACTAAAGAGTGAATGGGTCAACCAGGAAATTAAAGAAGAATTAAAAAAATTCATGGAAACCAATGAAAATGAAAACACAACTGTTCAAAATCTTTGGGATGCAGCAAAGGCGGTCCTAAGAGGAAAGTATATAGCAATACAAGCCTTTCTCAAGACAAAAGAAAGGTTTCAAATACACAACCTAACCCTACACCTAAAGGAGCTGGAGAAAGAACAGCAAATAAAGCTTAAGCCCAGCAGGAGAAGAGAAATAATAAAGAGCAGAGCACAAATCAATGAAATAGATACCAAAAGAACAGTAGAACAGATCAACGAAACTAGAAGCTGGTTCTTTGAAAGAATTAATAAGATTGATAAACCCCTGGCCAGACTTAGCAAAAAGAAAAGAGAAACCACCCAAATAAATAAAATCATGCATGAAAGAGGAGAGATCACAACCAACACCAAAGAAATATAAACAACTATAAGAACATATCATGAGCAACTATATGCCAACAAATTAGACAATCTGGAAGAAATGGATGCATTCCTAGAGACCTATAAACTACCAAAACTGAACCAGGAAGAAATAGAAAACCTGAACAGACCCATCACCAGTAAGGAAATGGAAGCAGTCATCAAAAATCTCCCAACAAACAAGAGCCCAGGCCCAGATGGCTTCCCAGGGGAATTCTACCAAACATTTAAAGAAGAATTAATACCTATGCTTCTGAAACTGTTCCAAAAAATAGAAATGGAAGGAAAACTTCCAAACTCATTTTATGAGGCCAGCATTACCTTGATCCCAAAACCAAAGACCCCATCAAAAAGGAGAACTACAGACCAATATCCCTGATGAACATGGGTGCAAAAATTCTCACCAAAATACTAGCCAATAGGATCCAACAGTACATTAAAAGTATTATTCATCACGACCAAGTGCACGATTTATTCCTGGGCTGCAAGGCTGGTTCAACATCCGCAAATCAATCAATGTGATACAATACATTAATAAAAGAAAGAACAAGAACCATATGATCCTCTCAATAGACGCAGAAAAAGCATTTGACAAAGTACAGCATCCTTTCTTGATTAAAACTCTTCATAGTGTAGGGATAGAGGGTACATACCTCAATATCATAAAAGCCATCTATGAAAAACCCACAGTGAGTATCATTCTCAGTGGGTAAGAACTGAGAGCTTTTCCCCTAAGGTCAGGAACATGGCAGGGATGTCCACTATCACTACTGCTATTCCACACAGTATTAGAAGTCCTAGCCACAGCAATCAGACAACAAAAAGAAATAAAAGGCATCCGAATCGGCAGAGAAGAAGTCAAACTCTCACTCTTTGCAGATCATATGATACTTTATGTGGAAAACCCAAAAGACTCCACCCCAAAACTGCTAGAACTCATACAGGAATTCAGTCAAGTGGCAGGATATAAAATCAATCCACAGAAATCAGTGGCATTTCTATACACCAACAACAAAACAGAAGAAAGAGCAATTAAGGAGTCGATCCCATTTACAATTGCACCCAAAACCATAAGATACCTAGGAATAAATCTAACCAAAGAGGCAAAGGATCTGTACTCAGAAAACTATAGAATACTCATGAAAGAAATTGAGGAAGACACAAAGAAATGGAAAAACGTTCCGTGCTCATGGATTGGAAGAACAAATATTGTGAAAATGTCTATGCTGCCTAGAGCAATCTACACATTTAATGCAATCCCTATCAGAATACCATCAACTTTTTTCGAAGAGATGGAACAAATCATCCTAAAATTTGTATGGAACCAGAAAAGACCCCGAATAGCCAGAGGAATGTTGAAAAAGAAAAGCAAAGCTGATGGCATCACAGTTCCGGACTTCCAGCTCTATTACAAAGCTGTCATCATCAAGACAGTATGGTACTGGCACAAAAACAGACACATAGATCAATGGAACAGAATAGAGAGCCCAGAAATGGACCCTCAACTCTATGGTGAACTAATCTTTGACAAAGCAGGAAAGAATGTCCAATGGAAAAAAGGCAGTCTCTTCAACAAATGGTGTTGGGAAAATTGGACAGCCACATGTAGAAGAATGAAACTGGACCATTTCATTACACCACACACAAAAGTAGACTCAAAGTGGATGAAAGACCTAAATGTGAGACAGGAATCCATCAAAATCGTAGAGGAGAACACAGGCAGCAACCTCTTCGACCTCAGCCACAGCAACTTCTTCCTAGAAACATTGCCAAAGGCAAGGGAAATAAGGGCAAAAATGAACTATTGGGACTTCATCAAGATAAAAAGCTTTTGCACAGCAAAGGAAACAGTCAACAAAACCAAAAGACAACCGACAGAATGGGAGAAGATATTTGCAAATGACATATCAGATAAAGGGCTAGTATCCAAAATTTATAAAGAACTTATCAAACTGCACACCCAAAGAACAAATGATCCAGTCATGAAATGAGCGGAAGACATGAACAGACATTTTTCCAAAGACTTCCAAATGGCCAACAGACACATGAAAAAGTGCTCCACATCGCTCGGCATCAGGGAAATCCAAATCTAAACCTCAGTGAGATACCACCTCACACCAGTCGGAATGGCTAAAATTAATAAGTCAGGAAACGACAGATGTTGGTGAGGATGCAGAGAAAGGGGAACCTTTCTACACTGTTGGTGGGAATGCAAGCTGGTGCAGCCACTCTGGAAAACAGTATGGAGGTTCCTCAAAAAGTTGAAAATAGAGCTCCCCTACGACCCAGCAATTGCACTACTGGGTATTTACCACAAAGATACAAATTTAGTGATCTGAAGGGGTATGTGCACCCCATTGTTTATAGCAGCAATGTCCACAATAGCCAAATAATGGAAAGAGCCACGAAGTCCATCAACAGATGAATGGATAAAGAAGATGTGGGGTGTGTGTATATATATATATATATATATATATATATATATATATATATATATATGGCAATATTATGCAGCCATAAAAAAACACAAAATCTTGCCATTTGCAATGACGTGGATGGAACCTAGAGGGTATTATGCTAAGCGAAATAGGTCAGTCAGAGAAAGACAATTATCATATGATCTCACTGATATGAGGAATTTGAGAAACAAGACAGAGGATCATAGGGGAAGGGAGGAAAAAATGAAACAAGATGAAACCAGATAGGGAGTCAAAGCATAAGACACTCTTAATCAGTAAACAAACTGAGGGTTGCTGGATGTGGTGGCTGGGTGATGGACATTGGGGAGGGTATGTGCTACGGTGAGCGCTGTGAATTGTGTTAAGAGTGATGAATCACAGACCTGTACCTCTGAAACAAATAATACATTATATGTTTTTAAAAAAAAAAGTAGGAAGGGAAAAATGAAGGGGGGGAAATCGGAGGGGGAGACAAACCATGAGAGACTGTGGACTCTGAGAAACAAACTGAGGGTTCTAGAGGGGAGGGTGTGTGGGGGGATGGGTTTGCCCGGTGATGGGTATTAAGGAGGGCACGTATTGCATGGAGCACTGGGTGTTACACAGAAACAATGAATCATGGAACACTACATCAAAAACTAATGTTGTAATGTATGGTGGCTAACAGAACATAATAAAATAAAATTAGAAAAATAAAAGAGAGGAAAGATTCATAATAATAATGCAATACATGAACCTCGATTGGATCTTGGTTCATAAAAACTCCTTTAAGGGCTTTTTTTGGTGATAAATAGGGAAACTTGAATATGGAGTGGATACTCAATGACATTAGGAAATAATTGTTTATTTCCTTAGGGTGAAGTGGTATTGTGATTATGTAGGAGAGTATTAGGACTTGTATGCTACAGTCTTTCGGGCTGGTGTCATGAAGTTTGCAATTGCCTCTCACATGGTTCTGCAAATATTTAGATAGATAAATATATGGATATAGCTATATAGATAAAGCAGATATGGTCAAATGTTAATAAATACTGAATTTAATTGGTAAATATGTGCTTGTTTATTATACTATTCTCATAAGTTTTCAGGTATTTGGAAATGTTTGCATAAAATGTGTTGTGGCCAGGAGAGATCACAGTAGTAAACTGTACCTGACTTGCTCCTTCCTCCCTTCTCAAATGTCTAACCATTGATGGGAGCAGTAATGAGCTACAGTAAATGATTAAGTATTAGGCGTCAGGAATAGAGCAGTAGCTGTGCAGTTTCCATGAATTGGAGAATTATTCCTCAACTATGATACATTTCTAGAGCAATAAGTCAGCATTTAAAAATGGAAATTAGAAATATATTTGGTTGAATTGTAGAGTTTCTCATATGCCCTCATTTATTTTAACTGACAGTAATTTGACAGAAACACGAAACATTTTGTAGTCAATGTTGACTTTTTCTTACAGCCTGCTAAGCCCCAACCCCCAGCCCGGCCTCCACCTCCTGTGCTTCCAGCAAATCGAGCTCCTTCTGCTACTGCTCCAGCTGCCGTGGGGACTGGCACCGCCCCGCCTGCTCCGTCACACGCTCCTGGTTCAGCAGTGCCCCCCCCCCAGGCCCAGGGACCCCCATATCCTACCTATCCAGGATATCCCGGGTAAGGCTGCAACTGAATATCTGAATGAATTGGCTAATGTTTCTAGCTCCGGTTATCCTTTTAAAAACAGGGTCACCCTTTCTCTGAATGGAGGTGTCATGAATGAATAAGCTACATTGTCAGCTTACACAGAAATGAAAATAATGTTATAGGTACTTATTTGAGCAATTGAATGGCTATTTCCCGGCTTATTTATGTTTTTAGTTTTTGATGCTGGGTTCATCTTAAATAGATCTCGTCTGTATGGAATGTAGAGTGTGTTTCCTTGGTCTTCTTTATTTTGGTGATAAACGGATAGGCATTTTTCTGAACTTAGCAAGACTGATAAGGCCTTGTTTATGTACCTGTACTTTGAAATATTGGCATTCTGACAGACTGTTGAACACGACTCTAATTATGGCATGTGCTTTCTTAAAGAACAGCTTTCTTTGTGATAATTTTTAATCTTAAAAATCGAGACATTTGACTACCTCTTAAGATGTGCTCCAAAGTTTGCTTTGTAAGTACATTCCATTTTCCAAATATTAAAACTTCGTTAACGGTGAATTTATGTGCGTTAACAGTGAGTATTGAATCTTGTGAATTAGGAATGTACTTAGTACATTAAAATGAAAGGTCTCCATTTTTATTCCTTGTTAATAGTTGAATATTTAGTCTTATTTCTGTCAACAGTATTATTTTCTGGATAGTATTAAACACTCAATATTCTTTTATCTCAAATATTAACAGGATAGGAACACTTTTTTCTAATAAGTACCTGGAAATAGCTGTTTTTTCCTCTCTACTGTTCTCTGCTAGACTGAGAAAGAGAGAAAAATGACTTTCTTGAAAAAACTTGGTTTTAGAATAATTGTTACGTTTCATTTTCCAGTATTTGACTTACCAATGCTTTTTTTGTTTGTTTGTTTTCTTTTCATCAGGTATTGCCAAATGCCCATGCCCATGGGCTATAATCCTTACGCATACGGCCAGTATAATATGCCATATCCGCCAGTGTATCACCAGAGCCCTGGACAGGCTCCATACCCAGGACCCCAGCAGCCTTCATACCCCTTCCCTCAGCCCCCACAGCAGTCTTACTATCCACAGCAGTAATATGTCAGCTCAGAAGCTCAGCTGGTTCAGTTCAAAGGGAAAGAAGTACCAACCCTGCAATAAGTGTACTAAACTCTATGCTCTGGTTAATATAACGTACTCTGTTGTACTGAACACAGTGTATAATTTCTGTCTGTGGCTGAAAGCTAAAAACTGTGCCCCAGTTCTACATTTGATTGCACACTGAGAGATGCTGCTGTTGCAGTATAAACACTATAATAGGTATACTAGGATTTGAAATAAATTACATTTCAGTTCATAAAAGTTGAAAATGAGAAATTAAACCCACAAGTGAAACGTTTGAAATTATTATACTTATGTCTACATAAGACGTGGTTGGGATATCAGATAATTATAATGATGGTTTAAGTACTGATATTCAAGAAAACTAAGTTTTCTTTCTCTTTTGGTTTATCAGTTTGGTTTAATTTCCATTATACTATTTTGCATAATCAAAGCATTGTAAATCTTATAATTTAAAAATAAATTACTTAAGAACAGTTGTCATTGTTATGTTTTGTCATTGATTCTCATTACTGTCTAATTTCTTTCTGGTATTAGTCTCTCATTTTATATGTACGTAAGTTAAACAGATAACTGTGTTTAAGTGCATGATTAGTGCAAGTTTTAATAGGTTTTTAGGAAAACCAAAAGAATAGTACCGTAATTTATCTTTCATATGCTGATTAGTAAATTAATTTTGACATTTATTTTGAAAAGTCCTATAATGTGGAAGAAACACAATTGCTACCAAAGATTCTTCAAATAAATATACAAATAAATATGTATATTTAAAGTTTTATTATTAGCCTCTCCAAGAAATTGATACAAATTCTGATAATCCCTTTTTTTCATAAACTGGTTAAAATAAATACGTATCATTGATAGTACTGTCTAATGTAATGGAATCGTTTAAAGAAAATTTACTGTACCCTTCTATTCCTTTTTTCCACCTTACTGTCTTAACTTAGTAACATTTAATGCACAATGTATATGAATAGATCTAAGCCCTTTCATTTTTATGCTCCTAAAAAATTAGACTATTTTATAATTCAGGGAGCATACAAAACAGTTGTTGGGAGCATATGCCAATTCTGGAGTAGGCTGTATATTTAATATTAAGCTCTGCTGTTAGGATAATTAATCACTGTATAAACCTCAGTAAAAAGAGTGAGACATGCGTCATGGAGTGAGTAAATGAGAAAGGAATGAGTTGTCTAATAGTGGGATCTGTTTTGTGTGAGGTTCATTTCTGAACACATCAGGCATATGAGCAGATTTCCAATGAATCTGTTTATATTTATTTTTTAAGTTTTGATGCTCACCTTTTCTTGCATTATTGTTACATTTAAATGATACTGTCATTTGGTCCACTGTTCTTTTCATTGACAGTTTGGGTTTATATTTTAAATGTTGGACTGAAGGTGTGAATGTAAAAGGGAGTGCATTGGTTAAAAAAATACATGTACATTAAAAAAATCTTACTCTGTTGTTGTATGTAGAAAACATGAAGGCATGTTACTTTAATATAAATGACCTTTCCATGGAATATTGAAATTGGTTTAAAGTCCAATAGTTAAAAAAACCTTGGCAAAAGTAGTTTTTCACATATCATAACTAAATTTTATTAATGTGGAATCATCAAAATATGACATAGGCTTGTTTGACTCTTATGTAAAAGGCATTAAAGTTCTACATTCTTATTATTCATGGTATCCTATACTAACATGAGGTACGCAGTGAGAGTTAAGGGTATTCCACATTGCTAGTTTATTCTTAATGCAGAAAAAAAAAACAACAAATTGGCCTGAATATTCTCTTGGGGAAAGAAGGCACTAAGAAGAGTAAGAGCATCACAGGGGCAAAAGAGGTTACAAGGCCACTTAGCCCACTCCCTGTGCTAAGCTAGGCCTGCTCCCAGAGAGCCACAGGAAAATTGTTCAGAAACTGTTAGAAAGGAGGCTCCAAAGCCCCAAGTGGCAGCCTCTTCCAGCAAGCCTGACTCGCTCAAAGCCTTTTTTTATGCAGTAATGCAGACCCATTCCTTTGGTCAGTTCACTCATCCTTTGGGTAATTGAGGATGCTCTTTTTGGTCGCCCGTGTCTGGGTACAGATGACCAAATTTCTGCAGCCCTTCATTGCTGGGGCTGTCTTCATAGTCTTTCTAATTTCATTAGGGTAGCTCATGAAAAGAAGTTTCTGTTACATCTATTTTGCATTCTAACAAACAAGGAAGCCCCACTGGGATTATTTTTGTTACCAAACTTTTTTGTCCTTCGCTTAACTTCCTGTATTCCACAAAATACCCTAAAAAGTTGTTTTGGACAATGCTATTTTTCTAGAGGTAGGAAAGTGTCAACTCTGGTTCAGGTATGTTGTTACCTATGTTTATAATTGGGCTTTTTGATTATTTTCCTAAACTAAAGAAACCATTCCCAGACCATTTATGTTTGGGTTTGGAATACTGTTTTTAAATGGACTGCAAGTAATGAAGCTCTGCATGGAGGAGCTAGTCAGAAGTGGGGAAAAGCCTCACTTCTCTTATTTCTTGTTCCTAATTGGAGACAAATGGCTTGACTTCTCAGTCTGGTGTAAAGTATTGGTCTACTCCTATGTCCTTTGGTCTTTATTCTCAGTTAAGAAAAACAGTCCTATGTCACTGCAAACCAGTCAATCTTTAGTGAGACATTCCTGTACCCATACCCCCAGCTTCTTTGCAATTTATAATCTCTCATTCCCCAAATGTAAGTAGTTACCAGAAAAAAAGAACAAGATTTCACAGAACCTTCTGTCCCTGACATTCTGTCCCAGTCAGCACCCTTTCTAGTTAAAACAGATTTTAAAAATGTTTTCCATTAGAGCTTTACAAAGTTTGCAAAAGTGCTTTATACACATTTTCTAATTTCATAAACATGATAAAATGCAGTTTGTTAAGTAGGTTTCAGTTTGCTAATGGGGACTTTTTTTCTTTTAATGATCAGTATATCTTGAAGAATCTTGCTACAACCTAGTGGCATCTCTTTCTCTTTGTAAACACTTCTGCAATTATTAGTTGATTCACAGTACAGTAGAACAGGATACAAAGTAGGGAAAAACTGCTATAGTGTTGCAATTACTAGTTTAAAAATAGACTGTAGAACTAAATGGTTGATTATAAGATTTACATGGAAGCGCTAAGAAGGAAAAATTATATTTTTAAAGAAAAAGAGAATATTCAGGCTTTATTTCTGGTATGAAGTTTATATTTTTAAAAAAAATCCTATATTATCACACCAGAGATTTTAGATTCTTTTCTGGTTACAGACATTGCTGGTAGTTGGATTATATTTTTATTGTATTCATTTCTCTTAGGGGGAAAATTGTAAAGCAACAAAAAGGTTCCAGATGAATGTATCCTAGAAATAAAAGTTGAAAGATTCTTACTTCCTTGGAGTATGAATTCTTATTTGAAGTGTTTATCCTTCAGCTTTATAGTTTCTGCAGTTTATTTGATAAATGGTGGTTTGGGAAATAAGAAAATACCACTTTGACTAAATGCATGAGACAGTGTTTAAATGTTTTCTTACAGCAGTCAGCCCCATACTTGATCATGGACGGACCATGTTTTTCATTACTTGTGATTTGCCCCAGTTCTTTAAGATGAGGAATCTTTTCAAGTAATTTTTTTTTGGGGGGTTAGTTTTTGGAAGTGTGTGGTGTGTTAGTTGGTTAGGAAAGGGGAGATGGTGAAATGTGTTCATCCTTTAAAACATGTATTTTCTTTCTCCTTCCATGTTTTAAGGTCAGATGCAACTGTTTTATTATGTAGCTCACAATGTACAATTTATCAAAAAATGAGTCAATGCTGTATGTCTTCCAAATTTGTTGAAGCTGAACAAGCTGGCTTCAAGAGTCGATCAATATAGTCTGGATCCCTATTATATAAATTTTAAATATATCAGTTGGGCATAGTTAAATCTCACTTTTGTTTTCACTTATCTGGCATATGGGTTGGAGAGCACAGAGTTCACACTAGGGGCTTGGACACCTAGATGTCTGCAGTGAGAGGCCAGTGGGGGGTCTCAGGGCCCCTGCCTGGTTTTGGGTTGTGCTGCAGCCTAAAGGGAAAGGAGCAGCTCCATGTGCTTGGGCGGCTTTAGCATTTACTACAGCATGGCACGTGGGGCTGGCTTAGGAACTGCGGGAAGCAGGCGGGTTCAACTTGCCCAGAGCCTGTGCACCGGAGAGCCTCAGGCCACTGCCAACCAATGTCCCCATTGGCTGACAGGCTTGCCTTTGTAGATAATCAGTCCAGGCACATCTAGGTGTCTGCCTTAGCATCTTGCCTACAAGGGACCCTGGCTTCTGTCAGTTCTGTGGCTCCCGATATTCTTCCTTCTTCTTGTTTAAAAGTTGCTTAGTCCCTTTCAACTAACGAACACCCAAGTGGTACAGGTGATTAGGCTCATGTCTGTTACCGTTTTATTTCTTCTTGAGTTTTCCTGTATTTTTAACTTTCTTTACATATTTTGAAGTCATGTGATTCATATTCATGTTAATTATGTCTATTGTGAACATGAAATGACTGTTCCTTTTCCACTTTGTAATATATTTTATATTTTGTTATTAAAATTGCCACCATGGTTTTCTTTTTGGATGCATTAGCAAAATTTCTGAATTGTGTGTACTTGCCTTAGTTTTAGGTGTTTAGATTTAGTTATTGAACCCAATCAGATTTTTTTTTTTTTTTGGATAATCTAATAGGAAAGTTTTATTTTCAACTTTGTTAAAATTACAATTATATGATCTTTTGATCATTTTGTGTGGTATATTTTGTCTTCTCTGTTTCCTTTTCTTGTCTTCCATTGCTTGGATTTGTTTTCTCTCTTCTAGTTATTTGGAACATTAATACTTTTATTTTTTTACCCCCCCATCCTTAGCCGAATAGTGTCTTTTTTAAAAAAGAAATATTTTTGTAAACAGGGTTTAGACTTATATTATTGTTAATGCACTATTATTCTTACCGTAGGCATCCTCTCTGGATTATAATAATTGGCCTTTGCTTGCAGTTTGTTTTTGTTTCTCTTCAGTTTTATATTACTCAATTGACAAAATATATAAACATGGAAGAGCTGGGTCTCCTCCCTTTTTCCTTCTTGGGGTGGCCTTTGAGCATTCAGGATGTGTGGTCTTGGCTCTCTTATGTCAAATCCCCTGGTGCCTCCAGTCTTGTGGCTTCTCTGATACCAGTTAAGCACCAGTGATCCCAGACAAGGGACCCCCCTGAAGGGCCAATGCCTTCTTTTTGTACCAGAACCTGGAAGAAGGAATAAAGAAGAACCTTCACCCCTTCAACCTTTACCACCCACCACAATAGACTGGGCTGCACAATGTGTTCTTTTAAAATTCAGTATACTTTTTGAATAAGTATACACACGTGTTATAAATTACAAAAGGTAAGAAAAGTCATCATGTGATAAAAAAGTGTCTCTTATCCAATTCCCTTCCTCGGAGACAGTCTCTGCTACCAGCATGCACAGAGTTCATTCAGATTGTCTTTAGGTTTATCAAGTCCCAGCAGCAGATGTGATGTGACCTTCTGTGGAAGGGATGCAGTGAACTGTGACAGTTGGATCTAAAACCAAAATCTGCCCTGGCTTTCCTTCTTTCATAAAGACCAAAGACTGCATTTTTAGCCGGAAATGTCACAGACTTCATTCGAAGTGCAGGTACACCTGGCATTATTTGCACTAATGACATGTGTTGAATGATCACTAATCTCTAATCCCACTATGCTTTATGAGTTTTCATAATTACCCAGAGTAGGTCTCGTAATTTTTGACAATATTTACATTTCAGACTGATACTTAGTTTTTCAGCAAGAAAACTTTTTAACATTGGATCACAGAAAATAAACTGCACCTAAGAGAGAGAACAGAGCATAAGCACATTTAATTTTACATCGTGGTAGGCAGAATAATGGCCTCTCAAACACGTCTTTGTCTTATTCCCCGGGACCCATGAGTGTATTAGGCTGCATAGCAGGAGAATTAGGGTTGTAGGTTGAAGGTTGCTACTCTGCTGACCTTAAAATAGGTAGTTTATCCTAAATTACTGGTGGTGGGTCCAGCGTCATCACAGGTTGCCTTAAAAGTGGGAGAGGGACACAGACAAGGGAGAAACGGACGGCAGCCTGAGAAGAACTCGGCTCCATTAACACCGCTGGCTTTGGAAATGGAGCCACGGGACCATGAGCCCAGGACAGCAGCGCCTCTAGAAATAGAGAAAGGGGCGGAAACAGACTCTCCCCTGGAGCCAGCAAAGGGAACACTGTTCCGCCAGCACCCCGCTTGTAGCTCAGTGGGACTTATTTTGGACTTCTGATCTCCAGAACTGTAAGATTATTAGTTTGTGTTGTTTTAAGTCACTAAATTTGTGGTCGTTCATTACAGCAGCAACATAAGGGGAATTATCCTCAGTTTGGTTTATTAACAGGTCGTTTCCTCGTCGGGCTCCCTGGGTTATACTGAATATATGACGTGCCCTAGCTCCTCTCGTGAGCAGAAAGGTGGAGACTTACAACACAGGACCTACAGGTCCAAGTGTCAAACGCCAAAAACAAAACGAACAACCTGGGTTTCTCACTTGCCTTTTAGCACACCTTGCAGTTGTTTGTTGAAAGGCAGACATGCTGTGTTGGGTAAGAGAAGCTGAGGTAAATAGACCTGTAGTGAGAGGGTTTATATTTTTCTGGCGAGGAGTTAGATTGTGTTTACTGCTTTCTGTAGGTTTGTAAGCTTCAGTTCCCTCTAATGTCCTTGTTTTTTGTTTCTTTTACTGTCTTGTGTTTCCCTAGGAACTCCTTCAGTAGAATCTGGGCCTCCCAGTCCTTCCGACTGTAGTCCTCTAATTATCCGGGGGCCGTGCAGCTGGGGTGGTCAGGCTGCAGGCAGAAGTGGGGGCTCTAACTCTTACCAGTGCCTCCCAGCGCCCCCCCACGCCTTACGAGACAGGAAGGCCAGAGGACACAGAACGGGGTATTGCCCGTTCCCCCAGCTGGTTCGGCTCTGATGAAGTGGCTCCCCCTGAGGGCAGGCAGAGAACAGCACAGTCCTTTGGTTCCTCTCCTTTTCCCCTGCTGGAAGTCAGGAGATTTTCTCCATCTTCCCCATGGAAACCTGGTGGGGCTCCTGGAGCCAAAACTCATGAAAGAGGGGGTCCATCCATCTAAGCCTGGACCCCCAGAAGTTTTTAACTCTTGCGCTAGTCCGCGCTCTGTTTCAGTGTTTCGTCCATTCCTGTTTATTTTCCTCCCAGATCCTGGGAAGCGGTGATTTCCAGCCTTTGCCTGTGTCTCCAGTTTGGGGCATGTCTGGGTGCCCTGTGACCTCAGTGCTCTGATGGCTCTAAAAAGAATGGTCAGTTTTCAGTTTGTTTGGCCTTTTTCTTGTGCGTGTGGAGTGGTCACATGTCAGAGCAGAAACCGGAGATCAAATGAACTTTTTGATATAAACTCAAGCCTGGGGTGCCTGGGTGCCTCAGTCGGTGAAGAGGCTGGTTCCTGATTTTGGCTCCGGTCATGATTTCAGGGTTCTGAGATTGAGCTTTGCATAGGGCTCTGCGCTCAGTAGATTGAGATCCTCTCCCTCTCCCTCTGCCTCTCCTCCCACTCGGGTGTGTGTGTGTGTGTGTGTGTGTGTGCGGGCGCACTCTTAAAAAAAAGAAAACTCAAGCCTTTCTTAAACTTAGAGAATGATCTCTCTTCCTTGTGCTTTTTGATTGCCCTCTGGAATTCCCCCCCTTCCCCCCTTATGTTTTCTGTGTACCTACCATATATTCAATAATATTAGCCATTATTTTTTTTTTTACCCATTATTTTAATCTTCAAACTATTTCTTTCTCAATTCTGGGAGACTTTCTTGAAATGGTTTTCCCTCCCTCCCCTCTATTTAGACTTTTGAAATTCCCTCCCTCCCCTCTATTTTTAAAGTAGGCTTCATACCCAGTGTGGAGCCCAATGGGGCTGGAACCATAATTGTGAGATTAAGACCTGAGCTGAGATCAAGAGTCGAACTCCCCTAGTTTTTTTTTTTTAAGATTTTATTTATTTATTAGAGAGAGCATGAGCAGGGGGAGGGGCAGAGGAAGAAAGAGGAGCAGATTCTCTGCTGAGCAGGGAGCCCATCGCAGGACTCGATCCCAGGACCCTGAGATCATGACCTGAGCCGAAGGCAGATGCTTAACTGAGTAAGCCACCCAGGTGACCCCGAAATGTTTTTTGTATTAGTCATAAGGAATTGGCTCATATATTTATGGAGGCCGAGCAGTTCCAAGATCTGTGGTCTCCAGTCCTGAGAACCAGGAAAGCTAATGATACGAATTCCAGTTCAGGAGAAGACATGCCTGACTCTGAGAACATCAGGCAGAGAGCAGATTCTCTCTGGCTCAGCCTTTTGTTCTCTTCAGGCTTTCAGTGGATTCCATGAAGCCTGCCCACATTTGGGAGGGCAGTCTGCTGATTCAAGTGTTAACGTCACCCAGAAACACCCTCACAGGCACACCCAGAATAATGTTCAATTCAATCTGGGCAACCCCTGGCCCAGTCTGGTCGACAGGTAACATTAGCTGTCACAGACTTCTGAATTAGAAGTTATCGGAATTCATTTTTCTGCAGCATTTACTCTTCCACACACCATCTCCAAAGCATCTTTAATTTGGCTGCCGCAGATACATTTTGTTGCTGTTTTTACCAATCTCACATTGCCCTTCACAGCCAGCCACTGCTGTGTTTCACTGCTGTCACGGTGGTTACCGTTTCCTGTAGTGGTGCCTTGCTCGCCATCGACTCCACACTTCAAGTTCTAGGCGCTCTGCTGCGTCTTTAAATAATAATGCGTTACGCTTCCTAAGAACCCTATGAAAATGATATTATTTTGATTCACACTCCAAACGGAGGAGTCACTGGTTGTAGCTAAGTTGAGGCGCTTGCCCGCGGTCACCTGGCTGCCTCGTAGGTGAGCTGGGGCTCGGGTCTCTCTCACTGCTTGGCCTCTGACGACAGGCATCACTTCCTCTTCTGTGTTGCTGTTGCCACAGCTGCCAAAAATAGCTAACGTTTACTGAGTGTCCGTCATGTTCCAGGTCCTCTTCTAGACATTCAAAATCCACTAACTTACCTGAGCGGCCACTTAGGAGGTGGCCACTGGCTGCCCCTGGTTTGCAGGAGGGGCGGAGACAAGGCTCAGAGAGACTGAGTCCCGGGGGGCTGGCACGTCATGGAGCTGAGCCCTCATCGAGGTGAGAAGTTAAGGAGTTTCTACGGTCACCCCTGTTGCTCGGAGTGTATGTTTTATAAGAGGGCACGCGCTCCCGTTTCTTACATGCGTCTCTCTCTTTACCCATTCATTTTCTTCTCCCTAGTAAGTCAACGTTATATGTTGAGAGACTACTTATTGTTCTAGGTCCTGGGATGCAACTGTGCCCCTAAGGAATTTCTATTCCCGGAGAGAGCGAGTTGACCTGGGAACAATGGTGGGTTTGAGGTGGGTGTTACATTAAGGTGTGAATTTGTGTGAGGGTGCTCTCCATGTTTTGCTCCCTGTTTTCAGCTCCAGCCAGGTAGCCAAGCCCTTTATTCCTGCCACAGGGATTGTATGCTGTGTGGGGTGCAGACTCCCCCTGGCGTCTCTGGGAGCAGGAGTTGAAGGAAGTGGCAAAATCTCGGGGAGGATAGCTCTTTGGTGTAGAGGGATCGCAGCCTTCCCGGAAGGGGTCTCGCTCTACATGAAGTGGGGCCTCCATGAGGCTGGGCAGCATGGCGTGGGGACCCCGGACCTGGCACCACCTTGGGCATTTGTATGGGGAGCCAGTAATGGCTGAGACTGAATTTCTCATCCGCCTGTGGGATCGGCTTCACTGAATAATGGATGTTTCTTGTGCACCTGGAACGGTGAGCTGCAGTTCATAGCCACCTACTACAGCATCTGGGCCATCCCTGGGGTAGCGAAGAAAGTTATGCTGTGCACGCCCGCACTCATGGTCTGATGACAGCACTGCATTCGTTTTGATGGTTTGGCTGAGATCCCGCTGGAGAATTGGCAAGCAGAAATGAGGGGTCTCTCAGAGTCTCTGTTGGGTACCGGGTGAGACTGAGTTCAAAAGACTAAATGGTTTTGTGCACTGGTTAGATATGGGGTCTGGGAGAGTGGAGAGGAGGTAAATCGCATATGTGGCAAGGTTGAAGAGATTGATTTTTCTCATCCCCAGCAGGCAGTGCCCTGTGCCTGGAAGGTAGGAACCTGGATCCTAACATGGCCCTAGCCTGGTCATACCATTAAGGCCTAAGGCCAAGCAGTTGCCCATATTGCGGGGATACCTATTTTGCTGTGGTAGAAATGAGTCCGCTAGAAACCATGGGTGTTTTGGGGAGATAAAAGCCCTGACTTGGTCCCAGGAGAACAGTCTTTGAGCCTTACGGGGCCCATTTCCGAGGTGCCGCAGATGGGTGGCTGAGAGACCGAAATCCCAAGGGGGAGATCCTCAGGCCTCCAGGGCTCTTGGAGCAAAGGTTCAGTTGCTGAGCCCTGCTCCTTAGAGCCAGAGCAGGCTTTCAGGGGGCTGCAACCCTCAAGAGCATACGCTGGCTGTTGAAAGGGGCCTCACCCGCAGGTGAGGAGAGAGGGGGTAGAAGGCCTTTCCTTGGAGAGTTCTGGACTTTACAAGAAAGGCCTGTACATTCACAGTAGGTGTTGACAGACTTGTGTGGCATATCCCATCCCAAGTTCTACCTGACAGACCCTCACCTCATACCTCCCAGCCCCTGATGCCATAAAGACTGGGTACTAGTGGGTGAAGGGAACCAGTCAAAGAGGCTGGTTTTGGTGGCTCCAAAGCAGGTCCTGATAGAGTAGGCCAACAAATGGGGATGTGCTTCAGCCTCCTGGGAAATGGGTTGTGGAGCCTGAATCCTGGGTGAGGGTGACCCTCAGTCTGCCATTGGTGGGATGGCCTGGATGCTCTGGGGAGAGACCTGCTCAGGAGGGACGGTGAGGTGAGCCAGGTGGATCCGTCCTCAGAAAAGGTGGTCCTGAAGAGGCACTGCATGCCCATATGGGGTATTTCACAGGGTTTTCAGCCATAGAGAGAAATTGTAGTTAGCGAAGTGGCTGAGGAGGACTTGGAGTGGGATTCAGCGTAGGTGTACTGTAGCCAGTCGGATACCACTGGTGTTCCTTCCAATGCTGTCTCGATGAGTGAGAGAGACTTCCCCTCACTCGTGTGTGTGTGTGTGTGTGTGTGTGGGCGGGGGCGGGGGGGAGGTGGTGGTGCTGGTTGGGAGACAAAGGCAATGTGTGGGAAGTTCCAGAGGTGAGAAAGGGCAGCAGGTGAGAGACCTCACCTCGCAATAAAAGGCCCCAAGAGGGTTGTAGGCAGAGGAGTGATGTGGTCAGAAGAAGTTTAGACAATCCAGTGGGGAGAAGGGACACGTGTAGACTTGCTGTGGAATTGCTTGGTAGATTAGAGGCTTGTGGAAAGTGGGTCGGGTGCTCTAGCCAGGAGGTCCCTGGTTGCCATGTTGTGTGGGTCATTCTCCTTGGCCATGGGGCCCTCCACTGACCTAAGTCCTGCTCCCATGTTGCCTTTCCCAGAAGCATGGATGGGACTGAGGTTTGCCCTGTGTACTGGCTTCCCTTTCAATTTATCATTCCAAGTAGTAGCTATCATGGGGGTCCTTTTGTCAGGGGTCCTTCCCACTGAGGCAGCTGTTGAGGCAACAAATCAGTTATACCGGCCCCCTCCCTCTGAGAGAGGGTTCTAAATAGGCCTTGGCGTGTGGACACCACAGCTGGCCTAACCCAAGCTTTCCCCTGTCGCCATGCAAACCAGGCCTGCCACCATTGTGGGGTTAAAGAAGCTGAGTCCCATCTATGGATACCCTCACTGATTATACAGTGATTAGGGGTCACATTTAGAAGGTCAGGACGTGCAAGATTGGACAAAAGAACATGACATTGAATGGAGTTGCATCTCCCCTGGAACCCACAAGCAGCAGGGTTGGTAGAAGGGAAAAAATGGACTATTAAAGCAGCAGATTAAATTACTAACAGGCAGAATCACCTTGGCCGGGTGGACTAAAGTCCAGTTTCAAGCTTTAATACATTTGAATGGTCAACCAGTAGGGCCTTGTGCCCCATATGCCGACCCCTGCTGAGGCGACCAACACCGTGAAGGTATGGAAGTTGAGGGAGACAGCCATTGCCCTGACTCTCACCGAGGATGCTGTGCTGCTGAGAACACCCATTCTGACTGGGAAAGGTCTTATCTCCTGGAATGTGCAAGGGGATGTCCCGCCAGGATGGGTGAGGTACTTTGCACACTTGGGAGAGAGGGAACTGCTCCGTCTCCACTGAGATCCTGTTGTCTTACTGTAGCCAGATCTGTTGAAACCCACTATACGTGGAATGCACCACGCACCATTACAGAAGGGAGAGGGTGGGGGTCCCAGTCTGGCATATCCTGCCCCGGCCCACCTCCTCAGGCCTGACAGGGCTGCCTCTCTGGCCAACATGGATGGTATGCACAACCTGGTCGAATTTCCAAAGCTGCCAACCTCCTTCTCCTGCAGGAAAGATGGGTGTTCTGTTTTCCACCGATAACAATCGTTTGGCCGCTGTCTTTGTTGCCTCCATTGGCCTAGAAGCCTTTATAGCACAAATAGAAGCCCTTGCTAAATTCACCCAGTAAGTCTTAAATGAAAGCCAACAAAACCTCTCTCTCTCTTTTTTTTTCATTCTCTTTATTCATGTTGGAATTTATTTCAAAGCACACTTTAATTCTGATCCCCAGGAACATGAAGATGTTGGAACTCCAGAGATTAAATTTAACTTTTTTCATAGTACTCTACCCCTTGCTTCAAGGTTTTGGCTCATCTGGCCAAGATAAACTACTGGTTAAACTCCAGACATGAAACAAGATTGCTGCTTTCAGGCTGGTCCTAAGTGAGCAGCACCACGGTGCGATCCACTGGCACTCTCATTATTTTTTTTTTATCCTGAAAAAAAGATTTGTACAAGATTTTTCTCAGTAATGAAAAAGAACCAAGAGAGCGCTAACTATTGATGAAATTTTTTTCCTCTAGCACGACTCACTATTTCTGGATCTTTATTATGAAAAGAGTGTTCCTTCAAATAAGAGAAGGGTCCACCCTACTCCAGTTTGACCTCATCTAAGTGATTACATATGCAGAGACCCTGTTTCCAAATAAGATCATACCCTGAGGTTCCAGGAAGCGCATCTTTAAGGGGGGGCTGGGTGGGGGAGGGGGGACACAATTCAGCCTACCACAAGAAAACCTCTCTTTACTGAACACTGAAATGTCTTTAACAAGAAAAGCTGTCTCCAAAATAGGACGGCCTTGGACATTATTGCTGCCTCGCAAGAAGGCACCTGTGCCGTTAGCCCAACAGAATGTTGTGTTCATACCTGATGAGTCTGCTCATATTTTCTTTACTAAATTACATGAGGACACAAGTGAATGCCCTGAGGGATCGGACTCCCCCCACCCCCCACCCTTAAACTTAGGGGACTTAATAAATCAGTGGTTTGGATCATAGAGCTCTTGATGGAAAGAACTGTTCCTTGTTTGGGGGAATCATTATTTTACTCTGTGTTTTCTTACATGTGCCTATATTGTTGCTATGGTATCTGCCTACACTGTAGCCCAAGGGCCACCAAACCAGCCATTTCCACGCTAATGAAACTCCTTGCAACCACTCAGGGCCCATTGTGGAGTAAGGGGGATTGTGGGATTGGAAGAGCGGGTCACGAGAGGTAAAATTTTGGAGGAGGTCATCCAGTTGACCCATGAACTGGACAGGGCAATCAGAAGCTCCTCACCCCCTCCTCTGTCCTTGAAATGTACATTCCGCCCACTTTTCTGACCATGGGAGCCATTTTCAAGGATGCAGCCTTGAGAGGGCAGTGTGTTTTTGAGACCCTCTGGATGGTATATGTGGCTGACCTGTTAAGGTCTCTCTATAAACCTTAAGATTCTGGCAGTGGGTGTGGAGATCCACTCATCTTGCAGCTGCCCAAGACAAGCCTCGTAAATTCCCTTGCTTGTTACACCTGCCACCTGCCAATCTGGAGTGGCTGCCGGCCTCTTTGGTCTCTCCCTGCCCTCTGAGTACAGGGGGCCGGTTTCAGATTTCACCCAGGAAGCTCCTGACTTTACAAACCAACAGGGATTGAAGACTTGGTAGTAAGAACTGGACTGACCTGGGCTCCAGTCCTGGCCTTACCACTAACCAGCTGTGTAATTCTGAGCAAGACACTTCTGCTGTCAACCTCCATTTCCTCGGTGAAACAGGTAATAATCCCTTCCTCAGAATGGCAGAATGCCTGAAAGACTGGCCCCGGTAGATGCTCCAACACTTGGCTGTTTTAATTATTACTAGTGTTAGGAGTTAGTTGGACAGTTAGGTAGTCAGGGCCAGGGTCCCCAACAAGAAAATATGGAGTCAGGACAGCTAAAATAAAACAGCACTAACATCCTGTTTTGCAGCTTAGACAGAAGCGCACTAGCATTCTGCTTTGCTGCCTTTGCAGAAATGACTTCTGCAAAACATCCTAAAATAAGGCAATAACCCACAAAGCGTTTGTCGCTATCACGGGCAAGGGGCAGTTAACACATAAGCCCCCAGATGTCAGCAAAAAAAAAATCAGCATGATGACATTAACCTAATAGGTAGATAATGTGACCAAAGTCCTGACTGGCACGACTCCCCACACCCTGGTTGCTTAAGGTATTTCCGCAAAAGAGCTCATAAAAACTCCTAAACTTGCAAACTCCGGGGGCAACCAACTCGGGCCCCCCTCCCACTCCGGGAGCTTTGCTCTGCTGCCCACCACTCTTCTTCGTCTGGCCTACTCTTCTTTCTTCCAAGCGGCGTGATGAAGAACCGCAGAAACCCTGCATCACCTGCACAGGCAAACTTCCCCTAACTGGGGAGAACTGGGCGGGATCGCTGGCCTTGCTACGACTCCTGGCTTACCTCTACTTTATCTTGCTTCTTTTCCCTGCACGTTTAGGCCAGGATGGGTCAGAAGCTCGTGTTCCTGGCTTTAAGATCAGTGTCGTTTCTGGTACGTTAAAGGTGTTGGATTGGCCCCTTTATTCAGATCCCCGAGTTCTCACACACCCTGGAGATAACAATAGCATTTTTGCCCCCGAGGAACACTACAAATTGGTAACCTTGCGTCCTGTGGAGAAGCTGCTCACTGAATAGATTAAGCTAGGTTAGAATAGCTGGGCTCACCGACCCCAAGGGGTCTGTGGATGGGTTCAGGAGACCCATGTACTAGAATGGGGGAACGATTGGAGCTTGACCTCTAACTGAAATACAGAATTTCCTTCAATTATAAATGGCAGTAGAAGGTCAAATACTGACCTTTGTCGTAGTATCAGAACCCGTGACTTTGTCACTTCTGGAAATCCTTGCTGTCTGTGTATCGCATCACAGTTGTCCCTGATACCTCAAAATGTCATTTGTTCTCATCACTATTTTTTATTTATGGTAATAAGGCTTTGTTATTTATTGTGTTAAAAAAGCAAGTATATTTATATAGCCCCCATTTATTTAATAATTGGGCGGATAAATCTAGATATAATTGGTTTTCCTTATAATTCTATGTATTTTACCTATGAATTTGGGAAAAGGTCCCTTGGCTTTACCTGCCAGTATGGTTTATGGCACAGAAGCTTTACTGAATTTCAAGCAGTGAAAAACTTTCTGGGTAAGAGCAGCGGTTTCCAGTTGCACCACAAGAGGGAAATATTTCCCCACTAATGGTTTAAAAGAGCACAGCAGGGAATTTTCTGTATTCCTTTTTAACTCTTATTCTAAAATTGGTTCAAGTTTTCTTCTTTACTGTTAGCAGTGTAACTGGGGCCCTGTCATGAGGCTCTGTAGCTGACAGCTTGCCAAGAGCTGAAGCATTCTTGTTCTGTGAATCCAGGCAGATGTGCTATGAACAAGCGAGTCTCCCAGGCCTGGATGAGAACTGAAGTTTAATGCCCACTCGCGTTGGCTGTCTTCCCAGCACTCCCCCTCACCCGCGCAAGCCCCCAGCTTGTTAAGCAGACCGTGTACTCGGTTTGTTACTCTAGTAGGTACAGAGCCTCTATCAGAAACGGGGCATAAAGTTTGCCACGCAATCAACGGCTGTTAGGAGAAGGTGTTGCGTTTGTGCGGGAGGGAGGAGGCGACAGACCTTAACAGGCAGAGAAAGACCATGATCCTATAACACAAATCTGAGGCCCCCGCCAGGCCGGCCACTCGCTTATGCAGCGGCTGCCCCCAGGGCTGATTTTAATGGGAACGATTTCACACGCTCCTTGTCCTTTGGCCACATCAGCCCATAGGTCACTGCGTATATTCAAGGGCTCAGGGTGGAGATCTAGAGTATCTAATTGCAAAGGGCAGCAGCCCCTTTCGCAAGTCAGCATCGAACCAAGGAACAGCTCTGCAAACCCTCACCCGCGCGAACTGCGTCCCTGTGGGTGGGGCTGGTTGCCGCTCTGCGGTTAGCTCTGGATCCCACCTCCCGCGGTGACTCTAAAAGTAACATTTGCGGCAAGACCTGCTTCTCTGACCTTTGAGGATTGTTGGCCTTTGCGTTTGCAGTTTTAATTACGGGCAGTACTGTTTCATTCCCTCATTCATGCGTGCATGCGCGCATTCATCCACTGAGACGCCATCTCCTGAAAGCGGCCCTTACAGGCGCTGTCCTGGGTGCTGGGGCCACAGGCGAGGTTCCCCTCCCCCACACGCGGTGTCTCTGTAGTGCGCCCCGGGGCGCTTGGCGCATGTAGGGGAAATGCGACCATTCTGATACGGGTCTTTCTTTTCTTTTCTTTTTTTAAAAGATTTTATTTATTTGTCAGAGAAAGAGAGAGCGCACAAGCTGGGGGAGAAGCAGGCTTCCCGCTGAGCAGGGGGCCCGATGCGAGGCTCCATCCAGGACCCTGGGATCATGACCTGAGCCGAAGGCAGACGCTTAACGACTGAGCCACCTGAATAGGGGCTTTTCATACATGTCTGCTGCATGACCAGCAGGCAAGATGTTGATCTGCTCTGAGCCTCAGTTTCCTCAAATATAAAATGAGAGTAATACTATCTACCTCATGAGAGTATTGTGAGAATTAAGAAAACAAAGCGAGTACAGTTAGCCCTGTGCCTGGCTGTTGTTACTAAGGATCAGAGCTCTGTTCTCAGAGCCTGTGATGTTCCCTGGGCGAGTATGAACAGCCAAGAGTGGGGGCTGTGGCAGTATTCTGCTTTGTTTATGACATGGTACCTCCAATAAGCTAGGGAACTTAATGAATGCTTTTCATGAAAGTGCCATAGGTTTATTTTGTGCAGTGACAGTGTGACAAAGTGGTCAAGAGCGTGGGCTCTGGAGCTGGGTGGCCTGGGCTAAGTCCCAGGGCTGACACTTATTAGCTGCAAGACTTGAGCGAGTAACTGAGCCCCTCTGTGCATGGGTTTCCCCATGATTACAGTAGGACTAGTGGCGAATTTGCACATGAAAAGCGCTTAGAGTGGTCCCTGGAAGCATTCACAATGATGAGCTATTATTATTTTGGTATTGCCCAAGGCAACTTGTTAAATGTATTCTGATGACAAAGTTAAAGGGTTGTGAAATCTACAACACAGTCGAGACTAGTGGTCTCATGTCCCTGGACCCTGTATCCTTGATATTCTATGGTGAGTGGTAGCAGTGGATGAGCAATGGTGGGGTGGTGTTGCATAAGGTCATGGAGAGGACGTGACCATGGGTTGGCGGGCGAGCTGCCCGTGGGCGATCAGAGACTCCTCACCCCTCCCTGTCCTTGGAGTATACCATCAGCCCACCTTGTCCACGGCGGGGGCTGTTTTCAAGGACGTAGCCCTGACAGAGCACTGTATTTTTGAGACCTTCTGGATGGTATACATGGCTGAGCCCCGTTAAGGCCTCTCTAGAAACCTTAAGCTTCTGGTCGCAGGTGTGAGGGTCTGCTCATCCCCTGGCTGCCCAAGACAAGCCTCATAAGTTTCCTTGCTTGCCAGACTTGCCACCTGCCAATCTGGAGTGGCTGGCCTCTTTGTTCAGTCTCTCCCTGCTTTGTATGCAGGGGTGGACTGCAAGCCATCATGTGGGGGTGAGGGTGGCGGGTGATGATGGATGGGTGTTGTGGGGAGTGATGGTGAGTAGTTGCTGGTAGTCGAGGTGAGGGGGTGATGATGGAACAATTGGGGCAGTGGTAGGGGGGCACTAGGAGGACTAGGTGGTGAGGTAGGAGGACAGACCCTTCTCTGACTCCTTGGAGGCCGTCCATGCATGGCTGACATCAGGAACTAGCTGTGTCCCTGACTATGCTCCCAGAGGGACCCATCCTGGGTGTGTTCGAAGCACAAGCAGCAAGATCAATGCTGGCATGTGATGTAAGAACTTGTTTAATTCATTTTTGGATGCTTTATTTTATAGTCTCACTTCCTCCACCATTTTTTCCCCCTGAGAACCACAAGCATTTTAAAGATATTGTATAAATGTTTCTTATAATATCCCTTTGATTTTGGGGTCAAATAAAAGAACTCCCCTTTGGGGTGACAGGTCACATGTTTCTTAAACTATTGAGAAGTGGCATCTGGTTTACAAGTCTTCTTGTGGCTGGCAGAATTAATTTGTGTTGAAAAAATGGCACCATGTTGTTACATTCCAACCTCCCCTCAACTATGGAAAAAGAGAGAAGAAAATATCTTTCTTTCCTTTGATTTCAGAGTCCTGCTGGGCACCTTGTCTCCTGTGTATTTGTCTGTGAGCCCAATTCCTTCCTGATGAGAGCAGGGTCCTGGGATGGGAGCTGAGGCTGCAGCAGGAGTGAGGACATGGGGGTCCTGGGATGGGGCTGGGGATGCTGAGGCTGCAGCAGGAGTGAGGACACGGGGTTAGAGGCGAAGTTTTCATTTGAAACCTGGGTGAGTGAATGGTACGTGCACTGCCCTTGCCAACTAAGGAACCATTTTGGACAGAAAAGAAAACAATGGGGACACCTGGGTGGCTCAGTAGGTTGGGTGTCTGCCTTTGGCTCAGGTCATGATCCCGGGCTCCTGGGATCGAGCCCCGTATCGGGCTCCCTGCTCAGCGGTGGGGAGCCTGCTTCTCCCTCTCCCTCTGCCCCTCCCCCTGCTCGTGCTCTCTCTCTCATAAATAAATAAAATCTTGAAAAAAAAAACCTTAAAAAAAAAGAACACAACCATAACAACCAAACCTGATATTTTCGACCACTTAAAAAAATTTGCTCCCAACTCCCAATAAAGCTGGGAATCATGACATTTTCCCTGGAAAGAGCAGCCGCCATTTCTCGCAGAGTGCCTGTGGCCTGTGGCACGGGGGGGGGGGGGGGGGGGGTGTGGGGGGGGGGCGGGGGTGGGGGGTGGCGCACGTGCGGACAGGAGGTGCCCGGAGGTGCAAACTCGGCTTGCCTCCAGGCTGCTGTGTTCCAGCTCAAGAAGAAACAAAAGGGGACACTTCAGGACACGCTTATCTCCACAAAGCCTGCTTCTGCAAACTGCTAATTGTGCATGTTAAACAGGAACCAGAGGCTCCGGGCAACCTCTCCGACTCCTCTTTGCAGATGTTTTATGGAGGTGATTTAAACCTTAGGACTCTTCGTTTCCTCCCTCTGGTGAAGGATCTGGGTGTTATCAACTCATTAACTCGTGTTCCCGTTATTTGCCTGCCGTTGCAGTCCTTGCTTTCAATAAAGTGGCATAGCACCGTCAGGAGATGCTAAAGTCACAGAGGTGGCCTCGATGGATGATCAACAGTGATGGCAACTTGGCCAATTTAAGAACAGCACGGAAGGCAAAAATGAGAAGCAGTAGGTGAAGTGCTGATGAAGAGCGAGTTTCTCATTGTCCCATCCTGTGGCTCCACGTGAGACGGGGGCTGAGAAGGACGAGGGGTTAGGAGCAATTTGGTGCTTGGTACGGAGTTTCTCAGGGGCTTATCTGTGCCGCTCTGGGGTGTGGAGTCTCGGGATATTTATTCGATCGCCATCCCAGTGGCCTGCTCAGGGAATAAACAGTCTTATGGGAGAGATAGAGGGACAGTTACAGCAAGAAGGGCAACACAGGAAGAAATGTCGCAACAGGGTGTTGTTCTGAATAGGGTTGGCGGATGCTGGAAGTCTACACAGGTAACACAGAAATACATGAGGGATACGTTTTGTTCTGCTGGATTGGAGAAGGTCAGAGAGGAAAGGATGGTCAATGGCCACCTGCCAGGAACACATGTGTAGTTAAAGTTGGGTTCGTAATTTGCTACACAAAAGGAGAACACACATGACGGACAAGCATGGAGTGTCTGGGTAAGAGGGGGCTCAGAGGGACCCAATAGAGGATCTGGGCTTGTGTTTGGTGATTTGAGTACAAGGAAACGAGGGATGTTTTCTGGAATGGTGGTGTTAGAAAGCAGGGCAACTTGGTAACTGCGCATCTTAATACTTTTGATCTAGGAAGTGGGAGGAATGGAATGGGGTTAGAGATATCACTGGAAAAGAAGCAATAGAGATTCATGTTGGGGTGCCTGCATGGCTCAGTTGATTAAGCATGTGCCTTCGGCTCAGGTCACGATCCCACGCTCCTGGGATTGAGTCCTGCATCAGGCTCCCTGCTCAGCAGGGAATCTGCTTTTCTCTCTCCCTCTGCCCCTTCCCCTGCTCATGCTCATACTCTCTCTCTCAAATAAAATCTTAAAAAAAATAGAGACTCATATTAGCCTAGCAAGGGGATGTTTGGTCATTCTTGTGGTTGCACAGTGTCTTCGTTTATCTCTGCTCAGGGATGATTAGAGAGTGGTATTGTTTTTGTCTTGTTGGAGTTCTCCACTGATGTTGATATTCTGTGAAATTGCTTTTTCATCAGGGGAACATCACAGCCTAGTTGGTAAAACTAAGCCAACTACTGGATAACATCTCTCAGGGCTGCTTTTCTCAAAATGCTTGATTTGGGCACTGAAGGATGAATAGGAGTTTCCCAGATCAAAAAGGGAAGGTATCGTTGGCAGAGGGGGTATAGCTGGAGAAGGGAGAGGGAGGCATTGAATATCACAAGAGGCTGAGGACACTGTGAGTAGCTCAGGATGCTGGAAGTGAGGGTGTGTGTGGAGAACCAGAGAGAGGAATGCCGAAGAAGAGTCAGACAAGGCCAGATGTGGAAGACCTGTGGGTCTGGCTAAGGAGCTCAGACTATATCCTTTGGCCATCTTAATCTGAGTGCTCAACTCAGAGCAGCTGGCCAAGAGATGTTTGTTGAATTGGGGTGGACTTGATTTTCCTTGTGCACACTCTTCTCTCTCCCACACCATTTATTACCATCAGAGCCAAAAAGAAGCTACCTGAAGAAGGGATATCCTTCTAGGAGTACGGATACCCTTTTCTTACAGTAACTCGTAGAATACTATCATCACAGAGCTGGAAGCACTCTCCTTTTGCAAAGGGGGACCTGAAGCCTGACGTGGTAAAATACTTGCTAAAGGTTCCACAGCAAACCATGAAAGAATGAGGATTTGAACTCACATCTCCTGCTTCCTTGTCTCTGGCTCTTGTCAGTACAGCAACCCATGCCTCAGTCAGGCAGAACTTTCCTAAATTAATGCTTACACAACTCTAATAAGTCTTGGGGCTCCCCATGGCTCAGTCACTGCAGAGACCCTCCCTTCCCCCAATACACAAGAGCAAAATCCAGCAGCCAGAAGTAATTAAGAAGGAATTCCATTCATTACGTGACTCTGTTAAAGAACTTGAAGGAGACATGATTCATGAGCTATAGTAACACTTCTCAAAGGCTCTTTCCTCCACTCTGCTCAGCTTCTCCAGATGTTCTCTTGTGCCAACACCCAAACTACTTCTCTAACCACAGTCTGGAGCTGCATCTTTTCTGGCTCCTTCCTTCTTCTTGTCTAGTTCTCTATTAAATCAATGGCCTGGCCTCTCTGCCCATAGCCTTCTTGCCTTCTTCCTGTCTCTCAGGACCCATCCCTCCTCTGACATCAGTCAGGGCTGTGTCTGGTTGCATGTTGCAGAAACCTCATTACAGTGGTTAAAACAAGTAAGAGGTATGTTTTTTCTCCCCAGGCAAGAAGTCCATAGGAAGGTGCTCCATGGCTGGTTCAGCAACTCCTTCTGCTTTTTTGCTCTGCCATTTATGATATATAGCTTTCTTCTTCCTTCTCCTAGATGCATGCTCTATCTTTAGGCATCATATTTACATTTAAGGCCAGACAAGGAAGAATAGCCAAAGGCAAAAGACATGTGCCTGCTGAATACTTCTTTTTATCAGGAAAACAGTTGATTGATTTCCCAGAAGCCACATCCTGTAGATTTCTACTTCCATCTCATTGGCCAGAAATGGTCACATGGTCATCACTAGCTGCAAGGGTACCCGGGAAGGTAAGTATAATTGGTCACCTTGCAACACTGAAACAATAATCAAGGTCATGTTAATAAAAAAGGGAAGAATAGACATTGGGTAAGAGGCTGGCAATGTCTGGCATACTCATCTTTTAGATTTTGCATCACAAAAGGCTTGGGGGCTGATCTGACAAAAACAGAGCTCTTCTCCATGTTGGGAAGGGAGTAAGAAGCTGATGAGGCAAAGTTATTCACAAGTGAATTAATATTTGCTTAAATGAGTATGATCCATTCCAGAGTGCATTGATTTGTTTTCATTTTGCAAATTTTTAACCTGTAAAAATAAGTTGGAAATCTAAATAAACATTTATGAAAATTTGTCTATAGGCAATTTTTTTTCTTAATGCATTATACACAACATTTGGCTTTACTCTGAGAGATCTCAATTCCGAAAAGCCAAGTTTCCAAATACAGTCTACAAGTTTCCAAAAACAACAAATATAGTTGTTTTTCTCTTATTATGCACTAAAATAAAATAATTACAGAGAATAAAATCACCAAGCTCTTGGAACTGTAATTTCAATTCTCATCTTTGTCGGGGTACAAATAGGCATTTAAGTTTATTACAGTGGGTATATTCCATTTGGTAGTGATCTGTTCTTTTCTATTGAACATTATTTTATAAACATGATTTTATGGCTGACAGTTCAACATAGTTATTTTAGCAAAAATATAATATGCAGATATGCTATAGATGACTTAGGCATTCCCCTTTGGTCAGAAACATTTTTTAAAATATTTAACAACTGATATGTCATTAACATTAAGCAATCAGAATAGACCAGTCTATAGAAGCAGAGCAAGTCCTGGAGGCCCCTGCTGGACCAAGCATCAACTCTTTTGTTGTTGGAATGTAGAGCAGTCCAGGGGTCCATTTGTTAATGGTGGGGGATTAGTTAGTGAATATTTACTAACTGATACAGAAGAACTCTAACAATTTAATAACAAGTCTTATCAGTTAGCTTATGCTGTGTAACAAACTTAAAAAAAATGCATTTAGCTCATTCTGTGCATTGGTAATTTGTGATGGGGTCAGGTGAGTGATTTTTCTGGTCTTGACTAGGTCAATCATGTGTCATCTGTGGTCTCCTGCTGGACAGTTAGATAATCTGTTCTGGGTGTTGCAGGGTTACCTGGCATGATGGGGGTGACTTGGACATGTATATTTTATCCTCCAAAAGGCTAGCCTGGGTTTTTCACATGGCTGGATGGAGTTCTAAGAAAACAAGCAACTTTTTGATTTGGATTTTGTTTTTGATTTTCCATTTTGTGCTATCTCTGTCTCTTTTCAAAAAATAGTTTATTTGAGCCAAAAACAAAGCAAAAACAATTCACCTGTTGCCCCTCCCCCCACCTCTGGCAATCACCAATTGTTCTCTGTATCTATGAGCTAGGTTATATATATATTTAGCTTCCACATATAAGAGAGATCATATGGTATTTTTCTTTCTCTGTCTGACATATTTCACTTAGTTTAGTGTCTTTAAGTTCTATCCACATGGTCACAAATGGCAAGATTTCATTTTTAATGGTTGAATAATATTCCATTGTGTGTATATGTGTATATGTGATATACATATCACATCTTCTTTATCTATTCATCCACTGATGGACACTTAAGTAGTTTCCATATGCTGGCTATTGTAAATAATGCTGCAATGAACATGGAAGCGCATATGTCTTTTTTTTTTTTTTAAAGATTTTATTTAATTTTTTTTAAAAGATTTTATTTATTTATTTGATAGAGAGAGACACAGCGAGAGAGGGAACACTAGCAGAAGGAGTGGGAGAAGGAGAAGCAGGCTTCCCGCTGAGTGGGGAGCCTGATGTGGGACTTGATCCCAGGACCCTGGGATCATGACCTGAGCCGAAGGCAGACGCTTAACGACTGAGCCACCCAGGTGCCCAGATTTTATTTATTTATTTGACAGAGAGAGACACAGCGAGAGAGGGAACACAAGCAGGGGGCGTGGGAGAGGGAGAAGCAGGGTTTCCTCTGAGCAGAGAGCCCAATGTGGGGCTCGATCCCAGGACCCTGGGATCATGACCTGAGCCGAAGGCAGACGCTTAATAACTGAAGCACCCAGGTGCCCCTGCATATGTCTTTTTGAATTAGTGTTTTTGTTTTCTTTGGATAAATATCCAGAGGTAGAGTTGCTGGATCATATATGATAGTTCTATTTTTAATTTTTTGAGGAACTTTCATACTATTTTCCATACTGGCTATACCAATCTACTTTCCCACCAACTGTGCACAAGGGTTCCCTTTTCCCACATCCTTGCCAACACTTGTTATTTCTAGCTTTTTTGATAAAAGCTCTTCCAACAGGTATGAGGTGGTATCTCATTGTGGTTTTGCATTTCCCTGATGATTAATGATGTAGGCATCTTTTCACATACCTGTTGGCCATCTGTTTGTCTTCTTTGGAAAAATGTCTATTCAGATCTTCTGCCAATTTTTATCTTTTTTATTTTTAAAATTTTTAAAAAAGATTTTATTTATTTATTTGAGAGAAAGAGAGAGAGAGAGAGCATGAGCAGGGGGAGGGGCAGAGGGAGAGGGAGAAGCATTCCCTCTGAGTGTGGAGCCCAACACGGGGCTCCATCTCAGAACCCTGAGATCATGACCTGAGCCTAAGGCAGATGCTTAACTGACTGAGACACCCAGGCACCCTTGTATCTGCAACTTTAATAAAGTTTGTTATCAGTTCTAACAGTTTTCTGATGGACTCTTTAGGGTTCTCTATATATCATCTGCAAATAGTAACAGTGTTCCTTCTTCCTTCCCAATTTGGATGCTTTGCATTTCTTTTTTCTTTTTCTTTTTTTATTTTATTTTTAAAAGATTTTATTTATTTATTTGACAGAGAGAGACATAGCGAGAAAGGGAACACAAGCAGGGGGAGTGGGAGAGGAGAGAAGCAGGCTTCCCGCCGAGCAGAAAGCCCGATGCAGGGCTCAATCCCAGGATCCTGGGATCATGACCTGAGCCAAAGGCAGACGCTTAACAACTGAGCCACCCAGGAGCCCCGTATTTCTCTTTTCTTATTCAATTTTTATGGCTGGGATTTCCAATATTATCTTGAATAAGAGTGTGAGAATGGGCATCCTTGTCTTGTTCCTCATCTTAAAGAGGAAACGTTTTTAGCTTTTCCCCATTGAGTATGATGTTAGCTGTGGGCTTGTCATAAACAGGCTTTATTATGTTGATGTACGTTCCCTCTATACCTGCTTTATTGAGAGTTTTTGTCATAAATGGTTGTTGAATTTTGTCAAAGGCTTTAACTGCATCTATTGAGTTGATGATGTAATTTTTGTTTTTCATATTACATTGACTGCTTTGCTGAGGTTGAGACACAATGAAGAGCTGAGGCAATGTTGGGCAAGATTTACCTACACAAAGCCATTCCTTCAAGATTAGGAGAGGTGTTTGTTTCATCTATTGTATAAAAACCAACACAGAGAGTCAAGCAAAATGAAGAAACAGAGGAATATGTTCCAATGAAAGAACAAGGTAAAACCTCAGAAAAAAAAGCATAAATGTAATAGAGATAAGTAATTTACCAGAGAAAAGTTCAAAGTAATGTCATAAGATGCTCACCACATGGGAAGGAAGAATGGATGAACACAATAAGAGTTTCAACGAAGAGATAGAAAATATAGGAAAGTACCAAAAAGAAGTCAGATGGTTGAAGGATATAGTAACTGAATTGAAAAAATACACTAGAGTGTTTAACAGCAGACTGGATGAAGCAGAAGAAAGGATCAGTCAACTCAAAGACAAGACAGTGGAAGTCACCCAACCACAGGAGCAAAAAGAAAAAAGGGTGAAAAAAGTGAAGATAAGCTTAAAAGACTTATAGCACAACAACAAATGGAATAATATTCCCATCAAAGGGCTCCCAGATCAGCTCTTGTCGAAGCAGCCTATTATATTTTTAATAGCTCCCAGTAGCTAAGGATGTGCTACAACATTGTTTTATTTATTTATTTATTTATTTATTTATTTATTTATTTATTTATTTATTATTTTTTTTAATAAATACTTTTTTTAAAAGATTTTATTTATTTATTTGAGAGAGAATGAGATAGAGAGAGAGCATGGGGGTGGAGGGTCAGAGGGAGAAGCAGACTCCCTGCTGAGCAGGGAGCCCGATATGGGACTTGATCCTGGGACTCCAGGATCATGACCTGAGCGGAAGGCAGTCGCTTTATCAACTGAGCCACCCAGGTGCCCCAACATTGTTTTATTAAAAAAAAAAAAAAGCCTACCCCTCAAGCCACGGTCATAATGATTAGCTAATAGGTATTCTTCACAGATGGTCTGAACCCCTGACTCTGTTGCCCTGGGGGTGGAAGCTATTTAAACAATCTTTCTTCACTGGTTACAGTCCTGTGAGGCCTGCAGGTATAAGCCCCACTGGCCACTAAAGCCACACAATATAGAGGTGTCTCCAGATGGCAGTTGCAAAAATCAGGGTGCCAGACAGGGGTATGACCTCCTTTCTGGGTGACACCAATCATTACAGTTTTATGTAATGGAATCCAAACTCCCTTGGCCTTCAGAGCCAGGCAATCAGGAGGTGTCCCCTAGGTTGGAGCTGTAAAAATCAGGGCACCAGCTGCATGTAAAAGCTCTCTTCTGGGAGATACTGGTTCTGTAACATGTCAAAGGGAGCATGAAGATAGTACTTGCCAGTCTCCATTTCTGGAGAGTATTCCAGCAGGCTCCTGTGTATGTCTTAAAAGTTGAGATGCTCAACATGGGATTTGAACCCTTTGCTCCTCTGGGAGAAGCTCTGGGGTTTTGAGTTTCCTCCCAGTTGTAAGATACTGTGTCAGGGGTGGAGTTTATGGTGAGATTGTGTTCCAGCTTCCATTTCCACTTCCTTGTGGTTTTCTTTTTTGCCCAATGTGTATTTGTCACTCAGCCAAACTTCAGTGTTTTTTTTTTTTTCTTAAAGGAAATTGCATCAGGGATGCCTGGGTGACTTAGTCGTTAAGCGTCTGCCTTTGGCTCAGGTCATGATCTCAGGGTCCTGGGATCGAGCCCCACACTGGGCTCCCTGCTCAGCAGGAAGCCTGCTTCTCCCTCTCACATTCCCCCTGTTTGTGTTCTCTCTCTCGCTGTCTCTCTTAAAAAAAAAAAAAAAAAGGAAATTGCATCATATGGAGTTGCAGACTCAGTGTGTTGGTGGGAGGACATGAGTTCAGGGTCTTCGTACATCGCCATCTTGAATGGAAACAAAAATATTACAAGGAATAATAAAATGTCAGGACAACCATATTTTCAGAAGTAAAAGCAAACCTCAGAACCAAACTCTGATATGACATACATGTTTGAACTACTACAGAGGGGATTAATAGCAATGCTTAATATTAAAGTTAAAGATGTTAAAGTCTTTAATGTAAAATGCAGACAACATGCAAGATCAGAGAGGTAATTTTGGCAGTTATAAAAATAATAAGAAAGACACTTAGAAATCAAAAGTACAGAAATATAAAACAGAATGCCTTCAACAGGCTCATCACCAAGCCTGACACAGTTGAAGAAAGAAATAGAGCTTGAACTGGCTAATGCAAATCAAAGTGAGATGCAGAGAAATATGTGAAAAAAAATAGCACAATTTCCAGGAGGTGGCGTAACAACCAACACCATAACATTCGCATAATTGGAATCCCAGAAGAAGTAAAAGGGAAGGAGGCAGAAGAAATAATGGGTGAGAATTTTTCAAAATAGTGGTAGATGTTACCCAAATGATCAATGAATCACATAAAATGTTTAGCAAGCTAAATACACACACACATACATACACACACACAGACATTTCATATACAAACTGCAGAAACTAAGACAAAGTTAGGAATGAAGCCAGAGGGAGGTAAAAAAAAAATCATGTTACCTAGAGAAGAAAAAGACTAAGAATTACAGCAATCTTTTCCCCAAAACCATACAAGCAAAAAGAAAAGGGAGTAAAATGGAGTGACACATCTAAATTGTTGAAAAGAAAAAAAAGTAAAGCCAGAATTCTATTTCTAGCAAAAATATCTGTTGTATTAGTCAATGTTCTCCAGAGAAGCAGAACCAACAGGTATGTGTGCATGTGTGTGTGTGCATGCACACAGACATACATAGCACAGGATAGTCTCTTAAATAAATGGTGCTGGGAAAACTGGACAGCCACATGCAAAGGAATGAAACTGGACCACTATTTTACACCATACACAAAATCAACTCAAAATGGATTAATTAGTTGAATGTAAGACCTGAAGCCATAAAACTTCTAGAAGAAAACATGGGCAGCAAGCTCCTTGACATCAGTCTTGGTGATGAGTTTTTGGATTGGACACCAGAAGCAAAGGCAATAAAAGCAAAAATAAACAAGTGGGACTGTATCAGACTAAAAAGATCTGCACAACAAAGGAAACCATTCACAAATGAAAAGGCAACCTACAGAATGGGTGAAAATATTTGCAAATTATACATTTGATAAAGGCTTAATATCCAAAATATATGAAGAACTCATACAACTCAATAGCAAAAGCAAACAAATGAACAAACAATCTGATTAAAAAATAGGCAGAGGAACTGAATAGAAAAATTTCCAAAGACATACAAATGGCCAACAAGTACATGAAAAGGTGCTCAACATCACTAATCACTAGGGAAATGCAAATCAAAACCACAGTGAGATATCACCTCACACCTGTTAGAATGGCTATTCATCCAAAAGATAAGAGGTAACAAGTGTTGAGGATGTGGAGAAAAGGAAACCCCTGTGCACTGGTGGTGGGAATGTAAACTGGTACCACTATGGGAAACAGTATGGAGACTTCTCAAAAAAATTCAAAATAGAGTTACCATATGATCCAGCAATCCCATCTCTAGGTACATATTGAAAGGAGAGGAAAAGAGGATCTGGAAGAGATCACTGCATTTTTATGCTCATTGCAGCATTATTCATAATAGTCTAGATATGGAAACAACCCAAGTTGCTATCAATGAATGAATGGATAAGGAAGATGTGGTATATATCTACAATGGAATATTGCTCAGCCTTGAGAAAGAAGACATCCTGTGATTTGCAACAACATGGATGGACCTTAAGGGCGTAAGCCAGATGGAGCAAGGGAAATAGTGCATGGTATCACTTACATGTGAAATCTAAAAAAAAAACAAAGTCCAGCTCATAGAAACAGAGCGTAGAAAAGTAGTTGCCAGGGACGGGGGGAAGGTGAGAGAAATAAGGAGAGGTCGGTAAAAGGGTACAGATTTTTCAGCTCTAAGATGTTTAAGGTTTGAGGATAGAATGTAAAGCATGGCAGCTATAGTTGATATCCCTGTATTGTATAATTGAAATTTGCTAAGAGAGTAGAACTTAAATGTTCTCACACACACAAAATGTGAGGTGATGGATGTGTTAATTAACTAGATAGAGGGATCCTTTCACACACACACATACATCAGCTTGATGCCAGTTCTGTGTTAGGTAACTCTTCTCACAGGTATGTAAATTTTGAGGCTTGAGAAAGGAGCATGGAACTCTGACACATATGCCTCAACTCACGACAGGTCTTGGGTTTCATGGATTAGCCATATATTAAGATATACAATTACTCCCTCAATCTGAGGACACAGGGACATCCAAACATGTCTGAGAGTTCTAACAGAAGCTCTAGAGACAGAGCAGGTGAATCATGACCTCTCTACATGAGCAATAATGTTTATTTATTAATATGAAATTTTCATATTTATTAATATGAAATCACAATTTCTATTTCTCTTACAATCCATCCATTTGAATTGTGAAGAATAAATAGAATGATATAAATGTTAGACCAAGATAAAAATTAGCCTAAAATTGTTGAGGAAAACTCAAATGGTGGTCCATGAGATGGCTAAAATTGAGGCGGAACAAAATTATGAGGGGAAATGCCTCCTACATGCTAAAAATAAAGGTTTTCTCCCTTTAAAAACTGTTATTTCTCTCTTTAAAATAACCGTCTTTAAAAAAAAAAAAAGACATGCAAGGACTTCTGCCACACTTAAATGCCCAAAGCAAATCCCAAGGTCAGACTCAAGGAAAAGGAAGAAGACTCTACCTCTCGATGGAAGGTGCTGCAAAATAATAATGAAAAGAGGTATCTATACAGGGAAGAGAAGAATTTGAGCCCTTTTTGCAGCAAACTACCATGCTGTTGTATACCAGAATGGTTAGCTATCAGCTCAGTTAAGCATTTATAATTTGCATTTTTGGGGACATTATATATACCACTGCTAAGAACATCACCTTCTTGATGATCTTACCATTCTTGGCATTAGAAAAATACTTTCAAAGTGAACAGAGTTGGGGGATCTTCACTCGTTCACTCACTCATTTATGCAGCATCCCACTGCACTAGGTGGAGGGCTAGCAGAAGCAGCAGAGACATTGTCTGTAGGCCAGCAGGGAAGACACACAGCCGTGAACAGCACAACGTGGAATGTGGTTGCTGCTTTGGTAGTGGTGTGTGGGAGGGATCTGGGGCATGAACATGCGGCCCAGAGGGAGGGATGTGGGTGGGGAATGTGTGCTCACGTGTGATGTGTAAGGCAAGGCAGCCGAAGGGCAATGGCTGGGTTTAGATTTGAAAAATGAGTTAGCAGCACATCAGTTGTGGTGAAGAGTGAATTCCAATGAGCACAGGCATTTCTTCCCAGATAATGAGGATACTCTGGGGCAGGGAGCAAGCCAAGGCGAGACCAGGGTGAAAAGCAGGGCGGAGTCCTAAGTGCCTTTGACCTTTGTCATGAGGGCAATGCAGGACCACCGATGACAGACAGATCGTGTTCTTGGGAAGATTCTCAGAATCATTACTGAAGATGGTGGCTCTTTGATTTCCTGTCGTTGGAAACAGGTTCTTGGCCTCGAACCAGAGGAAGAGTTGCTTTTCTTCTCTGAACACCCTGGAGGCAATCAACTTGGCTTTACCTCACATCTTCCATCAAAGTAAGGTCTAGGTGGATCAAAGATTTAAGTATTGAAAAAAATTAAGTCATAAAGTATTACTAGAGAATATGAGAATTGTTTTAATCTCAAAATGGGCGAGACTTTCTAAGAATGGTGCAAACTCAGAAGTCACGGTAAAAGAGATCAGTGTATTTGACTCCATAAAACAAAAAGAAAAAAAAGACACACGTGCATTGCAAAAGACACTATATGCAAAGTAAAAAAACAACAACCACAAATTAGGAAAAAAACCCATTTGTGATGTGGCAGGCCTGCTCTCTGGTTGCTTAGTTTTCCCAACATCATTTTGTTGAAGACATCATTTTTCTTGCTGATTCAAAACATCTTTATCATACATTAAGTGTTTATTTATATACACTCACATGTATTCATGGATCTTTTGGCTTTAAATTCTGTTCCTTTGATCTGTCTATCCTTTCATGCACCAGTACATTATTATTTTAATTCCTATAGTATTGTAATATATCTTTATATTTGGCTGTCTTCTTACATTCCTTTTAAAAAAAGACTTTTCTTGGAGAATTGTGTGTGTGTGTGTTTTTTTTTTTAATTTTGTATGAGGCACTTCCTATTTAAGAATATGGTACACCTCCTATTAAAAAAGTCTTTTTGGGGGGGCACCTGGGTGGCTCAGTCAGTTAAGCGTCTGATTCTTGATCTCAGCTCAGGTCTTTATCTCAGCTCAGAGTTCAAGCCCTGCATTGGGCTCCACGCAGGGCATGGAACCTACTAAAAAAAAAAAGTCTTTTTTTTTGTCTGCATCCCTCAGGGTGGTTTAAATTTTCTTCACATAGATTTTTGCACATGTTGGGCTATTTCTATATATTTTATCCTTTTTGGTTATTACACGTGAGATTTTTCTTTCCTGATACCTTCTAACTGGCTATTATTAAATTCTCTATATTAATTTTGTATCTATTAAACCTACTAAAGTTTTTATTTGCAATAGATTTACACTGTATAGATTCATTCTCATTTCATAGATATTTGCAGTAGATTTTCATATAATCCTCTTGGAATTTTACTAGTTGATAATCACACCAACTAAAATAGTGATAACTTAGCTTCCATTTAAAATTTTTTTTGTATCTAACACCATTTCTGTTTATTGTTGATTCTCATTGGTTAGTATTTCCAAAACCATGTTAAAAAATAAGAGTGATAGTGGGTATTTTGTTTTGTCCCTGACTTTAATGGGAGTTTCTTGTGTTTTCCCATTAATCACGAGGCTGGTTTAAAAAAATTGAGATAGATATATTTATTACATTAAGGACACATCCATCATTAGTAGCTTCTGTGATAGCCAATTAATTTGGCTAGCCAAGTATCTGCATGTTCCTTTTTCCTTATGTAGAACATACTCATCCATCCCCTAAAGGGAACAGAGTCCCATTTGGGTCCTGCATCTGGGTCAAAGGCCAGGATCTCGGGGTAATGCACAGTTCTGTCCATCAGATCACAATAGGCTTTACTTGATCTGGTGGTCTTTAAACTAAAAGGAAAATGATCTAATCACAACATGGCCAATATATATGACTCAGTGGACACAGGACAATCACAACCCAAACTCCATCTTGAAAAGGGAAAGTTGGAAATTCTGTAGACATTGGTCCATGAAGGCAAATAGTTTCTTTTCTGGCTGTAGATCACATTTCCTGGTGAGTCCATTCAGGTCACCTGCTTCTGTTCTCTGGGGAGAATGCCTTTGTTCACTGTGTCTGCTGAAGTCCCCCAGCTCTGCTTGTGGAAGATTTCTCCCTTGTATTTTATTCTTTCAGGCCATAAAAGTACTAGACTCCCAGTCAATGTAGATTGCTTGCCACAGATAGAAAGTCCCTCTCCTAGCCGAATTATGTCCCCTTCCATGTCTGTTTGTGACTGTCTCTAGACAGAGTTAATCTCTCTTGTAACTTTAGGTGAAAGAGAAAGAAAGGCAGCTGATACCCGCCCCCCCTCCAAATTTGGAAATTTCCCCAACACTTCATCTCCACTGGCAGGTTATTTGTCTTCCACTGATGATGGTCTAACTAAGAGCTTTGTACAGAATAACTAGGATCAGCAGATGACCAGCCTGTGATACCATGTTTTATGGAGGATGTTAGGGTTTGCTATGCATGTCTTATGCAACCATGTCCCAGTGTAAAAAATGGCCCATAGCAATTGTAATATGCTCTCAGTTGTGAGATGCAAATCACTTTCAGAGATGTTAAAATGGGCAAAAAATGTGCATTTTAGATGTGATGAAATATCATGTCTGCATCCTAGCCATCTGCTGTCCTCCCAATCCCACTTGGACAGCATCTCATTTTAGGTTTTGCCACTTGAGGCTCCCCACCTGTGGGTACCACATTCCGTTTAAATTTGGATTAATTGTTGTTCCATCATCTTCAAAGTTCTTTTTCCACTTGTAGCCCAAGGTGACTGCTCCTGCACCAGGAGCCATGCCCACTTTTCTACCAGCAGGAAGAGGGGAAGGGACTAAAATGGACATTATCTTTCCCAAATGTCCAGGAAGTTGCTCATACCATTTCTGCTTATATCCCACCACCGAGAACTTAGTTACCTAGTCAAACTAGCTGAGAGAATGTAGTTTTGATTCTAGGTAACCAAGTACCCAGCTAACATTCAGGTGTTCAATTACTGTAGAAGGAAAGGTTGAATATCAGGGACGACTAACAGTTTCTACAGGTTTGTAAGACAGCTTGTAAAATAGTTCCTATTTTTACTAAGGATCAGATTGGCCTAAGAATGTGTGTAATTTCATTAAATGCCTTTTAAGCATCTCTGGAGTTGATTAAACCCTAGCCCCTGACTCAGCCTGAGCCTCTTGTCTTATAACGTAGGGTGGACACTGTCCCTCTGAGCTTCGTAGCAGCTTTGCAGAGCATAATTAAGCTTTCGTTTTTGTGATGCCTTGATTCAAATCTGGACCCACCACTGGCAGAACAGGGGCCGTGTCTGCTCTGCTCACCACTGGGAGTCTAGCACCTGATATAGAACGTGGCATATAGTGAGTGCTCAGTCAATTTCTGAAGAGTAGATGAATGAAGGAGCTGTTCCTGCTTTGTGTAAGCTTTCTGAAGGAGAGAACAGCGAATGTCTGTCTGCCCCCTCCTGCACAGCTCATCCCTCCCGCCCACAGGCCACAGTCCCTACGAGACACTTAATAGGATGGGTGGGTGGCTTTTGGTGTGCAGGCTGTAGCTTCCAGGCCTACCTCCTGGGGCCTGTGTGGACATGAGGAACTTTGAATTAATGGTGGGGGAGAGCCCTGAGAGCCTTTGCAGACAGCGCCGGGTAAAGTGCAGGAAGCCGTTGGCGGTGTCAGGCTGTGAGACCATTAACACAGGGGACAGGGCCCACTTGGAGAGACCTGGCCGATTACTGGGTGTGCAGGTGGCGGGAGGGCGCGCTCAGGTTCACACAAGTCCCAGCCTGCTGGCATGTTATCTAACACGGCAGGCCCAGTGCGACCCTCCAGCCTTTTGGAGCAGAGAGATGCCATTTAGCATTTTTTGACTCTGGCAGGAGCAGCAAGCGAGGCTGAGAAATCTTTTCTTGCCAGATCATTAAAGATTGGGCTGGAGCCTCAGGAAACCTGCGAACTTGGGCCACTTAGCAGGAGAGAAGGCCCACAGGTAGGTCCTCTCACTTTTTTATGGCGTCCCTCTTGATCTCTTGGGAAGGGCTACAGGGGAGGCTGGAGGGACGAGAGGAGGTGGGTGTCAGGCAGAAGATGGTTTTCAGTGTCTCCCCACCTTTCTCAGGACCCATGTGTCTGAGGGGTGTGCCCTCTGCGCCTGTAAGCCTCCCGTGAGTCCAGGAGCAGGAGGTTCTCTTGCCAGGGTCGCTCAGTGTTACCAGAGTTTACTGAGCTTCTGCTTTGTTCCAGGCCTCGTGGTGGACTTTGGAGGCCCAGCGGTGTCTGGAACACTCGTGGAGATGAGACGTGTAAGCAGCTACCCTCACTGAGAAGACACATAGGCGGTGGTCGAGGCATACACTTGAGAGCAGGTGAACCCAGGAGAGGCTGGTTGGGCTGAGGTGGGTGGGTAACAGGAAGGTCTCTAGGGGAAAAGGGGCATGAGCAGCTGCCACAAGAGGCATGGATGCTTGGCAGATGGACAAGGCCATTTTCTGTGACAGAAGGTCACAGAGGTGCCAAATAGCACGGTGCATTTTGAATACAACCGTACCACTATGTTACTCCTGGGTGAACTGTATTGCTCATTTACCTAGTACCAGGGAATGTTTGAAGTGTTTTCTCTGCTTTGTCGCTTTTAATCTTCACAATATCCTTGAGATGTAAGAAACACTGTCACCTTTCACAATTCAGGAACTGGGGCCCAGAGAGGTTAAGTGACTTATTCAAGATGCACAGCTATTAAGTAGTTAATAAGGAGTGGACTTTAAAGGTTTGTTGGACTTTATTTATTTATTTTTAAAAGATTTTATTTATTTGTCAGAGAGAGAGAGAGAGAGATAGCACAAGCAGGGGGAGTGGCAGGCAGAGGGAGAAGCAGGCTCCCTACTGAGCAAGGAGCCCGATGCTGGGCTCGATCCCAGGACCCTGGGATCATGACTTGAGCCGAAGACAGACGCTTAACCAACTGAGCCACCCAGGCGTCCCAGTTTGTTGGACTTTAAAGCCCCTAGTAATGATAATGATGATAGCAATGACCTAATAATAGCAGTTAACACTTCCTTCATGCTAAGTGCCGGGTGCTTTGCTAAGCATTATTTTAGCTAATTCTTACCACATGCAGGTGTGTCCTGTTTTATCCCCACCTCACAGATGAAGAAGCCAGGAATGGTTCAGGGACTTGCCCAGAGAGAGAAGCCCGTAACCGGAGGGGCAAAGAGGTGCTTCCAGGCAACCTGAAGGCAAAGTTCATGCTCTTCAATGCTGCCTTTTCCCTGGTGTCCTTTCTTGGAAAGGTGAAGGGACAGTGAGTTTAGAGAGAGAGAGAGAGATGGGCAGTTAGGTCCCAGACCCTAAGGGCCTCGTATGCAGCACACAAGCCCACGGGCTATGTGGCAGGACAGTCATGCAGTGGGGAGCTGCTTTGGAAAGCAGCCTTAGGGTCTCCTCCATTAGTCCACTTGGGCTCCATTCACCTTAAATTCCATGTTCCCCCTCTAACAAGACTATCAAGGTCTGTCAGCGTGGGGGATGTACCGTCTGCTTCTCCTTGGTCCCTTGTGTGGCTGCTGTGGTGTTAGGGTCACACTGTGACCACGACAGCGGCAGAAACCAGCTTTCGCTGCGCGGGAGTCCCCAGGGACCTTGGGCCTGGCCGGAATGCCCTCTGTCCACTGCGCCTTGTGCTTTCTGAACTCATCACCTTAGCGCACAAGCCTGCTTCCCCCAGCCTCCTCATCTCAGTTGCTGGCAGTGCCATTGTGATGGTTCATTTATATGCCGACTTGACCAGGCCAAGGGGGAAGCAGATATTTGGTCATTATTCTGGGTGTTTCTGCAAGGGTGTTTTGGATGGGTTTACATTTTAATCAGCAGAGTAAAGCAGATTATCCTCCATAATGTGGATGGACCTCATCTAATCCTTTGGATGCCTGAATAGAACAAAAAGATGGACACTTCCCAGAGTAAAAAAACTCCCCAGCAGACTGCTTTTGGACTTCATCCCCACCATCGGCTCTCCTGGGTCTCCAGCCTTGCTGGCCCACCCTGCAGATTTGGACCTGCCATTCTCCATACTCACATGAGCCATTTCCTTAGAATACATTTCTCTCTATTTCACATCCTACTGGTATACACGCCCTGGAGAACTCTGACTAATAAAACCACCCTTGCAGTTGCTCCAGCAGAAACTGAGGGGTCATTATTGACATCCCTCTCCTTACCCCCAGCACTGAATCAGTCACCAAGTCCTGTTGACATCCCTTCTGGAAGCATTCCCATGTCCCTCCACTTCTCATCACATCCACTGCCACCTCCTGGGCTGGAGGTCATCACCTCTCTCTGGGTGACAGCAGTACTCACTAACTGGTGTCTGAGTTGGACTTGCCCCTTCTCTGTATATTGTTTACATAGCAGCCAGAGTGGCTTTTACAAAGGCACATCTCACCCTGCCACTCAGCTTTTTAAATCTCTGAATAGCTTTCCCTGATCTCAGGGTAAAGCCACGCTATCAGTTAGCTTTTGCTGCATAATGAATCATGTCAAACTTAGTGGCCAAAACTAACAAGTATTTATGGCTCATGATGGTAACTTGATTCTTCTGGATTTGTGGGCTCACTCATGAGTATGGGGTTGGCTGGTAAATCAGCTGGAAGCTGGCTATATGGGAAAGGGCTCAGCTTGGATGGTTGGGCTTTGCACCACATGATCTCTCATGCCAGGATCTAGGAAAGGCTCTGAGAGAGAGAATAGATGCTGCAAGGCACAAGAGGCCCAGGCTCAGAACTGGTACTTCACTTCTTCTGCATTCTTTTGGCCCAGTTAAGAGAAAAGTCCAGCTCAGATTCAAGGGAATCAAGGGATAGGGAAATGGACTAGTTCTTTGTGGGAAAAGCTGCAAAATCACATTACAAAGGGCTAGATCCAGGTGGGGGGGGGTAATTGTAGCCATTTTGCAACCTATCAGAGCCCCAAGCCCTTACCCTGACCCATAAAATTCTTTGTGATTTGGCTCCTAGCTTCCTCTTCAGTCTCCCCTTATATCACCTGCCCTCTAGTTCCTGGCACCCCAACCCCAAAGGCCTTCCTTCACTCTCTTGAATCTGCCAAGTTCTTCCTGCGCTAGAGATTACACACATGCTGATCCTTTTGCCAAAAATGCTGTTCCTTCATTCAGCTGGACAGTTGGTCCCCATCTTTCAGGTCTCAGCTGAAATGTTGCTTCTTTGGGAAAATCTTCATTGACTTATTTGGACTGCTAGATCAGGTTCTCCAGTTACGAGTTCAGAATGCACATCATGCTTTTCTAAGCACTTGTAACAGTTGTAATTACATAATAATTATTTTGAGTGTTTGTGTAATATCTGTCTCCTCCTAGACTGTAGACCCCCATGGACTTTAATTAAGTCATCTATTTAACAAATGTTTACGGAATGCTGGTTGTGTGCTAGGCATTGTGCTAAGGTGCTGGAGATACAGTTGTGATAAAAGTAGACCCAGTTCCTTTCCTCAGGGTTTTTATAATCAGATGGGGACACCACCATTAAGAAATAATTACCAAAACAGAAGTAAAATTGCAACAGAGGTGGTTCTGCAAAGGAGGGTTACATGATGCTGTGAGTCTCTCTAGTGGGGCAATTTGACAGGTAGGAGGTTGAGGAAGGCTTTGCTGAAAGCTGAGGTAGGTATGGAAAGTAAATGTTCACTAGGGTGGGGGCTGAGGGTAAGGAGTTTGAGTGAGGCAGCTGTGACCAGACTTCTGGGGCAAGGAAGAAGTTGGGGTACAGAGGACTGAAAGGGGGGCTGGAGGGCAGAGGGCGGGGCACCCAACACCCATACAGCATGAGGCTGCAGAATTAGGGCTGGATCCTGCAGGGTATTCTCTGCTGAGTTGGGGAGTTTGGGAGGGGGCCTGCCATGAATTTGGCTTTGAACACGCTGGGTTTGGGGTAACTTTGAGATATTCAAAGGTTGATCTTGAGTAGGCAGTTGGGTGTTACAGGTTTGGAGTTCAGGGTAGCTGTCTAAACTGAAGATGTGTATGTGAAGGTATTGGTGATAACTAAAGCCACAATCACACATAAGACCCCTTGGAAAGCAGCTTTTCTCTGTGTGTGTGTGTGTGTGCACACTCTGGATTCCTTCAGCAGTCTGGGAACACCTCTGATTTTAAATGTGTGAAATAAAATGCATAAGATAACAATGGGAACCAATTACACTGAAATAGTTTTCAAAATATTAAAAATAAATTAGTGGTATGAAAGTATATAAGCTTCTTTATTAACTCATTATATAACAAAACTCCGTGGCAGCTCTAATAGTTACTATACTTGTGAAGTAGTGATGAATATAGATTTTGAGACCTCTGCAACATCTGTTGTGTGGGATGAAGATACCTGGGCTGTTTACTGGGGACAAAGACACACAGGTCCTGCTAATACTGCTGTGGTTTGTTGCCTGCATTCATAATCGAAGGGCTTGCTAAATTTCAGTAAGAGGTAAGTAAAAATAAAGATGCAGTTTTTTTCACACCCAGTTTCACTGACTCCCAGGGGGCCTGGGACCCCCAGGTTAAGATCCTTGGTCTAGAGTGAGAGGAAGAGGGTGCTTAGGGTGCTAGGATAGAGTCAGGGACCACACAGAGGAGGGCAAGGCTGAAAAGAGGCAGAAGAGAGCCCTGGGACGTAGGTGGGAAAATGAGGGTTTTGTCTGTAAAAACCATGGGAAACAAGTGATCCAAGAAGAGACTGATCAATTGCATCAAATGCTAGAAAGTTCTGCAACATGAAGACTGATAAATGTCTGTTAGACAAATATATTTGCAAGGAATATATTTGTCTTCCCATTTAATTCCTGATGCATCTCAGGGCACATGGTAGACATTGAATATCTGTTGAAAGAAGGGATGTGTCATTGTCTTTCCTTACTAGGTCTGGTGGGAAATTGCTGGTGGAATAATTAGTGGAGTCTGCAAACGTCCTTAAACTGATTTCTTGACTGAGGGCTTTGGAGGCTGTAGAGACTTGGCAGGGATTGATGAGCCCACAGAGTTTTGGAGGCTCTCATTGGTGGGCCATGCCCTTGGGATGGAGGTTCCCATCCAGGAGGGTTGGGTTTGAAGCCCTGGGCAAGATGACACTCTGCTCTGCCCACAGCAGCTGGGGTCCTCCAATGGGGTTATTCATACTCAGAGCTGAATGTGTCCCAGTGGAGGTGACTTCTCTGATTCACCTCCACCTTTGCATTCCCTTCTATGCCTGACGGCAGGTGGGGGGACCCATGGACTCGAGAAGTGCTCTGTTGTGTGCAGAGGGATCAGGATTATCACTTCAGATCTCTAGCCATTTATCTAATCTCCTACTCTCTAGCATCTTCCTGTGAAGTGGGGCTACTCTTGTTGTTTGTCTCTTATCCATGCTTCAGTGCCGTGGGGTAAGAGAGCCAAGTTATGTGTGGTTACCAAGGAAAGTAACTGTTAAGAGTTTTTGTCATGAAGGTTTCTCTATTATAGGTTTTTTTTTTTTTTTTTAAAGATTTTTATTTATTTGACAGAGAGAGACACAGCGAGAGAGGGAACACAAGCAGGGGGAGAGGGAGAGGGAGAAACAGACTTCCCACAGAGCAGGGAGCCCGATGTGGGACTCGATCCCAGGACCCTGGGATCATGACCTGAGCCGAAGGCAGACGCTTAATGACTGAGCCACCCAGGCGCCCCTGTATTATGGGTTTTAACTATTTAAAATAGCAGGACATTCTTAGGTGGTGGATGGGCTAATGGAGGCAAGAACTTGGCAATGAGAATAACACATAGTTTGGGATTTGGTGAGGATTTAAAACTCACTCAGTTCAAGGGGTATCCCCCTGTGCTCCAGTGATCCCAAAGGGTTCCATGACGTACCCTGAGTGCTCTGGGACGCGAGCCAATCAGATGGGATTCGACACCCACACGGCACACTGGAGCATCTCCTTTACCTATTAGAATATCTCTTATATATTTTAAACATCTCTACAATCATTTGAAGAAAGAATTCTGGTGCTCAAAATGTTGAAAGTCACTGATTTAGTCCAACTCCCTTGGTTTGCACAAAAGGCAGCTGAAGCCCAAAGAGCAAGAACGCTGTGCCCAAGGTCACTCAGATGGTTGGTAGCAGAGTGAGAACTAGCACGCGGGTCACAAAAATAGCCTTTTTAATGGTTTGATTAGCAAATACAAAGTCATGCGTATTACTATTTGTGTATGTATGTAAGACACAATGCTTAAACATGGATCGTGGGGACTTTCTTCTGGTTACACATCCCCACGGTGAGTTTGCTCTGAAAGTGTTTGGAGAAAGGTGCCTAGGATTCTTAAAATTTGGAAACTCTTTTTTACTTTTCTGGCTTAAAAAGTACAGGTAAATTGAGCAGGACTATGAAGATGTTGAGTGTTTTCACATACAGAGAAATGAACCCCAAAAGGAAATGGTCTAATGGGGTTTAATAAAGGTCAGCATTCCTCGGGGAACTGGGAAATTAATCTGACAGCTAAAACCTCTGAGGGGTTAATGGAAATTCTAGAGCAACAGCTCTGCATATTGAAAAGTCTATAAATAGTTCAAAGTCCTCAACTGCCTCCTGAAGCTTTGATATCGTCCATATGAACTTCAGCAGCTCTGTGCCAGGCTAGGATACAACCAGAATGTATACCAACTGCATCCAGAAAGCCCCAGCGATACCTTTCAGCCATGACTAACACAGTGTGGGCGAGAGACGAAAGCCTGACTGCGAATTATGTGCCAAATTCCCTGAGAGTGAATGGGGAGGGGGCTGTGTCGATGTGTGTGTGCTTGTGTGTGTGCATGCGCGTGTGAGTGAGCGAGAGAGAGGGAGAGGGTGAGGGAGAAAGAGAGAGAGAGAGAATGTTTGTTTGGCATCTCAATTTGACTAGAGCACGTAGGCCTCCTGATGCTTAGAACTGTTTTTTTTTTTTTATTTTTAATCTTCAATTTTTTTTTTGGTAATAGGATTTTGGGGAACAGGACATGGTAGACTCATTTATGAGTCTTAGGGCTTGTCTCCTTCAAGGTCCCCATTTTTCATGTGATGAGCCCTTTGCAGTCCAGAGAGGGAAGGTAAGTGGCTGCACCTCAGACAGCCAAGGAAGTGGGCACAGTCTTCCCCAATCCCCCTGAAAGAGTTTTACCCCTCTCTGTTTCTATAGACCCCATTCCACTCTGTCCCAGCCCAGCCCACCTGGTGCTTGTCTGTCTCTCCCATTAGCCTGTGACTGTCTTGATAGCAGGGACTCTGTCTTACTCAACTGTGGTGCCCAGCACCCGGCAGGGGTTCTTGGCACATGGCAGGTGCTTAGGAAATTTTTGTTGATGGATTGATTGAATGAATGAGTGAGTGAATGGATGGATGGGTGAAATTTCTTGGTAGAAATTTTCTAAGAATCAAATTTTCCATGAGGAGACAGAAGGACATGGAAAAATTTTCGAAGAAGCCAAACCCTACTCCCCCTTTTCCAAATTAAAAAACAATAATGCCTTTCATTTCTGTAAGATTTATGATTATAAAAAATGTTCATTTGATCCTCCCGATAACTTTGGAGACAGACTGAGTGGGTGCTCGTCACCCACCCTCGCTCCATGGTTGAGGAAGCCGAGGCTCTGGGAGACTCAGCACTTGCTTGAGACTGCCCCTCCGGAGGAGACCAGGACTCAACCCCTCAGGCATCAGCCAGAGCCAGCTGCCTTACTCCGGGGGCAGGTGGCCTGCAGGACTGTCTTAGAAAAACCTTGCAGGAAATCCCCAAGTGAGACAGAGCCAGGCATTTGGTGAAAGAAAACTAGGTTAGCATCTGTTGAGTGCTTCCAGAGCCCTTGATGTGCTTTCTCACAAATCATCTCCCTGCTCCCTGCCACAATCCTGAGATGTTTCTGTTATCATCATGCATGTTGCTTGGACAAGGCAACAGAATCAAACACGTTGATCTGTTCCTATCACTAATTGATAAACGATGGCACTGGGGCTGGGTCCAGGTATCCAGTTACCCAAGTCCCAGATCCAACCACTGTGCACCAGGCATCAGTCCAGAGAGTGGTGGGGGCAGGTCTGAGAGAAGGCAGAAAGACCCCACAACCGAAGGAAACCGAATCCTGTGTACAAGACGCAAGCGCGCCTGGCCTAACGGCTGTTCTGGGAAGACTCTGGAGGAGCACGTTCAGAACCTGGAGGAGGGAGGGAGGTTGAGAAGAGGAAAAGTCCTGCAGAAGACGAGAACGCCCGCAAAGCCAGAGGGGCAGGAAGGAAACAGTGATTTGATCAGCGGGACATGGGTGGGGAAGGATGATGTAAGCTAAACAAATGTAGAGAAACAGAACATATAGTTCTCCCCGTGCCTTGCCTTTAAGCTGAGAAATGTAAAGAGATGATATTTTTGTAGTTGTGACATTTTAGGCTTCAGCTACTTGCAATTGAAAATGAAAAAGAAAATCCCAAATCAACCTAACTTATTCGTTACTGAGTTAAGGAAAATGACAGAGGAAGGACATAACACTGAGCTGCTAATTGCCATTCTTTGACAACCCACGAAGACTGTCCTCAGCTTATTTAAAATAAGCACTTTCTCAACTCCTCACTTTGTATCACTGACATCACTGCTGAGGGAAAGGTGGTGAGAAAAGGCCAGGAAAACACATCAGGAACCATGAATCAGAGCAAGTCTGAGAAAATTAACATTCCCCCGAAGAGAAGGCTCGCATGGAACGGGCCGCTGGGGATGGGGTCACTGGGGAGGCTTCCTGGCCTTTGAGTCTCCTCTTCCAAGTGAACTTTCTCCCCAGAAGGGTGACAGGGCCCCCTCCAGGCCTTAGTCCTGCAGTCTGGTTCTTTGAAGTTTTGACTGATCTCAGATTTAATTTTCTCTTCTAGAATTCCCTGATAAATCTCCGAGCAGGAAACAATGTGTCATTTTTCCTTTCTCCTCAGTGAAACGAGGGCAAGACCTTACAATACGTTTTCTTTGTGAAAGAGGATGAATTGAGATGTTTGCAGGGTAGGAAGGAATAAAAATAGGATTGTGAATAAAAGGAGCTTGGCAGGGCCTGACGAGTGAATCCCCAACTATAACGAGGCGCTGCCTCAGTCAAGCTAACCCCGATACCCTCAACCACACATTCCCGCAGCAATCATCCCTGGCCCCTCCTCTGCCAAAAATATTCCCAAACCTTCAAGTGAATGGGCTCAAACCCAGACTGGAACTTAGGAGTTGCCACAATATAATTCTTGGAAGGTTCAACCCGCCACTCATACAAATACAGAATGCAAATGTGTCAAAGATCTACTTAACTCATTAATTCACGAGGGACTCAGCAGGATGTTAAGACTGTTCCCAAGAAGGGGTGGGGACCCGGAGGTCTAACTTTGCCTGGGAAAGGACTGTCCTTGGCTCTATAAGGCCCCACAGTGTGGCCACAGCTCTTGTCTTTTGCTGTCTTGACCTCCGAGAGGGGCAGCTGGCTGCAGGTGGGCTCAGTACCTGCACAGGATGGTGAGGGCTACCACAGCATGCAGCCTTTCTGGGCTTACAGTTTCAAGGAGCACTCTTTTCCTCTCACAGCTCACAGTGTTGTCACAGACAGGATGGAACAGATTCTTCCAAGAGGCGAATGAGGATGCTCTCTTTGGAAACTGAGTTGTGTAGGATTGATCTTTAGATGGTAGGTTTAAGATAAAAATGGTCAAGAGATGAGATGGTGAGCAGGAATTTTGAGATCAGACTTGAGTACCTTGCAAAGACTGAATTCCTTTGTTCTAAAAGCTCAGTTGATTTATTTGAACATGGAGCCTGGCTCATAGTATGCTCTCAGAACATGCGTGCTGAATGGATCATCTCAAGAATTTCCCTTAGAGCAGCAAGGACCCCTTTTCCAGAAGGGGTGTGTGGAAGGGCTGGTAGGAGTGAGGAGGCTGCCACATTGATTGCTGAGGGCCATATTCCAATTCTTTTAAGGAGGAGATGAATTCGAGAATATTTCCTTTTTCCTCCTCATTTTTTTCTCTTTGTGATGATATCACTGTCATAATCCTCCTGGTTGGCATTTTTCGGTGACTCACCACTTTGCTATTTTGGTGGGTGTACATTTCAGGAGATAATTGTCTTTCCCTCCCCTGAGCATGACACCTGCTCACATCTGGAGACTTCCAACACAACAGAGCCTTGCCAACTTGTGACTCGTCGAGCCTGGTAGTAAGGGTGAGAGGCACTTATGAATGAAAGATGGAAATTGAAGCAGGGGGTGAAAAGATAAGCCCGCTCCACCAGACATGAGCTGTGAGTTAGTCCTCAAAGTCCCCTGAGGCTCAGCTTTTCTTAGACATGAGGACAAGAGGGAAATCTACTGAGAAATGAAGGCTGCTACGCTTGAAACCAACCACCCCTTGATCCAAGTGGGTTGAAGCTCTCAGGATCTTCAGCGAGGCACTCTTGAGGGAGACGGGGCCTCTCTGGTGATACTTCCACAGCATGGCGTTCTGGGGTTTAGTGATGTCTTTAGTAGGTCGAGGGTTCCTGTCCTCTCTGGAAAACCCCTCCATTTCTTCTGAGGGGGCCTAGGTCTCTCCACAAAAGTATTCAAGTTGGCTTTGTAAGCTGAGACCCTGGCTCAAACTTGCTTCCTGTCTGACCTGTTCTGCCTTAGGTGACCCCAAGAGACCCCTGCTTCCCCCCAACTCTCTTGGTAATAATCTTGTCTGGAGGCCACATGGTAACTTTGAACATACCTACTCATGGTATATCTTGTATGATGATTTAAAATTCTCATTTAACTCTTAATACACCGAGTCTGTGTATCTTCCTTTTGCTATTTTGGTAACCTGGCTGATACACTGGTCCTCTCGTATCTATAAGACTACCTCACACGCATATTAAGAAGATTTTGTCATTTGGTGAGGATGGGGGACTCTTCGGTGGGAAGGGAATCACTAATTCTGTTAAACCAGAAGCCCAGCATCTTAGATCATAGAGATTTTCTCTTAGACCAAATACTCTTGATAGGTCACGAAAGGTGAAATCGTTTGTTATTATTAACTTCCCTGACATTTATGACCTGTCTTCCAAATAAGCCCGTGTATACATTGAAACAGGAGCCAGGCATTGCTGTTCACTGAATTCCTTGTAGCACCCAGCACAGGGCTTTGCCGATGGTGAATGCTCCATGACCACTTGACATGGTTTGAGGGTTTACGATTGATCACAAACCCAGGCTCCCTGACTTATTCATTCTTTCCACACAAAGTTATTGAGCATCTACTGTGTGCTGAGCACTGTTCTAGGCACTTGGGAATCAACAGTCTCTGCCCTCTTGGAAGTTATATTCAGTTAGAGGAGACGTGATAAACAAGGCAAATCAGAAAACTATATAGTAGGGTAGGTGATGATAAATGCCTAGAAAGAATGGTAAAGGAAGAAAGGTGGATATAAAGAGTTGGTGGATGGTCAGGGAAGGCCTCACTGAGGAAGAGATTTCTGAGTGAGAACCACGAGAAGTGAAGGAGTCAGCCTTAAGGATGTCCGTGGGAAGAGCTTCCAGAGCAGAGCATGCAGCATATGCAAAGGCCCCGTCATGTTCCGTAATCCCTGTTCTGCCCATCAGGCCCTGGTCAATCTGGCTTCTGGTCTCTATGACCTCATCTCCTCCCGCCTCCTCCCGCTCTCTCCACACCAGCCACGCTGGCCTCCTGCCTGTAAGACAGAGAGTACTTCTGTCAACTCTTTTCTTCCTCTCACCAAAAAGGCTTTGAGGTGGGCACCAGGGATCCTCGGACCTAGCGCTTCATTGCGTGGAGTGTGAGCTGTCTCTTGCCCCTCAGGCTTTGGGATGGCGCCACTTTTGGAGGGACAATGGGTGGCATCCTCCAGTACAATGTCTTCAGAAGGTTGTCAGTGGTAGTCAGGATTGAGGAAGGTATCTTAGAGTCAGTAGGAATATAGTTTAAGTTCAATAACAGAAAAGCAGTTCGGAAGGAAATAAAGGGAAAGCTCTAGGCATCCAACAGGTCATCAGTAGGAGACCACCCATCAGGATCTTCTTGAAATAAGACTGGTCTGCTCAGAGCTCACCTCACAGAGAAGTTCTGACACCAGTGCTTCAAAGGACTTGCCTCAGTGTCCTCTCTGTAACCCTAAAGTCATTTTTTCCCCAGGCTTTTCTGGAAATTTCGTGTAAAATACTCCTGGCCCTCCAAAGATTTGTTGCCTTTTAAAAAAATTTTAAAAAATAAACTCATTTTATCGATTTGCCATTTAAATATAGAAAAACAGAATGGAAAGGCCTTGGGAAGAATTAGAACAATGCAAATGTATTCATCTCTGAGTGCTTCTAAAACTTTAGCTTCTGGCTGCTTCTCATGGCCGATTAGGGCTTCAAATAAAGAGATTCAGTAGGCAGAAAACACTTTCTAGCTATCAGATTGAAGAAGTTGCAATCGGGAAGGAGAAAGTTTGTTAAAAAACATTTATAATTTTTATTCCTTTATGTGGGAATTTTGATACAGGTCAGTCTAGTCAAAACGACTATTTAAGTAAACAAAATAGGGGTGCCTAGGTGGCTCAGATGGTTAAGCATCTGCCTTGGATTCAGGTCATGATCCCAGGGTCCTGGGATGGAGCCTCAAGTCAGGCTCCCTGCTCAGCCGGGAGTCTGCTTCTCCCTCTCCCTCTGCCGCTCACAGCCCTCCCTCACCTGCTCGTGCTCTCTCTCTCTCTCCCTCTCACTCAAATAAATAAATAAAATCTTAAAAATAAACAAACAAAATATCTCTTGTCCTTCCTACCTCCTCACACTGCCAGCCCTTTGGGGGTTGAGCAGGGCGGCCCATCATCCACCTCCATCCTGGTGGCACCCACTCCCCACGGTGCCGACCTGCTACTGTTTAGCTTGTGGCCCAAAGCCCCCAGGGCCCAGGGGCTGACTACCTGCTTCTCCCTCTGCCTCATGCCCAGTGGGATGGGAGCAAGGACAGTCGTGTGGCAGTCAAAGCCATCGCCACCAAGTAGAAGGGTGTGTGTCGGGGGGTGCTTGCGCATGGTCTGAATCCTATGACGGCTCCTGAGCCGGGCTGTGTGCTGTTGTGTTTCCCTCAGAGAGCCACTTACAACCCACCAAGCATGCTCCAGAGGCTTCAGCAGGCACCAAAAGGCAGCAGCACCGATTGTCTTGTCTGTCCCTCACATCCCTCCTCGTTACCCCCCAGCTTCCCTTAATAGAAGGGTCTGCTCCGTGGGCCTCTGCAAGCCCCTGTCTAATTGAATATTCGTCATCTTTCACGGAACAGAGTAAAAGTCAAAGGGCAGCGGGGTAGGGAACTTGGCACTTTCCCAACACTGAATGAGAATGCTATTGAGCCACTCAGCAGCAACCACGGGGTCGTTATTGCTTCAGGTGTGTTATCCCCGAGTCGTGTTGCTGTCCTCGTTTTACAGAGGCTGAGAGAGCTTCAGTATCTTTCTGCAATAACACTGTAAGTGGTGGATGCAGATTTTCCACCCCACCGCCCCCCGCCCGAGCACGGAAACAGTCCCCAGACCGCCCAAGGGCAAGCGTCCCTCTCACTCTGAACAGGCCGGAGCCGGGGTCCTGTGGTCTGTGGGTTGGCGGGGGGCATGGTGCAATTTAGAGACAGAGCTGAGGCTCTTTCTGAGTACTTGGCTGCTAATGAATGCCCGATGAGTCTCCGCTGCCTCTCTAGCTCCTCCATACTCAGTGTGGTCTCTGGACCAGCTCATTAGCCTTGCCCGAGAGCTTGTTAGAAATGCAGTTTCAGGACCCATACCCCACTTGCTGCCTCAGAATCCGCATTTTCACCAGATCCTCTTGTGATGCAAATGCACATGAAATTTTGAAAAGCACTGTTCTCCAGATGTCCTTCCTAAACTAAAAGCACAAGAAAGCTGCTTCAAGGGGGCTTCTTTCAGCACGAGGCTTGGCCAGCCATAACCCCAAGAACCTCCATGCTGCTGTGTCCCGGGTCAGGACTTCCCCTGGAAGCCGTCAACAAAGCCAAACCCACTGCTAGTATTTCCTTCCAGAGAATGAACAAAATAGCTCAGGGAGATGCGCTCCGCAGCTGCCCGAGCGTCAGGCAGACGCTAGATGGCAATGGATGGACAGGCATTGACGGGAAAGCCGTGAGGCCCAGGCTCAAGATGAAATGATAAAGGTGTGTGTGTGGGGGGGGCGGTTACTGAGCACAGTTGGGTCGTGAGAGGAGATGGTTGGGATGATATTAAAGAAACTGAGATTTCACCAGCAAGGCTGGGAAGGCTGTTTTGTGGAATGAAAGATTTGGGCAAGAGTAATTGCTTCTTTTTTGCCTCGAGCTATGTTACACACACACACACAGCCTCCCCACAGGGGAGGGATTTCAGCAGCCAGGGATGGTGAAACTAAAGGGAATTAAGTGTGGGTAAAAAGTTCCCAATCCACTTCGTTCTGTTCCCTAAGGTCAGGGGAAGCAGCGGCAGCCGGTCTTGAGCATGGGTTAGTCAAAGCCGGCCGGCCAAGAATGACAGCATCTTTTCCCACCGTGCACTGGGCTTGTGAGATGTCCCCCATGCCACCCAGAGGCTCTGCTCACACCCTCTCAGCTCTGAAGAGGACAGAGCAGGGCTTGGGGAAGTGTTCAGATCACAGCTCTGTCTCCCTCTTGTGCCTAGCTGTTTGGCTGAATCCAGACTGGGAAAAGAATATACAGCATTATCTTGGCCCCTTAGGGTCTCTCTTTTTTATTCTCCATAGGTTCCCTAGGACTAACCTCTAGGGTGGACCCCTGCGACTCCCATGTTGGAGACGCTGGAGTTCATTTTTAGACTTGGGGAACTTGGCTTCCAAGAACATAAGGCAGAAGAAGTGTCCTGAAATTCCCCAAATTATGAGGTCACCTTGTAGAGCCTGGCTTCTTTTACCCTGTAGTGGTTGGGTCCAGGTGGAAGAACTTATGGAGAACTTTTTTGGAAATTCATTTAAGAAACAGTAATGTTTTCCTGACTACTTGGTGGGCATGCTATCTAAAAGCATCCTGGAGCCATGTCAGGTGGGTAGAGATCCATTATTCTTAGAGATTTCAGAGTTTAAGTTCAGGGTCTGGATGTTTTCTAGTTATTCTCTATTTCTAGTCAAAATGTGGGCTTGGCTGGACAGTTGACTTCTGAAGAACGGGTGCAGAAGGTAATCAGGTTGCAGAATTATAGAATGGATGCTGGGGATTGTCCTGTCCCTCTCCTGTCTTACTCAGATGGAGAAACTGAGGCCCAGAGAATTCAATTTTTTAAAAAGATTTTATTTATTTATTTGAGAGAGAGAGAGAGCGCACACAAATGGGGGGAGGGGCAGAGGCAGAGGGAGAAGGAGACTCCCCGCTGAACAGGGAGCCCAATGTGGGGCTTGATCTCTGGACCCCGGGATCATGACCTGAGCTGAAGGCAGACGCCTAACTGGCGGAGCCACCCAGGCACCCCTCCATTTGGTTTCTTTTAGCAAACCTTTAAAAAGTGCCCCCTGTGCCAGGCATTATGCCCAGGGCCAAGCCAATACCAGGAGTGTGACACACAGTCTCTTTCCGTGTATAGATCCGTGCTCAGCTCCTCCATCCAGCTTATGGATCAGCTTATGGTCCAGGTCTCCCTGCTGGTAAGTGGTGAATGGAGATACAGGAGGATGGCTTCTTCTCTCTGTCCCTCTTCTTTCCTTTCTCCCTCTCTCCCCGCCTTCCTTCTTTCCTTCTTTTCTTCCTTCCTTTATTACATGACACTAGTTTCCCTCCCTCTTTCTTCCTTTTTTTTTCTTTTGAGTTCCGATAATTTTTTAAACCCTAGGGTCTTTGTATTTACCAGGTGGAAGTGAGTAAGCAGCAATATTAACAATTCCAAGGACGCGTTTGATCACTTCTGTCCTTCCCCAAAGGCCTCAATACAAGATGTAGTGCTTTCAGACCTGAGGAAGCAAATTTTATTTTTTTTATTTGTAGAAACTTGCCTTGAATTCTGAGAGAGGAAAATAAACCAAGCTAGTCAACTTAAAAGCTTTTTTCTTTTTTTTTTTGGCCTGAGGAAATACATCTCCTGTGATAGATAAACTCAGAATACCCTCTGGATGATGCTGTCCGAACTATAATCCAGCTACAGTTCATGGTAGAATGCCCTAATTTTCTAAGTTCTCACCTTTCCTTCTCTTTTAGGGTATATCACCTGAGTAGATTTTGTGAGTAGAAATAAATCTTGAATTAAAAATAAAGATGTTACCAACCATAACTGGAAAATCACGAGAGAATGTCTGCACATATTACACAGTGACATTCAGTGATATGAAAATTGAATGCAGATAGGCCCCTAGTCCTCCTCACTGTGGCCAGATCTGGTAAAGGCCACTGTCTGGGCCTCTGTGTCCTTGCTGATCCACAGGAAGTAGAAGCCCGAACATCAGGCACCTGAAGTTTGCATATAATTGAGCTTCTGGGCCTCTAAAAATCTTACATTTTATTCACAAACACAGGCATCTGCTACTAATTAAAGTATCAGGGTATAATTATACCCTTTCTTATTAGTAGATATGGAATCCGACAGTTGCTTAGATACAAAACAAGCAAGTGCAGATTTCGTTCTGTGCCCTTCACAGGCTGGGGAGATAGAACAACAAAATTTTCAAACACTCTGTGTAAATGAGTCTTGTTGCTCTGAAAATGTAAAGTTCTGAATTATCATCGGCAAATTTGCCTGGGAACAGGTGTTAATCCCATCACAACTCCGTGGCTTGAGCTTTCATATCCTTCGATTATTTCCCTGGCTTGGTCCCTTCACCTCTGTACTGCACTCCAACCCCCAGAGAGAAAGCATCTGTCTTCCTAAGATACAGTTAACACCATCCTGGAATCTAATAGTGTTGCACGAGAAAGCAGACGTGGCTTGCTCAGGGAACTCTGGAGCCAGAAGACACGCATCTGGAGTGTCAGGGCTGTGTTGTAACCCGATCAGCCTTTGGGCTCGTCAGAGGGCCATTTTGGGCTCAGGGGCATGGATTTGGCGTCCCAGGGAGCCTCCTGGTCATTCTAAGATATCCTCTTCCTCTCTCAGATACGTCTTGCACCCAGTACCATTAGGGAAATTTCCTGCTAACCCATCAAATTCAGGAATTCAGGTACCAGGTCGTTTTGGGGCCACCTGGTATATCTGTAGTGTCCAGCATGGCACTTGGCACTCAGAAGGTGCCCGATAACTGGTTATTGAGAGAATGGAGTCCACTGACTTCCTCACAAGCAAGTCACCCTGGGAGAGGTAATCTTTTCAACCTTAGCATCCATTTACTCCTCAATGTGCATGAATTGATTCGATGAGGCCTCTCACCGCCCAAGGGCCACGTTTTCCCTTCTAACCTGTTTTTGTGGGGCCTGTGAGCTAAGAATGGTTTTTATGTTTTTACATAGTTGGAAAAAATCCGCATAAGAATATTTCATGACACAAGAAAATGATATGAAATCCGAATTTCCATGTCCATAAACACAGTGATGCTGTTCATTTGCATATTGTCTTTGGTAACTTTTGCACTCCAGTGGCCGGATTGACTCTCTGTAGCAGAGACTGCACTGTCTGTAAAGCCTAAAATACTTACTATCTGGCCCTTTACAGGAAAAGTTAGCCAGCCCCTGGAGTAGATCATTTGCTAGGGTTAGTTTTCGACATTGGGGGCTTGGGGGACGCAGGGACAGAGAGGGCACAGGGGTGAGTCAGAGGGCAGGTCAGCTGGGAGGGGAGAATGGAGAGGGGAGATCTGGGTGAGCACTTCAGCCCTCTTCACACTCCTGACAGCCCTGGCCCCTTCCACAGTGGAAGTTTCCAGTTTCTCATTGTAATTCTGATGAATGTCCTCAAGGAATGCAGTGATAATCATTTCTCAGCCTGCTGCACTGTTTGGATGCAAAGAACTGTATCTTTCTGTTGTTTCTTGGTCATTGTAAATCCCTAGTTCAAAATGCTCCTTCTTTGTCAAAGACATAAAATTTTGCTTCCAGACAGTGTTTGGGTAATAAATCTCTATGTGTGAGCAAGTGTGAGCTGGAACTTGTCTTTGGAAAGCGATTGTCTTCAGTCTTCAGCCACCCAGCAGGCACCCTGTGCAGCTGCGCCCCGTCCTAGCTTCCGGGTAGTGTTGACCTGCGGGTTGGATGCCATAAGCTTTGTTTCTAAGCTCCCAGCAAGGGTGGAGCCCTACCCTTCAGGAGAAGTGCCTTTGTGATTAAGCTGGCAAGGATGCAATCAGCCTAGTTAAAGCCTTGATAATCTACTTGATCCATCCCAGTTGTCCATCCAAATCCCACGAGACATCTTGTTTACCTGAGTCTCATTTCTCTGGGGTTAACAGGAGCACCTCAGGGAGCCAGCGGCATCATACTGTTCTCTTATTAGCTATCTAAGTTCTGAATTGGAGTCTAATTTTCTCCAAACCCCACACTTCATTTGGAAAGAGGTTACTTCTCTGTGGGTTCCCGGAGGCCTGACTCATCTACAGGTATAAAAAATGCCCAGTGTCTTTTGATGGTGTATTTAATGGATTGGGGGATAGATTTGCTTTCTGAGTGACAGTGATTAGCACTGGCATTGTTTACCTTAAGTAGACCTGGGTTTTGAAACCATAACCAATAAGAAGATTGCCGTGTCTTTTTTAAGGGTTGACAAGCAGGGCTTCCTGTGGGAGCACTAGCCAGTTATCTGATCTGAAAGGGTTTATTTTGAAAGCAATGTGGGAAATGGTTTGCAGAAAGAAAATACAAGTTTCTACTTCCTAAACAATACTTACCATCTCTTGCACCTATCATGCCCTAGACATTTCTGTAGGTATTCTGGATATATATTTCCTCTAATTCTTACCCAAATCCTGCAGAATAGATGCTATTCTCTTCATCTTACAGAGGAGGACACTGGGACTTAAACAGAATGAATTTGGATTGCTTGAGATTCTACAGACAGGAGATGGCTTTAGCAGGATTTGAAACCACGAAGTGTGACCTCAGAGCACACGTGCAGAACATCACACGCTACCACCCCTCTGGGACGATACTTCTGCCACCTCATACTTTAAGGACAGACAGAATTTTAGAACGAACCAAGATACAAAGAAGTTAAGAAACTGGACTGTTGGAAATGCAGACCCAGCCAACATGTGGTTATCTGTCTTCACTGGTACAGGGATCACGAATCCCCATGTTTTCTTTAAAAGTTCCCATCTTCTTCCTGACTAGGCATTTAAAAAAAGGCTTAGTTGAAATTGTTTATTTATTTTCTGTCTAATGGGTTCCAAACCCGAAAGAGATAAGAAGACATGTAAAGAAAAGTCCATCTCCCGCCCTGGGAGGTTTCTCACAGGCCTCCTTGTGGGAAAGCAGAGCACAGCTAATGTGATTATAAAATTGTCACAGTTCTTCTCCCTCCCTTGCTCCTTGCACACCTCTTTGCTCTGTGACCTTGATGCTTCTGTCATCAAGAGGGGGGTGTCTATCCGCTGAATCTGGACTTGCCCCATGACCTGCTTTGGCCAACATAATGTGGAAGATGTGGCCCAGTCCCAGTGCCCAGCCTAGGTCTTGAGAGGCCTATGAGCTTCTCTCTCGGAAACTTGCTGAGGCCCCGTGTAAGCAAGCCCGGGCTGGTCTGCTGGAGGGGGAGAGATAAGTGGGGTAGATGAGTCACCCGAGCAAGTGCAAAGGCCTGAGGACCAAGGATGTTTGATATATATGAAGAGCAGTCCAGAGGCCAGACTGAGGGGAGAGTGATAAGAAATGAGGCTGGAGAAGTAGCCAGGAGGCTTGCACACCGTGATGAGAACTTTAGGTTTTGTTCTATGTGTGATAGCAACGAGTGAACAAAGGAGCAAGCAGACACTTGCATGAGTGAATGGCCAACCAGGGACAATGAAAGAGCATGGTTCCTACCAGGTCTAACAAGCAGCTGTTGTTGCCATGGACAGCACATCTGGGATTTGAAACTCCAAGAAGAGCAAAACCCATCCTGCTGCATGATAGGCTCAGCTCGTGAGGAACAGAGCTAGGGAAAACAGAGACAAAGTGATGGGCACCATGTACACTTGATCTTAGCCAAAAGGCCGAGAAGTGATGAGATGATGGGCACCATGTAACCTGATCCCTGTTGCTTTCCTTCTGGTTCGGGATCCTCAGTGGACATCAGTTTAACTCTGATATTGATTACTGATTTCTGATATCCACACTGACAGTTCAGCCGCAGTACGGTCATTGTTATCAGCAAACAAAAATAAATGAGAGGCCTTCTGCCACAGGGCTCCTTGGGCTGGTGTGGGAGAAAACTCAAGAAATTATTAGTCCCATACCCAAATCTCTGCTTGCCCGCTCGACAGAGATTTTCCCCCTCCGCAGCAAAGTGGAGGAGATTTCTGCTATTATCAGATTTCGATACTATGATGGTAGCGCAATGCTGGAGAATGAATCTGGTAGTCTTGCTGCATAACAAACCGCTTCAAAATTTAATGGCTCCTGATTCTCCTGATGTGGGATGGTGTGACTGATCTCAGCTGGGCTGTCACATAGTCTGCGGGCAATTAGTGTGTTGGCTTGAGACTGATCTAACACGGGCTCACATACATGGACTGGTGGTTGGTTGGCTGTCAGCTGGGGCACGTGGGTTCTTATCCTCCAAGGTATTAACTTGGGCTCATTCACATGCTGGTTGTGTTCTTTTGGGTCCTTGTGCAGTAAGAGAGGGCAAGCCCCAGCGTGCAAGTGCTTTTCAAGCCTCTGCTAACCTAATGCTTGTTGTTAATGTCCTTTTGGCCAAAACAAATTTCAAGGCAAGTCCAGAGTCTGTGAAATCACATAGCAAAGAATTTGTGACTTTTAAAAATAATTCGTGATGATTTTTGCATATAGGCTATCACAGAGTATGAGGGAGAGAGTTTTTTTGTTTTTTGTTTTTGTTTTTGTTTTTACCCAAACACTTTCTTTTGAGAAACTGATTGTTTTTAAACTTGCTTAATTTCTTCCAGGCCAGAGGGCCTATGCTAATTCATGTGGCTGGCATAAAGCTTAATGATTTTATCTGTGCATATTGTATGTCATTGAAATTATAGGTGGATATTTTTGGAAGTAATTTTCCTTGGAAGGTATGATGACATATGATGATCATATATAATTCGCCAAATAATTTTCCTGCCCTTTTAACATTCTTAAGAGAACATTATTCACTTAAGCATAGTTATGCTATGATTTGTTAAACCCATACTTCTATGTCAGTCTCAGACAATCCCCATGATGTGGGGCTATGTCCCTCCGTGAGCGTGTTGTTCACAGTTAGGAAGAGAACATGATGCCTGGGGAGAGAGCTTCAGGCCTATTCTGTAAGAAAACATACCCTCTAGTTCCGGTCTGTCGTAAAACAGATGCGTGACCTTGCGAAAGTCATTTAGCTTTTCTCGCCTTCGATTTCTTTACAGATGATGTGAGAGCTGTCTTCCGGTGCTGAAGCCTGTAATGGTTTCCCCGGGTGTCCTAGACAGCACCATGCCCGCCTGCCGAGGGGCCACTGCCTCTTCCGGGACCACCAGGTTTAGGTTTGTTTTATCAGGACTTCTGGATCATTTAGATTTCTAAAAAGGGTTTCAAAAATCAGAACATAATTGGATTGAGCCCCATTCTTTATAACGGCGGGAGATGGAAATACAAGGACCTTACAGGGTGTGTGAGGGACTCCATTTGGGATGGGGAGGACTTGACTGTGGCCTCCTGCCCCTTGCGGTCTCGCTGGAACGAGCATGAGGGGCGATCAGCTGCAGCCTGAATCTTCAGCTGCCCCTTCACCTGGGCTGCTCTGCCCTTGGCAAGAAGGCACAGGCTGGAGCAGGGTCTGTGGGTGAGACTGCAGCTGTCCACATGATGGCCTCTGTTAGGGGTGCCTCAAACTCCAGGGACAGAAGTGTCATGTGCCACATGGGATGCTCCCCTGGTGCTTTCTGCTGCCATTTATGCTCAGTTCAACTCTTTGAGGGTTCAGAAAGTGGCAGAAATATGTGAATTAGGCCAGGTGCCATACTGCAGGTGTGGTGGGGTCTTGGAGAAATGAAGATGGCCTGTTCCAGCTAAACGCCTTTTAAGTCCAGTTTTGAAGAACACTATGAGCAACATCTGCTTTTGGTCAGATCAACAGCCTATCTCTTAAGGATTAGAATGAGTTTCTTGGAAGATGAACCCACCAACTTTTTCTCCTAGCAACCCTCTGTCACATTCTTAACTTAACATTCTTAACTGGGTCCCCTGGCTCCTTTCCCATTTCTCCTTTGGATGGCACTTTTGATTTTCTGCTCCCCACTTTGGGTGGCTTTCAGGGACAACCCCTCAAGCAAATCCCCCTCATGAATGCTGGGCCCAGTTGGCTCCATATTTGGGGGACGGGTTGAGCCAGATGCCGAGATACAGGGAGAATTTCCCATTCTATGATGCCAAGTGCCTCCTTGGATGGCACATCTGCCTTCCTGGGGTGCAGAGGTGCTTCCTCACTTCCTTGGCCTCATGTTGAACTTCCTCACAGGTAGCAATAAGCTCAAGGAAATGAGAGTGGATCAGGTGTTGCAAGTGGAAGAGGAGTATTGGATGGATTTGAGAGATAATTGGGAATTCAGATGGACTATATTGGATGTGGGGGTGCTGGACAGGGTACTTCCTGGGCTAGGGCCCAGGTTTGTTTTGAGTAATAAGATGGCAGATGGTGCCATTTGGTGGGACTGCTGTAAAAGTAGTGGATGGCCACTTATGCTTTGAGTGACTGTCCACAAGTCATTAGCCACCTTGATGCACTGTTTCCTCAGGAATAATTACCTCCAATGGTCCTTGACTGGAGCATACAGTGAAGGCTGGAGCTCTAAGTGTCCGCCAACAGGAAATAATTTGGAGCAACCATAGGACACCCCCTGGAATGCCAAGGCTGGCTGCTATCCCCGGGCCTGGGCTGTTGAGATCAAACCATTGAGACATCATTGATGTGAACAAATGAAGAATAGATTGATGGGCTTTGGAATGAATGATTGGATCTCCCTCAGCCTCTATGGCTTGTATTTCCTGAAAACTCAATTTATTTTGGTCTGAGAGAGTGCATTGCTCTGTAGCATCAATGTTCTGTAATTGCCAGCACCCAGGGGTGAGGTGAAACCCTTCAGGCTTGAGGAAGAGGCCAGTGGTGATGCATGTGAGCCTGAGCCCAGACCCTGAATCCAGCCTGACCCTCACTAGGCTACCCGGGCATCCAGCAGCAGATAGAAATTCTGGTTTCGGGCCCCTGTGCGCCACCTGGGGTGAGGGGAGGGGTGTCTCTCCCAGGCAGGATCTGGCAGGAGGCCCAGCTTCTTAACCTAACGTGGTCATGGGTACCAGTGCCTTGGGCTGCATGTTTTAAGGCTGGCTGGTTTATGTGGAGAGAGAGGTTATCAGTGCAGAAGGAACAGGTTTGGGCCCTGGCGGAGGGAAGGAGAGAGTGTGACATATACACACTTCTCTCCCCCTCACACATAAAGAAATTACTGCCAAGAAAAGAGGTATTTTTAGATAAATGTGTATTTTCTAGAGTACATCCTTTAGAGTATCGTCATATTTTAGTTGAATTGTTTTTGAAAGAAATGGTTTTAAAATGTAAGATGTGATTTCCACCTTTTTCAAGTAGAGTACTCGAAGATCAATTCAGCCTTAAAATATCTTTTTTTATTTTGGAAAATTTGAAGCACATACAAAAGTGAGAAAATCACAGACTAAGCCCTAGGTACCCAAAAGCCAGTCTCGACAATGGTCAATTCATGACCAACCTTGTTCATCTCTATTCCCCACTTACCTCTGTCTCAGATTATTTAAATTCACCCTGTTCGTGCTGACCTAAGGTCAGCATTATGACAGTGTTTATGTAGTATGTGTGGTGTTCGTCCCCTTTCCGTGTATTTGCCATATCTGTGTCCCTGCCTTTACTGGGACTCTCCCTGGTCTGTCTCCTACAGTCTAGTCTAAGAAGGTATATAGCTGAGGTGGTTACAATTCTGTGTCAAGTAGGAGCACACAGGATTTGAGAGAGACTTTCCTACCTAGATCTTAGTATCGGGTTTATCTGGGGCTTTCACAGGCTGTTTTTGAAGGACTGAAGTTTAACACTTTTTAACAAATTTTATTTATTTATTTTAGAGAGAGAGGGCGCAGTGGGAAGGAGCAGAGGGAGAGGGAGAGAGAGTCTCAAGCACACTCCATGCCCAGCATGGAGCCTGATGCGGGGCTCGATCTCACAACCCTGGGATCATGACCTGAGCCGAAACTAAGAGTCAGATGCTTAACCGACTGAGCCACCCAGGTGCCCCTGAAGTTTAGCAGTTTTTTTACCTCTTAAAAGTGGGAGTGTTTTATTAAGCTGTCCCAGTGCTGCTGCTGCTTCTTTTTTTAAAAAATTTTTTTTAAAAAAAGATTTTATTTATTTGACAGAGAAAGACACAGCAAGAGAGGGAACACAAGCAGGGGGAGTGAGAGAGGGAGAAGCAGGCTTCCCGCCAAGCAGGGAGCCTGATGTGGGGCTCGATCCCAGGACCCTGGGACCATGACCCGAGCTGAAGGCAGACGCTTAACGACTGAGCCACCCAGGCGCCCCCCCCTTTTTTTTTTTACGAAATCATTATTAACAGATGCCAAGAAATGGAAAAATACTAATTTTTGAGAAAGGTTTTAAGACATAAATGAGGAATTTCAAGTATACCCAATACCTCACTTATTGCATGAGTATGATGGAGCTTGTCTTGTTTTGAGGTTCAGCACCATCCCTGGTAGCTTCCCTCAGGAGCCTTTTTGAGGAATGGCACTCAGTTTTGCACCAAAGGCCTCCGGACTGTTGTGTTTCTCTCACCCTTTGCTCTCCTTTTGTTACCTTTTCAGATTACTTGGTTGTTCACTGTCTCTGCTTTTTGCAATGCTTCTGCATTCATAACAGAGACGGACTGTAAGTTGCTGGGTTAACTAGATAACCACACCTGTTATATCAGTAACCTAGTGGTGTGTGTGAAATTGAATTCCCAAACCCCCTTTTCCAAAAAAGTGCATGAGAGCTCCCTGAGCTCAGAGGTGTGTGCCCAGTGACAGGCTCCGAGGATGAAGGTGCAGACATGGTGTGTGCCGCTGGGGGTGCGGCAGGATAATTTCATTAAGTAGGATCATGAAGATGGGAAGGGGAAAGCTTGAGGGTCCTCCAGAAACTTGTGGTGCCTTGCAGTCAACAGGGGCTGCTCCCACCTCCCAGCACCTTCTAGCACATTCCAGCACTCTTTGCATAGGGTGTCACTGCCTGGGACGTAGGGAGCATAAGCATGTGGATCCAAGGAGCAAGCATTCTGGGCATTTGGGGGAAGTTTCAGCCACCCAAACGTTAATTGAAGAGACTAGCATGTAGAAGCTGTTTTACTCACTCACCTTTTCCCTTTATTCCCTCTTAATCTCTGCCTTCAGCATTTTCCCTTTTTATGCTATCTGCTGTTCACAAATGTTTGGCGAAAATATTTCTTTATGGAGGAAAACCTGAAGGCATGCCATCAATCCTTGAACACGGAGGGGGCTCAAAACCGGTTTTCCTGGGAAACCAAATGACCCTACTTTATGTAATTAGCTGCAGTCCTGAAGAGAGGAGCAAGCTGAGGAGGCCTGGCAACTGGTGCCGTCTGTGTTACAACCCTCTCTACAGAACGGCGTACTTACGTGGTGCTCTCTGCCAAGATCGGGATGGGACGGCATGTCATCACCCCACTTTCCAGACAAGTAATGTGAGGTGGAGATTCAGGGCTTTTCTATCTTAATGTTTGTTTTCATGTCTTCCTTCCCTGGCCTGCCCCAGGCCCCTGGACTTCTCACCCTCCCTGCCTCTCCAGGGCCCCCAGTTCCTTCCCCTGTTTACCTTCACCACCCCGGACTCAGCTTCCTGCCACAAATCTGCCCTGTGTAGCCATTTCTCTCTCTTCAGAGGGGATCTTCAGATCTCAGGCCCACAAATTTCCAGGGTCTGATACTCTGTCTTTTCAGGTTGAGAACAAGAGGTGTTTTCTAGGTAGGAGCCTTGTGCAGAAGAAAGAGGTAGGCTGGGGAATTTCATGGCTCTCTTAGCTCCATTTTGACTAAAATAGAATTGATCTCATCAAAAGGGGCTGACTGAGGGCCTGGAAGCTACCAGGTGTCTTGCCTACAGAGGCATCACTTCCCTGGGCTGTGCGTGTATGAGACCCCAAGGATGGGCTTGTGGTGGCGAGGAGGTAGGCAGAGAACCCTACTGAGGAGGCTGGCCCAGTGTCTGAGGGCAGGCCTGACCCTGGGGCTTTCCCTGGGGAGGAGAGTCTTGGGTCCTGAATGGTAGGCCAGTAGGCGGCTCTGAGTGAGACTATGGTGATGGCGGGTAGTAGGGTGGTCCCAGCAACCCCCCTCTTCTCCCTCCTTCCTGCTCCCAATCCTCTCACATGGAGGAAGAATAGATATTGATAGTGATGACCCGGGACATGCTGAGCCAGCCCTGAGACTGAGGAGGGTCCTCCATGCTGCCCTTCAAAGTGCTAACAGAAGAGCCCATAGATGGGAAGAATGCCTTTTCTCCTGGAAGTGATATTAGCGGTGGCACCTCTGGGCCAACAGCAGCCCTGCAAATCCTTTCGAAGTCCATATTTATCTTTGTGTTAATCTGCAATGTACTTTGAATACCCATCATGAACTAAGCATGATGCTCTGGGCCTTACACACATTATCCCTTTAACCCTCAAGACAAGCCTGTGGTTGGGACCATTATCATCTGTACTTTACTGATAGGTAAACTGAGGCCCAAAGTTGTGCAGTCCCCTAAGTGTGATCCAGCTGGTGAGCACCAGAGCTGAGGTCCTAGCGTCAGGGCCCATGATCTGGAGCAGGTCTTGCTCCCTCCCCTGTTTGAAGCCAGGCTGGACTCTGGCGTGGAAGCTGAGGGTCTGCTGATGTCATGGGGGCCACTTGTGTTTTCTCTTTCCTGTTGTCCCTGCCCCATGGGGGCCGGTTCTCCTGTGGTTTCTTGGTTGCTCAGGTCATTGCAGTGGTGAGCGCCTCTCCTCAGAGCCTCCTCCGACCAGACTGGCTGGCCCCAACTTTGAGTTTGGCTCTCTTCCTTCATCTGCCCAGCTCAGGCAGGCACGACTGTGGTTGCCTCAGGCGCAAGTTGTGGGCCACACCCTTATATCCCCGGTGGGAACATGACAAATGGCAGAGGCTGGGATTTTTTTCTAAACAAGACAAGTGTGAAGCAGGCCGTGCAGTAATTCTGTAGCTGTGCTTGTCAGAAGCTTGCAAAACTCAGAAAAATGAATGGGGGGGGCGGCCTATGCCATCAGCGGCCACCCCCCTACTGACAGTCCCAGGGGTGGTCAGGACAAACCAGATGGGGGGCTTCTCTAGGTCCAGGGCAGGAAGGCTTTGGGGGAAACTGGGTTCATGGATTGGAGCTATGGGACGCAAGCTTCAGAGGTCTTACCTAAGCTCTCTGTGGGATGTCCAGACCAAAGGTCCTGCTCTAGGTAGGAGCGTTCTGGTTCCTGGTGATGGGAAGCTGGTAGAGCACGGGGGGCGTGGGCGTGGGGGTGTGTGTGCTGGTGTGTGCTTGTCAATGGGGATTGCTAACATTAGTCGTCTACCTGACTTCAGTACCTGCAAGGCTGTGAGTCCCGGGCTGTTTGAGGACAGTACCCTGCATAGGGTAGCTTTGTAAATATAGGCGGTGGCTCACCAGGGTCAGGCCTCTGGAAGCTGTAATAATCCACTATGGCTGCATAGCTTTGTTGTTTAAAGAAAAACATCATCTTCATTCTTGAAAGCCTAGCCAGTTGTATCCAAAATATCAGAGACCCAGTATTTTATTTATTTTTTTGAGACCCAGTACTTTTAAAGAGAAATGGGTGGCAAACTTGGTTTAGAATTTATCTTTAAAAAATAAATTATTTTTTAATATTATTTTTATATCACCTTAGCACTTTAAACAATTAGCCAAAATCTTTTAACATTTCCACATGTGTAAGCTTTGTTCCTGTTCAACATTTGTATCAACTCCATTCCAAAACATTAAGAGAACCCCTCTTTGAAGCATGGGACTACTCTCCTTCTCCCCTTTGCACCTTCCCTTAGGATCTCTGTCTCTCTCTCTCCTTCCTTAAAGTAATTAAGAATACATTTTATGGCCAAGATTTTTTTTCTTGTTCCTCAGAGGAACGAATCTTGTGCACATATTCAGAATTAAAAGGATAAAGACTCCAAAATCTGGTACAAAGCAGAAACATGGATCTGGCATGGACAATTTTCAGCCTAAACAAGATACTCTCAATAATGGAGACCCAAAGATAAACTGCATTTGCACTGGAACTAGATTCTCAGACATTAATTACCTATAAAAGTTTTTTTTTTTTCCCCAGCCTGCCACCTCCTTAGCTAATTTGGTGTCCTTCCTGCCCATTGTAGCCATTTAGCCAGTAAGAAAATCATGAACTAAACAATTAGGCAGCAGTAACAATTTTCAAGACACATACAAGTCATTTCTGGACCAAGTTTGGATTATTCAAGTTAGTGCTTTTCCGTCATCACAGCTTATAAACATGGTTTCCTAGTAGCTTAGATGCATGGGGCAAGTTATGGTCTCATCACTTTGTGGTCTGTAGGATTGCTGACAACGCTGACTCCATCTTTGGCCCTCCCTCTTGTTCTCCCCTCTGGTACACAGGTGGTGTCACTTCAGATCACTAGTACAGCTCCTCTGGTGCATGGATGGCACCACTTTAGGTAACTACCTTGTGACCTCACCACCCTGCCCCTTACTCCATAAAAGCTGAGGATTAAGGTCTGCATAGCTGCGGAGAATGGGCAGAGAGTGGGGGCATCAGGAGAGCTATGTAGTAGAGCTGCATAGTGTCCTGGGTCATCAGTCCCTCTGCCTGATCCCCCCATCAGTAAGTTACCCTGAATAAAACTCTGTGTGAATGGTGTGGAGTGGCTTGCTTCATTTTTCAGCATTAAAATGCCCTCTCAGTCTGGAGGATACATTACGGACCCTCCTCAACCTTCTAAACACAGACCCATTAACTTAAGTCTGTCATCTGATCACATAGCCTAACTCTGGCTGGTCATCTCCCAGCTCTGTGTTGGCATCTGGGGGACCAGGTGAGGGTGAGTGGTTGAATGGGCACAGAACCGATCTCTCTTCTAGGAGAGCAATACAGCATCACGGGATAGCTTGTTCTCTTTCCATATGTTGGAGGTCGTAATGCACCCATTCATCCACCCACCCAGCCAGCCAGCAAACTTCTGAGGTCCCTATGAAGAGCTGGGAGTTCACAGTCTGGCAGAAGAGAGAATTTATTTTGAGCAGACTGCTGGAGGCTTGGGACAGTTTGGTAGGTTGGAGGGGAGGATGTAATTTAAATTAAATGACATCATGCTTGAATTTTAGAAGTTCTTTATTGAGATTCAATTTACATACAGTAAAATGAACAAATCCTAAGTGTACAGCTTGATGACTTTTTGTAAGTGTATACACCCATGTGGCCACCAGAATATTTCCATCATCCCAGAAAATGTCCTTCCAGTCAATCTTCCCAACCCTTGCCCCCACCCCAAGAGATAACTACTATTCTGATTTGTTACCAAAATCAGTTTTGGCTGATCTTGTACTTCACAGAAATGGCATCATACAGCGTGTACTTTTTGGGTCTTCTTCCACTCAACGTAATATCTGTGAGATTATCGATGTTGTTGCATGTATCTGTATCTTGTCCTGTTTCAATGATGGGCAGTATTCTATTGTATGAATATGCCCAGTTTGCTTATCCCTTCTTCTGTTGATGGGCACTTGGGTTGTTTCTAGTTTTTGGCTGTTTTGGATAAAGCTGCAATCAACATTCATGTACAAGTCTTTTTGTGGACAGAAGCATTCATTTTGAAGTGAATGAAACATAGGAAGATAAGGAGAGTCAACAGATTTTCAGTTATTCGATATGATGACACCCTTTATAACAGAAATCCAAGGCTGACTGGATTTCGACACAGGCTAAATGTGTCCCCTCTGCGGTGCATTATCTCATCTGAATGTGTTCATCACATGAGGTTGTGTGAGGAAATGAATTAATCATGGTGCCTTCAGCTTAGTCACAGATTCCCCTGCAGGAAGGGAGGACCCCAACGGGCCCCACTTTTGATTTGATGGGGAACGAGAGACACTTGGGAGTAAAGAGATCTCATTCTGTGCTGAAGAGGGGACCACAGGCTGCCCCACTCCTAGTATGAAGCTGTGTGTGGGTGCGGGGGGTCCCTGAATCTTCCTGTTGGTCCTGATTCCAGTTTCCAAACAATAGTTAAGGCAGAAGAGGTGATGGTCTGTCCTGTTGCAGTTGCTGAAATTGGAAGTCAGCAGATCCTCCCTCCAGTGCCCAAGGCTCTCCCCTTCCCAGCTGTGGGTATGTGGCAAGACGGGAAGGCCAGTGCCTTGTGACAGACAGTTTAATCTTACCTGCCTGCTGTGAGGTACACTCACCATCCCAGAGAATTGCAAAGTATAAATTGTCTCTTAACACCGATAAACAGTAAGGAGGAGGAAAAAGCCCTGACAAAATATTACAACTTAATTGTATTTCTCAGCTGGGCTCAGGAAATCTGCTTCCTCCTTAGGCTAATGCTATTTACCAAGTCTCCCAGCCCCACAATAATTATTTCTTTAACCCTTAGTGAGATAGCACCTTAGCATGGGACAGGACTGCACAGACAAGGAAGCTTAATGAGGCCGTCCCAGGTGCTCAGGTGGGGGAGGCTGGCCTTCATTAGGGGCATGAATCACTGTGACTTCTGGCTTCCGGCTCCGGCTGCGAGGGGGACGGGAGGACAGGCTGCCCCTGAGAATAGAGGCTGCTGGGGAGGGGGTAGGGGTGAGGAAGGCTTTCTGCTGGCCTGGTTTTCTAGTGCACAGGTGTTTGCAATTGTAAATAAATGTGCAGTGTCAGTACTCAGCAGCTTATCAGCTGAGACTTATAATGAGGGCTGAGCAGAGAAATAAGATTGGCCCTCTCTGGGCACCTGTCATTATGTTGGATGGACCCAAAGTCGGGCCTAATTATAAACAACGATGGCTGGGAGAACTGACTTTGGGGGTGCGAGAGACAAGGGGGGTGGCCCACTGTCAGAAGTATTGTGTGCTCCAAAAATTCCTTTCCGTGGAATCTGGAAGCTCACTATTGTGAACATTGTTGTTTTTTTACTTTGAAAGGTAGATATTCCATGCATTCTGGAAAGTTTTGAAAAATATGATAGTTTGAATATCCATTCAGAAAGAGAGGTCAGAGACCCAAGGTAGCAGAAGCCTTTCTTCACAGAGCAATGTCTGTCGGTGACTCACAAAGGCCCATCTGGTGGCCTTGGCAAGTGATGGCTGCCTGTTTCACCTGGTTTACCATTCACTCCTGCACTTGTCTCTTTGCTTGCTCATTTGTTCATTCATTCTATCACACACTTAGATTAAAATCCTAAGTCTTAATTGTACTGGGTTGAATGGTGTCCTCCCAAAATTGATGTCCTTCCTGAACCTCAGAATGAGAACTTCTTTGGAAATAGGGTCATTGCCAGACGTAATTAGTACAGTTAAGATGAGGTGATAGTGCAGTAGGGTGGGCCCTTCATCCAGTATGGCTGATGTCCTTATAAGAGTAGAAGAGACTCAGAGAGACACATACCCAGCAGAAAGGTAGGCAGAGATTGGGGGGATGCATGTACAAGCCAAGGAATGCCAAGAACGGCTGGCAATCTCTGGAAGCGAGAGAGTAAATGGAACAGATTCTCCTTAGAGCCCCTAAGAAGGAACCAACCCTGCTGACACCTTGCTTTTGGAGTTCTGGCTTCCTGAAACTGTGAAAGAATGAAATTCTCTTATATTAAGCCACCCAGTTTGTGGTACTTTCTTGTAGCAGCCTTAGGAAATTAATATACTCATCGTGGCTTGCAAGGCTCGTGGCTACTTCTCCAGCCTCGTTTCTTACTGTCCTCTCCTCAGTCTGGTCTCCTGACTGCTCTTCATACATGTTGAACACACTTCATCCTAGGGCCCTAGCACTTGCTGTTTTTTTCTGCCTGGAACATTCTTCCCAGATAGTCCCTCTCTTATTCTCATACTTTACTCAGTTCTCTGCTCAATGTCACCTCTTCAGAGAGACCTGTTCTGATATCTTATCTAAAACTTTTTGTTTTAGATAAGATCCTTTGTTACCCTCTATCCCTTTACTCTACTAATTTTCTTCCTCGTGTGTATCACTAACAGACATCACAATGTATATATGCACATTTTTTCCCCCTGCTTCCCCAATCTGGTTGTAAGCTCTATGAGGGCAGGGACCTTGCCTTGTTTACTGCTATATACCTCAGTAGTACTTGGCAAATAGTAAGTAATTGATAAATGTTTGTTGTTAATATTACCTGTGCTAGGTAACCAGAACCAAACCCATTTCCTATGCTCATGGGGCTTGTATTCTAGTAACTAAACACACAGATGTGAAGAACACCTGGGGTTAAGGGAAGGAGAGAGCACATGAGTGGGATTTCACCTGGTTTGGGAGGCCAGGGAGAGATTTCCTGAGCAAGGGTTACTAGAGATTTGATTGCAGAGTTAGAGTTGACCATGCAGGGAGTGCCAAGGCTGTGTGGTGGGAAGGAGCATGGGTATGTTTGAGAAAGTGAGAGGCCAGTGTGGCTGAGAGCTAGGGGAGAGTGACTGAGTGGCAGGGGGGATCCAGAGCATCCAGAGCCCTGAAAGCCATGCAAGGTCCCTGGTGCTTATCTTGAGTGATGAGAAGAGTTTGAAGGGGTTAAGAGTGGAGGAGAGCTGGAGGGCATGTCATGATTTGATCTGTGTTTTGCAAAGTTCATTCTGGCTACCATGTGGGCAATGCCTTGGGGTGACCAATTAGGAGGTTGCTGTGGTTGTCTGGAGAGCTGCCTGGAGATGATGAGAAGTGATGAGATCAGGAGCTATTCAGGATTCAAAATGGACAGGATTTGGTAATGGAGTGCAGTTAGGATGGGCGGAGAAGGTGTTATCAAGGGGGTAATCTCAGGTTTCTGACATGCACAATGGAATGGATTGTGGCATCATTCACAAAGTAAAGAACATTGGAGGTGCGCATGTGTGTGTCTGTAGCGTGGGTGGCGGGTTGGGAGCAAACCTTGAATCTGTCATAGTTTCTGCTGCATTGCTGTGTTAGGTATACTCCACAAGCCTCAATGGAAGTAAAAGGTGAAGCCTCTGAACAGGGCTCTGATCTGAGAAGGCTTGTGCCTCTGTGGTAGATTGGTAGATTTGTGTTCTCCAGTAAACCATGGATCTCAGTATGCACCATTGGATAAGCCCCTCTGACACTGACCCTGGGCTTGGTTGTGTGACCCTTTTTGGCCAGTGGGACATTGGTAAAGCAAGCAGAGGGTAGACAAGCACTTGCACGTTGGGGCTTTTGGAAGTTGGCTGCCATACTGTAAAGAGGCTCAGGTAGACCACTGAATGTTGATAAGCTACATGGAGAGACACCCTGTGTGATGACAGGCCATCTGGGAATTCCAGTCCCAGCTGAGCTCCCACACAAATGCCCACAGCTACACCGCATGGAGCAGAGCTCGGTCTACCCGCAGAACCATGATGAATAGATTGTTGCTGTTTTAAGCCACTTGGTTTGGGGCTTACAATAAGGGCTGAGGGTTTGTGATATGGCAATGGATAACTGAAACAGACCTCTTCCAATGGGTTAAAATGGGGGTGGGGAACCAGGCTATTGTTGGGATTTTCTGAGTAGAGTCTCCAAAACAGAAATCTCTTAGGCTCCTCTGCCAAGAAGTTTTCTTTTGTTACTACTTCTTTGACTTTGACTTTAGTTCCAGCCTTGGGGAGGGCAATCTGTCTCAGGTGTGCAGTTGGCACCAGAGGGATATTACCTATAGGGTGACCCTCTATCTCCCTATCTCCCTTGTTTCTAATTGTCCCTTCACCATTCCTTCCATGGTCTGAATCTACACCTGGTTTTCCTCCTTTCTTTCCTGCTTCTTCCTCTTCTATAGCTGTGGGGAGCCCTCAAGGCTACAGAAACATCTGAAACTTGGATATGCATTATTGCTCGCCTCCCCCCACCCCCCATTCCTTTTGTCCCCTATCCTAGCACTGGAGCCAAATTAGGTCTCCTTTGTCTTTTTTTAATGAACAGGTTTAGCCACTGTAAGCTGGCTATTATATTGGACTGAAAATGCTGTTTGAGAGTCATTGACAACTGAGACCTGGGACCAACACTGACACCTCCTTAATTATGTGCCATTAATGATGTACACGCTGCAGCTAGGGGGGCATTGTGGATCTATTTCCCGCTTTAATTCTGTGCTGTGTTATATGAAATGCTAATGAGTCCAGAATTCTCAAAGGTCATAATCTGAATACGTTTCCCTTTCTTCTTTTTAGGGGAATGGGGATAGGATTCAAAACAATTAAAATGAAATTTACTTCATCGTTTGGCTAACAATGTCCTCGACTGTACTAATTACACTGAGATATGTATTCATTTGCTGGTCATTTGGACAGATCTGAGTGTGTCTGGTTTCTTGTAAGGCCCCCATCACTGAATTTTACATAGGATGTTTTTTTAGCTGCTCGCCCCATTGATTATGAGAAATAACTGGGGGGAAAAAAAGTCCACCCAAACCTTTACAATACGGAAAGTGCAAATTTAGCAGAACCAGCATTGAATTTTCCAGGGAGTCATTTATCATCCTTAGAAAGTTTTGGTTCTTTGCAAATAAGAAAGAGAAAGGAATGGTAATTGCTCTGCTCAGCTAATTGACAGAATTGTGTCAGAAAAAGGAGGCATTTCAACACTGCCTTCGATGATGACATTTGAAGGTTGTTCTCCTTCTCTCTTCACTGCTAAATTAGGTAATCATTATTTCCCTGTGAATCTTATTAATCTAATGCTGGCTTCTCCCCAACCCTCACTTAGACTTGAGACTCAGATGGAGATTTAACAATGAGATACCGAAGGTCAGATAAGGGTTTGGCCAGTTCAGGTTGTGTTTCCTGGTTTTTTGGTTCAGTGCATAAGTGGGAGAGGACAAAAGGGATAAGTTTAAGTTGCAGTCAGGGGAATTCAAGCCATCTGTTAAAAAGGACCTTTTCGTTATATGAATGGAACCCAGAAGATTTGAAATCTCCGCTGGTAGGTTTTTAGAATAGGTTAGTCCGCTGATGTGCTAAGACAGTGGAGGCTGAAAAGCTAGGTAAAGCCCAGATCCATCGTTCTCAAGCTTTTTCTCTTTTCAGATGGCTTCAGTGGGGGCAAAAGGCTCCACTGGGGACTCAAGGATAACGAAAACCTCCAATTTTTCACTATAAAAGGAGTGCACATCAGATATAAAAGGCTTATCATGGCTTATAATGGCTTCCGATGAGACATCAGTAAGAGTTGGCTTAGAAAAACTTGATGCTCGGTTTCCACTAGCTATTATGACCAAAAAGCCAATTAATGATGGAAATAGATGGTGTCTTCAGACGGGTGGTGAAGACCAACCACTCCTCTGTGGGACAGATCGACAGCCAGCCTGGATGACATTTGGAAAACAGCTGGATGCCCTGTGATAGTAAAGGCACAATGTGAAGGTAATTCCAGCTGATAGTGGTATGCTGATCGCAAATCTACCCTCCTGTAGTTTCTGAGTGGGATTGGGCAGAACCTCCTCTGTCACCTTGATGATCTTTCTGCTCCTGAGAATGTCCTTGTGCCATCTCCACCTTGCGTCCTCTCCCCCACCCCCCTGCCCCCCCAGGCAGTGCTCCTTAGGGTAACCGGTAGGAACAGGAGCTGTCCCTTGAGATGATGAGGCTGAATGTGCATGAAGAAGGCATTCTGGGGCATTTTCTGCTCACCTGTTCCTCCTTCTAGCCTCCCAGGGTCCACATAACAAAGAGGAATAGAGTAGATGGTGGGTGGTATTCTGTAGAATCAAAAGTGTTGTTTAATGGTAAATTACATGGATCGACCTTTCAGATGTTCAGAATTTTTTGAATCAGTGGTTCTGGAAACACTAACTCTTTCTTTTAATAATGATCTTACTCAATTTAGTTAATAACATTTAATATTTTAAACAAAAGCCTTTATGAAAGAGAGTCTAACCCTTTTCCCCTCTGGACAGAGAGGGATAAAAACTTCGTGTTCTCCTCTGACAAGTCAGTCAAAACCAAATCCTGCACCAGTGAACGGATTTCAGAGCTTCTGATTCCCAATTCTAGAATAAGTCATCTATGACCGTGTCATTGTCCAGAAACAAGGTAAAACAACTCATATTTATATGAAAAACCTAGTAAATGGTAGAGATGATTTCTTCATTTTGTTTTATGATGGAAATACGTCATTTTTCTCTCCTTCATAAGACATTTCCCTTTGTGATTTCAGTCTTCACGGTGACATTCAAGAAACAGCATCAAAAATGACAGAAAAAAATCATCACTTGAAAAATGTTCATTAGTCAACCTATTGTTCCAAGAAGGCAGACGTAACTCTATCTTTTTTTCTTTCTCTTCCTTCTTTTCTCCCCAGATTGCCTTTGTGTTCTTTGGTATAGTTTTCAAGTTTGGTGAAAAGCTGTCACCTTCTAAAGTTATCAAGGAATAAAAAGCCAGAGTGCTGCCCAGGGTTAAGCAGTTGGATCGTGGCACCAATAGCATCTTCCATGGTCAAGAGTTACCCCTTCTGGTGCCATCTCTGTGGCTGGGGAAGCCTCGCCTTGCATGTTCATGGGGTTTTTATTCCCTCTGGTTCCCGTTTAGTATAACTTTCACCTTTACGGGCTGTGCTCACTGGGGACCTTGTATACATTAATCACAGGGGGAATCTCCTAGTGGGCACATCTGTGTGTGTAGCTGCCATAAAAGGAATGAATCAAAATTCAACTCTATGCCTAGTTTTGGTAGCATAAGACTCATTTTCATGGCCCTAGAACTAAAACGTGGTAGTTAACACAGTAAAGTGATATTTATAGGGTAATTTTGATCAAGCCTGTCATAATTTTCGTTCCTGGGTAAGTCTGCATGTCCTTTGTTACAGCTCTAATTACACTGATAGCTTTTCAGAGGGAATGTTAGGGTAGAGGTTACTTAAATATGAAACCAAAGGTTTGACATCAGTTAAGAGTGAATGATTTTGATTTCCTAACATATATTTTAGTGTAACATTAACTTACTGGCTTATCTCTCTTTCCTGAATCCTATCATTCTTTTTATTTTAGCATTTATTTATTTTATCACTGAGGCAGAAGGAGAATTGTGCTGGTCTCCCTTCCTCCCACCCAGACGCAGAATAGCCTTAAACAGTATTTCTCAGTTTGGATGTGAACTGATGGTACACTGTTCCTTTAGCTCCCTGACAGTGTCCCTCATGAAACCCTGTAGCTGCAGGGCTCTCTCGGGTTACGAATTTAGCAGCACTCCTTTGGTGACTTTCCTCTTTCCACATCACTCCAGGGATCTCTATTAACTTAACATGCTAAAAATAACACTGCAGAACTGCTGAACAGGGAGCGCGACCAGTAGGGCTGGGGGAAGGCTCAATATTGCTCACATTGATCAGAAACCTGGACCGTGCTCCCATGATGCTTGCTGTTTGACACCAAGCTCATTAAGGATCTGTGTGTGCATCTGGGGACTGGAGAGGCAGGAGAGGGGGGCGCCGGAGGCCTGAGGATATGAGGATGCTCTTGCCAGTCACAGTCAGAGGTCTTTCCTTACCAATCTTGGGATTCCTTTCTTTCTGAATTAATGCGGCTCTTACACGAGTCTGGCCTGGACCTGTCTTCCCTCTTGGCAAGGATTCTTAGGTGAGGATAAAGCCAGCTCTTACCTTGACTTTAATCCCAGCCACAGTCGTAAAATTTTGTCTTCCACGGAGTGTAATAGTCTCATCAAATAGTAGACGGCAGCATGTTGTTCTTGTTTAGGGCTGAGCAGCCGGTGGGAACAATTTAGAGTCTTAACTTCTGTGTTTGAGTCCTAGTTCTACCGCTTATTAACTCTGCTGCGTCGGACTGGTTACTGAACCTCCTGCCAGCCTCAGTTTCCTCATTTATAAAATAAGAATATTCATTGAAATTAATACTTCTTTCACAGGGTGGTTGTGGACTCAGATGGGATCGATTGCATGTTTAGGAAAATGTGAAAAGCCCATGGTATTTCCCAAATATATCTAGTGTTAGCATGATAGTTAACTTTATGTGCTAATTTGACTGGACCAAGGGATGCCCAGAGAGATAGTAAAATATTATTCCTGGATGTGTCTTGTGAGGGTGTTTCCAGAAGGGATTAGCATTTGAATTAGCAGACTGAGTAAAGTAGATCACCCTCACCAATGTGGGTGGGCATCATCTAATCTGGTGAAGGCTCACATAGGACAAAAAGATGGAGGAAGAGTGAATTCACTCTCTCTGCTTGAGCTGGGACATCTATCTTTTCTTACCTTAGCCATCAATGCACCTGGTTCTCGGGCATTCAGACTAGGACTTACACTATTGGCTCACCTGGTTCTTAGGCCTTTGGGCTTAGAATGGAATTAAATCACCCGCTTTTTTGTGCTTCACCTTTATGGCTTTATGGGCTTGCAGATGGCAGATCACAGGACTTCACAGCCTCCATAATTGCATAAGCCAATTACTCATAATCAATCTCTTTCTCTATATCTATGTATATATCCTATTGGATCTGTGTCTCTGGAGAATCTTGACTGATATAATTAGGTTGAACCAAAGGAAAGTGCCAATAGTCAAACCATTTTGTCCTACAAAAATGACCATTTCATATCGTTCAACCTAATATATTAATATGAGGTTTTAGAAAATCTTTCTCTTCTTACTTCTCTAAATTGTCCCCATGAGACAGAAAGATTATAAGCAACCATATTTTAGTGCCCAGGGAAATCTAGGTTCCAAAGGTTACTTGTAACAAGTGGTATAAAAATCCACGTGTGGAACCCCTTCTCCCATTACTCAGTCTGTGGTTTCTTGACCTTGCCGGGCTCTTTAAGGGCCTAAGCTGAAAATGAGAAGCTGGAGAGAGAGTGTGATGGAAAGTCATTTTCCCCAGGAGATGAGCAGAGTGTAATATGAGAGATCACAGCCTCTATAACAAATACCATCATAAGGAGTGGTTCTCATGTTAAGCACGCTTTCTCGAGCGGATGCCAGCTCTCCTAAAACGATGGCCCTTTTAGGGTCTGTGGGAACCTCTGCTAGGCCACCGCATGCTAGGTAGTCATGCTTCCTGTGTCTCAGAATCACCAATATGTGCCGCTCAGGGCTGACCTGGGGACCTGAGGAGCCGACTCCCCACTGAGGGGGCTCAGTTGCTCTGCATCCGAGGATGTTTGCACTCTGGACTTGCCTTTGGTGCAGGCTGACTCTGTCCACGTGACATCAGCACTATTGAGTCTTCGGGTCAGCTTCTTTGCTGTGGGGGCTGTCCTGTGCATGGTAGGCTGTTTAGCAGCCTTCCTCGCCTCTACCCACTAGATGCCAGTAGCAACGTGTCTAGTTGTAACAATCAAAAATGTCTCTAGACATTGTCAAATACCCATCAGGGGACAAAATCACCCCTACTGAAGAACCACTGGGCCCAGGGAACTTCAAGTGGGAGTGAGGGGTGGGTCTGGGCTGATGGTAATGTATTTCAGAGCATTTACCAACTTATCTGATGAGCTTCAACATATCTGAAGGAATTGCATTTCCTTTTCTCCGACCTCCCCATGGAAAGTGGTAATGACTAGATATAAAATGAGTCATATTTGGGGATATTATTTGCCAGTTGTATATGAAAAGGGTGTGCAGTTGCCGAGCCCTTAGGTAGGAAGAACAGAAGACCAGGTTATCTCAATTTCCTGGCAAAGGCATCTGTCTTCTTGTTTTTCTAGTTAATTATGGATTTTCATGAGCTCACTCAGCTAATCAAGTGTAATGACATGACCTAAATCACATTATTGTTATTTGTCAAGGCTGTGTTGGAACTGTGCCGTGTTAACCCGCCAACAGCCTGGACACAACTGCAGTCACTCAAACACCCGAGAAGCGATGCTTTTATTAGCAGTGCAGTCAGCCCTTCCCTAACATGTCACCCTGAGAGTAGGAAGACAAAATAAAAGTGACAGAAAAAGGAAATTTTCCATAAAGAGTGCTTTAGGAACTTTATTAAAAAGCAGAAACTCTATTGCAAGATGGGCCATGAGACATGTGTCCTATATTTACTACTATTTTCCAATATAACTCTTGGTTTGGAGAGACACAGAAAAGGATTGGTATGAAGTTGATATTGTTCCTGCATTTCCATGTCCTTGATGACAGCCTGATGCAAGGATTTCCCAACTGACCGATTGTGACCTGTGATGCTGTTTGTGGTTCTATCTATAACCTCTTTTCTCGTCCTCAGGAATTCCTGGTGGAGAATAGACACATGTGCTAGACTTGCCATGGCCTCCTAACCTCACATTTGCCTTGCCTCAGATGAATAAGAAATATCCTGCATTCAGCAGAAAAGTTGGGTTCCTTTGCCTGGAGAAAAATTCATGATATTTGTCATGTAGCATTTCATTTGGTCTGTATCACAAACCAACTTTTTTTTTTTTTTGGAAGGAGCATTTAAGAAAGTAATGAAAAGAATTTTCTGTATTTTGCTGCTAAAGTGTCCTCTGTTAGATGCTTGCTTTACTTTCAACACATCAAATGAACTCAATGTCCTAACTTGATCGCTGTCTTCCGTGGGCAGTCTATAATTCATTCTAGATCCTTGAAGTTGTTTTGTAGACTCTTGCACCTAATATACTAAAGAGAAATTATTTTTCTCTACAAGTGAGAGACTTGTAGTTATTAGTATATAATGTTAAGTAGATTTCCATGACATTCCTGAATGTCATTATGAAAAGCTTTGGGTTAATTGGGGATACATAAAAGCATTGGGCTTAAAGCCTTGAGTTTTGGAGTCAGGCTGATCTGGATTTGAATGCTGGGTCCATTACTCACTAGCTGTGTGACACTAGGCAAGTTGTTTTGCTTTTTAAAACTTTAGTTTCCTTATCTGTAAAATTGATGTAGCAATAATAGTTTGATCATAAAGTTTTTATGAGGCTAGAATGAGGTAGTGCATACAAAGTAGGATGTCCAGACATAGTAAGTACTCCTTTGATATTGGGGGATGGAGATATAATTATTTCCAAGCTGAGATTAGTCCAGTGACATTTGCCTAACTTAGCAAACTGAGCTGCCTTCTTCAATTAGTTCTTTACTGTAACTATCATGATCTCTCCTTCAAATCATAATTTTCAGGTCCCCTTGAACATATTTTGAGGCATTTCATGGCCAGAAGGCCTCCCATAGTAATTCTATTGCTTATCTCCTAGGAAGGCAGAAGAGGGTTATAAATAATAAGCAATAAAGACAGCAAGTGTGAGTTCCAGAAGTGAGAAAAATCAGTGCTGGGGGAAGTCATCTGAACTTTACTGCAAAAAGACAGGAAAGAGTCCATTGGAAATGTGAGAATAATCATGGAGCTTAAAAAAGACATGGTCACTGCAGAAATGTAAGAATTCATTATGGTAAAAATGGATTCTTGTTTGTCTTTCCTTGATGGTGAGTGGGATCAAGAAGGAAACAAAAGTATTACTTTTTTAAAGATTTATTTATTTGAGAGAGAGAGAGAGAGAGCAGGAGGAGGGGCAGAGGGAAAGACTCTCAAGCTGACTCTCCACTGAGCACAGAGCCCGACTCAGGGCTCAATCTCATGACCGATGATATCATGACCTGAGCCAAAATCAAAAAAATCACACAAAATCACCCCAGAATCACAAGTCAGATGTTTGACTGAGCCACCCAGGCACCCCAAGAAGCAAAAGTATTTTTAATAAAGAATCAGGGCGATAAAAAAAAAAAAAGGAATCAAGGCTCTGAATTTTCTGGAAAAAACAAGACTCAGATGAATAGGATTCACGTTTGTAGGGTGATTTGACAATGATGGCTCAAGGACATAAACCAATTAATTAGGGAACTAAAGAATTGAGAGGCAGGGCAAGGATCTTGTTAGGGAAATCCTTGGACCATCTTTTCTCACAATTCTAGGTTGTGGCCATATTCTGCAATGGATGGGGTCACTGAGAAATTCCTGGTGTTTGGCAGGTTTCAGGTCTCATTGAGGTGTTGCTTGGGAGGCAGACAGACTGGAGAGATTGTGGCTAGATAGAGGTTTTCTGGAGGTTTCTAGAAGGATTCTTTGCTGCCTTGGAATGAGGATTTGAGGATGAGGTGGAGGTGTGTGCAGTTGAGGGGAAAGATGGACTGGGATTAAGAGGAGGTGTTAAGTACCTACTATGTTCTAAGGGCTTTTACATAGGCTAGCTCCTCTAACCTCAAACAACCTTGAAGGGCTGATGGTGCTATCTCTGTGTTATGGGTGAGATCAATGCTTTGAGACATTGGGTAACTTACCAGAAGTTATTCAGCTAGTAGGTGGTAGAGCTGAGATTTGAACCCAGGTCAGTCTAATTCCAAAGTTTATAAAAACCAGAATTCTGATGGGTATTAAAGAGGACATTTGTTACAATGGCACTAGGTATTGTATGTAAGCGATGAATCACTGAATTCCACTCCTGAAACCAATATTGCACTGTATGTTAACTAACTAGAATTTAAATAAAAATTTGAAAAAAAAACCCCACAAAAACCCCACAGAATTCTGGTAAGTTTTTTCCTATCACTCTTCAAGGGAAAATTAAGAAAAGGAATAAATATATTAAAAAGGAATACATGAAATAAATGAGTGTCTTAGAATATCTAAGCACTGCCCTTCATCTGGTTAGGCTGTGCAAAGAAAGACAAAAAGGGAGTTTGTACCATTTATTGAATACTCTTTCCCCTAAGAACAACAAACAAAAACAATGAAATAAAACAACAACAAAAATAATAGGACATTGCCACCAGAGTTTTGTGGATACAGTTAAGGCAGTATGGAGTGGGGCACTGAGTGCATTTCTGATCAAGTTCAGTTTTTCTGGGTCTAGCTGGTCAGCTCTGCCATCGTGGTAGATGTAATAACAGTTTTTGAAAAATGGGGAGGATATTGAACACTGAAAATGAATATCTATTGGAATAGACTTTAATTCTCTTGGAAAATAATGGAGCAAATACTAGGATCAAGGAAATCTGTAAATCACACAGAGGATAATAGAATCATCAGTAAAGAGCAATCAGGTCTGTAAACAAAGAATCATGCCAAAAACCCTGATAGCTTCTCACTGATGGAATTACACAATAGTGGATGGAGGGAAAAATAAATTTAATATATTTGAATTTTGATAACACATGAGAGAGATGTGAAGAAAATCCAAGTTAATTGAATGGAATATTTTAGCAAAGTATTTGACACTAGGTTGGATTGGATTTTTCTTCTTTTTTAAGATTTTATTTATTTATTTGAGAGAGAGAGAGAGAGCGAGCACACAAGCAGGTGGAGTGGCAGGCAGAGGGGGAGGGAGAAGCAGACTCCCCACTGAGCAGGGACCCCAAAGTGGGGCTCGATCCCAGAACCCTGGGATGATGGCCTGGGCCAAAGGCAGACACTTAATCGACTGAGCCACCCAGGTGCCCTGGATTTTTCTTTTAAAATGTTACTTTAGTTAGACTAGATTTTGCTAGAATTGCTGTAAACATGCTTGCAGGTGACTATTGCAACATAGTTTGGGTATAATAGAGGACAATGATATTAAAAAAGAACAACTAAAAAAAATTTTTTTAGGATTGTTTCCTGCTTAAAAAGCTGTTACGTAAGACACCCTTATCTTTGCTCCTGTGATGGTATGGATAATGCATTCCTTGTTCCCCTTTCTTGGGCAACACTCAAGGTTTCTACTAGTCTTACTAAGAAATGCACAGAAAGAGGTTCGTAGAGGTTTTGGATGGCACATTTAGAGCTTAGACTGCAGTTTTGAAACAAAGTGGTGATGAGTTTTCAAAAGTAATTTTTGTAGAATATCACTGAATTTTGATATAAGTAGGGTGACAGACATAAATGAGTTAGCAATTGTCCTGTTATCTATCATAAACCAGAAGGGAGAGGGCATCACATTGGGGAATAGAAGTATTCTTTGTTTAGTACTTAATGTGTGATTGGTGCTTATAGAATCTTAGGGAAGCATATTAACTTTATGATGCGTTTTCCTATTATGGGAGAAGCCTTGGGATAGTTCAAGCCCAGTTCCAAAAAACACACTTTTAATTATTATTTTTTATTGTGGGAAAATATACATAACATGAAATTTATTATTTTGAACATTTTTAATGTACAATTCAGTGGCATGAAGTAATTCACATTGTTGTACAACTATGCATTTCCAGAACTTTTTCATCACCCCAGACTGAAACTGTGTAACCTTTAAAACACTAACTCCCCATCCCCTCTCCCTCCTCGCCCCTGGCAACTACTACTGTACTCTCTGTCTCTATGGATTTGACTACTCTGGGTACCTCATATATGTGGAATCAGACAGTATTTGTGTTTTTGTGACTGGTTTATTTTACTTAGCATAATATCCTCTAGGTCCATCCATGTTGGAGCATGTGTCAGAATTTCCTTCCTTTTTAAGGCTGAATTATTATTTCATTGTATGTATGTGCCCCACTTTGTTTATCTATTAATTCATTGTTGGACATTTAGGTTATTTCCATCTTTTGGCTATTGTGAATAATGCTGCTTTGAATATTGGCATACAGATATTTGTCAAGTGTCTGCTTTCAAATTTTTGGGCTATAAACTCAGAAGTGGAATTGCTGATTGTATGGTAATTCTACATTAAATTTTTTGAGAAACTGTCATGCTGTTTTCCACTGCAGCTATACCAGCAATGCACAATGGTTTCAATTTCTCTACATCCTTGTCAGCACTTATTTTTTTTTGTTTTTTAATTTTATTATTATTTTATAATAACCATCCTAAAGGATATGAAATAGTATCTCATAATGGTTTTAGTTTATTTCCCTAATGATTAGTTATGTTGAGCATCTTTTTATATGCTTTTTATATATACTGTTTGTATATCTTTTTTGGAGAAATGTCTATTTCAAGTCCTTTGCCCATTTTATTTTATTTTATTTTTTTAAAGATTTTATTTATTTATTTGACAGAGAGAGACACAGCAAGAGAGGGAACACAAGCAGGCGGAGTGGGAGAGGGAGAAGCAGGCTTCCCGCCGAGCAGGGAGCCCGATGTGGGGCTCGATCCCAGGACCCTGGGATCATGACCTGAGCCGAAGGCAGACGCCTAATGACTGAGCCATCCAGGCGCCCCTTATTTTTTATTTTTTAAAAAAGGATTTATTTATTTGAAAGAGAGTATGAGTGGGAGGGGCAGAGGGAGAGAGAGAATCTCAAGCAGATTCCATGCTGAGTGCAGAGGTCCATGTGGGGCTTGATTTCATGACACTGAGATCATGACCTGAGCCAAAACCAAGAGTTGGGTGTTTAACTGACTGTGCCACTCAGGTGCCCCTTAATTCTTCTTTTTTTTTTTTTTAATAGATTTTATTTATTTATTTATTTTAGAGAGAGAGGGGGGGAGTGCACGTGTGAGTTGGGGGAGGGATAGGGGGAGAAGGAGAGGGAATATCAAGCAGACTCCATGCTGAGTGTGGAGCCTAACATGGGGCCCCCAACATGGGGCTGGATCTCACGACCCTGAGATCATAACCTGAGCCGAAATCAAGAGTTGGGCGCTTAACCCACTGAGCTACCCAGATGCCCCTAATTTAATTCTTTTACATATGGACATCCAGTGCTCCCCACTGAATGAAAAGACTGCCCTTTCATTGGATGATCTTGTCACTTTTGTCAAAAGTCATTTAAACATATATGTAAGGGTTTGTTTCTGGGCTCTCTATTCTATTGCATTGGTCTCTGTTTTTATGCCAGGACCATAATGTTTGAATTACTATAGCTTTGTAGTAAGTTTTGAAATTAGGAAGTATGAGACCTCCAACGCTGGTGTTGTTTTCTCCCTCCTCCTCCTTCTTTATTGTGGAAAGAACATTGAACATGAGACCTACCCTTTAGACAAATTTTTGAATGTCCAATATATTATTGTTGATTATAGGTAAAATGTGTACAGCAGATCTCTAGAGCTTATTTATCTTGATGTTCTTGTTTTCCAAGATTGTTTTGGCCATTCAGGTTCTGTTGAGATTCCATATGGATTTCGGGATGGGTATTCTGTTTTTTTTTTTTTAATTTTATTTTATTATGTTATGTTAGTCACCATACAAAACATCACCAGTTTTTGATGCAGTGATCCATGATCCATTGTTTTTGTATAACACCCAGTGTGCTCCATGCAGTACGTGCCCTCCTTAATACCCATCACTGGGCTAACCAATCCCCCCTCCCCCTCCCCTCTAAAACCCTGTTTGTTTCTCAGAGTCCATAGTCTCTCATGGTTCATCTCTCCCTCTGATTTCCCCCCCTTCATTTTTCCCTTCCTTCTCTGAATGTCCTCCAAGCTATTCCTTATGTTCCACAAATAAGTGAAACCATATAATTGACTTTCTCTGCTTGACTTATTTCACTTAGCATAATCTCCTCCAGTCCCAACCATGTTGATGTAAAATTTGGGTATTCATCCTTTCTGATGGCTGAGTAATATTCCATTGTGTATATGGACCACATCTTCTTTATCCATTCATCTGTTGAAGGGCATCTTGGCTCTTTCCACAGTTCGGCTATTGTGGACATTGCTGCTATGAACACTACTCTCAGTATGAATGGCAGGGATGTTGTGAGGAATGATAGAAGGAATGAACATACAAAAGCATATTGAGAGAGATTTTTTCTTGTAGCTGTCATTGGTGATTGCACCTTCATTGTTTGAGCTCTTAGCACATTGCAATCTATAACATTGAGCTACGGTGGGTAGCTATGACTAGTGAGTTGCAAAGATTTTAGCTGGTGAGTTCCTTGTCATTGGATATATTCATTTAGAGACTGGGTAACCACTTATTAGTGGGACTGTAGGAGATTAAGGCTATGTTAAATAGAGTTTAATGATTTATTGTCTCTTCCAAATTTCAAAGTCTCTAACTTCTTATATAACTTTGGAAAAAAAAATCTTCTCGTCTGGGAAGTCTGGATTTAGGTGACCAGCTTTTGTTAGGCATTCAGAATAAAGGGTCATTAAACAATTCCCTCAGGAACCATTGATGAGTGACCACCATGGGCAAAGCATGGCACTAGGCATTTGAGTTTCACAGAATTGAATGGCACATAGCCCCAGGTCTCAAGGAACTTTTTCCTCTCTTGGGCAAAGATGGGCTCGTGTATTACGAAGCCTCACAGCTGTATTGACACAACTTTGCACTCAGGGCAAGTAATTGAAAGTGTTTCCTTTTGGTGATCATATATCAGCAGGTGGAAGATATAAAGGCAGAAACAGATGTTTTCACATGCTGGTAGATTGTCAGTCCAACCTTCCATCTTGTTATGCCTTTTATTGTGCTTATTTCAAACCAGCTTGTCTTAGTTTGTGATTGCTGATCATGTGCATCTCTTCTCCCTATTTGATGACATCACACTGATAGCTTCTAGTTGGCCACAGTGAGAGTGTTTACATCACAGAAGTCAGCAAACACCATAAATCAGAGCATTTTTTCCCCTCTCCTGACCTGGATTACCAGGACACACTGGATGAGAGTTGCTCTAAGGCTTAAATGAGATAGATGACTTGTGGTTGGTTCCTCAGTGAAAGGGAGTTGCAGTTCTTGGTTTCTGAAGGCTAGTGCCATGGCTTCCAGGACTCCTCAGATGCCTTTCTAGATTGCTCAATGGAAGTTGTTCTAATTTCTCAGGGAAATTTTATCACTGACTCTATGATCTTGTTTATCTTTTTCTGATACCTTCAGCCACCCCAGTGGTCAGAGATCTGAGATCCTATAAGCAATGATGAGCCTTTACCTTACTCACATTTTGATAAATCTTAAGAGTCTTCTGGATGCTTCTTCATTACATGTACATGAAAGCTGGTATAAAAGGAAAGCTCTGGGAATCCACAGAGCTAGTTAAAATATGCAGAATGACTCTTATACTGAGATTTTTAGTAGACCAGAGCAGTACTCTTGCAGAAGGAATTTTGTGGGCAAATATGTAACAACAACAACAACAACAAAACTACTACTACTATTCAATAAGTTAAACATTTTTTTTCATCATTATTGCATCAACTTCTATGCATATATGGTTTGGTTAATATGAATTTTTCTCTGGAGGATTGCCTAGTAGAGGGCAGTCTGATCAGGTAACTGTTTCTATGGCCTCTTTTACACACACACACATTTACACACACACACAAACACACACACATGAGTGTAGGTGGTAGCAAGGATAATGTAGTGGGTCCTAGAGGCAGCATTACCTTAGAAATTTTCTGGAAACACTCAGCTCACAGACACGGAACTGCAGTTTACAGGAAGCTATCCATCTTCCTCAAAACAGTTCAGAAAAGAAATCCATTTTCTTTAATATAAATCCTCTTTGTCTTGTGATGTATAAATCATCCCTTCAAAAGAAGCCATTTGAGGTATCAATTCAAGGCATTTTCTCAAAATATCATCCCTTAACACAGCCCTGTGATAGAAACTAATCCTTTGTGGCTGCCCAAAGGCAAAATTCATCCCACTTTTCACCGAATTTCCTATCTAAAGCCCTCTGCTGTCATCTTAACAATTAGGTTGGAATATCAGGGTCAGAATGACCTTATCCAGGTATAGTTATCTGGGCATGAAGAAGAGCAGAGAGGAGAATTGATGTGACACAGTGATTTCAAATTAGTTGCTCTCTTAATAATGAACATACTTATTGAGGATGTCTTTATGGGAGAGTGAAGCTGTTGCACACACACTTAGCCACAACTAGATCACTTGCTCATCCTGGTATACCTCTGGAGGTGAAGGATAATGTTATGGTCTCTCTGTGTGTAGTCTTATTTTTAAGACACAACAGACAATGATGGTATCCTCCAGATGCCCTGCGTTCCATTTTGCCAGTTTGATTTGCTCATCTCCAGCTGCTATGGGTGCTGCTGCTAATGGGGATTGCTTTTGGATGACTGGAGCCTCACCTGGGGATGCCTTGGAATTATACTCCCTCTTCTGTACAGTGGGAAAACTGTAGTAATGGGTTGGGTGGGAGGGAGTTTACAAAACTTCTCTTGTCTTAAGGCAGAATAGTCTCCAAGATACAAAGTATGTTCCAGAGCTCCCTGTGGGTTTGAGTTAAGGCTGGACTTCACCCGAAAGCTTCATTCTTGCTTAGTTTCTTCCCAGTCTCCATCCTGCTCTCTTTCTCCCTTACAGGTTTCATCTGACAACACTTCCTCAATAATCCACTTGGACACAAATCGTGGTCTCAGTCTGCTTTTAGGAAACCCAACTTCACCAGAACCATGTGAAGCTGATTCAGAGATCTTTCAGGGAGTTACTAATTCTCAGAGTGAAGGGGCTGTAGTTTATTCTATGTGGTCCTGAAGTTCAGTTTAAATATATGCTTGAGGGGTGCCTGGGTGGCTCAGTTGTTAAGCATCTGCCTTTGGCTCAGGTCATGATCCTAGAGTCCTGGGATCGAGCCCCGCATTGGGCTCCCTGCTCCGCAAGAAGCCTGCTTCTCCCTCTCCCACTCCCCCTGCTTGTGTTTCCTCTCTCGCTGTGTCTCTCTCTGTCAAATAAATAAATAAAATCTTTAAAAAAAGATATATGCTTGAGGCGATTCAAGTTCTCTGACATTGATGACTATTAATTTTGTGCACGATATATATGATTGAAAACTTATGGTTGTCTGCATTAAATGTGAGTTTAATTCCAAGGAGCTCTACCATGGGCATCCCACACTGTGACTCACTATCTCTGTTCCCTGGATGGCTTTTTCAGGCAGAAGAAGACATCTTGCTCTGAAGAAATCTGCTGCCTAATTGGCAAGGGGACAAACACCAAAATGAGGTAGTCTGCAGGAACTGCCTGACGCAAGTGCTCAGAGCATATACACTGGGTAGGAGTTTAGAGGCTTGAGAAACCACTTTGGGTTGAAGGTAGCGAGGAAGATATTTTGGTGAGTGAATTTGAATTAGGCTTAGGAGACTGAATGGAGAACTTCAGATAAGGAGACCCTGTTGGACCAAGGCTGGAAAAGACTTTGAGTGCTTCTGCCAGCAGCATTTACTACTACACATGGGAATAATAAGGGAAACTCAACATTCCCTTCATTGTAGAGGACCCACAAAGAAAGGCACATGGTAAAATGGAACTTCCTCAATCCCTTTGAGGTTGGCATAGATATGTGACTTGTTTTGGCCAATGAAGGTGAGGGGACATGTGCCACTTCCAGGCACACATTCTCACAGTCAGTGTATGACTGTCCATCTTCCCTTCTGTTGCTGTTGTTATCATGGAAACACATGTGGAGATGGAGTCTGTTTGAAGCATGTCCCTCCTTTCAGAAAATACTTTGTAAGCAAATCTACCACTTGCCCTGTGACATATAAAATGATGATGTGTTTACAGAATGATGGAATTGGGCTGTAAATTTCAATTTCCTTCTAGCTTATTTGATTCTTTGATAAAGGGTCCACATCGAAATTTAGTAAGACTCTTATATCTTCTTAGAAACACAAAGAAATGGGGGAACAACAGTCTCTTCTACTGAAAATGAATTGCTCCTTATAACATTAACAGACCAAAACAGCAATTACAAATAGGACAAAGAGAGTTAAATGTCCTTTGATCCTGTTGCAAAGCTCTGAAATTTTGACCCTGACCACATAGAAATTTATCTTTCCCCAAAATCCCAAACTTGAATGCTCCCTAGGAACTGTGAAAAGTTTTCATTAATGAGCATGTATGCAGCTCAGATGAATATTCCGGGAAAGTCAAGGGTCTTGTTTATCCCAATGGGTGTAGTTGTGTGTTAGTGATCACATAAAGTTCGATTTCTTTATTTTATTTATTGTGTAGAGGAACATCTGTTGTTCAGACTCATTTCATTAGGGCTGTTGTGCACATACTTCTCCAAGCCTATTTTGCTTTCTGTCATCCCAAATTCAGCCATAAATCCCCTTCTACTCTGTTTTGTGCATCATTAGAAGGCACTTTGTGTGTAGAAGTGCCGTTTGTATGTTGAACTCTTGTTGCTTAAATGCCATACTTGTCGCCTCTTTCTCAGCCCAGCAGGAAATTACCTTCTGCTCAAATGATTCCCTTTCCTTCTATCACACCACCATCATTTTAGTATAATTTTTTCTTTCCAGATGATCTGATGGAGTCCTTATGCCTACTGTTCATGACAGGGTCTCATGTCCTCATAGAAACAGAATTCTCATCTTGATAACTCAAGATTTCTCTAACGAGAAAGGAATCTTAAGCCTTCTGAAATCATCTGCTATTTAATTATAGAGGACAGCCTTCTGTTACTCAATTTATACACAGGTTTTGTAGAATTTATACTTCTGTTAACAGGGTGTTAAAATAGGACTCTTTCTATCTTGGTTTCAGTAGAGCCTGCAAAAATCTAATCACAAATAATAGGTGTTACACCTACTTTCTAAAATGAGGTGCTAGACCACCTATGCAGCATTGTGAAGAGGTAATTGGGAACCAGTGTTGTTCCCGTTAATCAGCCCTCAGTTTAAGAATAAAACATGATTACTGCCTATGTTCTCCTCTAGGATTTTGATGGATTCCTATCTCACATTGAGGTCTTTCATCCATTTTGAGTTTATCTGTGTGTATGGTGTTAGAGAATGGTCAAGTTTCATTCTTCTGCATGTGGCTGTCCAATTTTCCCAGCACCGTTTATTGAAGAGACTGTCTTTTTTCCATTGCATATTTTTTCCTGCTTTGTCGAAGATTATTTGACCGTAGAGTTGAGGGTCCATATCTGGGTTCTCTATTCTGTTCCATTGGTCTATATGTCTGTTTTTATGCCAGTACCATGCTGTCTTTGTGATCACTGCTTTGTAATATAGCTTGAAATCAGGCAACATGATGCCCCCAGCTTTGTTTTTCTTTTTCAACATTTCCTTGGTGATTCGGGGTCTTTTCTGATTCCATACAAATTTTAGGATTGTTTGTTCTAGCACTTTGAAAAATATCATTGGAATTTTGATCGGGATGGCATTGAAGGTATAGATTGCTCTGGGTAGCATAGACATTTTAACAATGTTTATTCTTCCAATCCATGAGCATGGAATGTTTTTCCATCTTTTTGTGTCTTCTTCAATTTCTTTCATGAGTGTTCTGTAGTTCCTAGAGTATAGATCCTTTACCTCTATGGTTAGGTTTATTCTGAGGTATCTTATGGTTTTTGGTGCTATTATAAATGGAGAACATACGCAGTAACCTCTTTGACATCGGCCACAGCAACTTCTTTCAAGATACATCTCCAAAACTTAGTGAAACAAAAACAAAAATGAACTTTTGGGACTTTATTAAGATAAAAAGCTTCTGCACAGCAAAGGAAACAGTCAACAAAACAAAGAGGCAACCCACAGAATAGGAGAAGATATTTGCAAATGACACTACAGATAAAGGGCTGGTATCCAAAATCTATAAGGAACTTCTCAAACTCAACACCTGAAAAACAAATAATCAAGTCAAAAAATGGGCAGAAGACATGAAAAGACACTTCTCTGAAGAAGACATACAAATGGCTAACAGACATGAAAAAATGTTCATCATCATTAGCCATCAGGGAAATTCAAATCAAAACCACACCCTGAGATACCACCTTACACGTGTTAGAATGGCAAAAATGGACAGGGAAAGAAACAACAAATGTTGGAGAGGTTGTGGAGAAAGGGGAACCCTCTTACACTGTTGGTGGGAATGCAAGTTGGTACAGCCACTTTGGAAAACAGTGTGGAGGTTCCTCAAAAAGTTAAAAATAGAGCTACCCTATGACCCAGCAATTGTACTCCTGGGTATTTACCCCAAAGACACAGATGTAGTGAAAAAAGGGCCATATGCACCCCAATGTTCATAGCAGCAATGTCCACAATAGCCGAACTGTGGAAAGAGCCGAGATGCCCTTCAACAGATGAATGGATAAAGAAGATGTGGTCCATATACACAATGGAATATTACTCAGCCATCAGAAAGGATGAATACCCAACTTTTACATCAACATGGTTGGGACTGGAGGAGATTATGCTAAGTGAAATAAGTCAAGCAGAGAAAGTAATTATCATATGGTTTCATTTACTTGAGGAACATAAGGAATAGCATGGAAGACATTCAGAGAAGGAAGGGAAAAATGAAGGGGCGGAATCGGAAGGAGAGATGAACCATGAGAGATTATGGACTCTGAGAAACAAACAGGGTTTTAGAAGAGAGGGGGGTGGGGGGATGAGTTAGCCTGGTGATGGGTATTAAGGAGGGCACGTACTGCGTGGAGCACTGGGTGTTACATGAAAACGATGGATCGTGGATCACCACATCAAAAACTAATGATGTATTGTATGGTGACTAACATAACACAATAAAACAAAACAAAACAAACAAACAAAAAAGAATAAAACATGATTGAGTTTGAAAGCTGAGTGAGAGAATATCTTTGAAGAAAGACAATGGTACGCTCTGGTATTTTCTCACTCCATACCCATGGGGGAAAGGGAGAGGATGGTTATGTCTAGTGACGGGTTATTTAAGGAAACCCCTTGGAGCTTTGATATGTGTTTTCTGGAGTTTAGGGACCCTAGTAGACTCATGCCTGATCATGCCTCAAAGGTCCCCAGAAGTGAGGTCAGTGGACCAGCCTACCTGACATTGGAGTGAAGAAAGATGGTGGTATTGGGAACTAGTGACCTTTCCACCAATGTCAATGGTAATCAAAGGTGCCTTGACTTGGGAGTGAAATTTTGTAATTCACTCAAGAGGGTGGATGGGTTTATATATGGGCTATGGAACCACTGGTAAGGTGTGGGCAGGCTGTGTGGTGCCCAGGGGAGGAGGAAGGATTTGCAAGCAACTGGGAGCAGAAAGGTCATTGCCTACACTAAGGGAGGTACAATCAAGTGTCCACATGGGGGAAATTTCCTTGAAATCCATAAAAGAATGCCAAGACTCTAAGTGGGAAAGAGTTGTTTTTGGACATCAGTCAGCCACTTGGCATCCTTTCCACCTCATTATAGAGGAACAACTCAGCATTAAGTGACTTTAAAGGAAGAATGGGGGAAAGAAGATAGTTGCCTTCTGCTTGTACATCAAGTCTGGTTAGATTAATGGAATGGTATTGCTTCTATTGACGATTTCCTGCATATTGATAATACACTTATTATCATGAATTATTTGCTAGAGTTTGTTGTCTTTTAGAGTATCTATTTTTCCTTTGGATATAATTATTCAGTTAACAAATACACATTGTCAACTATGTGTTAGTAACTATTATGTATTGGAAAACAAATATAAAAAGAAAAATTTTGGATCTCAAGTTCTTTATGCTTTAGTGGGAGAGGCACATAGCAAAGAGGAAATTTGAATGAAATGTGGAAGGACTCTGTAATATGTAATGGAACCATATATAAGTGTAACTCAGATGTGAGTGATGGCACCTGTCTTTTGAAAAGTTGCATTCATGGCTATGAATTTATCTCTACCTGTTGCTTTAGTTACAAAACATTAATTTGGATATGTAATATTTTCATTGTTGTTCATTTCTAAATATTTCATAATTTCCATTATGAGTTCTTGTATCACATGTATCACTAGTGTATTTATTAGCGTGTTTTCAAATTTCCAGAAGCCTTTTTTTTTCCACCTTTGGTTTATGTTTTCTAATTTTATTATGCTGTTGTTAAAAACCATTTGTAAGATAGTGATTGGTACTTGTTAAGGTTTGCTTTATGACTCAGTTGTCAATTTTTATAAATGTTCCATGTGTGTTTCAAATGCATGTCTATCTTATAATTATTGGATGTAAAATTCTATATATGTATATTATATTAAGTTTGTTGATTGTTTAGTTTAAACCTTATTTATCTTTGTTAATTTTCAGTCTGCTTAATCTATAAATTACAAAGAGAGGCATAAGAAAGTCTTCCACCTGATTACATTTATCCAATTGTCCTTGTAATTGTTTTATTTACATATGTTGAGGCTATGTTGTTAGGTACATACTATTTTGGGATTAAGTTTCTCTTGTGAAATGTTCTTTTGATATATAAATATCCTTCTTCATTCCTTGTCATTAAGATGACTACATAATTAATCATCCAAGCAGAGATACTTTTGGTAGTGAAAAGGGACACTAAAATAATTAGTAGGGAGTTCTAAGTGGGACGTTTATACCAATAAACTTCAAAAAAGAAAGATCTCAAGTAAACAACTTAACTTTATAATTCAAGGAACTAGAAAAAGAAGAACAAAACCTAAAGTTAGCAGATGAAGGAGATAATAAAGATTAGAGCAGAGGTCAATGAAATAGAGAATAAGAAAACAATAGAAAAGAACAACAAAACTAATAATTCATTCTTTGAAAAGATAAAAAAAAATTGACAAACCTTTAGCTAGACTAACCAAGAAAAAAAGGAAAGAGGACCCGAATAAATAAAATTGTAAATGAAAAAGTAGCCATTACAACTGATACCACAGAAATACAGAGGATCATAAAAGATGACTATGCACAATTATATATCACCAAATTGCACAACCTAGAAAAAATGGATATGTTTCTAGAAACATACAACCTACCATGACTGAATCATGAAGAAATAGAATATTTGAACATATCAATAATAGGTAAGGAGATTGAATTTTTATTATTTTATTTTTTAAGATTTTATTTATTTATTTGACACAGAGAGGGAGCACAAGTAGTGAGAGTGACAGGCAGAGGGAGAGGGAGAGGGACCCTGGGATCATGACCTGAGCCAAAGGCAGACACTTAATCAACTGAGCCACCAACATGCCCCGGAGATTGAATTTTGAGCACTGGGTGTTATATGTAAACAATGAATCATGGAACACTACATCAAAAACTAATGATATACTGTATGGTGACTAACATAACATAATAATAAAAAAAAATCTCCCAAGAAGATAGTTTCACTAGTGAATTCTACCAAACATTTAAAGAATTAATGCCAATCCTCTCAAAGTCTTCCAAAAAATTGAAGAGGGGGGAACATTCCCAAACTAATTTTATAAGGCCAACATAACTGTGATACCCAACCAGACAAAGACAGAACAAGAAAAGAAAATTACAGCAAATCCCCAATGAATATAGTTGCAAGAATTCTTGAGAAAAATTAGCAAATCAAAATCAACAGAACATTAAAAGGATAATACACCATGATCAAGTAGGATTCATCCCTGGGATGCAAGGGTGGTTCAACATATACAAATCAATAAATGTGATATGCCACATTAATAGGATGAAAGACAGAAATCATATGATCATCTCAACAAATGCAGTTGGCAAAATACAACATACTTTCATGATAAAAATTCTCACCAAATTGGGTATAGAAGGAACATACATCAACATAATAAAGGCCAGACATGATAAGCCCATAGCTAACATCATACTCAATGGTGAAAACTTGAAAGCTTTTTCTCTAAGATCAGACAAAAGTGCCCACTCTCACCGCTCCTATTCAACATAACATTGGAAGTTCTAGCCAGAGTAATCAGGCAAGAAAAAGAAAAAAAGGCATCTAAATCAGAAAAGAAGAAGTAAAATTGTCTTTCTTTGCAGATGACATGACTTCATATATGAAAAATCCTAGGGCACCTGGGTGGCTCAGTTGGTTAAGCATCTGCGTTTGGCTCAGGTCATGATCCCAGGGTCCTGTGATCGAGTCCCACGTCAGACTCCTTGCTCGGTAGGAAGTCTGCTTCTCCCTCTCCCTCTGCCTGTCGCTCCCCTTGCTTGTGCTCTCTCTCTCACTCTGTCTCAAATAAATAAATAAAATATATAAAAAAAAATCCTGAAGACTTCACCAAAAAACTGTTAAGACTAATCAATAAATTTAGTAAAGTTGCAGGATATAAAATCAACATACAGAAATCAGTTGCATTTCTATACAAAACATCCAAAAAAGAAATAATGAAAACAATCCCATTCACACTCACACTAAACATCAAAAACAAATACCTAGGAATAAATTTAACCAAAGAGGTGAAAGACCTGTACACTGACGAGTATAAGACACTGATGAAAGAAATTGAACAAGACACAGAATAAGTGGAAATATATCCTGTGTTCATGTATTGGAAGAATTAATATTGCTAAATGTCTACACTACCCCAAGTCATCTACAGAGTCAATGTAACTAATAACTATCAAAATTCCAATGATGTTTTTCACAAAAATAGAAAAAACAATCCTACAATTTCATATGGAACTTCAAAAGACCCCAAAATAGCCAAAAATAATCCTGAGAAAGAAGAACAAAGCTGGAGGCATTACGTTTCCTGATTTCAAACTATACTATGAAGCTATAGTAACCAAAACTGTATGGTACTGGCATAAAAATAGAAACAGACCAATGGAACAGAATTGAAAGACTAGAAATAAATCCATGTGTTCACAGTCAACTAATATTTGACAAGAGAGCCAAGAATACTCAATAGGGGAAGGATAGTCTCCTCAATAAGTGGTGTTGGGAAAATTGGATAATCACATGCAAAAGAATGAAATTGGATCCTTCTCTAACTTCTCTTACAAAAACTATCTTGAAATGGACTAAAGACTTAAACATAAGACCTGAAACCATAAAACTGCTAGAAGAAAACTTAGGGGAAAAAGTCCTTCATATTGGCCTTGATTTGTCAATGATTGTTTGGTTGTGACACCAAGCCACAAGCAACAAAAGCAAAAATAAAAAGTGGGACAGCATCAGGGGTGCCTGAGTGACATAGTTGATTGAGTGTTCGACTCTTGGTTTTGGCTCAGGTCGTGATCTTGGGGTCGTGAGATTGAGCCCTCCATCAGGCTCTGTACTCAGCACAGACTCTGCTTGGGTCTCTCTCTCCCTTTGGCCAACCACCCTCCTCCCCCCGCTCTCTTTTTCTCTCTCTGGAATAAATGGGTAAATCTTTAAAAAAAAAAAAAGCAGATTACATCAAACTAAAAAACAAAATAAACTAAAACAACCCCCCCCACCCCCACTGCACAAAAAAAAACCCAATCAACAAAATGAAAAGACAACCTACAGAATGGGAGGAAATATTTGTAAATCGTGTATCTTCTGATGAAGAGTTAATATCCAAAATATATGTAAGAAACTCATATAATTTAATAGGAAAACATAAAGAAGAAGCACAATTATAAAATGGGCAGAGGAACTGAATAGATATTTTTGCAAAAAAGACATAGGTCACCAGGTACATGAGAAGATGCTCAGTATCACTAATCATCAGGGAAATACAAATTTAAACCACAGTGAGATAGGCTGTTATGAGGTTATTGCCAAAAAGATAAGAGATAACAAATGTTGGCATGGATGTGGAGAAAAGGGAACCCTTGCAGTCACTATGGAAAACAACATAGAGGTTCCTCAAAAAATTAAAAGTAGAATTACCATATGATCCAGCAATCCCATTTTTGGGTATATATCCAAAGGAAATGAAAACAGGATCTCAAAGAACTATCTGTACTTTGATGTTCCTTACAGCATTATCACCGTAGCCAAGATATGGAAACACATAGGTGCTCTTCAACAGAAGAATAGATAAAGAAGATGTGGTATATATATACACCATGGCATACTATTTAGCCATGAGAAAGATGGAAATCCTGCCATTCGCAACATGGATGAACTTGAAGACATTGTGAAATAGGTGAGACAGAGAAAGACAAACACCTATGATATCACTTATACGTGGAACTTAAAATAGCCACGGTAGGTAGTGAAACTGGGGCATCTCAGACTGTGCAAAGCACAAGCTCTGCAGTTTTGATATCTAACAGGAGACTTTTTCACCCTGAGGCTGAGCAGAAACAAGCTTCCTTGTTGTCCTATGTACTAGTTAATTTTTTTTCTCCCCACTGTGCCTGCAACATTGAGAGGACCTTGGGTATTAAGGGTGTCTGTTCCATCTACACACCTTGCATTGGCCTTGTCAGCCATCCTCCTTGGACATTTTAAAATCTCAACGTCCAGATTATTACTGGGTCTAATTCTGCCTATTCTAGAGTTACTGCCTATTCTGGAGTTCCCTTGGGGAAGAGGCCCATTATAGAAACACAGCTTAATGGAGCTCAACCAAATGGGCCATATGCTCTGGGCTTCACCCTGTAGAAGCTCAGAAAAACATAGGAGGGGCTTTGAATTTTTGATCTCTCCATTTTCTTTCCAGCCTTAGCTTTTGTTGAATGAGATGGTATAGAGCAAAGGTTTAGCTCCTTCTTTTACAGATAATGCAGGTCCCTTTCCCATGGGAAGGCAAAAGTGGCTAAAGTCAGTTCAGATATTACAGAGCAATGTTCTTACCCTCTGTCAGCTGGAAGCAGCGTGAGGAGGGGGAGGTTGGATAGAGAAGCTGGGACCAGACCATAAGGACCCACAGAGGCCAAGGAAGGAGTTTAGATCCATATTTTCTACTTGAGTAATTTATGACACGCTCCAACTTTATCTTTTGGTAAAAAATTCTCAAAATCTCCCAGTGTTGACTTAAATGATTTCATTGTAATTTTACCTAAATATATATAGCTATAAAACCAGGCTTAGGCTCATTATATTTATAGCTCTTATGTAACTATGAAACCAAAGCAAATTTATAAATTGTATTCAAATAAAACTGCAAACTAGACAGATCAAATAAAAAATTAATTCAGTGTGTCGGATCAAGTTGTTTTGGGGAAGCAAAATTGCTGCTCCTAATGTGACAATGGTACTGTTATCAGGTAGAGTGTTTTGAGTGTGACCTACTTGTATTGTATGTCAGAAACGACTCGGTGACCATTTTTCTCTATTTAAACATGATGAAACCTTAATTTGGGCAGCAATGTGAAGTACTTCAACCTAGATTTGGCCCAAGGCATCATTTATCCAGGGTTTGTCTCTGGACTTTCCCTCATTAGTCTGGGGAAATTACCTGGAGTCCATGTAATTGTTAGCAAATGCAAATGTGGGCACTAAAATTTCAGGATAGTACTTGGTTTTATTTATTTTTATTTTTATTTTTTAAATTTTTTATTGTTATGTTAATCACCATACATTACATCATTAGTTTTAGATGTAGTGTTCCATGATTCATTGTTTGTGCATAACACCCAGTGCTCCATGCAGAACGTGCCCTCTTTAATACCCATCACCAGGCTAACCCATCCTCCCACCCCCCTCCCCTCTAGAACCCTCAGTTTGTTTTTCAGAGTCCATCGTCTCTCATGGTTCGTCTACCCCTCCGATTTCCCCCCCTTCATTCTTCCCCTCCTGCTATCTTCTTCTTTTTTTTTTTTCTTAACATATATTGCATTATTTGTTTCAGAGGTACAGATCTGAGATTCAACAGTCTTGCACAATTCACAGTGGTTACCAGAGCACATACCCTCCCCAGTGTCTATCACCCAGCCACCCCATCTCTCCCACCCCACCCCCCACTCCAGCAACCCTCAGTTTGTTTCCTGAGATTAAGAATTCCTCATATCAGTGAGGTCATATGATACATGTCTTTCTCTGTTTGACTTACTTCGCTCAGCATAATACCCTCCAGTTCCATCCACGTCGTTGCAAATGGCAAGATCTCATTCCTTTTGATGGCTGCATAATATTCCATTGTATATATATACCACTTCTTCTTTACCCACTCATCTGTCGATGGACATCTTGGCTCTTTCCACAGTTTGGCTATTGTGGACATTGCTGCTATAAACATTGGGGTGCACGTACCCCTTTGGATCCCTACATTTGTATCTTTGGGGTAAATACCCAGTAGTGCAATTGCTGGATTGTATGGTAGCTCTATTTTCAACTTTTTGAGGAACCTCCATACTGTTTTCCAGAGTGGCTGCACCAGCTTGCATTCCCACCAACAATGTAGGAGGGTTTCCCCTTTCTCCGCATCCCCGCCAACATCATTTCCTGACTTGTTAATTTTAGCCATTCTGACTGGTGTGAGGTGGTATCTCATTGAGGTTTTGATTTGGATTTCCCTGATGCCGAGCGATATTGAACACTTTTTCATGTGTCTGTTGGCTATTTGGATGTCTTCTTTGGAAAAATGTCTGTTCATGTCTTCTGCCCATTTCTTGATTGGATTATTTTTTAGTACTTGGTTTTAAAATGGAAATCCAGATGATCCAGAATATAATTTTGTGAAAAATTGTAAATATCATTGAAATGAAAATAGGAAAAATAATCTTGTTGAGATTTTTAAGTCTTACCTTAATATGTCTGAAGACCTCCAGAGTCTCCAACTGGGGGCTCATCTGTTATCCCAAAGATGATTTAGGTATTTAGGGTACTTCAAGTGGCAGACTAGAAGGTCAGTAGAGGAGGGGACCAATATAAAGGCAGAGAAGAGTGAGAAGACTCTGAGACAAGACATTCTAAAGACCAACAGTGACTGCACTCAGGTTGGTGGGGGGGAATAGTGGGAGGTACTGAAAGGGGTACTGTGGTACTCTACCAGATCCCCTCTGTAGGCCAGTGCAGCTGCTGGGAAAGTCTGGTGTGCATGGCTCCCAGCTGCATCTTCTGGAAATTACCCTCAGTGACAGGGAAATGCCTTGCCCAAGGTTACACCCCTTTCTAAGGATCCACTTATGGCCAGTGACTGGCTGATTTGGGAATATGAGGACCTCAACTTGGGACAACATTGAAGGGCTCTCTGAGCTGTAGAGCCCTGTGTAGGACCAACTGAGGCCTCAGTTGCACCTGTATTGTGGATCAGCTTCGCTCTCTGCCCAGGCCTGTCATCATCCCTTCTTGCAGGTGTATCTCCTGGGAGTTCTCACTAATATAATTTCTGCTTGCAATTCCTTACCTAAGAATCTGAGCCTAGAGAACCTGGTCTAAGACAGATATCAATGAGATCTGTGTGCGGAACACATGAGAGGGTTTGCTGCTGTACCCTTAGTGTTTAGCACAGTGCCTGGTATGTCACACAGAATCAGTAAATACTTGTTGAGTGAATGAAGGAGTGATAGGTTTGAAGAAGTCAAGGATAACTACCACAATTCTGGCTTTGGATATTGATTAGATGATGGGTAATTGTGTGTGGGGAAATATGATGAATTTAGATGTGATGAGTTCTCTGTTTTAAGTTTATTGCCTGATTCTATGCTCTGTTTTTAGTCCCGACTCCATGCCCTAAACACCACCCTTGACTACACATTGTATTCCCTCAGTCCCCCAAATACACATTGTATGGTTTTCTTGAGAGCTTGTTTGGAGGTTCTAGCAGGGGAGCGCAGCTACTCATATACCCTTGACCGAAGAACGGTCCTCCTCTATCGGGGAAGGTCGTCCTCTTCGACCGAGCGCACAGCTTCGGGAGGGATGCACATGGAGCGGTGAGGGAGGAAGCGGACACCCGCCTAGCCAGCCAGATCAGCCGAATCAACCCTGGCGATCAATGGGGTGACAGATGTCGCAGCCAGATCGCCCTCACATCCCACATTGTATGGTTTTCTTGAGGTGGCTAGTGCTTCAGGGAATTTGAAATGAATTATAAGACGGTGTCAGTGAGAATGAGATCTGTTGATTATTCCCTGACATCCCTATCTGATAACCTATAGTTGAGATTCTAGGTCTTTTGTTTTCCTGCAGGTGTCTGGCAAATATGGCACACACTCAGGAGTGATGAGTCCACATTTAATGGGCCTCGTTGTGCATCAATACATAAAGTAACAATAATTAAATTGGATGAGGGGAGGAAATGGTTGGTTCTCTGATTGTTCCAAATTTCATTTCTGGAGGTGTCCAGGGAGTGCTTTCATGGTGGAGACAGGAGCATTACCATTTTAACGAGCCCAGTCTTCCTGTAGTTTATGGCTTCCTTTCACCCACGGCAAATCTGATGGGCAATTGCTTTTCCTTTGAAGGTGGCCTTTCTGGGATCCAAGATTAGGTCAGACACTCCTCCCCACTGTCAGGCAGCCTCATAAAGATCCTTCCCTTAATTGGAATTCCAGGCCATTAAGTAATGGCCTAATTTGCTGCCATGGACTGTTTCTTACATTAACTTTGCCAAAGGTAAGAAGAAAAGCAGATTGGGTATGGGTCTTCTCCCATGTTATGTTTCTTAAAGGGTCAGATTTGCATTTCTGGAACAGAGAATAGTTGAATATACTTTGAGGAGGAGGAGCATAGGGAGTGGGGGTGGAGACACTTCAACAAAACAGAATTATGGGAATATGGAGGTAGCTGGGCCCTTGTCTGGAATTAAGTATCCCCTGCTCTGTGATTTGTATGTTATAATGCAAGGAAGTGGGGCTCTAATCTAAAGTCACAGAGCTGATGTCAGGCAAAGAGTTGAGCAGAACCTGGGCCAGCCAGGGTCCCAACTAGGGAGGTGTTGCAGGAGTTGTGAGGTCCCCTCTATCACCACCAACAGAACAGTCTCTGTTTTTCGTGGCAGTAGAACTTTGGGCAAGGGCCCGAGGGATAAAGTTAAGCTATTGGAGCAAGTTCCCTATTCATAATTATGGGTCACTTGGACAGGACTGTTCCCTTTCCCACACCAAGAGATAATTTCATCTGCCAAAGAAAATCTTAATCAGGAAACAAACTTCCCAGGTTAATAGTACTAGTTTGAGAAGTGTCTTAGGCCAGTGGAAGTTGGAGTTTCTGTTCAAATTCTGGATGAATGCTAAGCTTTCCAAACATGAGGGGCCCGGTGAACACCCAGCCTTCTGTAATCCACGACTGTGGTCATTACTGATGTTCAGGCTTCCCACTGCAGGTTTCTCCCTGGAGTCTGCTTTTAAGATAGCTAGAGCTCTAGATGGCATTTGGTCCCAGCCACTGCCCACAGACTGCCACTCTGTGTAAATCCTTTAGTCCTGCTGGATCCCTCAAACAAAGCTAATCTGCCATCTGACACCTGGGCTTGTCACCTTTAATTCCAGGCTTCTGAGCTGCTGTCTCTAGGGAAATCAAGGGAGGATTTCTCTTCTGTCCTCACATACTCTTGACATCTATTATTCCACCCATGGGCCTCTGCCCCAAGGGGCACACAGCTGCACTCTCTACTCTTCTGTTTGTCAGTGTAAAGCCATTCCTGAGTTTTTGACCTGCCCATTTGGCTATTTTAATTTTTTGGGCAAAGGATCCCTGTGGCAACAGAACAGCTTCTAAAAAGGAGCTGGAAATTTTATGAACAAAGCGAGTCTTTGAAAAAGACTCCTTTTCCTTTCCATTCCTAATGGATGAATTTCAGGTATTATGAGAGCTATACAAGAAGTATTTTGAGGCACAGGGCCTATTTCCAAGGTGCCCTCAACCTCTAGCCTGAGTTTGCTTTTTCCTTCCCTTAACAGTTCAGTGATTGGGCAGATAGGTTGGCTGGGTGATTGATCCAGTTTATCCAGCTGAAATAGTATTGCTGTTCCATGATAGGGGTAGGGCAGAATGGGTCCAGAAACTAGGGCATCCTTTGGGCCCTTGTACTTTGGTCCAGAGATTAATCAATACATTAAAATGTGTACATAATAAAGAAAGGAAAACAAATGTATACTAGCAAATGTATATGTATGCATGCGTATTACATATTCATAAACACACACAGATATTTCTTGTATGTATGTGTATGTATGTATATGTACATATTTCTTTTATATATATATATATATATATATATATATATATATATATATATATATATATATAGAGTCAGTAGAGCAATCTCACCAGATAAAGCAACTGGCACTGGTTGGCAGTTAAAGGAACATGGAATAGGCAGTCTAGGAAAGAAGTTAGAAGCCCATTTCTGGCCTCATGACCAGTTGCAGAAATAAGGATTACAGTAGCTTCTCATTGTTTCTTTCTTGCTCTGTTATATATTTATTTTCATGTATCACCTAATTTACTTTTTGACTTCTTTCTTTCTTTTACTATTTTAAGATGTTTTTTGGAGGCTAACTGCACAATTTAATCCTCAAATTACGGGATACCAAGGTGGGAATGATGGAACTAGAAGGGTGAATGAAAATCACTCAGTGACTGACAGGACTTTGGATCTTCCCTTGGGGAGAGGTGAAATGCTTCCGTTTGTACGAGAGATGGTTGCTTATGTTCGCCATTGTTGCTGTTGGTGCTTGGGAGATTCAACTGTGCAGAAGGGTGTATTTGGGTGATAAGTGCTGAAGGGGTGGACTGTGGTAGATACGGTGAATTTGTTCTCTCAACTGCCATGTTATTTTCTTTCCAGATGTAGAGGTTGGAAAGCTAATACACTATATTCCCAAGACTCCTTTGCAGCCAGTGTTTTGTGAGTAAATCAGGTTCTGCCAATGAAATGCACTCATGCAAAACTCGATGGTGGAAGTGATTCAGAGTCCATTTTCCTACCGCGATTGCTCCTGGCAAGCAAGGTAATAAAAATGCGAGCTTAGAGGCATCTATGGCAGCTGGACTCACCAGTGCACTATCCAGTCATCAGCTTCATGGATGCCTTAAGGCAACCATGGCAGGAGTCGTGGGGGTAGCAGCAGCAGCTTCCTGACCTCTGGGTCACAGCTTCAGTGGGTGTCATTGCACTTGGTAGTCTTGTGGTATGTTTGTATCTTCTGTTTCTCCAGCCTTTCCAATATTCAGTAAGCAGCTTAATATATTAAATACCTATTTAGTTAAATACCTTAATATATTAAATACCTAGAGTGATTTCCATTCCTTATATTGTATTCTGGCTTTAAGGCATAGCTTGGATAGTCCCTTCTATGGAGGACAAGAGACTCAGGATAATTAATAATTTCCACCTTTGTGAACTGGGTTCAAGGATTCTGCTTTTTTCTCACAATTCACTTCAGCCATCCCCAGGGCTCCTCACTTTACATCTTCCCAACAGACACATGCATTTGTTTTGGTAGGGTGCAATGTGAAGAGCACTAAATTGGGAGTCAGAGAGCCTAAGTTAGAGTTAGAGCAGTATATCTCTAATTAACTTTAGGGCCTTGGGCAAACTGGACAACTTCCTTGAGCTTCAAATTCATCATCTGTAAAATGAGGGCTGGAATCTTCCCCCACTTGACTCATCACAGGGTTGCTATAAGAAACCAGCATCAATAACAATAACTATCATTTATTTAACAAATACTGAGAATTGTCTATGTTCCCAGCTCCATGTCAAGCACTAGGAACACAGCAGAGGATGAAGAGCAGGGTGTGGTAGGCCAGCTTTCCAAAAGGAAAAGCCCTGATTTGGAGCATTTTCCTATTTCTGCAGTGTAAATACTCCCACCACGGCGGACTTCAAGCTCCTGACCTCGTTGAGTGCTATAGGATGAGCTCTTGTGAGCTGACTCCAGCACACCACTGACACACAGAAGATCACAGCCCCGAGGGACAGAGTCAACCATCAAACGTGACGTCACCGGATTACAGGCTGGGGTAAGTACTATGCAGGCAGAGAACAGGACATCATGGGAAAGTGATATTGGTGAAGTTACTTGAGGGGACTGGTCAAGGAAGATGCGACATTTAAGCTGAGACCCGAAGGATAAAAGGGAGTTACTCAGGTAACGAGAAGGAGGAACCGGAGACACAAAGAGCATCCCGGGAAGAGGAAACAGCACGTGTTGAAGGCCTTGTGCCCAGAACGAGTGTGGCTATTTATTTATTTATTTATTTTTGGGGGAACCTTCTTTTTTTTTTTAAAGATTTTATTTATTTATTTAACACAGAGAGAGAGTGAAAGAGAGAGAAAGAGCACAAGCAGGGGGAGCAGCAGGCAGGCAGAGGGAGAGGGAGAAGCAGGCTCCCCGCAGAGCAAGGATCCCGATGCGGGGCTCGATTCCAGGACCTGGAATCATGACCTGAGCTGAAGGCAGCCACTTAACTGACTGAGCCACCCAGGCTCCCCTCGAGTGTGGCTATTTAAAGGAACGCGGTGAGTCAGTGGGCTTGTGGGTACATGAGATTTGAGAGGGTGGCAGAGGCATCATGCCCAGGCCAGCAGGCAGGTGAAGAAAGGGTGGTGGATTTAAACTAAAGCATGCTGGGACGTCTGTGAAAGTTGTATGCCTGGAAGTGATATGACCTCTCCGGCTGCAGCATGGAGAATGGATCATATGGGCAGACGCAGAAGTAGGAACACTACTTAGGAGGCCACTGCAAAAGTACGGGAGAGAGATGCTGCCTGTGACAGAGCTGGAGGGAAGCTGACCTATTCAAAATACAATGTGGAGGTAGAATTATCAGTTACTGAACTACAGAGTGTTATTTATTTGTTTTTTATTTTAAAATTAACATACAATAAAATTGACTTTTTGGGGTGGCGCACAGTCCTGGAAATTTAAATACCTACATATTCTTGTAACTAACATCATAATCAGGATTTAGAACAGTTCCATCACCACCCCCCCAATCTTCCTAAGACTACTTTTGTAGTCACACACTCTCCCTCCACTCCTAACACAGAAGTGGTGTGGGGATTGAACCCAGATAGAATGATTATCCATTAGGTTCCAATCGTGTTCCTGATAGTCCTTCTGTATTTGGGAGCCTCTAACCAGGCCCAGCTTTTCCCAGAGGGTAATTTTAACTTCTTGGGCCTGAAACAGGCTTCCTACTGTACCAGTATGCTGGGTCTCTGTCTCAGGAAGCACAAAAGATGGAGGCAAAGCCTGTAAGGGCCACTTAAACTCACCAAAAATTTCCACATCCTGAGATATATCCACAAAATCAGTAATGGGGGAAGGCAATCTATTTTTAGGCACATAAATAATTTAGGTCAGAATATTCCAGGTAGCATTACATTATAGCAGAAAACAAACCTCAGTTTGGATGGTTATGAAATGAGTCCAATAAACATCATTGCTAAAAGCATAAGCATTTTAATTAGCTCATCTGTAACTCCACAGGGCCTGCTGAGATATAAATATACGTATATATTCATAATATAGATTGTTGTGAATATATTTTTTATTAGTTGCCTCTCTCTCTTCCTTTCCCATTATTGTTCTGTCACAAAATGTCTTTTATTTTTTGACTGAAAGGAGGGTTCTGTTTATTTGTATTCTGGAGCACAATTTTTTTTTTCCTGGAAAGGGGAGAGGGTCCAGGATGGCTCATATTATCTCAGTTCATCAAAGAACTTTAAGTATCATTTCATCTAGAGTTGCAACTTCCTCGTTCCCTGGTTCCAGTGAGGAACAGAGGAGTTGCCTGAGTCTTGTCATGGTAGAGGTGCCATTTGTAATGCCATGTAAATGCATTACAAATAAACAGCTAAAAGCAGGGAAGGCGAAGAAGAAGGGGAGAAACCTTTTCCCCAGAAACTTTCTTACCAGGAGCCTTCCACAGTAATAGGTAGGGGTGTTCTATCCTTTTTCTCCCTGGGTCTTCTCAGGAACTCTGTGAGATAGGCTATGATTTCCAGACTGCAGATGGGGAAACCAAGGATCATAGAGTAAGTTTTTAAGGCTCTGTGTTTGTTTCTTGAGCCCAGAACTCAAGCCTGGGGAAGAAGATGGACTCTATCAGAAGTCAGCAGTGTCTTTGGCCTCCTGTGATGCTTGGAGGAGCACTAGGAATTTGAGAGATCTTAGCAAGAAACATGGAGAAACAGGAGGAAACAGGCAAAAATAAAAATTAGAGGGAGAAACGAAAGGAAAACAATAGCAACCCTTGATATCTGTACTAACAGATATCTTTGGAGACTCTTTGGAGTTTGCAATGTTCTTTTGTATCCACTGACTCTCATGACTTGGGAGGCAGTGGCGGAAACAACTCAGGTTTTGTAAATAGACACACTCTGGTTTGAGGACCATTTCTGAGTCATGACCAAGTAGGTTGCATGGCCTGAGAAATGGTCCTACCCCAGATTTGGGATTGACCTTTGTTTTGCTTATCCCATGTAACCCACTACCCCAGCCTAACAACAACTACAATTTATCTCTTATGATTCTGTGGGCTGACCAGACAGTCTTCTTGCTTCATGTAGTATCAACTGGAGTATGAGATGGCTGGTAGGTCCAAAATGGCTTCACTCACATGCCTGAGAATTGGTGCTGTCTGCTGATTGAAGGCTTGCTGGGGTTTTTGGCTGGGGGCCTTGGTCGTTCTCCACGTGAGCCTCTCCACATGTCTGCTTGGGCTTCTTCACAGCATGGTAGCTAGGTTCTATGGAGTGTTCCAAGCCTCAGTGTGCAAGTACTTATTAAGCCTCCACTTTCATCATTCTGGCTAACATCTCATTGGACAAAGATAGTCAAATGGCCAAGTTCAGAGACAATGTAGTAGGGGGCTACACAAAGACATAAATACTGAGAGGTGTGATTCACTGGGGGCCACCAGAGTAATAGTAATAATAACATTCTACTACCATCTCTAAGAATCTACTTTGCAACCACTGCACACAAAACACTGTCTATGGCTCAGCCCCATCTGAAGCTTCATGCCCTACCACAACTTCCTTGACAAACTGTTAGAATATTCCTTCTGATACTGGGTCATAATTGGCCTGCTGGTCTTACCCATTGGTCTTGGTTCACTTAGTACAGGACACTGCCAGGCATTATGAACAGCACAGAAGAAATAGGAGCCCTGCTCCTGTCTTAATGAGTCAGCTGGCCAAATGGTAAGATAATACTAGTACATGTGAAGAAAGGCAAGAGCATATTGGCTAGTGGAGGGACAAAAATTCAGGGAAGGTAGAAACGAAGGCCAGAGTAGATAGAGATGTTGCTTTTCTTCATTTCACCCTCCTTCCTTCCTTTCCCCCTTCTTCTTTTCTATTTTCATATTCTATTCCCAACCTCTTCTGATCCTCTGCTCATCTTAGGCATGGAATCTGCCTAAGGTGAGAGTGAAGCAGGCTCATCTACCATATTAGTTATCTATTTGTGTGACACAAATTATCCTAAAACTCTGTGGCTTAAAACAACAATAAATATTTATTATTTTTCATTATTTCTATGGGCCAGGAATTGAGGTGTGGCCAACCTGGGAAGTTCTGGATCAGAGTCTCTTATGATGTAGCCATCAAGATCATATGGAGCTGAGGTCATCTGAAGGTTTGACTGGGACTGGAGGGTCTACTCCCAAGGCGGTCACTCACACGGGTGGCAAGTTGGTGCTGGCTATTGGTGGGAGACTACATTCTTTCTAGGAGGCCTCTGTATGGGCTGCTTTTCCCAGAACAAGCAAGCCAAGAGAGTGAGATTCAGGTGGAAGCTGTCCTTTGGATGACTTACCTTCAGAAGTCACATGGCATTGCTTCGGCTTCATTCCGTTCATTAGAAGTGAAACTCCAAGTGTGGCCTGCTTTCAAGTGGAGGAGAATTAGCCTTCACCTTCTCCAAGGAAGTAGTGTCATATAATTTGCAGACACTTTGAAGCTGCCATATCTACCAAGCTACCATTTTGAGGGTTCCTCCTGAGACCACTCAGCACATTCTCTCCCCTTTCAGTAGTTTCTGAGCAGGTACCATCATGGTGATAAATGACCCCAGAGAACACAGTGGGTAAATGATTTCCCAGTAACCAAGTCCTTGTTCCCTTTTGTAAGGAGTTCTCTTCTCACATGGGCTACAGCAAATGCTGACCCTAGCAAGACTGAAGGATGTCTCTCAAAAGCCAAAAAGCTTTTGAAAGGACAAAGAAAATTCTAGTGGAGAAGATGTCCAGGAGAGACCATTGTCAGTCAGGCAGACCATTAAGGTGCATGTTCCCCTTTGTCCAGTCAGGGAACCAGGACCTTTCTAAGGTGAACTTTCTCTGACTGCCCCTTTGCTTCCCTTGAAATAAAGTGTATTTAGACTGTGTGCTTATTTCTTCCTTCCCCTATGTGCTCTCTGTGGAATTCATTATCTCTGATTTAGTAAAGTGCATTATACACCCGAGGAGTCAGTTTAACTAATTCCAGCTCATCAGCTAATATCACCCTCCTCTCCAACTATTTCCCTTGGAGGAATCGGCGAAGATTAGATTGGACTTGCTGCTGTGAGTAATACCTCAAAAAGGAAAAAGGTGAAAACCAGAGTACAGGGTCCTCAGCTCTTAGAAGAGATTATTCAGGATAAAAAGGAAGAGGATTTACTTGTTTTGTTGTTGTCATCACCTTCTCTGCTCAGATTTTCCACTGGGACCTCTGTTAGAGGTGGCCTTGCTCAGGCTGGGTCCTCCAGGCCAGCTCAGTTGTGCAGAATGGGAGGCTTCAGGCCAGTGTCTTGGTTTGAGTCAGGTTACAGTGCCAGGCACAATTCTGGGCATGCAGGGGACATTCAGTAGACACTGTGGAACGAGCAGGTGGGGAGGATCTGGGAAGCAGAATAAGACTGGACTGAATGCTAACTGTGTTCTGGCTCTTAACTTATTATTGCTAAGCATCCCAGCAGTTTTCCCCATGGTTTTAATTTTCTTGTTTGTGAAATGGGAGGTGCAGAGGTAGTTGGGGACCTTAGGCATTCCAAAGTTCTGGGATATTGCTGTGTTTAGAGAAATTAGAACTGTAGTCACCAGATGTGGCAATATCTGGAGATGTATTAGCTTAAGACCAGCTCTATGCTGGTGTGAAGGCAGAGTAAGATGGGTGCCCTGTGTCTTGTGCAGGTCAGTGACCATCTCTGGACCACACTTAACCCATTTCTACAATAAAGAGGTGGTGGCTGCTCTTCTGGCTCTGAGTCCTCTGCTTCCAAATGTGTCCTCCATCAGCAGCTATACTGAGTGAGGATTCTTTGTGATTACTTGGGCAAAGATCAGTGATAGAACATTCTCAGTAGTCCTGGGGATGCTGGGATGCTTGTTTTCTAAAGTGAGCTGTCAAGATGGGGAGATAGAGCCTCCACCTTTTAGTCATGAGCTCTGTGGGACCCTCCTACAGGTTGAGAATGAGCTGAATTTAGGCATTCAAGTCCTCAGAATATTGATTCTGAGTCTTTTAGAACTGTCACTTACCTGAGAATTTTCTCCTATTCTAGGCTTACTTATGCCTTCAAAGAAGAAAAAAAGCAAATCAGAGTTCTACAGATTTCCCTTTCTCTGACTGACTTATTTCACTTAGGATCATACTTTCTAGATCCATCCATGTTGTGGCAAATGGCAAGATTTCTTTGTTTTTTTTTTTTTTTTAATATGGCTGAGTAATATTCTATTGAGTACACTTATGATGATGAGCACTGAGTAATGTACAGAATTGTTGAATCATTATATCATATACCTGAAACTAATATAACACTGTATGTTAATTATATTGGAATTACAAAAGAAGTTCTATAGATTTCCAATGCCGATATTAAGTAGGGGGCGGTCTGGAGCCCAGCACATAGTAGGTGCTCAAAAAATGCTGATCAGAGAAACAAATGTGTGAAGTTCTATGAGCTATAACTGTTGCAGGCTCTTCCAACAGTAAGTCTTGTGGATTCCAAGCTAGCAATCATTCTTCCTTTCTTTGGAACCTGAGTCTTTTGGCAAATACTTCAGAGATATTTTCCTCTTGTTTATATTATAGACCATATTCTTATCTCAGTCCCTTCGTCATACAATGACAAGACCTAGATACATGGATATTATGGCTAAGGTGCAAAAACTGGGTCACTTTCAAACTGATTTATGGGACTAGTTCAAGAGCAGATATATGTAAAATTTTGATTTGGGATTTAAGAAGAGGTGTGCAAATAAAAAATGATATATCTTTATTGATTTAGGAACCTGTAATGCCAAAAGTTATTTACAAAAGTCTCACTCCTTTTGTATTCCTAACAACTCATTTTCACTGTTATTAATTCACTACTTCTGTCCTCAATAAGGGTATTACAAATTTAATTGATTTTGAACTCACTGATTTTGAAGTTAATGAAATTGTTTATTTCAGTAACTTCACTTCCGTTTCTTTTCTTCACCATTAAACTTGGTGCCACAAATCCCCTAACAGCTGAAGGGACTAAAAATAAGAGATTTCAGTTCTCTGGAAGTTTTCCAACTTTATGTCCTGGAAAATATACCAGTTCAAGAAGCCATTCTGGCTCCTTCTCTTGAACGATGTTTTCTTTATGACTCCATATTTGTCTTATTATTTAAGAAGAAATTGAGTTTCTACTTTGCTTAAAGAACATCTGATTATTTCTCATTGGCCCCAAGAGAAACTCCAAACGTTTAGCATGGGCTGCTTAGCTCTTAATTATCTGGCTGCCTACATACCTCCTTTTCTATACCCCTCCTTAGTGTCCTGCCACACACTCTCTGTTCCTTGACCCTCAAATATACTACAAACTTTAATAACAATAGTGTATTAGTGATCTATTGTTGCATAACAAGTAACCTCAAAGGGTCAGGTATTATTTCATTGTTTCTGTGGGTCAGGAATCTGGGCATGGCTTAGCTGGTCTTCTGCTTCAGGATCTCTCCTCCCAAATGTTGCAGTCAAGGTGTTGGCTAGGGCTGCAATCATCTCAAATTTCAACTGGACCAGGATCTACATCCAAGCTCACTCATGTGATTGTTGACATATACTTCCTCTTAGCTCTTTTTTGGCTGTTGGCTTGAGATCACTTTCAGTTCCTTGACAAGGGGTCCTTTCATTAAAGTCAGCATGCAATGAGAGAGAGAGAGAGAGAGAGAGGATGCCAAGCAGATGGAAGTCAAGGTGTTTTGCAGCCTAATCACAGAAGTAACATCCCATTACCCTTTTGCTGTTTCTATTTGTTAGAAGCAAGTCACTAGGACCAGCACACCCCAAAAGGGAAGAGGTTATGCAAGGACATGAACACTAGGAGGTGGGGCTCATTGGGAGCCATGTCAGAAGCAGTTGACCACAAATACTATTTATGGTTAACAATTACTGAGGATGTACTATATAGCAGGCATTCTGCTAAGATCTTTCCCATACAATCCATGCAGAAAGTATTTTTAGAATTTCTGTTCTAGGACTCAGAAAGGTTAAGTAACAAGCAAGTGGCAGTGGCAGGATCTCAGCCCTGGTTGTCAGGCTCCAAAGTCTTGGGACAGGAACCAACTTCCTCTCCATTTTTGGAGCTCAGCACAGGCTCTATGACATAGGAGCCTTGTGGGTACTGAGTAGCTGCTAAATGAACAAATGAATGAATTCAGACCTGGGTCATCCTAAGCTGCTTTTGCCAAAACTCTGGTTTTAGGCCTTGATCCAATCTAAATAATAAACTATCATGTGGTTAAATAAAACTAAACAGGATCCAATAGGAGAAGCAGAGTTTTGTAAATAGTTCTTAGGTGCTACAAAACAGACTTTATTACTACTGAGAACTTCACACAATATCCAGGAAATTGGGGTGTCGGAAGCCATGAATAGAGACTGTGGAATTGTTGTTAGGGAGACTGCCACAAATCCAGGAGGAATATTAGAATAATATTTGGAAGGTGGGACAAGTAGCTAACTGCTGGCACTGGTGAATGGGATTAAAACTACCAGGCAATGACTGACTCAACAGGAGAGAAGCTGTTGGTATGTCTGTGGCAGAATGGATTGTGGGTTAGTTCCCAGCAGGGACTGGGGACAAAGAGATGGCTCTTCCTGTGTCCAGCAGATCTTAACTCAACAACTCCTTCTTACATTTCTCTACTTTCAGGATTCAGCAATGTGTTTGGGCTCTGGTAGTAACAGGTCAGGTGGACCCAGGTGTCACAGCTGAGAGTTGAACCTGCCCCTTACAGTGGCCCAATAAAACCCACCATTTGAGGATGTTAGTGCAACACACAGCACTGGGCAATTTATAAAGTACTTTCTTATGGGGTCTTCTGTGTGCCTTATAATGAACCTCTGAAGTGAAATTATGAAGAAGACTAGATAGACCTATCCCCTGGCTAGCCCCTTCTCTTTCTGTGGGGAAACCATGTGGTAGTCAATTCACCATAAGTTTTCCTGGAGAGTATGGACCACAATTCTAGTGTTTAGTGGCATCAGGCTAATAATTGGGTAGATTCCTAGGGGTGGTAGATTCCTAGGGATGGGTCTCCCCTTCTTGGAATGTGGGCTCTCTACTATTGTGTCTCTGAATCTCACTTCCCTGGGTTCCAGTGGTGTTCCCTCCCCCTTCTCCGGGATACTTCTTTTGTTGACCCTATTGTTTGTGTTCTGAATTAATACCATGGATACAAATGAAGCTAATTTGTTTCTCCCTTTGCAGCTGGCACAGGAAACATTTTGTCTCTGAGGTGCCATTTGCACAACTGACCTCATACATTATTTATTGGTTTTATAATTTAGCCCAGCCTTTCAGATGCCCGCAGGATGTCACCTGCTCATGGACATTATTATCTCCAGTTTATAAATAAGGGAAGGAGGCTTAGAGGAGTCAGTACAGGGGATTTTCCAGGGTTACACAGCCAGTAAATGGGAGACTATAATGCAGGTTTTCTCACTCTAAATTCTGAGCTCTTTCTTTTTTTTTTTTAAAGATTTTATTTATGTATTTGACAGAGAGAGTGTGCACACAAGTAGGCAGAGTGACAGGCAGAGGGAGAAGCAGACTCCCTGCTGAGCAGAGAGCCCGATGCGGGGCTCGATCCCAGGACTCTGGGATCACAACCTGAGCTGAAGGCAGACGCTTAACTGACTGAGCCACCCAGGCGCCCCTGAGCTCTTTCTATTCCCACTCTTGCTCTCATGCTGGTCCCCCAGAGAGTCACAGTTAGGGGACTCCCATTGTACTTCCCCTTTATTGTATGATTACAACTGGGATACGCTATGTTGTTGAGTAAGGTTGGGCCATGATAACACAGAAGCTTAAGAGAAGCCAAATAAAGAAATAAAGAAGGCACCAAACAAAGCATGGAGGTGTTGTGTCCCTCCTACCGTCTTGGGAAAAATGAGTGATTTAGTGATGTGGGGGGCTTGAAGCACAGGTGCAAAAATGGCTGATGCCATGACCAGTACCACCCTCTAGCTCCATTCTCAGGCTAGGTCACATCTTATCCATCATCTTTTTGCTGAAGCATCTCTCTCACTGATGAATGGCTGTTTGGCTGGGTGACAGAAGCTGTTGTTCTACCATCAACAGCATTTGGAGGTGAGGGGCTTGGCAGGTGGTTTGGAATGCAAGCAGGAGCAACCCCTACAATGGCAGGCATCCAGATTCATCTTCAATCTAAAAATAAAGTTTGACCAATAGATTACAAATATAATTAGGAGTGGTGAGTATACCATTTTGGTACGTCCTGTATTTTCTCTTTCCACCTCCACTCATGCCCTGGGGACTTAGAGTCCCCAACGTCCTACAGAGGGCCTCTCTGGACTCCAAAAGCCTTGCTCTGCCAGAATCTTCATTGTTGTCTGCCTTGGCCCTGGAAAGTTCTCCTCCTCTACTATTAGCTGGAGAGTGGGTGAGTTAGTGAGTGTCGTGACCACATCTCACCTCCAAGGGGCAAGGAGAGACAGGAATCATCTTGTCTCTGCCTTCGGTCCAGCTAACTCACTTTTGCTGTGCAACACATTCAAAGCAACCACCACAAAAGTTGAAATTAATTCTGCAAGGCCAAGCCCCAGATTTATAATAGACATTTGGTAAGTCTTCACTGAGCCATGGGTATACCAGGGTCAGGCTCTTGGGCTGGGCAGGTGCAATGGGGAATAAAAGTATGAAGTCAAACACTGAAGCTTGGTACCAGAGGGGGACAGCTCCTTTCCTTCCTCACTGGTTCTGGGGAAAAGTTTGATGCATGGCCTAGTGGTGCCTATGTGATGTGAGAATTATCAGTGTCTTGAGCAGAGGTGCTTGGAATGGAATGGCATAAGTTCCCTGGGGCAATGTGGGTAAAAGAGCAATGACCACACTGCCCACTGGACTTCACACAGCCTGTAGGACCCAGATGATCCTCTTCTGCCTTTTTCTAGAGGACATGGCTTGACACTTTTCCAGGGAACTGCAGTTCCTCAGCTCTTGGTGGTTAATCTCTATGTGTTCCGGCATTTCAGTTCCATTGCCACATCTCATTTATAGCATTGCATAAATGTTCCCAAGGGCCCCTACCTAGCCACCAAGAGATTCTGTCCACAAAGAGGAAGCTATTCTAGCCTTTGCCTCCTAGTGTCTTATTGCATTCTGCTGGCCTATCAGTAGGAAAGTTGGGACGGTTCTGCCTTACACTTTGGTGGGAGAAGGAACAGAATGTGTTACCAGGGGGACTGGCTTGAGTCAGGATGACCAGGGGATCCATGAAGGCAGCTTGAGCTAACTTGACTTCTTTCATAATCCCTTGTTCTTACCCTAAGATTGAGATGGGATCTACTGCTAAGGAAACAGGCAAGTCAAAATCTTTCTAAAGAGATTCTTAAAAATAGCTCTGTACGGACTATACTATAGAAAAACATCCAGAGAGAAATGACTCATTATTTCTTATTAAATTTAAAGGACTCTTTCTGGGGTTATAAATAAATTCTTCATCACTCACTTGAAGGTAATAAAACCTGTAAATTTTTTGCTCTCAAGTTTTATGTCCCTGCTTGCCTTTTCCTGCCATCCAGCTTGTATCTCGTTTTACCTTACCTACCACCAGTTGGTGTGTGTTTAAGGAATGAAAAATAATTTTAATATTTGCCAACGTAAAATATAATTAGGTTGGTAAATCTGCTGTTTAAAAGGGCATGAACAAAATCCCCAGACTAAATAGAAATTATTTCTGGATTGACTTCTGCTTTCAATTATTTCTGTTATCTATCTCTTCCATTACCATGGGTAATCAGAAGTTGATAATATTTAAAAAAAAACCAAGCCAAAACAGAGCAGAATAAACAATAAAACACAACCAGAGGACAGGTAGGAAGAAAAAAATGTGGATGGGCCATATAGGTGTGCTCTGTTCATCATCATGTTTTTTATCCATCCATCCATCCATCCATCCATCCATCCATCCATCCATCCAGTATTTAGAGTGCTATATATGCAAGGTGTGATTCCAGGAACTGTATACAGAGTAGAAATCCCACATGCTTTAATGCCACACTGTCCTGGGTTACAATCCTAGCTACAAATTTATCCTGGTTGTATGATCTACAAAGCTCATAATCTCTGCAGCCTCATGTTGCTCATCTCTATAACAGATTTCCAAATCCCTCCCTCATATGGTTGCTAAATATCTGGAACAATACCTTTTACCTAAGGGTTCCATAAATACTAGCTGTTCCCCTTGTTTTGCTCTTCCTTATCTAGTTCCTGGTTAACTGATACACACCTTCAAGAAAAGTTACTTTAAAATGTAGCTCACCATGACCTTCCCATCATGCCACTTTAAGAGAAGTAATTGAAGAAAATTATAATAAACAATATGGCAAATAAGAGGTCTCAGGGCATCTTGGATGTTAATGTTTTCCAAGGATTCCTCAGTTCTTCAGAAGATGACACTCAGAACTGGAGAATCCTGGGTAGTTGGCCAAGCCAAACATCCATGAGATATCACCCAGTCTCTGGGAGCTGCTGCCCAGGATCTCCATTATGCTAGATGGAACTGTCTTGGGTAGCTACCATCCCATTAGATATGTGGACTTCAACTTCAGCAACAGGTGTGGTTTCCCATTTCCACCTCAGAATCTATCAGGACTTATCTCATCATGCCATCCCACTTGGATTGCCTCAGTGACTGCTAAATGCATTCTATCCCTAAATGGACTTTCATCCCATCTGGTTCTTTTTTAAAAATTTTATTTATTTTTTGCCAGAGAGAGAGTGAGAGAGAGCGCAAGCACACAAGTGGGGGAGTGGCAGGCAGAGGAAGAAGCAAGTTCCATGCTGAGCAAGGAGCCCGATGCGGGACTTGATCCCAGGACCCTGGGATCATGACCTGAGCTGAAGGCAGACGCTTAATTGACTGAGCCACCCAGGTGCCCCCATCTGGTTCTTTTCATCCTGTATTCTAATGTTTCTTAACCCAGGGTTTCTGGCACCATTAACATTTTGGTGTGGATAACTCTTTGTTTGGGAGGCTGTTCAGTGCATGTTTAGCAGTGCCTCTGGTCTCTACTCATGGGATGCCAGTTAATACCTCTTCAGTTATGACAACCAAAAATGTCTCTAGATACTTGCAAATGTTTCTGGGGAGGGGGTAAGAATTGCCCCTGGTTGAGAACCACTCTTGTAAAGACCTATGTCTTTCATTGTGCTCTCTGGAAATGTCATTAGGAAACTCATCTCTACCTTCCCTGAATTTTCCTGTCTTCTTTCTCTAATTAAAATTTGGCTATCCCTTTGTTGTCTCGAACGGATACTCTTTCTTCTCCCACATCTTACCTACCTAAAGGCTAGGAGGTGAAGTAGGTGTCTTCTTGCTCTCCAGTGCTGCATTAAAACAGGCATTTCCATCCTGCCAACAAAAATCTGCTCTTTTTGAAGCTCATGCCATCTGGTCATGCTACGCTTTTTTACTCCTTGATTCATCATCCATTGAATGCCCCATCTTTCTCCTGCATTCATGGGAAGATTCAGTGCCTTACTTCTTACTGGCTTACTCTCTTATTCTTCTAAATGCTGTCATCATTCTCACTGACTTTAGCATCCATACTGATGACTCACCCAACACCATGGCCTCTCCGTTCCTGATCTCATCTTCATTGACTTTTTAATTTTCCAAATAAATGATGAAACACTGATTATTTGCCAGGCACTATTCTTGATCCAAGGGCTACAAGAGGAATAATGGGATAGACATAATCTCTGCCCTCATGGAATTTACATTATAAAGGTGGAGAGTTGCAAACAATAAGCAAGCAAACAAGAATATTTAATTTTGACAGCTGCTATTAAAGGAATAAGTAGGCTGTTGCAGAGAGGGAATGATAGGGTGAAGGGATGAATTTGCATAGGGGGATGAAGGAAGTTCTCTGTGGGATGGTGAATGTTGAGTTGAGACTTGAAAGATGAAAAGGGGTCGACCGTGCAAAGAGCCAGGGGAGGAACAATTCAGGAAGAAGAGCCAATAAGTCCAAAAAGGCTTTGGGATGGTAATGAGCATGGGATGTCCAAGGAATGGAAAGTTGGCACGAGTGGCTAGAGCTGTGAGGGGGAATGGGATACTGGATTTCATAGATTTGTGAGGTGTATGTGCATGCCTCTGTTGATTTGGTTGTCTCTTATGTGCACAAAATGGAGTTGATCATTCTCCTCAGTTTATTATACCCTATCATTGCTGGTCTTTGGCTACTCTTTAAAAAATTTTTTTTCCCCTTTTATCTCCAATTTCCAATTTAATCTCCCTATTGACTATATATTTCAAAGTATATATGCAGCTTCTGGTGTTGTTGTTGAAAAGTTCAGTGCTATTCTGATTCTTGACGCTTTGTATATAACTTTATCCTGCGCAGGAACTAGCATCTTGTCTTTGTGTCCTGTATTCTGAGATTTTAAAGTGATGGGTCTTGGTGTGGGTCTATTTTTATCTCTTGTGCTGAGTACTTTGTGAACCATTCAGTTTGGAAATGCAAATCTTTCACTGCTGGTACATTTCCTTGAATTATTTTATTGACGATTTCTTTCCATCTATGTTATCTTTACAGAGTGCCTGCTGTTTGGAGTTGGACCTCTTAGCTTTTCCATCTCTTTGTCTTTTTGCTCCACTTCCTGGGAAGTTTTCTCAACTTTATCTGCCAACACTTCTAATGGGTTTTTCATTTTTGTTACCATATTTTTAATTTCTAGAGGGCTTTTTTTTGGTTCTCTGAATATTTTCCAAGCATTCTGGTCTTGTTTTATAGATATAGCATTTTCTCTGAAGATGTTAATAATAATTTTTGAAAGTTTGCTTTTTCTTGCATAGTCTGTTTTCTCTAATTTTTCCTCGGTATGTTTATTTTGTTTTTTAGTATTCCCTTTAAAAGCTTTCCTCAATTATCTTTTTATCTTTGGTTGTCTGTTGGCAGTTAAGAGCACCTTCAAAAAGCTCATTTGAAGCTCTGTGTTGTCATTCATGGCTTTCACCATGGGTGAAGACTGTACCATTCACTGGAGCTCCTGATATTAGTATCTTTAGATATTTTCTATTAGACTAGCTAGATTCCTTAGAGAAGGTGTTTTAGCCTCCTGGTTGGAGGATTTATCCTAACCGACAATATCCTGGGAATTGAGGCAGGTTGAGAAGTATGGGGAAGGAGGGTAGAGTTTCAACAGCCAGTGTGGATCTTTTAGTTAATGCCTTATTTTGGGTACAGTAAGTTTGTTCCTCAATTGTTCTTGGTGCTTCAATCCAGAGATCCCTGCTTTCACTCTCAATAGAACAATGGTTCTCAAAGTATGATCTGTGGACACTAAGGAGTCACTGAGACCTTTTCAGAGGGTCAGAAAGATTGAAACTACTTTCATAACAATACCAACACTTCATTTACCTTCTTTACTCTCATTTTCCCTTTAGTATAGAGTGAATTTTTCCAGTGGCTACCTGATGTGTGTATTGCAAAGGATCAAATGTGGAAGCATATTATTTTGTATTAAGCTAGATTTTTTTTAAATTAAAAAAATTATTTTTTAAGCTAGATTTTTAAAAAAAGATTTTATCTATTTATTTGAGAGAGAGATAGAGAGCACAAGCATGGGGAGAGAAGCAGAGGGAGAGAGAGACAGAGAAGCAGACTCCCCGCTGAGCAGGAAGCCCAATGCGGGGCTTGATCCCAGAACTCTGGGATTCTGACCTGAGCCAGAGGCAGACGCTTAACTGACAGGTGCCCCTGTATTAAACTAGATTTGAAAGAGATTTAAAGAACAGTGCCACTCTTTTCACTAACGTTTTTTGATTTAGAATATATTTATTTTTCATAAAATATGTTATTTAGGTTAATATATAATTACAGCTTATTACCTTATTTTAAAAAGGAATTAATAAAAATATTTTTTAAATGACTCAGTTTTTTTTTTTTAGATTTTATTTATTTATTTGAGAGAGAGAGTAAAAGAGAGAGAGAGAGAAAGAGAGTAGGAGCTGGGGAGAGGGGCAAAGGGAGAGGGAGAAGCAGTCTCCCCATTGAGCAGGTAGCTGGATGCGGGGCTTGATCCCAGGGCTCTGGGATCATGACCTGAGCCAAAGGCAGACACTTTTTTTTTTTTTAAAGATTTTATTTATTTATTTGAGAGAGAGAGAGTGAGAGAGAGCCTGAGAAGGGAGAGGGTCAGAGGGAGAAGCAGACTCCCCACTGAGCAGGGAGCCCAATGCAGGACTCGATCCCGGCACTCCAGGATCATGACCTGAGCCGAAGGAAGACACTTAACTTACTGAGCCACCCAGTTGCCCCTAAATGACTCAGTTTTAATATCTCACATGATATATATTAATATATGTAATTCTCATATGATCTCTTTGGCGTCCTCAATAATTTTGAAGACTGTGAAATAGTTCTGAGATTAAATATTTGAAAACCATTGCTCTAAAGAATGGTCAGCTGAAACTGGGGAAAGATCCAAGAATTCCAACCTTTTTGTGAATATGAAATCCATTTTCTTTTCTTCTTTCTTTCATCCCTTCCTTTTAGAGGTTTCTATTCCATACTCAGCAAAGTGGAGAAACAGACAGAGCCTGTGTACCTGAAGATATTGTTAAGCTGATGAATCAACCAGCCCTGAAGGCTGGTCTACCTCTGGAGATGCTTCCTGTTATGTGAGATAATCATTTTCTTTCTTTGGTTGGAGGTCGTTGTTAATCGTGGCTGAAAACCTAATGGAAGCCAAGAGAGGAGAGTGTTTCAAGGCTAGTAGTAATTGACTCTGTAGAAGATGAGCACTGAACGTCATCCCAGGATCTGGTTACACAGAGGCCATAGGTGACTGTGACAGATCATTTCCGGTGGGAATGGTGGTGCACACTGGAGTAGTGTGGCTTCTGGTGTACCTCTTCTCCTACTGTTGTTCCTTTGTCTTTTTCCCCATCTCCTTATCTTCCTTCTCTATCAGACCACAAATGTTGGGGTTCTTCTCAGTGTATCCTGGGCTTTCTTCTCTTTCTGTTCTTTTCCTTAATGCCATTCTTTCCCATAGGGTTAAATGTAATTTTATTCTGGTGTTGTTCCAGATTTATATTTCCAGCCCAGATCTCTCTGTGTTCCAGATTCATGTATCCAACTGCTCACCAGACATCTGCAGCTGAATATTTCCTAGACATGTCAGATTTAACCTTCCCAAAGCAGATGTCTTGATCTGCCCCCCACCCACTTTGCTGCCTTCCTGGCTGTCTCTTTCCCAGTTCACAAAGTCACCATTCACCCAGCTGCTTCGGCCAGAAACCCAAGTCTCAGTCTTGATTTCCCTTTCCCTCATTCCCTGTTTCTAATCCATTAGGAAGTTTTATTGTTTCAATCTGCAAAATATAAGTGGAGTCCAGTCTTTTCTCCTTGTCCAATGCCAGTTTCTTGGCCCACATCACTAACTTCTCTTGCCTGCATTATTGTGAGGGCCTTGCAGTTGGCCCTGTTCCGTTCTTCCTCTATGTCTATTCTTGCCATCCTGGGGTGGAAGACAGCAGTCAGAATGCTATTCTAAATAAATACATTGTAAATCATGTTGCTCTTCCTGCTTTAAATCCTTCAACTGCTTTTGTCTCTATAATAAAATCTAGATCCCCTTCCCATGACCATATGCCCTACATGCTCTGGCCCTACCATTGGCTCCAGCCTTATTGTATATGATCCTCATTCTTACTGGCCTCAACCTAACTCTACTGGTCTTCCTTTTGTTTCTTGAACAGACTGCTTACTCTCCTCTGGATGCTTTTCTCATCCCTCACTGCTTGGCTAGCTACTTCTATTCCTTTAATTCCCAGCTTAAATGTCATTTCTTTAACAAGGCATTTCCATCTTTTTTCCCTAAAGGCAGCTTCCTATGTGATGTTCTCTTACTCAGCCCTTTGTTTTGATTTTTAAAATGCATTTTCTTGTTTGTTTCATAGTGTATATAATAATCCAGTCACTATATATTTTTTTAAATTTTTATTGTTATGTTAATCCCCATAATCCATCATTAGTTTTAGATGTAGTGTTCCATGATTCATTGTTTGTGCATAACACCCAGTGCTCCATGCAGAACGTGCCCTCTTTAATACCCATTACCAGGCTAACCCATCCCCCCACCCCCCTCCCCTCTAGAACCCTCAGTTTGTTTTTCAGAGTCCATCGTCTCTCATGGTTTGTCTACCCCTCCGATTTCCGCCCCTTCATTCTTCCCCTCCTGCTATCTTCTTCTTCTTTTTTTTTTCTTAACATATATTGCATTATTTGTTTCAGAGGTACAGATCTGAGATTCAACAGTCTTGCACAATTCACAGCGGTTACCAGAGCACATACCCTCCCCAGTGTCTATCACCCAGTCACCCCATCCCTCCCACCCCACCCCCAACTCCAGCAACCCTCAGTTTGTTTCCTAAGATTAAGAATTCCTCATATCAGTGAGGTCATATGATACATGTCTTTCTCTGTTTGACTTATTTCCCTCAGCATAATACCCTCCAGTTCCATCCACGTTGTTGCAAATGGCAAGATTTCATTTGTTTTGATGGCTGCATAATATTCTGTTGTATATATATACCACTTCTTCTTTATCCATTCATCTGTCGATGGACATCTTGGCTCTTTCCACGGTTTGGCTATTGTGGACATTGCTGCTATAAACATTGGGGTGCATGTACCCTTTCAGATCCCTACTTTTGTATCTTTGGGGTAAATACCCAGTAGTGCAATTGCTGGATTGTATGGTAGCTCTATTTTCAACTTTTTGAGGAACCTCCATACTGTTTTCCAGAGTGGCTGCACCAGCTTGCATTCCTACCAACAGTGTAGGAGGGTTCCCCTTTCTCCGCATCCACGCCAACATCTGTTGTTTCCTGACTTGTTAATTTTAGCCATTCTGACTGGTGTGAGGTAGTATCTCACTGAGGTTTTGATTTGGATTTCCCTGATGCCGAGCGATGTTGAGCACTTTTTCATGTGTCTGTTGGCCATTTGGATGTCTTCTTTGGAAAAATGTCTGTTCATGTCTTCTGCCCATTTCTTGATTGGATTCTTTGTTCTTTGGTTGTTGAGTTTGATAAGTTCTTTATAGATTTTGGATACTAGCCCTTTATCTGATATGTCATTTGCAAATATCTTCTCCCATTCTGTCGGTTGTCTTTTGGTTTTGTTGACTGTTTCTTTTTCTGTTCAAAAGCTTTTTATCTTGATGAAGTCCCAATAGTTCATTTTTGCCCTTGCTTCCCTTGCCTTTGGTGATGTGTCTAGGAAGAAGTTGCTGTGGCTGAGGTCGAAGAGGTTGCTGCCTGTGTTCTCCTTTAGGATTTTGATGGACTCCTGTCTCATATTTAGGTCTTTCATCCATTTTGAGTCTATTTTTGTGTGTGGTGTAAGGAAATGGTCCAGTTTCATTCTTCTGCATGTGGCTGTCCAATTTTGCCAACACCATTTGTTGAAGAGACTGTCTTTTCTCCACTGGACATTCTTTCCTGCTTTGTTGAAGATTAGTTAACCATAGAGTTGAGGGTCCATTTCTGGGCTCTCTATTCTGTTCCATTGATCTATGTGTCTGTTTTTGTGCCAGTACCATACTGTCTTGATGATGACAGCTTTGTAATAGAGCTGGAAGTCCGGAATTGTGATGCTGCCAGCTTTGCTTTTCTTTTTCAACATTCCTCTGGCTATTCGGGGTCTTTTCTGGTTCCATACAAATTTTAGGATGATTTGTTCCATTTCTTTGAAAAAAGTGGATGGTATTTTGATGGGGATTGCTTTGAATGTGTAGATTACTCTAGGTAGCATTGACATCTTCACAATATTTGTTCTTCCAATCCATGAGCATGGAACGTTTTCCCATTTCTTTGTGTCTTCCTCAATTTCTTTCATGAATATTCTATAGTTTTCTGAGTACAGATCCTTTGCCTCTTTGGTTAGATTTATTCCTAGGTATCTTATGGTTTTGGGTGCAATTATAAATGGGATCGACTCCTTAATTTCTCTCTCTTCTGTCTTGTTGTTGGTGTATAGGAATGCCACTGATTTCTGTGCATTGATTTTATATCCTGCCACTTGACTGAATTCCTGTGAGTTCTAGCAGTTTTGGGGTGGAGTCTTTTGGGTTTTCCACATAAAGTATCATATCATCTGCAAAGAGTGAGAGTTTGACTTCTTCTCTGCCGATTTGGATGCCTTTTATTTCTTTTTGTTGTCTGATTGCTGTGGGTAGGACTTCTAATACTATGTTGAATAGCAGTGGTGATAGTGGACATCCCTGCCGCGTTCCTGACCTTAGGGGAAAAGCTCTCAGTTTTTCCCCATTGAGAATGATATTCACTGTGGGTTTTTCATAGATGGCTTTTATGATATTGAGGTATGTACCCTCTATGCCTATACTCTGAAGAGTTTTGATCAAGAAAGGATGCTGTACTTTGTCAAATGCTTTTTCTGCATCTATTGAGAGGATCATATGATTCTTGTTCTTTCTTTTGTTAATGTATTGTATCACGTTGATTGATTTGCAGATGTTAAACCAAGCTTGCAGCCCAGGGATAAATCCCACTTGGTCGTGGTGAATAATACTTTTAATGTACTGTTGCATCCTATTGGCTAGTATTTTGGTGAGAATTTTTGCATCCATGTTCATCAGGGTATTGGTCTGTAATTCTCCTTTTTGATGGGGTCTTTGTCTGGTTTTGGGATCAAGGTAATGGTGGCCTCATAAAACGAGTTTGGAAGTTTTCCTTCCATTTCTATTTTTTGGAACAGTTTCAGAAGAATAGGTATTAATTCTTCTTTAAATGTTTGGTAGAATTCCCCTGGGAAGCCATCTGGCCCTGGGCTCTTGTTTCTTGGGAGATTTTTGATGACTGCTTCAATTTCCTTACTGGTTATGGGTCTGTTCAGGTTTTCTATTTCTTCCTGGTTCAGTTTTGGTAGTTGATACATCTCTAGGAATGCATCCATTTCTTCCAGGTTATCTAATTTGCTGGCATAGAGTTGCTCATAATATATTCTTATAATTGTTTGTATTTCTTTGGTGTTGGTTGTGATCTCTCCTCTTTCATTCATGATTTTGTTGATTTGGGTCATTTCTCTTTTCTTTTTGATAAGTCTGGCCAGGGGTTTATCAATCTTGTTAATTCTTTCAAAGAACCAGCTTCTAGTTTCATTGATCTGTTCTACTGTTCTTTTGGTTTCTATTTCATTGATTTCTGCTCTGATCTTTATTATTTCTCTTCTCCTGCTGTGTTTAGGCTTTATTTGCTGTTCTTTCTCCAGCTCCTTTAGGTGTAGGGTTAGGTTGTGTATTTGAGACCTTTCTTGTTTCTTGAGAAAGGCTTGTATTGCTATATACTTGCCTCTTAGGACTGCCTTTGCTGCATCCCAAAGATTTTGAACAGTTGAGTTTTCATTTTCTTTGGTTTCCATGAATTTTTTTAATTCTTCTTTAATTTCCTGGTTGACCCATTCATTCTTTAGTAGGATGCTCTTTAGCCTCCATGGATTTGAGTTCTTTCCGACTTTCCTCTTGTGATTGAGTTCTAGTTTCAAAGCATTGTGGCCTGAAAATAGACAGGGAATGATCCCAATCTTTTGGTACCAGTTGAGACCTGATTTATGACCTAGGATGTGATTGATTCTGGAGAATGTTCCATGGGCACTAGAGAAGAATGTGTATTCCATTGCTTTGGGATGGGATGTTCTGAATATGTCTGTGAAGTCCATTTGGTCCAGTGTGTCATTTAAAGTCTTTATTTCCTTGATCTTTTGCTTAGATGATCTGTCCATTTCAGTGAGGGAGTGTTAAAGTCCCCCACTATTATTGTATTGTTGTTGATGTGTTTCTTTGCTTTTGTTATTAATAGCCTTATATAATTGGCTGCTCCCATGTTAGGGGCATAGATATTTACAATTGTTAGATCTTCTTGTTGGATAGACCCTTTAAGTAGGATATAGTGTCCTTCCTCATCTCTTATTACAGTCTTTGGTTTAAAATCTAATTCGTCTGATATAAAGATTGCCACCCCAGCTTTCTTCTGGTGTCCATTAGCATGGTAAATGGTTTTCCACCCCCTCACTTTCAATCTGGGGGTGTCTTTGGGTCTAAAATGAGTCTCTTGCAGACAGCATATCGATGGGTCTTGTTTTTTAATCCAATCTGATAGCCTGTGTCTTTTGATTGGGGTATTTAGCCCATTTACATTCAGGGTAACTATTGAAAGATATGAATTTAGTGCCATTGTATTGCCTGTAAGATGACTGTTACTGTATATTGTCTGTGTTCCTTTCTGGTCTGTGTTGCTTTTAGGCTCTCTCTTTGCTTAGAGGACCCCTTTCAAGATTTCTTGTAGGGCTGGTTTCGTGTTTGCAAATTCCTTTAGTTTTTGTTTGTCCTAGAAGCTTTTTATCTCTCCTTCTATTTTCAATGACAGCCTAGCTGGATATAGTATTCTTGGCTGCATATTTTTCTCATTTAGTGCTCTGAATATATCCTGCCAGTCCTTTCTGGCCTGCCAGGCCTCTGTGGATAGGTCTGTTGTCAGTCTAATGTTTCTACCATTGTAGGTTACAGATCTCTTCTCCCGAGCTGCTTTCAGGATTTTCTCTTTGTCTCTGAGACTCGTAAGTTTTACTATTAGATGTCGGGGTGTTGACCTATTTTTATTGATTTTGAGAGGGGTTCTCTGTGCTTCCTGGATTTTGATGCCTGTTTCCTTTCCCAAATTAGGGAATTTCTCTGCTATAATTTGCTCCATTATACCTTCTGCCCCTCTCTCTCTTTCTTCTTCTTCTGGGATCCCAATTATTCTAATGTTGTTTCGTCTTATGGTATCGCTTATCTCTCGAATTCTGCCCTCGTGATCCAGTAGTTGTTTATCTCTCTTTATCTCAGCTTCTTTATTTTCCATCATTTGGTCTTCTATATCACTGATTCTCTCTTCTGTCTCATTTATCCTAGCAGTTAGCACCCCCATATTTGATTGCACCTCATTAATAGACTTTTTGATTTCAACTTGGTTAGATTTTAGTTCTTTTACTTCTCCAGAAAGGGTTTCTCTAATAACTTCCATGCTTTTTTCAAGCCCAGCTAGTATCTTTAAAGTGATGATTCTGAACTCTAGATCCGACATCGTACTAATGTCCATATTGAGTAGGTCCCTGGCAGTCGGTACTACCTCTTGTTCTTTTTGTTGAGGTGATTTTTTCCATCTTGTCATTTTGTCCAGAGGAGAATTGATTAATGAGAGAACAAAATGCTAACAGGGTAACAACGTCCCCAGAAAATATACTCTAAACAAATCAGAAAAGACCTGAAGCAGTTGGAAAAGAAAGGGAAAGAGAGGAAAAAGAAAAAGAAAAAAAAAAAAGAAAAAGAAAAAGATAAAGATAAAAACAAACAAAAACAGAACAAAACAAAAAAAAAAACAAGAATATGATCAAATATGATCAGGCTGGTATATAGATCAGTGTCACACACTAGATTTTGGGTGTATTTTGGTCTGTTAGAAGAAAGTGCCTCCCAAAATTTTAAAGAAAGAAAAACTTATATATGTACAAAAATAAGGGTTGATATGATGAAGGGATGGAATATGACTGTAGAGATGGAAATTATAAAAAAATTTATAAAAGGAATTGATAAGAAGTTGTTTGAAAAAAGGAAGAAGAGGATTTAAAAAAAAAAGAAAAAAAAAGGGAGAGAATGTGATCAGGCATGGGAGTAGAAAAAAACCATACACTAGAGATTTAGGGTATAAAATGATCTGTTAGAAGAAACTATCTCCAAATTTTAAAGAGAGAACAACTTATATATATATGCCAAAAATACTGGTAACTACTATGAAGGGATAGAATATGACTCTAAAAATGAAAAATAAAAATATTTTTTAAAAAAGGGATTGATAAGATGTTCGTTGAAAAAGGGAAAAAGAAAAATTAAAAAAAAAAAAAGACAGTTAAAAAAAAATTAACTTTGAAGGACTACAGAATCATGGTAAAAAGGCCATGGATTTTATGTGCATTATTCCCCTAGCGCTGGAGTTCTGCCGTTCTCATTGATCGGGAAACTTGGTCTTGGCTGGCTGTTCTCGCTGATCTTCTGGGGGAGGGGCCTGTTGCCGTGGTTCCCAAATGTCTTTGCCAGAGGCGAAATTGCCCCGCCCTTGCCGGTCCAGGCTAAGTAATCTGCTCGGGTTTGCTCTCGGGAGCTTTTGTTCCCTGCAAGCTTTCCCTACAGCTTTGGAGGCGGAGAGTGAAAATGGCGGCCTCCCAATCTCCGCCCCGGAGGAGCCAAGAACTCAGGGCCCCGCTCCTCAGTGAGCCCCCAGAGAAAAGCAGTCAGTCACTCTCGTCTCCCTGGTCTCCAGCCGCACTCCGTGCTTACCCGGCCTGTGACCGAGCTTTTCTGTCTCTGGCACCCGACCCCATGTGGAGTCTCCAAACCCAGCAGATCCCTGCGGTGTGCTCCCACGCCACTCCTCCCGGGGGAGGAAGGGGACTCTCCCCGGATCTGCCGCTTGTTGGGTCCCTGCTGGAGGAGCAGTGGCCCGACTGTGCTGCGGATCACGGTTCATGGCAACCCCGAGCTGAGAGCCCGGGCCTCGGCTCCGTCTCTGCAGCCGGCTTCCCCGCTCTGATCCCTGGGAGCTCTGCCGCACTCAGGCACCCCCAGTCTTCCTGTGACCCCGAGGGTCCTGAGAGCACACTGTCCCGTGAGGGTTCCACCCCCTGCTTAGCCACTGGAGCGACGTCCCTCAGCGGAGCCGACTTCTAAAAGTTCCAATTTTGTGCTACGGGGCTCTATCACTTGCCCTAAGCGGCGGATGGAGGCCCCTCCTCCGCCGTCTATCCTCCCAAATATCGCCTTGGATTCACTTCTCTGCACGTCCTACCTTCCAGAAAGTGGTCGCTTTTCTGTTCAGAGAGTTGGTGCTATTCTTTTCTTCGATCTCCTGTTGAGTTCGTAGGTGTTCAGAATGGTTTGATCCCTATCCAGCTGAATTCCTGAGAGGAGACGAAATCCAGGTCTCCTACTCCTCCGCCATCTTGCTCCGCCCCCAATCCAGTCACTATATTAAGCTATTTCTAAATATTCTGTGTTTGGTTGCACATAACAAGGGTCTCCTATTTGCTAAATGCAGGTAAAAGGTGGTTCCTGTCATGGTCTTGCCTCCCTTATAAAGGGTCAGGAATCTGTTTCTAAGAAGAGTTCAGTAACTCTTAGTAACTCAGGGGAAAAATAAGAGGAGAAACACCAGAGACCATACTGACTCTTGGAACTCTGGAATAATTATCTTTGAACTTTTCCAACTGAGCCCATTAGAGATTGATTTAATAATGTTATATCCCTTCAAAGATTCAGTCTTTTGTCTTAGATTTACGGGGTATGTTACTGAACCAAATGTCTTGTGACTTCCCTTCTGATTTTTAATAAAAGTGAATCAATAACCTGTTCCCATTCCTTGAAATCTGCAGCTAAAGTTTATCTGAAACGGTCTCCAGAGGGCAAGGAGAGAAGCAGGGACCCAATCCTGGGATTTCTGGCATAAACAGCAGTTTTTGCTGGAAAATGACAGTGGTTGGGAGGCCGAGTTGATCTTTGGACAGTCACATGATGACAAACTCAAGGTTTATTTGGAACCTGGTGGACTCCTCCTCTTCTGGCATCTCAACAGAACAGTGTGCTTTGTTTCTAACAGGATTTTGGAGGATATAGCTCTAGGGGTGTCTCTTTGTTGGGATGTCACAGAAAGCAAAACCAAAAAACAAGCAGACAGGGGATGCCTACATTCTCTTCCTTTCTTTCTGAGGCAAAATTTTGATATTCATAGGGAAGAAAAGGAAAGTGTCCTTGGAGGTGTCAAGCCAGGAGGGTGTGGCAGGAAGCAAGTGTGGCATAATGTTCTATACAGCTTTTAAGGTAGCGATTTATACCCCCAGTTAGCCATTGGCTGTAGTTTGTTCCTGGGAGAGCTCTAAGGAGTACACATTCCTGGACAATGCCTTTGGCCCAGAGCAGTTTTCTGGAGGAAGGACATCTATGAACAGTTAGCAGCCAATATTCACAGCAGCAGAGGCATGGGTGCACCTGTACAGAAACAAAAGATTTTGGTGGACACCAACACATCCATGATAGCTCCTGTCCCTGGAGAGGATGTCCCTCAAAGCCAATTTTTCTTTCCTTCATGGTGTGAAGGCCTTTCTGGGCCATTTAGCCTGAGCTGGCCACTCCCTTCCCCTTAGTCCCTTAGCCATCCCATTGGTGTCCCATTGCCATGGACTCTTTACTTATTTGTCTCTCCCATAAGACAGAGCTCCTTGAGGCAGGAACCTGCCCTTGCCCACCTTTTGTCCCTTGCAGCCCCGGAAGCTAGTACTGTCCTTGGCACAGAGGAGGCCTGGGTCCCCTGCCTCAGTGATCTTTGTTGTCTATGCCCTCACTACTGCCCTCTGCTCGCTCCACAGACTCAAGTCTAGGTTATTGACTAAATTAGGACCTTGGGAGACTTCAGTGAGCCACATGTGAAAACCAGGCAACAACCAGCAAAACTGAGAGTCTTCAGTCGTGTTTTTTGGTTTTATATGCCTTTAAAAAGTTTAAGACAAATTGTATGGTAAATTTCTTCTCCCTTCCCCTCAAATGGCTCAGTGGAAAACAATTTTGCTGTGCCCCTCTTGGAGGAGAAGCAAACTTAAGAGATCTTAAAGCTGAGTAATTATTTCCATCAGCAGGAAATCAGTACTCTGTGTCTGAACTCAACAGGTACTGGAGAGCCTGACTGTTTAATTTCCTTTAAATGCCATTTGCATGTGTTCAGTGCTGACAGGATCACTTTGGGAGTTAGGGAATGAAAGACCAGTCAGTGGAGAGAAAGGAAAGAAGCGACAGAGACTCAGAAGGCTGGGGAGCAGGTGATATTTAAGAGATTTCAGTGTTTATTGGCAACTGTTGGGAGCCCAGGGACACAAAGAGCCTGACATCATTGCCTTCCCCAGCTAGGCTTCTGAGCCATCAGAAAAGCTGATGAGACCCAGGATATGTCAACCTTTTGGGGACATGCTGTGATCATTTCCTGGAGTGAGAGATGGCTGAGTCACAGCTCCCCAGGTGAACATCTCTCCTTGTCTGCAAGAAAAGCAACTTGGAGAGTGCATAAACTTTTCCTAGCCACTTCTGAGGGCTCTGCAGTTGCAAGGTGGCAAATGAGAGAGTATGGCTATCAAACAGCCAGATGAGGGTCTAGGGACCCTGAGAGGCCATGTGTCAGTCATCTTCTATAAGTGACACTTCATAAGGAGGTAAAGTGAGTCATCCAGGAGCTTCTAGACTCTCTTTCAATGCCCCCCTTTCAATGCCTATAGATGTCTTCTGTCTACACTCAATCCTTTCTTCTTAAAGATTATTTTAACAATAGGATTCCTTTTTAAAATAAAATTCAAATGTGTTAAGCACCTCCATGTGTGAGGCCCTTGGCTAATTGCTGGGGAGTCAGAGATCACAGTTTTATAGGGGGGACAGATGTGTTAACAGTAGATGTGGGCATGGAACACACAATATCGAGGGAGAAGGTGCTTTTGCTGTGTTGGGGCTGGGGGTCCAGACAGGAGAGTCTGGTAAGTTTGACAAGCAAACAGGTAGGGTGAAGGCTTTCTGGGCAGGGGCTTGGAAGTCTAAGCATCAGCAGGGTTCAGGGCTGTCCAAGCAGTTTGATATGCTGGAGACTGAAGTCAGGGTATACGGACTTGGCTTGAGGTGAGGGGTGTGCCTAAAGAGTTTGGTAGAGACCCTGTCATAAAGGGCCTTAAAAGATCATCCATATGAAGGAACAAAGGTGCAATTAGGCTTCAAGTTGAGGTTTCTCCATTATAATTGCAATGAATTAAAACTCCCAATGTGGGATTTCAGTAGTCACTGCACTGGTGGGTGTTTTTTTCTTGGGCAAGGAAGTTTTCCTAGTTTCTACTTTAGTCTGATTCTGAACTAGCTGGAACATACCAACTTTGAGTAGTCACCGTGTCTTTACTGAGTGCCTGCTATATGCTGAGATCTCAATCTACCAGCTGAGAAATACTGAAGTATTTCAGGTGGTAGAGTCCCATGGTTCCACTGAGACAGAGCTTCTCTGTGCTCTGCTCATTGCCAGGAATACCCCTGCACACAATCGTAAATCACTCCTAAATGCATTTGTCTTAAATCCCAGAAACTCCAGGAATCCCATGCCACATGCTCAGTAAAGGTTTTCAATGCCTGACTGACCAGTATATACAAAATCATTTGTGAACACAGGTTGGGTGGAAGACATTTATGGGTCTCACATTAATAACTGTATCCTCTGAAATTCAGGGCTGTGAGGGTTGACCTGGGCTGAGCGAAGTAGATCTGATCTTGATTTTTCCCTGAATTGTTTTGTGACCTTAGACAGTCCTTGGCTGAAATAAGCCTCTTTACAGCATCTGTAAGATAAGAGATTTGGATCAGTGCTTCTTCATGTCCCTTCCAGTTCAAATACACTAATATTTTAAGTCTATAAATAGGAATCTCTGGAACTCTGGATTCAAAGTCATAAAAAAAGTGTGAGCCCTGAGGGTTATGGCAAAAGACCCAGAAGGAGGATCTGGAGCTTAGAATCAACTTGTACCTTGGTTAGGCAGTGTTTATCTTTATTCCTTGTTACATATAGGCAGGAAAACCTACTGTCTACTCTGGGGTGTTACGGCAATTAATTAGTTAATGTTTATGAGGTACAGAGGAACAAAAACTGCTGCATGTAAAAAGTCATATGAATGCTAAGTATTATTGTTTTGCATCTGATTCTCCCCTGTTCGATTTCAGTTTCATATCAGAGTAGTCATAACAGCATCAGTTGGGGCTCCTCTGGCTAATTATGTCACCAATAAAAGGGGAAAATTTTCCCTTTTAAATTTCCGTTTTAATTTCTCTCTGTCTATGACCCCCTCCTCCCTTTTCTTCAGTGCGTTGTTCAGAGTTGCTAACTACTCAGGTGTCAGCAAAAGTTAGCACCTTTTGTTTTCTCTCCATTCTCATTGCAGTCTGTGAGAGACCGAAGCTCATCCCAGATGCTAGCAAATGGCGCTTCAGGGCTTACTGAGCCAAAGCTATGGAAGGTACACAAACACATTCCCCGCGGGGATCTCTCTACTCTCCAGGGGCAATCTGTGTGGGAATGGTAGAGGCTGACCCCTCTCCTACCACAGAAAACCACTGTTTAAGGCAGTGGGATGAGTAGCCAAAGCTGTGGTGTTCTTGATGAGCCACCTAGTAAATTGTGGGGCAGTTGATACAAGACAGGTTCCTCTTTATCAGTTATCTCTTGCCGTGTTAATGCCATGTAACAAACCAACCTAAAATTCAGCAGCTTAAAGTAATAAGCATTTATTTAATTTAAGAGGCTGCAGGTTGGTGCTTCAGACCTGGCTCAGTTGGGTGGTTTCTCTGGCCTCTGAGAGTTGTGCTCTCATGTCTGGGGGGTCAGCTGGCTATTGGCCAACAGACACTATCCTTGGAAGGGCTGGCTGGAGGGACTCATCTCTCATCCTGCAGTTGGCTAGCCTGGATGTGCCATTCCTAGGACATTGCAGAGGTACAAAAAGGAGAGGGCAACCTTCAAGGCCTCCCAAGGGAGGTGGCAGGATCAGACTCTGTTTCTATAGTGGGAGGGACTGCAGAATCACACAGCAAAGGGCAGGACACAAGAAGGTGTGAGGACTTGGGGCTGCTAATGCACTCAATCTATTGCAACATGCCTCAGCCCTGGGCTTTCTAGATCTTTGGGGAGCAGGACATTTGCACATTTGCATTTTTAATTAGCTCCCCAGCATATTCTGCTGCTCACTGAACTCTGAAAATGACTGGACATAAGCAAAGAGCAGCAGAACGTGAGATTACCAGCTGTCTGGGCTGGCCTTGCCCCCAATGCCCCTCACGCTGCCTGCTTTCAATTTCCCCATATCCAGAAGAACAGAGTCGAGCCTCTTTAACTGTCAATGAAACCATGTGTATTGTGACTCCTTGGGAGGAAAGGATCCATGGGACCAGGACCTCCACAGTGGCTCTGTGGAACTGGTCAGGATCCTGGCAGGCTGGGTGAGGCTTCAGGAGAAGGAGGAGGGGAATGGTAAAAGCAAAAGCTCAGAGGCAGGGGGCTGAAGGGATGCTGGAGGATAGCGTGGTGTGGCCAGAGGAGGGTATACAGGAGAGAAGTCTGGAAAGGTAAGCCAGACCCAGATTGGGGCGTGCCTTCAGCAGCAGGAATATGGGGAAGTCAGTGGTCCGCTAGTGTGTGCTCCTCTTTGGGGGAAGTCTGCTAATGGAATCAGTTCAGAGGATGGGAAAAAAGTGCCAAGTACTAAAATAAGGCTTCCACTTCCCGAGTTGGGTCTCATGTCCTCTAGTTAGTAATGTGATGTCCATTTCCTATGTAGGCATCAAAACTTTGAACGTGGTTTAACGTGATGTCTTTTCCATTTTGCATTTTCCATGTGGCTAGCCAAGAGCTGCTGAGGACAAGTAAAGGAATATAGCTTGCCCATTCTTGCTTCCTGTGACTTCAGCATCTACTCTCACTGCCCCCAACTTGTTAAATCACAGTTTCTGTAGGTCTAGACTGTGGAAGAGGGAGGAGAGGTAAAGGGCACAGGAACATCTCACTTGGCTGGTACTAGTATGGACTGACTGGCATTCTTTCTGACCCCTCCTCTTGGGGTTCAGCAGAGACACCCTGCCTTAGGTTGGGTGCATGGTAGGACCCAAGGGGCAGCTGGATGGGGAGGGAGTTGGAGGGAGCCAGGCAGGGATGGGATTCCAGGCAAAATCCCATAGTCATGTGAGTTGATCACAAAGGGCCACTCTGGAATGGAAATGACACCTCAGCTTGTCCCTACTTTTTGGGGAGCTGGGCCTTCATCCTTTTCTACCTGTCAGACATTGGTGAGGAGCCATCATGGCTGTGGGTGTGCAGGACACAAATGCCAGGCCCTTACCTCAACTTGCTTCTGCAGGGTAAGCAGCTCCAGTCACTCCAGGGCAGGGCTCCAAAGAGAGTTGCAGGTGCAGGCAGTTAGAAGCGGAAGCGCACAGAAGCTCAAAAGGGGTGGACAGAAATGGTAAAAGGCATCCAGCAGGGTGCTGTGCTGACAATGCCTCCTACGTCCTGCTCCCTTCCCCGAGGACCTCTCACTTGCAGTTCCCTGGAGGCAGGTGACAGATACTCACTCAGCTCTCGGTGTTCTCCTTCCTCTGCCCCCGGGCATCTGACAAAACCTCTAGAGTCTCTGCAGAGGTATCTATCTACCCCCTTCAGGGGTTCTTCTTAGACAGTATCAGGTGGCCCGTGCCTGCTCTCTCTTTCTTGTAAAGTTCCCTCTGGTCCCCAGGAAACACTGACTGGTGGCCTTCTGTCCTGGCATCTCTGGCAGTGCAGGCCACCCTACCCAGCCTCCTCTCCTTTGGCTTGGCTGTCAGCTGTGAGCCAGCCTTGTCCTCCATCTTGGGCTTATTCACGGAGGCGCCAGACAGCCGTCCACCATGACCCCACACTACAGGGGGACACTCCCCAGTGAATTCCCCCATGGCTCTCTCTGAAGGAATCCACAAAAACCCTATTCCCATAGTCAACTCTTAGCTCTTTTATATGAGAATCTTGTTACGTTGTTTTTTTGACCATCTCCTTTATAAATTCTGCAGATGCTCTACCACCTCTTTTCCCTGAGGGTAAACCTCCATTTCTTACATCCTATTACACTTCTTGGTTTGACCTGTTGTAGGAAGAATGTTTGGGTGAGTCCACAAATGGACATGGCGCACCGGCTGTATGCTGGGCCTTGGGGAAGCAGGAAGAATCAGAGCGGGTGCCTGCTGTCTTGAGGGGCTCACAGTTGGCCCGGGAAGCATCACCTTCCTATCCTTTAACAGCTTTGACAAGCCAGACTGGCAGGAAGTTCTTTGAACACATAACAGAGCCCGAGACTTTCATATTTCTCCCTTTGTTTGAAGGGAGGGGAGTGGGCACCCCACAAAAATCTTCAAATCTCCCAAATGAGTGAATGAGAGAAGTTGGGTCTTTTGGTTTTGAAATCAGTATTATTTTTTGTTCCTGGAGGTAAAGATACTAATAGAAGAGAGTGTCAATGTCCTTAGAGACCAACCCGTGAGGAGTCCCAGAGATGCTTCTGAATCTCATTTCTGGTGAATTTATAATGTCCATATTTCCTCAGAAAGGATATTTGGAGCAGCCCTCACCCCCTACCAGGCTCATCCAAGCTGAGGAATGTGGGGGAGGACAGCCAGACATCATAGCGGTGTTTAACAGTGAGGTAGGGGGAGGCTGGTGAGGGCTTGGACCGCACACAATCTGTTCTCCAAGGGATCCTGGGGGCCTGTGTTCCCTGTAGCTGGGTGACCCTTGGCCAACACCACTAGGTGTCCAATGGTTCTCTGTTCATCTGGAGCCAACATCAGGCCCCTGGAAATGGCAAGGAGAAGTAGCTCCAAGATAAACTGTGAGGGAAAACCCAGATCTCACTAGAGCTGTCCGGGTGAGGTTGTAGGGGTCAGAGGAGAGCGTGCAGAAAGACAAAACCCTGGGGAGGGACAGGGAGGCAGAGATGTCATTATTAAAGTTTAAATAACATGCAAATAGCTTCATGGCTTTTTCTTAAAACCACATTTTATTTGAAACTCACAAACCTCTGGTTCTAATGGTTTCATTGGTTGTATTTGTCCCTGCTGAGATATTTTGCAAAGGAGACTAAATTCTCCAGTAATGGTATTTCTCAGTTGCTGTGATCACATTTTCATTCAGGGTAACAAAGAGGCAGATTGCTCACAGTGGCGATGGCCAGTGGGCTTCTCGAAACCTAGAAAATTCAAGAGCATGAGTGAATGACCTTCCGGAAAACATTATTGCTGCACGTGGGAGGACAATGCTTCCCTCTTAGTCCAAGTTTCTTTGTTCCTCCCTCCCTGCCCTTCCTCATTCATTCATCAAACATTTATTGAGCATCTACTATGCACCAGCTGGGACACACAGATAAACAAGACAGAAGGAGTCCACAGATATCCGGTACAGGAGCCGAGAAGTTGCATTCCGTCATTTATTTGTTCAATAAACATTCATGTGGTACCTGATATTTGAGTCTCTGCTCTAGGCATTGGGAATACAGGGGTGAACAAGAGAGATATTGTCTTTGCCTCTGTACAGGTAAGAATCTGGGTGGGGAGAGATGTCAAACAAAGAAGTTCATAAAATAAAAATATAATGAAATAGTTCGAAGGGGCTTGGTGGTCTACTCCACCTAGGTATCTTTCCTCATTGGCTCGATTTTCATGAATATTTCCAACCCTATGAACTATGGAAATGCACATTTATGTGCTAGAATAATTGCGGATGTGTGTGCAACAAAGAGAGTGTTCATTTCCTCCTTCATTCATTCTCAAGAGGGGGAGTTTCCTACCGGAAGCACAAACCTCCAGTTAATGTCTTGCACCATCATTGGCCACTCTTCCTGATCACCAAGAAGGCCCAAAGGGTCAGTGGGGTGGGGGACAGCAGATGTAATATGCTGTTTAACTGGGGCTCTTCAAGCCTGCATTGTTGGAAAACCAAAGCCTGGCTGGGAAGGGGGCAGTGGATTGCAGCCACAGCTGGGACTCTTGCTCTCACGGATTTCAGCGGTTTTTGTTATATTCCCAGTGACTGCAGTCCTTGCCTTGAAACCTGAGCTCTACACCTGCTGGGCCAAGGTTCTGACATTTTATGTTAGAAGTGAGAGAGGAAGAGCCACTACATTATTTGTTCTTAGTGGCACAATGATCTGAACTGTATGTGCAGCAGGCTGCCACCCCCAGCTCTTTCCAAACACCCTGTAGAAACAAACAGAGGTCTCCAAGACCCAGTGCTTATGCTCACCTCCCACAATCCCGGCATTGCAGACAGAGCAGGCCTGGAGCCCCAAAGACTGCATGATTGTAGCTCTTTAGACAAGATTCTTCCATCTTCCTCTGTAAACAATGCTGATCTCGCAGGGTTTTATGAGCATTTAATGATACATGCCTCATAAAAGTATTTTATAGTCAGTAAGGCACTGAACTTATTGCTGTTCTTGGTTCTAGTAGTAATGAGGTCCTTGGTTCTCACTTCTGCAAATATAGAATGCTTGGGAAATTTGTAGCAGATTATGTGTTCCAAAGATGGCATAACGAGATCTCCCATCCCATGTGTGCTTTCTCAAGGGGAGCTTCCCACCCCCCACTCAAGAAGAGTGGCCTATTTCTTCATCCCCTGACTCTGGGTTGACCCCATGACTGCTTGGACCAATGGAGTATGGCAGAGTGACACTGAGTCAGCTCTGGGTGTGGCCCTTAGCCAGCCTGGCAATGTCTGTTTCCCACCCCTCGGAGCCAGCTGCCATGTAAGAAGTGTGGCTCTCCTGGGGGGCAGAGCAAGATGGTGGAGGAGTAGGAGACCTGGATTTCATCTGGTCTCAGGAATTCAGCTGGATAGGGATCAAACCATTCTGAACACCTACGAACTCAACAGGAGATCGAAGAAAAAATAGCAACAACTCTCTGAACAGAAAAGCGACCACTTTCTGGAAGGTAGGATGTGCAGAGAAGTGAATCTGAGGTGATATTCGGGAGGATAGATGGCGGGGGAGGGGGCCTCCGTTGGCGGTTTCTGGCAAGTGATAGAGCAGCTGAGCACAAAATCGGAACTTTTAGAAGTTGGCTCCGCTGAGGGACGTCGCTCCAGTGGCTAAGCGGGGGGTGGAATCCTCGTGGGACAGTGTGGTCTCAGGACCCTCGGGGTCACAGAAAGACCAGGGGTGCCTGAGTGCAGCAGAGCTCCCAGGGATCAGAGCAGGGAAGCCGGCTGCAGAGACAGAGCTGAGGCGCGGGCTCTCAGCTCGGGGTTGCCTTAAACTGTGATTAGCAGCACAGTCGGGCCACTGCTCCTCCAGCAGGGACCCAACAAGCAGCAGATCCGGGGAGACTCACCTTCTTCCCCCAGGAGGAGCGGCGCGGGAGTGCACCGCAGGGATCTGCTGGGTTTGGAGACTCCACACGGGGTCGTGTGCCAGAGATAGAAATGCTCGGTCACAGGCGGGGTGAGCACAGAGTGCGGCCGGAGACCGGGGAGACGGGAGTGACTGACTGCTTTTCTCTGGGGGCTCACTGAGGAGCGGGGCCCCGAGTTCTCGGCTCCTCCGGGGCGGAGATTGGGAGGCCGCCATTTTCATTCTCGTCCTCCAAAACCGAATGGAAAGCTTGCAGGGAACAAAAGCTCCCGAGAGCAAACCCGAGCAGATTACTTAGCCCGGACCGGCAAGGGTGGGGCAATTCCGCCTCCGGCAAAGACATTTCGGAACCACGGCAACAGGCCCCTCCCCCAGGAGATAGCAAGAAAAGCCAGCCCAGACCAAGTTTCCTGATCAATGAGAACGGCAGAACTCCAGCGCTAGGGGAATAATGCACATATAGAATCCATGGCTTTTTTACCATGATTCTTTAGTCTTTCAAAGTTAATTTTTTTTAACTGTCTTTTTTTTTTTTTAATTTTTCTTTTTCCCTTTTTCGACCAACATCTTATCAATCCCTTTTTAAAAAAACATTTTTATTTTTCATTTTTAGAATCATATTCTATCCCTTCATAGTAGCTACCCTTATTTTTGGCATATATATATAAGTTGTTCTCTCTTTAAAATTTTGAGATAGTTTCTTCTAACAGATCAAAATATACCCTAAATCTCTAGTGTATGGTTTTGCTCTACTCTCCTGCCTGATCACATTCTCTCTCTTTTTTTTAAAAAATCCAAAAGAGGATTTTTAAAATCCTCTTCTTTCTTTTTTCCAAACAACTTATCAATTCCTTTAATAAAATTTTTTATAATTTTCATCTTTACAGTCATATTCCATCCCTTCATCATATCAACTCTTATTTTTATACATATATAAGTTTTTCTTTCTTTAAAATTTTGGGAGGCACTTTCTTCTAACAGACCAAAATACACCCAAAATCAGTGTGTGGCACTTATCTATGCACCAGCCTGATCATATTTGATCATATTCTGTTTTTTTTGTTTTGTTCTGTTTTTGTTTGTTTTTATCTTTCCTTTTTCTTTTTCTTTTTTCTTTTTTCTTTCTTTCCCTTTCTTTTCCCCCAGCTTCAGGTCTTTTCTGATTTGTTTAGAGTATATTTTCTGGGGACGTTGTTAACCTGTTAGCATTTTGTTCTCTCATTAATCAATTCTCCTCTGGACAAAATGACAAGATGGAAAAAATCACCTCAACAAAAAGAACAAGAGGTAGTACCGACTGCCAGGGACCTACTCAATATGGACATTAGTACGATGTCGGATCTAGAGTTCAGAATCATCACTTTAAAGATACTAGCTGGGCTTGAAAAAAGCATGGAAGTTATTAGAGAAACCCTTTCTGGAGAAGTAAAAGAACTAAAATCTAACCAAGTCAAAATCAAAAAGTCTATTAATGAGGTGCAATCAAATATGGGGGTGCTAACTGCTAGGATAAATGAGGCAGAAGAGAGAATCAGTGATATAGAAGACCAAATGATGGAAAATAAAGAAGCTGAGATAAAGAGAGATAAACAACTACTGGATCACGAGGGCAGAATTCGAGAGATAAGCGATACCATAAGACGAAACAACATTAGAATAATTGGGATCCCAGAAGAAGAAGAAAGAGAGAGAGGGGCAGAAGGTATAATGGAGCAAATTATAGCAGAGAACTTCCCTAATTTGGGGAAGGAAACAGGCATCAAAATCCAGGAAGCACAGAGAACCCCTCTCAAAATCAATAAAAATAGGTCAACACCCCGACATCTAATAGTAAAACTTACGAGTCTCAGAGACAAAGAGAAAATCCTGAAAGCAGCTAGGGAGAAGAGATATGTAACCTACAATGGTAGAAACATTAGATTGGCAACAGACCTATCCATAGAGACTGGCAGGCCAGAAAGGACTGGCAGGATATATTCAGAGCACTAAAGGAGAAAAATATGCAGCCAAGAATACTATATCCAGCTAAGCTGTCATTGAAAATAGAAGGAGAGAAAAAAGCTTCCAGGACAAACAAAAACTAAAGGAATTTGCAAACACGAAACCAGCCCTACAAGAAATCTTGAAAGGGGTCCTCTAAGCAAAGAGAGAGCCTAAAAGCAACATAGACCAGAAAGGAACACAGACAATATACAGTAACAGTCACCTTACAGGTAATACAATGGCCCTAAATTCCTATCTTTCAATAGTTACCCTGAATGTAAATGGGCTAAATGCCCCAATCAAAAGACACAGGCTATCAGATTGGATTAAAAAACAAGACCCATTGATATGCTGTCTGCAGGACACTCATTTTAGACCCAAAGACACCCCCAGATTGAAAGTGAGGGGGTGGAAAACCATTTACCATGCTAATGGACACCAAAAGAAAGCTGGGGTGGCAATCCTTATATCAGACAAATTAGATTTTAAACCAAAGACTATAATAAGAGATGAGGAAGGACACTATATCCTACTTAAAGGGTCTATCCAACAAGAAGATCTAACAATTGTAAATATCTATGCCCCTAACACGGGAGCAGCCAATTAATAACGAAAGCAAAGACACACATCGACAACAATACAATAATAGTGGGGGACTTTAACACCCCCTCACTGAAATGGACAGATCGTCTAAGCAAAAGATCAACAAGGAAATAAAGACTTTAAATGACACACTGGACCAAATGGACTTCACAGACATATTCAGAACATTCCATCCCAAAGCAACAGAATACACATTCTTCTCTAGTGCCCATGGAACATTCTCCAGAATCGATCACATCCTAGGTCATAAGTCAGGTCTCAACCGGTACCAAAAGATTGGGATCATTCCCTGCCTATTTTCAGACCACAATGCTTTGAAACTAGAACTCAATCACAAGAGGAAAGTCGGAAAGAACTCAAATCCATGGAGGCTAAAGAGCATCCTACTAAAGAATGAATGGGTCAACCAGGAAATTAAAGAAGAATTAAAAAAATTCATGGAAACCAATGAAAATGAAAACTCAACTGTTCAAAATCTTTGGGATGCAGTCAAGGTAGTCCTAAGAGGCAAGTATATAGCAATACAAGCCTTTCTCAAGAAACAAGAAGGGTCTCAAGTACAGAACCTAACCCTACACCTAAAGGAGCTGGAGAAAGAACAGCAAAAAAAAAGCCTAAACCCAGCAGGAGAAGAGAAATAATAAAGATCAGAGCAGAAATTAATGAAATAGAAACCAAAAGAACAGTAGAACAGATCAATGAAACTAGAAGCTGGTTCTTTGAAAGAATTAACAAGATTGATAAACCCCTGGCCAGACTTATCAAAAAGAAAAGAGAAATGACCCAAATCAACAAAATCATGAATGAAAGAGGAGAGATCACAACCAACACCAAAGAAATACAAACAATTATAAGAATATATTATGAGCAACTCTATGCCAGCAAATTAGATAACCTGGAAGAAATGGATGCATTCCTAGAGATGTATCAACTACCAAAACTGAACCAGGAAGAAATAGAAAACCTGAACAGACCTATAACCACTAAGGAAATTGAAGCAGTCATCAAAAATCTGCCAACAAACAAAAGCCTAGGGCCAGATGGCTTCCCAGGGGAATTCTACCAAACATTTAAAGAAGAATCAATACCTATTCTTCTGAAACTGTTCCAAAAAATAGAACTGGAAGGAAAACTTCCAAACTCGTTTTATGAGGCCACCATTACCTTGATCCCAACACCAGACAAAGACCCCATCAAAAAGGAGAATTACAGACTAATATCCTTGATGAACATGGATGCAAAAATTCTCACCAAAATACTAGCCAATAGGATCCAACAGTACATTAAAAGTATTATTCACCACGACCAAGTGGGATTTATCCCTGGGCTGCAAGGTTGGTTCAACATCTGCAAATCAATCAACGTGATACAATACATTAACAAAAGAAAGAACGAGAATCATATGATCCTCTCAATAGATGCAGAAAAAGCATTTGACAAAGTACAGCATCCTTTCTTGATCAAAACTCTTCAGAGTATAGGCATAGAGGGTACATACCTCAATATCATAAAAGCCATCTATGAAAAACCCACAGTGAATATCATTCTCAATGGGGAAAATCTGAGAGCTTTCCCCCTAAGGTCAGAAACGCGGCAGGGATGTCCACTATCACCACTGCTATTCAACATAGTATTAGAAGTCCTACCCACAGCAATCAGACAACAAAAAGAAATAAAAGGCATCCAAATCGGCAAAGAAGAAGTCAAACTCTCACTCTTTGCAGATGATATGATACTTTATGTGGAAAACCCAAAAGACTCCACCCCAAAACTAGAACTCATACAGGAATTCAGTCAAGTGGCAGGATATAAAATCGATGCACAGAAATCAGTGGCATTCCTATACACCAACAACAAGACAGAAGAAAGAGAAATTAAGGAGTCGATCCCATTTACAATTGCACCCAAAACCATAAGATACCTAGGAATAAATCTAACCAAAGAGGCAAAGGATCTGTACTCAGAAAACTATAGAATACTCATGAAAGAAATTGAGGAAGACACAAAGAAATGGGAAAACGTTCCATGCTCATGGATTGGAAGAACAAATATTGTGAAGATGTCAATGCTACCTAGAGTAATCTACACATTCAATGCAATCCCCATCAAAATACCATCCACTTTTTTCAAAGAGGTGGAACAAATCATCCTAAAATTTGTATGGAACCAGAAAAGACCCCGAATAGCCAGAGGAATGTTGAAAAAGAAAAGCAAAGCTGGTGGCATCACAATTCTGGACTTCCAGCTCTATTACAAAGCTGTCATCATCAAGACAGTATGGTACTGGCACAAAAACAGACACATAGATCAATGGAACAGAATAGAGAGCCCAGAAATAGACCCTCACCTCTATGGTCAACTAATCTTCAACAAAGCAGGAAAGAATGTCCAGTGGAGAAAAGACAGTCTCTTCAACAAATGGTGTTGGCAAAATTGGACAGCCACATGCAGAAGAATGAAACTGGACCATTTCCTTACACCACACACAAAAATAGACTCCAAATGGTTGAAAGACCTCAATGTGAGACAGGAGTCCATCAAAATCCTAAAGGAGAACACAGGCAGCAACCTCTTCGACCTCAGCCACAGCAACTTCTTCCTAGAAACATCGCCAAAGGCAAGGGAAGCAAGGGCAAAAATGAACTATTGGGACTTCATCAACATAAAAAGCTTTTGCACAGAAAAAGAAACAGTCAACAAAACCAAAAGACAACCGACAGAATAGGAGAAGATATTTGCAAATGACATATCAGATAAAGGGCTAGTATCCAAAATCTATAAAGAACTTATTAAACTGAACACCCAAAGAACAAAGAATCCAATCAAGAAACGTGCAGAAGACATGAACAGATATTTTTCCAAAGAAGACATTCAAATGGCCAACAGACACATGAAAAAGAGCTCAATATCGCTCGGCATCAGGGAAATCCAAATCAAAACCTCAATGAGATACCACCTCACACCAGTCAGAATGGTTAAAATTAACAAGTCAGGAAATGACAGATGTTGGCGTGGATGCGGAGAAAGGGGAACCCTCCTACACTGTTGGTGGGAATGCACGCTGGTGCAGCCACTCTGGAAAACAGTATGGAGGTTCCTCAAAAAGTTGAAAATAGAGCTACCATACGATCCAGCAATTGCACTACTGGGTATTTACCCCAAAGATACAAATGTAGGAATCCGAACGGGTACGTGCACCCCAATGTTTATAGCAGCAATGTCCACAATAGCCAAACTGTGGAAAGAGCCAAGATGTCCATCGACAGATGAATGGATAAAGAAGATGTGGTATATATATATATATATATATATATATATATATATATATATACACAATGGAATATTATGCAGCCATCAAAAGGAATGAGATCTTGCCATTTGCAATGACGTGGATGGAACTGGAGGGTGTTATGCTGAGTGAAATAAGTCAATCAGAGAAAGACATGTATGATATGACCTCACTGATATGAGGAATTCTTAATCTCAGGAAACAAACTGAGGGTTGCTGGAGTGGGTGGTGGGGTGGGAGGGATGGGGTGGCTGGGTGATAGACACTGGGGAGGGAATGTGCTATGGTGAGCGCTGTGAATTGTGCAAGACTGTTGAATCACAGATCTGTACCTCTGAAACAAATAATGCAATATATGTTAAGAAAAAAAAAAGAAGAAGAAGATAGCAGGAGGGGAAGAATGAAGGGGCGGAAATTGGAGGGGTAGACGAACCATGAGAGATGATGGACTCTGAGAAACAAACTGAGGGTCTAGAGGGGAGGGGGGTGGGGGGATGGGTTAGCCTGGTGATGGGTATTAAAGAGGGCACATTCTGCATGGAGCACTGGGTGTTATGCACAAACAATGAATCATGGAACACTACATCTAAAACTAATGATGTAATGTATGGTGATTAACATAACAATAAGGGAAAAAAAAAAGTGTGGCTCTCCTGAGGCCACCAGATAATGTGCCCCACGGAGAGAGAGAAAGCCAAGGAACAGAAAGGAGTAGGAGGTACGATAGGAGGAAGCCATCCCAGAGGTGAACGTCCTAGCCCCGGCTTCCTAAATTCCCAACTGAATTCCTGAATTCCCAACCCACTGAATACGTAAGAACATAATGGGTGTATTAAGACACTCACATTTGGAAGCAGTTGATAACCCAGCAAGAGAAAACCATAATAGTCCTTTGTTCCTATTCCAGGTTTGTGCATCTTTCCCCAGGGCCTTGTTAATTGTGTTGAGTGGAGAAAAGCACAGGCTTTTATAGCCCAGGTGGTCTGGGGTGTGAATCTTGAGTCAGCTACCTCTTAGCTGCGTGTGTTCGTGTCACACTTTGAACTCCAGCTTTCTAACCTGTTACAGGGCCTTGTAAGGGCTCTCAGAGGTGTGCTGAGGCTGCAATGAGCCCATCCAATCAGAAGTGGCTTGCAGCGTGCCTGGCACTTAGCACACCGTCGGGCAAACGCTGGGAATCAAAGACCTTTCCCAAGTTCTGTGGCTCACCTGCGGGCAGTCCTCCAGCCCTGGTGAGCCTGGTTCCCTCCCAGCAGTCCTTGGGGCTGATCCATTCCGGGGCCGGCTTGCAGGATGGGCAGGGAAAGGAGGCTCTGCAGGTAGCTCATGACCGCTCCATACCTACTGCATGCGCCGGAGCCCTCTGTAACCTCAGTTATCTCTTTTAATACTACTCCCTTCATCCCTCTCTCCATTTTACAGATGGGGAAACTGAGGCTCAGAGAGGCTCTAAAGGACCTACAGTAGCATGGACAGAGCCAAGATAAGTCAAAATTCTGGACACCAGATCCAAGATGAGGCAATCACTTAGGATTTTTGACTTCAGCTCAGGTGGAGAAGATAAGAGAGTATCCGAGAGGCGTATGATTTTAATTTTAAAGCACTGCAAAGCCGTGACTCCTTGAATAACATGAAAAATATTGAATTTCTTCAAAGCTGCAAACACCAGAAGTTTACTCCATCCAATTGATTGTTCTTGGCAAAATAGGCTTTAATGGCGTCTTATTTCTTCTGTTTCCAGTTGGAGGTTCTTCTGTTTTGAGCATGTGTTTTCCTCTGTTCTGGAAGTTTTTCTTGACAGAAGCAGAGAGGTTTTTGACAAACAACTTTAATATTCTTTGTGTCTGTTTGCTGGCTCTAATAATCCTGCAAGTTTACAAGGTCACTGTTAAGATTAAATCTGAGTCATTGGAGGCAGATGTTGACACATCATTATTTAAATCCTGAGCTGCTGAAGGACTCTCATCCCCATGAGCTATGACTCACTGTCCAAATGAACACCCCAAATTCCACAGAGCCCGCTGAACAGGGATTCTGGACTCCATTAGGGAAACAAGCTGGCTTTGTCACTTGCCTCCTCTGTGTGATGAGAAAGAAAGCCCCACTTTCTGTTGCAGAAGTGTGGTGTGTATAGAGAACGAGTGTGTCTCTGAAAATCTGGGCTCTTACCTTGTCTCGACCACTTGTTGTGGGCTTTACCTTTTCACCTGTTCTCCATAACCCTTCCTGTAATTTGTGCTCACACCTTTATTTATTTACGCAGTAAAACTTATGATCTTAAGCGTCCAGCTTGATGAAATTTTACAAACATATACTCCAAGTGCGCATCACCCAGGTCAAGACATGGAATATTTTCACCACCCCAGAAAGCCCCCTGGTGCCCCTTCCCAGTCAATAACCTCAAATTCCCACTGTTCTGATTTCTGACACCATGGATTAGTTGCGTCTTTTTTAGAATTACGTGTAAAAGGAACGGCAGGTACGATTTGTGTCTGGTGTTTTTGCTCAGCAAAATGCCTGGGAGATTTACCCACGGTGCTGTGTGTATCAGTAATTTGTTCCTTTTCATTGTTGAGTGGTGTTCCATTATATGGACGTGCCACAATTTGTTTATCTGTTCTCCTGTTCATGCCCCTCCCCCCCGGGGCTGTCTCCAAACTGGCTGTTACAAATACAGTTGCTGTAGCTATTCTTGTACAGATCTTTTTGAAGACTTATGTTTTCATTTCTCTTGAGTACATACTTAGAAATGGGATTGCTGAGTCAGAGGATAGGCATATCTTCAGCTCTGTCCGATGCTGCCAATCAGTTCTTACACTGTACTTTCAACCTTTTAAATTTTGGCCCTTCTGGAGGGTGTCTAGTGGCATCTCAGTTTAGTTTAGAGTTGCATTTTCTCAACGAACAATGATGTGAGCACTTCTGTGTATGCTTATTGACCACTCATATATCTTTTATTTTTTGTGAGGCATCTCTCTAAATATTTTGCCCATGGAAAAAAAAATTTGACTTTATTGGTAAAATTGATTAATAAAAATATTATCTGGGGAATGGATCGCAGAACGCAGATTAGAGAAATTGCTGAGTTAGAGTCATTGAGGGCAGCAGTGAAAGCAATGGGTACGATTGTCACCTTCTTGCGGGGATCCAACCCATGACTGACGCAAAGCTTTAAGCATGTGATCACTCGCCTTATTTAGCACAAAGAGTTGGTAGGGATAACTCTGGTAATAATCTCAGAATTTTACACACACACACGTGCACACACACACACACACACACACACACACGATGAGCTCGAAGGTCAGACATGTTGTATTCCAATTCTGGGACCTTGGGAAATAGGATATAAAGAGGGTGTGGTCACACAACTGTAGCCCTACAAGAGGCAGAGCTTGTAGGGCTTATTGGGGGAAATTCATAAGCAGAGGAGTAGTAGAGTGCAAGCAATCCTCTGGATTTGGTTCCTGCAGCTTGGGCTAGAGATATGCAGTGTCATGGCCACAGTTCCAGAAGAGAGGAGTTCTACCTCTATGAGGCTAGTTATATTGATGGGCTTGGGGGAGAGAGAATTTTTATGCAACTACTATGGCAATGGGAGCTCCTTGGTGCTACTAGGAAGCCTGTAGCCCCAGAAATAGGGCTGGTAACAACCCGCTCTTCGGTTGCGATAACCCAGTTCCTGCTGTCCTTGCTCTTTGTTAAGTCACCAAGAACCGGGGGAGGAAATGAACCTCAGGGCAGTTCAGATTTGTCTCTCATCAAGAGGTACTTTAATCTCTCTGAATCCCTGTTTTGCCGTCTGTAAGATGGACATAATAAAACCTATTTTGAAGCATACTGTGAAGGCTAGAAGGAATTATGTAAAGTAGAAGCACAATGCTGAGGATATAGTAAGAGCTCAACAAGTATCAGTTTTCTTCATCTCAAGGGAAGAAAATAAAACACTTGCTGCCAATAGTCAAGTCTTAATGCACACAGGCACTGGGGCTGCTTAGCTGGTGACAGCTCTATGGCTGGGACCATTTGCTCTCCCTTGACATCACACTTCCTTATCTAAAATCTGGAAGGAAGTTCTTATGATCATGGCCTCTGGGGACCGTAATTAGCACGTGGTGAGGGACAGATGCATTCCTCACTTCCCGTTATTTGCTATGTGCAACTTTCAAGTAAGACTTTTGGTACGTAGTTGCCGGATGTCAGGGCAGGATGCAATTGGGTTAAAGTTGTGTATTCCAGCACCAAAACATTGGACTCTTAGAGGCGTCTAGAGCTTGTGTGACCTAATTCATGGAGGTGTGCGTTATGAAATACCAGATATTCGTAATGGAAAAATGAGAGTATTAAAGAAAAACATCAAAAGCTTCCTTTTAAAAATTCTTTTAACAAAAGCTGACTGTTTATTACAGGCTGTGGGTTGCTATGGGAACAGAGGGTGCTGAATTGGAGAAGAATTGAAGTAGATATTCTAATATGGACAGGCATAGCTTATATACACTTAGAAAAAAAATACTGCGTTTTAGAAACAGGGTTGAGACATCATGTGGAGTGGTTTATGGGTCAAGAAAACATCCTGAGTGTCTGTGTCCTACCGGCCTCTGTCTTCTAGGGTCACCCATTTAATCCCTGATGGCATTTTTTTTCTTAATCATAGTTGAATCTATTATCTTATTCATTCATTCATTCTTCAATAAGTAGCTTTTGATACATACATACCCACACTGTGAGGGATATTCATAGAAAAACATGTGGTCTCTCAGAGAGATTTCATGAGAACAGTAGCACATCCGGGTCACTGGCTGACTTTTGCCTCTGAATTAGTCTGCATTTAATTACTGTATTCAGTGATTTCAACATGGGAGAAGTTTAATATAAAGAATCATTAAACTATGATAAGATAGTATGTATAATGATGGAAAAATAACTCTAACAGGTAGGCATGGAGTGACAAGGATGGAAGGGGGTGTTCAGACCTCACTGAAGAAGGTCTGGGTGCAGTGCGCTGGATGGTGGAGAACATGGCTGTTGTGGGGATCGGAACTCATCCGCAGTAACTGGGCAAACAGCAACAGCCCTATGGGGTGTGAGCCGAGGCTCAGAGTTCGGAGTGCAGAGGGAGCTGAGGAGGTGCCACCATGGGGTGGAGGCTGTGGCCACACAGTGTCTGCAACCAGAGGGTTGCAGGAAGGTGATCTCTGGGCCGAGGCAGAGGCTGGGAGATCCCTGGGGATCTGCCTATTTTGGACGTGCATTTGGGGCAGATTGCCATTAGATGTCCCATCCACGTGCACCGCTGATGACACAGAAAGTGCAAGTGGAGTTAAGAAAAGCAAAAACAGAGCAAGCCTGATCAGGAAGAGAAGTCCCTGCCTCCTGCGATGTCCCATCAGTGCCGTCTACTGACAAACCTTAGCATTGTGCTCACTGTAAAGGAGAAATGCTTCCAGTCCAGTCCAGTGTCATAGAGCAGGTATTGAAGGGTGAATTTGGAGCTGAGAGGTGGTCAGTCAATAACTGGTCTACCATCTTGGTTGGGTTTATCTTGTAGAAACACTGAAACTATTTGACTTTCACAACCATCCCCAAAGAGGCTTCATGGGCTGCAAAGCTGGAATGTTGTACAAAGGGTTCCAGAGAGCAAATCCTTCAGAAAGGATGACACTCCTCTTGTCCCTCCAGGACGAAGACCTGGGATGCAAGCCTGGCTTGGTAGTGGTCACTTGAACTCAGCCCTTCCCTGCTGAAAGGTAGTGTATATCCATTTGATTTACAGACCTGGAATCACAAGGACATGAGTTTGTCCCCAATTCTGCCACTCAGCAGCTGAATGACTTTGGACCTTCTGCAGTGATGTCCTCGATAGTTTAGATACCAGTGTGTGCCTAATGGTGCTCCAGGATTGGCCTCCAAAGTGACAGCTTCCCCTGTCACATCATAGGCTCAGCCACCATTCCCTAAAGTAGAAGTCAACATGCATTTCCTGGAATTGGCCAGGAGGTAAATATTTTAGACTTTTCAGGCCATATGGTGTCTGTGGCAAGTATCCACCTCTGTCTTTGTGGTGCAAAACACAGACAACAAGTGCACGAATGGGCATAGCTCTGTGTGGGGAGGGATGTTCAGTATGGGATATAACAGTGTGGGGACCAGTATGAATGCTCTGGTTCTTGTGCTAGACTGGTCTCCCCCTTTCCAGAGGAAATTTCATCTCAGGTCTTTTTGCCCTACTTTGGGTCTTGGCTGGAGTCCCTGAAGACATCCTAATGAATAGTCCTGTCTTTGAATCTGAAGCATCAGGGGTTGGGGTTCTGGTTACTTCCTACCTAGAATGTCCCAGTGTTCTTATTCAAACTTGGCTTATGAGGTCGGGCTCTGTAAACCCAGTAAGGTGTCAGCTTTCGCTAAGTTACTCAGAAGACAAGATGTTGTTAGACCGTCCTTGCTGTGGTGTGCCATGGGACAAAGAAGATCCACTTCCCTGTCTTAGGATCAGCCACGACAGTACAACATCAACAAAACATCCATGGCTGCATTGCTTTATTGTGGCTATAGCTACTGAAGGCAAAATGTTGTCCCTATAGGCAAAAATCATTTGTTACTGTCACCTATGAATTTTCTTGGCTAGAGGAGATACAGCAAATTTGAATATATCAGATAATGAATTTTAAGGAAAAGTAGGGGCCAACAGAGTGAAACATTAAACTAATTGCCTTAGTGGTGGTGGTGGGTGAAGCTCCCCAGACATACATCTGCCCACATGTCTTTACCCTGGGTGGTCTGTGAGCCCGACGGCTGCTCACCCACCCCACCAGCTCATATGATCCGGGAGCCACCACACCCTGGCATTTACCTGTGCCTTTTTTTTAGTTCTATTTAAATTCTGGGGCAGAAGTGTTGATGCTGAGATATTTATGCCCTTTTGATAACTGCTGCTTAAGCTGCTTCTGTGACAGACAAATTCTAATTAAACCGTATAATAAGTTGCAGAAACACAATGGCTCTCAGTGCTTTTCCTTTGGCATGTCACATCTGAAAAAGCCACATCCTGTAACTTGCAGATACATTTTTAGGAACTGTCCTTGTGAAGTTGCACTGGCTGTGTCTCCAGAGATGTTGGTTAGGTTAACGCTCCCCCTCCGCACCCCCTTCTTTTTTTTTTCTCAGTGGAAACTATTTTTAGGCAGCAAATTAATTGTAGGGAAGTTTAGGTCAAAGAGGTTTGTATTTCATTGCAGGAAATTCTGCCCTTGGCTTAGGAATGTTACAACAGACAATTCAGTGGCTGAGTTGGGATTTGAACCCTGGTCTTTCTGTCACCATACATTCCAGGAAATAAAAGGCAAACGAAGAACAACCCCAGACAACAATAACAAGAAAAAACAACCCCAAGGAGATTGATATTGGGTGTAGGACTTGATTTGGATTTGTGGAATGGAGGGTCATTACAGTGGGATATCTGGTAAACAACTGTAAATGGCTTGAAAGATGGGTGACAGGTGCAGAGTGGAAACTTAATTGGGAGAGTCTCCTGTTTGCGGCTTTAAAATTTTTTTTTATCTAACACCCTCTGTTTAGCCTCATTAAGTAGTATTTTTTATAGATCGAAGTGGAAGTAGCACTAAGCGGGGAGTCAAGACAAGCTTTCCATACCGAGTTTTGCCTTTACACTTGCTGTGCGCCTTTGGGAAAACCACTTAACCTCTCTGATTCCGGAATTGAGCCAAAACATCTGAATTTGTTGGGAGTGGTGGGCCATCAGGCCGACCTGGGCTTGTTCACACGACAGACACAGGGTTCCAAGACAGAGGATGGAAGCAGCTGGGCTGCAGTGCCTCTTCGGTCACTTTCCATTGGTCAAAGCAAGTCACAAGGCCAGCCCAATGGGAGGAGCTACGGTGACATGGTGAAGAGGTAAGGAGAGAGGCAGGAGAATTACGGCAAGCCATCCACAGCGGGTTAGTTTTTGTTCTGGGATCTTCCAGGGGAAGAAAGGATTAATATGATGTGGTGATCTGGGTGTGTGGTGTGGGTGTGTGTGACCTTAGGTAAGAGGAGAGGCAGGTGGAAACAGCAGAGAGTACACGGCAGAAGGAATCAAGACTTAGAAGCGGGGTGGCCTTGGACAAAATACTTAGCCTGCTGGAACCTCAGTTTTTATCTGAAAGCTCTCAAAACCTTTATTAAGCCTGTTCTAGTCTAAGCACTGGAGCCACAGACAGGAAAAAAAAAAAAAAAGGCGATCCTTGAGAGTTTCCATAGTTGCATGTGTCAGTGATTTGGGAAGTGAGGGATGTTAGTGCCAGCCACTGTGGTCAGTAAAGTGTCCTCTGGTAGAGAATACACCAGCTTCGAGCCCGGCTCCTGGGCTCTTGTTTCACTGAAGGAACTCTGAGTAGCAGCAGATGAACTCTCTGCGGCAGCTGCTTCCCCATGGGAAATCTTCCCTGGTTAGCTCGGCTTTTCAATTGCTTGACCCCTTTGGGCGCTGTGGGTTGGTAAAGGCTTCAGGTACATCTATATTCTGCTCACTTGTCCTGGTTGATTTTCAACTTTGTTTTCTGGCTGTGAAAAACATATGTACGGATAGCAGTAATTGGGAATTTAATAATTTTTTGATGTTTCTTTTGGTGCTTGGGAAATCCACTGAGACTGATATATATTTTTTCAGTGTTTCCCCGTTCTGTGCTAAAACTGTGTGCTAAAATCGTACATGAATTTTATTTTCTCCCTTTCTTTCTTTCTCATTTTTTTCAAGCACAAAGCAGGCTAACTTTGAAGTCAAGTTTCCTTTTTAGAGAGTGCACGCATTGGTTCCTTATTTTCTACTTTTGTTTTTATTGCTATAGTGTTCTTTATTACTTTTTCCCAAGTCATTTCAGAAATAAAAAAAGATGTGGGAATAAAACTACCAGAGTCAGAGATTCGAACAATCTGAGTGTTGTCTCCCCCTGAGAGTTGCTCTATGGCTGTGGTGGGATTCTAGCGCTTTTTTTACCTGATGTTATTTGATTATTGGGATATCAAAACTTTATCAGCTACATTGCTTGACTCCCCAAAGCTTGAGAGTAACAGAGGAATTGCAAATAGTGCTGTTATCGTGAGTTGAAACTCCATCTTCAAGGGAAGCAGTGCAAAGGAATGGAAGGTTTTTGGAGGGAGTGTGAAGACATCTGGATGCCGGGCTTAATTCTCCAACTAAGGAGGGTTGGCCTTGGAAAACCTGCTTCACCTCGCTGGGCTTTGCTTTCTCCACCTTAAGATGAGGCTTCTTACTTAGTTACTGCAAGATGTTTTTATTTCATTTTATTTTAATTAATTAATTAAATTTTAAAAGATTTTATTTATTTATTTGAGAGACAGCAAAAGCGAGAGAGATCACAGAGGGAGAGGGAGAAGCAGACTCGCCGCTGAGCAGGGAGCCCGATGTGGGGCTCGATCCCAGGATCCTGAGATCGTGACCTGAGCCGAAGGCAGATGCTTAACTGACTGAGCCACCCAGGTGCCAAAGATGTTTTCATTTTAGATCCAAAAGGAATCTCTTATCACTCGCTTCATGGATCTTAGGCGAAGAAATATTTAGGGTTCTATGGGGTCTTATCATAAGTAAATACTACTTGTAAAAAGATTTTGAAAAAGTTGGAAATAATACATACTTTCTCCCTCCCTAAAGCTCAATTATTCTTCCTTTGATGAAACTCTAGGTGCTGGGATCCCAGGCCGGGAACTGCTGAGGGCTTGCCTCTCTCTCTCACTTGTTGTGGGGTGTTGTGGTTTTTAGTTAGAAAGCAAGACTCTGATGATGGTTAGAACCTGGTCTTATAGAACCAGCAGGAGATCCGGGATGCACAGAGGTGAGAGAGCAGAGGTCAAAGTTGTCTTTCAGCCTTGGCAGCCTTTAAACTCCAGTCTTTACTTTTATTTGGGTCTGGATGTGTTTGTTGGGTATAGTAGCAAACTGGTCTTTCTTTGGGTCCAAAATCTCTGCTTGCCCATTGGTGACATAAGTGGTGTCACCCTTTGGGTGCCTGGGTGGCTCAGTTGTTAAGTGTCTGCCTTTGGCTCAAGTCATGATCCCAGTGTCCTGGGATCGAGCCCCATATCGGGCTCGGGCTCCCTGCTCGCCGGGAAGCCTGCTTCTCCCTCTCCCACTTCCCCTGCTTGTGTTCCCTCTCTCGCTGTCTTTCTCTCTGTCAAATAAATAAATAAAATCTTAAAAAAAATAAGTGGCATCACCCCATTAGGGACAATCTCTGTGAGTTTTGGGGTGAGACAACTCATCTCCACTCCTCAGTGTAACTTTTTGCCTAAGTCCAAAACATGAGTGACAAGTGGAATTTAAGAGGTATGGAGCAGGGTGGGGGAGGGGATCAGGCAATTAGTTAGGTTTTCTTAGTTGTCTGGAGAGGGAGGAACACAGTTACCACACTTTCTGGGAGAATTCCGCAAGATGATTGTGGGCAGGACACGATCTCTGTGATCCTCCTTACATAATTGATGCTCGGGATGTCTTGGCTTGTCCATGGGTTACTACTATGGAGGGAGATCAGAACTTGTGTCCAAAAGTGCAGGAGGCATATGTCACATGCTCTTGCCCTTACTACGGATACTACTATAACCATGCCTGTTACTGTTAACTAACGTTTATGAAGTACTTTCTAGGTGCCGGGAAATGTATGTCTACATTTATCATACCACTTAATATTGAAAACAACCCTTTGTGGTAGGTAGCGTTATTATCCTCATTGGGCCAATGTGGAAATTGAGGCAACAGGCTTCTTTTGTCTTCCTTGCCTAGCTGTTGAGGGGTAGAAATGCAGGAATTTGGAGTGAGCCAGCTAGCCTCTAGGGTCTTCCTCTTAAATACTGTGCTGTGCCATCCCCACAAACACGTACGGCCATCCGGGTCTGACCACCAATATCACAGGGGCTAAAACACTTCCAGCTGGTTCACATTCCTGCCACTACTCTAAGCCCCTTTCAGGTGGCTTTGGTCAGAGCGGCAGATGTGGAGGGTCACAGATGCTGTGGAAGCTTTGAGAGTAGAATCTTTAAGCACCAACGAGAGTATGGTTTTGGAGAATGTATATTGCAAACTTCCTTCCTATTATCCACAGGCTCCATGTTCCACTCTGCCTTATCTCTACCTTAATTTTTTTTTCCCAAAGATTTATTTATTTATTTGAGAGAGAGCGATTGCGTGTGTATGAGTGGGGAGGGGCAGAGGGAGAGGGAGAGGCAGACTCTCCGCTGAGCAGGGAGCCTGATGCGGGGCTTGATCCCAGGACCCTGAGATCATGACCTGAGCCAAAGTCAGACGCTTATCCGACTGAGCCACCCAGGCACCCCTCTACCTTAATTTCTTAACAATCTCCCCTTGTTCTGTTAACTTCAGTAATGTCAAAAATCTTGTAGTTCCCTGAGCTCATCATGCTTGCCTATTGCCTGAGATGCTGACCTCCTTCCCTATCCTTCACATGCTAATGTTGTCACTATCCTCCAGACTGACCAGATGCCCTGCTGGGCATTCTCTTGACATCCTTCTAGGTTCTTCTTGGTTTCCTGGAACTGCTTACTCTCTGTTGAAAGTGACACACACAGGGCATTTATCATGGTGAATCAAAATGATTTGTTTCATGGGGCGCCTGGGTGGCTCAGTCAGTGAAACATCCGACTCTTGGTTTCAGCTCAGGTCATGATCTTGCGGTTGTGGGATCAAGCCCTGCTTTGGGCTCCATGCTCAGCACAGAGTCTGCTTCAGATTCTCTCTCCCTCTCTCTGCCCCTCTCCACCCTCCCTGCACTCTCTCTCAAATAAATACAAAAATCTTCAAAATGATTTGTTTTGTGTCTGTTTTCTAAACTTCTCTAGAACAAGGACTGAATACTATTCATCTAGGATCTCTAGAGTTCAGCAGGAACATCTTTGGTCTTTGTTTGTCCTATTCCCAGTCTCAAACAAGTCTGGCTAATGCTCTCTTTTCTGAGTGAATAGTTAGCTTTCAATGCTTTTTTATTCAATCGAACCATATGAAATTGCTGTTTTTGTAAGTCAAAATTGCCTGAATACCAGCATTCCAAATGTACATTTTCCCCATGTATATATTCCCATGAGCATTTTCATCCTATTTCTTTCCTGGGTTCCCTACCCTTCTGCTCATACACACCAGGGTTTATCCCACCCATCATAAACACATCTTTTCCTTATTTGGGCACTGCCTTCCCTTGAGTCCTAAACTTTCTTTTTTTTTTTTTTTTTAAAGATTTTATTTATTTATTTGAGAGAGAGAGAATGAGAGAGAGAGAACATATGAGAGGGGATAGGGTCAGAGGACGAAGCAGACTCCCTGCCGAGCAGGGAGCCCGATGCGGGACTCGATCCAGGGACTCCAGGATCATGACCTGAGCCGAAGGCAGTCGCTTAACCAATTGAGCCACCCAGGCGCCCGAGTCCTAAACTTTCTGAAAGAGAGGTCCACACCCAGTGTTTCCATGTCCACACCACCTGCTCATACTTCAGTATTTTCCGTCTGACCCTCCTTCTCTTCTACTCTCCTGAAGTTGCATCAACCAAAGGCTGCTCCTGTTCTTTGTCTTCATTGACTTTCCTGCACCTTGAAAACACCCCCTTTATGAAAACATCACCTTTCGTGACTCCCATGACAGAGAACCCTCCTGCCTCCTCCTGGCCCCATGGTTGACTCTTTTTCTCATACCTGACTCTAAATATTCATCTCCTTCTATATCCTGCCCATGGATTTCCTCTTCTGTCTTCTCCTCTCCCTTGGGAACCTCCCACACTTCCACGGGTTCATCTACCATCCGGGAACAGACGAGTTGCTCATCTGCATATCCAGCTGGAGCATGGGCTCCAGGCTCAGCGTTTTCTCTGGCCTCCGTGCATCAATAGGACCCAAATAGGACCCGTCACCTTTCTCCACAAATCACCTTCTCTTCCTGTTATTTCTCTCTCAGATGTTTTTGCTGGTCGACCTCTGGAACGTCTCTACCGTTCCTTCCCCCTTGACTGTTAGTTTCGGCATTGCCACTTGGCACAACCCTCTGCTGGCACCACGCTCGCCCGTGTCGGTGGGAACAGTCCCTGGCCAACCGGACTTAACCATTTTTGCATTTCCCACAGTGACTAGCACTGTGCCCACACTAAATAGGCCTTCAATACATATATGTTGAGTTAAAAGAAATTAATCTTTTAAATTCCAGGTACAACCTGACTGAATTGTCACAGTGTAGACATTAGAAGAAAGAAGAGAAACATCGCTCATAAATCTACCCTCCCCAGCTCACTGTTACCATCACTTTGGTATAGTCTCTCCTATTTGGTCTATTTCCCCACTCCTTTTTTTTAAATTATTTTTTATTTTTTATTTTTTATTTATTTACTTGACAGAGAGAGACACAGCGAGAGAGGGAACACAAGCAGGGGGAGCGGGAGAGAGAGAAGCAGACCTCCCGCAGAGCAGGGAGCCCGATGTGGGGCTTGATCCCAGGACCCTGGGATCATGACCTGAGGTGAAGGCAGACGCTTAACAACTGAGCCACCCAGGTGCCCCCTCCCCACTCCTTTTTTTTAACCTATGGTTTACAACGTTGTCATTGTTACCCCAGAAGTCCCCCCAGAGCAGCAGAGTTTCTCAGCAGTTATGCAAAGGGCTACATTGTAGCCGTAATGTTGCTCACCAAGTATTCCAGCCGGCAGGATGGTACTGCCCCGTGCCCTGCAGTTAAGTGAAGACCTGTGACCGGTTCTGGCCAACCATCAATTCATTGTTGATCCCCACAGCACTCTTTCCATGGTTATTCCATCCACCTTGGTCCTTGAGTGAGATGATCACACAAGAGAGCCTCCAAGCGACCCATGATGGACATAGAGTAGGGTTGACTAAAAAGCTTTATTTTAAGCCATTAAGATTTTGGGTTTCTCTGTTACTATAGCAAATCTTTGCTCAGTGTGAGATCTAGATTGCAACTTCTGGGAGCTGGAGAAAGTCTGAGAGATTCTCTGGTTTAACACCATCATTTTATAGATAGAGAAACCGAGGCTCAGACGAGGGAAATGCCTTAACTCACAAAGAGTCAGTATTGGCACTGGACTAGAGCCCAGGTCTGCCATCTCCTTGAACACTTTTCTCTGTTCAGCAGCATTCTGGACTCTGCATGAGGCCCGCCTCGAGTGATGCTGCCCTGCTTTTTTCTCGTTCTGCTTGGTGGTAACATTTCTGCTGCAGAGTGTGTGGGGCCAGGCTGTCCCCAGAGTCTGGGTCACTGGCCTGCTCTAATTTTGTACCTTGACAGGTCATTTGAGAGAGCCTGGGTGGGGGCCCTTTTGGAGCCTTCTGCAAAGTGCCATGGCACAGGTACCCACATCAGCACCACGGCAGCTGCAAGAATGCTTCCTTCTCCAGATGATAGCCCCGAGTATTATGCAACAGCATCTCTGTTCAAGTGAAAGTTCAATGATTCTACTTTGGAATTATCCAATGGTGATGAAATTCTCATATTCAAAGGTATGAGGATAATTAGGACTCTTGTTAATCATTCTGTATCCCTCTCCCCACCCCCACCCCCCAGCAACGAGATTCACACAGATTAATTACTGCCTGCTATAAATAAACGCAGAGAAAAGCAATCTGCCTAGGAGAGGCAGAGGGTAACTCATTTAATACATCACAGCTTTCCGCACACCTGTTCTCCCTTCGCTGTTGCCATGGAAACCACACTTTATAAGAGAAGCTATGCATAATTAGCATGGATGGAGGTCTGTATCAATCAGAATAATTTGGAAGAATACTAAAAACCCAAAGGAGCAGGCAAAACTACTTGTCTCAGTAGGAAGGAATCAGATCTCCACTGTGTGGTAAATGAGGAGGCAGTTACAGTAGGAAATCAGCAAAATTAGCAATTCTGGGTCAGCTGAAAAACAGGGAGACAGTTTTACTCCACCAGAGAGAAAGAAAACTTTGTCATCGACTTTGACTTTTTTTTTTTTTTTTCTTTTCAGGGCTATTTAGAGCCACACAAAGGAAATACCAAGCCAAACAAATAAACACATAAATTACCTTCAAGGAGGTGGGGCTCGGATGACAGGAGCTGCATCTCTGAGTGGGGGCTCTGCACATCTGGGGAGCCCCTGCTGCAATGTTAGGCAGTGAGGCTGGGGTTCAAGACTCCAGCTGTGGGAGGGGCAGGTTGCTGAGTGGGGGTTCCTTCAGAGAACAGTGAGCAGCTTTCAATCAGGTGTGGAATTTTATGAGTGCTTGGACTCCTCAAATTTCTTTTTAGCAGTGGAAAGGACTTCAGAAATAATATGGTTTATTGCTCTAGCTTTCGGAGGAAGAATGGGAAACACAGAGAATTGCAACTTGCCTGAGGTTTCAAAGCCAGCTGGTGGCCAGTCTTGAACCAGGACTGAGCTCTCAGGTTCTCACTGTGTACTGTTTGCCAAGGCCACTGATTGGACCACCACTGGCTTAGTCATCTTGGTTGGAAATTCCCAGGTCTTCCATTACCGTCGGGATGAAACTAGCACCTAGTACAAGAAGTCATCCAGACTTTGGCTTTTTCAGTCTTTGACAGTTTCCTTTCCTGTGTTGACATACAAATTCATTCATTCATTCATGCAGCATTCATTAGGTAAAATGAGATGATATTAAGTTCTTTTGAGATAACACACCTACAAAACTGCCTGTGAACTCTGAATTTCCAGAGCTCTTACTGGATCACTGTTCATGTTAATTAATATTCACTCATTTAACATTGATGTATTGAGTACCTACAATGAGCCAACTCTATTCTAGGCTTCTAGGTGCTGGGCCATAGCCATAAGGAAGGCATAGAAATATCTGCCCTCATAGAACTTGCATTCTAGAGGGGAGAGATAAGACCTAAAATATGGAAACAAATAAGATAATTTTGTATAGTGGTAAGTCAGTGAAAAAAAATAAGGCAAGGTAAATGGGCCAGGACTTTATCCTAATTGCAGTGAGCAGCAAAAGATTTAAGCAGAGGGTGAAGTGATCTGAATCACCAGTACCTTTCCTTGTTCCCCCAAGGCTCGATTTGAGGTCACTACTCTGGGGGATGCTTGGGTCTGTGCATTGCCTTCAGGGCAGGCCTTAGGTAAATGGTAAAGGGGACATGGCTGGGGTGTGTGACTTTCCCTTCTTTCACCTTTTTTTGGTTGCTCATTCTGTGCTTTATCTCTTTGCAGTTTTGCTAATAACTAAAATAATAAAAGTGAGACTAATAACAGCAGTGAAAAGTACACTTTTATAAAATGAATCCTTACCATATGCCTGGCATTACGCAAATTGCTGTGTGGTATTTAGATCATTAAATCCTCAAAACACGGAAACTATCATTAAGTTGATTTTGCAGACAAGAAAACTAAGGGTAGAGATTAAGTGGTTTTTCCAAGGTCAAATACTTAATTTAATGGTGGTACTAGGATTTGAAACCAAAATGTGTCCGTTCTCAGAGTCTATGCTGTTAACCTTTATGCTAATTTGATAAATCAATCCTGTCATATGTTAATAGAGAAGGTTTAAATCCTACAGCTCCCACATTAGGGAAGTGGGAAGAGGAAGCCCTAACACATTGTATCTACTATGTGCAGAGAGGTATGTTAGACACAATAATCTCCTTTAGCCTTCACAACTGCCACCTCAGATCCTCTCTGGAATTAATCATACTTGCAACATTGTTGCCAGAAAGGTATCACATAGGTAGCCCACCTTCAGGAAGAAGAAAAACAGGTTCAGAGATATTCAATAACTCGACTGGGGGCTGCTGGGATTTGGCCCTAGCCTGCTGTACTTCTAGGAGATCAGGGCAGCAGAGGCTTAGTGTGGGTTTACCTGGGAATTTGGCTGTGCCACAGTGGTTGTCAAGGATGCCCTCAAGATAGCCTGGCAGAGGGCCTGGAGTGACTTACCCCCTGGGTGGGTTGTCTTCGGTCATTAGTAGCTTTATCTGGGTTTTTTTTTTTTTTTAAGGGGTTCTGAGCATGAGAGTATAGTGAGATCTGCGGGCTCAACCCCCAATCCCTGCAAGAAACTCAGGTGTCATGGTGAGTGTGGCTGGAGGACTCCCTACCCATGGTGGACAGGATGCCCAGGAGCCACGGCACACAGTTCACATATGGGTGGTCAAGGGTGGGGATAGCTCCAGGCAGGGCCCTGAATCTCTGCCTCTATAGGTATCAGTTACTTCTGCCTATTTGTAGGTGATGTGCCCTGCTGGAGTCCAAGCTGCCAGAAGGTTCTTCTGATGATGTGAGTGCATGATGCAAATAGGGCCTTTACAGTTGGTATGAAAATGTTTAACTGGATGTGAAATCTATTCACATTGTCCGAAGAAATTTCAATATTACATTTGTCAGTGAAAGAAAAGGGAGTGATCTTAGATTGCTAAAACATAATTTCAACTGTTATAACTGTCGTGAATAATTGTAAGAAATAGTTTTGCATCGTTCTTCATCATTTGTGTGAACTTGTGTAACTCCCTATATGAACAAAGATTTTTATCATCGTTGACCATCAAGAATTTGAAACAAGCATCACTAAATTGCCTTGATCAGGAATTGAGCATAGCCCTTTCATGCCTAAAAAGTCTTGGAACTTATTTATATACATTCATACTTAGTATCTTCTATGACACTTCATATTTTAATTTTTTTTATATTTATATAACAAGGCATTGATTTCCCTGCAAGTCCCATATAAATGTATGCCATCCACCAAACTCCTCAGGTTTATTCTAGGGTGCCAAATGGCTTCATTTTTCATTTGTACCATGGTGTGAAATAAATTGGGAGGTATTGTAGGTCAATCTGCTTAAAAGCTTCCTGCTGGAGAAGTTCTGGCTGGATTAATTAGGATGAAGGTACAAGCTCAGGGTCAGGGGTCCTAGGTCAACACCAAAGAAAGAGAGCAATCAGGAGTCAGAGTCAATTTAGGGTCAGGTAGATGGAGTTCAGGGTTGGGGGAAAGGCACTTGGCAAGCAGAACTCAATTCAGGACTGAACTGGGCAAACACAAGAACTTGAAGTCCATGGTGATGAGGATGCTGACCATGGGTTCTTGGCCAGGACGAATTGAGGAGCATGTCATTCTAACCCCTGGTGCACTTGGCAGAGGTGGAATCTTGGGGAGAAGAAGGAGTGGCCAGATTGGTGGCTGGAGGATGACTGGGAGACTCACTGCCACGGAAGGCCCTAAGCTGAGGCAAGAATTTATGAGCGCCATCACAGTTGTGGTAGCCAGCAAGGACTAAATACAGTTTGCAAAGAAGCAATGTGAACGTGAGCTTGCCAGATACCATGAGTAGGAGGGAGCTCCTGTTGTGTACCTGGTGAGTAAGACAGAGCTGGTCTGGCTCTCAGGGGCTTGAGTCTAGGGATGGTTGGAAGATAAAATTCTCCAGGCAGCTAAGAGGACTCCTTTTAGCCCCATCGGTGTGGTGGACCTAAAGATGCATCCTGGAGATTCGTGATGTGGCTGAAAAGGCTAAAGTGAAGCATAGGTGAGCAGCCGTGTGTAACAGCAGTGAGCTCTGTCACAACTGGGCTTGTGGAGAAGCCACCCCAAGCCCCTTCACCCACAGTATGTACCTGAGCAGGCCTCCATCCCAGTCTGCGCAGTTGCATGGGCAATGGGGTGGCGGGTGTCCCCTCATGGATGGCCTACAACACAACTTAATAGTCTGTATCAGTTAGCGTTTGCTGCATAACAAACCTGAACTTCTTCACTTAAAACAATAAACTTTTTTTTTTTTTTTTTAAACTCACAGTCCTGTGAGGGTTGTTATTCTGACCCAGACTGGGCTTTCTGGGTTTGCACATTAGTCTATGGTCAATTGGTGGGTCAGCTGGGGCCCAGCTGGTTTTATATGGTCTCATTTACACATCTGGCCATTGGATGGCTCTTAGCTGGGACAATGGGGGTGATCATACTTTAGGAGGCTAGCCTGGGCTCGTTTACGTGGTGGCAAGAAGAGCAAGAGAACAAGCTTCCGTGAGAAAGGGCTTTTCAAGTCTCTACTTGCACCACATTTGCTTTGTCTCATTTGCTGAAGCAAGTCCCATGGCTGGACCCACAACTTGTGTGGGAGGGGAAGCTCTTACTCAAAGGTTATGCGAACAAATAGGATCATTACTGCCAATAATCAACAATGCATCATTTCAGTTCATGTTTGGAAAGAAGGGTTGATGTAGGAGGCAGTGCATGTTCTACTCTGTATCAGGATGGCTCGGAGAAGGGGTCCAAGCAAGTACTGAGTTCTGGCTAATGTAGGCAACTTGTAAAGTCTTTCCCCAAACTCCCATTTCTCTATGTTTTAACTTCTGATTTGGGGCACTTTGGAGGTTCACCTTCAAATACAAGTATTCTCTCTACTTCCTCTGGGCTAGTTTGTTCCTTCTAGAATGTACTCTCTTAATACTGCTTGTGCCCAGAAGCCAGTCACTTCTCTAAGCAGACTTCATCCCTTACAGATTTAAAATTTATGTATTGTCCTTTCCTTTTACAATCAATAGAGTATTTGTCAAAAAAGATGATGATGATGTGACCCAGGGTGAAGTAGGGTAAAGAGTTTTCTCTGGAATGTTTATATATACAGGCATTGTGCTGGGCCTGCTAATCTTAGTGTTTAAATGGTTTCTTTGGAAAAATTATTATCCCATCTTTGAAACTGGAATGAATATTTCATTATGGATGCCAACTTTAATAGGATTTTTATAGCAACAAAGTGTATCTTGAACCCAAGTGTTCGTCTTTATTCCAGAATCTTAACAATAGTTATTTTGGTCAAGGTTTAGCACCAAAGATCGATTTTCTGTTTATTCCTTTGGCTTTCATATTGATTGTATATTTAGACTTTTGTACTGAATATGGTTACTTATATATGTGTACATGAATAAAATATGTTTAATAAGCATGCATAAAATGTATGAACTTGAAAACTGTTCCCTGGTGGAACATAATAGTCTTGGTTGAAATATCTAAGTGACTTCCAGAAGAAATCATTAGTTCCACTCCAGTGTATTTTTTTCCTGCATAGGAGGTCACACTACACACAACAATGATTCCCAATTTTTTTTTTTGTTCTACAATTCCCCCGAGAATTCTAGTAACTGTTATATATGGCAGAGAACAAATTAAAAAAAAAGTTGGTTCCTAGAGGGGCAGACAAGTCTTTTGGTTCTATTATGTTATTATGGTGGAAGACCTTTAAAATGAAGAAATATGGCACTGTGGGAGATTGCAAAAATGCTCCCTCTTATCTAATTTAATCTGTGTCTGTGCCCTTCACAAAGTGACTTTGCAACTCCTGTTATCAAGAGATAAAGTTAATTTCCCTGCCTCTGAATCTGGGCTGGCCTTGTGATTTCCTTTGCTAGTAGAATTTGGTGGAAATGACTGTTGTGGTTTTGAACGTAGACCTCACGAGGTCTTGTGCATTCACCTCTCTCTCTCGGGATTGCATCCTCTACCAGTGTGATCATGCCAAGCTAACTTCCTGGAGGGTGAGAGATAATGTGGACCAGAACCAAGTCAGTCCAAATGTCTCAGATAAGGCCTCCAGAGACCAACAAAGCTTTCCTTGGCAGGTGACTGCAGATACATGAGTGAGCCCAGTTGAGAATAGCTAAGTTTGGTCAGATCTGCAGAACCACTCATCTAAGCTAGAAATTCATGAGCAATAATAAATACTTGTTGTTTTAAAGCACTAAGTGGTGGGGTGGTTTGTTATGTAGCAATAACTAACTGAGACAGATAGGATCATAAGAAAGTGAGCTTCCTGAGGGAAGGGTTCACATCTGATTCTCTAGTAGTTAGGAGTTCTAGCACACAATAGGTGTTTATTATTAAATGTGTATTAAATTTATGAGTCCCATGTGATTTGTTTGGTTTCCTGGGTTGGAGGCCTTTCTGGTGGCACAGCTAGAAGGATGGTATCACAGACCATGGGATTTCTTTAGGAGAGGAATGGATTCTGTAGCAGAGATGCTAATTGTTCCATAATATCTGCTCTTAATTCTTCCTCCTTAGTTCTAGACCCTTAGATTTTAATTGGACATATGACTTCCAGGAATAAAGATTACATTTTCTGGCCTCTTCCATAGCTATCCATATGAGTACATTCTGGTCAATGGGGTGGAAGTGAAAGGGAGGGAGTATACATTTTTCCTCCTCCCTCACTCTTGCTGGTTGGGATGCAGATGGGCAACCATGCTGGAAAAGGGGGTAGAAAACATATGCTGAGGGTCCCACAGCAGCAATATGGATCTTGGGTCCCTGATGCCTTTATGAAAATTTCTGCCATCAGTGTTCTTAATTATTCACGCCCCCTTACCTGTAGGAGAATCATTTATTCTCATTCATTGCCATGTGATTCACATTACCTCCCTATAGACATCTCTGCTCTCTTTTTAGGCCCGAGTATGTGACTTGTTTTGGTCAATGAGATATGAGCAGAGTGATGTATGCCACATCCAATCAGAAGCTCTAAAAGCCATTGCACATTTCTCCAATTCTCTTGCTCTTTCTCTCTGTCACAAGACAGCATGTCTCAGATAGGGGTCCTGGCAGAAAAAAATATATGGAGCCAGGCCATAGCAGCCAATCAACCACTATGTGAGTGAGAAATACATCCATATGGCTGTAAGATTTGGAGAATGATTTGGAGAAGACTTATCTTTGGACTTCTTTTATATGAGAGAGAAATTAACATCTGCCTTGAGACACTATTTTGTGTTTTCTGTCCCTCAGGGCTAAATTGAATTGTAACTAATTCTACCTTTTATCTTATTCCAGAGTAAGAATGATATGACCATTCACTTATTGACACAAATTTACTCAGCATGTAGGTTAAGGTTGGTGCTGTGCAAAGGACCCAGTCCCTGTCCTCATGGTGCTAATTGTCTACTAAGGAACACAGACATAGAGTCAGAAAGACAATTAGAGAAAATTTCAGGGAGTATAAAGAAGTATAGTAGGGTTACCTGTTTTAGATTGGGAACTTAGGGAAGATCTCTTTGTGGAAATGGTATTTTAGTTGAATTCAAAGGAGGAAAAAGAATTAGCTAGGCTAAGAGTTAAGGTAGATGGAGAGAACAGCACTCTAAGCAGAAGAAACAATGGGTGTAAAGGTCCTGAGATAGAAAAGAGCTTTGTGTATTTGAGGGATGAAAGAAGTCAGGCTATACGGTGAATGAGCAAGGAGGAAAACAGGCAGATGAGGCTGGAGAATGGGGCAGAAGCCAGATTGCTTGGAGCCTTATGAGCCATTCCAAGTATTTTAGTCTTTATTTTTAGAGCATTGGGGAACTGTTGAACGTAGTCTAATATGATTTATGATTTAAGATCACTTGGTTAGCTGTGTGGAAATAAACTGAAGGAGAACATGTGACTCTGGGAGACCAGTGTGGGGATCCCTTATGGAGTATATATGAATGTATATGTTGTTTTACCTTTTACATTTAGATCTCTAATCCACCTGGAATTGATTTTCTCTATAGTTGGGGTCAAGATTTACTTTGTTCCCCATATGGATATCCACTTGACCCTGCACCGTTTATTGAAAAGATCTTTTCCCCACCGCTCTCTTATCACACCTCTGTCATAGACCTGTTTCTAGACTACTTATTGTTGTATGTTTCTAGACTATTTTGTTCCATTGGTCTATTTTCCATCCTTGCACAAATACCACTCTATCTTCATTATTGTAGCTTCATGATAAATCTTGATAATTAGTGTATAAATTCTCCATCTTTGTTCTTCTTCACGACTATTTTGGCTATTTTTGGTCCTTTGTTTTTTCATATAAATTTTAGAATCGGTTTGTCAATTTTCATACACACACACAAATTTTGATAAGGATGGTATTAGATCCATAGATCATTTTGGAGGAAATTGAAATCTTACAATATTGAAGCTTCTAATCCACGAGCATGGTATATACCTCCATTTCTTTAGGGCTTCTTTAATTTCTCTCAGTAATGTTTGTACTTCTCTGTTAAAGGTCTCACATATATTTCTTTAGATTTTTTCCTAGGTATTTAATGTTTTTGGTACTATTGAAAACAGTATCTCTTAAAATTTTATTTTTAATTGTTTGTTGTTGGCATAAATAAATGCAATTGAATATTGACCTTTAATCTAGTAATCTTGCTAAATTCATTTAGTAATTCTAAAGTTTATAGATAATTTTTCAGGTATACAACCATAGCACTTGTGAACAATGACCATATTATTTCTTCCATTCTAATATTTATGCCTTTTGTTTCTTTCTCTTGTATTCTTGAGCTGGTTAAAATCTTCAGTACAATCTTGAATAGAAACGGAGTGGCAAGAATCCTTGCCTTGTTACCAAGCAGTGGGGAGAGCTCTGTGGCCAGCCGTGACCCCCTGACTTCATTTTCTTAAGTGCTATGGAATATGAAAGGAACAAAGGGAGAGAAAGGGAAGAGGAGAGAGAGACAAGTGGAGGAACGGAAAAGGAAGAAAAGCCCCGAGACCAGACGTTGACCAGATGGCTGAGGAAGAACAGGACTTTGAAGAAAGAGAAATGAGAATGTTAGGCAAATAGCCTGAAGTCACCTCCAAGGCTATAGGGGTTGCTGGCCGGCTCAGAAAGGCCCATGGATGCTTCCTGTTTGGTCAACACAGTGATCAATTTAATAATACTATTCTGACTTTGCATGCCTGTATGTGGGGCATGTGCACCCTCGTGGGCTCTCAGCAGGCCACTCCACACATCTGCATTATTTACCTGGCCCCCTACGGTGCTTGAGATTTTACCCAATGATACATCCTCAGCATCCAAAGGGCTGTTAAAAACAATCTGGAATGTGTATTCCACAGTGATGCCAGGGAACTGTGTTTTCACTGGGTTGTGAAATTATATTGTGTTTGTGTGTGGAACTGAGGACTTGGATTTTTGATGGCTTTTGAGCTTTTGATGAGGTGATTGCCCTCAAAAGGGACAAGTGCACTGAAATACCAATGCAAATTGAGTTACATGGAGGTGCTGCCCCTGCCTTGGAAGGATATTCCTCATTCTTCATTCCCCCATTTATCTGTTTTCGAATTGTTCACTCAGTCATTGCTGTGGAGCAATCGGGCTGTGCAGGGACCGGTACTGGGCTGTCAGAATTGTGCTGGTGGTACTTTAACAACTGGCTTTCTGAATAATAGTCCTGACTTTGGGCATTTGCCAATTTCTGTTCTATAAACACTCTCATCCTGGCTGATTTCAAGCTGTCAACATTGTAACAATGAACACGGAGTTGGGAAGAGATACTAGCCATGCCACATACTCTGGATCTAAGAGATTTTGCCAAAATTGCCTTTGAGGATTCTTACCTACGATGCATCTTACTGAAGTTCCCTTGGTTACTGCTCTGTATCCCTGTTGATGCATTTTGGTTCCCAATGATAACCACTTTACCCTTGAGATGATAAAGTGGTTAAAAAACAACAGCACACCATACTTCTTTCCAAAGCATGCTCCATTATCAACCTAACACCTCTGGCAAAACACCTGGGAAATTTCCCAGATACACAGTCTTCTCTGTTGGGACCTGATGCACACACATCCATGCACTTGTTTCACATCCCTAAATAAGAAAGACTAGGGGTCAGGACAAGACTAGGAATGGACTATTTCATTTAATATTGACCACCTGCTGTCTGCATAGTTCTTTTGTTGGAGATGCTAATACTGTGTTGAGAAAGCAATGAGTTGCAGTCTGTCTGGAGAGATAAGACTAGTGCATGTGGCCCAGGTAATTGACAATGTAAGACAGTGTAGACCAAATGGCAAAATGAGTGATTTCAGGCACTGGACATTCCCTGAGGTCCCAGGGCAGGTTGACTGGGGAGCTGCAGTATGGGTGGCAGGCCTCATGGATGAGGTAGACAGGTTTCTTGGATGTTGGGCTCCACCCTGCTCTTATCCTCTCTACCTCATCCTTATACTGGTGGGAAAGAGCACCCTGCCAAAGAGTGAGACATCAGGAGGGGCAGAAGGGGCATGCTGGGGACTGGTGGAGGCTCAGGTGGGCAGTGAGATAGGAGGGGCCCACATATTGGAGTCACTTCAGGGCCAAGCTGAGGACTGTGAATTTGAACCTACAGTGAATGAGTATGGCTTTAGGGATTTTAGAGGACAGCCACAATGTTGGAACCTTAAGCTTTAGTAAGATTAGTCATGTGGCACTGTGTAGTGACTGGGTTTGGCCAGGCAGAGAGAGGAGCATGGAGATCCAGGCACCCCAGGTGGGGGTAAATGTGGCCTGAGCAGTGTGGTGGCCATAGATGGACAGACAGGGAGGGGTGGACTGCACCAAGGAAGGTACAAACGGGGCCTTGGGCTGATGTCAGGGCTGAATAAAATATAAGAGCTCAATTTACTTCCTTTTTATGCATGGAAATGGGAAGGTTAGTACTGCCACTTGGAGAAATGGACCAGATAGAAGGGCTCCAGTCTGACTAGGATGGGGGCTGACACCTTCAGTTTGGAGCCTCTTGTCTGTGTGCCAAGAACAGACCACCTTGAGGATCTGTTCAGTGGGTGATTGGCAGTAGAGGGTTATGATAAAGAGATATGCATAGCAACTTACTTTTTTTTATATTAAGTTTTGCATTTTGGAAGTAAGTAGCCATAGAACATACACACACTAACATACTATCAACTGGGGTGGGGACAGTGGGATTTATGTGAACATTAGGCAAAGCCATGAGATCGAACCATCCCAAGCCTTCTACCAATGAGGTACAATCACCTGGTTTCTAACTAATCTCAAATGTTTTCCTGAGACATGAGCATATGTTTTCCTGAGACAGGAGCATATGTGAAAATACTGCACCTAATGAATTGGGGTGGGGGACAGAAAGCCAGAGCCCCATCTTTCTATCTTTTCTATGTGCTCTAAATGCTTTGTTAATCTAACTGGTTTGGGATGTTTTGAGGTTCTGACAGTCAGAATGAAGAACTCTTTAATTATCACCTTTGAGAGTCAAGACAAGGTTGCTCAACATTAAACACTACATTATCTCAAAAAAAAAAAAAAAAGAAAAAAAGCGGGACTGGAGGTAGCTGGCTGACAGTGATCAGCACAGGCACCTGAATGTACACGTACTTTGTCTGTCACTAGAATCTGATTGCCAAGTGACAGTATGCAATCAAAAAGGGCCAGGACAGCAATTATTTGCAAACCTCTTGTCCATTGCTAATTACGTGTCGGAAACAGTGCTGAATCGTCTCCATGCATTCTCTTGCTTATTCTTCACCAAAACCACCACCGTGGAGTGCAGCACACCAGCTACGAAAGAAGGACAGTTGAAGAGAGGGAAAGGTTCCAAGTGGGGAGGTGTTTGCAGGAACAGGGCTGCATGGTGGAGAGGGCTAGCTGTACGACCTCGGGACCCAACTTCACCTCTCAGAGCATCCATTTTCTCAGCTGTAAAATAAGGATCATAATAATCATCCTTATGTTCTGTTATTTGTTGCCACATGACAAACTGCTCACAGTTTAATGTCCCAAAAGGCGAATGCTCATTTGTTTTACTTGTGAATCTGTAGTTTGGGCAGGACCGGTGGGGACAACTTGTGTGCGTCCCAGGAGGCCTGGGACCTGTTGGAATGGCTTGAAGGGTGGCCACCGGCCGGCCATCCCTCTCTCAGGGCCTCTCTGTGTGGTCTCCCCACGTGCTCTCTCCATCGTGTGGCTCACACTTCCAACGGCGAGTGTTCTAGGCAACAGAAAGTGGAGGCTGCTGGCCTATTAGGTCCGAGGCCTGGAAACTGGCACAGCTATACTTCCATGGCCTTCTACTGGTCAAAACACTTCTAGATTCAGGGGAAGGAGACCCCACCTGTCAATGAAGCGGGCCTCTTTAACTGCTGGTTCATGGAATCGTTGGAGATTAAATAAGATAATGAACATGAAGGTCTTAGCATACCACCTGGAACATCGTAAGAGCCCAATAAATGGGAGCTGTTGTCTTTATTAGAGGTAGTGTCAGAATTATCAGAGCGAGATTAGGGATTGAAAAAAGGTGATCTGATAGGGACAGTAGGGGCCTTGTTTTCATGGCTGTGGGGTGATGGGGCAGCCTATGTGCAGAGATAAGGAGTGAGTGGGTGGTGGCTCCAGGAAAGCAGCACACGGGCTTGAGAAGTTCAAATGCAGAAAGACAGAGAGAAATCGGGTTAGTTGTGGGTGGGCAGGGGAGAGGGGCAGCAAGGCCAGCCAGAGGATTGTTCTCCCAGGGGGATGGCTCAGGTGTGGGGGTGGCACGGAGCGGGGAGACATGCGTGTGTGAAGGACGAGGAGATGGAGAAAAGGTGTTTGGAGGAGGAAGAGGAGGTGAGGCAGAGAGACCGAGAGAAAATGTGTGGGTGGGTGTGTAATTTTAAAGGCCAAATTTATTCTAGGCAAGCTATTTATTTAAGATTTGCATGCAAATGAAAACAACCAGGATATAAGCTCCTTAGAGGAGGGACTTTGAGGGGGAGAAGGGTTTATAGTCCTCATTTCAGGCTGGAAAGCACCCAGCCTTTCCTGCCAGTCAAAGGGCAAAGCTTAAACTGGGAGGGGCCTGGATGTGTGGAGACAGAAGCGTTGTGTTTTCAACGTCAGTGGTTGGGGATGTCAACTGTACACTTCAGAGTGGAGAGTGACACACACCTGGGGTATATGACGCCAAGGCCGCATCAAGAGGAGTTCTGGGGACCCCTGGGTGGCTCAGTCGGTTAGGCGTCTGCCTTTGGCTCGGGTCACGATCCCAGGGTCCTGGGATGGAGTCCCGTGTCGGGCTCCTTGCTCTGCAGGGAGCCTGCTTCTCCCTCTGCCTCTGCCGCTCCCTCTGCTTGTGCTCTCTCTCTTTCTCTCTGTCAAATGAATAAAATCTTAAAAAAAAAAAAAAAAAAAAAGAGTAGTTCTGGAGGCCCTGAGAATCAAAATGTTTATGGTTCTTAACCTCATGTGGTTTATTAAAAAGCCAAAAAATTAAATTATAAAATTAGTGTTAAGAAGTCAAGCAAGGTTCTGATTTTTCCCATGATGCTTTGATGCTTCATGAAAGAAGATGAAATAGAAACCGTGAATGTTTTCAGAAATAGTGTTTTGGTGCCCTTGCTTTGTGGGAGACTTACATCTGGGCTTGGCTGGCCTGGAGAGTAGCCTGGAAGTGTGTGTAAGACCTGCTGTCCCCAAAGCTAGCCCTGATGGAAGCTGCTGGCCCTGAGATTCCTCCCTTGCAGACAGTTTTTTGGGTGAGGATTTCCCCCAAGTCCCCAGCCCCCTTGGCCGGACCTGGGTCTTGCCCAGCTGCCTGCTGACCTGTTGAATATGCCTGAGGACTGATCTCTGGGCGATTCCCTTTGTTTCTGACCTGGGCTCCATCAGGGTTTGGAAGTTTTGTTTTTTTTTTAAGATTTTATTTATTTGCCAGAGAGAGAGAGCACAGGCAGAGGGAAAGAGAAGCAGGCTCCCCACTGAGCAGGGAGCCCCATGAGAGGCTCGATCCCAGGACCGAGATTATGACCTGAGCCGAAGGCAGACGCTTAAGGACTGAGCCACCCAGGTGCCCCTAGGGTTTGGAAGTGTTTGATTGGTCTGTCCCTTGCTGCATCTCCAGAGGCTAGCCTCGCGGCTGCACGCGACACTCGCCCACGTGTTGCCCGGATGTAAGAATGCAGGGGGCATCGTAAGGGAGACAGGTAGGCGGGGAGCACGGAGAGCCAACCTTGGGCATTTCACAAATTTGTAAATGGCTCTGTGGGGCAAGACTGAAGGGGTTCAGATAATTGATGGCCCATTCCTTAAAAAATGATTTCCATGTCCCGAGGATGAAACATAGGGGAAAGGGTTAGTTCCACGGATCCTGGGTAGGTCTTTTTTTTTTTTTTTTTTTTTTTTCTCCCTCACAAAGACTGACAAGTTTATATTTCTGTTTGAAATGCAGAGTGAAACTGTGTACGGCCCTTTAAAGAAGTAGAATGCATTTACTTCCGCACAAGCCATATGGGATTTTGGAGTGGGTGTTCATGGTGCCAAAATAAACCCTTGGATTCGCAGCCATGAGCAGCGAGGCTGGAGCAAAGTTTCTCTTTCACCTTAGAAAACCTGAATTTATTTTAAACAATATAAAACCAGGATAGGCCTATTACAGAAAATTGGGAAAACACAAAAAAGGCTTGTTGAGTGAACTTTGCAGAGCCTCAGTGGGGTGCTGGTTGATGGCCACAGGGATGACCCTGGAGACGGTGGGAGACTGGAGCCTTGAGGACACTTCTGGGGCAGCTCTGAGTATGGGGCTGTCTTCTGAAGGCTGCTGGCTCCGTGTGGGGCTTGAGGCGAGGTCCGTGCTACCAGCCTGTCCCTGTAACTTTACATTATAGTATCTGAGTTCCTCTGATCCCCCCAAAAGACTTGGTTTCTCCTTGGGGGCTAAAAGGCAGACTTGTGTTCTGCAAAGATCATCTATTTTCTCCAACACCAGCAGCTTCTGGAGGGCTTGCAGGGACCACAGGGGAGGACAGGGACATCATAATCAACCTCGAAGACCAACACGACTTATTCTTTTCTTTAAGTCCTTAGGGGTGCTCCACACTAGGCCCTGTGCTGGGGATGCAGTGGTGAGTGAATGAGTGTGATGCCTGTCCCCATGGACGGTTTAGTTTATGTCAGCTTTGTTTATGCATATCCTCATGCTTGACTGCAGGCATGTGGGCCTGGGGCCATAGGACCCCAAGAAGGGCTGTGACCCCCATCTAGTCCTGCCCAGCTCAATCCTTTGGGGAGGAGTCCTTGTCACCTTCACTGACCCACTCCAGAATCACTAGAGGTTTTCTTGGTTGTCCTCTTTACTTTGCCCCTTAATGTAGATGCTCCTCTGGGGTTTGAAGGGAGCATCACAGAGTCTTTGCAGAGGTGGGTAATGGAGTCTGCTGTTCTTCCCCAGCTAGTGATGAGTGAAGGAGGTGGGTGATGGAGGCCAGCATCCTGGGTCTGTCTGTGTCTGAGCCACCCCCCACCCCCAGGACCCTGTATCTGCCAGGTGATTCTCTCTCCACCACCCCTCTCAGGCAATCAGTGTCCTCAGTGTACCTCCTCATCCCCTCTCACAAAGCTTGAATCTGGAAGTTTCCAGAGCACACACAAAAGGGGCTAGTAACAGCTTGAGCTAGTACCCTAACCATGGGATTTACATCACCAGAAAGATCCAAGCCTGAATCAAAGGAACTGACACCAACACTGGCTTCTCAGACCGTGGTTAGGAGAGAATTTGGGGGGAATAGTTTGTTTGCAGGAAAACCCTGGATGTAAAATGGGGAGGCCCACAGGATAAGTATTGCTTACCACACATAAATTGCCTCAGAAATTCAGCCCGAAGGAGGCATTTCAAGGATCTCCTGAGTTCCTTGCCTCCTTCACAGCACACACCGCAGCCAGAGCTGTGACCGACACAAATCTCAGCAATGATTTCCTTAAATAACTCTCTCTCCAAGATTCTGCTTCATCCATGCAAACCACTAAAATACGTACAAACGCCACCATTTTGGCATGTAAGTCTTACTTTACTCATTGTCTCATGCCTAGAATGAATTAAGAACTATTTTGTCCATTTATGTTTTCTGAAGAGTTTGAGACATACAGCTCCTGGGTTACTCACTATCGAGTGCCGCGTGGCAGTGCACTGATCGCCGGAGAAGGAAGGGCATTTGTGGTGAATCTCAGGTCCTGCTTGTTCAGAACAGCTGTGACTGCAAATGTTCTGTCCCAACAGTCAAACCCACAGGTTTTGAATTTTGGTTTTGAAAATATATCTTCGTGGCTGGGAGGCAGTTAGTTTTTTGTAGGGACAAGGACTTCATTCCAGTTTCAGGCTCCCCAGGGGAAATTAGAGGCAGTACCACTTCCATTCCAGAAATTGCTGTGAGATTTCACGCAGGGAAAGTGAGACTTGTCCTTTTCATTTATTATTTTTTCTTCTATAGTTACTGCATTTTTCCCTAAAGGACAGGGGCTTTGGTGAGGCTGTGCTGCAGTAGTGGTTCCATTCAGACCCTGACTTAAGAAATGAAGTAAGACTCAAATTTCTTTGGGAAGGAAGCTTCCTCTCTCGGTCAGCATGTCAGCTCTTACTTGAACGTGGGCTCTCTCATTGTGGTGGTGGCTGGCATTGGCAGTGGGGCTGACCTCGGGCAATCAGTAGATCCGTTCCTGAACTCTATGTTGTGTTCTGCTTTGGATGCCATTTTGGAAATTCTGTGAGTCTGTCAGGCCTTTGAATATTCTCCACATCTTGTTTTGTTTTTCCCTTTGCAAACTGATTATATAAATATTTTTACAATAAAAGTTTAAGAAAGATAATGTAATTTTTTTTCAAAAAATAAAGAAATAAAAATAATAATACAATTATTGTTACCAAATATTATCATTTTTATATATGTCCTTCTAGTCATTTTTATGTGTGTGACTCTTTGTTAGCTTTCAAAACACAGTTATATTCCCTACAGTAAATGCAATTTTCATTTTAACCTTTTTATTAAACATTATAACATAATTAGCAATTAATATTTGTTATCGATGATTCTTGATTACTAGTCATTACTTCCTTAGTGTTCCTCTGCAGACAGTCATTCACATTGCTTCCATTATTATAAAGAACCTGGGGCGCCTGGGTGGCTCAGATGGTTGAGCGTCTGCCTTCGGCTCAGGTCATGGTCCCAGGGTCCTGGGATCGAGTCCCGCATCGGGCTCCCTGCTCCTTGGGAGCCTGCTTCTCCCTCTGCCTCTCTCTCTCTGTCTCTCATGAATAAATGAATAAAATCTTTAAAAAAAAAAAAAAAAAAGAACCTGTAGTGAATGTCTTTGTGCCCACCATTTTATGACATTTAAGATTGTTTTTAGAAGGAATATATCCTTCTAAAATTTGATATTCTATGGGTTATAGGTGCTTTACTGGGGCTCTAAACATTTTTTTAAGAAGTCCATGTTTAATAATTTGTAAGTCCTGCTTAAAAAGTTTTTTTAGGGGCACCAGCATGGCTCAGATGGTTAAGCATCTGCCTTCGGCTTAGGTCATGATCCCAGGGTCCTGGGATCAAGCCCCGCATCAGGCTCTCTGTTTGATGGAGAGCCTGCTTCTCCCTCTCCTTCTACTGCTCCCCCTGCTTGTGCTCTCTCACCCTCTCTGTAAAATAAATACATAAAATGTTTTAAAAAAAAGTTTTTTTTAGACTAAGAATCACAGTGACATAGAACTCCATGACTGAATATGTCAAGACCTTGATTGTCCATTCATTCTTGTGCTGGAAAAATTCCTTCCGAGGAGAGCCCTTTCTTGACCAGGTGGCTCTTCCTCTTGGTATCCCCAAGCCCTCCCGCATGTCAATTGATGTCAATGCACAGGACTCTCTCTCAACATACAGCTTTGCTCTCCAGCTATTTGGCAGAGAATGTAATTGCAAATTCTGCAGCCCAACTCCTGTCAAAGGTCTGGTGTGGCGAGTAACCTTCAGAGGATTGCTTGGAATGTATTGTTATGGACTGAATGTTTGTGTCCCTCCAAAATTCATAAATTGAAACCCTAAGTCCCGATGTGATGATATTTGGAGGTGGGGCCTTTGGGAGGTTATTACAATTAGATGAGGTTATGGGAGTGGAGTCCCCATGATGGGTTTAGTGCCCATAGAAGAAGAGAAAGAGAAACCAGACCCCTTTCTCTCTGCTATGTGGGGACACAGTGAGAAGGCAACCATCTACAAGCCAGGAAGAGGGAAGAGGGCCCTCTCCAAGAACCAAATGTGTCAGCGCCTCGCTCTCAGACTTTCCAGGCCTCCAGAGCTGTGAGAAATAAATGTTTGTTGGTTAAGCCACCCAGTCTTGGTATTTTGTTAGAAGAGCCTGAGGCAACTACGGCAGATACAAGCCTTCCACTCCTTTAGGCCTCCATTTTATCTTTGGATCTAGCTGGACCAGACCTATCAGAGCTTAGACCAACTTACTCTGGGCTCTTTAAAATGACTTTTTATGAATTGGGTTTGGAATATTGCTCTCAGCCTCCTTGGGGGAGGGGATGCTCTAGAAACTGGCAGGACAGGAGTGTGCTCTCTGTAGCTCTCTATACCACCTCACACAGAGCTCTTCACAGCTTTCTTCTAGGTCACAGTCCCAGGAGCAGCTTCACTGCTTCTCAGGCGCCATCTTGTTTTTCACTGATCATAAACAGTGCTGCTTAATTAGCCAGAGTTCTTCCCAAAGCCAAACTATCAGTTCATCCTCAGCAATAGTATAAAATCTCTGCAGTCTGGATTACCCAGCAGGCAGTTCAAACACATGATTAGGTGCCCCAAACATTTACTTTTTCATTTTCAATATACCTATGGAGAATTTTACTATTAGGAAATCTAGGGAAAAAGCTAATTTAATTTCAGTGCAGATATATATTTTGTGTTTGGTCTAGTATTGCTTTTGTTAAATTGCTTACATGGGGATGGAGACCTCTAAAGGCCTAATCTGTCTTGACCTCATGGCCACTCTTTTGGACTCACCTTAGCTCTGCCTTTATATTGTTTTTATTTTGCCACACATTGTTTATTTATGTAGTTTGATTTGCTGAGTAATAAGCAATTTTGTAAGCTCTGTCCAGTAATTTTGGGAATTAGTTGAGATACAAGCATATCTCATGAAGAAAAATGTAATTTATTGGGTGAAAAATGTGAATGTTTTTGAGGCTGTTAATACATACTGCCGAATGAACTTTGCTTTCCATTATTGCTTCCTAGGATTGTCATCTATTTTTTTCCTGGATTTTAGGCTGGGGCTAATGTGAAAAGCCACTGAGCACCAGTGAGCAGGTACTAGTGGGTCTTAACAAACTCTTAGCAATGAAGTGACTGGGTTAGTATTCACTTGACTGGAAGGCACAGTGAATACAAGACTAATTTTTTTTTTTTTAATCCAACTCCTTTTCCCCTCTGTGGCAGGTTGGATTCTCTTGGAAGCCAACCCTGAAACAGCATGCAGGACACTTCTTAGGATCTTGGGATCCACACCTGTAGAAGGGAAGGGAAGGAGACAGGACCAGGCAGAGAGAGAAGCTGGGCTGTGATGCAGTCTTGATGGAGTCCTCAAGATGGTTCCACAGGGAGCTCTGAAGCTAGGCTGGCCCTTCAAAGTTGTCCCAAATTGGGGTGAAAAGGTCCTAGAGGATCAGTCAATGGAGCTAGCTGCTCACAGAAGCAGGTGTGACCCTGGGCAAGACAATGGCCAAAGCGGCTGACAGCTGAGGGCAGTCTGCCAAAAGCACTCCAAGCAGGTGGGGGAATGCATTGGTTAGTCCTACAGGGGGATCTGGACAGTGTGTCACAAGTGTCCGGCACTTTCTCTTTGGCAGTGGAAGCCTTCTGGCATTGCCTGGTTTGGGGTATTACTAGGCCTGTGGGTGTCTTTTTACAAGTGAATTTAGCCTGCATTTGTGAGTATTTTCCCTGTTGTCAGTGCTTGGTACCATTGCCACCTGCGATTTAGGAAATCTGCCTCGTGGTTAGCCTTCTAATTTTATAATTACCTTTCCAGAATAATAACCCCATCCAGGTGTTTTGTAACACAAAACAGCAAGGGAAATTAATTTCAATTAGAAGGGGAAAAATACAAATTGAAGTGAAGTTGGGGAAAGAAAAAGCCCCAACATGCATTTCTTTGAGTGTATTTCATTTTAAACCCCTGCAATGCGACTGAACCATTGGCAGCGGTGCCCTTTAAAGACCGACATTTTCAAAATACATTATTATGGAATTTGGAGCTGTTCTGGCTGCCCAACACACATCTGGATATAAAAGAGGTGGAGGGAGAGAGAGAGGAAAAAAGAGAGAGAGAGGGGGAGAGGGCAAGAGCCTCAAAGGAGGTAATAGAGACACAAAGAAATATTCTTCTTTTGTGTTTTCACACTTAACTTTTTTCTTGGCATGAGAACATGAGCCTTGTAAAAATGATTTCAAGTGAGTTTCTGGCATTTGAAAGGATATGGAGGGAATTGAAGGTAAATGGGGACTCCCGAACTTTTATTGGAGAAGAAAATATAAGGGGTTTTCTTGTTGTCGCCACGTCCTTTGGGTCTTGGATCTTGTTTTCTCTGGCTGGCTTGGCAGAGTTTAGGAGGAGGTGGCTTACCATTGGCTATGGGGAACCCTTCCCTTGGGGAGATGGCAAAACTGACAGGCAGTAAGACAGAGATAAGCTCATAAAGAAAAAGGGAGCAGGGAAGAAGGATTTTCTCAGGTTTCTTAGCCAACACCCATGTCACCAAGCAGCAGCTGGTCCTGGGGCTCCTGGAAAGGGCAGTGTGGCATGGGTAGCGTGCAAAGGCTTTGGCCCCTGCTTAATATTCCAGACAAGTTGACCTATTTGTACCTGGAGTGCTCAGGAAAGCTCAGCACGGCCAAGGCCTGTTGGAGATGTTCTTTTAAACTGTTAAGTCTCTGGGAGGCTTGCCACCCTATCTCCAAAACAATTACACAGCCTTCTTTTCCTGAGAGAATTTTTCTGACTTTCTGGTTTTGGTCTGAGACAGGAAACTGAAAACTGTTTCTCAGATTGATTCTTCTAGATCTACCCCAAATGTTCTACTATAATATTAGTTCACCCGTCACGAGGGATGAGCTGACACGGGGAAAGTGGCATTAAGGGTACAAGGAGCTTGGCGTCTCCAACCTTCCATGGTTAATACTGACAGCTGGAGAGTGGTCTGTCTGGAAAAACACGCATGTGTAAGTCATACAGGGGAAGAGCCCCATTAGCGAAGATTTTCCGGCTGACATGAGCTTCCTCATGCTTTTGAAGTGGGCAGGAGTCCCCTTGTGTCTGTAGAGAGTCCTACGTTTTTGATTCTTGCTATTATTACTTTAGGAATTTAAGATGATAGATTTGCCTTTTTAGAGCTCTTTACATTCCTATGCACCGATCTGTATAACGGGGGCACTGGGTACCTTTAGTGCTATTAGCAGTCTGTAGGTATTTTCTAGGGAGACAGGGCATAGGAAACCTTTGGACTCTGTTTACACCACCTGTAATTTTTGTGACTCTTTCCTGGCTTACTACTCATAGGCACGTGAGGAAGGATGAAGTCTATTTTTCTAGTTACTCAGCATATCCATCATTGTCAGTCATGATTTAATCGAATTTAAAGACTTACGCTTCTAGGTGTTTATTTCAACTTTTTTTTTAATGAACTAAGTGATTAATTAAACTAGCCTTATTCTAAAATCTAGATTAATACTTCCTTTCATACATCACCTTGCATTTTCATCTTAATTCATTTATTCAAAAAATATTTTTGAATATTTACTATTTACTGGGACCTGTATATATGCCTTGAACTTGCCATACACTTGGGACTTCAGACTCCCATGGCATCCAGTAGACTTAGAACCTCTACAGCTGCTAGTTACAAATTCCCCAGGAACAGATTTTTGAATAACAATGGTCTCCTTGCTCAGTTGGGAATTTTCTAGCATTTTCCTAGACCAGTCTCAGGTGGCACAAGAGAGGAGCTGTCCTTAGAATATGTCACCTCACTTCTGGTGATATTGTGAAGTTATTGCATCAAGACCAAAGAGATTTCTCCTATCAGCAACACCTTAGCTGTCACTTGCTTTACGATTTCACATCCATCCCTTGTGGTGAATGGTCTCTGAAGGAGGACACACTGAGTTCATCTGACTGACTAATTGAGCAAACAGCAGCCCAGAGAGATTAAGAACCCTGCTGAAGATCACACAGTGGGGAATGAAGACCTCTGATCTCCCAGCCTCGTGTATGGGGTAGCTCGCACTCTTCTTCCTCAGAATTAATTTTGTAACAACTTCTAGAAATGACAACTTACCAGAATTTTTCTATTTTATGTTACTCTTACTTGGTCATTTTCTCCCTTCTTATATCTTCTTGAGTTGTTCTTCTTCTATCTTTAGTTGCACAACGGAGCTCATAAATTTGGAATCTTCCTTCGTTTCTAATATACACATTTAAGAATATAAAACTCTCATTTACATACTATGTTAGCCAACTTCCGTAACAGTATTTTGACATGCAGGATTTTGTCATCATTTTTTTCTAAAGATTTTATTATGTACATTATGATTTGTCCTTTGACCCTTAATATACTTAAAAGTGTGTTTTAAAAATCCAAATATATGGGTTATTTGGGGTTATCTTTGTGTCACTGATTTCTTTTTTTTAAATTTTTATTGTTATCTTAATCACCATACATTACATCATTAGTTTTTGATGTAGTGTTCCATGATTCATTGTTTGTGCATAACACCCAGTGCTCCATGCAGAATGTGCCCTCTTTAATACCCATCACCAGGCTAACTGATCCTCCCACCCCCCTCCCCTCTAGAACCCTGAGTTTGTTTTTCAGAGTCCATCATCTCCCATGGTTTGTCTCCCCCTCCGATTTCCCCCCCTTCATTCTTCCCCTCCTGCTATCTTCTTCTTCTTTTTTTTTTTCTTAACATATATTGCATTATTTGTTTCAGAGGTACAGATCTGAGATTCAACAGTCTTGCACAATTCACAGCGCTCACCATAGCACATACCCTCCCCAATGTCTATCACCCAGCCATCCCATCCCTCCCACCCCACCCCCCACTCCAGCAACCCTCAGTTTGTTTCCTGAGATTAAGAATTCCTCATATCAGTGAGGTCATATGATACATGTCTTTCTCTGATTGTGTCATTGATTTCTAATTTAATTACATTGTAGTCAGAGATCATGGCCTCTATGCTTTTCATTCTCTGGGATTTATAGCAAACTGCTTTACAACCTTTTATGTGATCTATTTTTATAAATGTTTCATGCTGCTTAAAAAGAATATGTATTCTCTAATTGTAGGAGATAGAGTTTTATATAGAGTCATTAGATCAAGTATTTTAATTGTGTTCTATATCTTCACTAATTTTTTATTTGCCTAATTTGATACTGAGGCATGCATATTAAACTCCTATTATGACTGTGGATTTGCTAATTTTTCTTTGCAGTTCTGTCAATGTGTGCTTCATATATTTGGAAGCTGTGTTACTAGCAAAAAATACAGAGTTTAGACGCTGGAGTCAGACTGCCTGGGTTTGAATTATGGCTATGTACCTTGGGAAAGTGATTTATTTCCTGTAATTCAGTATTCTTATCTGTAAAATGGGCTATGCTGTGAAGATCACTGTGAAGATTAAATAAATTAATATCTGTAAAAAGCACCAAGAACAGTGTCTGACACAGTGCTTCACAAGTATGAGTTATTATTCTTATTGGTGAATTGCTCCTTCTATCTTTATATAAGGGTAGTATATCTCTATCTACATGGATATATATCTCTGTCTGTATTTTTTGTTTAGTCTTCCTTTTATGATATTCATGATGCTACACCAGGCTTTCCCCCTCCCTCCTTAGTTGGATATGCCCAGAATATCTTTTTTCATCCATGTGCTTCTAACATTTATATGTCATTATGTTTCAGGTGAATCTTTGATAAATAGCATATGGCTAGATTTATAAATATTCAATATGAGAACTTTTGTTTTTGTTTAAATTAATACATTAGGTCCAATTAATTTATATGATTATGAATGGGTTTGAAGTTACATCTACCATCTTATTTAATGTTTCCTATTTACCATGCTTTTTCTCTGCATTTTTTTTTCCTACTGTCTCTTAGGTTAATAAAATATTCTTTATTGCCCTTTTTTAGCTTCAGCCGTGTTTGAAATTTATTCACTCTATTTCTATTCTTTTATTGGTTAGATTTTAATTTTTAAGGTGCATGGTTAATTAAAACAACAACTACAACAACAACCTTATCTTGAATAATTCAAGATCTTTAGAACATTTTAATTTTGATCTTTCCTGTTCTCATACCTATGTTTCTTTTTTATAGTATTTTAGTTCTACCTGTCTTGGATCCAACAAAATAAGTCATTATTGTTATTAATTTTATTTTTCATTCAGTGCTTGCATAGCTTTACCCATATATTTGCCAGTTTCCTTGCTTACCCTTGCTTCTTACATCCCACTCCTGACTTAGGGTTCACTCTTTCTTTTCTTGCATTATTTCCTTTAATATATATTTCTGTTATGACAGGTGAATTTTCACTTCCTTGGTTTTTGTCTGATAATGACTATTTCCCTCTCTTCCTTGAGTCATGTATTAGCTGCATATAGAACTCTAGGTCATTAGATGGGATGATATTTATTTTCCCTTAATCCCTTAAAGGTATTGGTCTATTGTGTTCTTTTCTTCTATTGTCACTGGTAAGAAGTTAGCTGTCAATTTCTTGTTGATGTTATAGATAATCTATTTTTTTCTCAAGTTCCTTTTATGGTGCTTCTTTTTGACTTTGATGTTCTGGAGTTCCACTAAATGGGCCTAGAGCTAGAGTTTAAAAATTTATAATTTTTAGATCTTATGATACCTTAACTGATGATTCATGTCTTTCATTAATTCTGGAAGAGTCTCATCCATTATCTTTTGGAATATTACTTTTCTCTTTTTTAAAAGTTCTGTTTGACATTTTGCACCTCTCTGTCTCATTAATTTCATCTCTATTCTCCAATTAATTAAATTTTCAGTCATGTTTGTTGATCTTGTACAGTGAAATCTTAATTTCTGAAAGTTCATTTGCCAATTCTTTTTCACATTTTTCTGTTGTTTTCCATATGATTTTCTTTTATGTCTTTAATCATTTTAAAGATAATCAATAATCTAGGAGTCTTCTAACATTGTTTGTTTTTCACAAGTTCTATTATGCCCATTTTTGGTATACACAGGGTCACTGTCATAGTGAGTAGTGAGTGTGGTTTGTAATTTTGAATTGTGAGCTCATCTTCAGCAGAGATTTTTTTTCCTTACTTTTTCTTTCTTTTTTCATGTGGGAAATCCATGTGCACTGGATTGTGAGAGAGTTACTACTGAGTGGGTTTTCATTTGATTGAGCTAGTCTTCTTTTTCATGAAGATGATAACTTTTCCATAATCTGGTGGTTAGGGAGCAATTTCTGTTTTGCTCTTCACCTTCTTTGGATCCAAAGTCATATCTGCCATTCCTATGGAACTATTAAGATACATGTTCTATATTGCTTGTGTTCATTCTGTCATTCTTTTGGAGTGTCATGATATTGGCACATGGCTTTATTTTGCCCCTTTGCTTTTAGCTACAAGGAATTTCTCTTTTCTTTTAATCTAAGCAATGTATTTAATTTTTTTCTTTTGCTCTATTATTTCTGTGTGGTTGTACTGATTAGAGGTGGGAGAGGGTTGTGTTAGCCCAGTCTACCATGTTTCCAGAACCCAAGGTCCTGAAATTTATATTTTAGTATGGAAACATTAAAAAAAAAAGAAATAGTAAAAAACTAGAGGAGAAATGATAAATTAAAGAAATAGTTATACATGCTATAGGATATTAATATCTTTAATAGAAAAAATAATCCTATAAATCAATGAGAAAAGGTGAACAATGGAAGAACAAATTGGATGATTTTAAGAAAAGTATGAAAAAACTCAACCTTTGTGGTAATTAAACAAATACAAATTCTAATAATGAAATACTTTATTTTGGCTATGATATTGAAAAACTAAATATATTATGTCAAGGGTTGTTTAAAATGTGAGATATGAGCATGCTTAAAAACTGTTGATGGCTGTGCTGAGTAATTTTTTGGAAGGAAAATTGGTCAATATGAATGAAAAGTCTCAACTTTTAGAGTGATCTTTGGCACTATCACTTCTAGGACTTTTTATTAATGAACTACTTGGGTATGCATATGAAGTTATATGTATTAAGATTAAGTATTATTAATAATGGCTAGTAATTGAAACTCATTAAATGTCTAAGTAAGAAATTCATGGTATATCTATACAATGAAATATAACAATTAATTAAAATAATAACAGAAAAATATTCACTAAAATTAAAAACATTTAACATAATTTTTAATTAAAACTGGATGACAAAGTAAGAGATCCAGTAGAATCCACATTCCTCTTTATTTATTTATATTTATGTACTCTTAAAAAAATCTAGAGAGGCAAATGCCAATATATTAACTTGGTGTTGGTAGGGTGGGTGATCCTTATTTCTTCTTTCTATTTTTAAAAGCCTGTACTTCACATATTGTTTCTATAATTGAATGAAGTTAATCATTACAGTATATCCATAGAATGAATTTTTTTGTGGCTATTAAAATCTGTGATTATGTGATAAGAATATGTGATGCTTAGAAAATAATATTGACATAAAGCAAAGCAGGATACAAAGAATAGGTGATGGGGATTAAGGGATACAAATTTGTAGTTATACAATTAATAAGTCATGGAGATGAGAAGTACAGCACAGGAAATATACTCAACAATGTGATAACATATTGTTGGTAACAGGTGGCAACTACACTTATAGTAAAAAAACAAAACAAAACCTAATAAGCTTTCTATATGATAGAGTATATGAAAATGCATATATGCACATGGAATGAAATATTACATATATTAATATTATTTGCTAAATTAATCATTAATATTAATAATGGTTATTGTTAGATGGTAGGTATATTGGTGGCTTTTCTTTCTTTAGATTTGAACAATGCCCATGCATACTTGTATTAATCATAAACTGAGAGGGGAGGAGAGACCAGTAATCCTGTGACAGAGGGGCCAGAGTAGGGAGTCAGGCCTGTGAGTTTGTCTCCCAGGAGGCCTCATCCTTCCTGGGAGTTCTGTAAACTTAAAGAGTTCAAGCTTTTTATAATTTCCATTTGTAAATGAATGAGATTAGTCTTCTTAGAGAATATTTGGAATGAGAGTTGCAAGGACATCTGAAAAGTGTAAAAAAACCCTGTTTTTTTAAATGCCCTGGTAAATTCACCTTACCCCAAAGGTTTGTGGAAGCCGTGAAGGGGGTAGTAACTCGGGTAGGTGGCCCAGGGTATTGTTGCCCTGGGGTTTGTTCAGATTGCCTCTGGAGGGCCTAGGGGGGACAGGAGGGCTCTGAGCAGAGCAGAACACTGGAATTTAAATAAAAACATAATTAGATTGCATATTCAACTTTTATTCTTTCTGAGCTGGCAGCTGTCCCAAGGTCTGAGAATTCTGAGAGCGTAGGTGACTTGAGGGCTCCACAAAGTTGGCAAGTGTAAGACTGGACAGAGCTTCTGTGAGGGAGACTGGGGAAGGCTCTCTACCTATCAGGCTGGTGAATTTATTCACCTTGGCGGCTCTCTACCCACAGACATGGTTAATTCACCCAGTTTTGGGGGCTGTGTGGTGGAATGAGGGCTGTGGGAAGGGCCCACCTTGGTGAACACTTTGAACGATGAGACATGTTTTAAAAAAAGCTGAAATTTCTAACCTGTGAGCGTTTCTAATAGTTGGTAAAGAGCTGCCAGGCTTCCTTTAATGATACATAGAACTCGTTTGACATGAGTACATTTACCTTTTGAATTCAAATGATGTTCTTTATCTGCTTACAAATGAGAATGTTCTTAAACATTTGTCTGGCAACTTTATATTTTAGAACACTCTTTATAAATGATCAGAAATCACAGAAGAGAAACTTTCTCTACCCCAGTCGAATGATCAGTAGTTGTAGAAGCTGGTACGCTCCTCAGGAGATCATCAGAGAGCTGCCCCCAGCTCGGGACCCTTGTGGGCGTGCAGAGCTCTGGTGGTAGCAGTTCGCAACAGGGATGCTCATGGAAGCAGACAGAGTGGGAATCAGGCCCAGCAGGGCACAGGTGGAAGCCACCAGGAAACAGAAGCAGAAGCAGGTTGCCACTGTGGGTCTTGAGGGACTCTCTGGACCTCCTGGTGCTCTCAGGATATCCATCTCTGGTCACAAAGCTTCTAACACGTACTGGTAAGAGTATATTCTCTTCTTTACCAACAAGCACTACAAAGAAAGTAAAAGTCTTCCTATTCTAGGCAGCAGAAGGCATAAGAAATATTCAATATTAGTAAACTGATGAGCATTTACAGAGTGTCTTTGAAGTTCTCACTTGTATTTTCTCCACATTGAAATTGCGCCTTAGACAAAATAATGTTGGTTATGCAGAATTAAGAAGTGGATACACCCACGTGTTTGGCACACATGGGGTTTTTATTTTGCAATCTGTTTAATCTTTTTGCATATTCCAAGGGAGGGACACTGTAGGGAGTACATGTGTATCTTCGACTTGCAGTCAAGTTTTAAAAAAAAAAATCTAGGTCCAGAGTTTGAAAATATAGGATTAAAAATACTTGAAAAAAATCAGGATAACAAATTGATGAGGAAAGAAAGTGTTGGTTTTTCCTTTTAATTTTCTTGCAAAGTTTGTAGAATTCCTAAGGCCTAGTTCAAAGTATTCCCCATGTTACAGTGAAGGCTCTAGGGCCACATATCATTCTATTTCACACGAAACTGAAAATTACATTTCAATTAAAGGTTTATGTTTTGTTATTTGGTGACACCTCGCTCATCACAGACACATCATCCATGATTTAGTAACTTAAAATAAAGATGTAAAATTTTTCCTCGGAAATTATTAGTGGCCTGTGGCATCACTTAATGGGAAGGAAAAATAGCAAATTACCAAATGATTTGAAGACATTCTGTTTCTCCCATTCATGCATTTATTTATTTTACTTATTTTATTCTCTTTAGTCTCACTTTCCTAATTCCATTCTCTGTCCATAAAAAAAATTCCCAGATTTTACAGTATATCTTTTTGTCTGTTGCCACACCCTCTATTCTCTGCATTATTGTTTTATGCACTTGTATTTTAAGTTTATGTAAGTGGTGCTTTGGACTAGATCTCAATCTTTTCCTTACTTTTCTCACTAAGGCCGTTTTTAAAAGACCCACCTGTATCTGCCATTTACATTCTATCTGTTGCTGCTAATGTTGTGTTTTACTGCATGGAACTCTTCCCTTTGTTGTACTTACCCACTGTGGCAATGATGGATGCTCAGGTGGCCTCCCACTCCCTGGAGTATTTTGATATTATGGACCTTTGTGAGAGAATTTATCCAGATGTCAAGTTTTTCTAATCTTAACTGAGGTGAAATGATATTTTATTGTTGCTTTAATTTGTATTCTCTGATGATTGAGTTTGAACATCACTTCAACAACAGTATTTTTAATTTCCTTTTGTATAAATCACCTCATTCATATTTCTGTCCATTTCTCTGCTGGGATTGCGATCTTTTTCTTTTTCTTTGCAAATGCTCCCTGTACATATATTAGTCCCTGGTCAGTTTGGACAGTACAAGTTTCTTCTCCCAATCTACTGTCAAGTTTATCCATGGTATTCTTCGTGGACCAGAAAGAATTCATGTTTAAAGCAAGGCAAATTCATGATTTTTTAATAATTTTTTGCCTTGTGGTTTGTACACTTGGGGTTTATTTAAGAAGGCCTATCCTTTAGGTGACAAAGTATTCTAATTTTCATCTATTAACTTCATAATTTTATCTTTCACAATTCAGTACTCATCCACATGGCATCCATATATAACATCCATCTTTGGATGTGGTGTTATATAGAGTCCCAGTTTTCTTTTCTAAAATAATAAGTCCAGGGCACCTGGCTGGCTCAGTTGGTTAAGCGACTGCCTTCAGCTCAGGTCATGATCCCGGAGTCCCAGAATCGAGTCCCACATCAGGCTCCCTGCCCAGCAGGGAGTCTGCTTCTCCCTGTGACCCTATCCCTCTTGGGCTCTCTCTCTCTCACTCTTTCTCTCAAATAAAAAAAAAATTAAAATAATAAGTCCATTTTACCAATACCACCTCCTAAGCGATCTTTTCTCACTGATTTATGGTGTCACCTTTATTAAGTGCGGAGTGTGTGTGTATATACTTGTCCCAGAGATACACTTGCTCCATTTTTATTTGTCTACTTTTTCTCTAACATGAGTTGTATTTTGTAATTATAGCTTTAGTAAATTCTCGATCTTTTTCTTTCTTCTTTTTCAAAGTTGATTTAGCTTTCTCATGGACTTCTCTTCTTTCATAGAGTCGATCGAGGTGAGTAAGTAACTTAAAAAATCAAATATAATTTGTATTGTGATTACAGAGATTTTATAAATTATTTGGTAGAGAATTGACATGCTTAAAATGTGAGCCTATTCAAAACTGTGGAACGTCACTCCATTCCTGTAACTCTTTATCCTTTATGAAAACTTGAAAATTTCCTCCATAGTGAATTGTTAGTAAAAATCTCTAGATGTTTTATGCTTTTTGTTGCTATTATGAAGGTTATCTTATTTTTTTATTATATTTTTTAGTTGATTACTAAGTTAGAAAGAACTTATTTTGACTTAAAGAAATTTTTTAAACTTTTTCTTTTTTAAGTAACCTGTACCTCCAACATTGGCTTGAACTCACAACTCCAAGGTCAAGACTTGCAGGCTCTGTGGACTGAACCAGCCAGGTGCCCTGATTTTTACTTTTGTAAGTTGATCTTGTATCCAGCAACCTTGGTCAACTGTGTTACTGTTGCTTTTTCTTTCTTTTTTTTTTTTTTAAAGATTTTATTTATTTATTTGACACACAGAGAGAGACAGCTAGAGAGGGAACACAAGCAGGGGGAGTGGGAGAGGGAGAAGCAGGCCTCCCGCTGAGCAGGGAGCCCGATGCGGGCCTCCATCCCAGGACGCTGGGATCATGACCTGAGCTGAAGGCAGACAACGCTTAATGACTGAGCCACCCAGGCGCCCCACTGTTGCTTTTTCTATGCCAGTGATCACATCACCCACAGATAATTAGTTTTTGTCTCTTTCCTTCTGATCTTAACATCTTACTCCCTCCCCACCTTGACTTCCAGTACTATGTATCAACGCTTCCAGTATTATGTGAAACAATAATAGAGATGGCATACTTGAAATGCATTTCTGTCTACTCATAGTTTTCTTCTCTTTCTGGTTTGCTAGGAGACTTAATTTTCCAGAAATAGTTACTGAACTTTATTAAATTCTTTTCCTATGTCAACTGAGACAATTGTGTATTTTTCTTTCCCTTTCAGTCTATTAATGAGGTCAATTTTGTTGCTGTTGTTTCTGATGTTGAACTATCCTTTTACGCCTGGAATAAACCCTACTTGAGCTTGATGTAATATTTTAAAAACTAAGGGTGTCTTTGAGCCTCAGCTTCTATATGACTGTTTTGGTAAAGCTTGCTTGCTTGCTTTCTTTCTTTCTTTCTTTCTTTCTTTCTTTCTTTCTTTCTTTCTTCTTCCTTCTTCCTTCTTCCTTCCTTCCTTCCTTCCTTCCTTCCTTCCTTCCTTCCTTCCTTCCTTCCTTCCTTTCTTTCTTCCTTTCTTTCTTTCTTTCTTTCTTTCTTTCTTTCTTTCTTTCTTTCTTTCTTTCTTTCTCTTTCTTCCTTTCTCTCTCTCCTTCCTTCCTCCCTTTTCCCTAATTTTTATTTAAATTCTATTTAGTTAACATACAGTGCAATATTGGTTTCAGGAATACAATTCAGTGATTCATCACCTACATACAACACCCAGTGCTCATCACATGAAGTGCCCTTCTTAATACCCATACGCATGCCGCCCATCACCCATCCACCTCCCTCCATCACCCCTTGGTTTATTCTTTGTCTTTAAGAGTCTCTTGTGGTTTGTTTCCTTCTCTTCCCCAACCCAATATGTTCGTCCACTTTGTTTTTATTTGTTTTTTATTATTTATTTATTTTATTTAATTTTTTAAAAGATTTTATTTATATATTTGACAGAGAGAGGCACAGCGAGAGAGGGAACACAAGCAGGGGGAGTGGGAGAGGGAGAAGCAGGCTTCCCACAGAGCAGGGAGCCTGATGCGGGATCCAATCCAAGGACCCTGGGATCATGACCTGAGCTGAAGGCAGACGCTTAACGACTGAGCCACCCAGGTGCCCCCCGTTTTGTTTTTTAAATTCCACATGCGAGTGAAATCATATGGTATTTGTCTTTCTCTGAATGACTTATTTCCCTTAGCACAATACCCTCTAGTTCGATCCACGTTGTTGCAAATGGCAAGATTTCATTCTTTTTTATGGCTGAGTAATATTCCTGTGTGTGTGTGTGTGTGTGTGTGTGTGTGTGTGTGTGTGTCTGTATTTTGCTTCCCCACCCCCACCCTATGTTTTCCCAGAGCCCGTTGTTGTATCACTGCTATGGACTTACAGTGCTCTTGCTCATTGCTGTCCCTCTCTTCACACCATTGATGGGGAAATTGCTCAGGTCTCATCTTTTAAAATAGTTATTTGGAGGTGTAATTTACATACCATAAAAGTCACCTGTTACAAGTTTACAATTCAGTGTTTTTAAAATAAATTTATAGAATTTATGCAAACACCAACAGACCAGTTTTAGAACATTTCCCCCTAAAATTCTCCCTGTGCCAGTTTGCAGTCAGTTTCTCCACCTGCCTCCAGCTTCGGACAGCCACGTTATCTAATGTGTCTGTCTCTATACGTTTGTCTTTTCTGGACATTTCGTATAAATGGAAACAAGTAATATGATTTCTTTTGTGTTGGTCTTTCAGCATAATGATTTTGAGGTTTATCCGTATATTAAGATGAATCAATAGTTTGGTCATTTTTATTTCTGAATACAATTCCATAGTATGGATATGTCACAATTTGTTTATTCATTTACTAGTTGATGGATACTTGAAATGTTTCCAGGGGTGCCTGGGTGGCTCAATCAGTTAAGCGTCTGCCTCTGGCTCAGGTCATGATCCCAGGGTCCTGGGATTGAGCCCTGCATCAGGCTCCCTGCTCAGCGGGGAGTCTGCTTCTCCCTCTCCCTCTGTCTCTCCCCCTGCTTCTGCTCTCTCTCTCTCGCTCACTCTCTCTCTCTCTCAAATAAATAAAATCTTAAAAAAAAAGAAATTCTTCCAGCTTTTTAGCTGTTATGAATAATGCTGTTATGAACATTTGTGTACAAGTCTTTGTGTGGACTTATGTTTTTATTTCTCTTGGGTAGATTCCTAGGAGTAGAACTGTATTATTTTACATCTCCACCAGCAACATATGAAGGTGTTTGTCCCTCTACATCCTCATTACCACTTTTTTTTTTTGATTGTAGAAATCCTAGTGAGTGTGTAGTGGTATTTAATTGTGGTTTTAATTTTCAGTTCCTCAATGAGTAAAAATATTCAGCATCTTTTCATGTGATTATTAGTCATTTGCATATCTTTTGTGACGTATTTTCAAATCTTTTTCCTGTTTTTATTTATTTATTTATTTTTAAAGATTTTATTTATTTATTTGCCAGAGAGAGAGAGAGAGCAAGCACAAGCAGGGGGAGCAGCAGGCAGAGGGAGAAGCAGACTCTCTGGTGAGCAAGGAGCCTGATGCAGAACTTGATCCCAGGACCCTGGGATCATGACCTGAGCCAAAGGCAGACACTTAACCAAATGAGCCACCGAGGTGTCCCTCTTTTTCTTTTTTTAAACTATGTTGTCTTCTTGTTATTGAGCTTTTCTCCCAGGCTGTGGCTTGTCTTTTCATTCACTTAGGGGTGTCTTTTGAAGTGGAAAAGTTTTAAATTTTAAAAAAGTCTAATATATATTTTTTTTCTTTTTTGAGATTGCATTTGGTATTATGTCCAAGAACTCATTGCCTAACTGAAGGTCATGAAGATTTCTCCTAATTTTTTGAGGTTCTTGGATCTGTAGGTTAATGCTTTTAATTAAATTTGGGAAGTTTTGGCCATTATTTTATCAAAAACTTCTCTACCCATTTCTCTTTTCTCCTCCTTCTCCTCCTCCTCCTTCTTCTTCCTCCTTTTTTATTTTTATATTTTGCGGTTTTATTGAGTTTCTCTTTTTTCTTTTTAAGGGATTCCTATCACACCTATACTATTGTGCTTGATGTGGTCCCATAGGTCTTTGAGACTTAATTTTTCTTCAGTCTTTGTTATCTGTCTTCTTTAGATTGAATAATTGCTATTGTTCTCTCTTCAAATTTACCAATTCTTTCTTCTTCCATCTCGTATCTGCTGTTTACCCTTCTGGTAAATTTTTACTTTTATTATTGTATTCTTTACCTCCAGAATTTTTATTTGGTTCTTTTAAAATATTTTCTATCCATTTATTGAGATTCTCTACTTTTGGTTTATTGTCATACTTTTCTTTAGCTTTTTAAACACAATTTCCTTTCATTCTTTGATATACTTATAATAACTACTTTGCAATTTTTGTCTGCTAAATCCAACATTGGGGATACTCAGAGGCAATGTCTCTTGTCTGCTGTTTCCCTGCATATGGGTCACACTTTTCTATTACTTTTTATATGTCACATTTTTTTTGGTCAAAAACTTGAAATTTTAGATAATATATTGTAGCAAGTCTGGATTCTGATTTTAACCGCCAGGGGGTTTTTGTTTGTTTAGTAACTTTCCTATGAAATGGGTCTCCCTTGTGGTGTGTGGCTGCTAATATCTGCTTACTTAAAAAAAAAAGTGTATACATACGTGTGTGTATATAATATATATTATATATAAATATATAAAAGTAAAATAAATACACACACACAGGCACACATATACTTTTCATAGTGCTCTCTCTGGTCTGTCCTGCACGTGAGTACCAACTCCAGGTCAGCCAGAAAGCCATATGGAAAGGTTATCAGGTACCTCCAGGAGAGTCTCATTTCTTGTATTTCCCTCTTAAATTTGTGGCTAGTTCTTCAGTCTAATGTTTGTTCCAAATAAGACCCTATCTCAGACTATTGTGATGATTGGTTTTCCTTGTTTGTTCACCACTGAGGTTGATACTTATCACACACTGAGTATCAGATTTTCCCCTTTAGCTCCAAGTCAAGTCACCCCTTTATGGCAGTGGAGATGCCGGTCACACACAACCTGGTCTAGCTGTTAGAACTCCTATACTAACAGATCTCAGAGGTGAGGGTGGGTTGATGGGATCAGCCCCAGGCAGCTAGGCTGAAGAATTCCTACTGTTCTTACCCAAAGTTTGTCATTTTTTAAAAAATTTTTTTCTTTCTCATTTTTTAAATTAATTTTTTATTGTTATGTTAATCACCATACATTACATCATTAGTTTTAGATGTAGTGTTCCATGATTCATTGTTTGTGCATAACACCCAGTGCTGCATGGAGAACGTGCCCTCTTTAATGCCCATCACCAGGCTAACCCATCTTCCCACCCCCTCCCCTCTAGAACCCTCAGTTTGTTTTTCAGAGTCCATTGTCTCTCATGGTTCGTCTCCCCCTCCAAAGTTTGTCATTTTTTATGAATAAATCTTCTCAGTTTGTTGGATGCCTTTGGTTGATTTCCAGAGTCCTGAAAGAGCTGTTTTGGTAATACTGTCCAGTATTTCAGTTGCTTCCAGGGAGGCGATTTGGTGACCTCCTCCTCCTGTCATGCCGGAGGTCCCAACTTACCTCAATTGTTTTTCTATCCACAAATTATTTTCTTATTTGTGACACAGTTTTCAATCTATGATAATTGACCTCTTATATTTAAATGTGATTTGCTTTAAACGTAAATTCCAGGCAAAGGTCTTAGGTTGATAGTTGGCCCTCAGAGAAAAAATAACAGTTGAACCTCTCTTAACCAACCCCTACTAAATCAATTCACTACATTAACTGATGTAATTATATAATTTAATTAAGTATTATGTAAACCAATGAACATTGAGTATGAAAAGAGGGCTATTTCTGTGAAAACAAAATCACATGCTTTGAAAAGACTCAGTAAATGTGAGTTGCTAAAACACTGCTGTTGAATTAAGGATGGGTAGGATGACTATCAATGATTACAGAGAAATAGAAAGATATGGAATGATTTTTACATTCAGATTACCTCTTAATTGTCCTTAAATTTTTACTTTGCTTTAAAGAAATAGAAACTAGAAATTGTACATGGTGAGTTATGAATGTGGCTTTTGAAGAAAGATGAGCATGAACTTTTATCAATGTTCTAACATCAAAGAAAACATCTTGACCCTCCATAATGTTAGAAGAATAAAACACATTTATATTTTAAGTTGCAATAAACTATGATGTTATGCATCGCTTTTGATTAACCAAATTATTATCAGTTCCAATAAAAAAAGAAAGTGGTTTCTCTACTCTTTCATTACTCTAGGCACCTGGGGAGACCTTGGATAGGCTGGTTGCCGGCTGCCTGCCTGGGATGCTCCCCCAGACTCTGCAGTTGGCCTCTTGAGTTAGCTCAAGGCACACTCCACCATCTCCCACTCCATAGTGGAGGGAAAGGAGTAGAGGTTTGGGTGGGGACCATGGCTAGTGTGGAAGCCATTGTGCATGTCAGGAAATCTTTAGACAGTCGAGCGGAGAACTTCAAGCTCTTTTGTCTGTTTGGGAACTCTTGAGACTTCCATGTTGATAATGCTTTGAGGGAGTCTGAGACTGCTACTGTTGAGAACTATGCCCATCCTGGGAAGACAGGAGTGAGCAGCTTTATACATTAGGGAGGAATAGTATCATTTCCTTGACTTTGTCTATTAGGGTCAAGATTAGTTGGTGGTTGAAGATTTAGAGACAGACTAACCAAGAATCTGCATCCAGAACACTGAAGAAACTCTTTGAGTGACATGGGACATGTGGTCTAGCTCAACGCACCAAGGCAGTGCCTTTAGATGGGAGTTCAAGGCTGAAAACCTGTGGTAATGCATTCACCCAGAATATTATTTTCTCTTCCTCTTTCCCTCAGGCACCTGTGATAACCCTCAAATATTTGGCAGTCATGTAATTGGGTCATGTATACAATAAATCATGCATCTGGATTCCATATCAAATATTTCCCACTACCAAGGAGACAGACAGGATTATCCTGTCCTCCACTGTATGCACCAGTATGTATTCATCCCAAGTTTCACTTACTCAGTTAATCTGAAAATACATTCATACTGAAACGTTAGGAAAGATTGTCCTAACATTTTGTTAAAAGGGATAACATGAATGTGAGATTTTAGGCACTGATGTTAGTTGATGGGGAAGAAAATTTTAGGTCTGTAAGACTTTTAGTGCTACCCAAACCATATTAAGAGGAAGCTGCTCAGTTTCTTTTTAAAGATTTATTTGTTTATTTGAGGGAGAGAGAGAGAGAGAGCATGAGCAGGGAAAGGGGCAGAGGGAGAGAGAGAATCTCAAGCAGACTCCCCACTGAACGTGGAGCCTGGTGCAGGGCGTGATCCCACGACCCAGAGATCATGACCTGAGTTGAAATCAAGAGTCAGAAGCTTAACTGACTGAGTCACCCAGGTGCTCCAGGAAGCTGTTCAGTTTGCATAGATTCTAGACTGGGCAGAGCTAGCTGAAGTGATCACCATACAAGGTGTGAGGCTCAGAGGAAGCAGGTAAAGTTGTAATGATTTTGAAAATCTGGTTATCTTGATAATGGATTGAAAGATCATAGAAAACTTTTTATGTGTTCTCCAAAAGCATTGTGTTCACTGAAATCTATATATATGCATCTATTAAAAAAACAAGCATGGAAAAGACAGAATTTTAGAATTCCTTGCCCTATATAAAGTCTCATGGCTTAGTTGAAATAAGCTTGGTGCTTTTTATTCACTTGTTGAATCTGGATCAAGGTCTTGATTCTCAGTCTTTTGTCAACAGTGAGGAAAGCAATGATGCTCTGAATGAAAAGTGACCTTAGGAAGACAATGCAGATACTCTCCCTCCAGAGGCACCCAACTTGGGAGAAAAATCTTAATAATGGTGCTGAGATCCTGGAGGAGTTAAGGTTTTGAAAAGGGTGGAGGCTTGGCATGAACTTGTTAGAGACCCAGGGGCTGAGAGGCTACAGTGTTTCTGCTAAGGACTAGAGCAGGGCCTCTCTGTATCTTGGGGCAGAGAGGGAAAGAGAAATGGCTTGACTCACCTCCTCCTCCTTTCTACTTCCTGCTCTTTCTTATCCTCCCAACCCTTCCTTTGCAGGCTTTTTGCACCATTACCCGATGAGGAGGGTGAGCATAAAGCCAGCAGACGAGAGGGAGGTCCTGGAGGTTCATTTGGAATGGGTTTCCCTCCCTCTCTCAGAAAATGGAAGACTTCCCTTAAAGAAAACAATGCCATTCCCCTACTCTGGCCCCACCTTGTCTGAAACCTGCTTTATCCCAAATAGAACCCCATGGCTTTATTTGTTTCCTTTCTGGTTTGCTATTGATAGCAAGCATTTCTATTCTCTCTCGCTCTCTCTCTTTCTCGCTCTCTCTCTAGCTCTGTCTCCCTCTTCCTTTTTCTCTCTTTAGCTTCTAGCTCTCCTCTGGTCCTGCTGAGAGAACATAATACAGCCTTATTTGTGACTCTGCAGTGATTTCCATGGCAACCGACCCATGGCCCAGGTATGAGTCTGTGTCTTCACCGTAGGACTGTGCAAGAGAAAAGGCCATTATTAAAACAGAGTGTCAGCAGGTTTCCTCCCACAGCCCTTGCCCAGAGAGGAACTTCTGCAGGAGTCAAAGGAGGGACACATGAATCAAAAGCAGGGTTCCCAGCTTGCTCAAATTTCCCCAGTGTAAATGAAATGCCTGCAGCCCAGCACACATTCATGCATGCGCATGCACACACATATGCACACCCTACTTCTCTTTCTGGCCCTCAGCCACGGAGCAGTTTTCCCTTTGAAGGGAATCAGCTCCAATGCTGTGGCCTGAAACAAAAGCTGGTGTTCGAAACCAGAGATGGGCTTGGCAGCAGTATAGAATGGGGGTGGGGGAGAGAGTGGGGACAAGAGCAAAGACAGGAGCAAATAAAAGGTTATGAGGTCGGTGATGTGGGAAAGAGGAAGAAATCTCAGAGCCCTTGACCCAACGACAAATGGGAGAGAGAGAGGGAGAACACAGGTTTTTTTCAACTGGGGACTTCCTGAAACAGCTCATAAGTGCACATTATCGGGCTGTGTGACTTATACACGATGAAACCATATAAGATGGCCTGGGAGCCTGATACCTCTCCTCACTAGTCTCTCTCTTTTTTCTATCCCTTTCCTCGGATCTCTGCTTTTTGTTCTATTCCACTTTAGTCTGGGTCGGGGGAACGCCATTTTGGGTAGGCGCTAGAACAATCTTAGTCAAATTCCCTCTTCTTGCCTCTCCCTTCCCTCCCATCAGAGCTCTTGAATCCAGATAAAGAGACAAGGGAAGGGGTCTCTTGCCCGCCACTCATGAGAAATGTCTGCTCATTGAAAATAAATGGAACTTGCTGCAGTCTGGAGCCAAGAGGGTATTCCGGTTTTTGCTGCAACCAGGATGAATTAATCTTTATTAAGCAGATGTATAGAGGACCAGGTTGTCTCCATAACATCTCCACAGCCATCCTCTCCCCATTTCTTTTATTGATCTGCCTGTCTAATGAGTACTTCTAAACTCGGTGGGAGTTTTCCAATTAGATAAAAGGCAATTCATGTCGCCTGCTGCCTCCGCACTGCACTAACAGCCCCAAACCAAGAGAGCATATTCAAGACTTCTTGGCAGAACAACCTGCTTTCATCAAGACGGCCCCCTCCCGAGCACCCTCGTCTGCAGGACATTTCTCTTAATATGCAAGGGCTTTCTTTATTGGAGGTGGAGAAAAATGAGTTGCTTCTCCAGGAGTGGGGTTTCAAGGTGAGCTGTGTAGTTAATGGAGAAGACACATGGCCCACTCTCTGGGCTGGTGTTTTAGAAAAGGCAGCTTGGCAATTATTTTTGGGTCAAGCAAAGACTCGAGGAGTTTCAGATCTCTGTGTGGGGTGGGATGTGGAGGGGTCCTCCTGTCCCTGGATGAGTCAGAGCTTGGGTAGCATAGTGTTCTGAGGGCTCTGCCCTCCATCAGTAAGGTCAGAGTGGGGTCAGAGGGGTGGTGCCCCAGAGGTGAATGCTTCCATCCCAGGATGTGCACCACCATCAATTGATGAATATAGAGGTCCCAAAACCTGGACATCAGCAGGGGCCCCCCATGGCCATTGTAGCTGGTCCAAACCTTCTGCCTGAAGTTCAAGGTGGTTTTTTGCAAGGCAGCTCCATTTCTCCTGCCTCTTAACACTTTCTATTCCGACCTGACTCGTCTTCCACATAGCTGGGCCACCACGCTTTCTGATTTTTGGTCCTCTTTTTCTTCTTACTTTAAAAAGCTGCCGTCAGCTGAGGAAAGGCAGACTTTTCAGCTACCATCTTTCTCCTTCCTCTAGATTCCTGTACTGTCAGTATTGTCTTGCTTATCGCTTAGTCACTAATTAGAGCTACTAGCCTTTATTGAAGGCTCACCACGTGCCAGACACCATGTATCATGCACCAGCAATTAACAAAGTCAAACCTCACAGTGTTACTATGAAGTTGGTGCTATGACCTCCCCGTTTTACTGATGAGGAAATGAGGCTAAACACCTTGCTCGAGGCACAAAGGTATTTGGATCCATACGTGTGTGATTACAGAATTCTTAGGTTTTAGCATGCATAATCAAAGATGAATAGTAATCATGATGGTAATGAAAATAAACTGTTTTTGCAGCCACATGGCACAGTCAAGTTAGTACAACATAGAGCTTAGCAGCCATGATCTTTGACCCTGGGACCTTCTCAGGTAGAATGACTTGGGAAACCATTTCTTTTTGTCTCTAAAACACCAGCACATTCACTGGAGACCGGAACAGCAATCCTGTAGCTACTGTGAGCACAGATCTCTGGGACAGGGCCTCTGGGGACCTCATTTGGTAGGGACCAGAGAGGGCATAGTTGGGCTATGTTTGGCAAAGAACTGACTCCCCTTCTGTGTTGTAGCTTTTAAAGGGAAAGTCTTGGGTCATTAGGTTTTCTTATAGCTTTCCCTTGCTCAAGGAACTTGGGTCAAATTGCTCTGGGATGGGATCAGGGGACATTTACAAATACTGCCCTCAAAAGTGGTCCTGTCTACCAACCCTAAACCAGTGTTTTGGAAAGACCCCAGGCCCCTCAATGCAGGTTTCTCTTCCCTCTAGACAAATTCCCTCTCTTCTTTATATTTCTCTCAACGACACAAGACATTTTTGTTCTTTCTCTCTTTTTAAGAGTCTTCATTCTGGAGTTCTAGAGTTCAAAATTACCCTTTGCCATTCTTCCTGGGAGGGCAGAGAGGTTTTATGCAAATAAGATTGTGGCGGTTAGTGCAGGTAGGTCAGACCTACCAAGTCTAACGGGACACCTTTTGAAGATTTTGAAGACCTGTGACGATTAGTCATACGCTCACCTCAAGTTTATTGTCTTGTTTGGCTTGACAGAACCTTGAAAGTGGGGCAAGGAGCCAGGCTCTTTTGTAGCCACCACAGTCCTGAGCACCGGGCTGTGCATGGACAGGACAGTAACCACCAACCCCATCGGCGTACTATGAACCCAGAGCAAAGCTGAAGGCTGAGGTATGCAGTGTGGTAGGAGGTCATCAAGAGTGAGATGACTACTTTGCCATTGAGCCTCACACCCTTCCCTCCATTCCTGCTCCTGGCTCAGCACTTAAATATCCAGAACAGCCATGCTGTCTAGATCCCACGGAGGAGGTGGAGTGTCTCCTCAGCTCCCTCCTCCCTTCTCTCTGCCTCTGCCAGGCTCAGCAGAGTCTCAGAGGAGAGGCACAGCTTGAGTCCTGCTTGCCCCTGATAATCACACTGTCAGTGTCAGTAGGGCAGAGCGGTGAGAAACGAGACACCTTCTGAATACTGAATTTCTGGGTCTTGACTCCTCAGCGGTGGCACCTTCTCTCCTGTTGGGCAGTCACAGCATCATTTCAGCTGCACTGGGCGCAGTGGGGGGTAGTCAGAGCCAGAGAATGATGGAGCTGTGTTGCTCAGGAGCCTCGGGCACCTGCTGCTCAGAATCTTTATGAATCCCCTGCAGAAGGCTGTGGAAAGAGGCACTTGACCTTCCCTCAGTTCGGAAGAGAGAAGAGCTGGGGACTAGTGTTGGAATGAGTGCCCATTCTAGCTAGAGGGGTTCACCTCTGCTCTTGGGAAGAAAAGGAAATATTTGAAGTCTCAATAACGCTTCTGTTCATTATCAAACCCCAGCAGGACTTTATGATAATTTTTATAACTTCATTCAAAACTCTGGGTGCTTTGAAGATTAATAACTCCTGTTTATCAAAACTCGCCTTCAAGGAACTTGGGGAGCTTTGTAGACATTATCTAATTCAGCAGCACCACAGGATGAGGGAACAGGAGACAGGGAGGGGATGAACAGACAAGATTATTCCAATTTAGGAAAACTGATAATATGAATAGCTCCAACAGGGAGTTTAAGTGAGTTTTAGAAAATCACAAAACAAGTATTGAGGGAGCCATCCAGAAAGTGGTCTCTTTACGCCGCCTCAGACACCCAGCTGGTGCCACTGTGAGCTGGGGCAGCTGGACCTCTGTGGCTTACCATCCTCATTGTAAAATGGGACAAGAAATTTTACTTCTTGGCGTTGTGGTGGTATTTAGTAAGGTAAAGGGGTAAAGAAGGCAGTGCACTGCTTGGCCTATCATTAATGCTTGGTGAATTTTGCCCCCCCTTCTGCCCCCCCCATCCTTAGGGAGCCACAGGCTATTGTCCTGGTGGACTGGTGGGAGGGGGCTGGTGAGCTGCGTGTCTTGTACACTGCTGAACATGACAAAGAGTAGGGATAGTGGAGGTTGTCTGGGCATGACGGGACGGTGACCATTTCTCTTTTCTAGAAACTCTGACATCCAGAGTCTACAAACTGGTTTTTGTGAGAAGACTGACCCTCCCTCTACCACATCTGGAACAAAAGGAGAACACATCCCTGAATGAAAGTGAAATAGAGATTTGAAGCAGTTTTAGTGTTAATTAGTGATGAAAAAAAATGTCTCTGCCCCTTGTCTTTGGGGGGGGGTTGAGTCGTTTGTGGAGGTTTACGTTTCTCAGCCAGTGATACCAATCTTCCTTTTGGCTCCCACTGGAAGAGGAAACCTCTGTGAGAAGGCCCTTGGCCTGTGCCTGGTTTGGAGCACTCCAGAGTGGCAGCAGATTCCCAATTTTAGGGTAGGGCATGGCTTGAGAGATTTTTCTCTCAAGACCCACAAATAAGGATGAGTGTTGCCAGTAAAGCTCTTTAGCAGCCACGGCCTTTAGGGACTTAAAGTCATACAGAGAAGAGGAAAGGAAGAACTTCTACAACCGAAGGATCCTTAGGGGCTCTACAGGGGTCCTCTCAACCGACCAGTGTGGGAAGCCAGGGCGTGCATGGCTCTTATCCAGGCTCCCCCTCTGCACATTCTGAACAAGACTTGGGTAAGGAAGAGAAGGAGCCTTCTGTAAGTTCCTCTGTCAGTTCCCTACACATTTTAGGCCCTGCCCATCCTTGAGAATCTATGGGATGACTATGAGAGACAGAAGCTGTTGACTTGCAGCCAGAGGCCTGAGGTCTGTGGTCCCTTTTGGTCCCCTTCCCTGAGCTCATCTATCTTTGGCACCCCGGAGCTATGAGGGTTGTGCTAGACATCTTGCCATCGATGGTGTCACTTGGATTTACCTCCTCTTGTCCTGCATCTTAGAGCAAGTGACTTTTGGATTTACATGGCTTGCACACATCAGCTGGTGAAAAGACAAAGGCAGATGATGCCAGGGCAGAAGAGATGGTGGAGCATCAGCAGGTGGGTCTGGAGATAAAAAGATGTGACTAAGAAGTGGCTGTCATGTTGCTTGATCTTGGGGACAACCTGTCATTTAAAAAGAGTGCAGGATATTTCCCTCAGTCCCAATGAGCCACCCTCGGCAGCGAGACCATCTCATGGACACCCCATTCTAAGCACAGGGTAGATGCAAAAGAAGGTAAGCATAATTCTGTTTGCTGATAACCATGCCCTTCCTCCTCCTTGTAGGCTAGAATTAATACTCAAAGTTTCGAAGAGGAAGCAAATTTTCTCTGCATTCTCTAGCCTCATACTGAAGTCACACAGATTGTTCTGTTATCTCTTGAGACATATTTCGGTCCTGGGTATTACCTGGAGAGTGCTGAAAGCTGCCTTCCCTGGCTCTGAGCTGACACATTGGAGCCAGGCTGAAAGCTGTCCTGGGACACTTGCCCTGGATGACTCAACTCCAGTCATTTTAAGTCTTAGCATAAATGTTTCAGAAGTGTGTGTGTGTGTTTTCTGCACTAGATGTATATGCAGCCCGTGATCTAGTATTGCTGTTGCAATTGAGTGTATAATTCTCCACTTGCAGATGGGCTTTGTTTTCATTGTTCTCCTCAGCTTTTATTGGGGAGCATGTCATGGAATAGCATGAAGTGCAGGTGTTAGAAGGACACATGCAGCAATGAGGAGGGAAATCCAAAGTTACCATCCAACAAAGAGATGGCCCCTCAGATTGGGGATTGAGATGAGGCAGAGTGACGAGATCTTGGTTCCCAGTTTAATGGGCACCAAGTTAGGCTAAATTTAGTAGAGTGAATTGGAGAACATATGAAACGGGGGAGAAAAGCCACATGTAGTTCAAGACCATTTCTGAGAGGGCCCTGGCAAAGTGCTGGCCAATGGGTGTGGCCAAGATTGGTTGTCAGGCCCCTGGTCCACAGTCTGACTGGCCAGGGAGAATGACCCAAGTCATACCTGTCTGCCAACTGCTTTGCTAGACCCTGGGCTGCCATGTAGGGACATGTGTGCTCTCTGTGGCTGCGAGGCCACTGGCTGGTCCTGGGGGAGAGACATTTTTAAGGCAGACACATGCAAGGACTCCCCTCTTGCCCCCTAGTTCTTGATTGCTTTCCAAAGAGCTGGACACCTTTTTGTTTCCTGAGAAGTTTCTGTGCATTCACTTGTTCATTTATTTATCCAACACTCTTTGGAAGCCAGGTACTGGACAGAGTACGGCAAAGAGCCACAAACAAACACAGTCCTGCTGAGGGCTTTGGTGCCTGGTTGGGGAGACAGGCGCATCTATAGGTGCTTCCCACCTGAGGGTGCTAATTCCTAGGAAAGGTGTTTGCACACATGAAGAGAAGAATTTAACTCAGACTCTGTGTGTGTGTGTTTTCCAAGAAAGTTTTCCACAGAGAGGTAATGAGTCTCAAAGGGCAAGATGGAGTTAAAAGGAGGACGGAGGCTGAAGGTAGGGATAGAACGAAGAGCGAAAGCAAAGAGAATAAAGCAAATCTGCATGGCAGCACAAGAGCATGTTATCCAAATGAGCAAAGCCTTGAGACTTTGAAGACGATCCTATACATTTCTGGGGGCAAAGAAGGAGCAGCGGAAGCCGGTAACCCATCACTGAACCCATGAGAGGAGTGGGTATAAAGAGGCTTTTCTTGGCCTGCTCCAAAGACAGAGGTAAGTCCACAATAAAGTTGCCAGATCTAGCAAATAAAAATGCAAAATACCCAGTTAAATTTGAATTTTAGGTGAACTACGAATAATTTTTTTAGTATAAGTATGTCCTATGCAATATCTGAGATATAGCATAAAAAATGATCCTTTGCTTAACTGAAATTCAAATTTAACTGAGTGCCTTGTATTTTATCTGGCAACCTAAACTACAGGCACTTAGGCCTAAGGAGTTTGAAGAGGTCCCAAGGGCTTGGATGTCCTGGGGGTGAGTTACTTGGCAAGATAAGTTCTCAGAGGTTTTCTGAGGTTCTCTTTTCCAATCCTGAAGGAAAATTTGCAATTTTTACTCTTATAGCACAAATGAAACCATGCTATGTTACACAATTTATATGGCTAATTCATTCATATATTCCCCTTTAATTCAGTCAACAAATATTGAATATGCCTCTGGGCTCCAGGCCAGGCACAGCGTATACAATGTGAGCAAACACAGAATCGGGGTGATTCTTAAGATGTTTTCACATACTTTTGACAGATTTATCACATTTCTGGCTGTTGTCCTATTTTCCCTGCCTGAACCAAGGAGAACACTTACTTTCTCTCTCCTCATCCTCCTCCACTCTTACTGACCCCAGATTGTTTCCCACCGCCCTGCTCCTGCCTGCAATCCTGTTTTGAATGGCTTAGATGCATTGATCTCAAAGCTCGGGGTATATCAGAATCACCCAGAGGGTTTGCTAAACCATGGTTTGGGGTGAGGACCAAGAATTTACTTTTCTAACATGTTCCTACATGAGGCCAATGGTGAGAACAAGGGTCTTAGATGATGGGGTTCCTACAAGGTTCTGGAAGAGGAATCACTCTCTCTGCCCCAGGGATGTCTCTGGCCTGTCAACCTCACGTCTCTCCCTCTGGATTCCCTAGAGCTGAGGGTGAAGCAGGCTATTCTGATATTTAGCAGCTCCCAGGAGCTCTTTTGAGAGTAGGATTTCCTGGTTAACCAGTGGAAGTATTAGAAAAGAAGTTTTTCTGGGAAGGGACATTTTAAAAAATCTTATAAATAAACATTAAAATTATATATGTTATAAAATTTGATTGTGGAACATGTAGAAAACTAAGATAAAAAATGTTCATAATTCTATTGGTATAGTTCCTCCACATATTTTATATACTCACGTATAAATGTATTTCTATATTTCATTCATTTATTCATTCATGCACTTGCTCGACCAACATTTATGGGGTGCTTCCTCTGTGCCAGGCGCTGCCCTGGGCACTAGGGTTATAGTAATGGGGGGAAAGGCCCCAAAGATCCCCACCCTCATGGCAGAAACAGACCATATGCAAGAATATAAGTAAAATATATAGTATTTTAGATAGAGATAAATACGGAGGATAAAAAAGTTAAATCAAGAAAGGAGGATATGAAATGTCAGGGGGGAGAGCTTGGGATGATGAGGGAATTTGTTTCTGAGGTGATTTTTAAGTTGAGAGCTATAGGAGGTAAGGGCCTTGGGTAAGAGGATTCTAGGCAGGGCAAAGGCCTTGAAGAGGGACTACGCCTGGTGTGTCTGAGGAACAGCAGGAGGGCAGGGTGGCTGGCTGGACAGCGGTGGGGGGAGCAGGCTGAGGGGTAAGGCATCAGATCACACAGGCCTTTATGGGTCATAGTGAGGGCTTTGGCTTTTCTCTGCATGAGGGGGGACCAGTGGAACAGAGAAGTGGTACCATTCCATTATTCGATTTCCTTAACAGGAACCCCTCTAGCAGCTGTGTTAAGGATTGACCTTAGGGGGACAAAGTTAGATCAAGGAGACCAGTCAGGAAGCTACCGCATTATTCTAGGCAAGGTACAATAGTGGTTTGGACCAGGATGGTGATGATGGGAATAATGAGAAGTCGTCCAATTCTGGATTATATTTTGAAGGTAGATCCAGAAGGATTTGCTGCTGGACTGGAGAATGAGGGAAAGAGAGGAATCAGGAGCAAGAAGCTGGAAAGAGTAGAGTCAGGCATTTATGGCCAAGGAGAGACCACAAAGGGACCTGGCTTCGGAGTGAATCTCAGGAGCTCAGTGTGGTTCAAATGGAGTTTGTGATGCCAATTAGACATTACAAGGAAATGTCGGGCAGGCAATTGGATGTATGAGTCTGGACCTGGGGGGAGAGACCTGGCTAGAGATGTGAAGTTGGGGTTGTCATCATAGAGGGGGTATTTAAGGTAGTCTGGCACCCCGCCTAGATCCCCTTGCTGGACAGGTGAACACCTCCCAAATTTCTGTGAGTGTTGCTGCTAATGGCTCACAGCTGCCCCTCTTCTGGAAAACTGCCTCTGCTGATGTGGCCACCTCATTTGGTAGAGAAGGAGCCCACCCTTCCCAGCCCTGCCAGGGAATAGTCTGCAGTGAATGATTAACCAGCTGCAACACCATTCATGCTCTAGAGCTTTCCATGGGGTCAGGCTGGAGCTTGTCTCAAGCTGAGAGCACAGACACTCTTTCTTCCCCTGACCCCTCTGCTCCTCACTCCCTACTGGTTTCTCTCCAGAGCACCCTCTCAATAAACTGCACCCCCTAAGTCTCTCTCCCAGGCTTTTCTAGGGAACTTAATCTAAGGAGAGAATTCCTTTAAGTTCCTGGAGTGTGGGGATGTTTGTGCTCCATGCCTGTGCAAGCCATTCTTCTGGAAGTGTCTGGGCTTTTCAGGTTGCATATTATCTGACTGCATGATGAGTCAGGATGGATTTGAGATGCCACTGGCCTCCCAACACCCTGTCGTTAGCAATGCAAGGCTTGTTGTGGGTACCAGCGGAAGGGTGGGCTGGTCCTGGGGGGGAGGTGAGTCATTATTTCTGCCTTGGTGCATTCTAATCATATTTCCCTCTGTCAAACCGGGCAGCACTTTCCATCTTACTGCAGAGTCTCTGCTTTCCTTCCACTCAGATCAGAAACAAATCAGCATGATCAAACCTGGCAGTAGATCATTTAGAGATTTTCATCTCTATTAGTAGCCAAGGGTTGGCAGCATCTTTTGCCATTTGTGTGTAAATACACGTGTGCATTTTGCTTTTAAATAGTGGATGGCACTGCCTCCTATTTTGAAATGCTGTATGCTTTGCACTTTTAATTTTCAAGAATAATTGAGGTCAGGGAGAAGGATGAATCAGCATTGAACAAAGTTCTATGAATTCTAGCTAGGGGAGTGATTCAGGTATCTGTTTGATCTTTTCTACTTTTCTTTCAAATTGAAGTATTACAGGACATACGCTGAAGTGCCCTGAAATGAAGTAGGAAACTGTAGGTATTTTTAAGTATGTGGATGTCCATGTGGCCACTACCCAGATCAAGATATAGAACATTTTCAACAACGTAGAATGTTCCTTTTGCCACTTCCCTGTCAGTCCTTGTCTCTACCCTAAGTGACCACTATTCTCATTTCTATCACCATAGATTACTTTTCCTGTTCTTGAACTTTATATAAATGGAATCATACAATCTGTAGTCTTGAGCATCTGACTTCCTTGATCTATTATTTTGTCAGTAAAATTCATCCATGTGAGTTGTATATTGCAGTAGCTTGTTCTTTAAGAATTTCCATGTAGTAGTCCACTGTGTGAGTGTACCACAATTTATTGATTCTAATCCTACTGGATTGCTTCTGATTTCTGGCTACCTTATATTATCAAAACTGTCTTAGTGTCTATAAACTTATTTAATACCCTTTTCCCACAAAAAGGCTGCACACTATACAGGATAGTGTTTTGTATCCTTATCTTCACTGTATAGATGATGAACCTTTAGAGGGAGTTTCAGGGACTTAGCTAAGGTCACACAGCCATGTGGAGACAGAGCTAGGACTAGAACTTTGGTCTCTCCATTGCTGGTCCAGTGACTTTTCCCAGATCCCTGCTAGCATTGTCACTGAAATTCTTGACATGCAGAGCCCAAGTTAGGGGACCTCTCCACCCCTGGGCTGGTAACAAAAACTGCCCTCCCGATTGCTGAAACCCTGCTGAGGCACCTCATTTAGCTGGAACCCGTTCATGTTTGAACAAGTGCAGTTTCCCCAGTAGCCCTTCAGCATAGAGAGATGCACTCGACACTTGGGTAGCAGCAACAATTAAGTCTCTTCCAAAAGGAAGCAGCTGAAATCCCCACTTGACAGGGCCTGGCAACTAAGCAGTAATAGCAGAAACTTATGCCTGTCAGGCATAAGCAGGGAGCAAGAACAGGCGGCGTGGATGTCACCTCTAAGGACACGTGGGCTTAGATGTTGTCAACGCAATGGCCCCCACTCCAGGAGGTTTGGCAAAATCGACAGGATGCAGCCCACCCCCTCCTGCCGGCTCTCAGGAGCAGGTGCTGGTGGGGGGAAGGTGTCAGGATTTAGGGAGAAGGATGAAAAGAAGGCCTCAGAACAGACGGTGCCCTGAGCATCGCTTCTGGTGATTTCTGAGCTGAGTGCCCAGAGAAGGAGCCGCTTTCATTCTGTCACTCTGCCACATGCTTTGCAGATCATGGCCACACTGGATTCCTGCAGGGCTGAGGCAGGCCCACTGATAATGGGCTCTGCTGGCTGTGGTTGCCCCCTCTGCTCTTCTCCCGTCCTCATTGTTCTCCTTTCCCCCCATTATCTCTATTGCCTTCCTGCTCATTTTTCTTTTCTCTCATTATTCTTGATTTGCTTTTTATTTTTTTTATTTTTATTTTTTTATTTTTTTTAAAGATTTTATTTATTTATTTGACAGAGAGATAGAGAGAGAACACAAGTAGGCAGAGAAGCAGGCAGAGGGAGAGGGAGAAGCAGGCTCCCCGCAGAGCAGGGAGCCCGATGCGGGACTCGATCCCAGGACCCTGGGATCATGACCTGAGCCGAAGGCAGCTGCTTAACCGACTGAGCCACCCAGGTGCCCCTTGATTTGCTTTTTAAAGCAAGGACTCGTCTTTTGGAGAACGTAACAGGATTTACAGAGTGCTGTTGGCAAAAACAGGGCCCTTTCCCTTCACAGTCGACATGCAGATTAAGCAAACAGAAGCTCTGAGTTTAAGTAAGGTGACTAACTCATCCAGTTTTCCTAGGATTCTTCCAGTTTTAGCAATCACCCAAAGTCCTGGGTCCCAGGAACCCCATCCCTCCTGGGCAAACAGGGACAGTTGGTCACATGAAGGTTAAACGACTTGCCTAAGGTTATAAGCCAGGAAGGTCCTGGGTTGAGATTTGAACTCCTGTCTCTCTGGTTCCCACAGGTTCCCACAGTGGTGTTCTTCTGGCTCTCTGATATTGAATTTCCTAGGTGTTAGTTTAAAATGATTTAGAAGTGGGGAGCCATGGGAGGCTCAGTCGGTTAAGCGTCTGACTCTTGATTTCAGCTCAGGTTATGATCTCAGGGTGGTGAGATCGAGCCCCACGTTGGGCTCCATGCTGGGTGTGGCCCCCCTCCACCTCTCTCTCCCTCTCTAAAAAACAAATGTATAAATAAAATGATTTCGAAGGTACTTTGAAGGATTGGCTTGGCAGCCTAAGACATGCGTGCCAGAGCTGCCTCTGAGAGGGGCACAGGCAATGCAGGAGATGATGGGGAACAGTCTGGAGGTTAGCTTGATTTGTAGATAGGCTCAGATGCTCCCCCCCCCCCCCCAGCCTGCCTGCATGGTCCAGCTGATTTAGGCTGAGAACAGGAAAGCCTATGTATTTAGGTATTGCTGATGAAAAGACAGTGATAGAGGTACTTGCAATCACTGCTCTTCCTCATCTTTCTGATCTCGAGTCAATTTGGGAGTTTGTGAGGTCTGAGAAAGTGGGATAGCCAGGAATGCATGTGACATAGTGGCCCATTTGACTATGGCCTGCAAGCTGCTAGGTTCCTAATTTTTGGCTAGTTTTTGGGGGAAGTTATCTGGGTTCAAATGGGTCTCAAAGCTTCCCCCCAAGTTTGCGGTGTCCATGAGCAGCCCCACCCTGACAGGGCTCCGTCCTCTGGAGTGCACCCTAACCCTCCAGCTCACCAGGGCACGACCAGTATTCCCACCCCACCTCTCCAAGGCTAGTGCACCTCTGTGGACAACTTCATTTTCTTTGACCCAACTTATTTATATTACTTAATCAAACAGTATTTAACCAATCACCTAAATTAAACTTTCTCTATTAGATTTTACTGTTTGGTACAAAATTATGTGATTCATTTTCTCTTTGAAGCCAAAACAAGCTTATTACCTGATCTTGTACTTTTTTTGTATGGCCCCAGGGATGCACAACAATTCTCGGCAAAGAGGTAGTCTCCCTCCCACCCACTCAGGCTGACATCTGCTTTTCTTTTCTGCCACCCAACCAATATTAGGTCAATCAAATAGAATTTAAGGAAACACCTTCTAGACACATTTAGGCACAGAGTGGAACAGGGGATTGAGCCAAGATCTTAAATTCATGGACAAGTCAATGAAGACATGTGTCATCTTTGTTTGGAGGTTGCCGGCTAATGGAAGTGATAACGTTGTCCAGGGAGGGCAAAGTTGTCTGGGAAGAAGGAGGGGGCCAGGAAGGGATTGGTGGATTGTCACCTATGTGCCAAGCACCATACTTATGCCATTGTATTTAATTCTTGTAACAAATCTTCTAAAGTACTAGAATTACACATGAGTGGGTAAGTGACTTGTCCCATGTCTCTCACAGTTATTAAGTACCACAGCCAGTATCTTATCCAAGTCTTACTCCAAAGCCCACAGTTTTCTTAGAATATTCCAGGAAGGAGAATGAGGAGTTTAAAACAAATTCCTAGAAGATTCTACTATTGGAGGACATTAGGAGATACCACCATATACCTAAATATATCTCCCTACAGGTTTTCCTTTCAAAGTAGGGAAGACCACTTGAGGTACTTAAAACTTATTTTTAGAAAAAAAAAAAGACTTTTTAAAAATTGTAAAATCCACTAAACAATCAGCTGGTTTATACAAGCCATTTTAAACAAGGTGGGAAAGATAGTCAAGAATGTTCCAAACCCAAAGCAAGTCAAATTGATTCTTCTAGGTAAAAACAATATTGAAGAATGGAATCAACCAGGTGTGAGTGAATTCTACTGCTACTGGCCTAAGACAAGTTCTTGAACCTCTCCGGGGCAGTTTCTGCATCTATAAACCCAAAAGAATAAGCCCCATTTTGTTAGTGTGGTAAGGTGTCAACAGATGTTAGTTCCTTCCTTTCTCAGTATTCCTTGCTTCTCAGAAGCAAGTTTTCTAAGTCCGGTGAGAGTGTGAAGAGCCATTTGCTAGAACACCAATGGAGGACAATGAACCTGTGGAATTTCCTCTAGGGGATGGTTTCTGTACCCTTGACCCACCTGACAGCTAACTTTCTCTTTGCTTTCCCCTTTACTGGCCATCTCAGTCCATTACATCACCTCCATAGAAGCTGAGCAAAGAAATGATGAGAGACAAATCAACAAATCAGTTTTGCTCTATTTTAGCCACCCTGAGGGAAGGTTTGGTGGACAGGAGTTTTATATGTTTGTCTGAACATTTTTTAAAAATTTTATTTTATTATGTTATGTTAGTCACCATTAGTTTTTGATGTAGTGTTCCATGATTCATTGTTTGCGTGTCTGAACATTTTAGACTACGCAGCTTTCCCCTGTAGACTCCTGTCCTCACCTCTGTCAAGAGCTCTGGGAACTTCCCTGACATCTATTGGCAGACTTGTCCCCCACAAACTGGGGGATGGAGCCGTCTCCACTGGCTGGGTGGCAGGCTCTGATGTGGGGAGGATTCGGCATGGCAGACATGTACACACCTCCCCACGCAGGCAGTGGAGACTCTTAGGCCTCTCTGGTGGTTTGGCCTGTGGCTTCCTGGCACTCAACCCTCATTCAACCCTGCCTGTGCCGAGATAGAGTCCAGGGCAGGCTTGGACTCAGATGAATAGAACAGCTAGGGAGGGGGTCCTGTGGCATGTGCCTTCCTCCCTCACCAGGGTCTCCCCACTCTTTGTTCTATGCCCCAACCATCCTGACTACTTGTGGATCCTGAGCAGTCACACCTACCTTGCCCCAAATCCCTCCCACCCCCTTACGCTGCTAGGATCTAGCTCATTCTTCACAGCTCATCTGGGCATTACCATCCCTAGGGTGGTTTTGCTTCCTCCTTCCTGGCCACTTCTACATAAGGCAGCTTGCTCTGAGTCTCCTTGGTGCAGATCTCACCTTTTCTTGGTTTTCGTCACACTGCATTATGAAAGTGTGTTAACTTCCTTAAGGGCTTGAGACTTGTCAAACCGAGCGCTTCTTCTCTGTATTCTGCATCTCTCCCTTACTCTCCTCCCTGCCGTGGGTGTCCCAGGGCGGTCCTCCTCATCTCTAGGATAGGTTATTGTAGCAGCCTGTTATCTACTCCAAACCAGTTACCTGAGTGTCCTAGAATGCAAATCTGACTGTGCCACTCCTCTTAGAGGCTTTTATGGGTCTCCTCATGCCCTTAGGAGACTGCATCAGTCTGACTCAGGAGTTTATTTGAAAGCTGAAGGGAACACAAGACAGGGTGGGGACCACAGATAGGGAAGGAAAGGCAGGCAATACAAGGTGTGCCAGGGAGCAGATGACCACCAGGGATGACTGGAGCTCAACCCCGCAGAGTCCTTGAGAGACTGTAGAAAGTGCCTCAGAATTACCCATGAATGGAGTTATAAACCCAGGTTTTCTCCAGAAACTCCCACTGGTCATTGGCTGCATTTGCTCCCAGGAGTGTTAATTATCTGACACCGAGGGCTGCCCTACATAGGGGCCCAGCAAGCTCCACTGGCCAGAGGCTGCCTCCAGGCAAGAGAGTGCAGGTGCATGTAGGAAGAAGCTGTCTGGGGAGCAGGGAGTGCTGAGGGCACTGGCAGGATCCCCTCATCCTGGCCTGTGAGGCCTTGCATGACCCAGCCGCTTCCCAACTCTCTGGCTTTTCCACCTGCACTAGTCCTCGTGCTTGGGTAGCCCCACGCTGCCTGCAGGCGCCTACACACCCTAGCTGCGTTGTTTGTTTTTTGCCTCCATGCTGTTGCTTGTGATGCGCCTTCTGTCTTGGATGCCCTTCTCTCATTTCTCCATCTGGTTACCATCTACGTATTTCTCAAAATTCAGCATCACCTCCTCCAGGAAGCCTTTCTTGATTAACCCCTTCCCCAGCCTGGTGTAGATGTCGTTTTGTAGCATCTTTCACAGAGATGCTTCCCTCACCAGACCGTGGGATCTGTGGCACATCCTCCCCCTGTGATTCCTCTTCAAGTCCCTAGTGATGAGTGAGCATGTGGCCTGGTGCATAGTAAATAGTGTTGGACTGAACTATGCATCTGTGCTTAATTGTTTAGCACATGGTTGGGACTCTATACTTGGGTCCTGAATTGAACTCGTTTTTGCCCCACTTTCTCTTTTCATTGGCAGAGGGAGCAAGGGAATAAAACTGACTCCCTCTTATGCCAGGGAAAACGGGCACTTTCTTCTTCTATCCAGAGAGACGAGCTGAAAGTGGTGACCAAGGGGAGGCACAGAAGCCGTAAGAGTAGAAAGCATTAGTGAAGCGCGTGCGCACACACACACACACACACACACACACTTGTGCATGCATGCGCAGAGAAATGTGGACAGAACGTCCACACGCAGACAGGGAAAAGAGAGAGGTAGTGCAACAGACAGACGGGAAGGGACTGGACCCACAAGAAAGGGAACAGTGGACTGACGGAGGCAGGAACGGAGGACAAGGAGAAAAGAAGAGAGAGAGAAGGGGAAGAAACACAGGGTGGGAGAAGGTCCAGTAATGTGCTACCGGGAAAGCAGTGGATGAGAAGCCCTGGAAGGCGGATGTGCATGCGTCAGGGCAGCGGGGACCCAGATGGAGCTGCAGCTGTGAGCTGTGCCACCCGCTTGGAGCCGCGGCGACCGGCACAGGTGTTTGCGGGGGTGTGAGCGGAGGAGGGCGCCGGCCTGCTGCTGGCCGCGCTGAGCCACGTGACCGGGCCCACGTTTGCTGCTGTTGTCACATGGTGCCTCCTTTGGTGGCGAGAGCCATGTGTAGTATCTGCGGGGCCCTCTCTAAACCCTCTTTTAAAGGCTCAAATCCGCTAGGAATGGAGCCGAGTGGCGCAGCGATTCCCACGGGCATGCCTTTGGCCTTGTGCTGTTGGGTAGCGGTGGCTCATGAAAGAATAATGACCCACATCAATTTTTAAAGCTGCTTAATTCTCCTCACAGCCCAGCTGTCGAAAAGTTTGCAAAGCAGGCAACATGGCTCCCCAGGAGAAGGCCACAAGACTCGAACCCGGTGTCAGGTCGGCTGCGGCGGCATCTGGCACCCTGGACTGTTCCCGGGTGGTGTCACTGTGCTGGGGAGGGGACAGATATGTCACTGGGTCACAATGCAGGAGCCAAGAGAATAGGGCCTTGTAGGAATTCCCTTCGTCCGGAGCTCCCACATGGACTAGACTCAGGAGCTTGGTGAGAATTCTGAAAAAGGCAAGTTCTTTGATGAAATCCGTTACCAGAGGCATTTTCTTCCCCACGTATGCTTGATAGCCGCTGTGCCAGTTACTAAGCTGAGGACCCTCAGCTCTGAAGCCCATATTCTGCACTCCGCTTGGCGACGCTGGGGACTCAGCAAACCCCATTTCTGCCTTGCCAGCTGGCTCCCTGCTAAGCTTTGCCAGTAGGGGGCAGAAGAGGGAGAAAGGGTTTGTTCGCTGTTGTTTCCTGCTGGGGGCGAGCAGCGCCCCAGCAACGCCTCCCCTCCCCCGCAGCGCTAGCTCCTCCCCGTAGCCTCAGCTGAATGCAGAGAGTAGCTTTGCCGGTGCTCAGAGCCAGCATCACGGTACCCCCTTGGAGACACCAGCGCCAGCCAGGGGGCGTTGCCTCCTCAGGGGCCTGGGCCCCATCTCTGTGGGGCTCCTCCTCCAAACTTCGCGGAGTTTTAACAATTCCAACATTTCTCCTGTGTTGCTCCATCCCTAGTAGTTGACAGGGCGACCGCCTGGCCCCGGTGATCCTGGGTTTTGGAGTACTAAAAACGCCATTTCCCGGCTACCAGCGCAGTCTCAGGCCAATGAGGAAGGTGAGTCACCCGCTTCCTGCACTTGCTACCTCAGTCACCTCATTACCAATTTTATATTAAGATAACAGTTCTTTACAATAATATTACCCAGTGAGAATGCTGGTGTGATTTCCGTATCGTGACTGGAACTTGATGCATCCTCATGTCTAATGCTTCGGAAGCGGTGTTAAATCAGAGAGTATCCGTTACTTGTGGGGGAAATCCAAAGTGTCCCACTAAGGAGTATTACCTTATTTTATTGCTGCTATTTTGATCACTACAGCAATAGCAGCAGCTGCTGCTCCGGGTGATAACAATACCTCACATACGTATAGCTTCTCACCAGTCCCAAAACACTCTGGCCACCTCTCCTGGCTTGTTTTCCACAGCAGCTCTGTGGGGTAAGTGCTAGCAACGCCACGGAATTCACAGAGAAGAGTGACTTGCCCACGGTCACAGCTAGTCACAGATCGCTGAGTGTCAAACTCAATTTTTAAAAGATTTATTTATTTGATGGAGAGAGCACGCGGGCGAGAGCGCGAGCACACGAGTGGGGGGAGGGCAGAGAGAGAGAATGCCAGGCAGACCACGCCGAGTGCAGAGCCCGATGCAGGGTTCGATCTCACAGCCCACGAGATGACCTGAGCCGAACCCGAGAGTCCGATGCTCAGCAGACTGCGCCACTCAGGCACCCCTCAAACTCATTGTTTTAATCCCAGTTCTTCCTCTTTTCACCTTGTAGCCTTTCTTGAGTTGAATCCAACAGCGGGTAAGCAGTAGTTACCTTCCATTTTCGCCTTTGCTTTCCACCATGTCTGTGCCTCCTCTTGGACCTTAGGCTTTGAACCTTGTCTATCTCTACTGGCTAAATGGACCCCAGGGAGGCACGGGCCAGGGGAACTCGGCTTTCCAGATCCTCTGTATTCTGCTGGGTGTCTCCTTAATGCTGGCATGTCTAACATTTCTAGTGAGTTTGCATTTAAACTAAAAGCTTTCTAGAACCTTGGACTTAGACCTGGTTCACTTAAAAGGCATTTCCCAGAACACTCAATTTTATTAATACTATAAAACAATCTCGGTTAAATAGCGGGATCATTGCACGTTCACAAAACAGCTCCAATCAGAACTGCTTTACTTGGATGGCGACTGAAGTATTCCCGTAAAAGGTATTGCTGGGTGGCACTGGAGAGGTGTGCCTGGGTTGTGGGGTGCTAGAAAGGCAACTGCAGACATCTATCTACCTTAGTGTCACCCCGCGCCACCTGTGTGCTGCTGCTGAGGACAGAGACATGCCTGATGGAGTCCCTGCTCTCAGACTGCTTATAGCATAATTAATGAAACCGGAGCTTTGCTTAAAGATTCTGCAGCAACAGTACAATGCTGCAACCATATCGGAGGGGAAGGAGCACTGTATTTGGAGTTAGAAGACTGGTAGAAGTGAGAAATTTGAGCAAATACCAACCTATGTGATCCTCAATTTGCTTAGTTTTAAAATGGGGATACTAATAATACTGTCATAGATTAGGGAGTGATTTTGAAAATATTAGGATCAATGCATGGCCAAATCCTACCTTTCCTATTAAACCATATCCACTGGGGTAGCCCTCATACCATCTCAAGGAAGGTATACCCGAAATAGCACAATGAGAATCAAAGTAGTACTTTACTGATTTCTAAGCAGGTACCTCAAACCCTCAATGTAGTTGCATTGATTGTATATTGCTTAGTGGCCTAATACAGCACACATCTATTATCTCACAGTTTCTGTGGGTTGGAAATTTGGGCTTTGGTTTAGCTGGGTCCCCTGTTTCATGGTCTTTCATGAGGCTATGATCAAAGGGCTGACCAAGGCTGGGTTCTCATCTGAAGGTTTGGCTGGCAGGGGTCTGCTTGGCTCACCTTACATGGCTGATGGCAGGATTCAGCTTCTTATATGCTGTTAGACTGAGAGCCTCAGTTCCTTGCTGGCTGCTGGCCCGAAGTCACCCTCACTTCCTTGTCACATGGACTTCTCCAATATGGCAGCTGGCTTCATCAAAGCCACCAAAGGGCAGAGTCTGTTAGCAAGATGGATGTAACACTTATGTAGCCTAATCATGGAAGTAGCATCTTATCACCTTTGCCATTTGCTGCTGGCTAGTGGCAAGTCATCATTAAGACAAACCATCCTCACTGGGAGGGGATTACATCATAGTGTAAATGCTAAGCAGTGGACATCATTGGGGGCCATCTTAGAAGCTGCTTACCACAGTAGGGCTCTTTGATATAAGCTGGATAAAGAATATGGCTGGGACCTGGGCTGGGATATGTGGGGACTTTCACTTATCCTTCCCTCACCCACTCTATAAAATCTAAATCTTGAGTCCCACTCACTGAGGTATACCTATAGAGGGAGGTGTAAGCCTTCAAGTGGTCCACCCATCCATCTCTGGCATGTTTGATGGAAGAAAGAGGTGGACTGGGCAGGTCTACCCCAGGGACCAGGCTAAGACAGGAGGAAGGAGGAAAGGACTGAGCCTGGGATCCCCATTTGCAACACAGTAACATGCCAAATGAATGATGTGGGCTCTGATCAGTTAGATTAGCAACTCCCTTACATGGTAGGGTTGCCAGCAGTGGGAAGAACAGAGGTGGCCTTATAGGAAGAAGGACTGAGCCTTGTTGCCTGGTGACTGTGAAGGCTAAATGGGAGAGTTTATGTGACTGAACCAGGTATGGTAAACAGTATTTTAATATTTAATTTTTAAGTGAGTCATACATATACATAAAATAAGCTCCAGGATAAGAGGTTACTGTGGTCAGAGGAGCCAGGAAAGATCTTGTGAGAAAATGAAATATAGGATGCTGATAAGCAGAGGGAGGCCAGGTGAGGGAAAAGGTGCAGAGTAGGATGCATTGATTTATTCATTCAACAATCATGAATCAAGAGCTGACTCTATGCCAGCTCTTAAACTGAAAATGTGGAACTAAAAATAACAGCATGGACAAATGGAAGAGGCAGATGAATGCAACACATAGCTTAACTATACAATGACCCAAGAAGTAATTAAAATAGGTACAGAGTTCAGAAGTAGCCTAAAGGAGTAGAGGGGTTAATCCCACTGGAGAGAGGAAGGAGGGAGGAAAAGAGTAAACAACAACAACAACAATATCATCAACAACAACAACAATACAGAGAAGACCACATGAGTAGGATCCACGATGTGTCTTGCAGGTCAAACAAAGCAGGTTTTGGAGGCAATGGATGAGGTTTGGTTGGAGGTGAAAGTTTTGTGCAAGGAAGAAGCAGAGACTGTCCATTCTGTACCCAATAACAGTGGTGATGATCAGGGATCCTGTTGCATCTGCCTTCCCTTAGCTGCTATATCAGTTAGCTATTGCTGTGTAACAAACCAGCCCCAGATGAAGTGGCTTAAAACACCACCATTGCTTTTCTTTTCTTTTCTTTCCTTTCCTTTCCTTTTCTTTTTTCTTTCCTTTCCTTTTCTTTTTTCTTTTCTTTCCTTTCCTTTCCTTTTTCCTTTCCTTTTCTTCTTTCTTTCTTTCTTTTTAGTTTTATGGAGGTGTAATTAATATATAAAAAACATATTGAATATCTACAATTTGATGAGTTTGGACATATCATGCACCCATGATACCATCACTACCACAATCAAGGTAGTAAACATATCCAAAAGTTTAGTTTCCTTGTGTCTCTTTGCTTTTTGTTGTTGTTTTTGTGAAAACACTTAAGATGACATCATCCTCTTAACAAATTTTTAAGTGCACGACACTGTGTTATTAACCATAGGCCCTATGTTGTATGGCAAGTCTCTAGAATTTATTTATCTTATATAACTGTAACTTTATACCCATAGAACAGCAAGTTCCCATTTTCTCCTTCCCCCATCCTCAGGCAACCACCATGATACTTAACCATTTATTTTCTTATGATTTTGTGGACTGGCTGAACGCAGCTGGGGGGTTCTCCTGCTCTACATGATGTTGGCTGGGGTCAATCCTGTGTCTGCATTCAACGGGGAGTTTGGCTGGAGCTAGAATGTCCAAGATGGCTTTGCTGACATGTCTGGGGCTGACAGTTCAGGTGTCTAGAATGGCTGGCAGCTGGCTAGGTCTCAATCTCCAGATGGGCCCTCATCATATTTCTACATAGTTTCTGGATTCTCAAAGAGTAAAAATGGAAACTGTCAGGTCTCCTAAGGCCTGACTCTAGAATTTGTACAACACCGTGTTTCCCATATTCTATTAGTTGAAACAAGTGCCAGGGCCAGATTCAAGGTTAGGGGAAGTAGACTCCTTACTGGGAGGAGTGGCACATGTATACTGGGATGCCATCAGTGCAGACAATCTACCACAGCTGCACACTTGTCCTCATGCTTGATGAAAAAGCAAGATTCAGGGGAACCATGCAGCAGTTGAGTTCAGTCAAGCAAATAGAAGGGATCCCCTTGAGGGTTTGAAGACTCTGTCAGCTCTCAGGGGCTTATGTTCCTACTGAAACCATGACTTTTTGACCAGAGAATCTGCCAGTCCCAGCTCAAGGAAGAAGAAGTAAAAAATAGCACATTTATTTCTCTCTGAGAAGTAAGCCAGAAATGGAATGCCATCAGGATTTGAAAACATTTCTTTAAATTTGATGCACTTAAATCCAAAGGCAGGTAATGAATTTTGCTTCATCAGTAAACCTTCAATCTCCTTGATGAGCATATGCAACAGAAATTGAACACAAAAGGCATAAAATTACCATGGTGTTGGCTAATTGTGGTGAATTTGCATATATTAGTTCACAGTAACACAAATAACACTCCGGTAGGCTAAAGTGCTAAGATACAGAAAGTATTGTTCTGTTTAAAATGTTGTGAAAATCACAGTCTGCTCTGATTAAAATAACATTTGAAATATTAGCCAATTAAATATTATTTAATGGTGAATAGAAGAAGAAAATCTTCATTTCCCCCAGAGCTATTTGAGACTCTGGTTTAGTATTATGGTGTGAGGGACTGGAATGTGGTTGGCATGCTCTGTAATTGAGAGATACTGGAAATAGAGTATCGATTTTTGGGGTCCTCTTGTCTTCCTCTCAACAGCTTTTTTTTTTTTTTTTTTACCTTGGCATCTTCTTTCCCTGATCCTAGACACCTCCTCAGTAACTGGTGCTGCGGAAAGCACCACAGGGAAGGCAAAGAGATGGACCCTGCCGGTCAGGGGAAATATGAGGCTGAACTTTACCGTCATACCCAGGAGGCCTCAACACTTGCCAACTTTGGGCAAACAGTTTAGCTCTGTCAGACTTAATTTCCTCATGTGTAAACTGGGAAATGTCTGCACCTTGAGTAAGATAGTGGGTATAAAGCAGCCAGAACATAACAGTTGTTTAATGTCAAAGATATTAGAAAAGACCAGTGCGCATGTAATGGCAGTGAGGGAGACTTCAGTGGTGCGCTAAACTGTGGTTTGGACTCTGGGTTCTGGAGAAATTCAGAATAGGTGGTTGGGCTTCCGGAGTAAGGGGAGGCTTGGGCTGGTGTAGCTGGGGCAGGCAGAAGGGGCTGAGAGGCTGTTCTTGGGAGGCATCTTATGAGGGAGCGCACGGAGGCGGTAATAGGCACGTTGCGGGGCATTGGGGAGATTTACGTGATGTGCATGGAAGACATGGTGACCAGTGCTGGGGTCACATCATGGAAGGTGACAAAACCCAGACACAGGAGTGTCCTTAGCAAGGAGGCTTAAGCTCTGAATGCCTTTGGGAAACTAACCATATTCCCAATTATTTTAAGTTTGTGTGATGTAACTTTTACCCCTGCCCAGATTCACTTCATTTCCCCTTTTCCTCTCTTTTTCCAAATTACACTCTTCTCTTTGTTCTACAGTGTGCTGTTTACTTCCAAGTGCAATTAAAGGACTGGGCCAAAAAGCAAATGGAGCACATCTTGCCAAGTCTACCTGCAAAATGCATTGCATTTGCTTAACTGTGACTCAGATTTGGAACGACCTAAAAAGGAAAGGGCAATAGTGTTTGGGTGGTGACAGAACCATCCATTACCTTGCTGGGAGCCAAGATAGGGAGCCAGTAGAACTATTTGAGAAAAGATGAGCCATGAAGCAACAGCGATTCAAGATTAATAATAACTCCTCATGCCTGTGTTGTGATTTAGCAGAGTTTGGAACGCTCTCACAGCCAGTAACTCATGTAATTTTTAGGACAACCCTATGAGGTTGTTAAAGAAAATGTTGTCCTTATTTTACACATGAGAGAGCTGAAATGGAAAGAAAAAGAAGGCTTGCCCAAAGTCACACAGCAAGCAAATGGTGGGGTAAATGGAGACTCAGGTGGCTTGTCGTGTTTTTACCCATCAAACACCTCTTCTGTGTCTACTCCTCTTGACTCTTGCTCTGCTCACCCCTGCCCTGGTCCTGTCTTCCAAGACACTTGGTTAGGGATTAAGTATTTGGGAGACTAGTTGGAAGGTTATTTTGGTGACCCAGACGTGAGGGGAGCAGGGACTGCATGATTCTAGACCCTCTCCCTCTCTCAGGACCTCTCTGGGCATTGTATCTCAGTCTCCTGTGGGGCCTCCTTTCTTTGATGCACTCCTTAAACATTGAAATCTCCCATGGTCTCTATTCTCTTCTCACTCTTCATGCTCCATCGTGACACCTGTCCCTTTCCACCATGGCTTTTGTTGTCAATTCCAAATTCACATCTGCAGCCACACTCACTCCCCAGATCAAGATCCATTTAAAGACACTCTCTTGACTCACAACTCTCACCCTTTCTCTTTGTCTCTGGAATCACACACTGGCCTTTGTTCCTTCCTGCTCCTGAACCCTAAATTCTCCCTTTCCCATGAATCCTTCTCAGTAACAATGAAAATGCTCAAATTTCTCTGACTGAAAAATTAAAATAAGAAACACCTTTCTCAAATTATCTTTGAACCCACTTCCTTCTGCAACCACAGCCCCATTTTTCCTCGCTCCTTCATGTACAGACTTTTCCAGAGCATTTCTTGTGCTTGCTCTCTCCATTTTCCAACTCCCACCCACACTTCTCAGCTCACTAATCTGGCCCCCACCATAATAAGTCTGGCTAGGACCCCCAGAGACCTCCATATCACTAAATCTAGTGACACTTTCTGTGCTTACCTTATGGGTCTTCTCAGCAGAAGTCAACATGGCGAACTACTCTATTATTCTTGGAACACTTTTACCTTGGCTTCTGTGACACAATACTCTTTTGGTTTTCATTCAACCTCTGTGGAAGTTCTTTCTCTTTTTCCCTTGCTCATCCTCTGATACAAAATGATTAAATGGTTTCACTCATGCCTTCTCTCCTCACTCTATTCATAATCATCTACATTCAAATCTTCAGTGACCAGCTATGTAGAGGCCACTCTCACATTTACATATCTAGTCTATATGTTTCTTCAGATCCCCAGATCCTCACAGCCTACTTATTAACAAACTTTTCTCCTTGGATGGTTTCAAGAGTCCCCAAGCATATAACATGTCCAAGAGTGAACTCATAATTTTTAATTTCAAATGTGGTGTTCCTCTAATTCCCTATTCTAGTCAATAAATTTAAGCCAGGACTTGTACATGTCTTCCTTGACTATACCTATCTTGTATACCATATCTTATCCTAGCCACCATTATCTTCAAAATAGCTCTTAAATCCACCCACTTTGCCCTATTTCCAATGCAACCACTAAGTCATAGCTGTGTCTTGCCTGATTATCCAAAAAATTCCAAATTGGTCTTTTCCTGATTCACTTTTGTCACCCTCAGTTCATTTTTACACTAAACTGAAGTGACCTTTAATCATCTCAGTCTTTGTTAAAAGCCCTTCAATATTTCAAAGGCCTGTTTGCCTAAGTCACAGTCTTTCAGATGGCTCCACTCCACCATTTGTCTCTTGCCAGTCTGTGCAGCCTCATCTTGCTCTGTGTCTCTGTTCTTTCCACTCGAGCTCTTTCCCACCTCCTTCCTACGCTTTCTCCTTTGCATAGAATTCTTCCCCAGTCCTCACGTATTTAACTCTTCCTTATCTTAGCACACCCAGCTCACAGGCGGCTCTCACAGAGGTGCCTCCCTGACCCACCATGTATGATCCCCCATTCACAGGCCTTCATAATTCCAGCTTTGTTCCCTATGTAGCCCTTCTCATGGTTTGAATTTTATGTTTATGTGATTGTTTGATTAATCAAACAATTGTATTTGTTTGTAATCAAACAATTCGTATTTGACTGTATGCTCTATCTAAGAGTAAGGGCTGGTGACTGTTTTTACTTATGTTGGCTCCTGGGACCTAACAGAGTGCCTGATGCATTATAGGCACTTGACAAATGTTTGTTGACTATGAAATATATACAGGTGGATATTGGTCCTCTTCACATGAATGAATATCTTGAAGGCTAATCTTTTCTCCCTTAACCTGTGCCCTTCCCTCCTTACTCTGGAATTTCCCATTGAGGTCAATGACCTAGTTATCTACCCAGTCACTCCACTAGAAATCTAAGAATCATCCTTGATTGTTCCATTTCCTACCACACTTAGTCACTAAAGTCCTATAGATTCTCCCTCAATATTGCTTGGATGTGCACCCTTCTCTTGAACCCTACCTGTCTTAATAAAGAAATTCTTTTGCTTGAAATACTGCAACAACTTCTAATTTGTGTTTCTGACACCAACACTGTCTCCTAATTCCCTTTCCCTTTCCATGTTGGAGTCACTGTTCTAAAATACTCAGAGGCATATTTTTCCTTCTCAAAATTTCAATGGTTTCCTATTTGGATTGAAAGATAAAATGTAAACTCCTTTGTATTCCTTTCATGCTGATTGTTGCTAACAAGTTCGATCCCCTCTTCCTCTTTGTTCTCTCTCCTCTGTTTCTTTGTTCCTGACATATTGAATGCCCTTCCCCTAGTGCTCACGTGTTGCCAGGCTTGCTTGTGCCCACATTTTTGTTCATGTTCTTCATTCTTCCCTGGATGGTCTCCTGGCCCACCTAGCAACTGTTTTCCTGTCCTTCCAGCTTAGCAGCCTGACATCACCTCCTTCTTCTAGGAAGCCTTTCTTGCTCCCCTCCCTTTAGGCAGAATACACACTGCTTCTTTTAAGTCCCCAGAACACAGTTTATACACTTGTTCTAAAGTAAGGACTATATTTGAGTTTGGAGTCCCGGGAGAGGGGGTCCATTGCTTTACCTGGGTATCTGCAATGCTTAGCACAGTCGTGCATGGCTGGCACTCAATAAAAGATTTTTAAATATATGGGTACGTTTTCAACAAATGAGGTAATTGTTTGTCAGCCACAGGAACCCACCCACTTAGGCTAATTTATGTAAACAGGATTTACGTTGAGGCTCCTGGGAAATCTCATGAAGCCCAACTGAACGCAGTACAGCTAGGCTTTGCAGAGTATTAGAAAGTTGTAAGGCAGTTGTTCTGTTTGTCTTTCTCTGGAACTTCATTCTTTCTTGTCTTTCCCTATCTGCATATCTTTTTTCTTTTCTTGTATACCAGCTTTCTCTGTGAGGCTCTTGGCCTCTGAAGCTCCATAGCTTTGGCTGGCACCCAGCTTTAAGTCATGCATCTGTCCTTGGCACATGCTGCAGTGCCAGTGTCTGACTTTCAACAGTCCCTGGGTCTCAGTTCAAATTATCTAGGAAATTTATTGGTTCTTGGCCAGCCAATGGAATGGCTAGCTTTGAATTGATTCAATTCACTGTTGCTAAGGGGAAAAAGTCACTTGGCCTGAGGCTGTTGGTTGGAATGGAGTATCTGAAAAGGGATGTGGGAAGGGTAGGTAAATTGACTGACTACTAAAGAAGGGACAAAATCATAGTTTTGTAATTTGCTTATCAGGACCACTGCAGCTGGGAGTGATGTGAATAGCTGAAGCCATGGACAGTCAGTTCTCCAAGGCTTCCGTCCCCACGGAGTCTGATGTCCACCTTGGCCCTGTACCAACTCCAACTTCTTCGTCTCATCTCCAGCCTTAGTGTCTTTCAATCCAGCAAAGCAGCCTCACACATAGGATCTCAAATAGAAACCAACTGGTAACTCAGCAAGGGTATGGCTCAACTTTCAGGTGTTTCAAACAGGTTAACTTTTACAAAAGCAATTCTGGGCAAATAGTATGCTTTGTCCTGAACTGGCATCTCTGGAGGGAGTAGCTCTAACTACATGCATTAGAGATTGGGCTTTAGACTCTGGCTGGGTCTTCTATCCTTCAACTCTTCCCCAGGGAATTGCTTTCATGGATTTGCAAGTATCCAGAAATGGTGTGGAGTAGAAAGACCATAACTGTGAAGTCAGAAAGGCTTCTGGTTTGTTTTTATCTATAATCTTTGCACGCTTCTATTTTTTCTTCTCTGATTACCCAATGTAATTTCCTAGGGAACACATTTATAGAGTCAAGTTTCCTATGCTCATTTTGGGCGTATGATGCAAACAAGTCCAGGAATACCTTATTGCCTCCAACCAGTAAACTAGTGTATCTTTCAACTCAGGGTGCCCTGAATTACTGGGCCATCAGATAAGAAAAAAAAAATTGTGTTTGAGGTTCATATGTGGTGAGATTGATGTTGTCAAGATTGATGTTGCTATTTGGACATCTGGATGTAGGGCTTTAAGGAATTGTTAAGGAATAGCATTTTTGATATTATTTGGGCATCTAGAGGCAGGAGAATTAAGCTTAAAAGAAGACTTTTTGGGGAAAATTATTAAACCTCCAGGCTCAGTTTCTTTTCTTTTTCTTTTAAAGATTTTATTTATTTATTTGTCAAAGAGAGAGATAGAGAGAGCACAAGCAGGGAGAGCGGCAGGCAGAGGGAGAAGCAGGCTCCCCGCTGATCAAGGAGCCCAGTGCAGGCTTGATCCCAGGACCCCAGGATCATGACCTGAGCCAAAGGCAGATGCTTAACCAACTGAGCCACTCAGGCATCTTTCTTTCTTTCTTTCTTTCTTTCTTTCTTTCTTTCTTTCTTTCTTTCTTTCTTTCTTTCTTTTTCTTCTTTCTTCTCTGTCTCTCTCTCTCTTTCTTTCTTTTTCCTTACTTCCTACCTTTCTAATGAATTGTGGACTGTAAAGAATTTAATGTAGGGGGAGTAAGGCTTGTCAGAGTCTTGGACATGATAGTTGGAATAAATAATCAGTTGAAGAAGGTGAAGACTGCTCTATTCCTCTGTCCCTGGTAATAAATATTGTGCAAGCTGTGCTAATTCCCACTACACAAGAGGGCCAGTGGATAAACTAAAGGAGAAGTTTGAAATTTGGTGGTCTCCAAACTGTAAGCCAAACTAAACCCATTTGGGTGCTCTACCTGTATTCACAAAGTTCTGTGGCCAAATAGTTAGACTAAACTCTGCCTAAAAGGAAGTTAAACAGGTTTTATTTATAACTTAAAAATATTCTGCAACATTGGTCAGAATTTTTAATATGCTAATATATATAAAATCTGGAGGTACATATAGTATGTGGCACTCTTACCAAGCTTGTTTTATGATACAATCTCTTTTCCAGCTTTCTCTTTTAGTTGAACATCTTATGATGCTGCCATTATATGAAACACTGATATAACCACGCAGGAGTTAAATGTGACAAATACTGTTCAGCACTGCTCATGTACATAGGACTGTGTTAAGTATTGCAGGTGATCAGACAGCATTTGTGTACAGTCAGGACTCCTATAGTTGTATGAGATTAAGACCCAGTTTTAGCTAGTTCAAATGAAACATGGAATATGTTGATTCATGTATCTTGGAAGATCAAGAAGTGGGCTAGCTTTAGATGTGGCACAAGCATGGTGTTCATTGTTGAATGAACTTCTTGGTATCATTATGGGACAGGCTCTATTCATGTGCCAGTGTCTTTGAACTGGGTTCCCAGGAAACAGACTCCTGAATGGAAAGTTACATGAAGATTTACTGGAGAGAGCTCTTGGGCATTACACCTGTGAGGAAGTAAGAAGGACATGACTGGGCAGCAGAAGAAGCTGAGCCCTGAAGTGGTTGCAGCTGAAGCCTCAGCTAATTCTACAGGAAACTCTGGAGCCCTTCAGAGTTGTCCCCACATGGAAGCAAAGAGTCTATGCCTTTGTGTTCCTTCATCAGAGGTCACAGCACAACCCCATAGTAGTGTCTAGGGCCACTCTCTGGAAGGGAGCATAACCTGATGATGTATTTCCTTGTGGCAGAAAGTAAGTCCCAGTGAGAGATTCAGTTCTTAGCTACCAGCCACCAATACTTCTGGCAGCTGGGGAAATGAGTGTGTCAGCCCTGGAAAGGGTAGCTGGACAGAGCACCACATGGCCATAATCAACCAACAGGGTCCCACCAGCTCAAGTCCAAACCTTCTTATTCAGTATTTCAGAAGGAGAAAGACTTTCTTTTCAGGTAATGTTTATGAAGAGGGAATTTCACTGTCTAGCTTGGGTCCCTACTGCCCCTGTGATGGAGGAGGTGGAGGTCATGTGATTGACAGATCCACCATCCGTGGGAGGGGCAGTCCCCAAAAGGAATATGTGCTGCATAGACAAAAAAGGGAACCAGTGTCAACCATAGCCTTCAGAATCTTCTTGAGCCAGAGAACGAGAAAGCACATCCACAAGTGATGATTACTAGATTGAAGATTTTATGGCCTGGGACCGCTTAGTCTTCTTGTATACGTTAAGACAGAGAAGAAAATCTTGTTTCTAATTTACATTTGCACTCACTACTAAATCTATATTCTACGTTTTAATTTTGGAGATAACTCTACATATAGCATAGTGTGGGCTGGTCCATTTTGATTAAGAATGTTTTTAGAAAAGACAAGTGAAAAAAATTAGGTTGGAATAATTTCCAACCTAACATATATAGAAGTACTCTCCTGTGAATATTATTTTCTAACTTCAGTCATTGTTTAAAGATTTATACTGGTCCATTAATAATGATGTACTTGCTCATATTTGTTGAATGCTCACTACTTGCCAGATACTCAAAGAAGCAGTCATCCAAGCATTCCTTATGACAACCCTGACATAAGTCCTATCACTGTCCCCATTTGACAGATAAGGAAACTGAGGTTAAATGCGGTAATTTTTCCAGTGTCTTATAGGTAATAAATGGGATTTGACTTTAAAACCTGATGTTCTGCTATGTTGCCTTATTACTAATGTTGACATTTTTTGACGAGGTCTGTTCAAAACAAATTCTTACCTTAGTTGAAAACTTAATTCATTGATTCTTGTATGGTGACTCAAAGAATTTGAAATGGAAGATATACTGAAATTATATCTTTTAACTTATTTCGTGAGATATCTCCATCTGTAGAGCAATCATGTCTTTAATGTCTTAACATTAAAACTGATTTTCAAATAATAACAGGCTAAAAAGTCCTTGATACTACCATCCCTTCAACTATTTTTCTTTTTGTGTTTCCTCATAGGTCTCGTCCCTAGAAAGTATTATTTTTACTTATCTGTCCATGACAGATATATTAGGTTGAACCATGTGGAATTTTCAATATTTTACAGTTTTCTTATGAAAATGGTAATTGATATGGTTCAACCTTAATATTTTTTTCAGCTTTAATTCAACACTTTGTGTTAACCTTTCCATGTTGTTATGTAGTCTTCTTGTCATCTCAACATCCAATGTTCACTTAACTTAACAATAAGTTCACTTAACTATTCTTTTCTATTATCCTGAGTTTTTTTACTATAGTAAACAAATATCATCCTACACAAATATTTCTCTCTCTGGGTTATTTCATTAGGATAAATTCCTAGTGATGGAAATGACTGGATTAAAGGAAATTAATATTTTATGGCTTTTGATATATATACTTAAATTATGTTATAGACAGAATCTTTTTAAATTGCAATCAATAGTGTATAAATGTACTAACCTCATCAGAACCTGGTTAGCCTTGAGTATTGTTATTATTTCTGATAATATAATAGGTGTAAAATGGTACTTAATGAATATTTTAACTTGTTTGTCTTTGATCACAGCAAGGTGGAGCATTTTCACATGTTTGTTTACTAATTTCAATTCCTCCTGCATAGATGATCAGATCATATTCTTTGCTTATTCATCTATGGGGCATCTTATTTGCATATGATCATTGTGCATCTTATATAACAGTAACTCTTTATCTTCTTTTAAAGGCATTTTAATCCTTTTTCTCTTAAGTTTCATTATATTATTTTAGAAGTTACAAAATAAATCTTTAATAGAAAAATCTGAATTTTTCCTGTCAATTAAAGCTTAGAAAGTTTTAATTCCTGCATGTATTTCAGTATATTTCATTTTAGTCTTTGCCATATTTTATATGATTTCAAAATATTTACTTTTTTAGTGATGCAGAATTTATTTTGATTTATGGTATAAGTTGAGGATATAAACTAATTTTGTTTTAAATTTGCTAATCAGATATCTCCAAACTATTTCTCAAGTATGTTTTTCTTTCTCTGTTGTATAGAGAAAGTCTAAGAGTGTAAAAACATTTAATGTGATAGAGTCTATTTCTGGAGCCTTTATTTGGTTTCACTTTTTTTTTTTTTTTATGTGCCAGTTATATTTTAATACCTGACAGGATGGTCTCCTCTACTCAATTTTTAAAATTTGAGAACATTTAAAATATCTCCCCCACCCCATTTTTGGCCCCATATTTTTCTTATTAGGCCAATTAAATAATATTTTACAACTTCAAAATTTGGCTAGATTTAAAAATAGTGTACTGGTTTTCTTTTGCTGCTGTAAAATACCACCACAAACTTAATGGTTTAAAGCCATGCAGATTAATTACCTTATAGTTCTGCAGGTTAGAAGTCTGAGGCTAGTCTCACCTGCTTAATATCAGAGTGTCAGTAGGGCTGTGGTTCCTTTGTGGAGACTCTTAGGAGACAATTCATTTTCTTGCCCTTTCCAGCTTCTAGGGGTTGCCTGTGTCCCTTGGGTGGTGGGCCCCGCCTCCATCTTCAAAGAAAACAATGATGCATCTCCCTGACTGTTTTTCTCTGTGAGCAGAGCCAGAAAATATTCTCTAATTTTAAGGACCTAGGTGAATAGATCAGGCTCTGGATAATCTAGGATAATTTCTTCCCATTGCAGGGGCTTCACCCTTGGTCACATCTGCAAAGTCTTTTTTACCATGTAAGGTAACATATTCATAGGTACTGAGATTAGGCTTTAGGCATGTTTGGGGGGCATTAAATTTGCCCACAAAAAATAACATCAGAATTTTGGGGGGATTCTGTTAAATAGATGTTAAATGATTTTGGCAGAATTGGTATTTGTGCAGTATTTCACTTTCCATCCATCAGTAAGTGATCACCTGGCGACATTTTGAGGATTACTTAGTGGTTTTAAAGACCATTTCTCCTTAATTGCACTCCTTAAACTTCTAGTTTGCGGGATTCTATTGTGAGCAGGACTTCTGTTTGCCCATATTCCTCCCTAGAACATTTTTTCTAACAAGTTATTGCTTGATGTCCTTAATTCTTCGTGAAAATTTGTTCCCTAATGTAATCTTAATTTGGCATCCACACTACAAGGAGAAACATATGCTCGCAATACATGGTGCAGTGTGAATGCAGCTCCCAGGGAAATCAGCCCAGCTATGCCATATTGAGAAATCTCCATTTTCACTACTTATTTGGAAAGATGCAAAAATGCTGAGCATTGAGATGACCTTCAAAGCTTATGAAAGGTTGCTGAATACTACATTTGACCTAGTTTGCTCAGTGTCCTGAGCAGAAGGACAACCAGCAGTCCAGGAGCTGCCCTGGCAAAGGGAAGTGACATATGGGCCTGGGGTGGAGAGGCAAGGCTTTGCTTAGGGACCCTGCACAGCCCTTCTCTCCAAATGATTGATTAATTTCTACTTCAGCAGGTTGCAGTTTGTGACCACTTCCTTCTGAGTTTGATATTCATATTTAAGAGATTCGTGATGCAGAAGAAGGATCTTTGAATTGGGAAACAGGAGGCCTGGTTCCAGCTTCAATGGAGAGCTGAATTGAGCCTATGGTAGTGAGGAGGTGATGTGATTTCTTAGGGGATCAGTTCTCTTATTTCTAATATGAGGAGTTGGACTAGATCTGTCAGCCTATAAACTGATAGAGATTTGAAAGAAGGCAAATTCCATTTGAAGAAGGAACAAAGCACCAATAATTTCAGTTCCCACTTTCCCCCTCTCTGTATTGACTCTGGGGTAACACTTAGGAAGCAGAAGATCTTTTTGACCCTTCACTCTAGAAACATCTCTGACCTTGTGAGCTAACTCTCATCTCAGCCTATGAGCTCTCGAGCAGTGTCAGAGTTCTTGAAGTAGTGATAGTTGGCCCTGACACCCCTTCTAAATGATAGGCTTATGTTTCAAAAGACACTGGTCTTCTGACACTGGATCTTCCCGGCTGTGTTCTACAGGAAGCCTTTGCTGTATAGGCCAAGAGAAGAAACCTCACAGGCTTGTCTCTAGGACCCAGATAAAGTTCAATGATTTGGCTTGCTCAGGAAATCCTCCTTTATGGATCCTGTTGAAATGATCCCCTCCCATTCTGTTTTATGCATTGACATGTCTTGATATTTTGTCTCTTCACCAGCCACTGTTCCTTCTTCTGCAGATCAGGGACTCTGATGTCTGAAGAGAAGGGAGTGGCCAATAGGATCCAGAGCGTGGCTTGGAGAAGCAATGATCTCAGCCCCAAATGATCAGATCATAGTGCTTTTCACTGAAATTCTGCTTGTGGCCCATCTTCTACTTAGTATCAGTTCTTCCTGTATAAAGCCTGGTGGATGAGGTCCAGTCCCACATGGAGGGCCAGCAAAGCACTGGCATCAGTAGACCTTCTTCAAATATGAGTTTTCCTTCCTCCCCTTCTCTGAAATTGTCCCTTTGTCTCTTGTTGTAGGAAGCATCCAGACTGCTGCTGGAGGTGAAAGCTGACTTCTCTGATCAAGCTTATAAGTTGCTGTTGTCAGAGGCATCCTGATCACCCCTAACAGTGAACAAGGGTTGAACAAGGGAGTGGACCATGAACCTTAAAGTCCCAGGAACCATGTCCTAGCATGGATAGCATGGCAGAATTTGCAGTTATGGCAATGATGACACCCCTTATTGAGAGTCTTTACAAACCAGACCCTGTGGGTTCATCTTGAAGTGCGCAGAATCTCATTTGGAATTCAGGCATAGAAACAGTTAATTCCAGAATGATAACAATAGGGCACATATCTTGCTGTTGACTTGCTGGGTTGAGAAATTAATTTCTGAGAGGCCAGCTAGCCTAGTGATTGAGAGAGGCCCCAAAGTTTAGGAAAACACAACTTGTGTGGTATTCTTTTTTGAAGGTTTAGTGGAGAGTGGGGGAAAAAGTTTTCTTTCTTTCTCTCTCTTTTTAAACATTATATAACTACACTATTTTATTATTTATATTTAAATATTTGGGGCCAGGCAGATTTAGTTTAGGATCCCAGCTCTCTTACTTACTAGCTTTGTGGTCTTTGGAGAAACTTCTTAATCTCTCTGAGCCTCATTTTCTCTGTGAAGATTCATTGAGCTATGTACATGGTGATCTTAGCTACTTGTCCGGCACTTAAACATCAGCTCTCATTATTGCTATTGTTATTACTGTTACTTTGAAAATCAGAGCCATGTGACAAAGGGAACTGATATTTTGAACCTCAATCTGACAATCCAGTTGGATGATTATTCAGTGGCGGGAACCGTTACAGAAAGTCATCCTAGTGTTTTGGAAAGTCAAGAGCTGGCATGGTCACAGAGAAACTGTGAACTTCAGAGGGAGGGCTCAGAGCCTCAGACCACAGACTGGCAGGGTGCCCTGGCCTGTGGCCTGGAATGCAATCAAGTCTGGAGGGCAGGGAAGCCCTCTGAACTGCACTTCAGAGGTGGAAATCCCTAGCGTCCATGGAGAAGAAAAGGGAAATATTGGTGCTGTTATACATCACTGACTTTTGAAGAGGGACTACCTCATAGCCTGCAGGAGCGGGATAAGAACTCAATCTGAGGACCAGAGGGTCAGAGAGAGTGGCCCAGGCTGGGCTGAGCCAGGGCTTCAGCTGCCAGGCCAGATCGGGATTCAGAGGTACCAGATGTAGCAGATGGCTGAGCCAGCAGGCTGCCTGCCTTCCTCCCAAGCTGTGAACATGGGTGGATCAGGCTTTAGGCTTCCTTACATAGCTGCATTAAACTGAATGTAGGAATATGGGCATTAGCAAAGGACCCCCTTAAAAGCATTTTTAAAAGAGGCTGGTGGTGGTAGAAATGAGGATTGAAAGGTCAGCATGTGAAAACATCTTACCTAAGTGGAAGTTGGAGGAAAGAAATTGCCTCTGAGGACAGGCATTAGGAACAGGTATCTTTCATTATAAATTCACTTAGGCATTTGTTTCAATTCCCTGGAGTTTTGCAGATGACTTTTTCTTTTCTTGGGAATTGGCTTGCCTATTCTTCCTCTGTTTTGGAGAAACCCTCCCGAGTTAGAAGGAACATGCCCACCTCTGTCCTGGAGGTCATTCCCCACCTGTGCCAAACCTTGTTTGTGGCCAGGCACACAGCTTATAAACTGTTCCTGGGAATGTTGAGAGTCTTCAGGCAGACTCTTTTTTTTTTTAAATTATGTTCAGTTAGCCAACATATTGTACATCATTAGTTTTTGATGTAGTGTTCAATGATTCATTAGTTGCGTATAACACCCAGTGCTCATTATGACACCTGCCCTCCTTAATACCCATCACCCTGTTACCCCATTCCTCCATCCCCCTCCCTTCTGTAACCCTCAGTTTGGTTCCTGGAGTCCAGAGTCTTTCATGGTTTGTCTCCCTCTCTGATTTCTTCCCATTCAATTTCCCTCCCTTCGCCTTTGGTCCTTCGCGCTATTCCTTATGTTCCACATATGAGTGAAACCATATGATAATTGTCTTTCTCTGCTTCATTTATTTCACTTAGCATAATCTCTTCCAGCTCCATCCATGTCAATGCAAATGGTGGGTATTCATCCTTTCTGATGGCTGAGTAATATTCCATTGTATATATGGACCACATCTTCTTTATCCATTCATCTGTTGAAGGACATCTTGGTTCTTTCCACAGTTTGGCTACTGTGGACATTGCTGCTATGAACATTGGAGTGCATGTGCCCCTTCTTTTCACTACAGCTGTATTTTGGGGGTAAATACCTAGTAGTGCAATTGCTGGGTCATAGGGTAGTTTTATTTTTAACATCTTGAGGAACCTCCATACTGTTTTCCAGAGGGGCTGTACCAGCTTGCATTCCCACCAACAGTGTAAGAGGGTTCCCCTTTCTCTACATCCTCACCAACGCTTGTTGTTTTTCAGGCAGACTCTTAAAGAGATTGCTGTCTTAGTCAGCTCAGGCTGCTGTAACAAAATAGCAGAGACTGGATGGTTTAAACAACAGATATTTTTCTCTTGTAGTTCTGGAGGCTGGGAAGTCTGAGAGTAAGGTGCTGGCATGGTTGGGTTCTGGTGAGAGCTCTCACTTTTGGATAGCTGCCTCTCACTGTATCCACATGTGGACAAGAGAGACAGCAGCCCTCAGAAGTACCTCCATCTTAGAACAAATATTGTGAAGATGTCAATGCTACCTAGAGCAATCTACACATTCAATGCAATCCCCATCAAAATACCATCCACTTTTTTCAAAGAAATGGAACAAATAATCCTAAAATTTGTATGGAACCAGAAAATACCCCGAATAGCCAGAGGAATGTTGAAAAAGAAAAGCAAAGCTGGCGGCATCACAATTCCGGACTTCCAGCTCTATTACAAAGCTGTCATCATCAAGACACTATGGTACTGGCACAAAAACAGACACATAGATCAATGGAACAGAATAGAGAGCCCAGAAATGGACCCTCAACTCTATGGTCAACTCATCTTTGACAAAGCAGGAAAGAATGTCCAATGGAGAAAAGACAGTCTCTTCAACAAATGGTATTGGGAAAATTGGACAGCCACATGCAGAAGAATGAAACTGGACCATTTCCTTACACCACACACAGAAATAGACTCCAAATGGTTGAAAGACCTAAATGTGAGACAGGAGTCCATCAAAATCCTAAAGGAGAACACAGGCAGCAACCTCTTCGACCTCAGCCACAGCAACTTCTTCCTAGAAACATTGCCAAAGGCAAGGGAAGCAAGGGCAAAAATGAACTATTGGGACTTCATCAAGATAAAAAGCTTTTACACAGCAAAGGAAACAGTCAACAAAACCAAAAGACAACCGACAGAATAGGAGAAGATATTGCAAATGACATATCAGATAAAGGGCTAGTCTCCAAAATCTATAAAGAACTTATCAAACTCAACACCCAAAGAACAAAGAATCCAATCAAGAAATGGGCAGAAGACATGAACAGATATTTTTCCAAAGAAGACATCCAAATGGCCAACAGACACATGAAAAAGTGCTCAACATCACTCGGCATCAGGGAAATCCAAATCAAAACCTCAGTGAGATACCACCTCACACCAGTCAGAATGGCTAGAATTAACAAGTCAGGGAACAACAGATGTCGGCGGGGATGCGGAGAAACTGGAACCCTCCTACACTGTTGGTGGGAATGCAAGCTGGTGCAACCACTCTGGAAAACAGTATGGAAGTTCCTCAAAAAGTTGAAAATAGAGCTACCATACGATCCAGCAATTGCACTACTGGGTATTTACCCCAAAGATACAAATGTAGGGATCTGAAGGGGTATGTGCACCCTAATGTTTATAGCAGCAGTATCCACAATAGCCAAACTGTGGAAAGAGCCAAGATGTCCATCGACAGATGAATAGATAAAGAAGAAGTGGTATATATATATACAATGGAATATTATGCAGCCATCAAAAGGAATGAGATCTTGCCATTTGCAATGACGTGGATGGAACTGGAGGGTATTATGCTGAGTGAAATAAGTCAAACAGAGAAAGACATGTATCATATGACCTCACTGATATGAGGAATTCTTAATCTCAGGAAACAAACTGAGGGTTGCTGGAGTGGGTGGTGGGGTGGGAGTGATGGGGTGGATGGGTGATAGACATTGGGGAGGGCATGTGCTATGGTGAGCGCTGTGAATTGTGCAAGACTGTTGAATCACAGATCTGTACCTCTGAAACAAATAATGCAATATATGTTAAGAAAAAAAAAAGAAGAAGATAGCAGGAGGAGAAGAATGAAGGGGGGGGAAATCGGAGGGGGAGAAGAGCCATGAGAGACGATGGACTCTGAAAAACAAACTGAGGGTTCTAGAGGGGAGGGGGGTGGGAGGATGGGTTAGCCTGGTGATGGGTATTGAAGAGGGTGCATTCTGCATGGAGCACTGGGTGTTGTGCACAAACAATGAATCATGGAACACTACATCAAAAAAAAAAAAAAAAAAAAAGAAGTACCTCCATCTTATGATGTCTCTCTGCCTGGAGACTTGTGAAACTGAAGTCCAGAGAGGTTGTGTGACTTATTCAAGCTCACAAAGCTTGTAAGTGTTAGAGTTATGCTTTAAACACTTGTGGTCTGAATCTAAAATCTGTAGTCTATCCCCCATAAGTGCTTCCCCTACCAAAAACAAGCCAGCAAACAACAAACTGACTATAGGATCCTGTCTGGCTCTGACCAGAATCCATATAGGCACGAGGGTGTGGTGTAGTAGCGGAAGGACCCATTCTGGGAAGGGCTGTGGTGTACCCATTAAGATGGGCACTGCCTGGAGTGCCCGGGTCTACAGGTGAACTGGTAGTGTCTATGAGGTCAAGAGGCTACTATAGCAGCAGGCTGAAGGGTGGAGGGTACATGTCCCTGTAGGTGATTCTTCCACTCTTCCTCTTTGACGAGGGACTCACAAGGGGGATTCACATGTCGGCTGCTTCAGCTTCCAGACTTAACTCCTTAGTCTGTTCTAAGTCTGCAAAGATTGGTTGTTCTCAAAGCTTTTGGTTTGAGCCAATCAAATACCTGCAAAAGTGTGCATTTTTATCTTTTAAAGTATAGAGTTTAGTCTATCAATTAGTCCTAATGTGATTAATTTGTGTCTTTAGGTTTTTTTTTTTTTTAATATCCTGCCTATATTTTTTTTCACTTTAAGTCATGGGTTGAGAGAAGTGGATTAAAGTCTCCTATTAATGGGCATCTGTTTATTTTTCCTTGTTTTTGATGCTTCATCCTATTACCCATTGGCTACTATTTTGCCCTGAATTCAGCCCAGTCTGAGAGTAAGTTTCAGAGCCTCTACTTTCTTCTAGTTTGCACTTGCCTGCATAGCTCTATGCAGCCTTTCATTTTCAACTTTTCTGAGTTAGATTGTCTTAGATATGTCTCTGGGGTACACATAGTTTTTTTTGCTTCATGACCCAATATAAGAATATGGTCTTTTAATAGATTTTTAGATACTTTATATTTATTGTTAAAAAAAGAAGTTGCAGGGTCACCTGGGTGGCTCAGTCGGTTAAGCGTTCAACTCTTGGTTTCAGCTCAGGTCATGATCTCAAGGTCATGAGATCAAGCTGCCTTCCAGGCTCTGCACTGAGCATGGAGCCTGCTTGGGATTCTCTCTCTCCCTGCTCTCTCTCGCTCTCTAAAATAAATAAAATAAATATTTTTTTTTTAAAAAAAGGAAGTCGCATGATACTTCTGTTATCATATTTGATGTCATGCCTCCTATTTTTGTTTGTTTTTTCATAATCCTTTATTATATGATCAGTTTTGCTTGCGTGTGTGGTGGTGGGGTGGTCTGTGTACTTTTTGATGATTTGGAACGTTTGTGATCTGTTTGAATTTCTTCTAGTGTTTCATTGATAATTTCGCTTTTCTCTTCATTTAGACCCTGTTGGCTTTGTTGCAATCACTTCTGCTTCCATCTCTCCTCTCTCTCTCCATCCTTCCCCCCTCTTATACCCAGTTTTTGTTGGTTCTCTTTTTTTATGAAATTTCTAGGGTTCACATTCATAGTCTTCAATATATTTATCTTACTCCTAGTTGCTTTACCAGATCAAAATTGTATATTTTGACCCCAACCTAGAAAAGATGACAAAGTCAGCATCCCTACATCACCTTCTACCTTTGTTTTCCCCCATTTCCTCCCAATTTTTGTTAGTAATATTATTTCTACATTATTGTATAACACATACATTCTATTTTCTAAATGTAGTCCCCATAGTTCTTAGTGTTTCAGCAAAATGGATCAATGCTCATTGTTAGCCCTTTTATAGTAGTTTCTCTTGTCCTTTCTTGGCTGGTTGAACGCTGACCTCTAGTAGTTTCTCCAAGAGGCTCATGGGAATTTGTTCCTTGAGTTCTTGTAAGTTTGAAAAATATCTACCTGTTGTCTCTATCCTTAAACAATAGTAAGGCTGGATAGAACATTCTTGGGTTGCACTTTCTCTGAGACTTGATTAGCATTTTCCTATGGTCTTTCTTTATTTTGTGTTGCTGGGTAGTTTGAAGTATCAGACTTTTTCTTTACTTTAAGGTGACTGGAACTTTGGCCTAGTTGCTCAAGGTATCTTTTATTTTTCAAGGGCAGCAGTTATACCAGGATACAACTTGGTATGGGCCATTCTGTAACAATTTCCTCCATGGATACAGTGGGCCCTTTCAATCTATATGTTCATTTTCTTTTATTGATGAAAAAGTTTCTAAAAGTAGATCTTTAATTTTTTTGGTTTCTAGTTACTTGGTTCTCTCCATCAGAGTAAATATTGCAATTACACATGTGTTGAATTGCCAGTATGTCTTCCATATCATTTTTTTTCTTGAATCCTTTAAAATTTTGTTTGTTTTAGTCATTTCTGCCATCTTGTCCTACTTGTTGCTTTCTGTGTTGCACTAAAGTCTTTTCTCCTTTGTGCTGCTTTCAATATAGACATCACATTTGTAATGATTTACTATTTGTGATGATTTTCCATGTGTTTCCTGAGCTCTGTCACTGCATGCTTTGTTTCCTCTTATCTTCTATTATATATTTGGCAGAAACTTTGTAATTCTGCTTTGAGCTATCTTTCTTATAAGATTATAAAAATTCTTTTAAAATAAAATTATTTTTAGTTGTAGTAAAATACATATAACACAAAATTTAACATTTTAGTCATTTCTAAGTATACAGCTCATTAGTATTAAGTATACTCACATTGTTGTGCAACCAATCTCCAGAACTCTTTTTATCTCACAAAATAGAATCTCTATATCCATTTAAACAACTCCCCAGCCTCTGGCAACTACCGTTCTACATTCTGTCTCAGAATTTTATTACTTTTGGGACTTCATTTAAGTGGGATCATACGGTATTTTGTCCTTTTGCAACTAGCTTATTTCACAAAACATAATGTCCTCAAGGTTCATGCATGTTGTAGCCTGTGTCAGGATTTCCTTCCTTTTTAAGGATGAACATTCCATCGCACATATAGAGCACACTTTGTTACCCATTCATCCACTGATGGACACTTGAGCTCCTTCCACCTTTTGGCTATTGTGAATAATGTTGCTATGAACATGGTGTGCTGTGCAAATATGTCTTTGAGAACCTGCTTTCATTTCTTTTGGGTATATACCCAGAAATTGAATCACTGGATCATATGGTAATTCTGTTTTTAATTTTTTGAGGAACTGCCATATTGTTTTCCACAGCTACTGCACCAATTTACATTCCTACCAACAAGGTTCCAATTTCTTCACACCCTTGTCAACACTTTCTTTCTTTTTTTTAATTGCAGCTATCCTAATGGGTGTAAAATGTTACCTCATTGTTATGGGTGCAAATGTTGTCTTTTGAGTGGCTTTTCCCTTATGATTAGTGACGTTGATCTTTCATGTGTTTATTGCCCATTTGTGTATCTTCTTTGGAGAAAGTCTATTCAAGTTTTTTGCCCATTTTTTAATTGAGTTGTTTTTTTGTTGTTGAATTATAGGAATTCTCTCTCTCTTTTTAAATAATCCAGAGGTTATTTACTTATTCACTTATTTAACACCTATTATGCCATTAATTCATAAGAGATGGGCTCCAACAGCTCAGGCTCTTTTCCATTTGTTCTCACCAAGTGTGCTTCTCTGGGTGGAGCAGACTGGCACTTCAGTTAAACCCAAGTACCTTTCTCTCTTTGACTTCCTTCTTTTTTGGATCATTTTCCTTCACATACTTCAGGAAGCTATCTTGGCTCTTAGAGTGCTTAATATGCTTAACACATACATTAATTCTCTTGGCAAGAATCTTAACTTTTCTGTTTACAACAATGCCAACAGCATGCTGAGTGACATTGTAGACTTTTCTAGTTTTGCTATGATGACATTTGTGGAACATTTCTTTTTGAATGGTACCTATTCCCTTGATGTCTGCAATATCACTTTTATTGTAGATTCACATGTACATGGCCAAAGGAACAACTCTATATTTTCTAAAAGGCCTAGGGAATATAGAGTGGGTACATCTCCTCTTTCCCTTTGTGTTGGTCATTTCAGCCAATTACTGTAAGATGGAGGTTCCCATCAAAAGGCTGTAGGAGTTCTTTATATATTCTGGATATTAACACCTTATCAGATATATGATTTGCAAATATTTTCTCCCATTCCATGGGTTGTCTTTTGATTTGTTTTCTTTGATGAACAGAAGTTTTAAATTTTGATGTAGTCCAACTTTCTACTTTTCCCTTGTTGCCTGTACTATTTAGTGTCTTAGTCAAGAAACCTTTGCCAAATTCAATGTCATGAAGATTTCCCCCTATGTTTTCTTCTACTTTAAATTTAAATGCTTAGTGATGTTAGTCATTTTTTCCCCCTGTTCTTTGTCAATAATTTTTGTATTTTTTTCTGGTCAATATTTCATTTCCTGTTTTTTTTTTTTTTAAATTTATGCCTTCTTTTTATTTTTATATGTTCTTTTAATATAAATTTGTGTTGATTCTTTTTTATTAGGTCCTCTTTGAATAAAACAAATTAATTATGGATCTATTTTTTCCAATAGGTTTGGGAGAGGAAGGACCTTATGATACAGGGTTGTATGCACCTGAGCATGGATAAGTTATTTTAGCTCTTAGTTATCCCCAGACAAAAGAACCAATGCATGGTTGCTCACAATCAAGAGTCTATCTTCTATCTATATAAGTTGCAGTCTTCTTCTTGCAGAGTCTGTGTTTCCTCATTGAGCTCCTTTCCTGTGTAACACTTGGTGCTAAATAGGTCCTAGAAAACTTCCTCTGACAGCTCACTGATCCTCTCATGTTGCTCCAAATAAGAAATTGTTTTTCTCTCTGGAGGCACCATCTTGTTTGGACAACTGTGCTTTGCCAGTTTTGTCCAAGATCTCTACCTGCTTATGTCCTTGTGAACTTCTTCACTAGATTTGACAGCTCCTTCTCTTTTAGTATGGTTCAGAGTTTCAAAAGTCTATTCTAGTTTGTTGAAGGTGGAATTTGGGTTTCTGTTTCCCCATTCTCTTTGACTGGGGTGACTTCTAGGGAAAATGAGGCAGGAGTCTGGGTGGTTGTATTTACTTTAATTTTATACTTCTTTTCTTTTTTTTGAGTAGCTTAATGGCCTCTCATTTTCCTAAAATACAGAATAGAGCACTGGGAGAGCAAAAACTACATGGAATTTATGGAACAGAATGGTTATATAGTGGACTTCTGACTCTGTCACTTACTGGCTATGTGATCCTGGGCAAGTAATTTAACTCTTCTGTGTCTTGGTTTACTTCATTTGTAAAATGGTAGTAATAGTGATAGTCAAAGTGTTGTAGGGTGCCCATTCTGTGAGAGGCACTGTTCTGACATTGTTGCATGTATTAACTCATGTAAGTCTCACCTATTGTCATCATTCCCATTTTACAGGTGAGGAAAATGAAGCAAAGGTTCAAATAAATGACAGAGCTGAGATTCAAACCTAGGCCATCTGGTTCTAGATCCTGTGCTTGTCCACTACACAATAATCTCTCTGGTGTTCAGTACTTACCCCATGAGGCTGTTGAGAGGATTGAAATGATACTATACATTAAGTACCAAGAACACTGCACATGGAAAGTAAGAAGCTTCTCCTTTTCCTCTCTACTCCTTATCTTCCTATTTCTCATCTTTCTCCTTCCTGTGTTCATACCCCTTAGTGATATGGTAGGAGAAAGTGATGGTTTGACATTTTATTTGACAAAAATGTCCCAAATAGCCCAAGCATTTGAAAACATTTTTTTCTTCTGAAGAAAAATTTGAAATACTGACCTTTGTATTGGAAATAAATGAGAAAATGATAAGGAAATGTTATCTTTTAGTCTTTGGGCCAGTTTTCAAAAATATCTCAATGTCTTGGGCGCCTGGGTGGCTCAGTTGGTTAAGCGACTGCCTTCGGCTCAGGTCATGATCCTGGAGTCCCTGGATCGAGTCCCACATCGGGCTCCCTGCTCGGCAGGGAGTCTGCTTCTCCCTCTGACCGTACCCCCTCTCATGTGCTCTCTCTCATTCTCTCTCTCTCAAATAAATAAATAAAATCTTTAAAAAAAAAAAAAAAAAAAAAAAATATCTCAATGTCTTTAGAAGCTATAGATGAAGTAGAAAGGAAGGAACCTAATCACTTTGGGAAGCAGCCACTGAACCTCTCTGAGGCACTGGGACATGATCCCCTGAGCCAGTTGGTAAGTGAAAAGAGGAAGGTGAAGTGGTGTTGGGTGTCCTGGCTATCCTCTGTAATGGTGAGAGCTGTCTACTTACCTCATCCTGGTTTCTGCTTCTAGGTTTTAAATATTAGAATAGGTCATAAAGTGGAGAGTTGTGACCAATGTTTATAAGTCATCCTTCCCATTCTTCATGTTTTTCTCTATGTGTTTGCTTCACTCTGCAGATTTTTTCTTAGAGGAGAAGGGGGAACGGACTAGAAAATGGACTCATTGGTCTGCTTCTGTATTAACTTTCCTTGTAAAGATGGAGAAAGAGAAGAGAGGGGGAGGAAGGGATAGATAGATGATAGATGATGATAGATAGATAGATAGATGATAGATAGATAGATAGATAGATAGAGGGAGGGAGGTAGGTAGGGAGGGAGGGAGACCAACTAGTGGCTGAACTCTAATTCCACATTTCCTGCTGGAGAATCTGATTGGTTTGGCTTTGGTCAGGTGTCCACATGGGTACAATTAAAGGTCGCTAAGTTGATGATGTACTTGCTGAGGGTACAGCCCTTCTGAGAAGGAGGACTTGGACAAAGGAGAAAATGATCAGTGGAGAGAATGAATGATATCTCTTGGCCACTAAATTGCCACATCAGGCCCCAATCTTGTAACTGGTACCCTCATGTGGCAATGAACTCTGAACTCGAGAGTCTCAGAGCCTGTGGAAACCAGCATCTATCATCCCTCCTCTAGTTCCCAACCCAGTCCCTGAGCCTACTGGCCTGAATTCCCAGTTTAGTCCATTTGCTGCCAGACCCTTGGTTCCTTTTACTTGTCTGACATAGACTGTTTGCCTTGACAATTGGTGTCTATTGTTGGTTCCTGTGCCTTCTTTAAAATAGAGGCTTGCATGGCGTGTCGACTTTGTCTTATCTCTGCCAGTTGATTTTTCCCTGAGTGACTTGCCCTAGCAGAAGGATGCCCTGTATCAAATTTCAGCCAAAGCCACTCAAAACCCTGTTCTGGAAGCAGAGATGGGGCAATAGTCCTCCCTTGCCTCTCTCCAATAGTCCTATCCACCTTTCTCCAAATCATGCCAATCTTTTTTAAAGAGGGAACTGAACAATGTCAGGGGACATTTCATCCCTAAAAAGTTCTCCAAGGAAAGTTTAAAGATGAGCTGTTGTTTAGAGATCAATGAAAATGAGATGGAATTTAAATATTAAGAAGAAAGCTCTTGCCTTCAGGTAAAGCTGACATTTGCATAATAATGAGAATCACTCACCAGATGGAATTGAGAATCTGACTGGAATCTCAAATCCTGGTGAGGGAAGATTCATTTACCTGAAATGGCAATGGGAAATATGCTAATCAGAGGTTCACTGCTGTCCATCACGTTCAACAGATTCTGAGACAAAGAAAGAGAGAGTTCACAAGTAGGAGGTGATACAACTTGACATTAAACTTAATTTGGTTTGTTTTTCCATCAGTCCCTGACAGATGTGCAATTGTGGAAGTCTTTGGGGGTGGGGGCGATTCCCTTCTGTCAGAACTGTCTGACATTGTCATTACCACTGCTGTCATTGTCATTACTGTTATTGTGTTGGAAACAACAGGAGGGAGGGAAAGGAAATCTGGTGTATGACCCAAATCATTATTGAGAAATAATGGGAACATCTAAAAAGAAAAGTCAAAGATAAAAATAAGGACTCCAAATAAAACATTTTTGTGTCTTGATGGTTAACATAGGAGAGAATTAGTATCTGGGTGATAGAATCAGTCATTTAGAAGACACCTCAACTTGGAAATTGAATTTCCTGGGGGAAATAAGGTTATATTAGCCTGACCCAAACTTGAGCCTAATTTCTTTTATTTTGAGGCAACAGAAGTTGTTCTGGGAGAAAATGGAGGCAAGTTGTAGTAAGCAAAATTCTAAGATAGCTCTTATAATCTCCTGGTGTTATGCCTTATATGATTTCTTCCTTTTGAATATGGGCAGAACTTGTGTCTTGCTTCTAATGGGATAACTCCCATGATTGTGCTACTTTATATGGCAAAGGTAAAGGGATTTTGCATAGGTAATTAAGGCCCATCAATTGACTGAGTTTATCCTAGAGAAGATTTTTATGGGTGTGCCTGACCTAATTGGATGGGCCTCTCAAAAGAGAGCTTAGGCCTTCTTTGAAGTCAGAGACTCCAAGCAACAGAGATTCTCTTTTTCCATAGCTGACTTTGAAGAAACCACCATGACAGCTTCAAGGAAGTGACTTCTGACAATAACCCAAGGGAATCTGGAAGCAGATTCTTCCCTTGTTGAGCTCCCAGATGAAACCACAGCCCTGGTCAACATCTTGATTTCAACCCTGAGACCTTGATCAGAGAATCCAGCTAAGCCATGCATGGACTTCTGACCCACAGAAACTGAGATAATAAAATGAGTGTTGTTTATAGCCACTGAGTTTGTGGTAATTTATTGCTTAGCAATAGAAAACAAATACAGAAATTTATTCTTAAATAAGTGAATTGGAGCTCTGCAATGCACATTAGCCTTTCTAGTGGGAGAGCAGGGCAATGGGATTGACAACACGGGTGTCACATACACATTTCTGCACCCAGTTAGATGCCATTCCAGGCTCTTATCTGTTTGAGGATGTCTCCAAAGGGATGGATGGCTAGTATGGATGGCCTTGTTTCTGATCTTGAAATTACCACCTGTTTAGCTAGCCAGGCTTCTTTGCCTTTTCAGTGGAACAACTGAAATGGTGTGACTCACCCAAGACCACGCTTTCAAAGTAATGACTAAGCTTATGTTAGGGTTGTAGCCATCTCTTTATCTGCATCCTGCCTCTTGTTAGTTAAATAGTTCAGTTCAAGTAAAACATTTGTTGAGCATTTGCTATATTACAGGCTTCCTTTAAGGCTGGGACAGGAAGGGGGTGTTATTAATGATAATAGAGTGGGGAGCAGAATCAAAGTCAAGGGCATACAGTCCTCCAGAAATTTCAATAGCCATCTACTCTAATAGCTATTATAAATGGTCAAGTGTTATAACAGATAGCAAAGGGTTGTGGCTCCATGATTCTCTGATTGTGTGACTTTACAAAAGTTACCTTCATAGGCTTCATCTGAAAAGTGAGCTTAACAATAATGACAACAATGATAATAATGAATAAGGACAATGATAAAGATAACAATAATATTGATAATATAGTTTTGAGAATTGTATGGGAACAAATACACACGGTACTGACATTATAGTAAACACTCAATATATGTTACTATTGTAATATTATTTTTTATGAAGGAAATAAATAAGGGAAGTCTTCCTGTACAAGACAACCTTTTAACTAAGCCTAAAATTATTGCTAGGTATTTAATTGGGGGAATATGGGAAGATTCCAGATAGAAGAGCTATTGATGATCAAAGACCCAGAGGTGGAAAGCGAATGGTGAGTTGGATGTACCATGGCTTCCTGTAGTCTTTCTATCACATCTTCCTTCTTTCCTTTGAAAGAACTCAACAGTTTGTTTTTTTCAGACTAGAGCTTGGACTTTAGAATGGCATAGATGTTGGCTTCCAAGTCCCCATTAAATTTACTTTTCTCTCTGTAACTGGGATTTAAACCTCAGGAAAATAAGGATGGTATATGGCTGGTCCACAATTTTCGGAGTGCCACAGCCTTAGCTCTGGGCAGGGCCTGTTTAGGAAGCAAACTAAAGAGTATGTGGGTTCTAGCTACCCCAGCCTTTGGGGAATGGGAAAGTGTATAGTCTCAGGTGTGAAAGGGCCCATTAGTGATTAATTTCATTGAAAAACAATCTTAGCTCCACAAAACCAAGTGTGGCAGGGTAGGTTTCTTTTTCACCTCACTCTTGGCAAAGAGGAGGAGACTCATAGGAATTCATCCAAGTTATATATTGAAGGAGGGGTCAACATTATCATGAGAAAGAACTTGTAGGTGCTCCAGTTTGAAGACTCTGAAAGCTTTAAGCCTCCTCTTACAAATGGCAGTATGCATTTCCCTGTGGTTACCAAGGGCAGACCCAAGACCCTGGGGGTGAGAATAGAGGGCTGGAGAGTAGAAATGGAGACAGGAAGGAGAAGGGACATTAGAGAGGACATCTTGGGTGTTTATAGAAGGTGAGTTGTGTGTGACATGAAGCGCAAATTGATGGCAAAATAGAGCCATCTCCTGAATCCTGGGATTGTTTATGACTGTCTACTTACTCCCCATTATGGCCTCTACCCGTGCATCTCTTCTGCATTGTCGACAAAGCTCTGGGATTAATTTGGGGGCAGGTGTTAAAATTGCATGATACTGTTGCATGTTTCACATTTTTGGCCTCTTCATAGCCTAAGAATATTCTTGGATGAATGGGAAATATGACAGCTTCCTATTTCTTCAAACCAGTTCTGCCCCAAGTTTTAGTGCTGGAGAGCACTGGCAAACTCACCACAAAGTCCAAGATATTAGAGTCAGCTTGGTGCTCACCATGGCTGATACTGTTTCTGGTTTTGTACATTGAACATTACTTGGTATTTGCTCCAAAAATTATACTTATGAGTCTTGCTATTTGGAAATAACCACGCTGGACTCAGAGTATGAGGTTCAAATGTTTATCGTGGTGCACAGTGGATCCAGACTAAACTGTCAATGCTCAGATTGCTTGTTCTACAGGGTTGGGTTTCAAACTCTTTCCTTAGAGTGCTTGCCACGATTTATAACTTGTTTTTTTATTGCCTGTCTTATCTAGACTGTGAGTTTCCTGGGACTGGGCTGTGTGTCTTGTCTACTGCTTTATACTCATGGTCTAGCCCAGGGTCTGGTACTTTCAATGCATATTTGTTGAATGAATGAATGAATGAATGAATTTCAATGACACTTTTCTGAGTCCATGAATATGTATTGTTTCATGTCTGTGTACCTCCAGGATTTATAAGGTCACTGTTTTGTGTTTACTATGTTCCGGACCACAGGAATAAAGGTTCTGTGGGTGTTTGTGTTGGTCTCCTCCTCTTGCCGGACATGGCTGCCATTTTCTCTCTCCACCTTCTGTTCCCCTTCTTCTTTCACAGATGGTCTTATTGTCTTTCTCTGTAGCCTGCTTTTGGGTGAGAGTGTCATTAGAGAGCTAGAGGCTGGTGATTATTTTAATGTTCACACCAGTTTTGCCTCTTTGGTGAGAGAAGCAGGGGCAGGGATGGCTGTTCAGCAAAAAGGGAGAGAAGGACTTCCAGCAGCACAAGTGGGGCAGCTGTGGAGGAGGGCAGGAATAGAAGGGCCCACGTTTCAGAAGTGACAAGTGCTAGGGAGGTCTTCAGCTAGAGCACTATGGCCTTACCATTGCTCAAAGTGGACAATGTATGTAGCATCTGCCAAGCAAATAAGCATCATTTTTCTCTTTTGAAGTGTGCTGTGAACTTCCATTGTGGGGTCCAAGCCATAGTTAACATTTTCTAGGCCCTAATATATTTGGACACATCTCAGGCATATATGGATTGAAACCTAAAGTATCTTCTTTTAGTCTCTAAGGTAGGCCAGGTATATTAGTATTCTTCAGAGAAACAGAACCGGTGATGTGTGTGTGTGTGTGTGTGTGCGTGTGTGTATGTGTATGTAATATATATATCTCATATATATGTGTATATATACATATATACTGGACATCCCTTAGCCCTGTCAAGTTCACACTTGAGCCTCCAAACTAAAAATTAACCACCAAGCTGGGTCTTATCACAAGTCTGTATGAAAATAGAATAGCCCCTTCTTCATGGTCCCAGAAACCAGACCCAGTGGGAGACAGGGACCTCAGACATGCGCCTTCCTACTGCACAGCTTCTTGACAGATGAACCTTGGTGCTGGCTTGGAGGCTGGCCTGGGAGTTATGGCTGAGTGTATGTTTGCATAACAGTTGTGGTGGAGAAGGGGGAGGCACAGTCCCAGTATTGTGTTGGTGGCTTGAGTTGCCTTTTCTTCCTTCTGTAGAGCAATGCTGCTTGTCTTTTATAATTAAACTATCACTTCATAACTAACAAAGTCATTCTGACCGGCAAGAGACTGTTGGAGGAGTCTTCTTCTCTGAGAACACTGAGCCGTTTGTCATCATTGTTGTTATTGTCTTCCTGTGGTTATGATCATTATTAATAATGATGATCATGATCATTAGGCATAGGAAGAAAATAATGATAAAATGACTCTAATTAGGCATTATAAATACATCATGTTCTTATCATTATGTTGTCTCATATTAATTATAATCACTATAATCACTATAACAATATGAACTTCTGCTTGAGTTTGTCTTCTATATGATCAAAGCACTGGAAGACATGATCTTGTTAGCTTTCATGACATTCTGGCAAAGGGAATGGATGTTTCAAATTATGGCCCTGTGTGTTGGAGTAAACATGGACTGAAAAACTCTAGAAACCAAAACAAAATGCAGCAAAATTAACCATGGGAGATGTGTGTCTGATGTAGTATCAAGTCTAAAATGAAATAGACTTCAGGAAGTTCAATTCTACTTTGATTGTGAATTTTGCCTCTGTCATTTCCTAGCTGTGTGACCTTGAGAAATTTGCTTTGCCTCTCTCAGCACAGTGATTAATAGTGCTTTATTCTCCTAGTGCAATGAGAGGCAGCACCTATTTTCCTACTTTAATTATATAACACAATGCAGCTTGCAATAAGGTCCCAGGCTGTGAACTCTTAGAAGCAATCAGGTGAATAATCACTCTGGCACCTGGCACAGAGTGTGGCTCATGGTTGGTTTGTGCTTAATGAATGTTGCTTGAATGTGTAGATATTAAAAGAGATTGCTTTATATAATTTATGTATAACATATGATTCATATCTAGAAGAGATTTTAAGTAGGTTTATTGATTTCTAGTACATAAACAAGCTTCTGAGATGCCTGAAGTCAGATCTAATCTGCCCTCTGCCCCAGTCAACTGCCACCCGAGGGCTCTGACTCCTTTACTTCCTTTACCCCCCCCCCCCAGTGCTGGGTAGGGACCCATGGGGGCGGCTTGTGGGGGGAGAATGAAGTCTCTGGGTGTGGTAACTAAAACAGATGGCTCAGTAATGCCTGCCATGACAATGGTCAGCCCAATGGGCCATGCCCCTCCCCATCCTCCCTCCTCCCTTCCTTCTGGCTGAGCTCTCCCTTCAGGAGCTTGCTGTCCCTTCAAGGCAACTCCTGAGCCCACGCTCCATCTAACTTAACTTTCCCCACATGCAAGCATTATACACTGTGACTTGGACCTGGACTCAGAGGATCTCCTCTTGGGGGGATCCTGAGGTTGGCTAAAAATGGTAGGGTCTCTTAGATGTTTCCAGCACACAAAGCCGAGAACACCCCTGTTCTGCATAATTTACACTCTAATTGCATCTAGGAGTAGATGTGCTGACAAAAGTAAGCTCAGTTTTGTCTCAATTATTGGAAGTTCCTCATTAGTAGGGACACATTAATGCAGTCTTAGTTGTCTTTTTAAAGCAGTAATCATGAAGACTTAGCACACTGTTTTCTGGCTTCTCATGCCTGACCTCCTTTACTCTCCTCAAGGCCAACAACTTCCCAGTATCCTCACATTCAAAGGATGCTTCCAGGCCTGACTGCAAATCCTTCCGTGCAATTGTCCATGCTCTCACTTCTCCCTCAGAGGTCATGTGTTTGAGAGAAGGAGCCTGGATCCCCTGGGAGGAGAGGCACCAAGGGGAGCTGACCTCCGCATAACACTGAAATAAACACAGGAGAGAGAAATGGACTCCTACTACCTGAGGCCGCTGGGATTTGGAGCTGTTTGTTACAGCAGCTGGTATATTACCCTGACAGCTATAAACACCGACAGAGAAATTCCTGGAAAGTGGGTGTTGAGGAGATTGGAATTCAAGGGGGAGAGTGTTGGTGGGGCCACACTGTCTTCAGTCCTCCATTATCCTTTCACAATAATCACAGCTCCTGCCTAGCAGTTAGTAGCTTGCACTGACTTCCTTAGATGGCTCCCACAGATGAGAAGTGGAGGGGAATGACATCCCGCAGGAGCCAGAGTCAGGCACTGCACACTCTTCACCAACGTCTCCTCTGTGCCCCCTCCCACCATATGCTCGCTCTTCAGCTTCTCCATAAGGTGCGTGGCCATCGATCATGTCCCTGATCTCTGCCTGTGGCCTGGGCAGAGCGATGGAGGCATGGCCCCGTGGAGCAGAAGTGTGAGATGGCCATAATTTCAGGCTAACGAATGCTCCGCAGGCTCCTTTGCTGGTTGCCAGCTCTCGGCTTTGTGTGCTGGAAACATCTTGAACAAAATGTCACGGAGAGCATCTCGGCAGTGTCCTGCTGACTGAGGACATGGGGCTGCCGAGCTTGCCATCTGCCTGCAGCCTCTCTGAGGTAATTATATCAGAGTCTCTCAAGTCCTGGAACAAGGGGGATGTCAAATGCACTTTCCTTCCTCTAGGAAGGTGATTTTCATTTTCTCTGTTCATTGGGAGCTGCGTATTGTTACTGTCTCCAGGTGTGAGAGAGAGAGAGAGAGAGAGAGAGAAAGAGAGAGGCGCAGGAGATGGGGGAGCACACGGGCGAAGGAAGGAAAGGGCGCAGTGGGAGGGGAGGGCAGGGGAGGATGTGTGGTGGGGGACAGTGAGGGAGGGGCTCAGCCACTACTGAGCCCAGAGAGGGGCACATATGCTAATTTTGGCAACTTTTAATTAGAGGATACTGAAAAATTTCATTATTATTCCTGCTCAGCTTTCTGACTGTAGAGGCTTGATGTCTTCTTTATTAGTGTAATAGTCTGAAAGCATTTTCTTTTTTCTCCCATTACTAATTTGCATTGGGAAAAAGAAATGTGTCTGATAGCTCTTGGAAGGAAAATATTTTCAAAATTTGCTGAAAACAGAGCTTTCATACTTTTTTCCTTCTGCCCCTCCAGCTATTGCTTTTTTGTTTGGGGTGGAAGGAAAAGGGGATTCAGTTCTAAATATGAAGGGTGGTTACTAAGACTCTTGTTTGGCAAGAGAAATAAATGCAAAGCAAGTCCTCCTTGGAAACATTTTTTAAATGTGGGGCTCCTCCAAGACACCTTTTCTGGTTCACCTCTCCTGGGATATGGGTCTTCTGGGTTCTTCTGACTTTAGGCAGCACACAGAACCCTTTTGGAAAAAGAAGGACAACAGCATCTCTCACTTATGGAATTATTTATGGAATTTTTATAACAAAGGCTACTGACCAAGACTGTAAGGTTTCTAGAAGGCTGGGCTGCTGTCTGGATGTTCTTGGGTCAGGTAACAAAAGGCTTGTAGACATGAAAAAGTGTGCTTTGAAACATTGTTTCTTTTGTTCTCCTAGCAAGTACACAAATCAGGTTTTTTTAAAAAATCATTTTGCAGTTGGAGAAGTTGAATTTTATAAAGGAGAAATGATTCACTCAAGGTTGACTAGTAAGTAAGCTGAAGAACTGGCCCTATTTTCTTGGGATTGAGGGAGTTCATGGGGCATGGGACTTTCAGTTTTAAAATGAGGATGGTCCTGGGTAAAGTGGAATGAGTTGGTCACCCTACTAATTAGTTCAGTTCTGGGTCTTCAGATCCAAAGACAGGATTTTTTCTTTTTCCTCACAGCTGATCCTGGCATATGCACTGTTTTAATTGGTTTTATTTAGGCTTTTATTATTTTGGTCATGAATACTAGCTACCCTACCAGTGAAGTAATCTGGCTGATCTAGGGCTATACAGGAGAATGAAAATACCAAATGTTGATACTGACTTGTACCTTTTGAAAAATTGCCTTTGAGAGGCTGCATACTTCAATAGTCCATTGCTCAAAACACATTTGGAAATTCCCCATCTTGCAATTTGTCATTAGACCCAATTTTTAGGGCCATTCACGAGACAGTGTGTTATTATTTTGCAGTTATATTTTGCAGCAAAATTACCTTTTAGTAATTTGCTTATTGTTTTACCTCTCTTGATTTTTTAGTTTTGCCCAGAAATATTTTCTTGCCTACCTCTATTTATACTATATATATATATATGTTATTATATTCTTATACCAACTTTTTTCAGTGGTTAAATATCTATAACAGTAGAAAATGTGGTCGATTGTTAAGTGCAGATGGTGTTTCACAGCCACCATTATTTCATGGTGTAACCAGAGAGAGTCACCTGTTGAATACTGAGGACACTACATATTAGCATAGTGTAACATTTGACACATTATTCCAATATGATGTAAAATTGGTAAGGATCCAGAATTTTGTTAATAAAAAGTAAGCATCATTAGAGTACCATAGATGAAACCCTAAAAAGGTTTTAGAAAAGATGTTTACCAGGATGTACTAGAGTAGAACCATATTCACAGGACATATACTCTGGCGATAGACTAGACATTAATTATTTAATTAAAAATAAGCCAGCAGGGAATATCAATTTCTTTTTAAACTTAGTAGAAATATTACAAAATCCCATAAAAGAAAGCTAAAAAAACCTAAGGAGAATTAAATATTTCCCCTCCAGGAACATTTCATATTTTATCATGTATTAGCCTTACATTTCAATGTAGCATTAGGTCAAGTATTAGCCTGCACCAAATGAAATATTTTTTAGGTCAGAAATGGTTGAGTACTGGTAAGTTCATATGGCTCGACCTAACATGACTAACATGACTATTTCCATCTTGCTGAAGGAGAAATGGAATTTCTTACTGAGACGAATTTTTGGTGAGACAGGGCAGGGAGGTACCTATGCCTTCTGATTCTCAGTACAGTGATGTGTCTGTTTTTCCTCTCTCCAGCTCCAGTGCCAGTGGCTGTCACAGAATAAAAACTTGATAAATTCATGTGGGGGTTTTGAAAAACGGCCACAAATTTGTTGATACTCTTCCCATCAAGAGGTGGAATCCATGTCCTTACCCCTTGAATCTAGATAGTCTTGTGATTATTTTGACTGATAGTTTTTTTAAATTTTTTTAAAGATTTTATTTATTTATTTGACAGAGAGAGACACAGTGAGAGAGGGAACACAAGCAGGGGGAGAGGCAGAGGGAGAAGCAGGCTTCCCGCTGAGCAGGGAGCCCGATGCGGGGCTCGATCCCAGGACCCTGGGATCATGACCTGAGCTGAAGGCAGACGCTTAATGACTGAGCCATCCAGGTGCCCCTATTTTGACCAATAGTATGATGGAAGTGACACCATGTGAGCCCCAAGGCTAGGTCATAAAAGGCCATGCAGATTTTGCTTGGTTCTCTTGGAATGTTCATTCTTGTGACACTCCCCTGTGCAGCACAGTCACCATGCTGTGAGAAGCCCAAGACATATGGAGAGGCCACATGTAGGTGCTTCCACGTGTGGGTGCACACATAGAGCCCAGACTTTGATCCATTCTGGTCCGGGCACCAGACATGTAAGTGAAGAAGCCTCCAGATGTGTTGGTCCTCAGCCATTTGAATCTTCCCAGCTGAGACTCTGGACACTGTGGAGCAGAGACAAGCCATCCCTGTCATGTTTTGCTCAAACTCCTGACTTACAGCATTCATGAGCATAATAAAATGCCCGTTGTTTAAGTCACTAAATTTGCAACAGTTTGTTATTCAGCACTAGGTAACTGGAACAATGTGGAAAGAGTGTGTACTTCTTGTCCAGAAAGTCAGGCTTCATTCTGATTACAAAACTGACACAGGAGCCCCTAAGTCATCCGAGTTCCAACCTGCTGCTCCCTTGCCCATTGAAGCTCTTTCTTGCTATTGGCTGTGCAGGAGCATAAGCCATGAGTATTGAGGTGACACTGCCTTTATTGGCTTGATGATCTGAGACGGTTTCTGCCTACTGTGGGAATCTCAGTCTGTAGACACTTGGGTTGTCAGAAACATCCCTTGAAGAAAGTGCCCTTGATTGGGTTCTGAATGCTGCTAGAATGCCAAAGATGCCTCATGTGTGCATATCATTTAATTTTAAAATAACTTTACAACATATTTTTAAAGGAGCAATACATATTCATTATAGCAGGAACTGAAAATACAGACAAGCCAATAGAAGAAGTCAAGACATCTATAGTCCTAGACATCCAGAGACAATTGCTGTTAACACCTCCCAAACATCCTTTACTGGGCATAAATCACATGACCCAGGTATATAATAATATAATATAATATAATATAATATAATATAATATAATATAATAAGTATTTAATTATAATAAAACTCATAGACATATTATATATATTACACTCTCCCACCATACATATTTTTTCTCTAACTTTTCATTTTACCAAAATATTGTTGACATTGTTCCACACCTATATTTAAAGCTCTAATTTATTTATTTGCACTGATTGCACAAGATTCAGTATGATTGCATTGTAACTTACTACTTTCCCTGTTGATAGATATTTACGCCTTTTCCATACTTTTATTGTATAAATCATGTCGTATTGCCTAAAGATAGTGCTTAAGTGATTCAAGCTGGCTGTTGGCTGATGTTAGTTCTTATCTTGTATATCCCAGGGACTTTTCTAACAGGTTGTCCCTTATTCTCTAGGTCACTTCCCCCTGCCCCCAACAAATTTGTGAACACACACACACACACACACACACACACACATACACACAGGAATTCGGTGGGAGAACATGCATAACACACAGGGAAATTCCACAGAAGATGGCTGTGACATCTTGAGATTAGATGCTTTCTTTTTTTGTTTTTTTAAAGATTTTTTATTTATTTATTTGACAGAGAGAGACACAGCGAGAGAGAGAACACAAGCAGGGGGAGTGGGAGAGGGAGAAGCAGGCTTCCCGCGGAGCAGGAAGCCCGATGTGGGGCTCGATCCCAGGACCCTGGGATCATGACCTGAGCCGAAGGCAGATGCTTAACGACTGAGCCACCCAGGTGCCCCGAGATTAGATGCTTTCAAAAGGAAGTAAGGATTTTCTTTCTCAGTTGTTGTACAGGGTGGCAAGAAACATCTGCTCCTCCAAGAAAGAAATATTTAAAGATGCTGTGGGAAGTAGGTTAGGCCAAACATGGAAGGTTTTCCTTCCCTCACTGTTGTATGTAAATATATCCCCTATGGTTTTTGCAATTGGGAAATGTCAGCATAAATGTGAAATAAAAATGGGCTGGGCAGTTAGTTGGTTAGGTTTCCAAAATGGAGGAAATGAAGATTGTAAATGGTATGTACATGGATGAAGCCCTCCTCCTCCTCCTGCTTCCTCTTTTTCTTCTTTTCCTCCTCCTTCCCCTCCTCCTACCCTCTCCTCCCCTCCCCTTCCTCTTCTTCTCCTCCCCTTCCTCCTCCTCCCCCCTTCCTCCCTCTCCTCCTCCTCCTTCTTCTTCTCCTCCTTCTCTTTTTCCTCTTCTTTGCTCTAAGCAAAAAGTCCAATCGGACTCCCTTGCTTTTTTTAACTGCAGATCAGTGAAGTATAGGCTTTTCTTTTCTTGACATGCCTTGTTGGAGTCATCTGCAAACTTTTTACAGGACAGTAGCAATGTTGCTCAGAGGAGGCACTTGGAATTTGGGATTTCTCTATGGGGAGAGAAAAGAAGAGTGAGTGGAGCTGTCTCCTGATATGGTTTGGACTTCCTCTGCTACCTTTCCAGCTCCTCGGTGTATTCCACAGCTTGAGGCATTAATCTGGGACTAGTTGAGTGGATGGTTTTTGATAAGAGGTTAAGTGTGGGGGCAGTTGGAGGTTAGGGGCAAGTTTTGGTTTTGCCATCCGTCTGAGTTGAGTAGGTTCCAGTTCTGTCATTTACTTGTGTTGATACCTGAAGTATAACAGAACCTTTTTGAACCTAATTTTCCTATTTTGTATGATGCAGACTGCACAGGGTTGTCTTTGTGAGGGGTGTAGAAGGTAAACACAAAGTGATTGGCACATAATAAACACTCACAAATGTTGGTTTCTAACTCTGCCCAAGAAGGCCATTTTGAATGTCCTAGTGTATTGAACTGGAGAAAATGAAATTCACTGGAATTCTCCTGAGAAAATGAAAGGTATCTTTGAGGGAAAGCATTTTTATAAGAGTTTAGGGTAGCATACCCAAGGGGCCAGGGTATGTTCTAAATCCATTTCATGTGGTTAATGGAAGACGTTGTTTCATTGGTTGTCCCAGAGGTGTTTGAGGGTGAAACCAGGAGATTCCAGGAATATGTGAGCTCTGGGAGGCAATACATACCCATGTGTACCCTGAGTTTTCAGGAAGGCTCCCATATGATAAAGTACTTGATTTGAATGATGGCTTTCCTTTAGAAACTGGTAAAGGAACTGAGAGTGGTATGGATTTCAAGAGAGCCAGGGATTCAAAGGCAATAGAAACAGGAGAAAATGAACTTTTGAGCTTGCAGCTGTTTTGGAGAGGTATATTTATTTTTATGGGCAATGGAACTGGGAGTCCAGACAAGTTCAGCTGAGTATTCCAGTGGCAGACTGACCTCTGGTTAGCTTTCCCTTTAAGGTTGTGCATCATTTGTGATTGGTTCTATTTACAATCTCTTTTGGATATTGGAACAAGACTGATTTAACCAAATCATTGGGAAATCCAATCTTTAGGTCTGACTCTTCTGCCCCCCAAATGGGTTAAAGAATACTTTGGCTTGCTAACATTTTTATTACCTTATAAAATATTTAGTGGCTTTCCCCACAAATCCTGGTGCTTTGCTCAGAAATAACATAGCTGGCAGCAGGGATAGGTCAAGGCTGGATGAAATCTAAAATTAATGCAAGAAATGTGCTTGTTTGCCTAGAATATAATTTCTTTCCATTCTGACCCAGTTTTTCTCCAGATCTTGAACTTGTGCTTATCTGCAAGTCTTCATTATTATGCATTTTACAGTCTGCAATCTTTTCTGTTCAAGGACACGGCTGTAAGTCAAGAGCTAGAGCTGGATTCTAAAACTTGGGCATAGACTATCCAGGATCAGAGCTAGAGAACAGATTTCAGGTGGAGCAACCAGTAGGGGAAGTATTCTAATAATTATAAATGGATGTTCAAATGTGCTGTTTCCTCTTGGATCTCACTGTGTGTGTGTGTGTGTATATATATATAACAAATTACTACTGTTCTTGATATTCACAACCTTATTATAGTAATTATTGGAAAGAAGGAGAGTTAGCTTTGTGCCAGGCCCTGCATTAGATGAGTAAACATAGACTATGCATGAAATAAATTCAAGGGCTCCTTAAAGGAGTGTAGGAAAAGTTTTAATTATACACAAAAATAAAACACATGTTTTTGGAGTTATAACTTATCAGCTATATAAGTATATAACTTATATATATATATATATATACTTATATATATAAGTATATAACTAATAGTGGACACAAGACAATAAATTTATGGCTTGCAATTTCAGGAAAACCTGCTAGAAGTTTAGATTAGAACTCCTTTCAGTAAGATGTTACAAGTTCTGCAAATGCTACTGAATGCTGAAGTTATCAGCCAGAGGAGATTACTTGAGGAAAAGGAAATGAATACTTTTGAATAACCATCAAGTTTCAGATACTTAAATGTATATTCTCTCCTTGAATAGTTATAATAATCTTGTGATGTAAGTATTATTATTTTTACAGATAAGGACATTGAGGGTAGGAGAGATTAAGGATTTGTCTAATCTCATATAGCAGATGAATGCAAATGGGTCTAGAATTCAAACCATGTCTCTTTAGCCTCCAAATGTATTCACTTTCCATCATTCAGGTCTCTGTAGGGTTAATGCATTTGATTCAGAAGATGTTTTGCTTCAAAGCCAAATGTAGGGTTATTTGAATATAGAACAGTAATCCACAAAATCAAGAAATGAGGAGTTTTCAACATCATATTTATTGACAGTTGGCAAATGGCCATCTCTCATGGCTTCTCTAGCATCTTAGACAAGAAAAGATTTACAAGTGTAGTGAAAAGAGTGGGACTTGTTGTTTTCAGATAGAATATTGAGGATAAAGATGATGAGTTGAAGATACTAAAAGGACTGGTTGACTTCTTAGAGAGGGTTTGTAGAGTCAGAACTGTAGTGGGCAATCCTAGAAACCAAACTTGTCAGTGTCTCAGATTTGATGAGGCTCAGGGAAATGACTCATGTTTAGAGTATACTATTTATTAATTTACAAAGTAAGATTTCATTTCCTGTGATGATATAATGGTGCCTGTCACCCAAGGACATTTTTCTAAGATAATATATAGACTTTGTAATTGGAAGTAGACACAGCAGGAATGAAATTGAATGACCATGGAGGGGTATTTTCTCTAGGCCACAGATGAGATTATGCTATGTTTAGTGACTAGAACATTCTCATCTGCTAGATTCTTGTTCATTAGTGCCACTTTTCCTAGACTCCAGATAGATCTTATTCCTTTTTTTAGATTCACTAATTCAATTGGTAAACAAGAGTTAAAAAATATGTACTCTAGTCACCTTAATTGGATCCCCACAAAACCCTTCACTTTACTGCTCTGAGTGTGGAAAACCCAAGACCGATCTTTTCCATTAGGGTAAGTCTTATATGTCACACTTATTCCAAGGTTTGAAGTTAACTTCCTGTAACGACCCTATATACCAACTAGAGGCACAGAAAACCCTTCTCAATAGAGCTGACTTAGTCTGACCTGACATTCAGCAATGAAATGGAATTAGGAAAATCATTAGCTAGAGATTGGATTGTAGGGAGAGAAAATTAATATTAGATGAATTTGGGAGAAAGATTTCTGTAAATAAGAATTAATTAAAGAAGAAATGAAGTATATAGGAAGGATTGGCTTTTGTATTTTATTTTGAGCAAGAGAACACACTAAAAGAAATATTTCCTGGGAGAGAAGCTATGGTTCTGAAATATCATTTTCATTTAAGGATGACAATAATTTGAAGGGCTCATGTAAATTAAACATTATTATTTTTAAAAATATTTTAGAAGTTTTTTCCAAATAATTCAAGGGTAATATGGCATGATTGGAGTTCTGTATATCCTAATTATGGTGTGTTTATCTTTATATAATTGACAGATACCTAAGAGCACTAACTATGTATGAGGTGACTGCTAGGCATTATGAATAAACATAATAAAATGGTCTTTTCCTTTAAGGGACATTTGCTTTAAATCCCATAATAAAACACTCTAACAAAGAATGATTTACAAGCAAGAGCCATATGTGCTTTGTGCTCAGCGGGTGGCACATCTACTATTGGGAAGTACTGTGATAACATCTTGGAGGTCAGGAACTGTGTAGGGTAGCATTAACGCAGGTTAGGCAAGTTCATCAGTGCTATTTACTTTTGAGAAGAGATAAGATGTTGCCTTCAAGCATGAGTCCCTTGGAAGGGTCCTCAATTCCCAAGAAGTTATTATTCTTATTTTCTATTTGGCTACCTTTGCAGGGTCACAGCTCCATACTTACATGGAAATATAGATGTCTGTGCTCAAGAACTTTCCAGGAGAACATACTAGAATTTACAGCTGTCCAATAGTTATTAAAATCATAGCTGAGAAAAAGCAACATTAAAGATTTAGGATTGCATTTAATTCCCTCTTTTGAAATCCAAATATTTTTTTGCATACCCAAAAAGCTATGAACTTGGATGGAATAATAATGCCTCCCTCAAGATTGGTACTCTGGGGTGAGTCATGAACCTATGTTGAGGAACAGTATGGGAAACAGCCTTAGGACACACCCTGTTGAGGCTGTGGAGAGAATATGTTTGAGAATATCTTCTATCATATAGTGCAAAGCATGGAGAGATATTTAAGTTTATTGGGCAAGTTACCCAGTCAATAGTCTAGATTTGCTCATTGATAATAACTCCATCTTTGGCCATTTCAGTGTTATTTATCCCCCTGTGGTAGTATGGGCAGGAGCAGAGAGAGCAATGGAAACTGAGATCTTCTACTATTATGACTTGGTCACTATCCAGAAAGAGACATGATCACCATTAATGAGAAGAAACTTGTTAAGATGGAGAAAATGAGTCTAAATGTAATTATTTCCATTTACCAAATTATGTGACTTAATTAGCCCATATCTGCACTGTTCAATATGGTAGCTACTAGCCACATGAGGCTATTTACATTTATATCTGAATTAATCAAAATTAAAAAAATCTAGTTCCTTAGTTATACTAGTAATGTTTCTGGTGCTCAGTAACCACACATGGTTATTGGGCCACCATAATGGACAACACAGATATAGAACAGTTCCTTCATTGCAGAATAAGCAGAATTTCCTATAGCACTGGTCTAGAGCATAACAAAGAGAGAATGACCCAAGGAATGAAGTCAACAGTCTATTTTCCAGAGCAATGTTATCAGGACATTTTCTATCTCCTTGCTTTACTCATCCCATTATATCATTAGTGCTTTGATTGAGCTGGTACAAATAGACCATGTGTATGCAATTATTTTAGAATAGAGGGGATTTTTCCCCATTAGCCAAATGTATGGGCTCACATTTGTATATTATATACTTTTTTTGCTCTTTTCTCCTATTGGCTTTGTAGAATATCTGAATTTGGTACATTAGTATAGATTCTATTATGGACTGTGGAAAAATTCTGGTTGGGAAAGTTGATTGAAATTAATGGTTTAGGGAGTCCTTTGAATAATTTGTAGATTTCAGTTTTTCTTATTCACGTTCTTATCACAGATGAATAAGAGTCAGGTATATATTTCTTTAACAACAAAGAAGAAAAATTAAGAGAGAGTCTGACAGACAGAGAGGGACACACAAGGGAAGGCACAAATAGAGAACAGATGAGTATAAGGAGAGACATTTATTGACTGTGCCCTGTGAGCCTATTACTAGGCTAGGTTATTTTGTTTAATTTTTATCATAACCTAGTGGAAGTAGATTTTATCTTGATTTTATAGCTGAGGAAACAGGTCAGAGAGGGATTTCACTTTGCTCAGGTTCACACAACTAGTAGATGGTAGTATGGAGAGCCAAAGTAAAACTACCTTACTGGAAGGATCATGAATGTTCCATTCTATCAAGTGCTAAGCCATTATCTCTTTCTTTCCTGAGAACTGACAGCTCTCTATCTCTTTCTGTTCTTATATTTCCTTTCATCTCTTCAAATTTTTTTATTTGAGGAATTTTTGTTCTCTTTATTTGAAAATAAAGAGCAATGTGTCTGAAAGGTTTTCTAAAGTAATTCTTTTTCTGAATTGTATTATACCTGCTTTTTGCCCTTAAAGCTCTTCTAATTTTTATTGGAATATTAAGCAATGGTCCATGCTATTTCATTTCTAATGATTTCTCATCTTTCAGTGGGGGTGATTTTGTTTGGGTCTTTGATTTGCTTTTTTAAAATGTGGGGGAAGGGGTGAGGAGGAGTGAACTAGGGCAGCAAGTTACTTTGGTTTGGTTATATTGTCTCCAAGTTCCTTCTCATTAAAGCTGCTGCATTTTGTGTTTTCATCTCTTTTCAAATTTTGGCATTCTGCTCTTTAAAGTGAGCAGAAGTTTACGGTGATCCTCATCGAAGCTGCATATGTCACTACTCTCTAGTGATTTAATGTTAACCACATATATTTGTACAGTTAAACAAATAGAATGAAAATAAAATGCCCATTATGCAGCTTAAGTAGCTCAGTTGTTCAAACAGCAATTCCTTGGAGTGGGGAGAGCTATACTATAGGCTCACTTTTCAGATGGTGTTAAGATAAAGAAAAAAGAATAAGCTGCAAAGGTAGATGTAGCTATATATATCGATAGATTATTTAGGGACAGGTACTTTCTAGGTGTTGGCATGAAATAGATCATTTAATTCTTACTCCTGGGAGCAGACATTGCTACAGGTATTTTACTGTTGAGGAAACTGAGGTTCAGAGAGATTAAATAACTTGTCCAAGGTCATTTAGCCAGTAAGTGGCAGAGATAGAATTTGCTTCTAGTTCTTCATCTGTGTTAGTGAGAGGTTTGGGGAAAGATCTTTACTCATGAGAATCTCACTCTTTTATTACACTACGGGTCATTTGATGATATCTGGTGACATTTTTTATTGTTACAACTAGAGTGAGTACTACTGGCATCTAGGGAGTAGAAGCCAGGGATTCTGCTAACTATTGCACAATGCACAGGCCAGTCCCCATAGCAAAGAATGATCAGACTCAAAATATTGTCGGTGACAAGGCTGAGACATCTTGCTTTAGGTAAGCAGGCCAATGGACAGCAGACCTCTTGTTCTCTAGGTCTTGGAGACAATAGCTCTTGAGAGATGAGATTTGACTGGAGGGAGGGGCAATAAGGACTCTGGGGAAACTGCAATAGCTCAGTTCACTTCTGTTGTTGGCTCCTAAAGGGAAGTTAAAAATTTATATTGAGCTTTGAGATTCAAGCCCATAGTTTCTGATTCCAAATCTAGAGATTTCCATAGTTTCACGGTCTTAACTTGGCAAGTATTCTGCACAATTTCAGATTTCTTTTGCAGAGAACTTTTGTCAGACAACTCAAAATGGAGTTTAAAGATATAAACAAGTGTTAGTGATGAACACTTTCAAAAATGAAGAGTTTTAATGAAGATACATCAAGGTTAAAGTACTAAATCTAAAATTTCTATGATTTTTGAAAAAAATTACCTTTGAGAAAAGTATGCAAATGTGTGAATGCCTATATAACAGTTTCAAATATGATTTAGTTCAGTAAGTTGGTGGAAAAATTGCTCTTTGTTTTAGAACAAATTTTGGTCTATGATGTGGTGCTATAAAGAAAACCCAGATTTATACAATATTGAGAAAACATTTTATTGGAGTGATTTGTTATAAAGATCTGGGGCTGTAATTATACAATCCAGTTTTATTAGATGACCCAAGTTTATTTGTTTATGATCCAAATTAATTTCTTCATTTAAAACATTTTTTGTTTGTTAAAAATAACAAATACAGGGACACCTGGGTGGCTCAGTCAGTTGAGTGTCTGACTCTTGGTTTTGGCTCAGGGTTCTGAGATAGAGCCCCACATTGGGCTCTGCGCTGTGCTGGGAGTCTACTGGGGATTCTCTCTCTCTCCCTCTGCCCCCTTTGGCCGTTCTGTGTACGTGTGCCTGCTTGTGGGCACTCTCTCTCAAATAAATAGATAAATCTTTAAAAAAAAAGAAGGCAAACAGTGGAATTTACTTCCCAATTTCTCTTTCTAGTTCCTCATCTTTTATTACTGTTATTATTGTTATTAGCTTCTCCTGTTTTCTTCAGGAATTTTCTTGTTCATATGCAGGAAAATAAAAACAAGCCTTGCCTTTTTTACATGTAGATTTGTACTACGTATACTGCTTTTCATCTTATTTTTTCATTTAATAACATATCTCAGTAATGTTTCCATATTAGTACATAGAGAACTCTTCATTTTTTTCACTATTATAGGATATTCCATTGTTAGCATGAGCTGTCACGTACTTAACCAATCTCTATTGAAAGGCATTTGTTGTCTCCAAACCTATATTATTAACCTTACACATATACCAATTCAAACATTGAGTAGGTATATCTGTGAGATAAATTTTGAGAAGAAAAATAAGAATATATTTTTGAAAGATATTTTAACATTGTTCAACACAAGTGTTATAGTCCCACTAGTAATGCACAACAATGTCTGTCTCCATATAAATTTCTTAATAGAGCATGTGTATTAAACTTCTGGATTTTTGCCCATATAGTGAGTTTAACTTTTCTATTTCCTTTTTGGAAATCAATATTTTAAATTTTTGATTTTTTTCTGGGGTAGGTTTTGGTAAATTCTATTTCCCTAGAATATTATTTTATTTAAATTTTCAAGTTTGTTTGTATGGAATTTAACGAAGCAATCTCTGTGATTCTTTAATTTTCTGTGCATCTTGTTATTTTTCCTTTCAATATTTATACCTCCTTTAAAAATGTAAGATAGAGAATGATTTATATATTTTTACCATCCTCCCTTCCCCACCAAAGAATGATTTTTACTTTATTGGTTCAAAATTTTTCTTAGTTTTTAATTCATTGATTTCTGTTATTTATTACTTTTCCTTTGGTTTATTTTACTATAATTTTAAAATAGAATATATAATCAATTATTTTATTCTACTTTTAGTTGAGTAGGTGGCTAAGCTTATTAATTTATTCTCCGAAACTGTTTTAGTTGATTTTTTTTAAGTTCTGATGACTGTAGTTTTCCTCATCCATACGTTCTAGAAATTTTGTCACTTCCATTTAGTTCTCTTTGACTCCATAACTGTTTAAGAAAAAAACAATATTTAGGGGTGAAATGGCCATTTTGTCTTCTTCTTTTGTAATTAGATTCTAGTTTAATTCCACTGTGATGGGAAAAAGCTATCTGTTCTCTTTTTATTTTTGGAATCTATTGAGGTTTTATTTGTGGCCTAATACACAGTCAATTTTTATGACTATTTCATGGGAACTGAAAAAAAATTCATTCTTTATTTCAGGGTAATAAATTTGATATATATCAATCATGACCAGGACCATTTCCACTTCATCAGCTTTGTTATTTAGATCTATATCCTTGCTCTTGTTCTCTTGTTTGTTTGTTTTGTCTAATGACTGCTGTCAAGGACTAAGAAAAATGGCTTTATATCCTACCACTAAGGCATCTCTATTTTCTCATCAAAGCTTACAAGATTTTTGCTTTATGAATATTTCTGCTAAGTTATCTGGTGCATAGATGTTCATAAATTGAAAACCTTCAGTTTGAACAGGAAATTTAGTATTACCAAGTGCCCGTCTTTGTTTCATTTAGTGCTTTGGAGCCTTAATTCTAACTTGTCTAGTATTAATATTGTGATCCCTGTTTTGTTTATGTCTTAGCAATTACTCTGTTCAGTCTTTCTATTTCTTTGAATCACTTTTTAAAGATGTGTCTCTTTGATTTTGGCACAGAATTTGACTTTGCCTTGTGAGGCAATCTGAAAATCTTTTTCTTTTAATATGTAAGTTAAACACATTTACATTTTTTGATGTTAGCAGATACCTTTGGTTTGAATTGTATTTTATGGTTTATTTTTGCTTTTCTGTTTTTATATAAGTATGTGGTTGGCTCTGTTTTCTTTTTGTTTGTTCATAGTTCTGTAATTTATTAAGGTTTGAATTTTTGTTTTGGTGGTTACTTCCGTAATTGTAACATTCTGTGGCCTTCTACATTTTTAGGCATTTATTAGTTCCCAAATATGAGCTAAAAATAAATTGATATGATCTTGTTTCCTAAAACTTCCTCTTCTTTTCTCTATCACCTGCTATTAGTCAATAAAATTAAGGAAGTACTTTGTTTGTATTGCTAAATGTGCCTCTACTTCTAGTTCATGGTTTGTATCTTATTAATGTCCTTAATAAGAACTCCTAGGAACAGTAATATTTCTGTTGCTTTGCCATCTTTTCCTTGAATGTCTGCATTGCTGCATTGTGGTCCTCATTCAGGGAAGTATTTATTTTATTAATATTGAAAAATAAATCCTGGCAAAATGCTTGGTCTCAATTTCAATTTGCTCCCTGGCACCATTTTTCTGGTAAGGATTTCTGTTTTTCTTATATTAAATTTGTATCAATATTTTCCTATATCTTTTTATTATTTATATTTTAATCACTTTTATTCTCCTGGATGAGCTCCTTATTGGCTGTTCTTTGGTGAGGGTGGGAGGGGGGCCAGGATGCCCAGACTAGTCTTCCAGAATTTACACTCAAAAGGCTTTCTTATTTTTACTGGCACAGAGACAGACTGTTTCTTGAAATTATAGCTCATCTCTGCTTTACATTTTTTTTTTTTTTTTTTGCATGTAGCCTCATTTCCTTTGTCTTTCCAAATCAAATTGAGTCCTGGAGGCCTTTTCCCTACAGTCTTGTTTACCCAAGTTCTTGCATTCATTCAAGAGAAATAGTTTATTGTAGGATGAGCTCTTCATCTTCAGGAAAGGTACATTTTATTGGCAATTCCTGAGATCTGCCAGCTGGGCCTTTGTACTTTCCCTCATGCTTCTTCTTGTTACTTCTTGGGCAGCCTCTGCCTGGTCTTGAGTGCTTTTGGGAGCCCTTTCAAAAATTTTGGAGGGTTGCCTGGGTGGCTCAGTCGTTAAGTGGGTGCCTTCGGCTCGGGTCATGATCCCGGAGTCCTGGGATAGAGGCTCGCATTGGGCTCCATGCTTGGTGGGGAGCCTACTTCTCCATTTGCCTGCTGCTTCCCCTACTTGTGTTCTCACTCTCTCTGTCAAATAAATAAAATCTTTTAAAAAAATTTTGGAGTCTACAGATTATATGTGCCCTGATTGCACTGAAAATGGAATTTGTGCAATTTAATTAATTCTTTTGTAAGATTTACAGGAGAAGTATTTATACTAGAATTCTGATTTAGTTTTAAAATAGGGTGGGCAGACGATTTATCATCTGCCTTACATTCAAATGGAGGGAAGCAGACCACCATTTGTTAAATAACTATTATGTGGCAAATATTGGGCCAGGCATTTTATTTAGTTTTTTTTTTTTTTTTTAAACAACTCTAGTACGTGGGCACTGTTAGCCCCATCACACAGAGGAGACATCTGAGGCTCAATGAAGGTGTAGAGCCCAGACTTGGATCAATGACTCCTTCTACTGCACCACACTGATTACATTTCTGTGGAGGGAACAAGCATGACTACAGTTCCCTGACATGGAAGTGATGGGTTGGGACTGGAAATCAAACCAGGCAGCCTCAGGGCCCCAATTTAAGTACCTGTGCCAGGTTGCCATCTAAACCTAGGACCTAAGATTATGGATACTATTTGAATTTCTGTCTGCATCAGGAGGCTGAGAGTGGGCTGGAAGGGAAGTAGGCTTTGAGGGATTAAGCACTTTTGGGGTGCTTAATACTAGGAAGATTAAAAATTAATAACCAAACATAAATATTATTGAGAATGCACTATTCCTTACTAAGAAAAATATGTAAGCCAGCAGGTCTCCTACCAATTCTTTAAGGGAAAGATTATAAAAATGTGTTCCATGCTTTTTATTCCCAGTGGCTGGTGTCATACTTTCTGGTTTGGTATAGTGTGGGAAATAAGATGCTCTTTTGCACTACTTTGGTGGAGAGTTCAACACCTGTCACTGGGTTGGCTCTTTCCTATCAACTTCATTCTCATGGACTCACCAAGTCAGTTATCTTTTTTTTTTTTACTTTTTTTTATTGTTATGTTAATCCCCATACATTACATCATTAGTTTTAGATGCAGTGTTCCATGATTCATTGTTTGTGCATAACACCCAGTGCTCCATGCAGAACGTGCCCTCCTCAATACCCATCACCAGGCTAACCCATCCTCCCACCCCCCTCCCCTCTAGAACCCTCAGTTTGTTTTTCAGAGTCCATCATCTCTCATAGTTCATCTACCCCTCTGATTTCCCCCGCTTCGTTCTTCCCCTCCTGCTATCTTCTTCTTCTTCTTCTTTTTTTTTTTCTTAACATATATTGCATTATTTGTTTCAGAGGTACAGATCTGAGATTCAACAGTCTTGCACAATTCACAGCGCTTACCAGAGCACATATCCTCCCCAGTGTCTATCACCCAGTCACCCCATCCCTCCCACTCCACCCCCCACTCCAGCAACCCTCAGTTTGTTTCCTGAGATTAAGAATTCCTCATATCAGTGAGGTCATATGATACTTATCTTTCTCTGTTTGACTTATTTCGCTCAGCATAATACCCTCCAGTTCCATCCACGTCTTTGCAAATGGCAAGATCTCATTCCTTTTGATGGCTGCATAATATTCCATTGTATATATATACCACTTCTTCTTTATCCATTCATCTGTCGATGGACATCTTGGCTCTTTCCACAGTTTGGCTATTGTGGACATTGCTGCTATAAACATCGAGGTGCACGTACCCTTTCGGATCCCTACTTTTGTATCTTTGGGGTAAATACCCAATAGTGCAATTGCTGGATCATATGGTAGCTCTATTTTCAACTTTTTGAGGAACCTCCATACAGTTTTCCAGAGTGGCTGCACCAGCTTGCATTCCCACCAACAGTGTAGGAGGGTTCCCCTTTCTCCGCATCCCCGCCAACATCTGTGATTTCCTGACTTGTTAATTTTAGCCATTCTGACTGGTGTGAGGTGGTATCTCATTGAGGTTTGGATTTGGATTTCCCTGATGCCGAGCGATATTGAGCTCTTTTTCATGTGTCTGTTGGCCATTTGGATGTCTTCTTTGGAAAAACATCTGTTCATGTCTTCTGCCCATTTCTTGATTGGATTCTTTGTTCTTTGGGTGTTGAGTTTGATAAGTTCTTTATAGATTTTGGATACTAGCCCTTTATCTGATATGTCATTTGCAAATATCTTCTCCCATTCTGTCGGTTGTCTTTTGGTTTTGTTGACTGTTTCCTTTGCTTTGCAAAAGCTTTTTATCTTGATGAAGCCCCAATAGTTCATTTTTGCCCTTGCTTCCCTTGCCTTTGGTGATGTGTCTAGGAAGAAGTTGATGCGGCTGAGGTCGAAGAGGTTGCTGCCTGTGATCTCCTTTAGGATTTTGAGAATTCCTGTCTCACACTGAGGTCTTTCAACCATTTGGAGTCTATTTTTGTGTGTGGTGTAAGGAAATGGTCCAGTTTCATTCTTCTGCATGTGGCTGTCCAATTTTCCTAACACCATTTGTTGAACAGACTGTCTTTTTTCCATTGGACATTCTTTCCTGCTTTGTCAAAGATGAGTTGACCATAGAGTTGAGGGTCCATTTCTGGGCTCTCTATTCTGTTCCATTGATCTATGTGTCTGTTTTTGTGCCAGTACCATACTGTCTTGATGATGACAGCTTTGTAATAGAGCTTGAAGTCCGGAATCGTGATGCCGCCAGCTTTGCTTTTCTTTTTCAACATTCCTCTGGCTATTCGGGGTCTTTGTGGTTCCATACAAATTTTAGGATTATTTGTTCCATTTCTTTGAAAAAAGTGGATGGTATTTTGATGGGGATTGCATTGAATGTGTAGATTGCTCTAGGTAGCATTGACATCTTCACAATATTTGTTCTTCCAATCCATGAGCATGGAACGTTTTTCCATTTCTTTGTGTCTTCCTCAATTTCTTTCATGAGTATTTTATAGTTTTCTGAGTACAGATCCTTTGCCTCTTTGGTTAGTTTTATGCCTAGGTATCTTATGGTTTTGGGTGCAATTGTAAATGGGATCGACTCCTTAATTTCTCTTTCTTCTGTCTTGTTGTTGGTGTATAGGAATGCCACTGACTTCTGTGCATTGATTTTATATCCTGCCACTTGACTGAATTCCTGTATGAGTTCTAACAGTTTTGGGGTGGAGTCTTTTGGGTTTTCCACATAAAGTATCATATCATCTGCAAAGAGTGAGAGTTTGACTTCTTCTTTGCCGATTTGGATGCCTTTTATTTCTTTTTGTTGTCTGATTGCTGTGGCTAGGACTTCTAATACTATGTTGAATAGCAGTGGTGATAGTGGACATCCCTGCCGCGTTCCTGACCTTAGGGGGAAAGCTCTCAGTTTTTCCCCATTGAGAATGATATTCGCTGTAGGTTTTTCATAGATGGCTTTTAGGATTTAGGTATGTACCCTCTATGCCTATACTCTGAAGAGTTTTGATCAAGAAAGGATGCTGTACTTTGTCAAATGCTTTTTCTGCGTCTGTTGAGAGGATCATATGATTCATGTTCTTTCTTTTGTTAATGTATTGTATCACGTTGATTGATTTGCGGATGTTGAACCAAGCTTGCAGCCCAGGGATAAATCCCACTTGGTCGTGGTGAATAATCCCTTTAATGTACTGTTGGATCCTATTGGCTAGTATTTTGGTGAGAATTTTGGCATCCATGTTCATCAGGAATATTGGTCTGTAATTCTCCTTTTTGATGGGGTCTTTGTCTGGTTTTGGGATCAAGGTAATGCTGACCTCATAAAATGAGTTTGGAAGTTTTCCTTCCATTTCTATTTTTTGGAACAGTTTCAGAAGAATAGGTATTAATTCTTCTTGAAATGTTTGGTAGAATTCCCCTGGGAAGCCATCTGGCCCTGGGCTTTTGTTTTTTGGGAGATTTTTGATGACTGCTTCAATTTCCTTAGTGGCTATAGGTCTGTTCAGGTTTTCTATTTCTTCCTGGTTCAGTTTTGGTAGTTGATACATCTCTAGGCATGCATCCATTTCTTCCAGGTTATCTAATTTGCTGGCATAGAGTTGCTCATAATATGTTCTTAGAATTGTTTGTATTTCTTTGGTGTTGGTTGTGATCTCTCCTCTTTCATTCATGATTTTATTGATTTGGGTCATTTCTCTTTTCTTTTTGATAAGTCTGGCCAGGGGTTTATCAATCTTGTTAATGCTTTCAAAGAACCAGCTCCTAGTTTCGTTGATCTGTTCTACTGTTCTTTTGGTTTCTATTTCATTGATTTCTGCTCTGATCTTTATTATTTCTCTTCTCCTGCTGGGTTTAGGCTTTCTTTGCTGTTCTTTCTCCAGCTTCTTTAGGTGTGGGGTTAGGTTGTGTACTTTGAGACCTTTCTTGTTTCTTGAGAAAGGCTTGTATTGCTATATATTTGCCTCTTAGGACTGCCTTTGCTGCATCCCAAAGATTTTGAATAGTTGTGTTTTCATTTTCATTGGTTTCCATGAATTTTTTAAATTCTTCTTTAATTTCCTGGTTGACCCATTCATTTTCATGCTCTTTAGCCTCCATGTATTTGAGTTTTTTCCAACTTTCCTCTTGTGATTGAGTTCTAGTTTCAAAGCATTGTGGTCTGAAAATAGGCAGGGAATGATCCCAATCTTTTGGTACCGGTTGAGACCTGATTTGTGACCTAGGATGTGATCGATTCTGGAGAATGTTCCATGGGCACTAGAGAAGAATGTGTATTCTGTTGCTTTGGGGTGGAATGTTCTGAATATGTCTGTGAAGTCCATTTGGTCCAGTGTGTCATTTAAAGTCTTTATTTCCTTGTTGATCTTTTGCTTAGATGATCTGTCCATTTCAGTGAGGGGGTTGTTAAAGTCCCCCACTATTATTGTATTGTTGTCGATGTGTTTCTTTGCTTTTGTTATTAATTGCCTTATATAATTGGCTGCTCCCATGTTAGGGGCATAGATATTTACAATTGTTAGATCTGCTTGTTGGATAGACCCTTTAAGTAGGATATAGTGTCCTTCCTCATCTCTTATTACAGTCTTTGGTTTAAAATCTAATTTGTCTGATGTAAGGATTGCCACCCCAGCTTTCTCTTGGTGTCCATTAGCATGGTAAATGGTTTTCCACCCCCTCACTTTCATTCTGGGGGTGTCTTTGGGTCTAAAATGCGTCTCTTGCAGAGAGCATATCAATGGGTCTTGTTTTTTAATCCAATCTGATAGCCTGTGTCTTTTGATTGGGGCATTTAGCCCATTTACATTCAGGGTAACTATTGAAAGATAGGAATTTAGTGCCATTGTATTGCCTGTAAGGTGACTGTTACTGTATATTGTCTCTGTTCCTTTCTGGTCTATGTTGCTCTTAGGGTCTCTCTTTGCTTAGAGGACCCCTTTCAAGATTTCTTGTAGGGCTGGTGTCGTGTTTGCAAATTCCTTTAGCTTTTGTTTGTCCTGGAAGCTTTTTATCTCTCCTTCTATTTTCAATGACAGCCTAGCTGGATATAGTATTCTTGGCTGCATATTTTTCTCATTTAGTGCTCTGAATATATCCTGCCAGTCCTTTCTGGCCTGCCAGGTCTCTGTGGATAGGTCTGTTGCCAATCTAATATTTCTACCATTGTAGGTTACATATCTCTTCTCCCGAGCTGCTTTCAGGATTTTCTCTTTGTCTCTGAGACTCGTAAATTTTACTGTTAGATGTTGGGGTGTTGACCTATTTTTATTGATTTTGAGAGGGGTTCTCTGTGCTTCCTGGATTTTGATGGCTGTTTCCTTCCCCAAATTAGGGAAGTTCTCTGCTATAATTTGCTCCGTTATACCTTCTGCCCCTCTGTCTTTCTTCTTCTTCTGGGATCCCAATTATTCTAATGTTGTTTCATCTTATGGTATCGCTTATCTCTCGAATTCTGCCCTCGTGATCCAGTAGTTGTTTATCTCTCTTTTTCTCAGCTTCTTTATTTTCCATCATTTGGTCTTCTATATCACTGATTCTTTCTTCTGCGTCATTTATCCTAGCAGTTAGCACCCCCATATTTGATTGCACCTCACTAATAGCCTTTTTGATTTCTACTTGGTTAGATTTTAGTTCTTTTACTTCTCCAGAAAGGGTTTCTCTAATAACTTCCATGCTTTTTTCAAGCCCAGCTAGTATCTTTAAAGTGATGATTCTGAACTCTAGATCTGACATTGTACTAATGTCCGTATTGAGTAGGTCCCTGGCAGTCGGTACTACTTCTTGTTCTTTTTGTTGAGGTGATTTTTTCCATCTTGTCATTTTGTGCAGAGGAGAATAGATTAATGAGAGAACAAAGTGCTGACAGGGTAACAATGTTTCCAGAAAATATACTCTAAACAAATCAGAAAAGACCTGAAGCAGTGGGAAAAGAAAGGGAAAGAGAGAAAAAAGAAAAAGAAAAAAAAGAAAGAAAAGAAAAAGATAAAGATAAAAACAAACAAAAACAGAACAAAACAAAACAAAAAAACAGAATGTGATCAAATATGATCAGGCTGGTTTATAGATCAGTGCCACACACTAGATTTTGGGTGTATTTGGTCTGTTAGAAGAAAGTGCCTCCCAAAATTTTAAAGAAAGAAAAACTTATATATGTACAAAAATAAGGGTTGATATGATGAAGGGATGGAATATGAATGTAAAGATGGAAATTATAAAAAATTTTATAAAAGGAATTGATAAGAAGTTGTTTGAAAAAAGAAAGAAAAGGATTTTAAAAAAAAAGAGAAAAAAAAAGGGAGAGAATGTGATCAGGCAGGGGAGTAGAAAAAACCATACAATAGAGATTTAGGCTATATTTTGATCTGTTAGAAGAAACTATCTCAAAATTTTAAAGAGAGAACAACTTATATATATATATATGCCAAAAATACTGGTAACTACTATGAAGGGATAGAATATGACTCTAAAAATGAAAAATAAAAATGAAAAATAAAAATGTTTTTTTAAAAAAGGGATTGATAAGATGTTGGTTGAAAAAGGGAAAAAGAAAAATTAAAAAAAAAAAAAGACAGTTAAGAAAAAATTAACTTTGAAAGACTAAAGAGTCATGGTAAAAAAGCCATGAATTCTATGTGCATTATTCCCCTAGTGCTGGAGTTCTGCCATTCTCATTGATCGGTAAACTTGGTCTTGGCTGGCTGTTCTCGCTGATCTTCTGGGGGAGGGGCCTGTTGCCGTGGTTTCCAAAAGTCTTTGCGGGAGGCGGAATTGCCCCGCCCTTGCCCGGTCCAGACTAAGTAATCTGCTCGGGTTTGCTCTCCGGAGCTTTTGTTCCCTTCAAGCTTTCTGTACAGCTTTGGAGGCGGAGAGTGAAAATGGCGGCCTCCCAATCTCTGCTTCGGAGGAGCCGAGAACTCGGGGCCCCGCTCCTCAGTGAGCCCCCAGAGAAAAGCAGTCAGTCACTCCCATCTCCCTGGTCTCCGGCCACACTCCGCGTTCACCCGGGCTGTGACCGCGCGTTTCTATCTCTGGCACCCGACCCCGTGTGGAGTCTCCAAACCCAGCAGATTCCTGCGGTGCGCTTCCACACCTCTCCTCCCGGGGGAAGAAGGTGAGTCTCCCCGGATCTGCCGCTTGTTGGGTCCCTGCTGGAGGAGCAGTGGCCCGACTGTGCCGCAGATCACGGTCTATGGCAACCGGAGCTGAGAGCCCACACCTGGGCTCAGTCTCTGCAGCCGGCTTCCCCGCTCCGATACCTGGGAGCTCTGCTGCACTCAGGCACCCCCGGTCTTTCTGTGACCCCGAGGGTCCTGAGACCACACTGTCCCACGAGGGTTCTACCCCCCCGCTTAGCCACCGGAGTGACGTCCCACAGCGGAGCCGACTTCTAAAAGTTCCGATTTTGTGCTCCGTGATTCTTTCACTTGCCAGAAGCGGCAGACGGAGGCCCCTCCCCCGCCGTCTATCCTCCTGAATATCGCCTCGGATTCACTTCTCCGCACGTCCTGCCTTCCAGAAAGTGGTTGCTTTTCTGTTCAGAGAGTTGTTGCTATTCTTTTCTTCGATCTCTTGTTGAGTTCGTAGGTGTTCAGAATGATTTGATCCCTATCCAGCTGAATTCCTGAGAGGAGAGGAAATCCAGGTCTCCTACTCCTCCGCCATTTTGCTCTGCCCCCCCCCAAGTCAGTTATCTTAACATTTTACCATCAAGGGCTTTTGTGTTGAATTCACCATATTATCTTCCTCATATGCATTTGCTTTCAGCACAGGATATTTGAAGTAGAACTTTGCAGTGTGTCATTTCCTATGTCACATGAAGATAATATGGCTGTGTAATTAAAAAGGTTAGCAACACTGACATTTCTGTGTTTGCGCTAGAATTATCTTGATATTACCAGGGATTAAAGAATGCTGCCACCTGCTAGGAACATATGCATATGTTTGAGCAAAGGTTAATGAGTCTGTTCAGAAAAATGATTCAGGTATGGGCTTAGGAGCAAGTTGACACATTCTAAAGTAACAGAGTTGTATGTTCTGACCCTAAGTCAGTTTTGGGTAAGACAATTTGAAGGTTCCCTTTTAGGGAGGTGGTGGGTAGTAAAGTGGTTTGATTGATTATTTCAATCTTGACTATAAGACAAATTTTCTCTGGCTTGACTAGATGCTCCACCTCACACATTTATGTGCAGTATTAATTCTGTGTCAAAGTAGTTGTACGTATTATAGGAGAGCAAATGCCCCTTTATCTTAATCTCTGTGTATTTGTCTTTGTATAGTGCAGTGCTGTGTACAAAGATGGCAGCTGTTGTGGAGGTGTATACCCAGTGACTTGGATTGTATTTATTGAATATATAAATATAGATTGATAAATTTGATACCATTTAATTGCACTCAATACTGCATGTCAATTCTCTATTCTCTGAAGGTCTTCTTTAGTTAAATATTATGGCCAAACTCTTGAGAATCTTCTAAATCTCTGAGTCTTTGTGAAAAATGTTATTTTCAGATACTCATTTTTGAGTGTTTTTTTTCTCTTTGATTTATAAAGAGTGGTGATGCTTTTTTGAAAATTGCTTTCTGGACAAACAAGACATCCTTCTCAAATCAAGATGGTGGCTTGACCTGAAGAAGCCCTTTCACCTCCCAGAAAAGTGGAATAGTGAAACTTGTCTCTGTCTTACTCAACTGCCTTACTTTAAGAAAGGACTTGTTAGTTTAAAAATAGTCATCTTTTATTCCCTGCCTGTCAGGGCCTCTCTGCCTTCTCTCAAAAGCCAGCGTTTACCGATGTTCTTTGATTGACACCCTCCTCAGCACTAAAATGGAAGAGAGAATGGGAGAATATTCCATTTTATTGACAGGTGCTGAGACCTTGTCAGGGACAATTGCTTAGCAACCTCTATGGTGCCACTTTTGGGGAAGGGGAAGAAAGGACAGAATTACATATAAATGAAAAGAAAGCATATGTGACAAAGGCCAACTGTCATAAAACACTGAGTATTTTTTTTAACTAGTTCTTTAAGTTAGCAATGTAACCTGTAAAACCTGCACAAATTATCTTTTTCTTCCCTTTGATTATTGGATTACTGAAGATTTGAGATAGCATCAGGTCGGGAGTGAAGAGTAGCTTGTTCTGGAAAGAGGGCCTGAGTTCCTACCTCGACTCTTATCCTGGCTATTTGACTCTGTGTAGGCTTCTCCAACATTCCTAAGCTTCATGGGTAAAACTGGGAAAACCACCCTTGTTAAAATGAAAGAGGTTTATAATGTATGTGGAAGGGGCTTGAAAATTATCTAGAGCTTGTAAAATAAGAAATAATACTGGCTTGCGTTTGAAAATATTTTCAGAATGCCTCTGATCCTTATAGTTCTGTGATACAGAATAACTGTTATCTCCATATTCCAGTTAATAATTATTAACCCCATTTCTAGGTATGGAATTTTTCCACAGCTCCACTGGGGGTAGGCAGGGCTTCATCAAGTTGGCTGGTCCCAAGCCTGTGGCATTTCCACTCTTTTATCATTTTCTGTTGCTACTTTAATTATTTTTGTAATAAGATTATGTAAACTAGCTCTCTCCAAATGATCTGCGGTGAATAACCAGTTTTTTTTTTTTTTTTTAAGAAAATTCTAATGTGTCATACATGGATACTTTTGTAGAACATAATTCAAATGAAATAATAGAGTCAATTTCCTGGTTTGGACCAATGTGCAATGGTTAAGTAAGATATTATCGTTGGGGGAAGTGGAGCAAGAGGTACATAGAAACACTGTGCTTTTTTGTAACTTTTTGTGAGTGAACTTCAAAATGTTATTAAGAATAAATTCTTAGAAAATAAAAATAAATACAAATATAATTCTTAAATTTTAAATTATTAAAGTCAACAGATATAAAATGACTCTGTCAAATTTTGACAAAAGTTTTTAAATGCATACTCTCAATTTCTATACTCATTTTGTGGTGGACCAGTAACAGACAGGTCCACTGACCACACCAGTGTGAATGTGAGTGGAAATAAATTCCTCTTCTGTTGAAATAAGTAATTCCTGAAAGATTTCTCAGCCTCAATTTTCAATCCAAGGAAGAATGTCTGATTGTCCCAAACTTTGTCCGTGTCCAATCAAGTATGGTGGGGTGGAGGAGGTAAAATTACATCAGGGCCCAACCGAAGAGTAAGCCTGAGTTCTTAGAGTAGCAGGGATGAAGAGAAATCCAAGAGGTGGCCAATAAATGACTCAATCTGTGGCCATGACTAGGGTTGCAAAGGTGAGTCCCTGATGGAAATAACTGTAGATTGCTGGCCCAAACTCCCAATTACTAAAATAAGATGAGGTGGAGAGGAGCAGCTATGGGAATTCAGAGAAGAGAAAACTTCTACATAGGGGAGATTACAGAATGTTTCTTGGAGTGGGTGGCATCTGAGCAGCTTAAATAATCCTTGCAATAACTGTGAGGTTTAACAAGAGATAAATGGGGAAAGCCATTGTTGGCTTTTGAACAGACGGTTATTTTAGTAAATCACTCTCTTAGTAGTGGGGATGTTGGATTAGGGGTAACGGGTGGTAAAGCCAAAGTCAGGGAGGCCAACACTAAGGCTGGTGCATGGGAAGGGATGCCAACACCTGAAAGGGTGGTTGTAGGATGGAGAAGGAAATGGATGCAAGAGAAATTTCAGGTGTAAAACAGAACATAGCCCTTGATTCAATGTGGGGCATTAATAATGAGAGATTCAGGGAGCAAAACATGTTGGGGAAGAATAAGAATGAGTTTAGTTTCAGTTATACTGCTTTTGAGGGGCTGGTGTTGGTTTGGGTGGTGATTTCCTCACACAGTCAGAAATATGGTTGTCAAAAAATCAGGAGTATGTGTTCACCAACTTGGTGCCTCGAATAGTGTCCCTTAAAAAGATATATCCAAATTCTAACCCCTGGTACTTGTGAATGTGGCCTCATTTGGAAATAAGGTCTTTGAAGATGAAATTGAGTTAAGGACATCCAGATGAAATCATCCTGGATTTAGAATGATTATGTCCTTATAAGTATTCTTACAAGAAAAGAAAAAAGACAGGGAGATTTGATACAGAGATACACAGAGAGGGCCACATGAGGACAAAGACAGAGATTGGAGTTATGCTGCCACAGGCCAAGGAACTTGAGGAGCCACCAGAAGCTGGAAGAGACCCTGGGGGATTCCCCACAGGAGACTTTGGCGCAAGTGAGTCCCACTGACACCTGATTTCAGACTTTGGGCCGCCTGAAGTGTGAGAAGAAACTTCTGTTGTTTTAAGCCACCCAGTTTGTGAAAATTTATTATGGCAGCTCTAGGAAGCTAAAGCAGCACCTCTTCTGAGAGCTCAGTATATATATTTCAAATGATGTTCCTGTGTTGTGAAGTAGAGGGAAAATGAAGCTATTTATTTATCTTTATTAGCATCTTGTTTCTGGGTGTTTTCAAGGTGGTTTTTCCTGCAAGTCAGCAGAGCTGGGAATGAAGTAGCTCAGAAAAATGAAGTTTAGGACACCTTAGTAAGTGTAAATGTGATTGAATTATAGGTTGATCTACCCCCCTGCCCCATTTAATTCTTCCCTCCCTCACTCCCTTTCTTCCTTCCTTCCTCCCTCCCTCCCTCCCTCCCTCTCCCTTTCTTTCTTTCTTTCTTTTTCTCTTTCTTTCTTTCGTTCTTCTTTTCTCTTTCTTCTCTTTCTTTCTTTCTTCTTTCTTTCTTTCTTTCTTTCTTTCTTTCTTTCTTTCTTTCTTTTCTTTCTTTCTTTCTTTCTCTTTCTTTCTCTGTTCCTTTTCCTTCCTTCCTTTCTTTCCTTCCCCTCCTCCTCCTCTTCCTCCTTCTCCTTCATCTTTTTCTTCCCTCTCTCCTCCCCCCTCCTCCTCCCTCCCTCCCTCCCTTTCTCTTTCTCCTTTTCCTTCTTTTTTACGGAATCTCTCTATATTAGATTTCATGCCATAAAAACACAATTAATTAGTTTTAAATATATTTTTCCATTTCTTTTTAATACTTAAAATATATATATATATATGACTGTATATATACAGTTGATGTACAATGTTATATTAGTTCCAGAAGGTATACAACATACTGAATTGACAACTCTATATATTATGCTGTGCTCGCATCCATTTTTCCATTTCTAACTGTCAATCAGATTTGTCACTTTGGAATAACCAATGTTACCCCATTCAAAAGTAATCAGAGCCCCATACACAGTCAGGTCAGTCTTATTGTGGTTAAAGATGTGGTTTTTTTTCTCTTGGGCCTTTTGAGGTATTGAAAAATAACTTGCAGACCCCTCTAACTTCTTTGCTACTGTCAATATTTGGTAAGATGTGACTTCCTAGAGAGCAGGGATCCTGTTTAGCTCACTGTCTAACACAGGCTATGGCATTGGGTAGGTGAATCCCTTTGTGACTCTCAGAAGGCAGGCAGTATAAAAAACAATTAATGCTTGTTTGATAATATCCCTGGGAAAGAATATCTCTACCTAAACTGTCAAACAAAAGTCCTGGACATTCCTCTAATTGGACCAATTAGGGCATCTATCCTTGAACCAATCAGTCTGGCCATGAGTTATAACCACAAGAAAAACTTCATAGCTGGTTTAATGGCATCTAGGTCTGACTCCTAAGGATAAGGTAACTAAGCCCCATTTGGTTTGCTAGTCCTTGGTTCAGACATTCACTAGACTGGGTTATGTTAGCTTGGGAAGACTGAACATAATAAATAGAGTTATATTTGTGTCTAAGTGTATTGCACTTGGTCATACCCTTCAGTTATATATTATATAATCTCAAAAGTGATGGTGTGTAACTGACCCGAATGAGGAAGTCCCAAGACTTCTTCAGACTAGCTAAACTGCAGAACAGTTACAACCTTACTTATGGAGGGAGGGAATTGGCTCTCTAGAAATCTAATGTGACCTTGCTCTCAAATTATTATCTGTAACTGCAGGCCTATTGTTTAGAATTATTGTAACCTGGAAGCTTTCAACTTCTTTGGAGAATATTGTTGATCTCTGCTGTATTGCTTAAAAAATTTTTTATTATTGAGTGTAGTTGACATACAATGTTATATTAATTTCAGGTGTATAGCACAGTGACTCAGCAATTCTATACATTATGTAATGCTCACCACGATAAGTATAGTTACCATCTGTCACCATACAATGTCTTATGCTGTACTTTTCATCTCCATGACATTTATTTTATAACTAGAAGTTGGTACTTCTTAATCCCTTTCATCTATTTCACCCATCCCCCCAGCCCCCTCTCCCCTGGCAACCACCAGTTTGTTTTTACCATCTTGACTTCCTTTTGTATCCGTCAATTTGTAAACTTTGTTTGCTTTGCCCCCAAGCCAAAGTCAATGTTTGTTCTTACCCAGTGGATCTGAGTCAACTGTTGACATTTGCCAGTTCAGTGATAACCCATATCTAATTGGCCTAAGGCCAATCCTGAACCATTGGTGTGGGGGGAGGGGGGCTGGGGCTGGGGCTAGTGGTTACATAGCATCTACAGTGGATCATGGCTAGCACTGATGCTGGGAGAGGCTATTACAATCTCCACTCATTTTCATTTTCTGTTCAACTTCTAATGGATATTCACTTGCTGTTGCAGAGACCATTAATGTTTTCCTTTTGCAAATGAGAAGACTATGAGATCACACTTTTCTAATTTAAATCATTTATCAGTCTAACACAGATTATTTGCTTATATAAAAAATATTGAAGGTGCAAGAAATGTTCCTGGAGCCAGTATGTTAAGGGAAGGTGGTTTTGATTTCTGCTTCACGGAGATTCAGGGCTTTCTGAATATCTCATAGCTGAGATGGACAAGAAAGGGTAAAGCTTTGAATGCCAACCCTGTTTCACGCATGATGCTCCTTTCTTAGATGTTTCATGCATATTGTAGTTATATATGCAGGATTCCATTTAAGATCTGATGCTGCTGACATGCAGGCTGAAAGCCACTACTCCAATCCTAGCTCTGTGACCTTGAAAAAAAAAATCCCTCCTCCTCTTTGGTCCTCAGTTTCCTTTATTCATAAAGTGAGGGTGCTGGAAGAGAAGTTCTTGAAGTTTCCTTCTTTGCTCAGTAGTCCATGATTTTGTGACTTTTGTCTTTGGCTAAAGTGGTGCTTATTAATTGCGCGAAAACTGACTAAATTACTACCTTAAAGGTTATTAATTCGGCATGGCTTCCGCATCTTAGTGAGTTTTCAGCTGGCTAATGCCACATGACAGTCATAAAATGCCAGTATTGCTAGTGTGTGATGGAGTTAACAGTATGAGATTTGCTAAGTGTTTCTATGTGATCAGTGTGAAAGCAATCACATCTCCAGAGTGAGAAAGGTCAGCGCCCTGTAGCTGCCAACTCTCACCACACTAAGGGGACGTGAAGGGGACTGCCACCCGCTGAACACAAATCAGGCTACAGAATGAATACCCTCTGCCGATGCAGTCTAATAGCTCCGGGTGTCAAATGATATTATTTTGGGAGACTGTTAAGCCCCTTTCTCAGTGCACAGCAGTGTATAAATCCCCTCATCTCATTTGATTAATCTGAATGACTATAGAATATTTTATTAGGCCCAGAAAAACATGACTGCAATGTGATAGTCTGTAGTATTACTGAGCATGGAAATTCTTTTAAGCCCTGACTTTTTTTCCTGGCTCTAGTTTGCTTGAAAAAGGGGGGGAAAAATCCTTCTTGGTCTCGGTGAATTAGTGTCCTATATGAAATAATGTTAGTGAATATATACATAAATAATATTAAAAAAGGATTATACAGTGAATCACAACCCCTATAGGATCAGATTCTTCCCATCCTAAAGAGAGGAGTGCTCCTTTCTCTGTCTTTCACTACCTACATGTTAAGCCCAGGAACACACACCAGTGCTTGGCAGGAAGGAGACCGTAATATTAACAGTGGTTGTATCTATCTAGCTGGTGAGATTACAAGTGATTTTTTAATTCTTTATGTTTTTATCGCATACATTTTTATGGTGGGCACATACTCTATTATACTATAAAAGGAAATATATTTGAAATAATGTGTTATTTCAAAATGCATTTTGCTTTTGTTCATTTTAAGGTAATTCTTTTCCCCAGAAGACTCCAAACATGCTGGTTTTTTTCCATCCTGCTAAAATGGAGGAAGGTACCTGAAATGCCGTGTGAAATAGATTAACCGAGCCCTGCCTGGGAAGCATCCCGCTTCTTCCTTTTCAAGACCCATAGAGCCACTGTGGCCTGACAAGCGGTAAGAAATGTGATAATAAAGACGATGAGCCACTCCAGGGCTGGATTTCATTTCCAGCTTAATTAAATCCTAGAAACACACCTGACCTCTAGCTTTGAAGAGCTGCCACAAAAGCCAGGTGCCCTCATCAGCTCGGGCTCGCCCCGCAGCGATGGTGGGAAGCCAGACTGAAAGGAGAAGGTGGAGGGAAGCCGCAGCCAATGGAGATGAAACGGTGGAGTCAGGAAGCAATATTTCAGAGAAAGCTGTTTTATCCGGTGGGCGATCTATTTGCCCTTCTGCTTAAAAGGTGAACAGCAAAGCTAACCTATAAATGTACTGAATTGAAACTCCTCCAATGGCACCCTGCTGCTCCTGCCACCTGTCCCCCTCCACCAGGTCCTTGACCAGCTCCCTGCCCCCACCTGTTGTGGTAAACTGGCGACAAGTCCTAACTGGTCCTCAATACCCCTGAGGATGGACTGGCTCCTCCTGCATTTACAAACTTCTGGCTACTTCCAGTTCTTCAGTTTCTGTGGCCAACTGATGCTGCCCACGGTCTCTGTTCTAGATCCCAGAGACTGAAAGTTCTCTTAAATATAACTAAAGAGGAAAAATCCTTGCTACGATTTATTGAGCCCAGGAATTTATAAAGAGATTAAGTTACATCATCTCACTAGCTCTCACGACCGCTTGTGACCTACTCCCAGGGTTTTACAGGTGAGGAAATGGGGCTCCAAAAGAATAAGGAACTGTCTTAGATATAAGAAGCAGAGCCTGAGACCATGATTTGGATTCCTGGGATTTATGGAGGGGTGCTGTTAGGAGAAGCCTGGAGGAGGCAGTGGGGCAGGCAGGAAAAGGGAAGGGCAAATAAAGTTGTGATCTCAGGAAACCCAGCCTTGGCCTGATGAACAGGGCATTCTGGAGCATAAACCACACCATAGAGTGGTCCCTACCCTGAGGCCAAGAAGCTGATTGAGCCCTTATCAGTCATCTGCTGTGGGCCATCCCTGGAGGTAAGGACATGACTCCTCAGGCCAGGAGGCTCTCATCAGCCAAGGGCAATTTTCTGAAGCAAGGGGCCAGTTGGAGCTCATAACAGTCAATACGCACAGTATCTTGGGGATAATTGTACTACCCGGGAAAGAGGCTCTGGTAGGGTACCACCTACACCCACTAATCTGCAATTAATCCACACTGCTTCCCTTTGGAATCTAAAGATGACCCAGGTGGTGACCCAGCTGGATCACTTCTGTTCTTGTAGAGTTGTGAAGGTTGTCAAAAATGGGCATAAAACATTCAGTGCATAGTGTTGGAGAAGATGAAGAATCCCTTGACAACAAGCTGTGACTATTTCCTTCTCTCCTTTGATTCTTTAGCATGTTGTACCTTCACAAAAGCTGCTGTTATATTTTCAAAGTAAGAACATTCCTGTCTAGCATTCAAGTGCTAGATTCCCTAGGGAAGAAATCTTGCCTTATTTCATGTAACATTCCTGACTGTACACATGCCTTGTCTAAGGTAGACTATGAATCAACACTGAGCTGAGTACTCCTTCAATTTGAGGGGAATACCCTTCCTGGTGTTATTATTTCAGTCAACTGATCAGTCACCATTAATTCAATGTCTACTAGTTGTGAATAGCTCAAGGGGCATCGTGTTGGTGGCTGCCTCTTTTACTTCCTACCTACCCATCTATCAAAGAATTTCAGAGTCCATGAAACAGCAACAGAAGTGTGAGCATCAGGGTATTCTAGCAGAGGTTTAGTTACTGGACCAGGAGGGAAGGCACATAGGGAGGCATGTGGGAGAAAGAGTGAGTGTCTTGGAATTAGGAGACTTGGAATACCACTCAGCTCTGCATCTGTAAAATGGGGCAAAAATGCTGCCTGGCTGAACATGCAGGGCTGGTGTGGAGGACCAAGGGAGATAATGCAGGTGAAATCCACAGACTGTGTAGAGAAAAGTAGTATATGTTTAAGGACCAGTGAGGGCTCAAAGGCAAGAATGATAGGCAAAATGGCTTGGAATCCCTCCCTGAAGTTCAAGTGACACATTCTACCTTTACCACGAGTGTGCTTAGAATTCAGTGCCTTAGGGTAAAGAAAAAGAAAAAGGAAAATCAGAGTTCTTCCCTTTTCACCTCCTGACTTTAGGTATCTGTATATGCTATAATTAGGGCCCCAGCTTACACCAATTTCTGAAAGTTTCTCATTTAGTTTTACAAGGACATATACACTTTACAATGCCTGACACCTGCTCAAGCAGGCAAATAATTGTTTTGACACCGTGACAGTTGTAGAGAGTATATTTTAAAAATTTCTAAAACCTGCCAATGGGATAATTAGAGTCTAATTCTCATTTGCCAGGGCAATGAGCTCTATAGGCCAAATTGCTCCCTGATGGCATGCCAGCCACCTTTCCTGGTCCTCATTGGCTGGTGGAGATTTAGTTCCACATAGATTGTTCCATTTCTCACTGATGACTGATTTTTGACCTTTAATGATAACACCAATTATGCATTGAGCACATCACTTTTGGCTTTCTTTAGATGGGTGTTTTATTACAATTCGCATTGCTTGAAAAATACCTTTAATTTAATTTAATATAACTGTTGGGCTTCACTTCCCTTATGTCATGACCCTGACACTGGGCCAAGGCATGGGGCAAAACAGAACTGGCACCCACGTCTTGGACATGGTGGCCAGGGAAGGAGGGATGGCCTGGAGAATAGAGTCCAAGGAAGCAGGTAAAGAGAAAAATCTGGACATGAGGTGATCAGTGAGAGAAATGGCCAGAGGCAACATCTCATGTTTTGGGTCAGATTTAGGAAGAATTCTGGACATGCCAGGGGTAGAGGAAGTGGTGTGGTTTCTTTCTGGACTGCCAGGCTGTACCGCTGGACCATGAGCTTGGGGGCTATTAGGATGCAGAGCCCAGCTTTGGTTGGAGACTCCAAAGAGCATCTCTTTCATTCCTACCACAAAATGGATGTGGGATCTGAGCCCCAGACTAGTGAAGTGACCTGTTGGAGGTCACATAGCTTGAAGATGTCTAGTTCAGGGGAAGTTTACTCTCCTGGGCTTTTCAGGTGACATAGTAGAATGCTCAGGTATCTATAACTAGTTGCCAGTGTTTTTGTTTTTGTTTTTTCCACAATTTTACTCTGATTTGTGATTGGATAAATAAAGAAAATGCCTTTAAGATCTATTTTTTTCCCAAAAGGGTGTGTCTTGAATCTTGTCTATCCACATGTACCAAATGGATCGTTTCCTTTCAGAGTTTGGACCTTAGATGTGTTCATTTTACAGATGAGAAAAGTGAGATTTCAGGAGGTGAAGGGGCCTGCTCATGGTCACATGGCTAGTGACTGGCTCCGTGCGCCTAAAACATATGAATTGGCCCATGGCTGGACTTTCTAGGTGCACAAAAGAAGTTAGTCAAAATACTTGTAAACCATTTGGGTAGATAAGATTTTATTAGCTGTTGCCTCCTATCAGGCATAGGCTAGTGCCCAGAAAAGGGGGTGATGGAGAGCTGAGGCTCCTTATTCTTGAGTCCTGGAGTTCTGCTGAGGTAGACATAAAGAGGAAAAACTGTGTTCTGAAGGTGAAGGAAACATCAGAGTTCAGGTAGAGAGTCATGAATGGGGGCTGACAGCGGGGGCAGAGGGAGAGTGGAAGCCAGGGGACATATTTATAGATGCAGAGAGTTAAATTCAAACAGTGCAGTAGGGTGTTCAGTAAAAATCACCTGTTCCTTATCCCATCCTTGCTTTCCTCTGATTCATTTCCCACAAATGGGTTCTTCTTGCTTTTGAGTCTTCCATTAGTTATCTTCAAAATTCCCCATAGTATGTGAAATGTTTATTTCTCCAATTATTAATTTTGAACATTAGCTACTGACTCTCTGTTCTGCATGATTAAAAAGGAAAACAAGAACTGTCTCACTTCCCCTACTTTCCCACCTTTCATCCTACCTTTTTGTTATTGGGTGGGTTCTTCTATTGGAACATCAAGAGTTTTTAAAAGTAGACTTTAAATGGTTCATCTTGATCCATCAAATTTAGACAAATTGGACTCACTGTTCTGAGAGATAGAAGATGAAATGAGAAGCCCTGAACTTCCTTTCACTTTCTCTCCTTGCAATTCTCATGATCTTCCAGCTACATCATTAAACATCGTCAAGGCTTATTACTTTTTCATTCTCTTTTATAAATATGCTTAAGCCTTCCTTGCTTTGCCTGTAGCTTGAATTGAAAATTCAAGCGCCAATACGGGTCATTAACAATGTTATGATTACATATTATTCACCCCAAGATCAAGCAGAGTGGCCCTTCTGGGAGTAGGAAATGACACAAATTCTGTGTCGTGTAGATTCAGGCCATGCCCTTTCCAAAATAAGCTTTCAAAATATTAAAATGAGCACTTATTTTCATTTACTTCAGCTTCTCAAAATGATGACATTTTGAATGTGCTTTACAGATGTAATTTATTAATATAGATGTTTTTGTGTCTAAAGTTTCTAATTTTCTTTGATTTTTTTTATTGAAACATAATTCCTTCATCATTTTACAAAGATTTTCTCACTTGATCACATTACCTATCAAATAAGAATCTACCTTTTGTGAAGATTTTTCTCCTGCTACTCTAACTTAATGTTCTAGTTGGGACTGTGCAAAGGTTTTCCTTTTTAATGCACTTACGGCTTTGGGCCCACTGTTTTCATGGTTTCCTTTTTCTTGAACTTTTATTTTTTTGTCTCCTCAAGCATATTTTCAAGCAATTTTTTTTTCCCCCCAGAAAGGGGACATAAGGAGGTAACTCTATGAGTCTTGTATGATTTAACATTCAGCCTTAATGTTTGAGTGACAATTTGGCTGGACGTAAAATTATATATTTAAGCTTATTTTCTTGCAGAGCTTTGAAAGCTATTTGTTGTAGGTTGGGTTCTTCAGAAGTGGAGATGAAATTTGGAGAGCAAGATATTTATTAAGGAGCAACACCTGGGAGGGCAGGATTAAGCCAACTGAGAATTGGAACTGATTTGTAGGTCTGACAAAGCCTCAGCCAACATGGCAGGTGCTCTGCAGTGAGTGTTACCATGAATATCTTGTGTTGGGCTGAAATGGCTGGGCCTTTATACCTCCCTCTCTCAGTCATCAGATACAGGCTGCCTTGAAAAGGGCATGACTTTATGGGACTAGTGTTCTTATAAGAAAATAAAGAGACACCAGGGACACATGAATACACAGGAAAAAACCATGTGAAGACACTGAGAAGGTGGCTACCTGCAAATCAAGGAGAATGGCCTCATGAGAAACCAAACCTGCCAATACCTTGATCTTGGACTTCTAGTTTCCAGAACTGTAAGAAAATACATTTAAGTCACCCAGTGTGCAGTATTTGTTATGGCAGCCCTAGCAAACTAATATAGCTCCCTAAGTTTTTCTTGGAGAAATTTTTGTGACACCCTTATTTAGAGTCTATTGCAACCAAAAGTGATTTTCTAATATTTCTGACCTTCATTAAGGGTCCAAGGTTAAGTACTGTGGAAAAACATGTTTTAACTGTCTTTACACTTGTCATGTTCTGAACTTCCCCGCAGATTCTTCACATAATATTGTCTACTCACCTCTACCTTCCACTTCTCCAAAGAGATTTGTTCTTACTGTAGTTTCAATATGTTCTTTAATCTTTGTAACTTTGCATCAACTTAATGGCCTATGCTCATCCCTAAATCATGACTCCTTAGTGCTAAGAATCAATGAAAAAATGGAGGTAAGAATAATGAAAATTAACCTAATTAGTGGTTGGATTTAAATACAACTAACTAGGGAGGTAAGATTTCTGTTTTGCCATTAGGACACTTTTTGGAAAAGAGCAAATTGTCTAAAATCAAAACCTAGTTCTTCTACATCCTAATCCCAGGCATTGAGCTTACTGTTTGATTATCTTTTGATTTGGCTAGATAATTTTTCCAAGTGACTATTTCCTTGGAAGTCAGTTATGGTGTTGAATTCCAAAAGCAAAGTATTGGCCAAAAAGTTCAATTAAGTAGCATGTATTGAATGTGTTTTGTTTATATCTATGGGCTTGGTGCTCAGAGGACATGAAAGATCCATAAAACACTGTCTCTCTTCTTAAGGGTTGTGTCCTGTAGGCTGACTTGCATGAAATGATATGGATATGTCTACTCTGGGATGAGCAGGCTGTAGGAAGGTCTGAGAAAAACCATAGGAATGGGACATACTAGCCCAGCTGATCACAAACAGGTTGCATGGCTCTGAAAGAGCTGAAAGGTTTGTTGAATTTTTACTCCTTGCTTTCAAGAGAACAGGACTCCTAATGTTCTGCACTGCTCCCCAGTTGACCACATTCTTTTGTGCTGTGGTTTTTCTTTGTTGCTGTTTGGCCTGGGCAATGCTCCTAGTCCCTGAAGTCTTTAGTGGACTCTAGTGACTATCTTGGTGTCACCCCATTACTAGACAAGTTATACATCTCTCTAAGTCTCTAAGTGAGGGTAACTATGGTTCCTTCCCAACACACACAAAGCACTTCCCTAGTTTAGGACATGTTAAATACTCATTGAGTATCATTTATGTGTGGAAGGTGCCTCCTCATCTTCAGGGAGCAATTTGAGCATCATCATCTCCATGAAGCTTTCCCACCCCCTTCTCAGCTATATTTGGTCTTTCTCCCTCTGGGCTCCTATAGCATCTGCACTTATCTTTCTTCTTTCACATCTCATATTTTACTATAACGATTTGTTTAATTAACTCCTGCACTAGTCTCTTAAATCGTGAGAATTCTATTTTATATTTTACTGTAATTGCAGCCTATTGTAAAAGTACCTGGATGCGCCTGGGTGGCTCAGTCTATTGAACAGCTGCCTTCAGCTCAGGTCATGATCCCAGGGTCCTGGGACTGAGCCTCGTATCAGGTTCCCGGCTCAGTGGGGAGGCTGCTTCTCCCTCTGCCGCTCCCCCTGCTTGTGTTCTCTCTCTCTCTGTCAAATAAATAAAATCTTAAAAAAAAGTACCTGGCACATAGTAGGCATTCAAAGACTGTAGTTGATTAAATAATTAAGACCAGTTGCTCTTTTTAAAAAAAATTTTATTGTTATGTTAATCACCATACATTACATCATTAGTTTTTGATGTAGTGTTCCATGATTCATTGTTTGTGCATAACACCCAGTGCTCCATGCAGAACGCGCCCTCTTTAATAACCATCATCAGGCTAACCCATCCTCCCACCTCCCTCCCCCCCAGAACCCTCAGTTTGTTTTTCAGAGTCCATCATCTCTCATGGTTTGTCTCCCCCTCTGATTTCCCCCCCTTCATTCTTCCCCTCCTGCTACATTCTTCTTTTTTTTTTCTTAACATATATTGCATTATTTGTTTCAGAGGTACAGATCTGTGATTCAACAGTCTTGCACAATTCACAGCACTCACCATAGCACATACCCTCCCCAGTGTCTATCACCCAGCCACCCCATCCCTCCGACCCCACCCCCCACTCCAGCAACCCTCAGTTTGTTTCCTGAGATTAAGAATTCCTCATATCAGTGAGATCATATGATACATGTCTTTCTCTGATTGACTTATTTCGCTTAGCATAACACCCTCCAGTTCCATCCACATTGTTGCAAATGGCAAGATCTCATTCCTTTTGATGGCTGCATAATATTCCATTGTATATATATACCACTTCTTCTTTATCCATTCATCTGTTGATGGACATCTTGGCTCTTTCCACAGTTTGGCTATTGTGGACATTGCTGCTATAAACATTGGGGTACATGTACCCCTTTGGATCCCTACATTTGTATCTTTGGGGTAAATACCCAGTAGTGCAATTGCTGGATCGTATGGTAGCTCTATTTTCAACTTTTTGAGGAACCTCCATACTATTTTCCAGAGTGGTTGCACCAGCTTGCATTCCCACCAACAGTGTAGGAGGGTTCCCCTTTCTCCGCATCCTCACCAACATCTGTTGTTTCCTGACTTGTTAATTTTAGTCATTCTCACTGGTGTGAGGTGGTATCTCATTGAGGTTTTGATTTGGATTTCCCTGATGCCGAGCGATGTTGAGCACTTTCATGTGTCTGTTGGCCGATTGGATGTCTTCTTTAGAAAAAT